>NW_028288747.1:0-1407500 GCF_059628265.1 Tinamus guttatus
TGCCAACCCTTCAAAATTAAAACAAGAAGCCCCGAAGTATTGTTCTGGTATTCATATTATTTAACATTTAAAAATCCAGGAACTTCAAACATTTTTTTCAGGGAAAATAAAGGGTGGGAGGAAAAGGGAACTATTCTCCGGGAACCATTTGTTCACCACTCGAACTGTTCCATTTTGGCTTAGAAACAAAACGCGAGCCACCCAGCCCTGTCCCCCCTCCCTCCCCGGCATATATCTTTTCAGCACAGAATTTAAAATAAATATTCTTACGAGCCTTTCCAGAATGCCTCCTTGTTATGAACTGATAGGATACAACACACCCCAGCTGTGCCTCGGAGTTAGGATTTAGTCCTTTAAATACCAGGACAACATCTGCAGGGAAAACTATTAAAGCGGTTCCCCCCCGCCCATCCCGAAAAGGGGCTGTTGGGGACCCAACTCCAGTGACTTGCGCTCACTCCTGCCATGTGCAGAGCGGGGTTGAGGGGAAAACATAAAATTAAAAATCGATTGTGTGAAATACCGATGCTTTTTTTTCTTGATTTCTTCCCCCTGACTCTTAAGAGTCATACAATCTTTTAACATTTTATTTTATTTTATTTTATTTTATTTTATTTTATTTTATTTTATTTTATTTTATTTTATTTTATTTTATTTTATTTTATTTTATTTTATTTTATTTTATTTTATTTTATTTTTCACCCCCAGGTCTTTCCGTTCTGCCATTCAATGAGTGAAAATAAACCCTAGCAAACTGAGCTAGCATATTTCTGCAGGACTTAAGGAAAGATAGAAAAATCTCCAGACACTTTCAAACATAACCCGTAATAAACAGGGGGGGAATCTTTTTTTTTCCTCCCCCAAAGTGAAATTATTTCAACGTCAGCGATATTTTTGTAGCAAAACGATACCTTTACTATGGAAATCTTTCCTGCAGCTCTTTTGTTTGAGAGCAGTGCTTACCATTAAAGCACAGAAAGCATTCACATTGCGATCTCTTTCGGAGCTTACAGCAGGTGTCAGAGCTCTCTTCAGGAAGGAACTATATATATATATATATATGTCTGTATATACACATACAATTAAATAAAATAACCACTTTGTCTATATTAAAACATATGAGTGCAAAAGAAATAACAGGGAAATGTTTAGGTTTTAAACACCTCCTGTGCTTATACAGCTTAGACTCCACTCGAATATGGCCTTATCATGTTTCACTCTCTATATTCTTGTTCTTTTTAATGAGATACTGCAACGGGATCTATGGCTGCCCCACTTAAATAGGCTGCACTCATTTAATTCCAGCCTAGTACGTGTCTTCTTAGGGCTAGATCAGAAAAAAAAAAAGCCCCACAATTAGTAAGGTGTAAGTAACAGCATTTAAAATTATCTAATAAAAGAAAAAGAAAAGAAAGAAGACGGAGGCGGGGAAGAGAGAGAGAAAGGAAAAGAAAAAAAAAGCAAAGAGAAAAGACAAGAAGAAAGAGGAGAGGAGAGGAGAGGAGAGGAGAGGAGAGGAGAGGAGAGGAGAGGAGAGGAGAGGAGAGGAGAGGAGAGGAGAGGAGAGGAGAGGAGAGGAGAGGAGAGGAGAGGAGAGGAGAGGAGAGGAGAGGAGAGGAGAGGAGAGGAGAGGAGAGGAGAGGAGAGGAGAGGAGAGGAGAGGAGAGGAGATGCCCCAGCTGTTTTAGGACAGAGAGTTACACATTTCCAGCAGTTGCTAACCCGGGTGGGAGCAAACTCTGAGGACTCCGTTCCGCCAGGATGCAACACTTCCATATATCCTATATCTGCCCCCTGGCTCCTTGCGTGTGTCCGAAGTGCTCCTTAGGCAGCGCTTGCCCTGGCAGTAGCGGGTGCCTCTGGGGCAAGGAGGAGGGGAAGAGGGGGAACGAATAAACCTTCCTGCCCCAGGGGTTGGGCTATTTTCAGGAAAGCTTCAAAAACTTGACGGATTCCCTCTTTGGGGGTCTCCAGCGCCTTCCACCTATCGATACCTCGGTGAAAGCGCATGATTTTGTACAGCTTTTTGTATTTTTTTTCCTTAGACTTCTTTAAAGCCCATTGTGGCCCCATGCCACGAGGATGCTGCGCGGTTGCGGGCAGGGTGCCAAGGGTGCCGGGGGCGGCTGTGCGGGTGTCCGCGTGTCTGTCTGTGTGTGTTGCGGGGGGAGGTAAATTTAAGAGTAGTGAGCGCTGAAACGCTCCAAAGCATCGGCAGCCCGAGGCGCGGAGCAGTGGCCATGGCAACGGCAGCATCCGCGCCCGCTCCGCGCCGCCGCGCAGCGCTCCGCGCCTCCGTAACAATCGTAATAATAGCAATAATACTAATAATAACCAAAATAGCAACAACAATATGTTTATATATTTTTTTTTCCCCAGAGGTGCCCAGCTCACACTCGGAAATCGGCGGCAGGAGGGAGCAAGGCGGATGGATGCAGCGCGGAGGCAGCCCCCGGCGAGCGGGCGCGCACCCGACATCGCCATAGGATACACTATATACATCGCGGGCTGGCGCGGGCATCCTCAGCGGGATGGCCCCCCTGCCACAGCACGTGCGCTGATAGAAAATGGGTCTCGGAGGCGAGGGGTCACCCAGAGCCACCCCCAGCATTTAGCAAATATAACAGGGCTATTAGAGAGCCGAGGAGCCCGTCCGCACACGCTTTGATATTGCACCTATATGAAGCCCCAGCCCAGGTCCGTGCAGCCCCCCCAATGACAATTAGGCCATAAATGCGCGCGCAGGTGGCGCCGAGCGCGCAGGTGACACCCCTGCGAGCCGGGGGCTGCTCGGACCTTCGGGGTGGATCGCGCACGAAGAGGGACAGCATTTACTCCCTAAGCTACATTTCTTTTTTTTTTTTTTTTTTTTATCGGTATGCCCCCAAACTGGAAATCATTACATTCTTTCAAGATTTACTTTCGAAATCGTGGCCGGAGTAAACTCTGATTCAGGTGTAAATAATTACCGAAGTCGTGAAAGCGGCCACTGCTACATGTGGTTTGTTCATAGTCTTCCCCCTCCCCACTGCCTATTTTTTTTCCCCAATCGTTTGATCATTTTAATCCCGAGCTGTTTGCCAAATTCACATATTTGTAATTTACTAAACTTTATCGTCTCCGGCGAGACAGGGATGTTGTCCATCAGCTTGCAGGCAGCTGCCCTGCCTAGCTCAGGCTATATATGTGTGTCTGTATACATATGTATATATGGGTTTATATATATATATATATATAATGCAAATAGCGGGCCGTTATTTGGAGGGAGGTGGGGGGCGGGGGGAGAAAAGCTTTCTATCTAGGTAAAATTGAAACGGAATAAATGAGAATTGGCTCTCATAAACGCTAACAGACCCACTCGGTTTTCGACTCCGGAGGAGAAGTGAGTTACTAACTAAAAGGAATTCTCTAAACACAATGGCCCAAGCCCAACTGAAAGCATTTCTCGGGGGCCCGAAAGTACAAAAATAAAAGTAGCCATTAAGCGAAAGCCTTAGGGAACCGGAGAAATGTGGATATACAATATACATCATATAAACAAAAGCCCGGGATTGATTTCAGCCACTTTTGCTTTAGCCTGTGTCTACCTTTTTTTTTTTTTTTTTTTTTTTTTTGGTCTATATTCCAATTTCAATCCATTCATCTCCTCCGAAAGACGCGATGGAAAAAAAAAAAAAAAAGCAGGGAAAAGAAATTTCTCGTGTGTGTCCTCTTTGAAAATCTCTTTGCCTAGTAAGACACCACTGGAACATGTTCTGCTGTTGTAAAAGTGTTTTTATCACGCTGTAAATTACCGCCACTCTGACAGGGCAGCCGGAAATGTAAATCACACCGTGGAGCTAAAGTTATGAAAAAGTTTGTTACGTTTCTGCACCCAGGGAAGAGCAGGAGGCTGCTGCCTTGGGAAGGGGGGAGGTGGGCGGGAGGCTTGTTTACTATTTTCCTGCTCCGCCAAACCGTTGGCTCCACGGCGCCTGGGACTTTGATGGGAAAGAGCGGACACTGTGCAGAGTCCCTTCCTATGACACCCAGGCCACCGCCACTTGGGAGGTCCTCTGGACTAGTGCGACCGCAGCTAACTGCTCCCAACAGGAGGCCCTGCGCATCGGGCAGGGTCACAATCACACTTCTGCTGAAGGCAAGAGCCTTTTTCTTTCCTTAAAAAGAAAGGAAAAAAAAAAAAAAAAAAAAAGAGAGAGAGAGAGAGAAATACAGAGGGAAGAGGCTGGGCGACCTGCCGAATTAAAGCCTTTCCGTTCATCTGGGGAAACAAACCTGAAAGTGGGGTTAGTGGGAATCTTTCCCTGGGACCCAGGCTCTCTCCGTGCAGTGTGAAGGGAGGGAGGAGGTGGCCGTGCTCTGTCCCCAGCCTGAGGACTCCTATCCAAACGCCTGCGAGGAACAGGGGCCTCTCCGTGCCCCACACACCCACTGAGGGATTTCGGAGCTGAGCGGCAGGCGCGAACCCTGCCCGTGCCAAGCGGAATAAAACCGTTGCCAAAATTGCGTAGCTTTTTAAGGTGGAGGAGAGAGGGGTCAACAGCCGACAGGATCTTAAGCATCAAATACCGCCGAGAGGGACAGAGAAGCCACTTTAGCGGTGCATTTTTTTTTTTTTTTTTTGCGGGGGGATAGGAGAATTGCTGCAAGTTTGATGCGGGGATCGGTCAGCAGGGATTCGCAGCCCGCCCCGCTCCTGACCCCGCTCCGCTTGCGGCGGCTGCAGAACCGGGAAGCGCCGCGAAGCGCCGAGAGGAGGGAGCCCGCGAGCCGGGCCGGACCCTCCGCGCCGCCCAGCCCAGCCCGGCCCGGCCCGGCCCGGCCCGGTCCGACCGGGCCCGCAACGCCCTCCGCGAGGTCCCATCTCCACCTCCCTCTCTCCCCTCCGCGCAATCCCCGGCCCGAGGGCCCAAACACGAGCGGCCCTGAGGGGGGTCCCGAGTAGCCCGGACCGGAGTGCGGGTCCCCGAGCCCCCCCAGCCGCCGCCGCCCCCACTTACCTGCTCGCGCCTCCGCGGCGGAGAGGGGGCGAGGGAGGAGCCGGGGCACCCTGGGGTGGGGGGAGCCCCAGGAGCCCCCCTGAGCCCCACAGGGGTCCGGCGAGGGGACGAGAAAGAATGGGGGGAAGAGAAAGCCCTTTTCCTTTCCCCCCCTTCCTCCGCCCGCTTGAGCCGAAGTGACCCGCAGTATCTGGAGAAGGTTTTTGAAGACGCTCGGGAGGGAGGGAGCGAGTTTTCTGCCGGGAAACCCAATCTGCCGCACAGTAGCGGCCGCGTCTGGGATCTGTCACCGCTGACAGCACCACGGGGCACAGACAGGATCTTCCGCGCGGCGCTGCAACTCCCCAAAACACCCCGGGCGCTCCCCGCGCGGCCGCCGGCTGCACCGCGCTCGCCCGCCGGGAGGGGGAAAGGGGCCGAGCAGCCAAACTCGCCGAGGGGGCGGCAAGGGGAGCCCCCCCGCGACCAGCCGCCCCTCCAAACATCGCAGCGCCGAGGAGGAGGAGGAGGAGGGCGAGAGGCGATGTCACCTTCTGCCGGCGCCGGGGCCGTAAACGTGAGAGCGAGAGAGCCCGGAGTGACTTTAATGAATAATTTCGGAGACAGTTATGGCTTTAGGTAATTACTGCGCGGCTCTATGAAAACCAGACTGGGGAGAGAGGCCATCGAGGCCGGGCCGGGCGCCATCGCTCGGCCCCGGCTGCGCTGCGAGACCGGCCTGGACCTCCGCCTCGGACGCCCGCCCGGCGCTCAGCAAAGCTGCCGCTCCTCAGCTCTGGCTGGGGCTTTATATTATTATTATTATTATTATTATTATTATTATTATTATTATTATTATTATTATTATTATTATTATATTTTTAAACATCTTCCGCCTCCTGTATTTTCTGGCAGAACATTTCATTGTCTCTCAGGCCCGTTTTAGAAATCTTCTAGGGGCTTGCATGCGCATTGAGCTTTTTAAAAAGTTCATTATACCCAGCTGTCTTAGCCCGTAGCCACATATGGCATGCAAATAGAGACCCCTATAGGAGAATCGTCCTCTCTATTATCCCCACATGTTTGTTACATATACATGGTTGGGGAAAAAAAAGGCTCTACTGCTATATATTAAAATATATTTTTTCTTTTTTTTTTTTCCCGAATACTTGGGGCGACACGGGGGTCGTTTCCCCTCGGAGCAGCGCTTGTGATGAGCAAAGAGCTTTTTGGGAAGGCGCTCGTGGGGATCTCCATTGTGTGGCCGGGACGTGGATGCCTCTTCCCAAATCCCGCTTAGAGAAGCGGCGGCTCCCAGCGCGGCGCCGGCCTGGAGGCCTGGGGCACCGCCAGCCTCATGCGACTCCCCAAGGAGACCGGCCCGGGCCGGGAGGGGGTTGCTCCTGAGCCTGCGGATGGGATTTGCTGGGAGTCTGAGCACAGGCTGCTTGCATGTTCATTTTCCTTCTCTTCTCTTCTCTTCTCTTCTCTTCTCTTCTCTTCTCTTCTCTTCTCTTCTCTTCTCTTCTCTTCTCTTCTCTTCTCTTCTCTTCTCTTCTCTTCTCTTCTCTTCTCTTCTCTTCTCTTCTCTTCTCTTCTCTTCTCCTTCTTCATCAACTTTAATTTTCCTTTTTTTTTTTTTCCTTAACCCTCTTGCTCTCTTTCCTATCCCCCTTTCTCCCAGGCCCCCAGGATTCGTGGATGTGGTGGGGAGCCAAGCGCACAGAATCCCGTTTTTACTTATTTAGAAAGGAAACGTTCCCTTTCCTTTCGAGATTATAGACAGACACACACTGGAGCGGTTGCGGTATCTTAGGGGATTTATTTTATTTTGTTGCAACAGAGAAGTGGAAGCGCCTTTTTTTACGGTCACTACGGTCACACAGTACTTTATTTTTTATTTTTAAAATTTTCTCCTGGCAAGAGTATTTTACTTGGAGAACCTAATCCTTCAGACAAATACTCCAACTTTATCTCTTCTCTCTGGAGACAAGATCAACCGCTTTCTCATCCGCACTCCCTCCCCTCTCCTTCCTGGTAGCAGCACTGACTGCAATATACAGCTGGACAAGTGTCAGCCGGCCAAGACTTCGCGAACAGGAGGCAGAGGCTCAAGTTTATTTATTGAATTAGCGTTTCTTAATCTCCTCGAGGAAAAAAAAAAAAGACAAAATGTTGTGAAAGGTATCGAGTAATAAAGTGAAAATATATAGAAAATAATCATCACAAGAACAGTCCGGGGCCGCGCTGAGTGGGTCTCGTACGGCGCTGCTCCGGGTCGGGGCTGCTGCTCGGGCTTTACTAGCAGGTGCAGAGAGGCCCCCGCGCCGCAGAGCTGCCCGTGGGGCTGGCGACCGCCTCGCTTGGCCCGAGTGGCCAAACTAGGAACCTGCCCGCCCTGCTCTTTACGTTGCCAGACGGAGCCCAGGCCCCGGGAGAAGCAGCGCCCACATAACCCAGGGAAGTACGGAGGAGCCCGAGCCTGCGGGGGCGGAAAATCCCGCGGTGCAGGAGCCCAGGGGAGCCGGGCCAGCCTCGGAGAGCAGTGCAGGGATTGCACCCGAGCGGGGAGCGCGATGGCTCCGAGCCGTCGCATCTGACGTCAACATGTCTCTAGCTGCAAGATAGAAGGAGCAGAGCCGGGGGAGGGAGGGCCCTAATCACTCCCAGATGTCCCTAATAGCAGATACAGAGACTTATATAGTGTCTGGGAATAAATTTGTAATCAATGCTCTACAATCGGATCATCAAAGCAGCGGCGTTGCGGGAGGAAAGCGAGGGGCGCTGGGGAAGAACGGGACACGCAGCGAGGGGACGAGGGACATCGCAGAGGGCCCCGCGTCGCCGGAATTTATTGAATGTATAATTCAGATAACTGTTCCGCTTTAATCTCCCTCGCACGGGCCACGCCGCCGCAGCTGAGCAGTAATTAGACAATTAGAAGTGGGAAAGACTGGAACTCGTGCGCAGGGACGTGGATTTTACGGCCCATAAGAAAAAAAAAACCCAAGTTAAAAATATATAAAGCATTGATAAGCCCCTAGTTACAGCAAAGGGGATTATGCGTGCGGGAGAAGTGCTTCCTTCCCATCGCTATATGAGCGTTTTTGCTGAGTGTATTTGTGAGGCGCTGGGCGAATATGTGGGAAAAAAAAAAAAAGATTAAGGTAGGGCTATGGAGCGCAAAGGAGAATACTTCGCTTAGGGGGTTTATTATTAACCTTCTCTCCCCCTCTCCCACCTTTCAGGATCACGTTGTCCCCATGACATCTCCCGGCCGTGTTGATGTTCCCGCAGCTGCCCGCGGATGTCCCGGCGCCTGCTCTGGGGTGTCTGCGGACCGAGAGATCCCCTACAAGTCCCTGACAACGGCACCAAATTAGCCCCAATTATCACAGCAATCCCCTCACGCAGCTAAGAGCGCCTGGGAGCGAGTGGGTAAAAATAAAAATAAACTAAAAATTATAAATCCCGTTTCACCTTATCTCACCGGGCCGCAGGAATGCGGCACCTCCGCACGTCGGGCTCGTAAAACAGCCCCCGCGACGTGCAGAGCCGGGGGGGGGGGGGGTCCCGACTCCCCCAGCAAAACCTCCCTGCCCGCACCCGCGGGGCCTCCCGCGCCTCCCCGCGGAGGTGCCCGGGCCTTGGCCTTCACCTCGGCCAGCGCCAAAAGCGTGAGGAGACCGAAAACAGAACGAAACAACAACAGCAGCAACCCCCGCTGCTGTCCGCCTCAAAAGAGAGCCCCTGGGGGCGCCCGGCCCCGCTCCGCGCCCCGCGCAGCTTGTTGTGCACTGCGAGGGAAAGGGGGCGCACCCCGAGGGAGCTATGCGATTGTTTCTCTTCAAGGGGGGAAAAAAGTTACTAAGAAATATGTGGGATTTTTTTCTTTTTTCTTTTTTCTTTTTTTCCCCGATTTGTAGCCGCAAATTGGAGGGATGGGGTCAGGTTGCGGGGGAATAGGGGCACTGAGCCCGTTTGCAAGGAGGCACCTTGAGGCAGCCGCATCTCTGGGACGCTCCGAACGTCCACACGTTCCACAACGTGAGAAATGCGGCGACAGGGCCTGTCGCGAGCCCCCCGGAGAGCGGCCGCGCGAGGGCCGCGCCGTCGGGGCGCCGCTGGCCGCGCCGGCCCCGTTATCAGCCCCTCGGCTCTGCTCGCGGGGACCTGGGGCCAGGGCCATGACATCGCCGTCTACCATCAATTCACCTTCCGCTGCCCGGTTTCCCCATTTAGCTTTTAACGTCAAAACCTACATTTTTGTCGGCTCCGACCTGTCTAGGGCTCTTGTGATTTAGCTCCGGGAATGACCGCTCTGGAGAAGACGGCAACATCCTCATTACTCGGCAATTAAAAGAGATCATTCCTAGCGGGTCCAGAGAGTCTCCCAACCCGCGGAAACGCTTCGGAAAGAGAAGGATTACCGACGGCAAAGGGGCCTCGGCGAGAGCGGCCGAGCCACTGCGCACCCATCCCGTTTGCAAGCGAAACGTAGTGGTGCTGGACGAGGGGGGCACAAAGCGCTCCGGTCCATCAACCGGGCTCGCTAACAGGCAGGGAAAAAGAAAAGAGCGTGGGCATCATTCCCTCGAGGGACCCTCGAGGCGCAGCGCGGGGCCAGGCCCGACGCCACGGCAGAGGGGCGCGTTGCCTCGCGCTGCCGGCCCCGCCGCCGGGCAGTTGTTGCGCTTCTACCTGCGCTCGCCGTCGGGTCGTGTCGGGGCCCAAATCCTTCGGCGGCGGCGCAGGAGGCGGCCGGAGGCCCTGGACCTGCAGAGAGAGCCAGCCGGATTTAAGCGCCGCGCACCGAAGCCCGAACCGAGGTCTTAAAAGGGGCCCGAGGCCGCGAATGGCTCAACCCGATCCAAGGGAAAAGGTAGAAAATCCTGTGCTCAAGCATGTATAGCCGGCTGCGCCCCAGGTTTTCTAAGATAAAGGATTTTAGTTTTTAATTTTTACTTTGTTTTTCCGAGGGCAGTTTTGCACGTCCCGATGCTGACGGGTGCTGCAGCCAGTGCGGGAGCTCCGGGAGTGGAGGAGACCCTGCCGGGAGGGGGCAAAGCAGCGGGGTCCCTATCCCGATAGAGAAGACGAGGCTGATATCAAGGAAAGCAGGATGGACGTACCAAAAAGAGCCGGGGAACAAGCTGCTGCTAGTTGGGAGAAAGAAGAAAAAAATATATAATAAAAAGTGCTCGCTGCGGCGAACCAGAAACGTGCAGCCCAGGAGAGTTTGGGGCACTACAAAGTTAATATTAAGTTCCCCGTAGCTCATTGTAAATCTTCCTTCCCCCCCTCCCTCGCCAAATCCCTGGCCTTGTTCGCACTCTCTGCCCTGACGTGAAATTACCTGTTACATAATCACTGCGAGTGGAGCCCTAAAGCTTCGCGGGGCGCACGGACCCCCCGGGCGCTGCTCCCGCGCAGCCCCGCGCAGCGCGGGCGCCTGCGCGGAGACCAGCAGCGCCCGGAGCGGCCGCTTCCCGCTCCGCGCCCGCGGCGCCGGGGAGGGTCCCCCCTGGAGCCTCCTCTCGCTCGGCCACTTGCTTAAAAATAGACTTAGGAGCCATCTTTATAATTTAGTTTACTTCCGAATATTTTAAATATTATGAAAAAAAAAGCCATAAACAACGCTGTTATTCAAAACATTTTGAGGTATAAAACATAAAAAGATTTGGGTTTTCTTTTTTTTTCATTTTTCTCCTTTTTTTTTGTAAAAAACACACACAGTGGTTTATTGAGTACTTACAACGTTTACACCTTCAATATTAATTAGATTCCACTTTTCCCCTTACGGACAGAAGTGCACATAACCAATAACTGCTGAAAACATCTCCAAATACTGAACGACCACAACAAAATTACAACACTAAATACCGAGTCACCCGAAACATTGGTGCAACTGCTTCTGTTGAAATATAACTTTATAATCCCATGAATATTTATATCCAAAAGGCCAGGTATTAAAGATACACTTCACATACACACTAATGCCAGGGAGGGATTTTTTTTTTCCTTTTCTATGGTTCCTTTTTTTTCCCCGTGTGTTTATACAGAGCAAATAACATTCAAGAAACTGTTAGAGACGACATTACCCCTTACCAAGCTGGAGTTTCCTCTTCATATTCAAATATGGAATGCTTTTTTTTTCCCTCTCCTTCAAATATCCACATTTTGGGGGGGTTGGGGGGAGAAATTGCACATAAATAAACCGGACGATTCCAAATACAAGGAGTCCTCAGCGGAAAGTCTCTGCCGCGGCCCGGGGACGGTTCCCACAATCCTGCCGCGCTCACTGCTTGAGCTCCAGAGCCCACACATGCTGCGGCCAGCCAGTCCTCCCTTTGGTTTTCTTATCGTTGCTGCTAACTGTGCTTTTCAAGATTTCATTCTAGGTGTGCAGAAGGAGAGAGAGAGAGAAAAAAAAAAGGAAGAAAACAAAAAACGGTTAGAGACATTTCTCTGCTCTCTAGGTCGCCTCTCCGCGGGGCCCAAGGGCAACCCAACGGGAAGCTCAGGCCGCTGCGGAGGCCTCGGGCTGAAGGGACGAAGCTGCCGGTGCAGGAATAAGGAGCGAGTCGCGGTCGGCCACTAGCAGCAAATTTTGCCTCCCTCGCCGGGCGAGGCCCGAGTACCGGAGCGGCGCCGACCCGCGGGCTCGAGCGGCACCGGGGCCGGGAGAGGCGACCCCGGCGCGGTCTGCGCGAAACCTTCTCCTCGGAGCCGCGGGGAGCCGCGGGCGCGGAGCCCGGAGCGCTTTAAGCCAGGTCGGCAGCAAGGAATCTGACCCCGGAGCCTTCGCGCTGCACGGCCCGAGCACGTAGGGCCTACGAGACACTGGCTTGCGCTGCCTCGCCAAAGCGGGCGCCACGGCTCCCGTTAAAAACCGTTCGACAAAACGAATTTAAGAGAAGTAACGAGGCGGTAAAGCCGCGCTCCGTGCCAGGTTTATTTAGCCGGCGCTCTCCAAAGCGGGGCTACTTTGAACTTCCAGTCCGCGCGCATCCAGCCTTTCCCCTCGGGCAGAGCTGGGCGCTGCCGGGAAGCTGCGGGTCACCGTCCTCCGACGGCGACATCGCGGATCGCAGCCAGCCCCGGCCCGGGAAAGGGACTCCCCACCACCACCCAGGAGCCGCCAGGCTCCCCTCGTCTGCCCCTCCGGCAGCAGCCCCGGGCGTGGGTGTCCTTGGCCTCTCCGAGCAGCCCCAACCCCCGCGGCCGCGTCCCGTGGTCGAGCACTGACCAGCTCTTTCTTCCTCTTTTCCTCCTTCACATCTGTCTTCTTGATCTCAGCCTTGAAGGCCTCCGCCTCCCCGTTCTGATCGTCCTTGGCGAGCAGGTCCATGAGGTAGGCGATGTAGCTGGTGGCCAGGCGGAGGGTCTTGATCTTGGAGAGCTTCGTGTCGGCCGGCACGTTGGGGATGCACTCGCGCAGCTCCGCGAAGGCGCTGTTGATGCTCTGAGTCCTGCGCCGCTCCTTGCGGTTCGCCGTGCCCCGCCGCTTCACGGGCCGCGGCCCCCCGAGCGCGGGCGGCCCGGCCCCGGGCGGCACCCCCGCGTAGTGCGAGTGCTCCATGCCCGGCGCCCCGCTGCCGTACTCGGGGCTGTAGGACAGAGCCATGCTGTAGTCGGGGGGGGACATCTCCGGGTGGCTGCTGAGGAGCCAGCCGTGGAAATAGGGGTTCTCCTCGTGGCCGCAGCGGCTGGCGGCGGCGGCGGCGGCAGCGGCGGCGGCGAAGGGGTAGCCCTCATGATGCACCACCGGGTGGTGGGCGAAGCCGCCCACCAGACTCATGCCGAGCGCGGCGCAGCCCGCCCCCCCGCGCCCCCCGCCCCGCGCCACGGCCTCCCCTCCCGCGGCGGCGGCCCTCAGCGCTGCCCCGCCGCCCGCCGCCTCTCCATAGGGCGCCGCGGCCGCGCAGTCCCCGCGGGGGCCCGAGCGCTGCCCCCTCCCCAGACGCCGCCGCCGCCGCTCATGCGTTGTGCCTCCTTCCTCCTCCTCCTCCTCCTCCTCCGCGCCCGGGGCTGGCTCTTCGAGGAAGCGCGGAACGACACGCGAAAAAAAAAAGAAGAAAAAAAGGAAAAAAAAAAGCTACGGAGAGAGGTCGACCAAAGAAATGGCTTGGCTTCCCAGCCCGGGCTCTTCCTCGCCCTCTTGCTTCCCTCTGCTCTCGGCGGCGCGGCCGGCGGGTACTTACACGCGGCCCCGCTTCGTGCGCCGCCCGGCGGGGCTGCCCTCGGCGCTCAGTGCCTGGCGGGACGGGCCCGCATCGCTGCCCGCCTTGCCACGGGCGAGCGAGCCGCGGCTCCGCTCTGCGGCATCAGCGCCGCGCGGCCGGGCCCGGCACGGCGGTGAGGGGCGCGCGGCGGCGGGGCGGGCGGCGGCGGCGCCGTCGGGGCTCGGCGCGACGCGGGGCACTCGCTGGGCTCCCCGGCGCGATCTCCATGTACAGCTACATGTTTAAGGGCCGCTCGGGTTAATATATCGCGTCAGCGGCGGCGCGGGCCAATGTGCGGCGGCCGGGGCGGGGCGGGCGGCGCCGGGCAATAAAAGTTTTTTTTTTTTCCTTTTTTTTTTTTTTTTTTTTTTTTTAATGTCCGCCCTGCTAATTGCCCCGCTCCTCTCGCAGGATTGGCTGCCCCTCCGCACCCGCAATGCAATTAAAGCAAGGGGGGGAGGGAGGGGGAATTATCGTGGAGGCATAGGTTAATGCAAGTGTTTAGCAGATGCCTTACTGTAAAATCTTCATTTTAAAAAAAAAGACAACAAACTAATTAAAACTTAAATATCGGATAATCTCTTCGACCAGGTACTGTATGGCTCCGAGAACCACCGTGGCGAAAGTCGCCGTAGCGGCTGGATGAGCGCCGCGATGGCTTTTACAAAATGTCTTGTGCCGGTCCGGTAGAGGAGCAAATAAAACCCGCTTCAGAGGGCACTTTATCGATTGCCCCATTGCGATAGGCATGGCCCAGAAACACGCCGCCTTATGCCTTTATTGCTGGGTAATGTACACAAAGAGATCCCCGCTCACCGCTTTCCGTGGGGAGGGAGACGGAGTTATCCTGCCTTGTCACCGAGCCTGCGGTGCCAGCTAAGAAAGCCCTGGCCCTGCGGCGGCTGCCTTCGCAAAGGAGCGCAGAGCTCGGGGTTTGGCCAGGGAGCTCGTTCTTTTCCAGAACGAGTTGCTTTGAAATCATGACAATAAAACCAGCTCTAAATGATTCTCTTCCAGCTCGCTGCCTGCATGTACGCACCTCCGCAAGCATTCATCCGAGTCACTTGTGCTCCCGAACTCACTTTCATGCTTGTTTAACTAGACTGATTGGTAAGTAACCGAATATTTTTTACAGCATGTTCAGAGCTTATTTTCTAGCTTTTATTAACAAATATATAAATATTTCTCTGCATTCCTGCTTCTGCAATAAAAAAGGCCAGCATCTGTGGAAAGCAGGTTTAGTTATCGAAAGGGAATAGTTAAATGTTTGTTTAGCAGTCAGGCCAGGAGAAAATCTCCCGTAGATATTTAGGTGTTTGGGTTTGGTAATCGCGAAGACATTGCAGCAGGAAAAACGCATCTCCAGCTGTAATTCACGGTAACCAGGAGGCGAAGCGAATTGTTGTCATCTTCAGATGGAGCCGAGTATCACCAGATAGCTGTGAAATATCAAATAGCCACCCTATGTGTGCTGGCGGGCGGCGAGGCTGCTTCGGCGTATATTACAATGCGATCCTACAATATAGGCAGTGTGGAAAACTGTGTCAACAGGAGCTGAGAGGCCATAAATTAGAGAAAGGGAGAGATAGAGCCGGAGGAGTCTGCAGAGGAGGCAGCAAGCGCCGCAAGTGTGCGGGCGCTTCAGGCGTGCTCCGGGCGTCGCTCAGAGCCTCGCTGGGATCAAACACCGAAAAAAGCTGCTCTGTGGGCGACCAGATCGGTACCCGGGCCACCTCGTGGAGCTCCGTGGGGCGCTGGCGGGAGCGCGGAGCTTGCGTGGCCCCGGGGCCGAGGCCGAGGAGCATCCGCGCCTGGGGGACCTCGCCGCGGCTACGGACAGCGAGGCCGCGGGCTGCGGGCTGGAGAGAGATTTATGTGCGGGATGAAGCATGCACATACGTATGTACGCGCTTGCATGTGCCCAGGTTCTGTCCTATACCGTACAAATCGGTAATGTCCACTGTACGGATGTGTCTGGGTGTAAAGCTGAGTTTGGGAGTGAAAAACGCGTCCAGACGCAGAGCTTTTTTGTATACGCATCTGCAGGAACATGTACAAGTTTGTACCAAAATGCCTGTTATTTATCTTTCCTCCTCCTTTGTGTATGTGTTTGCTATCATGAGGAAATACCGTATCTCCACAAGCAGTTTTTTAGATTTCTTTTTTCTTTTACAAAGGCCGTGCTCATACGGAGTAGGCAGATTCCCGGAGCAGCGTATCCTGCCTCTCGGGACACGATGTTTGCAACGAGCAGCTTGGAAATCCACCGGCTTTCTGCTGCGGCTCGCCAGTTTTGCCTTGCTACAACATTTTCTTTGATGCTAAGAAGAAAAACGCAATGCCAGGGCCGGAAAGGTGTATCTGCTCGCAAAGAGGGCAGTGTTTCTTTGCACTCTTCTTTATTTGTGTAGGAGCTTTCCAATATACCGCAGGCTGGACTGGAACTGCGACAGTGTCTGCAGCGAACCACTACAGCGACTCCGATAACATCTCCAGTGATGAAGGAAATGGAAAACACGAGGCAGAGAAAAAGTAATAAAAGGTAGAGGAGATATCGATCAGAACACCAGTCTCCAAAGCCAGCATCACCCTTGCTTAATTACCTTTCGAGAAAGAGGGTCTCTAGATAAAGCACCCAGCAGGACCTTGTATATATTTTTTCCTCATATCCCGCCCCCCGCCCAACGCTTTTTAATCCAGTTTATCAAGTGAATTTTAGAGCAAATGCAGCCCTGGTGTCCTCCCTCATCTTGTAACTGCTCGGACTGCCCGACCAAGGGTAGCAGCCTTTGCTGTTTGATCAACGCGCTTGTAAACGCTGCAGCCCAAAGTGGTTTTGAAAGAGCAGGCATAAGGTCCGCTAAAAAGCACGAAAGTTTTACCGATGTCATATTTATTGATTTGATCTGTTTTGATATTTTGGGACATATTTCTCTTAATAATAATAATAAAAAGAGAGACAGAAAAAAAATAAAAAGGCGCTCCTCTTCTGTCGCTTATTTCCCTGCCAAAATGGTTGCAAGTCAGGCAGGGATTTATCTGCATTCTATTGCCAGACATCACTTTCCTAGCTTGCTGTAAATAAGAATTTTAACTGACGACTGAACCGAGGATATATTTCCTCCATTTTTTTCTTCTTTGCCTTTTTTTTTTTCGGGGAGCACTCTCTGCTCGTCCCTCTGCTCCTTGTCCCGCGGTCGCTGCGTTTGCAGGATGAAATTCCGACGCGGAGAAGCCGGGCCACTGCGCCCCCGGGCGCGGAGAGGGGCTGCGGAGCGGGACGGGGCTGCTCGCAGGGTCGCCCGGGCCCCTTCTCCGTCATGGCAAAGGGTGGGATGGGGACAACAAAACAAGAACGTTTTGTCGCCCCCTTCCCTTCCCACTAGCCCCTCCGGTCCTGTGCGAATTAGGCTAAATTGCAAATTAAGCTAATTCCTCGGCACCAGGAGAGAGAGCGCGGATAGGGGAAGCGGCCCCGGCGCTGGGTGGCCGGAGCCGCGCGGCTCCTCGGGGGCTGCGGTCACACTCGTGGGACCTTTGAGGACCCGGCCGGTGGTCCCGCTCCGATGCCCGGGCCCTGGGCCGCCCGCGCTCCCTGTCCCGGGGGTTTCCGTGGGTCCCGCCGAGCCCGCGGCCACCCGCGGCCGCCCCCTGTTCTTACAATCGGTGTGGGGAGCCCCAGATCGCCGTCCCATCCCCCCCGCCCGTTGCTGCCCACCGCATCGCCCACCCGCCCGCTACGGGCCCGGGGAGCCGGGACGCACTTGGATTTATAGGGTGCATGATGTCACTGACCCGGGAGCACGCCTGTTAGGAGGGGACATAATTCTCAGGTGGAATTAAGAAAGTCCGAGTCTGGTGTCCTTGGGATGCTAAGCTCCGCATCCCTTGGCCACCACTTAGGAGCTCGGAGGGAAAGGCAAACCTTGGCAAACCTTGAAGAAAACGTTTTTTTTTTTTTTTTTTTTTTTTTTTTTTTTTTTTAATAAGAGGTCTCGAAGAAATATCATTTGAAGGTCAACCTGTCAGTGCGGGTTAATGAAAAGGACTTCTACCTAATGGGCCTGCTCATAGCCCCAGTTATGCGCATGCAGCCTTGGCTCCATCGCCGGGGGCAGAGGGCAGAATCGGGCCCGCCAGGCCCGCGTTCGCCACTGCCATTGGAGGTGGAGGATCCCTGGTTTACGTTACTATTATCGGTAATGAACGCCCACATATTTCAGGCATGATAATCTCGCAGCCGTTGTGTATACAGAAAAAAGAAAAAAGAGCAGGGACGAGAAAAAGCCGAGACCACGACCGTTTTCCAGGTTGCGGTGATGGGCGGCAAGCGCGGGGCCGCACGCACTTGGCCACTGCATGTGCAAACAATTATTCGAGGGTTGCTTGTATCTGTGGCCGGGGATGCAGGGCTGCAGTCAGACTGTAGCAAGGAATAACGGAAAGAAAGGGAAAACACGGCGGACACAAAGCGAAACCCTTGTTTTGCCAGGAGAAAGGGAATAGAGACCTTGTAATATTCTGCAATGAAGACAAGAGTGTTTATCTATTTATTGTGTTTGAAATACATGCATATATGTGTATACATATGTGTGTATATATATATATGATATATATGTGTATATATATACAAATACACGAACATACGCATATATGTGTACATACGCACCCCTTTTCCCCCCACCCATACAACATCATCTGCGTTCCGGGGAAAGAAGCTGCTCTTGAGCAGGGCGCTGCTCAAGCAGCTCGGCGAGAGCAATTGCTTTTGCTAACAGATATTTCCCCTCGAGGCCGCACAGTTGGCGCATGGGAGGACGTCGGGGTTAGGCGGGCACCGCGCGGGGCTTAGGTTAACCCAAACCCACACTCTTATGGCCGATATTAATCGAAAACCTCCATTTAACAAGGCTGGGCTTGGAGCAGCGCTCCTACATCAAAGGCAACCTCGCTGGACTTAAAAAAAAAATGAAGCGGGATCCCTCCGGATTAGCTGCAATTTCGCCCCATTGCACCGAAATGGTACCGCATTTGGGTGCCCCGCGCCCGATACCTGCCATGCTGCAGCCTGCGGAGCTGCGCTTAAAGCTGCGCCCTGCGCACTTGCCGCCCGCCCCGCGGTTCCTCCGCGCCCATCTCGGGGTAATTGATCCGGCGGAGTGAGGTCTTTTTGGTAATTTGGATACACCGAGTCTCCAGTTAATGACATATAATCAGCCTCTGGGTCACTTGGTCATTCTCTTATTACAAACCCCTCCTGCTCCCTCTGATCTCCTTTCAAACTGAATTTCACACAAACAAATAAAGCAAGACAGGGACAAGTCCTTAAAATACAAGGGAGAAATATTGGAGGGCTCCTCGTGGGGAACTATAAACATTTTAAGAAGAAAAATCGAAAAGATAGGAAAGAACATCTTATCGAGAAAGAGAGCATTGTGTACAAGACACGGAGGAGAAAACGGTCTGGCTTCTGTTAAAAGTGACATAAAATTAAAATAAAAATAATTACAAACAGAAATGGCATAACATAAACAGAAGGCAGGAGGCTTTACTGGAAATGCGCGGCTGTACTGTAATTTGTTCTTACAGATGATGCGGCCGATCCGTGGGCACGCAAAACTCGTATTTGCTCCCCTTCAACAGGCAAAAAGAAAAAAAAAAGTTAAAGAAAAAGTTTAAAATAAGAAACTTGTCTTTACTCTCAAGGAAAGTAATTGAAGAAGCCGCGAAATGCAGAAATGACTGTCGTTTACCTTCGCAGATCTGCGGGGAAACGGAGCCGTGGCCAAAACCTCGGGTGTAAATGCGACAACAAAAATAAATACTTTACATCACCGCGCAGAGCATAATTTACTGAGTCAACACTTTGTTTAACTTTTTTTTTTTTTACTTTTCACTTTTTTTTTCTCCCCTCCCCTAGGAAAAGGCACTGCTCTCTTTATTTAATTTATTTTCTACTATGTATCCCTCAAAGGACTGTTTTGATCTCCGTCCAGGTGTCCATATCCATATTTGTTTCTCTTTATTGCTGCTGCGGTTGTTGTCACCGGCGGGCGCGGGCCGCTCGCGGCGCGGGCGCTGCCGCTTTTCCCGCCGTCGGAGCTGCTGCTCGGGCCCGGGAGCGGCGCGAGGAGCCCGGCGGGAGTGGGGAAGGAAGGAGCCGGAGGGCGGCCTCAGCTGCACCCCCCGTCGCGGCACTAGCGCCTTTGGGCATCGCGCCCGGCCACGTCGCGGAGGCTGCGCTCGGGGCCTGAGCACATTGCGGAGGTGCCACAGGGCCCCGGCCTGCGGCATATGGATGTGGCAACCCCCGGTACTGCCTTCCCGGTCTTCCAAGGCCCCTTCTCCATCTCTACATCTCCTCTTTTTTTTTTTTTTTTTTTTTTTTTTTTTTTTTTCCGACGTCCCCAGGCCGCTCCGTCCGGGAAGGCGCAGAGGGGCCGGGGGGGGGTGCGGCTGGAAAGGGTTAAGCGCTGCCCCTCCTTCCGAGCCCCCGCCTGTCACGGCTTTCCTCTAGAGGTCTCATTAGGGAAACCCTAACTGCTATTTTCAACGTTTCCTCAATCAAGCGCCTTTAAATAGAGCTGCACAAACAAATTGGCGGCAAAAGAGGGAAAAAAAAAAAAAAAAAGGCGCGGATCTTGTCCCGGGCGAGGCTGGCCCGCGTATTTCGCCCCTGTTTGCTTTCTAATTACGGGACTGCCAGCGGCTACCTGCCCGCTGGGGCGTGCTGCCCGGGCCTGGTGGGGAGACCGCCCGGAGGAGCCGCTCTGCGCGTGCCCTGAAACGGGGGGATAAAAATAAAAATCAAGAAATGGAGCGTGGTCCAGTCCAAACTGCTGCTGAGCCCCTCGCAAAGCTGCTCCCCGGCCCGGGGCTCCCCCGACGCCCCCAGAGAGGGGCCAGGGCTCGTCCCGCTCCTCCCGCCGTTCTCTCCGCTCTGCGGCTCTTATGATTTGTTATATTTTTCCACAGCTGCTTATTCTTGTTTGACTGTTGTACAAAGCCGCTTTAAATCTGCTGCAGGAAGAATAAAACTTAAAACGGCTTGGACGGGTTCCTGCAGGCTCGTGGCTAGCGAGGGTCCCCTTCGTTGGCCGCCTAACAGCCCTGCCGCACAAATCAGGCCCCGATAAACCTCTCTACTGTGGCCCACTCGCTAGTGTCAACATAAATAGGAGCTAATTCAATTATGCTTGAAAGCCAGGGTGTAATAGAGGGAAGCTCTGGTGCTTATGAACTAAGCTGCTCTATTTGCTTTGCTATAAACCGACGAGAATATTTTATGGTGGAGAGGAATGGTACAACACAAAAGGGAAATATGATGATAAATCTTTTTTTTTTTTTTTTAAGTGTATTCTCTCTACCTGGAAAATACAAGGATTCAACGGTTTTATGAGCTGACTATTTTGCAGGTACATCTAAAGTTAGCTAAATGGAAAAGACTGTGAATCGCCCTCCCCACCACATCCTGGACGAAGGGAGATCCGGCTCTTTACCCTCCATGATGTCCACAGGGACCAAATCCTGGTGTCTCTCAGGGGAACAGGGCTGGCACCAGAGCTCACGTCTGGCTGCTGCAGAGATATGTGCTTAATATTTATGGTGCCGCTGGCAGCACCCTTCCATAATTTACCGATATGCAAAATGTTAAGTCAGAAGTAATGCTCCGCCATCCATCTCATAATGAACACATTAGGATATTTTCTTTCTAGTTACTCCAAAGCTATTAACATTCGAGATCACTTATCCAACCTTGGAGCTAAAATACAGCTTTGGTTTCACAGGGCCAGGTTTTTAAAGAGATTCACATGCTAAAATGAGGATAGGTACTTCAGGGGGGATTTCAAAGTGGCAAGGGGTCTAACTCTCCTTGAAATATGTGCAGGTTCAGCACATAAATCCCTTTGAGGTTTAAACCCTGGATACTTTTGGAAATCAAAATAGGCAGCTGTCTGCATCTCAATAGCTTTAAAATCTGTCTCACATACAATGTGCATGTTTGGAGTCATGTTCCACTGTAAAACAGCATTTATATGCCCTAAAACTATTTTATTCAGTGCTAGCATGTTTGAGTTCAAGGTGCTACCATTGTTTTGTTATCTGTTTCCACATCCTGTTTTGGTTCCTTCTTGCTATTGAGTCCTGCTCTTGCTTAGCCTTAGCACCCATGTCTGAACTTAGGTCACCAAGAGAGCAAGGGGTGCCTGGTGGGTCGGGCTGTTTGCCCCTGGATCTCTGCGACCGAGATGTCTGGTGCAGGAGACACTTGTTTCACAAATAATCTCACAGCCCACATCCTTCTGCAGTTCCCTGTGTGCCCATGCACATGGTGTAGCTCTGAGTGACCAGCCACTAGAAAGACAGAGAGCAGAGGCAGCCAAGGGTGTTCTTCCAAAAATAAGTCTCTTTAAAAAATGTTCTTATACATTGCTAAAAGAAAGTCGTGCTGACTTTTTTTTTTTTTTTTTTTTTTTTTTTTTTTTAAGCAGAGTGGGAAAGGGATTGCAGCATTTTATTAAGGAAGGATTGGAAAATGATGTACAGTTCAGGTATATCAATCCTAATCATATGTTGAACAACATCTACAAAATGTATCCTTGGGGAAAAAAAGAGAGAGCTCTTGACAGCTCACAGGCACCATTCTCATCAGCACAAGCTGCCCCGCTCAGCTCAGCAGAGAGCACCCGCTCCTACGAACTCAGGGCTGGATGCTGCAAGTGCTCTGCATGTCAATGGCCCTGCTGTATGTTGGCCTTGCAGATGTACTTGAGCTAGCTTGTGTGCCATTAGCAGGCTGATTTTACTCTGCTGTAGTGGGCAGTGTGGACAGAGCAGTGGGGAAGCGGGGTATTGCATGTGCCTCTGTGCTGGTTTAGCTCGAGGTCAGTGGCTCTGTCCTGCAGGGGCTGGAGCGCAAGGCACCGTTTCTCCTGTCTCTGCCCATGTAGCATTCGTAAAGATATGTCCTAACTTGTTAAAACAGCACATGCCCGTTTCGTATGATATGTGCACGCGCACATCTGGGCTGCACGTGTGCAATGGTAAAGGCACACACCGCAAATAATTTTACACGTGCAATTTTCAAAGTATGGATCTATGGGGCTACAACGTGGCATGTCTACAGTGCCGAGAATGACACTCCTCTGCACAAGAGGGCATTTTAAGTGACTTCAAACAAACAAATAAATAAAAGAAGCACTGTCCTGGTAGCACAGTTAGTTGCCTCTCATTTCTCCTGCTGGCTGCTGGAGTATCTGCAAACCCACTAGGACGGAGTGTTACTTCTAAATAGCAACATGCACACAGCAATCAGAATATTTCAGATATTCATTTCTCTAGGCTGATGCTATTGAAATTAAAAACATCTGCTTTGAGGAATGCAGATTTTCTGGATGTAAATGCTTCTCTCCTCCCACAGTAATTCAGCTACTCGTGAAACAAAATGTGATTCTAAACAGTCGCTGCATTGTTTTGCACAGTAGCAAATGGAACAATGCTGCCCTTAATGTTTTAGTTGTTCAAACAACAATTGGGATTGGATAAATGCTTTCAGCTGGGAGCACTTTCCTAATACCTTTGTAGGTAATAGGTTTTCTCTTGCACACTGCTATGTGACCATTAGGCCCTGCATACTGGCCAGAGGTTCAACCTCCTACTGGCATGCCAGCCCCGAAGAGATGAGTCTCTGTTTGTGATAGACTTTCTAATATTTATCTGCTCACAGCTCACCCACACAACTTTGCTGCTGGAGAGTGGTGAATGGAGCCCAGCTGCCTGCATTTCAATGCTATCATCTAATCCCAGGGACTGGGACCGTAACTTTGCCAAGAGGAAAGAAACCTCCTCCCCTTCATGTTTCCCTTAAAAAAGCTCAGTGAAAAACTTAAAAAAACATACCTGTATTCGCTTCTCTTGTATTGAAGCTAAGTTGTATGTGCTTGTTTAAGAATGAGCAATTATGTGTATTTACTCCCACTGATTGATGTACTAATGACATAAGTATAGCTCTTTATGTTTGACTAATGATGACTGCACTGCATATCAAAGGTGGGATTGCACTGAACACTGTGGTATGTCCATGGGACAGTCTGTTGTTTTTGCCTGTTCGCCTGTCTCTAAGTAGAAAAAAAATGCTGCAAATGGGAGGCATCAATCCCACCGACATGGGAATAAAGAAAAAGGGGAAGATAATCCATGGGAGGATGTTGCTCTAATCTATGTGGAGATGAAGCATGATTGAGAAAGCTTTATTTAATACGGGGATCTGTCCAGGGCTACTCAAAAATAATGGAAGTCAAAACTCTCTTATTTTAACTTCTCATAAATTTGCCACGGATTAAATTTGGAGAATTCATAAACGAGGAATAATGGGAAATGTAGAGGAAAGACAGCATTAGCATAAACTAGGTAGAAAATCCAGATGCCTGTCTGCTTTAGAAAAAAATCTAATGTTTTCAAATACTTCTCTGCATTAGGGAGAATCAGTCCCTCCTTTGGATCGCAGGTCAAAGAGATGGACACAGATTTAGTTCTAGTAGCTCTGAAGGCCTCCAGACCTTATCAGTGACCGTTCTCCCCATTTTTTTCTCTAGCATGACCTTTATCTTCACCTGGGAGGACAAAGCAGGAATCATCAGATGTAGCCTAAATATAAGTGCTAAGAAAAGGCCCTGTAGACTTTTCTGTTTTCTCATAAAATCAATAGCATCTTCAATTCAATGAGGGCTGTAATAACAGACTACATCGTTCCTGAAACATAGAAAAGACAGATTGCTTAGAATTGGAAGTGCTCAAATGGGTGATATAATTTGAAATACTAAAATAAATTTGTTCTGAAAAGCAAAGAACTCCAGCAATTGTACTGATTAAAATTTTACTCCAGAGTTATGTCACTGTTTATTTCAAAAGAAATGTTTTATAGAGGATTCCATTTTCCTAATTTCCTTCCAAATTTCCAGTGTTTTTGTGCCAGACATTGGAAAAAGTCTGACCTTTTTTCCTTCCCCTGTCTTCTCCCATGAAAACATTGGGGTTTTTGAATTCACTCTTCAGTCGGACTCCAGCTGATTTCCCCTACACGATCTCATGGCTGCTGTCAGCAGGAAATCCACTATTTGTAGGATGGATGCTATGAACCTATAAATAAGATCAAAACTGGACTTTAAATTCTAATATTGTTTATATCCTGTTATGATTATAGTAATTAGAAAATGTTATGCAATTGATACACACACACATATATGTACGAATAAATACATATATATGAGAACTTGAGACAATGTAGGATTTCATCATTTCCTTCCAGTATTTACTTTTAAAGCACCTTGACCATAATCTAGTTCAAGAGAAACACTGGGATCTGGCAGCGTTAGCAATATTTGAGATCTATCCAGCTGCAAAGTCTCATTCTGTTTCCTTTGGGATCCTCATGGATTGCAGTCTTTGTAGAGGCAGGTGTCCTTGTTTCATGTGGCCACATGAAGCCTCACTATGCAATGCTTGTGGAGTGCTTCAGATCAGATGTCTATCATTGTAGAAATAAGAAGTATTTGTGACTTTAAAACTGGGGACTAAAGATTGTATTTTTTTCCATTACTTTTTTTTTTTTTTTTTTTCCCCCAGTACTACTGTGCTTGAGAGAAGAGGATTTAAAAGGATTTGGAGTACAAATTTAGGAATGGTCTTGTATCTTATTCTAATAGAACCTGCTTCCACTGAAGTCGGGGTGAGTTTGGACACTGGGGTCAGGAATGGAAGTGTCAGAGCATCATAATAATAATAGCCACAAAGAGCTGAACTCAGAGTTTGGAGAACATTGTTTTGATCCACTGGTTTTCAATTTGCAGCAACCATATAAGCTTGGCAAACCACCCGGTGTGGGTTACATCAAATTTGGCTCTGGCTAATTGCCTTGCTGTTTTTAGATCTCCTGTAGCTTCAGGCACCATGCAAGGAGTGTGACTGGTGAACCTTAGGTCAGGTGCTATTTCTCTGAGAGCAAGCAAGTCTGGCTGCTTTCTTTGGCATGAGAGCAGAATGATAGGCACCATGCAGAACTCCACTGTATAGAGAGAGATCTGAAGGGCCACAGGGACACAAAGATTCATTCCAGGCCAGGGAATGCTCCCTAGGAAGATAGATGCTATAAAAGAAAAAGTTGGAAAGCACTTTTTTTTTGGTGACTTAAAAATACTGCAATTAAAACTGTTATTAAACTAGATTAAATGAAACGGAAATTTGCTTGCAAGTTTTAAAGCCAAGAATGTTCTTTGTGCCTCTATCCATTTCTGTGCTCCACGTACTCTGTGCTATTTACACAAGAATTATCTTGTTTATTTTACAGTTATTATACTTCATAGAAACTAATCAAGAGAATATTTCTTTTTTTATGACAAAAAGTGGATGTTGAATTGCTCAAGTTGCTTTTATACAGCATTCTTGGATTTGTGATAGTGTGATATTTAATAAAGTGTTTATAAAGGCAGATATAATAGTTTATCAGATCTCAGGCAGTCATAATAACAAAACTGCCCTTAGCCTGAGTGCTATGTACTGTACTTTGTAATTTACAACGCAGCGCTTTCTAAATTACTTCATAAACTAAGAAAGTTGCCTACCAAAAAATCAATCTCATAGGAACTAAGAAATCTTTTCCTAAATATTTTTCCTGTTGCTTACTTGCCATACAAATCATTATTAATAGCCTCAGAAACGAACTGCACTCCCTCATAACACGCAATAACATGATGCGTGCTGTAAGATGCTTCCATGCAGCTCAATCTATTTAAATTTCCAGTGGAAAAGGCCTTTCATCTTAAAATTCTACATATCTAATATGGTGTCCTGTATGATTAATGGATAAAGTGAAGAAATAACACTGAAAGGAAAGCTAAAGACCCTGAAGTGAGAATCAAATGAAGCAGTTGAAGTGAGATATAATAGTTCATGAGGTCGTGAGTTGAGAATGGAGTCTTTCATTTCTATGCAGCTAGTATAAGTCCTTACAAGCTTATTATTTGTAGTCTGTTTGGTGGATTCACTGTGCTGGTATATGCCTCTGTCCAGCTGTCCAGGAGGCCAGGATCAAAAGGCATAATGAGATCTGTAGTGTGCTGGCTGAAGAGGCTCGGAACCTGGGATGGGAGATTTACGTTGAACCCCATCTCAGAGACAACATCAATGAACCCTTCAAGCCAGATTTGATTTTTGTTAAGGGGTTCTGTGCCAAGGTGGTGGATGTTACTCTCCGCTATGAGGAGACCTGTCCGCTAGACCTTCAGGTCCAGTCTTCTCTGCTGAAGGACTAGTCCAAAATTTTGGAGAGAGGGGAGGGAGGCCAAACTAGCCCTAGTCTCTCCCCATGCTTCCCCATATTTCACAGGGTTTTGATAACCCCTCTGCACAGCCTGGCTGGTATTGCATGGGGATGAAAGAGATGGAGAATTTTAAAGTGGGAATAGTTGTTTACAATCCAAAACCAAATTGTAGTCTACCAAATAGGTAACTACTTCCTGGTAGTCTAATGTCTGCTTCATGCTCATACAGGGAGCAGTTTCCACAGTTACTCATGGCATGTACCTGTAGATTTAAAACATGTCTTAGATCATCCTTATGGTCATTATGAAATCATCATCCAACTACACTTTAACCTTCTATATAGCAGAGGAAGAAAAGCATCAATGACGTGTGCTTGCATTGCTCATCTTTAAAATTTTTAGGCTGTTTAAATCAAGATTAAATTGACAACCCTCTGTAAGCAGATATATTGCCTAGCTTGGGAAAACTCCTCCTCCTGTTTCTAACAGGCAGTCTCAATGCACAAAATTGCCATCGTTCTTTGCAAAAGGGGCCGTAGATTTTCCTTGTCTATCTGTCTTTGACCTGCAGGAAATAGAGAGATTGGACTCTGCTGGGGTGCTCTCTCACAGGAAAGTATTATGTAGTTCCTCATAAATGCCTGTCTTTTTAAGGAGGAAAGGTTTACCTTAGATATAAACCTAAGAATTGTTTGTCAGATTACAAGAAGTGTAGGAAAGAAGACTATTTTGCATCCTTAATTCTAGTTTTTGGGGAGGCGTATGGAAATCCAAGGCTTTTGATACCTGAAGAGAATCAGTGCAGAAAGAACGAACTTTTGTGATTGAAAGTGGTATGGGTAGAAAAATACTTTTCACCTTCAAAATGTAGTAAAATGTTCTCTGAGGGTTTTATGGAAGATAATCCAATACACATGATCTGCCTATTAATGTTTTATTAAAAGCATGGATCACAATCAGGAATCTATCAAGATTGGATTCTTACAGCATTGCCATTTATTCATGCCTCATTTTAGCAATAGATAGACTAAAGTGTAGTTAACACTGTACATGACTTCTTTGAGGGATGACCTGCACAGCACTGGGTAGGTGAATAGATACCTTCCTTATTCTCAAACAATATAGGCAGCTGAAGGGTTGCTTTCAAGAGCAGACTTGGAATATGTTCATATATCATTTCATCTAAACAGATTTCTTCTCCAAAGCTCTACTTTCCCCAAGTTTATATAATCTAGTCAGAAAGATATTTACCAGTTTGTAACTCCTTTGTTGATACTACAATGGAACAATTATTCCAGAATGAAACTTTTCTAATGGAGAATACCTGAGATAAATCAAAAGGCTTCTACTGTGAACAGAGAAAATATAGGACTTCTGCTGGGCTCCAAGAACCCAAATGGCCTTTGCCTTAACTCCGTGGAGGAATCTGAGTTCTTGTCCAGCAGCTGGAGAGAAGATGTATACAACAGATAAATTTTTCCTGATGGACGGGGTTAGAAGAAAATTGAAGAGGATTGGGTAGCAACTTTGAAGTTCTATATGGAGATTTATCATGGTTTTCCATTTCCTTTGCTTTAAGATTTGAGGGGATGGAGAGGCAGAACACTTTCAGAACACTTTGTGAATGAGACAGGACCAAGTGGATTAATATTAGGAAAGTAGAGAAGGTTACACTGGGAACTGAGCACAGAGTAATGATTCAGAATTTAAAGGAAAAAGAGTTGAAGATGTAGAAGAGAACAATTAGGGATCTTGGGGAGAAAGGAACTTATAATAAAAAAAAACCTAAAAAGAGCAGAAGAAAAAGAGATTTATTGAGTGGGAGTGAAATTGCAGACTTTGAAGAAAGAGTAGGAGAAAGAAGCTAAAAGTCAGAGATTGGACTGGAAAATAAGAATAGGGAGTGAGAAGAGCAAAGAGAGAGCAGGAGACTGAAAAAAGTAAAGCTGAAAATACTATAGGGAAAGGACAAAATAAAATGAAAAGATCTGGAGCATGAGAGGAGGACACCATAAACACTGGAAGAAAAACAGACCCAAATAGTACAACTGAGATACAAATCGTTAGAAGGAGAGGAAGTGGCTGAGTAGTGGAAAGGTAAAGCTGCTCTTCCCACTGTAGGTGCCCCGTGTACCTGTGCAGTGCATGCTTGCTCTAGCCAGTGCATGCCACAGGGCAACGAGACCCTAGTCTTGCTATATGCACTATATTATTATTCCTGTTCCAGGTTGGTGGCAGACGCTGTGAGGCATTAGCTATTCAAAGCCTGACTTGCTCTTGCTGTAAGTCAAGTCAACCTTATGGCTGCTTTAACTGGGTCATCCGTGATCCAGTGTGATCATCGAAGAGTGTTTCCAGCTTGACAGTCATGTGTGTATAATCTGGCTTCTGGTTTTTAATCATACCATGAAGCTCGGATCGATGATGAAGTTTCCAAGCTTGCCACAGTTCCTCCTTTTGTGTTCCCCCTATGCAATCCTGATGCCACGGTTCCCCAGTGCCTGGATTAACCAGGTGAAGTACACAGAGTAACATTGTGCTTGCAGGAAAATATGTCAAAGGCATATGTATAGTACAACATTTATAGTGCTGTGATAAAATTAGAAACTGCACATCTCTGGAAGATTTTATTTAAGAAGTGAGACAAAAATACTGTAGCAATGATACTCCTCTTATTATACTTCACCAACATGATCACAGCAAACAAACCACCAAAGGGCCCAGTGTGCTGGATCAGCAAAACTCATGGCTGGAAAACAGCTGGCCTCATACAAGGAGACAATATTCACATAGAATAAGAAAATGTTAAAGGTTTTGCCATTGTGGTGCAGTCTTCTTTAAAGACATGCTCTTGTAATTGGTTTCTAGTAATGGTCCTGTTTTCTCCTTGTCAGTGAACTCCCATGTAGCAGCATCCATATGCAACAGCATTTCCTGCAGCTGCTTTGGTGGACAGTGACATCTATTATGCCCATCTTTGTCATCTCCTATATGAACGGGAACAATAAGCTCTAGCTGAGCAGGAAAACCTGAGTGTGTGAGGAGCTTTGGACTAGTGACACAACATGGTAGCTGGGCTTCCCATCAAACACTGGTGCTTCTGGACTGTCCAGCACAGGATTTGCTGCCTTCCTCTGGAGAGAGGCAAGAACTCTCCAGGATCTTCAACAGCCTCAGGATAGTGCTGGTAATCCTAGAAAAGGCAGTCTGGTTGGCAAGTCCATCCTTCAGCTGGAATGGTCATTTTTGTCATGAGGAGAATTTTCTTTTCTGTGGCAGAGACAGAGCTTTCCCAAAGCCAGTTAAGGGGTATGGAGTTACATGCCACAGTTACCAACAGCTATCATAAAGACGGACTCACCATCTCCATGTATGAGGTTGGCTTCCCATTTTCCTCCTTTCGGATATAATTGCCTAGTATTTAGAAATGAAAAAAAGGCCTTAAAGATTTTTCCAGCAGCTAAATGGGTTAATGCATATAGGAGACAAGGTGAAAGACACCAAGTCACTTACTGTATCCTATAGGACTTTATAATAGGACTGTATCCTGTTACCAATACTGTGCACTACACTGCTACTAAGAGCCACATGAAGACCAGGGTCTGTGAAGATTGGAGAAGGCTGGAAGGCAGGGCACATCTCTCCTGGCCTGTCTATGTTAATAGGTTTGTGCAGTAAGTTATATGTTACCTGATGCTACTTCTGGTACTTGATGGGACAAGAAAATTAGCAGCCTGGGACACCCCACCTCTGCTCTGGACATTCTTTGTCATTTTGGGTAAGCTATATAAACCGCAGCAGTACAACACAGCCAAAACACAGGTGGTTAAATCCTTAAGACAGATATTCCCCTTGCCTATCAATCTGGAAGCCATTCTTAGATTATAAGTATTCAGAGATCTGGATAAGTATGGTAGATAACCTCTCTGAATGTAATCATTACCAATGCTTTTACCCACTTTATAAAAGCATCTGTTTTTTGAAAAACAGGTCACTCTTCCTGTGAAAGAAATGGGCTCCTTCACTACATGAGGTGAGATTTGGACTAGGCAAAGAAAGGCAAAGGGACGCTTACTCCAACGTGAGACAAAAGGGATTGGTGCCAGTGTTCAAGAGAAGACCATGAACTACTTCATGGACACCTTCATGAACCACTGACTTAGGCCTATGAAACAGCTGGATTTCCTGACCACATTCTCTTTTTCAGACCAGAGCATGGTTTGGGCAGCTGTTGAGTAAATTATACATTTGTTAGCATTTCAAGCTGTTTGGCATGTCATATGTTCTGCCCAGGCTGCTGCACAAGCAGGTTGTATACAGCTTGGTGGTAACCACAAGACTGCGTGAACCCTCTCACTCAGCCCAACATTTTAGAGAGCATCAGATTTATTATACACATGTGACAAAGTCATTGCATGCCTGCACAGTAAGTCTGACACTTCTGGGGATCGTCTAATGGACCTACTGCCCATGTGCTGCCCAGTTACTGGGAACATGCACAGCAAAGACTCTGTAAGTCAGATTTACTGTGAGTCCTCAGAGCAGTGAAGTGCTGCATGTGCAGCAGGCCGTGTTGCTTCCTGAAGTGTGGGGTGGAGAGAACATACGCTGCACAGATTTCCCAAGCTGAGCTATGGGAGCTCTGTACTGGCCAAACACTCAAGACCTGAGGAGGAGCAATATTTTAAGATGTGCTCAGTATGGGGGCCATAGGGAGTCTGCTGCTCAGCGTGGTCAGTCTGTCAATCTCATTGTGTCTTACATACTGAGAAACAGATCCTCAGTGCCCAACTCATGTGTTCGGGTTCCACTAATGGGTAAGGATGGAGACTCTAGGTGATGCAGAGGCCTCTTGCCTTCTATGTCTTAGTGCTTCTGTGCCATCGTTTCCTATCTGAATGGGAATATATGAGAATATATAGAATATAGCAAGGACACCTGAAAAGGATGCTGCGATCATAAAGATTATCAGTTGTTCCGACTTCCTAGTGAGTAGGAATTATGTAAATAAGGTTTATTCCAAGAACAGCTACATTCCCCTAAAAAAAAAAAAACTGAGAATACCTTTGCAGTAACCCTCAATCCCTTGTAAGCAAGGGTATTTGGTTACAATTAATGATGAAGGCTCAAACTACTTATTCAAATGTCTCTGAACTTCAGATAAAAAGAGATCCTGATCTGACCCACCTCAGGGTTTTGGCTTTGCAAAAGAAAAACAAAACCCGTGAAGTTTTTCTAAATCCAAACCATCCCAACTTCTATTTGCTTTCGGTTTCTATGCAATTTACTACTTTTGTTTTATTCTTTCTCTCCCCACACAAGAAAAATATGTACAAACTAGAAGTTAGGTTGATTTTGTGAGGTTGAGCTGAGGTCAGTGAAAAATTGATAGCAACTTTTGAGATGAAAAAAAAAATCATCAAAGCTAAAGGAAGCTTCTCAAAGTGGGATTTAATAGCAGCTATCATATTGCCTTCAATGGCTTGACCATTTCTTGTGCAGCTGTTTTATTTTAAAAGATTTCACCCCCATCCCACATGTATAGGTCTATACACTGACCTAAGTACACACATCCAAGTACTTTGGTCACTCATGATAACTATAAACCCTTCAGTGAACTACCAGAAAGGTAGTTCAAATGGAAATGGTGAAATTCAATATAGCGTTTAACTAAGTCACTGTCTAAGGTTAAGCCTAAGGAACAATCAGTAACACTGGAAGGAAAGGCAAATGTATTAATTGGTACGCAGACACCAGATATGTGTAGTTTTCTCGAAGCTGTCAAATAACCACGGTGGTATTTCAATATGAATCAAGAAAACACAACTGTTTAAATATATACTTAATCCTTAATTCATATATATGTTAAAAAAAAAAAAACTACTTACAGATTTAGGTGCAAAAGTAAAATTAGAAGGCATAAAGATATGTTCAATTGGTGGCCCTAAGGTCTTATAAGTCTAATTAAATTTTGAATGAAGAATGAATTTTTCAGATTTTGAGACCCAAGTCTTTGTGACTAAATTTCCAACTTACTAAAGACTTTTTGAAAATTCTACTTTTCCATGTCATGCAAGCCATAAGTAAAAGTCTAAACTGCATCTCATATCAAAATATTGCTATTTATCATAATAAACACATGACAGAGGGATCAGTCATCATGATCAGAAAATGATGACCAAACTTTTTCCTTTAGAAAAGTTTGTGTGTGTGTGTGTTCATGAGTGTGCATCTGGACAATAAAGTCTCTCTATGTGACTCCGTATATGTGTTTATTATGGTATATTCCTAGTGGTTTTTTTTTTTTTTTGAGCAAGCCTCCTCAAAAAAAAAATGTTAATGGGCATTTCTCGATTTCACAGGAGATTGAAAATAATTTTAAATTCACATTTGATGAACTGAATAGGTGTTTCTGTTTATTCTTTTCTGCTCCGTTGATATTAAAAACATACCAGTAATTTCAGTGCAGTCTTGTATACGGAAATAATGTGACATAATGCCAATCTAAAAGCTGAGGATAAAAGAATAGAGAAATACTTAGATACAGAATGATAGATCTGAGCAATTTTGTCTTATTTGAGATTATTTTAATCATGACAGTAACGAAACACTTGCACTGACTTATATTATCAAGTACTTATCAATAGCAACAATTAAAAAATATTGAAATTGCTCATTTCTCTCCTTTGCTTATCCTCCATTCAAAAGACAAGCGACACTCCTGTGAATCTGCTTTATAGCGTTTTGAGTTTAAAACTGGGAACTTCAATGTCTTACCATGGTGAAAGAGAGTTAAACAGATTGTAGAGCTGTGAATTACAGTAAGCCTTCAGACAGACAGGTGATCATCAGCAACATTTGCTAGCAGAGCTTGAATACATCAATGGGGCTAGGCTACTTTGAAAGACATTTTTTCTTCCTCCCTCTTCCTCTTGCCTTTTTTTTTCTGTTCATTACACCACCGCTTTTCTAAGTCAATTTAATTCAGAATCTATACTATAAAGAGGGCACCAGCAAACATGATTATTCAATTCATTCAACAAAGATGGGAATTGAGGTGGTTACAGGTCTTCACCGCTATTGTCTCAGCTCTTCAATCCTTAGGACATAAGAAAACGAGTATTTCACAAAGTGTTGGGAGGGCTGTGTATATACCCATCATATACTTCACTGCAGCAGAACGGATGTTCCATTCACTGTGAAAGGAAGCAGAAAATTGTTCCTAGCTCGTCTTGCTGGGTGTTACTCTGCAGAGAATGAAATACTATGGAAGAGGCTGCTGGATCTTCACTAGTGCTGCCAGAGAGGACATCTAGATCCGGGTAGGGCAGGCATCTCTCACACACTGTAATCATAACTTTGTTTTACGCAGTAGATACACATGCCAAACTAGACTGTAATGGATACGGTCTATATCAGAATTAATATATTTGCCTTCATTAGAGGAAGGAATTACTGAAAGAGGTGGTCTCGTATTCACACTCTATTTTTGACCACTTTCAACAGGAAGAATGATTAATGATGTTAGGGAAAATATGAGCTTAGTTACATTTAATAGAAATTTTGTGAACCAATTTATTCACAGGAGCTATTCTGACAAGCTCAGAACAAGGAGTCATAATTGATAAAATAATAACGTGATTCTCAGTTTACTCTGGAGAGTTTTTTAATATATGAAAAATATATTCAATATGAATTTCTGTGTAAGGCATTTAACATGCGAGAACTATCTTCAGCAAAATCTTCCAAACTATGATTTGGTATCCAGCTTTGATTCAGTTTTATTCTTGAACTCTTAGGCATGCATTAAGTGACTTAATATCAAAAAACTTTATGTAGCAAAGTCACCAACACTTCTCTGTGCAAAATCCTGCTTCCTAAGAAGTCTGTAGTCATATGTCTACAGGTGCTTCATCTTCACTAAGTTTTTTACTTCTAACCTTTCTAGCTTTTCTTTAACATTGAAGTAATAAAGAATGATAATACCTCATTATTTTAGAATTATTTCACTGCATAGTGATTCTCCTACTCAGATTTTTGTTATTGTCTGTAAAGAGATTTACAAATCAAAATGTTTTTAGAAGTGGTAAGTATAAATACTGGAGGAACATGATCCGTCACCAGAAATCTGGCTCATATGATTTGGGATCTGAACGCACAAGTAATTCAGAATTATTTGCTAGTTAAGATCTTATGAAGTAGTGAGATTTTCTGTGATATTTGTTTTTGAAATGGAAAAATACAGAAGATATCTGGTGATAGTTTATAGACTTTCTTTACAGTCACAATAATAGCCACTAGTATTATTAAGTGCTTTGAGCTGTTTCTGTTGTTTTATGAAGTTTTAAAAATAGTATCTTGTGGTTGCTCACAACTGAACAGCAAACTGCACATTGCTGGATGTGTGATAGTTATCTGTGTTACTAAAGATAAAACTGCGAAGTTATTAGGCTACATTTATCTAAACAGCCTAAGAAGGATGACATAGATTTAAAGGTACAGCTCAAGATCAAAGAATACAATAAACGATGCAGGAAACAACATTTAGAAAGGAAAATCTCTGTGGAGCAAAAGATCATTTGTTAATTTGAAGACTGTTTTTAATGTGTATAGAGACATCACTTGTAATAGGACATCTTTTACTTTATTATTTTTCTGTGAAGGATGTTCTAAATTAGACTTAGAAGTAGGATTTTGTGTGTCCAGAATGAGAGAATATAAAATATCATAGCTTTTCTATTAAATTTCTTAGACTTTATAAGTCTGCTCCAAAAGTCACTGATATTCTGAAGATGATTGCACTGATCTGTTTGAATGGGGCCGGTTTCTCCTTGCTTTGCTAAGAGCTGGAGAATTGTTTCTCTGTTGTCCTGAGCGCCGGACATTCAACAGATCTCTTCTGGAGGGAATCTATCAAATAAGAGTGAAAGAAAGGTTGTGCCAAAATGCTGTAACTGGCATCTACCCTCTGCACAATCAACAGCATGGAATACCCAGCCCTACGGCATGCTACAGGATCAGTAGTCTGCTTCTGAATACGCTAATGGGATTATGAAAAAGAGCTTTCTTTTCTTCAGCTTTTAGAAAAGTGAGGTATTTTCATCTGTGCATATTTCTTACCTTTGTCAAGTGTGCAAGTATTGGGTATGGCACTCCAGCTGCATGCTGAATAGCTAGGTGCATATGCGCTCTGCTCCAAGGCTGGCTATGGGTTTGGCTATGGGTTTGACTGTGCTGCTCTGCTCCACTTTCCTTCATCTCCTGCGCAGCCATTGGAGATGATGCAATACTAGCATACTAATAACTAGAAATATTTGTTGTTTTTCTTTCTGTGCATTAATTATTGCCTGAATTACCTTGTATTTTATAGGCACTAGTGAGTTCCTTGTTTTTTTTTTTAATAAATCCTGTCCAGAGCCTTTGACCTTATTATTTCTTTATTATTCCCAGAATTTCCGGAATGTCTTTTTTTGTTTGTTTTTTTTTTCAACCTCAGTCCAACTTTGAACTGGGAAAGGATGGAAGTTCTATTCTGTGGTGCCAGATCATCTTCCTTCTTCCCATGTTCCATCAGTCCTCAATTGCACCTCTTCTTGGCCTGTGTTCTAGCAATCATCTTAGCTCAGAAGCATCTGTTGCCATTTTTCTGCCTCTCATTGTGTTATCCTCTTGACCTGGGTCAGTTTCTCTTCTTCCACCTTAAACACCAGATTTCTCTATTTTACTACAGTGTTGCTTCAGAACCAAATGAATTGGAACAGTTTTGGGATACTGAATATTCTAATTCGTATATCTATGACATGAGATACAATATGAATTTGGTGCTGGCTATAATAAATATCTGACAAGTGGTTCTGCTGGCAAGAGACCATATGGCTTTTACTGGAATGGGCATTCTCATTTTCCAGGTCCAATGCTCCAGGATTCTTCAACGTCTGAACTTGCTGTTCTTCTGGGTGTCAGTACTGGTTAGGAACACTTTATCTGCCAGAAATTGTTAAACATTTCATTGATTGAATCCTGCAGTGTTTTAATATTAAAAGACAGTAAAATGCTTGTAGAAAGAAGTAGGAAAATTCTGTTAGAATCTCAAGTGTCCGTCATGCCAGTAGGAGAAAAGAATGGCAGTTTTCTAGAAGGAAGCACAGAAGTGCTATAGAGAGCAGTGTCCTTCAGTCTTTAAGAAAGTGATGACAATTAATGACAATCCTATAATGATACAAGTACAATAAAAGTCCTATTCTGCTTAAACTGCACTTCTTTCCTAGAATTATCCTCATTCCTAGTCCAGCGTAGATGTTATTTTCCGTTCATTTCCTTCAAATTGTTAATATTTAGTCTGGATTTTAATCACAAGTAATCACATATTGAAAAACAAATACAACTCCCCTTCTGAAAAGTGTGTCCTCTCATTTGACTTCAATAGTTAATTCCATCTGCTTTTCTTCAAAGTTCTTTTATTTTACACATTTTGTAAGAAGTAAGCTTTAATTGACAGTATTTAAAAACTGCTTGTAACAGCTCCAATTACCTGAGTACATGGCTGTTATATCAGTTCAAGCAAAAAATGTTTTATCTCCCCCCAGACTAGAGAAGTTAATAATGCATCCCCACTTCTACTTTTGTATAATGCCCTAATTATGGTCAAGGAAAGGCCTGATAAACCAGATGGTCCTGGGTCCTAAATTTGTCAAATCTGAGTCACAAGAAATCCAGAAACTGCTGAACCTCAGGAACAGAGGTCTAAAACATTTAATGTCTGTAAGGACAGAAGTACTTATGGATGGCATTTTATAAAAAATTATGATGGCAACAGAGTTTATTTCAAAGAAAGAGTAAAGGATTTATGAAGAGTTTGATGGAAATTTATAAGGACTACCAGATGACTTTTGAGTACACTTGTGGGCGTAAGAACTCTGCACTCAGAGGTCATATTCTCAGTGAAGAATCTTCTTAGACATAAACGAGGATAAATAGATGGCAGCAATTGAAACAAAAGTGATTACAAGTTAAGAAGAAAGAACTATGTGAGCAATACTGTAGAGAGTAGCTCAGGAGTAAAAGGAAGAAAAACAGCGAGATATCCCTCCAAATTTGTTTCCAGGTAGAGAACAATGTCTTCTGTGTCTAGTGCAATGAAGTATTGATCAATACTCAGAAAAACACTTCCAGTCTGTCATTACAGAATACATTCTTTTTTGCTGGAAGTTTTTTATGGCAGACTCAGGGTCCTGATGAATTGCAAGCTATTCAACACCATTGTGCAAAAGTTTCTGAGATGTAGGTAACAATAGCCAGCATTTTTTATAATCAAATTCTAACTATTAGAGATGTGAAACATAGTACACCAAGATAAACAATTTTAATATGTTTATATGGTTACTTTTACTGTATATATCTAATTTATTTTTTGCACTTAACATGACAGAAACGCATTTTTCCAGTAAATGGAAAGGAACTTTGTTGAAATAGATTGTGTAAGTAAAACAAGACCTTTACAATGCTAATATTTTTGCTGGACTAAGAAAACTTCAAGTATTGGGGAGAATGTTAATGAAGTGGTAGAGGAAAAGGTAATAACTCTAGCCCCAAATTTTTTCCTCTAGCACCATCATGAGCAGAAAATTAGCAAGGCCACTGCTCCCTCATTTGGGAGTCCAGCTGGTCTTGAGAGAAATGCATAGGAACCCAATTTTCCTAAAGATGTTTCGGCCAAAGTATCTTTAAAACAAGATTTTGTAGTTCTTTGCATACAAAGGAAAGTGCTGAGCTGAAAATAACTTCTTGTGGACACTGAAATAGATTCTGAGAACTGTCCACTGTTACGTTTAGCCAGCCAGGGAAGCCTTGCTGTACTTGCTCTAATAATGAAAACATTTGTCTTTTTCCTTCAAAAACTGATGTCTTTATTTTTTTTTTTCTCCTCTACAACAAATCCTGGAGTGGTAGTTTAGGCATCTACACCTATCAGGGAAAGCAGAACGAATACATCACTGAAGATCTTGGAAAGTTTTCAGCAGTGTGTTTGTTTCGAAATAAATGAAGGCCTCTGAACTAATCCTCAGATGAAAAGAGGTTCATATACGTCTTTAATTAGATCATGTTATTGGAACACAATATTGTGATAAAGAAGATTTAATAAAACATTTTGTCCTTTTATTACTTTCGTTTCATGCAACATGTCTCCTTATCCAAGCAAGATGTTTGACTTCAAAGGAAGCATTATCCACCTCCCTTTGCTCAATAAATAACTCCCAGAGGAGTAAAAACAATATATGTTTGTAGCTCTGCCGACGCTGCTGAGTGGTGAGAAGATCAATCACTGTCATCCTTTTCTGTACCTCCGTGTTTAAGATGAATTTCTTCCTTAAATAAATTTCTGTATAATTCAGTGTATATCATTAACTCTTCACTTTAAGAAGAGAGCAGCTTAATAAAGAAATGAACTCAAATGACTTCCCTTGCTGGAGAAATTCATCAGAGCAGCAGCTCGCCCTGTGCAGAGGACCTAGTCAAAATCCCTTCTAGTAACAGAACTTAAAGGTAGTTGAACAAGCACATTGGATGCATGATGGCATACTCAGAAAATATTTTTCTTCAGCTTGATTACACTTATTAGGCTTTTTGACTAAACAAAATGGCTCTTACCACCTATTTTTCAAGTAAGTGAAGCCGAAGCATTTTCAAAAAGAATGATTAGACTCTAAGGCTGGCAAAATTAATATTAATTTGTCAAGAAATCACAACCTTGTAAAGAATAAAAGAAACAATAGAAAAAAATGTGGAAGGGCATCCGAAGAAGCATCTATTTCGCTTTTTGCTACAAGGTATAAGCATTTGTTCAGACCTGGAAGACGTTTGCATTCTTACATATTTTTCTAGGAGAAAAATCTTTTCCATGTGATTTATTCCAGTGTTTCTCACTGAAAAAAAAGCTGTTCTTGAAGTCGTTTGAATATTCTTCTACTGCTACTGAAGCTCATTGTCTTCTGTCTTCTAGACACTGTTAAAATGGAGAATGTGTTTTTCCTTTCTTCTTTATAGCAGACTTCGACATATTTGAAGGTGATTATCATGTTCCTCTTCATCATTCTCTTCTCTAAACAGTTTCTTCCTAGACTAAAAATGCATTAGTCTTTTTCTGGGATGGGGGCAAGACAGAATGGAGGGGAATAGTATGCTTTCTGATTTTCTAACAGGTTTTGCTGACTGTTTAATTGATCCATACCTTATTGGGGAGCTGAGAATGGATCCTGTAGGTCAGACCTTTAGGCTTTCTCCACTTATCTTGCAGTCTCTCCATTAATTTTTGTTCATACTTTTTTATTTTTTTTTGGTAGTTTGACATTGATGGCTTATATTCAGCCTCTGTTCCACAGTAGCCACTAAATCCGTCTCTAAGAAAAATATCCCAAGCTGGTTGCACTCCATCTTGTTCCTCTGCACCTAGTTATTTCTGCCTCAGCATGGCAACTTCTCTATTACTCCCTCAATCCATCCTCTATCTAATGAGGATGATTTTGAGTTCCACTCTTGCCCTTCAACTTGCTTGCAGTTCTTGCTAGCTTCATATCATCTGAAAATTCAGTTATGTTTCGTATTTTGTCATCTGGGTTATACAAGAAATACTGACTAGAAGTAGTCCCAGGACAGATCTCTTCAGAACCTCTTTTGATTCATCCTGCTGTTTTCAAAAGAAACCATTGATTACTATTCTCTGGATGCCATTATCCAGGCACTGGGAACATGAAAATCAGCAACTTAAGGCTCTATTTGCTATGTTGTGCTTCTTGAAATCTTCCAGACAAATTGTTTTGAAAGAACATCTCCCCCAGAAAAGCTAAAATTGAAGATTTTTGTATGTTCAGATTTTGTTGTTCAACACCTGCACTTTCCAGAGACTTGGGTAGAATTTGCAAAAGTAAGACTTTAAAGATCTGGATTATTATTTGTACTCACCATCACAAGTGAAATGGAAAAAGAGAAGAAATAAAATCAAGGTTACCCCTGAAGATTTTTAAGGCTAAATGAGGTATAACACTGCATCAGAGAAGCATGATGTCAGACAAATTAGAGCAAAGAAAGACTATGAGCTTGTTGTTTTTGAGATTGTGCTTCTCCATTCTTTCACGTAAAGTTTACTTTTAAATCATGTAGATCTTAGTAGGCTTCTAAGGAAGTGTGTGATTTGGTAGCAGATTTGCAGAAGAAAACAGCATGGAAGAAAGGAATTGCTATTTTTGATTTAGCTAGAATTAAAGGGAGATGGGATAAATTCAGCTTGAAATTGCACTATGGAATTTCAGATCCAGTGTGTATATGCAACCAACCTATATATTTTAAGCTACTGAGTCGTTTCATATCTCTAGATTTAAACTCTCATTGAATTTAGATTTACCTGTAGTTCTCAGAATTTATTTTAATAAGATAAACTCTTTCTTTAGAAGGGAACTTGTATGTTAGTTTTCCTCATTTGTTCAGCTTGGTTTAATACTGTTTTCTTTTCACTTTGTATTTTAACAAGCTTGCTCTTCAGTTTTAGAGTAATTTGTGATTACCCCCAAATGGAAGTTTATTTTATTTTAGTGGCTCTTTCACAACTAATTCAAACTTACATCTGGCTTTAAAGAAATATTTACATAGAAATAACACGAAATTGCACGGTGTAAATGTAGTGCCATTCAACTATGTAAATAGCAGCAAAGATGTTTAATTGAATATAAAAACATTGGTAAAATGTAAACATTGCTTGTTTTGTTCCTGTTTCTCTATGTTTCAGCTTTGATGGTACAAATGAGGAGAATTAATTGATAGTGGGAGTTACCATCTGAAGTGCGATCACGTCACTTTCTGCACATCCAGAAATCTTTTTGGTAGGTGCTTGTTTCCCTGGTAGCTGTCCGTGTACCTCCAAAACAGCTCCACTCTCTTCAGGATGTCCAACCCTGGGTTTATGAACCAGACTCACCACAGACCCCAGGGCCAAGGTATGTAGTGTGGTGCACATGGACAAGTAGATAGAGCCCCCGCTACCTTTCAAGGTTGCAGTCTGGAATAACAAGCTGTAAGCTGTGGATGGCACTGGCATCACTTTTAATTTGATTACCGCTTATTTCTATGCGTTGAATTTGAAGAAGCAAAAGGAAAAAACAAAAAACAAAAATGCTGTCTGAGCAGGTAATTGCCCAAACAAAAGCCATCACACATGGCTTGGAGAAGGGCTAAAGGCTAAGCAGCTTCTGCTGCTGGAGTTACTCAGGCTTCTGATACATGAAGGGCACCAAAGTCTAAAGTCTTGAAGGTTTCTGGCTAGTGCTGCAAGAAATGATTACTCTGTTAAGTGCTGTGCTGCAGGAGGCTACCCCTGCTTGAAGATTTGCCATTAGTTTTCCCTTGCTGAAAAGCATTCCCACCTCTTTGACCTAGGAGAGCCTTTTGATTCACGGGGCTGACAGACAGACTTCTCCGGTCGGTCTGTACTTGTGTCGTCTCATCACTGCTGTGATTCATGGTTCAACTTCTATGGTTTCAAAGGAAAGTTTGGAGGCATCTGAAAGCAGCCAAGCAAGGAGCTGTCAGGCTAGGGAGCTTCATCACCAGAAAGGAGGAAAAAATAAAAACGAAACTCAACAAACAAACAAACAAAAACTTGGGGAAGAAGCAGAATTGGAGGGCAAAGGTGTCCGGCTCCTCTAAAACAAGCTATTTATATTAATAGTTTTCCACGTATCTTTTTCTTCTTTTTACACAGCTAAACACTCTAAATAATATCTTCAGAGAAATAAATTGTACAGATCATTAAGACTATTGACCTTAGTCCTGAAGCAAACACATTCAAAATTAATTCTGTAACTTGATGTTTAGTCAATGCAATTGTTCCTTAGTACAACAGGAACTATAAACAAGAGTCATTTCCCAAGCCATGCAGTTAGTGTTGTAGGGAACAGAATCCCAACAGGGTGAGTTAAGGACAAAGTAACAGATTTCTCTTAATTTCTTTCTACTTTTCTAGTGTTAGTCAATCTTTGCATTATATGAATGAGAGCTAATTTTTGGTAATTGAATTTATAGATGATTTTGAACCATGTATTTGGAAAACAGTATGTCTGGGGTGATGTTATTAGCTTGGGTAAATGCAGATAATTCAGCATGTCAAGGACAATTAACACGTATCCTGTGGTCTTGATTACCAGGTTCAAGGAAATTCCGTCCAGAAGAAATTCTCTTAGGAAAGGCTCATGGAAATTTAAAGGCCCCTGCCCTACAATTAAAAGGGGAAAATAATGAACCCCCCACTTTTTTTTTTGGTGATTGACTATAAACCTTGGCTCAGGGGACTGTTCTCAGAAGAGAGGGTTAAACAGTCATGAATAAAAAGAGGTTGTTTGAGTTGTGAATGTGTCTACATTCCTGGGTTGCTTTTCTAAAATATATATACATACATACATATATATATAAATAAATAAAGGTGGGTAATGCCACACTAAGTCTCACACAGGAAGAACGAGCAAAAGAGGCACCAAATGTAGCTCAGACCTGTTTGTATTTTGACTGTGTAAAAAATGTTTTCTTTCTGTGTGTTCCATATGTAGGAAAGTCATTTTATATACATGTTCCAGAATAAGCAGTACATTTCTCATAAGCCTTTGAAGAAAATTAAATCATTAACTGACATCAAAAGAAAACAATTTAAAATACCTCTTCGGTGGATAATATTTTTTTTAGTCCATTGGCAATAATTAATCCTTAAGCATGCAGAGAAGAAGTCTTAACTACTGAATCTTAACCTTTAAGGCGAGATCCGAGGTGGGCTCTTGGCAGGCTTTCTCTGTTGTCACAAAACCAGGCCCTAAGCCTTGGCAGGATGCTGTCAAATCTAATACTGTTCAGATCCAGCCCAGTGCAATGCAGGGTTATGCTCTACATACTTCCTCTGGTTTTAGAAACCCTACCTAGAAAATGCCATACAGATGACCCCAGCCCAAAAACTTAGAAGAGCCGACTACCAGAGCAGGCAATGTGCTATTTACTGTGATCATTTTCACTGCGATATGAGTGAAGGGAGATTGAAATCAGATTTGGAGGTAATTTTAAATAGTCAGAGGCAAAGCTGGAGAGACTTGACCTGAGTTTTAGGCTACGAATTGCCCAAGAAAGCCATACAGGAGAAGGAAAGATAGAGGAACGTAATGGAATTGTCAACAAAAGTGATGAAGCAAAGAAGATAGAGATGAAATGGTTCCATTTTTGTACACATTTAATCTCCAAGAGCAGGAAAAAGAGGAAGAGAATTACAGTGGCATGAATCTGGAGAAGTGAGATACAGGGACACAGGTTTGAGCTCCCAGGAGTAAGGCAGTATATAGTTACCCCAAAATAGATGCTCAGACCTCTGAGGGGAGCTCAGACCCTGCAACACCTGGTTTTCAGAGATCTTGACATCGTGATGGGTTCCCTGCACCCTTTTTGGATGTACACAGACTATACCAAAACTGATGGCTTTTTGACAGCAGAAAGGTTGATGCCTGTCTCCTGAGTAGCCCTCACTGATTGCTGTACCTAGAAGACAAGGAAAAGGGCAAGAGAGACTTTTTGCTTGGGTTAGGGTACATTCAGGTAGAGAGCCCAAGCTGGAGGAAAAACTGTGGTCCACAGTGTAGTGCTGGCAGAATTCAGGAGAGTCCGGAGTTAAACTGTGTTATAGAATAAGATTTTTGTATCTTCTGTCTTAGGTACAAGGCAGTTGAAATCCTTCCAATTCCTGTCTTGGGTACCAAAGACAATGTTGGTCTGAACACTGCAACTCATGGTGGATTTTTCTTTTTGCAGCAAGCAGGAAAAGAAGAGGAAGCTGAGAGAGGAGTTACTCCACTAAGAGAGAGATGAATTTAAAGCCCTAGGAAGAAGAGTTTGATCCAACATGGTGAAGGTAGCTGTGATTTCAGTAAAACTGAGTGGGTAAGAGGCTGCTGGATTTGAAGAAGGAAAGGTAGTTAGTCAATTTAATGAGGGCAGTAGAAAAGACAGAAGCTAGATCAACATGCTATCAATGTTAATGCCTAGTGTACATTTAATAGCCCTCTAGGAATACGTTTATTCTCTGTAGATTTTTTCTTTGGACACAGCCCAAAGATGAGCTCAGCTCCTCATACTATAAAAGGATAAACCCTTCACTGGATGATTAGTTTTACACTCGCCCCCTCCAAAAAAAAAAAAAAAAAAGAGAGAGAGAATGAAATCTCTGCTGTGGTTTTAGAGGAATGACTTACACTTTAATGGTACTAGAAGTAGAGCAGCAGCCTTTCCATTATAGTTAAAGGAAATAAGGAAATAAAGGCCAAAAAAAAAGAAAGCATAGCAATGTGTACCTTCAGTGATGAATAGTGCAGGTTAGGAGCTTTGTGCTCCTCATTAATTTTTTGTAAGTTAATAGCATGTGTTGTGCCTATACACCCAATTTGCTGGCATGAATCTCTCCACTGAAAAATTTATAACTTGTACGTAGAACAAACAGTGTGTACATAGTTGCCTAAGGTGAACTTTGAAAATCTGCCCTGCTAGCTGCTGGGTAACTCCTACAGTTTCTCTACAGTGTCAATGGCACCTACAAGTATAAATTGTCAGGAAACAAAAAAAAAAAAAAAGGTGCTATCAGCAAACTGTACCATTCCCCACAAAACAATGCCAACAAATGTCATGAGTGGAGAAGGGATATATTTATGGTTTATTTCAGATAGACCCACATTTCTTCTTCAAATAAGTGTGTATTTTGCTGTAAAATCTCTGTGTGGAGGTGTTGGAAGAGTGAACTGAAAGCACAGCAAATAGGAAATCTGCTGGACCATGTAGGCTCTCTTTCAAACACCCTCTTTTTAAGAGCTCTGCTTGCACATACTTCATCACCAGGATTTGTGCTAAGGATGTGTACTCTTTAAAGACTGGTTGCTCACAAAGGCATAAAGTCTCTCTTAAAATCTATTAGTTCTGTTTGTGTTGAAGGCATATAGTTGCCATGCAGGTACAAAGCTCCATTTGTATAGCTTTCCTCATATGTGCTGGCACATAGTTAGCGTGATGATTAAGGGCGCTTTGTGCGGCCTATCACCTTTGCTTGCAGAGAGACTGTACCTTGACCTGTAGGAACCCAAGTGGTGCACTTAATAAATTTATCATTTTGCTCGTTCTGTCCATGGATGTTTTATTTGTAAGTCATTGTTGTTAAAGCATTACTAACCTGAATGCTGGAGTTAACTCTTAGCTTTCTGTTAACTCCCTTGTGAACTCCCTTGTGAACTCCCGTGCTGCAGTAACAGAGACCATAGCCAAAAAACTTCTATTCCTATGAGAAGACTCAAATTATTTGCATGGAAAGTGACATTTTGGAGGACCAAAACCTTAATGTAAATGATACAATATTACATATTCTCAAGTATTTTGTAAAACATTATCTTGCACTAAAGGAACTAAGAAATTAAATTTTTGCTCCAAGCCTAGCTGGAGACTGTAATAGTTTCATACCAACTATTCCATTTCCAATATTTATGGTCAACACTGGCATACCTATTTCTATGGAGGAAGAAATATTCTGGTGATAATACCACACTAGAACCTTTGAAGGAATGATTTATGATTTATGTGTGGCTATGGAAAAATATTAAGTGTAGAAGAAAAATGCAAGCATATCTTTCTAGGAGATCAGAATGCAGTGATACAGAAAGAAATGATGACCTTGAAACTTTTTGCCTTAATGAATCAGTACAATTAGATCAATCAAATGCTAAGTTTATTTTTTATTGATTTGAAAATGCCCCCCCTCAAGTATCTAAAGTTGCTACAGAAGCTTCTGGATTTCAGACAGTTTCCAAACTTAAAGGCTTTTCCCCCCCATTCTTTTATTATGTGTCAAGCTTTCAAATAGAAGGCAACACACTACACATGTGATGACAACCAAACAACACATTTCTCATAGAAATAGACAGTTGGTAGCCTCCATGTGTCTAAATATCAGTCAGAGCAAAGGCAGGTTAAGTAATGGTAGCACTGGTAATGACTGTGGGTGTCTTGTGCATATCTCAAATCAACAATGACAGAAGCAGCATAAAAACAATTTATGAACCACAGCCCTCATGGGAACTACATTTCAAGACATAATTTCATCTAAACTGTTTATCGGCTGCTTCTATTTAATGTATGAAGTGTCAAAAATTTTATTCAACATTAGGCTTTTTATTGTCTTTTGATTTATGTATTAAAGTAGAGCATGGTAAATACAAAGATTGCTTAGTGGTTTTGTGTTTGAAAAAATATTGGAAACATTTGCTATAGTGGTAAAATCATTCATACGGTAGTTAAAAACATGAAATAAGAGTCATGAACTTTTTATACTTAAATAATTTAGCATGGAGAAGACATGAACTGTAAAAACTTTTACTGCCCAACGCCACTCTTGCAAATACAATTATTTACACCGTGAGGAGATACGTGACTGTATACGGGCAAGCAAATAGCTGGATGCAGTTTTTGCAACAGGGAATACACAACATTCCTTGGTAGGAGTGTGGGGAGACATAAATCCTTGTACCCGGAGATGCCTGGGTGAACCTCTCTGATTGCTTGGTGTTACTTAGGTTGACCATTTGTACTTATCTGAAAGGTTGTGATGTTCATAACCACTGAAGTATTCCTGAAATCTTAGCGTACCTGGAAGTCTTGAAATGAGGTTCCTTGAAACCATGCAGACACGCATCACCATCACTCCAGGCTTTCCCTTCTCAGGAAAGCCTTTGGAGCATCACCTGAGATATCTGGTCATAAGGCAACCAAGTGAAGGCATTCCCCACATCTGCTTCCCAAGGTAAGTACATGTAATGTGCAAGAGACAGCCTGGGTTGTAAAAAGTGGGGTGTGACATGAGCAGCTCCACAGCAGCTGGGGAGACCGTGTGCTCAAACAGCCCCAAACCTTTCCAAATGGGTCTTTTAAACAAAAGATGTCAAAGCAGTGTGATGCTTCTACTATGAGCTGAACTATTGAGTATTGAATTTCCAGTACAGCTGCATTTTTTTCTGAGTATGTGCTGGGATTTCCTATGGAGGTTTCTATATAATGAAGCGTATAAATGGCTTAGAAATCATCCATTGAGCATCAGAAATAACAGGTATGCCCACAAAGTTTAGCAGGATCCTTAAGCAATTTTGCTAGATTTTTTATTGCAAAGGATGGGGGAGACTCATCCTGAAAGCATGAAGGAAACATAGGACTGAACTGGCAGAGGGGAGTACAAGTGTTCGGAAGCATCTTGTACTGCACGTTCATCCCACCTTTATCTGAATATTCAAGGAGACACCTGTTTTCTATGTTCTTTTTCTTTCCTTTTTTTCTGTGTGCTTTTGCTTTTCCTACAGAGGTAGAATCCAGAAATACTGCACAAGAAGGGGAGTTTAAAGAGCAGCCAAACAATGGACTTGGTTTTAGTGCCATCTGTAATCGTTATGAGTAAAGTTCATAAAACACCAGCAAGACTGGTATTTAACACTTAAATAAACTGGGATGTAAGTGGAAAATTATGGTCAGTTGTCTGATATTAGTGTAGTAACACAGAATTTACCTGGTTTTTATTTTCACTTTCTGGCCATGAAGTGCATCTTGCAGATATCAAGTGGGTGAAAGTTGTGCTCAGCAGCATCCTTTGATGGTCTTGGTTTTTGAACCCACAACAAAAATCGCTGAAAACGAAAAACCCTCTGTGTTGATCCAGTGAGTTTATATAGTATGTACTTAAGAAATATGTAAATGATTCCATTAGCTCCATTATGCATATGCTTAAAGGTAAGCACATGTTTTAACATTTTATGCTGCAAGGTGACTGGTCTTGAGCTTGGAGCTACAGCTGAATATGTGCTAAATGACAACCTCAAAACTAGAGTGAAATTAGATTCAGAGACCCTGTACTTAAGTAAATACAATTGATCTATTGGTGGCTTAACAGATGGAGGAACTGTTAATCAGTAATATAGCTGCACTAGACTGAGAATAAAAGTATGCTTTAATTAGAGTTTTTACTTGCCTTGCATGACTCCAAATTTATCTCTGTGTTTTTTATTTGTGCGGGAAGGCTCTCTGGGAACTGGGAGACATTCACTCGCACCCTTTGAATGAAACTGGACTGAAAACTCATAAAGTCTGATGGGTTTGTGCAGCTCCTAAAGCCCTCTACCCTGTAAAATCACATTTTTAATGAATTTGCAGGATCCAGCAGGTTGTGTTCATTTAGAAGAGGACAAATCCACTAAACCACTGTAACACCAACAATTCCATTTCATTTACTTAATAGGAAATGAGAGTTTTGACAAATAGGTGTTGAAAGTTTTTTTTTTTTTCCCTAAGATGCATAAAACTTACCTTTTCACATAGTTTTCTTAGTGATACCATTCTCTTTCAGAAGTAGGGGCTATGCAGGAGGCTTACTTATTTATTCATAAACCGAAGAGGTTTAGACTGCAAATACTAGAGGTTGTAATTCTTCCTAGGAAATTTCTCTTTTCCATATTTTACAGATTCTACAGTTTTATGCAGCACTTGAAAGGAGACATTTCTTGTAGCATTTATGGCTGGTGTTCTCTTAATCTGAGCCTGTCAGAAAAAGAAAAATCATTTGGAAGGAAAACAAATGACTTGCCAGCTGAAGGAACAAATTTCTTTTTCCTCTCTAAAGAAAAAAGATGTTTCATACTAAGCTTTATACTAAACTTTAACATATATAAACAGACATGAGTGTCCTTTATATAGCACTCTAGCTGGACGCCTGCATTAAAGGGATGTAAATCTCTAGAATACGTATATTGAGCCCTAAATTAATAAACAGGATGTTTCATTCAGTTTTGCAGGAGAATTTCATCTAGCAGACGCAGTAAAGGGTCTTAATCCAGTCTCATAATGGTTATGTAACATTTGACATTACTGGAGATACATCCTCATTTTTGCTAGGACGTATTCGTTTTTGCTCATTTTGCTAGAATCAGATCTGAAAAAGATTAAAATCAGTTTGTTGAAAAATGGTTGCCCTAGGTAAAAGTTGAATAAGTACTTCTTGGCTTTACGGGTTTGGTAACTGCATTTGTGAAGTGTTGTTGATGGGCACACACACACATATAATTGTGTTTGATGCATGTTATGAATGACAGAAGTGAGAAAAAACACTTATGACTTCTCAGTTTTTAATGAGCTCTGATGTAATGTAGGTATTTTTCTCCCCTGTTCTTAAAGATCTGTGAATATCACTTAGGCAAGCATGCTCCTTCGGGAGGGAGCCAGATCACAGCCTGATAAGTACAGCATCACTTTTTCACCAATGAACTAAAGCAACAGTATTAAATGACTAATAGGAAGGCAAATATATGGGCATGTACTTCCAGGGCATTTAGAAAAGAAAAAAAAATGTATTCTTTTCAGATGGAGAAAAGTATATTATAGTATTTTTAAAAACACAGCTACGGAATGTAAGTTAAAACAGAATGGGCCAGCACAGAATAGGTCAGCAAATGCTTTGGGGAAATTAATCAGAACATCACTAAATCCAACTTTGAAATGAAAATTGACTTAGCAAAGAATTTTTTTACAGCTGAACAATTTTCCTTTGTCAAATGCTGCTCTGATATTTTGACATGTTTAATAGAAAAAGAAAGTTATTGCTGACTTTTTGTAAAAAAGTAGGAAAATGTATTATATTCTATACAAAGCAAAATTTATGGATTATTTTATTTTATGAAAAAATATTAAATTCCTGTTGCCTTTGTCCTTGTTCATGTTTTCAGATTCAGACTGTAGTTAAGTTCGGAATTAAGGTAATGATTTTATTAGTCCCTTTCTTTTTTTCTCTTCAACAACTACTTTTATTTAGGTAGTCTCTCAGGCTTGTGTCTTTTCCATCTTGTCAATATCAAAGAAGCAAAGGACCAGAAAACTGAGCTGCTGCAGCTCAGTGTGTGATCTTAATGTGCCTGCAAACAAGAAGAAGAGAAAAACAGTTTTCTCCAGAGTACTATTCACTGTTGAAATGATTTAGGTCTGGAAAATCAATCTGTTCATCCTTCTGGACAATTTCTGAAACAAATATTTAGCAAAATTTATAGTGTTGTACATATGCAGGCCAAAGGATTCCACTGGAAGGCGTATTTTTGTAATGCCATATAATCGTGTACTCAATAAGATGTTTTATTGTTTTTTTTGAGTAATAAATACAATTCAGCAACATATTTTAAGGCCATATAAATGTAACCAATTGTTCGACTTTTCATTTTTCCTGTAACTAGATGATTTTATACTATCCTGTTTATAGAATAGACACGAAAACACTGGAGGCCTTTAGATGAAAGCAAACAAACAAAAAACAAAATGAAACACCTCCCCTTACACACACTTTAATTACTGAAATTTCATTTTCAGCTTAGTCATTTTAACCCATTAAAGTGTGGAGTTTTCTGAAATACCTAAATCACTTAAGAGTATACATTCAGGTGAAATCTTAGTGTATAAAAATCGTGAGAAAACCAAAATCACTTAGATGATTTTTAACATGTTGCTTATGGGTGCTGATCCCAATAAGGCTATTTTGCTGTTAATCATAATCACAGTGCTACATAGTTATACAGTGTGGGAACATTATTGCAGACCAATGGCCTATGTGCACAGTTCTCCTGCAAAAACACTGGAAAAAAAAAATCCCCAATCGTAAAGCCTTTACACTTGTGCATGAAATGAGGGAAAAGCGATAAATAGTCAATAGAAAAGGTTCTTTTATGCATCCTGCCCCATATTCTCTTGGCAAATAATTGAAGAACTGAATAAAGAATATGTATGAGAAAATGTTCCTCATTGCCTTTAAGTTGGCCAATCTTTTTTTTTTTTTTTTTTTTTTTCTTGTCTGATCATTACAATTTGGGGATTTCTCTTTGGTCCTTCAACTTCTTTGAGCACTTAATAATCATAACCCAAGAAAACATCTTCCTAGTGTTTTCATCTTGATTATAATGACAAATCATTTTCCTGTAATTGTTTTATAAATAGTACAGTTCAAGCTGCATAAATTGAGTCTTGATTTCTGACCATTGTAGTTATTTTTTCCAATGATCATCTAAGACATAAATTTGTCTTTCTTTGTCACTAAGAGGAACTTGGGACTTTTGACCGAGCCATTAAACAATTCAATTACCTTCTTGTCAGTTGCACACATTTCTACCTGTGATCTACACATGAAAATTGCTCTGGGGAAAAAATAAATTATTCACCGTTTGAAGCTTCCTGCATTTTGAAACTCCATGTTTATCCTGGGTTTTCATCAACTTGGATGACCTGAGGTGGTGCATAAAGATAGAACAAATTATTGTTAATTTTTGTATCACTTGTGTTACTAACTTTCCTTGGGTTACCTGTTGATTTTTAAAGCAAATTTTCCTCTTTCCATGATGGATAGCTATTTTTCTGTTGCACTGACCTCCAGGCAATGCTTTGCCTCTGTTTCTCTTCCAGATAGTTTCTCTGAATCTATGCAGCTATTGAGTCCAGGAGTGAGATCCTGCCTGTAGGATTTTCTTCACTATTCTGCTTTCTCCACTATTCTGTCATGAATAATCATTTACCAGTTAGTTTATGCTGTCAGCATCGCCTAGTTTCAGTTATTCACATGTTGGTAGGGGGATACCTTGCTGAGAAGATAGCTTAGCACTGAATAAACCCATTCAGTATGGTGGAAATGTGCACTGTCCTCCTTGGTCCACTGTCCACTGCCAATTGATATGGACAGGTAGGTGTAGAAGTGTTTATATAGTCGGGGTGTCACCAATAGCTATTCTAATACACCCTGAAGGGGAAAAGACAGATGTAAATTCAGGCTCTTTTCCAATCGACTGCATAGGCAGGTGCTTAAGTTTAAGCCAATGGGTTTTACGTAGGACAGTCTCCTCTAGGCATATGAAAGACTGAGCAGTGTTTGAGAAGGATTAATAGCTAATTTTCAGAGATGCTGAGCCTCCATGAAGCTGACTGAAGTCAGCAGAAGCCACAACATAGCAGAGAGTATTAAGACAGAGCAACTAAGCTCCGCCAAGCAGAGAGTGGATCCACTTGCCATTCCTAAGCAATGCCAAGATTCTGAGAAAAAAAGTTTTTTAAAACACTCTTTTCTGAAAATGGTATAAGAGATTTGTTCTGACAGCAGACAAATAACCTAGCATGTTGATGAGCTTCAGTTTCATTCATATGTACACACTGCAGTATTTATGGATTGTTTTTAAAATGGCTCGTAGTAGCAAGGCTGAAAACCAAAGATGTGCAATTTGTGTGCAATAGTTTGGTCAGAAAGTAACCATGTGATTAGTAATTTTCCAGGGAGACCTGAAGGGGGCAAGTTGCATTTATGTGATCTAAATCCACTGGTTACATTTGGGGGGGATTAACATCTGCTAAAAGTATTATGTTTATCATGCAGGTGTTTCAATATTTGTATTTATTATGTGTTGCAGCAACAGTCTGAGAAAACATTCATATAACAATCTGGTGGTTTTATTGTCTGAATCTGTCAGGACAGTCATTTTGTTACTCCAACATTGTGATCCCCTTGCAAGCTGTAAACTATTTAATGAAGTGAGTACATGGAGAAAGATGACAGACTTTCAAACTTTTGGAAGACAGTTTTACATCAGAGACATTAATTTTTGCACTTGGGATTGTTCATAATACATATATGGCAAAAATGCTGAATTAGATTGAACATTTCCAGAATTCCAATGTATTCCCCTATGCAGGTCTATATTTGACATAGCTTTCATTTTGTCAATAAACAACACACTTAGATTCCAATATTAGTGGAAATAAATATTCCATGAACTACCTCGTAGAAAGTGTAATTATATCTGACTTTGAAGAGCTTTGCTTCATGTTTCCATAATGCTTTTATAGCCCAAAAAGTAACTCTGCAGATATAGTAACTTGCAGGAAAGCCTGTTGCCTGTTAAAAAAAAAAAAAAGATAAAATTTAAAAGCTTGACATCTGCTGATTTGCATTGTAGTGTAACATGACACTGCCAGTCTTGCAGACAAACAGCTATGTTAAAAATGTTAAGGTTGCAAAATTGAGTGCTCAAAAGCACAAGGAAATACTCCAGTTTAGGTCACCTGTGTGATCTTAATTTGGCCCCCTTGAGTGATTGCATTATGATGCAGTCTTTATTATATTATCATGGAAGTTTTTGTTCACAAGACCTCTTGAATCTGATCCAGCTCATACTGGAGCTAATGGAAACATTCTCGTTGAATTCAGTGAGTTTCAGGCCACGTTCCAAATAGCACTTTTTTTTCTTATGTAACCCATATTTCTTGAAATAACATAGGTGTATATAATGACAAAGTTTATCCGGTGAATAAGACACGATCCTTGTTCCGAACAATTTACAAAGAGCTTGTTCATATAATGAACTGGAGGTGATTAGTTCCCTCTGCCTAAATTGATCACTATTTTGCTTTGATTAATCCACAAAAATGTAAGCTTATTTCTGCAGAGAGTTCACTGTTGAATCAAAAAGAAACAAGATCAATCCCTACTCTGCCCTCCCCCCACAAAACACTAAGCTCTCCTTTTTCTTGAGACAGCAAAGAATTTGCACTAGGGACAAGGACAACACAACTCAGGTAAAGAAGAGTGCATAGTGGTGGCTGATTATGGAAGGGGTAAGATGTAGAGCTGGAAGGAACAGATTTATTTTTTCTTTTATCATTTGGGGCCAGTAGATTATACAAACTGTGATTACTGTAGAAATATAATTTTCAGGAATAAATGTTTAGCCAAGATTGGTAGATAGATGGTGTATGATCAATCACAACAAGACAAAGCTACTACCAAGGATGGAGACGGGATAAGATTTGTCCTTGCCATTTCTCTTAGTTAAATTCTCCAGTGTACCATCTTGCATGGATTGAATATGAGCCAGCTTGTGCTCATTTTGGATCTAATCTTGGCTAGACATTAGTTCTAATGAAATGATCTGTCTCAGATTATTACAATCGCACTTAAAGTGAAGCTTCCAGGAATAAGCTTCCATTTGTTTTCATGTATACTGAGGACCAAAATGATATGTTATTTCATCATCTCACCATAACCTGTTCTCTCATATAATCTTTCAGGTGGCTTCCATCTTGTTCTATAGTGGCCTTGAGGAAAGCAGGATCACATCCAACTTATTTATTTATTTATTTTATTTTGCATTAGCGATTTAACTTATTTCTTGTTCTTATTCAGTAGGATAAGTCCTCCTCACTGACTATTGATATCTTCCAATGATATCAACAGCAGTGGCACGCGTTAACTCCTGCATTTATTGATCGTATGGTCAAAAGAATATGACTGAAATGTTTATATGTATTATGTACATATAATTTTATTCTTTCTTTTGGCCTTTGGAATTAGTAACATCTGTTCCTGCTGATGGAAAATATCCTCTGGGCCACAGAGGAATCACAGTCACATGTTGCCGCTGGAACAGCCTGTGTGAATCAGCGGTAAGATAGACTCATCACTCTGCACCTAATAGATATAACACCAAAACGGAGCCAAGACATTCCTGTCCAAAGTGGGAGGTAACCGTCTATTCTCTAGCTTGAAAGAAGTCTCAAAACCATTTTCTGAGCCCTTTCAGCCTATCAGACAGTGCCTGCTTAGCTTGTTTCAATGCAAGCTTCACATTTTCATCTGAGCTTATTCCTGTCTTTTTAATTAAAATAATTAAATAACCTAAAAAAAAATCTAGGAGTACAGATTGAACAGCCTGAGAGACCTCTGAATCCTTCTGATTTTGAGTTGGATGACTAACTTTGGAGTACATCTGAGCATTTTTGATTCATATTATCCCTAAAATTTCAAAGATTTAAACAACAACACACACTACCAATATATTTGTCATTTTTGGCTGTGACAAGTAAACAGTAAAAAGAAAGAAGAAAAGAAAAAAAGAAATGTAACATGAAATAAACACGCGTGATGTTAATGACGAACAAACAAAAAGAAAAAATTATTTTGCAAAGTGGCAAAACTTCTTCACCTTTGGGAAAAATGACCCAGAATCTTTAACTTACGATATCTAGAATTGCTGTCTCAAGTATCAAACGACACTTGAAGAAGTGTCTCTTACTTGAAGAAGCATCCATGTTCTCTATGTAGCATGCACACTGATTTTGATGCACACAAAGTGATTAAGGCAGTAACCAGCTGTTTTGTTTTATATTTGTGCAGTGTCATAACACAGATCTGGAGCTTCTAATAGGTTCAGCTACCCAGGTAAGTCATACTTACTCAGAGACTCTTAATCACACAAATAATAAATACGTATATATATATATATATTTATATATATATATAAAGACCCATAGTCTGTTTTTCATGGCCAGTGAAAGGTTGTATCAGATCTGTGACAATTTGCATCTTTGAGTCTTGTGTCTACGGTAAAGACCCCTTGCTGGGCAAAGAAGATGATGTAGGTCACTGATAACTAATAAGAGGGTATATATGACAGATTTCATTTTTAGGGAATCTCTATTTCCACACTGAAGTTTAGATGCCTTGTACTATTTAGCAAAATCTCAGTAAAATGTTATGGTCTCCAAAAAGGCTGGTGTATGAGTTATCTAATGTCTCTCAATACCACACAACAGCATCTAGTGCCATTTGTATGTATTTGTACAAAAAAATACTTATTTTTAGTTAACTCTGTAAACTGATTTTTATATTCATTACTTCCATATATATCTTAAATGCAGACATTCTGCAGAAAAATCTGAATTTAAGACCAATCAATTCAGTAAACGCCATGAACCACATTACATAGCTTTTTAGATACTATGTCTTTCAGATGACAGAGAAGAAAAAGCTCTAAGTGTATGAAAATTCAATGTTCCATTCTCTCAGTCAATGTAACAAAGCTAGATTGGATGCTAAATACTAAACCCTTGGCCCTGGTCCTTGATAGTCATGCTTGTACTGATTTGCCCTTGCTATTATCCTTGAGCCACACCACAGCAACATATTTTTCATGTTAATAAATTATCGCACAAGAAGAGATTCAATGCATTGCTAAAAATAATGCCCACATTTTGCTAGGCTGTAGAGGTCTGAGTGAAAAGCTCAAGCAGCTCCCCAGAAGTGGGGAACATCTGATCTGCGAGGTGCTATCTACCTTTGTTTTTAGTGGGAGTTGAGGATGTGCAGTCCTCCAGAGATCTGAGACCTAGAGAGAATATTATAAAAGTCAAGCAAGTGACATGTGATAGTGCAGTTCATCCAATAAGAAATGAGTTGTTTAAAACAGACAAAGTGGAGTGAGTAACTAGCTATCAGAGACAGTTTTGACATAGAGCCATAAAGCGGGAAGCAGCATACCATTTTAGCAGGCATTAATGCAGCAGACAGACCTTCCTAATGATCTATAAATAAAACAGAAAAAATGTCTTCCTGGCTTAAGTGAATTATTGTTGCCATTAAAGATGATAGCACGACATGGGAGGAAAGGTAGTGCTACTTCTTTAAAATGGAGTGTTCCTCCCTCACACCCATTATTAACTTCAGCTAGAAACTGGAGTAACACAAACACAAGGTTCTTCTGTCCAATTTTGATGTTACATCCACACAAAAGGAAAGGATATCTTTTTTTTCTTTTTTTTTTCTTTTTTTCCCTGAAAAAATCCAGGCTGCCTTTATACTACTTGCAGTATTTTCTTCTCCCTATCACCAACAGCAAGTAGAAAACTCCCATACAAATATCCATGCATATCTTGTTTTCTAACAGGGTGTCTTGGTGCATAGGGAACAGCGCAGACAAGAATTTCTATTAATTTATTGGTCATCAACAATCAAATGGTTGGCTGTTTGCTTCCTTGTCTTGTCTTAAAAACGTTTTTCAAGTTGTGTCCTCTCAGCTGAATCATAGGATCACAGGATAATTCAGGTTGGAGGCAACCACAGTCTCTGGTCCAGCCTTCTGCTCCGAGCAGGCTCGGTTTAGAGGTCAGACCAGGCTGCTTAGGGCTTGGCCCAGTCAGGGCTTCAGAACCTCAAAGGGTGGACGGAGCCTGCACAAACTCGCTGGGCAACGTGTTCCAAAGCACATGAGTCTGCCTATGTTTTTCTAGAATTTTCTGAATACAAGATTAAAATAATAGTATCTGTGGATGGGTTGGTCTCATCTCCTTGCCTGTTGCTGTGCAGTGTGATGAGGTTATTATGAATGAATGGCCCTATGTGACCAAGTGTGAGACCCTATTTTTCCCAGGGTTGGGCTATAACTTGGAATTTTCACCTGGATACATCCAGATATGGGGACACGTTTTAAATGAACCTATTGTGAATCAGCCATGAGAAAAACTGCCAAGATCTCTAGAGCATATTGGATAACCGTATGCAGTACTATATGCATCAATATTGTTGAAGGAGTCATGGTTTGATCATGCATGCCTGAGAGAAGGTTAAGGTGAATTTGCTTTTGCTGACACTCCCTTCTTGGTGTCATCATTAGACCTCATCCAAGCACTATGAAAGCTGTCAAAAAACTTATTTTCTCTTTACTCCCAACATCTGTGTACTCTTCTCTTCCTTTTTTGTTTGTTTGTTAGTTTTTTTTTTGACCTAATAAATCCATCACTCTCCCAGAGATGTTCTGAAGATGCCGCTCTGCCATGTTTCAGCACAGGCACCCGCAGGCATGACCTCATGTCAACTGTTGTTAAACCATCCCATTCTTTATGTCACTTGGTTGCTGAGTTTTTTCCTTGGTACAGGACAGCCTTATTTCTTGTCTACTTCAAAAAATCTGTTCTCTATGTATTGATGTGTACATATTAGCCTTTTAAGTTATAATCAAATACAGAATTACTCAAGTGCTGTATTTACATAGATCAAAATTCAAGGTCTTGGATCTGGTCTTTAAAAACAACTGTTAAAATATCTCAATCATATTCATATCTGTGGATCTAGAATTTAATTTTATAATTCAAAATACTACGGAATTTCTTAATTTGAAAAATATGGATTAAGAAAAAATCCTCTTAGGCATGCTTTCTTAACCTATAGATCAGTTCACTAAATCATATGATGTGCCCCTCAGCACTTTTCCAACATTTTACAGTGCTTCATTACTCCAGATAAATGCAGTTACAGTTCACATAATACGAACATGGAATTCTTGTGCAGGTACTTAATTGAAGCGGATAAATTTTTACGCAGCAGTACTTTGTTCCTCCTAAATCTTTAGTAGTCCATGGGTAATAATATAAATGGTAGTAGTGCTAGGTAAACTTTTCTAATGAAAAGAAAAAATACTGCAGTTTGTTTTGTGTTTTCAGTCTACGACAAGGAATGAAATGAAGGAGGTTTATATTGCAAGAAATTGTAAAGGGTTAAAAAAACATAGATCTCCATAAAGCAACAACATTTGTAACTTTTATGGTTAAATCAGCCATTGCTTTGCTGACCAATAAAATGGAAAATGTGTGCTTTTATAGGTTTATAAAAAAGGCAAACTCTAGTTGCATGAAAAATAACTTTCACCGATTGAGTACAGGTGGCGACTTGTTTAAACTCTGAAGATGTAAAGGCTTAGTATGTATGACTGAAAAAGGGAACATGGCACAATAAAAAGTCTTCCTTTCTTTACTCATCAATCCTTTGGGTATTCCATGTCAAATAAATGTTACAACAATTTACAGTAAAAGTATACAGTGGAAGTGCCAACGTTAACACTTCTTAGGATTGGACAGGGTCCAAATTTTTCACACCAATATTTAATGTGAAGTAAAATGTCTTTTCCATTGGAAGTGTCAGCTGTAACATGCTTTCCTATATTTGGCAACATGCTCATGTGAAGTATAAAGTCAAATGCACATGATGTTCTTTTTATTTCAACCATGATAAATTGTGTTCATTTGTTTAAGTGCAAGTGGCAGTTTTAGTGTTCCTACTATAAATTTTGGTTAGCTTCTATTGACACGCTGTATTAAACTTAAGAAAAACAAATTACACTTCACCCATTTTAATTGACTAAATGTGTCAAAAACACAATAAGTATAACACGAAGGGTCAGAGTCTCAGACTTCACCATAATGGGTGTCATGGCAAGGATCCAGCTTTTTGTACATTTCATTTTTCATAAAGTTTTAGTATGAGGCATGCATTTAACATTCACTTCCACTTCAGATTTGTAGCTAAAAAGATTCTCTCGTGTTCTTTTCCCACTGCACTCGCTCTAATAAAGAAGTTCCTTTTCTTTTTTTTTTAAGGTGATAGTACTGATGAATATTGACGATCCGCTATAAACATAAGATTTCCAAATCGCCTTCAGTATTTGAAGGAATGAATCCATGATTTACGTGGTACAAACGGATTGGTGTCAGAGTCCATCCTTGAGACCGTGGGTAGGAATCCCTTAGACCCCTTTTCTAAATAGATGAGTATATTGAGTGCCAGATAAAACTTGACATGCTTCATTCCCACAAGATTTGAAAAGAGCCTGTCATGCACACATGTCACGTTAAAGAATCGATGTCTGTTTTTATCTTTGGGAAATCTTTACCTGTTTAATGGATGTTAACAAGTAAAAATTAAGGAAAACTGCTAAAAGATGGTAAGAGTACTGGCAAAATGCCCTAAGCACTGAAATACCTTCTTCAAGCTTCAGGCCATTTGAATGTCTCAGTGTGGATTCTTTCTTATCAATTATGAACTTTTTACAAGTGCCAGCATTTCTTTCTGCTCTTGTTGCACAGGCTTCCACCTACTAAAAGGGTTTTGCCCTCTGCTTGAACCTCTGCCTGGTAAGTTGTAGTAAATCAGGAGATCAGATAGGCAAAGACTGCATGTAGGACCTGTGAGCAGTATTTATCAGCATCTCATTGTTTTCCAGATACAGAGTCCTCTAAACTATTCAGTTTTGAAGAGATTGATGGAGTGTCATGTGCTGCCAGATACTAACAGTGGGAAGGCAGAGCCCATATAGAGAGCACCCTCTGCTCGATGTGTATACCTGCAGCTCATGCCTTCCTCTGATGGGTAAGTAATGTCAGGTCAAGCTTTTCTCTGTTCCTGCTTGCTTTAGTTTGCTCTTGTTACAATTAAATTCCTCTCACCTGTCTAGGAGCAGACCCTGACTATAATGCAGGTGTTAAAGAAGATGGATACAGATGTATGTTGGTATTATCCACATATCAAAAGCATCAGCTGCAACAGATGTTCTTTCAGGCAGAGGTGTTTCTATATGCAAGTCTAGTCATACAAAATGTCCTGACACTACTTCATCTTTGGGAAATTTGATAAGATGAACTATGTCTTTACTTGTTAAGAAAGAAAGAATTAACAGGAGCCAAAAAAGTCAGTCTGCATTTGGAGGCAGCTCAGATGATTTCTAGTCCCCATCAGAGGGGGCTGGCACAATGCAGGTTGGGAGAAGAAGCCTTGGACAGGAGAGCTGCACACACCAGTGTGTTCAAAGAGCAAGGGGCTTGGAGAAGTGTCCTGGAGAGACCTGATTCCTGAGCCTGTGATGGACATTAGAGTCCAAATTCCACCAGGAGGGTTCTAGTGAGAACACTGAACTTTGTCACTCTGAAAGGAGACAGAGCTGAAGAAGAAGGAAAAGATGCTTAATAACCACCTAGGCCCTACAGACTTTATTTTGCTTGGTATCTGTAAGTAAATTGGATGTCTAGGACACGGGATGACATGCAAATGATGTGGAGTCACAAGAGATGAACTGCTGCTACAGAGCTGGTGCCTATGGCAGCAGGAGGACAGAGAAGGAAAATCTAGCTCAGTTATAAAACAAAGTTGAGAAGTACATTTCAATGTAAGACTCTTATTTCTCCCACCATAAAGAGTTTCATCTTGATAACTTCATATGGACAACAAGATCAAAACAAGACGAAAATATTATGTTACTTCAAATTGTTTCACCTCTTCAACAGTATTGCATATTTTGTATCATGATGTCAAAGGATACCATTATTATCTTAATGCAATAATTACAGCTTCCTTATCAACCAGTACAGTAAAGAGTAAGAAATCTCTGCTTAGTCTCAATGAAATTGGTGACAATTGTACTTAGATATACTTGTCAAAAGGCTTTTATTCTCATATTGCCTTCAGTATCTTTAATTTTATTTGAGTATAGATATGATTGTATGATAGATATGATTCTATGGTTCAGATTTAAGCATATTCAGCCTTGTTCCATTTGGAATATCCTCAATCCATGTTATTAACTTAAAGCAAAGAACTTACTGATCAGCAGATCTGGCAATCTTCAAAAATCTTCCTGACCTTCATAACATTTTGTTTTCAAAAATATGGATAATTACATCCCAATCACTTTGTCTTTTCACAGCTGAAAATGAATCTCATGCTGTACCTCAAAGCTGCTGAGTCCTGTTATATTAAGGCTGTTCAATTAACATCCCCAGGCTGATTCTGTATAGGATATGTAACTTCGTGCTGATCTTTTACACGACTCAAAACAAAAAGATATGATGTACTTAATGATCACTAAGGCTTCAGAAATCACTCACGTGAAATAATGAGTTTGTTGTATCTTTACAAGAACTATTCCCAGCTTTTACTTGTCACATAAGCATTTATCATAGAATCATAGAATGCCTAAGGTTGGAAGGGACCTCTAGACATCAACTAGTCCAACCCCCTGCACACGCAGGGTCACCTAGAGCACGTGGCACAGGACTGCGTCCAAGAGGGTTTGAAGATCTCCAGAGAAGGAGACTCCACAACCTCTCTGGGCAGCCTGTTCCAGGGCTCTGGCACCCTCACTGTCAAGAAATTTTTCTTTAAGTTCCTGTGGAACTTTTGGTGCTTCGGTTTGTGGGCATGCTTATCTCAAGTGCTTATTATAAATTTTAATATACTTTAGCACTTTTTTTTTTCCACTCGACCTAGTGTTTCCTGCTGTCCTTCTTGATTTGCCTCTCTTGTAGAATGCACAAGCATGCTCACAGCTACGTCTCCTTTGCCACTTCCTCTACTTCTGCTAAACAATGATTCTCCACTCAAATATTTTGCTCTTTTTTTTTTTCTGTTGTAGGCACTTCCAGTAAAAATTAGGTTAGTTCTTAGCATGCATTGCTTGAAACATTTCTTTATTTCAGAATTTTTGATGTAAGGGACTGCTTTTTCATTCAGAGGCACCCCTCTTTTAGGCATCTAACTAGAAAGCTTTATTATAGATGTCTTCTGTTTTAAGGTAAGTTTTATTTGCTTTGGGGGGTTTATGATCCACTCACTAGCTAAGAAACTAGTTTTGTACAGGTACTTGTAGCTGCCAGAGAAGGAAATGTATTCCTTAAGGCTGAAAATACATCAGCTGGGATCATATATACCCACCATCCCAAAGGGAACTTAAAGCTTTCCTCGTGTTAGACTAAATGACAAAAACTCTCCACAAATTACAGTTCAGTAGGTTGGAAACCTGGCTAACTCAGGGGGTATTGTCAGCAAAACTGACTGTGCTGTCTGTAGCTCCAGTTTCATGCCACTTTCAATATAGAAACATAAAATCATACAATACTCCAGTTTTCAATATAAATGTGCCAAGCTAACTGTAAATTCTTCTCCCTTGGCTGTTTGCCTCAGGTAGAATATTTCCTAAGGTTCAACTAAAAATGCTCAGCTGGTTCCTCAGGCAAAGTTCAGGCATGAAAATTCATCTTATCAGAAAAAGAAATGTTGTTGAGAATCTCTCCTGTACCCGGTGCATATCACCTTAAAAACTGAAAAGAAAAATTTCTATGTGTTGTTTGGAGAGTGCCCTTTATTGCCTCTCTAGTGTTATATCAGAACTTGGCCATGCTAGCCACAGGGCATACTTCATCCCAATGAGAGCACCAACGAAACACACCTGCTGGGAGTCCTCTTAGAGCAGAGCAACTAATTTAACGGACTATTTCCTTGATCTTGCTCCAGGTCAGAACTGGAAAGCTGACAGTTTTCTCTGGAACTGCAAATCCTGGCTGTTGTGGGACAATGTGATGCCAAGCACAAGGCCTGAAAGCACCGACTACCTCCCTAACTTTACTTCTGTTCACATACAGGCAGCATGAAGAAGATGAAGCAATCTGACTGTAATGAAGAAGAGAAATGATTAAGGAGTGTAAGTGTAATAGTCTGGAAAGAAGGAGGGCCTAGGACTGAGAGCTGGTACTGCAAAGGAAAAAAAGACTATATAGTAATAATACGTGTGCAAAAAGGGCAAAATAAAGATTGTACAGGGCAACAGAATTCTCATGGTGCTTGACCTTGCTTTAAATGCAGCTCTTAGAGAGAAACACTGGTGTCTGAAACTCTAGAAAAACTATTTTGACAAGTTGCTGTGAAAGAAACATGGCAAAACCTTCGATGTCACTGTAGCACTATCATTGATAATGCAGGCTTCCATTACTCCTTGTCAGGTTAAGGTTAAAGGCAAAGCCCTGCTGGAGTTGGTTGAAGTCAAAGCCGTTTTTAATAATCATATGAGTAGCTCACTTTTTCCATTATACAACACTTGTGAGTATCCTGTGCTGTAATCCATATGGTTCTGGGGTCTCCAGAGTTTTTCTTGAGGAGATACTCTGAGAACCACTCCACTATAGTTCATCACTACTTATTGTAACGGCGAATCAATATCACACACACACCTTATCACTCTGCTGCATCGCCTACTAGGGCACAGCGGCTTTCATTGCTGCTTGTTATCTAATAAATTGTGTCAATCAGCACAGGCACTCTTGGCACTCCATACCAATCCTTGTTGCTAAACCTTGTTTGTCATAGGAAGCTATTTGCTGGTTCCTCATATGATTTTAGCTGATTTCAAAGGAGATATTATTCTCTAGCATCCTCTTACTTGTGATTTTTTTGCTACATCCAATATGAAGGGTTGAAGTGCCTTCACACACACATGCACACACACAAGCACTGCTCTTGTTTTAATGAAGTGACATCTTCAAAAGCATTTCTATGTTAATATATATATTATTTATTCTCAGACTTATATGTTCTTTTCTACATCCTGGGTCTTGTTATTCTATAGCCAGAACTGATGCTGATACCAGCTATAAAAATGTACACCTATCCTTCCTGCCAATAATAATAAGCTATAAAATTATATTTCCAGGAAACTAAATAAAACTTTCCATTAATTCATCTAGAAAATATTCCTCCATGTCATTGGTTAGAAATTGGTAGATTTCTCATAGCCAGATGTAGTAATTCAGGATTCGTATACATATAACATTTTTTTGTTAGATCAAGCATGTGCCTCTATTTTCATGTTGATTTTCTTTAATATACAGACTCAAAGCCTATACTTACTTTTCATAGTAAGGCCTGTATTTGAGCACTTATCAAAGCTGTACAAAATATATTTTTCCTTCTTTAATAACTGCATAAAACAATTTGAAAGTTCAAAAATAATTCTCACCTTCTCAGTGGACAGATCTGAAGCTATGGCTAGTGTATCCTGAGAGTATTAAACTGTAGCTAGATGTTGACAGTTTTCAAGGTGCATTTAGGAAGAAATATGAAAATTACTCCAACTACAAGCTCTGAAGCTTTTAAGTAGAGACTGAGCACTGCCTCACTGCACAACAGAAGCTGCTACTTTCTTTTTTGGCTGCTGGAGGGAAGATATTCACCTCTTTCCTTGAAGTTGTTAATGCACAAGGAATTTTTCCTTTGGACAAGAAAACACAGAGATTGTGTTTATGTCCTCATGACAGCATGGGCTCCAGCGCTTTCAATGAAGGGAATTCACTGAAAAGAACATTTTTGCAATGCACCTGCACAGACTTGTCTGAATGTTTCTGAGGTTTAGCAGGAATGGATAGACAAAAGGAGACTATCCCATCCTATGAACCTCTTCCACATTTGCCTGGGGACCCTTTTGTTCTCCATAAATTTATACTGCTAAAAAAACCAAACAGATTAAGAGTAATGAATGATCTTCACTCAATCAAATAGGTATCATACACACGCACTTCAAGATCTGTGAGGCACAAGAAGTTTTTATAAGTATTTATATCAAATTACTTATTATTTATATTAAATAAGTGCCTTATTATAGGAAGGCAATTTGAGTTTTTTCTTACTATGTGTATTATTATCAGCAATTTATAGAGTGCTGCTGTTGTTGGCAGAGCTGAATATCATGGCTAAAGACAGTTTGTGCTCCAAAGAATTAATTAGAAAGAGCTGAGAATGTTTTCCTACTTGAAGCCTTTCCCACATCAGGGAAATTTATGAACTTTGTAGGTATTTATTGCCAAAAGCAGACCCACATGAATTTAACAGGTTTGATAAGGTATGAATATGGGAGAACTGGAGTACAGCTCGTATGGTATACAGAGTTGCCTCATGGCAGTGTTGGTAGCAGACAGCTCTGGTAAGAAAGCTGGAGAAGTGCCCCTTGGACCCTATAGCCTGGAATCTCTGATCAGTCACACTAGCTTAAGCTTGTGCCAGATGTGCGTCCCTCATCCAGGAGAGCACAGGATATATTGATTTCTTTCTCCATGCAGCTCGTGTTGCTATACTACGGGAAGAGTTGTGTAGCTTACTAGGATAACATATAAACATACCAAAGGTGGTTCATTTGGCTATGCCTACTAGGCATTGCCCTAGGGAACTGGAGATCCCAAATTTCTGTGAGGAAGCCCCAAACAGAATGGGGGGTCCGTGTGCCATGCAGTTGGTCTGCTTTCACATAGTGGTCATTTGCTCACAGCTTCCAGATGTTCAACAGGCCAGCTGGGCTACTCTTTTTTTCAGGGTACCAGATGTCCAGAAAGCGCAAACAAATAGCCAAACTCCCCTTCAAACAAATAAAATTTCCAGGTGGAAAAGGAGAACTTGTCTACAGAATAAAAGATTTATGATAGCCCAGTTTACAGTAGATATGTCTCTCTATATAAATACATATTAGATGGGGTGGTGACTTGAACTAGATATTTAAGGCTGCAGGTCCTTTTTCTCACTGAAAGCTATCAGGAACCTGAAACCTTTTCCATCAAATCTGGCACAGTGCCACAATATTTTCAGTTTTGATAAACTGCCATCTTTCTAGCAAAACACGGTTTCATTGGAAAATTCCTGACTCACTGGATTCATCTAAACAGATGCTGACAATATGGTTCAAACATACGGGATACATAGGAAGACAGAGCAAATTTCAATTTGTATTTGGGCTCCAACCCTACACTAAGAAATGTGTAGCCTCACTCCTGAGCATCGGCGAAGCCTTGATGTGGGATTGGGGTCATGGTCATGGTCAGTTACTATTGAAATTCTTCCCAGAAGAAATTTGTAGAGGCCTCGGCATAATTCTGCCATCACATTCTCACCTCTGCAGCACTAGCAAAGGTATTCGGTATGTGAATTTTAGTGTATCTGCCTAGGCCGCAGACATGACAGTGTAGTTGGCAGAGTTGCAGTCCAGATGTAGGGCTCTTCTGCTTTCCTTTCAGGATATTTGGCAGCAGTTCAGTGGTGTAACAATGTACTGTGTTCTAAACCTTGATGCACATGACAGACCAAGACTAATGGTTTCCTTTAAATCTGGGGCTGAATACCATTGCTGGCTTTGAAAATTCCAAGAAATGTAATTTCACTTTAGATCACTATAAATTTATAAGCTGTTGTACAATGAAGGAGTAATCTCCTGGGAAATGAGCATAAACCCATTATATTTTCATTAACAATCTGTTTTCACCATTGACTTAATCCACATTTACTGTTGCAGAATTTGATTATGCGTTATAAAGCACCATAAAACAATATTAGGTATGTATCAAAGTATCCATTTTCCTGGTCATGTTGAATCATTCATTTCCTTGGTTAAAACCTTGGGTCCTTCCTATCTAATTCAAACAAAGCTAGTCAGTATATTTACCATCATCCACTTGAAAAGCAGCATAGCAATTTCTTCCATTTCTTTTTCTTTTGACTAAAGATCCTTTTCTCCTAGAAAAGACAAGAAAAAGACATGGCAATAAAAGAGAAGAGAAGAGAAGGGAAGGGAAGGGAAGGGAAGGGAAGGGAAGGGAAGGGAAGGGAAGGGAAGGGAAGGGAAGGCAAGGGAAGGGAAGGGAAGGGAAGGGAAGGGAAGGGAAGGGAAGGGAAGGAAAGGGAAGGAAAGGAAAGGAAAGGAAAGGAAAGGAAAGGAAAGGAAAGGAAAGGAAAGGAAAGGAAAGGAAAGGAAAGGAAAGGAAAGGAAAGGAAAGGAAAGGAAAGGAAAGGAAAGGAAAGGAAAGGAAAGGAAAGGAAAGGAAAGGAAAGGAAAGGAAAGGAAAGGAAAGGAAAAGAAACTAGGAGGAAAGGGAAGAGAGAGAGAGAGAGAGAAATAAATAGTTTTATAAATTTAGTATACAAATTTCATCTAAGACTTTTGTTTGTGCCCTGCACCTTACATTTTATTTAGTTGCAAAATATCTACATATGTGGAGTTGTCCCTGCAGCTCGAGCTAGCAAAATGCACCAAAAAGAATTACTAATTCAAACAGTATAACTTACATACATGAGCCTGTTTTAGAGGTGTGATCTGATCAGGGTGGGGAAAGAAATCTTTAAAGCTGACATGTATGTGGTCTTGGAACAAACCAATATTTTAAGTGTGATGTGGATTTTTGTGTCACTGCTGTTTGGATATTAAATTTGGAATTCCCTTCTCTCACACAGATAGTCAACTTTTGGTGAGCTGGATGAAACAGTCTATAGAAATGTCAGGCTACTTATTATGTGCTTCATTAACTAGTACTCAAATGGAATTTTTGCATCTTTAAAGTAGAATAAAATGATTACTTCAGTAATCATTAAAGCTAGAAGTCAATTGAAAAGAAATCCATTTATCAGTGTTAAGTACCTTAAATATATTGAATGCCACATAGTCCTCCAAGAGCTGGCTGGTATTTTATAGCAGCAGCAGCAGCAGTTAGAAGAGACTGACGAGCGCTTCCTGTCAGCATTACAGTTTTGTAAATAACATTTACACTCTGGTCATCTCCATTAGTTTTATTGTAAAAGAAGCTCTGACCATGTTACATACTATGTTTTAAAATTTCCTGAACAGTGTGTGAAACAGGTAATACCATTGCTATTCAGAATGCATCACCCCCACCAGTGCACCAGAAGAGAAATTAGGGTTAGGGAGAAATGCATAATTGCAAGAGTGACCTTTGGTGTGGAAGGTGTTGCGCCTCCTTTATTGCTACTCAAAATGGATCTAAAAAGATCAAAAAAGAAGCAAAGGGAGTTTTTCTTCATGTTCACAAGTTTTCTTCTGCGCAACTTGCCTTCACCTACTTTGATAATAATACTACATAAATGCACAGAGGAAAAAGGGGAAAGGTCTTGGAAGTTATATTGATAAACTATGTGTGGATCCCACAGCTGGCATAAAATATCTTGTTTGGGCTGTAAAAATATATTAGTATGTCATGTTATCTTCATAAATTCTTCCAACACATAAGGTGGGTAGTGTCCCCCTGAATCCCAGGGCTCATTACCATTTCTGCTGGCTCTTACCATCCATCAGCCGCGTTGTCATAGAGAGCAGGCGCGCGGTTGGGGCTGGAGCATTACGGTTCTGGAGGGGTAGATACGGAGTGAGTTATTAGCTGTGGCAGACAGCCTTGTTCCCAAACACTCCTGAGAAGGTTCTTCGCTTAGGAAAGCAACAATTACGATGGCATTTTCAACCTGTGGAATGCCAAGAGGTTCTGAATAGAGCCTGCAGGTTTTGTTTTTCCCTTTGCAACAACTCTGATTAGACATTAATCATGATTTCCAGAGCCTTCCAAAGTTCACCAACAAAGTTCAAGCATTTAGGACATTCATGAGCATTCGTAGGACAAATCCACTAAAGCAGGCTGGCTTGTATATCCTGCTTGACTGTTCTTGTTTGTAGGAACACTATGTATTTAATTTTTTTTTGAAACAATCAGTTTTTGACACCTCTAAGCAAGTGAGAATTTGGGGCACTGGCATAATGTGATAATGATAAAATTAACTTAACACATGAATGATTTGCTTCTTAAAGTTAAGGGGATTCATTATTTATTTGCACTAACAATGACATCTGATTTATTTTGAAAAAAATACTGCTTTTTCCTTCTTAGTTGGAGGAAATAATACTCTTCCAGATGCTTACCGTCAGATTAAAAATTAAAAATATTACTCAAAGCTGATGTTGATTGATTTTGATAGATAAGGCATGCATGATCTAAAGGTGCGCCTATTTTATTTTCAAGTGACTTATGAAGTAAATCACCAATATAAGATAATTAACTAACTTGGCCCATAATTAAATCTAAGGTCTAACTCTTGAACATTTAAAAACAATCCTATTTGTTGTTTAGGATTTCACTGGTCTTGCATGATGAAGTGACTTTTGTTTTTAGTCAAATCGGCATTCAGTGTTTGCTTCACTACAGCAATAAATCTTGCAGAACTAAAACTGGTGATAACTTTTCGCTTGCTATTTAATACACTGTGCATTGTCAACAGCAAGATTAGGACTTGGAGTAAAAGCACTCCATGGGGATTTTTAGTGAAAATGCCCTTGTTTTAATCTTTTCAGAAGAGTGAGCAAATTATATATTCATTTTTATATTCTGTTCCTACAATGAAGATTTATTTAAACTACTTAATTCTGTCTGTTACTTAGATTATCATTATAGGATATATATAGCTGGGAAAATACCCAAGAAATGTTATGATAAAAATAAGAATAGCAGCCTAAGAAAAAAAACACTGGTCAGATTTTGAGACTGTATCATAGCAGTTATTTCCTCCAGTAGTAAGGGAAATTTCTGTATCAGCTTTAATGCAAAACTCTCTGCAGAGTGTACAAAAATACTGGGCACTTTTAAATTACATCATACATCACGAGTGGCATTTTCATATCTATATTTATATATTTCTGTTCCAATTTAGATCTCCTTCCACTTCTAAACAAAGGCAAGAGAAAATACCTATGTTCAAAGCCACTTCCCACATTTCATTCCACTGTAAGGGTAGAAGTGAGTTCAAATGCCCATGGGAAATATTTTCTATTGCCCGACAATTGGGCAAAAGTTCACACTGATGCATTTACTAGCTGTCAAGAAGAACATTTGTGTAACTGCATCATATATGAACTGCCCAGGAAAAAGCAATCACGGTTCTTCCTCAAAAGCCGAAGTGGTCTGGCAGTCTTCCACTGGATTTTCTTGTCTTCCCCACTGAATGACATGCCTAGTACGCTGCACTTCTCCCAACCTCACGTTGTAACAAGCGCTTTGGAGCAAAGGCAAAGCATCCTGCACAATGCCATCTCTCCCTATTCCTATTCCTATTCCTATTCCTATTCCTATTCCTATTCCTATTCCTATTGCTATTCCTATCCAGGCAGAGAGGATGTGGAGACTCTCTCTGTCTACCTTCTCTGTGTTGCTGCAGTTCTCTTCAGAGAATTTTATTCCATTCCATAGATTAAGTGACGACCTTAGTCTTCAATGACAACCAATTTCCATAGACTCCTAACCCTGCAGAGAGAGGCTATTATCTGCTCTTGTTTCCTAAAAGCTATTTTTTCCCCATCAAATCAACTCTATTATCCATGGCAATTGCTACACATTATTTAATTCTTGCACACCTAGATATTTTAATGTGACTTATAGGATGTTTGGAAAAGACTCTTTCAAAGCTAGACCCTCTAATCAGATCGGAAGGAAACAAATCTCTCTCACTCTCTTCATATTGGATTATGTCAAAGATTAGCTTCTATTTAAGCAACGTTGTACTACGTTTTCCAAAGGATTTTCTTTTTAAACTACAACCATATGTTTTACTCCATTGAAACAGCTTACATATTGGGTATACGAGATTGATTGATGACATTTGCTCCAGTCATTTTAATAGTCATTTATTCATTTAGGGTTAGGTTGAGAATGTTTATTAAATGACTGGCACAGAAGCTCATTGATCATCATCCCAAGTTGCTAGTTAGATGTAACTGAAGAACAAATATTTTAAACCAAATATATACCTGATAAATATAATGGGGGCATACATATTGTTCAGCTTCTTTTTCATAACATCTTGTAAGACATACATTACATTTTCCACTAAAAAAAAAATACAAAGACCACAATGAATGATTACTAACCTGCTTCCCTCTTTTTTTATGTGCCTCACTCACCAAAATAGATCGTGCACACATTTTCAGTTGTCTTAATTGGCTCATAACTAAACATTTAACATCTTCTTTATGGTTAAGACTCCTGAGGAAATTAATCCAAGATGCTAAAGAGGCCACCTTATCTCTCAAAGTTGCAGCCTCCATCTCCATGCTTTTGCTCTCAGTTTCTCAGCAACCGAGAAACTGTGATGATGTTTTCAGTAGTTTAGAGCTGTTTTTTTTCCTGGCAGACTGCATGAGAGAATGAAATTCCTTTGCCAAGAAGGAAGAGTGGCTTAGTTATCATGCAAAACTGCTTTCTTTGATTTTGGCCTTCCACAAAGGAAAAAAAAAAAAGAACTTAAAGGGAATTTAAGAAGAAAGTGCAAATAGTGTCTCTAGGGAGGATGGAGACTTTATAAAGCTTCAAACACCTTATAAAAGTGTTCTGAGAAAGGAGTAGTGAGTGGTACCTGAGTAGGTCGGAGGAAGCAGGTATGCGCTGGTGGCATCTGCATGGTTGGCTGGTGTGCTGGCAAGACAGAAGACTGGACATGAACACACCAATGTGTTTTGGTTGCAGGATGTGCATCCATGTTCACCATTTATGGGCAGTGAAGCTCATCTCAGCATCTGATCTTAAGGTTGAGTTGCTGGAGGATCTTACTTGTCCTTACATGGTAGTTAAGAAGCTTCGGGAGGTGCCCTGCTGCATGATGTCAACCTTGGTTCCTCCACAAGGGAAACTGCTTTGAATGCTCTGCTGGGGTATCTGAGCACGTATGGAAAGGCTCTGTATATGGAACCTGGACAGATCTATACCGAACACACCTTCCCTGCAGTACATTGCTAATGTAGATACCTCGGTGGGGTGAGGCCTGAGGGCACTTCATCAGGAGAGGCATGCACTCAACTTTCAACTCAACTCAACTCAACTCAACTCAACTCAACTTAACTTAACTTAACTTAATTTAACTTAACCCTTAACTGTCTATCTGCGGCCTAAAACTCAAACTGTGGAGAAGGCAGGCTACTATATTATGCATTTTGTAAAACAAGGCACAAATATTAAAGGAATGACAATATAATTTATATTATCCTGTTAACTTCATGGGTATCTTTTATCCCTATTGTAATAACATTCATACAAAGTACCATGTAATGTGTATGTACACTCCATGTGGATACAAAGGCCAGGCTAATTCACACCAGAGGCATTTTGCCCTCCTTAGCAGGATAAATAGGATTTTAATGTAAATATTTTAACTCTAAATTAAGATACAAAATGAAGAATGATGTCTATAGGAGATCCACCACCTAGAAAATAAATTTGAAGGGAAAATCACTTTACAAGTGTTTATCCATGTTTATCCAAAATTATCTCTATATATTTCTATATATTTCTATATATTTATCTATGTAGAAGTTATAACTAACTGACATATATCACATTTTAAAAAGACTGAAAATAAAGAAAGCTGTCCTGTAAATGGCCACATAATATTAGTGCATCTGCTCCAAATGGACAACTCTAGCTACAATATTTTTGCATATATAACAAATACTATGTAAATTTCAAAGTTTTGAAAAACACATTTACTGTGTTTATAAAACTTGTTCTCAGAAAGTAAGTAAAGGTATAGCAGCTTCTAGTGCACTGAAGGGAGTGTACCAATTTTGCACTATAACTTACTTCTATTAAGCAGTTTGTTTAGTTTATTGAGGAACATTTAAGGATAGAGGAAATGAATAAGCATGAAGTACAGCTGCTATATTAAAAGGCAACCGACATGACAACTGCCAAATACCCTGCAGCAAAGGGGTTTAATAAAACAAATAGAAAAAGCGCCAGGATGCTTTCTTTATTGCAGCGTTACCGAAGTGCAATAAAGCAACCTAGCATACAACAAACAGAGTAAACTAAAATACTGATCCTACATTATTGGACTGTTAATAAATCTTACTGATGGCCTGCTGTTAAATTCGAATAGATTTGAGAGCAATAAGTAACAAATATGAAAACCCATCTAAAATAGCTGGTGTAGATCCTATTGAAGATAATGCCTTCCAGGAAGCAATCACTGTAAAATGATGGGAAAAAAAAATCAAACTAATTTGATGGCCTATTTGATGCAGCTGGTGGGGAACCTAAACAGCAGACAAGACTCGTGTTTACTACTCTGTGAGGACTTTGCCGTCATCCATAAACTGAGTGTGAATTCTGGGTGAGGGCTTCTAATCAGTCCAGTATTACTCCCTGTACTGTTAAGGACTTGACCCAGGTGAAAGGAGCCTCCCTGGCTGCCAGCCCACACTAAATTAAAAAAGAAAATAAACTTCATCAGCCATGAGGGACCTGCAGCTACGGAAGCTTCTTGTGTCTCCAAGAGCAGTATTTCCCCTGGTGACCAGGGAATCCCGGATGGAGAATGAATGGTCACCCCCTCAGCTGCAGAGCCTGCTTGTTTGGCTGCTGAGTTGTAGCTGGAGTGCTGGCTTCTCAGAGTGCTACTATGGGACTGCGCGGAGCACTTGCAGGGAAAGCTGAAACCTTCCAGCGTGGCTGTTGCAAATAAATGAGTAGCAGAGCTGAGAATAGAATTCCGTAAATCCTACATCCTAATCCCATTCAGCAATCAGTGAAGGGAAACCAGAAAAGAAATCTTTATAGGCATTGGCAAAATACATTTGTGGTAGTACTCCAAGGTGCCATGATGTCAGAAAATCTTATAATCCATAGACACATGGTTAGTTTATAAATCTAAAATTTTGCTTGACATGCAGTCCTTTCCAGGGTTTTATGTTAATTCAAATGCATTTCCACAAACGTCTCTGACTGAGACTTTTACACAATGCTCACAGCTACAGGTTTGGCTATTAAAGATACATTTCTTTGTTAAAAAAAGTTCTCTTCCCTATTAAAATTGACAGCCAGGTCCATATGTTCCATAAAATAATGGAAAGGGTCACTGCGAACAGTGCTGCAATGGATCCCAAAGTTCTCATAACTGTTTGGAGCGTGCTCGTGTAGTAAATTCACTGGATCCTTTCAAAGAGTATTACTTTGCAGTTCACTATTACCTCTCACTTAAACAGAGTGGAAAAAACAGCCAAATCTAAATTCTGGCCACATTTTCTTATGCAGAATTCCAAATACATTCAGCTGACTGCTTGACATTTAAAGAGCAGAGAAAGCAACATTCCTATGCTGCCAGTTTCAGAACTTATATCCAGTTTGCCTCTATGTTTCCTGAATTCAGAGGTGTGTTCTTGTTCCCTTAATGTCCCAGCAATGCCCAGCAGTGCTGGCACAAGTGCTGCTTTACCCTGCCAGTGACAGAGCTCCCACTGCCATCCTTTTTGCTGAGGGGGTTCAGCTGAGTGGGCATCAACCACACACCAACTGGATCGCTCCTCACAATAAATAGTTGCAATTGCAGAAGAGCGATCAGGTGGACAGATCAGGTTGAATGCTAGTTCATTTGGTCACCTCTGCCTTCTCCCCTGCTATTCGTCTTTTCTCAGGAGCTAAGCTCACATTCTCCCTCACCGTGACTGTCTCTCTTAAGAAAATAAAAAGTGCTAACACTATGGAATAGTCTCCAGAGATGTGAAAATGCCACAAAATGCTGTCATGAGAGGTTTCAGAGAAAGGTTGCAGTACTTGTTATTTGGAAGGGAAACTAGATGCTCTCAGTATGCAAGTCCTATTTTTCCTGAGCATTATGTAAACATGGTAAGTTGGCCAGCCTCAGTGTCATCTAACTGGCACTTCATTAACAGTGCAAAGTGCTTAAGCTTTCATTTGCTGGGAATTTGTGTATTAGCTTGGAAGGTATATTGTTCCTTTCCATTTGAAGTTTTAGAATTTATAATATGGGCCATCACAGTCACAAGTTAGGACAGAAATAGAAGGCACTACAAGAACAAAAAAACTACCAGGAACTAGTCTCATGCATTTTTTTCCACAAGAAGCAACTGATCCTGCAGCCCAGCTAAAGGTGACAGTTCACTAGTTCATATGAACATGCAAACACCTAATCTAAACAAAATCTCTGAGAATTTTAACACTTTGGGTTAGGATATTCTCAAACTCCTGCATCCATGATATTGCATGTTGTACTCTTGTCAGATCTTGAAAAGCAAGGAGAAAGTGGGTCCCAGTAGTGCTTGGAACTGCTGCTGCTGAAGAAAGTTATGTCACTTCTAAATCAACAGCTCCAGAACAATAATGAAGGCTGTATATTTGCAGGGGCTACAGGCTTTAAGTGAAAGGACTTGGTACCTTTATAGGTGGAAGCATATTTTGCATGAAATGCTAACAGGATTATTTCTATAGGATCGCCTATAGTTTACTTGCATTTTTTTATTTTTTCTAATGGGTCCTACAATTCTTTCCTATGGCTAATGGTACTATTTTACTTAGTTCCTTACTAGCCTACCACTCTCTTAAAGCAACTTTTTTTTTCCAGTGCATTTTTTCCTCAGCTTTGGCTACCAAGGGAGCTGATGATTTGCTGGAATTTTTTTTTTTTGTGTTTATGTTTATCACTATTCTAATTGAAGGCAATCAAGTGCAGAATACAGCTACTGTTTTCACCACGCTACCAGTTTTCTCCTCTATGCTTTCATCTCATTTGAACTCTCTGGTGTAACCTTCTGTTATTCCACTCTTTCAGAAGGCACAAATAATCCTTTTTTTTTTCCAGCATAAGAAGAACTCAACCTATGCTTCTGTTCACCATATTAAATGCTATCAAGCCCAGAAATCCCTGCAGATTTTGGAGCCCCAGACCTATGCCTAAGCTCCTGAATTAACAGCTACTCAAAATAAAAATAAACTCAGTTGCCACTACCATTTATTCATTACTGCCATACATGACCTATTGTACTACTTAGTTCACTCGTCTTGCTTTGTGTCATTGTTCTGTCATTGTTTTTAAGTGAAATTTGTCTTTGCTAAACTCTGCCTTTTGCCGGTACTGAGACTTTGGAGACAATTCTATTTCCTCCACTGACAGCAATTAGCTCTAAGCTCTATAACTTCTCATTTGAGCTTTCCAATATATTTACATCCCCACAAAAATAGTTGCTAAATTCCCTATTCTCTTCTTTTGGTGGAGAATTATCCTCCACCGTCTTGGATAATCAAGAGTCTGTTGCAGTCCAGACATATTAAAACTTAGCAATTTATTGTAGCCAATGCTATGCGATTATAGATTTTTAGCAGCTAGTGCACTTCTTTTGTGCGTAAGCTGTTAAATATAACAAAGGCCTATTGTGTTCAATGTGGGAAAGCAAATCATTTTTAAAATGTGATTAATTGTGTAAGTATGGACCTTTTAAGTACATGTGGTAAGCCCTATGCTATGGGAATGGCACTTACTGCTCTCTCAGCGTGAGTCTGACGAAGTAAACAAAAAGTTAAATACAGCCGATAGTCTCCCTGGCATTCATTAACGTAGCATGGAAAGCAGAAACTAGCCACATTTTATATAAAAAGACTCTAGAAATCTGTGTCTACTTACATTAACATTAGTCAATTGGTGGGTGCCAACTATGCACATAGCATGTTTTATTTATAGGTCTATATAGTAGTCAAAAACATTCTATCATGGAAATGTGTTATTCATTAATTCATATTTTTCTCAGTCTTCCTTTACTTCTTGAACTCATTCAGGTGCTTTTAAATGATGAAGGTAATTTAATACCAAATAGCATTCACGTTCACCCTATTTTTCAATTCCATGTAACTAAATATTCCTCCTGATTTTCTCTACTTATTTGCATTTAATTAGCTCATTCATATTGCAAACTGGAATTTGTCTGTAGTTTTGCAGAAACCTCCACACAATGATAAAAACAAAAGTGGAAAAAACCATCAGCTTTCTAAATGATGTATTTAGACTTAACTTTTTCTCATGTAGCACTAGATATATGCTTCTAGTACCTATTTTTCTTTAGAAATGTTCATTTTAACATACTGTTTCAAATCTCCATATGAGAACTATTCACGCATTATAGAATATAGATCTTACCCAATAATCTCAACAAATTCAGCAACATGCAATGTATACATGTTTTCACCAAAGGAGCTGTATAGGTTTCCATGACTTAATGCCTATGAGATTTAAATGGGTTTAAAGAGGAAAAAATAAAACTCTTGCCTTGTTGGTTCTTTTTATCTTTTATGTGAAGTTGACATAACCTAATTTTAATCATGAAGAAAAATTGAAATAAAGTTAAATTGTGAACAAGTCAAGGGAAAAATGTCATCGATTACTGCATATTACCATATTTGTCATGTGGTCAGTCATATATTCCATTTATGACAACCATAAAACAACTTCTTCCATTTGAGAGCCATGTAGTCTTTGCTATTCAGTGATGCATGCAAATACTGTTGATGAAGGTGCTTCCAAAACAGAGAAATTTTACTGTCACTTGTCACTGAGGTTCACAAGCCTTCGACACGTGACTACAAATCATGGTTAAGTCAGCAAAGACTTTTTGTAATTAGAGTTGGTTAAAAAATAAAATGTCAATATTCTAAACAATATCAGCTGTGGTACAAAGTATTGTGTAAATAGTGTAGAAGGAGTTGATGAAAATTGGAAAAATATTGTTATCATCTTGAGATACAAAAATGTTTTCCAGCCCTACTTGCAGGGCAAGGCAAATGTTTCTTTAAACATTATTTTTCTTTTATTTAATTTTGTAAGTGTATAAAACTAAATTTGTTTTTTTCTAATTTTTAAAAAATTGATGTCCAATATGTCACTTTTCTTCTGCATGCATCAATTCTCACATGTAGCTAACTGAAAAATTGCATTTCCCTCCATTGTAGAAACCACGCATTTTCAACTACTTGCGGTATCTTTCTTTTAATTCACAGCCCCAGATTTTTTGTCCCCAATTCTGTTGAACAGTACAAAGGTTTCACGTAGAGTCAAAATGTCTTTATCTTCTCCCTCCAGGAGGATTTTGGAGGCAGCAAATAGGCATTTGAAAGGATAACCAGAACAAGTTCAGATCTGCAAACTCCCATTTAAAAATTTGGACACCATGTTTCACAGTTTACCTTTTAGAAGTCTCCAACAGAGGTATCACTTGTCTGCCCCATTTCCTCTATGATTCTGAAGGCAAGAAAGAAATCAGGCTGGGATTAACAGCTTTTGTATCATCAGGCTTTCTGAGATCTACCTCATCTCTTTGGATTTATACAGCTCTAGCATCATTTATCTTATAGTGATTCTATTCCTTAGCCCAGAGAAAATAGACAGTAAAACTGCAGAAGCTCATGCAATTGGAAGAGTAAATACAATATCAGGTCCTATAAAACATTTCGGCCTAGCACACAATTTATACAGAATTTATGTACTGAAAATATGTACCGAAATTATGGACAAATTGAATAACCTTAATCATTAGACTTCCCACACGTAGCTACTAATCATGCCCATAAGTATGTAATGTTAGTTGAACTGCACCTATCTCTGAAGCAGTCTAGGACTTCTGGAAGGCCTTGAAGGGTCTGATGTCTTATATGTTGTCAGAGAAGTCCCAGTGCGCTTGGCAGCAAATATTTAAGCACCAAGCCAAGCTCCACAGCCACTGTCACTAAATAAAATTAATAAAACAGTAATCCTCTACTGTTTGCATAACAGTTAGTGATTAAAGCACTTCCCCAGGAAGCACGAGACTTGATTTCTGCTCCATTTCACATCCCAAGAGATCCAAACTCCTTTCTCTCAGCAAGAAAGCTGTGCTCACCAGATTACAAAAATGCATGCCCTGGTGCAGAAGCTGCACCAAGACTCACCAAATGTGAAAAAGAAAACCAAGAGGACTTATATCCCTGATAGGGCAAAAGACTGAAAAGGGGGCAGCCCCTTGCACTGGTACTTGTTCTTAAACAGTATTAGTTCCTGAGACAGATTTTTGAAAGGTTGCTTTCTGCTGCAGCTATTGCTGTTCACAGACCATTGCATTTAGTAGAGTTAACACATTAACACTAACATCCTGCATTTGCATCCATAGTTCTTCTTCCAGGAGGAGCCAATCTGCACGGCCCTAGTCTTATGCAAAAGGACAACAAGGTCTTCTCATACAGAAGAAGCTGAGAAAAATATTTGTCATGTCTTGGGTTACATGATTAACATAATTCTGAATTTCACGGACCAAGGAAAATGAGCCTTTTATTAACGATCAGTCCAGTATTCTTTCTAACAGCTTTTTAAGCAAGCAAATAACAAGTGGTAGTCCTTGAAGATACATATGTCTCAATTCAGCACTCAATTTTAGATAAAAGTACTCTTAGCTTGATTCACCAAATTACTTTGAGATATATTTTTGTGAAGTGAGTGGTATAAAACAAAGGTTATGATAAGGAAGTGGATGAATCCTTTAGGAGGCAACAAGACCACATCTTACACACAAGAATGATTAATGTACACAGAAAATATTCGTTGTGACTGGCTATGTTACACTGTATTTTTTCCTTAATAATGCTTGCTAGCAATGCTGAATCACTCATAACGTATGTGCAAAGCGTTAAGTTGCAGGTGTTTTTCAGGTTCTACCACACTTAGATGCTGAGGACTCCCCCAGTTCAGTTTCAGATTGTTTACAATCTCCTGCTGTGCCTGCAATATGCTCGAATTGTACTTAAAACACATAAATCTGCCTTCAAAGGCAGCTTGGGAGGCAGAAGTGTGGCCAGGGAATTTTAAATGGAGGGGACAAGCAATGGCTACAAAGGGCTCAGGTTTTAGTAGTAGGTGTTGCAGTTTGTTCCAATTACAGCACACACTAGAGTGTGAAATGTTCATGCCAATCTAGTAAAAAGAAAAAGTACACGCAATGCTGAAATTAACACCTTTGTAATTACAGACAAGCTCCTTTACTACTACCCAGCAAGTGCAGCCGAGGTAGGTTTGGAGAAACACAAGCGTAAAGGCTCATACGATGGGAAATAGGACTTTTTTTCTATACGACTTGATAATTGGAAATTTCCTTGGCAGCCGTGTGAAATCACTTTAATTTTTAGAGCAAAAGAATTAAAAAAAAATATAATATGTCTACACGGGGCTAACTGAAAACCAAACAAAAAAGTTTTTGCAATTAAATGACTTGGATTCTCATTATTCCCCTTATGTACCATTAACATCACAAAACTATACACTTGGCATTTTTCAACATAATTTATGGTTCCTTTTGCAAATCAGGCCAGCAACAGGCCATCGTAGAGGCAAATATGCCTTTCATTGGCATTGAGAAAGCTGTCTCAGGCTCATGGCAAAATAAATAGCTGGATATTCCCCAATAATCCCAGTCCTTTACTATTCGCACGCATTCTTAGTGACTCATCCAGGAAAATACCACTGAGTGTGTCTTTTAATTTTAGTCATGTGTCCACTATAACCCTGCAGAGACTTCTTAGTGCTTGTAAGATTACTTTAGTTGCCTTCTGTTGCCAAACAGATCTTTCCCCACTTTATTATATCATCATTATTATTTCTACTATATAGGAAGTATACTGCCACATATCATATATCAAAACATTACTAATGCCATTAAGACAATGCCAAAACTAGTCATACGATATGCAGGGACAGGCAGCTCAGTTCTTCAGAGTCTTCAGCATTAGTCGACCAGTTTCTGTAAAACCAGTGTTATATGTGGATGCCAAAGCTGGAAGTTTACATCCTGTCCATGGCAGAAGAAAACTTTCTTTTATGAAATAAAGGTTGAGACACAGACATCACCTCCAAGCATCTGAGAACACATCTGTGATATTTTGTGAAAATTATTTGCTTGACTCAAGCAGTTTTTAGATTTTTTAAATGTCAGAAGAAATGTTTTCCTGGAAAAGAGTATATTCTCGTTCAAATACTTTTTAGATTTTTTATTAATGCTGGAATGGATGCTGCCAAGGAATAGACCATTTGAAATGACTTAAAATCTTGCTCACAAATTCTAATAGGGACAGAAAACTTTACACACAATGAACTTCTTTTTTCATAGATTTTTTAGGTAAGGGGGAAAAAACAGTATTACTCAAATATGTAGTTCAAAGGACAGAATTATGGGAACCTTAATGTTGGCATTTCCTAGTCATTTAAAGATTGTCTCTGCCATCTCACCTTTCGTTTGACAAGGTTTCTTACTGTAACCTGATGGTCTATTCACAGCAGGTAGAGACTCTCCTGGTCTATCTCTTCCCATTTGAGCATGTAAACTGGTCCACTACAGTTCCAACTTGCATTGCTGAATTATTTGTGTGCTGAAAGTAAAATACTTTATCAAAACGCTTTAGTTTCAGTCTTTTCTCTACTGTAAAGTGCCTGGTAATCATAATTAAGAAGTTTATGCAAACAACGGATGTGTAAGTTTTAGCAATATCACAATTAACTGCAGCCCCACTACGGTTAACCTAGGAAGAATTAAAGCTTGGTCTTCTAACACTGTAGTCTGTGCTACTTTTCATTTGTATATCTTAGCAGAAAATATAGTGTATCTAGTCACCATAGGAACACATTCCCCATCTGCTGTATTATCACATTTTTTCCCCTTGACTTCTGTAGATTGCAGTCCTCTCTACTACATTGTCTAGATATGTAGGGGCCAATTTCCTCCCCATCTAAAAGGAGTTATGACAGGCATAAAAGTGGTCCGACTTTTAACTCTTTTGGTTCTGTGAATTTTGTGTACACAGATTTTTCAGCAATATACCTGCATAGCAATTCCTTCCTTTTGAGCCTTTCCAGCAATATTGCTGTGGACGAAAGCTGGCTGAGAATCATGTCAAAGGCTTTTTTAAAGGAAAAATGCAGTTCTTTGCAAAAGTGTATGTTCCATTATGCACCATGAACTCCCCTCTGACCAAACCATATGGCTCATCATTGGAGTCACATGCTGCGATGCAATGAGGAAAAGTTTGCCAAGAAGCCTGGCCTATATGAAAGCCTGGGAACCAGAGGGCACTGCTGAAATTCCCACGAGGCACAATAGGCCAATGCAGATTAATGTTGAACTGACTTGAAACGCAGTGCTTGGGCTCAGTTCAAGAAAATGAAACACTTTGATTTAGTAAGTAAAACTAAACATAGACATTTCCAAATTGAATTATTTTGGAACATTTCATCCAATGAAAAATTTTTGATATTTCAGTTTTTTGTTCCTTTTCTGAAGGAAAATCATGTTCAAATACTGTTTTTTTTTTTTTTCCTGTGGGATATTTTCTGTTCCCAGTGAGGAAAAAATAGCTTGTAGCTTCTAGAAAACAACAAAATTATTCAAAGTCAATAATATCTGTGCATTGTATTCAGTGCTTTTGCTGCCAATTTTTTTCAATTAAAAATGTAATAAGAATTAGTGTGCATGCATATGGAGAAGGAGATGAAAAGATTTCCAGTTTTTATGAGTTACTGGAAAGTGAAAAAGCCTCACGCTCCGAACAAAAAGTCAATTAGATCATCTGAATTAAAAAATGACATCCCCCCTAAAATTTTATATTGAGACATAGCTTAACCACAGGACTAAGCTCACTCATTTAGATTTTTATTTTTGATTTAAACAAGTTTTGGTCTGCTACTTCTAACTGAAGTGAAGACAGTTTTAACAGTTTTTGCAGTGAATCAGGAATACGGAAACACTGGCCTGGATCTTTGGTGATTTTAAATCAGCCCGCACATTGACAGGTAATCATATTGTGTATTTTTATTTTCATAAACTCATCATTTGATCTTAAAACTAGTTAGATATTGCTTCCTCTAATCCTAATCTGCTACTAATCCTTTTCTCTGTTAAGAGGTTAAGACATTAACAGAGAGCCACAATTTATTTGCAACTAAGTCACAAATCAAATATTTCTGACTGCATATACTGCAGTTATATTTTTTTATAAAAATCACTTTCTTTCTCATCTTGCTGATGAATTAGTAAATTGCAGTTTTCCGAATACGAGTTCTTTGAGTTTTTTGCCCCTCTGGTACATATTTAATTCTACTCCATGTCCTCATTTCCATTTGGATACTATGTTATTCCTCCCAGGCTCAATACTATTCTCTTCAGTGAAAGCTCAAGGAAGCAGGCAGTCAGTTTTGACCCAGGCCTTCATTACATTTCATCACTACTCCATCTTCCTTTCACCTCTCTTCTTTCTTACCAATGAACAACATTTTGCTATATGTTAGCTGGGAGCAGGACTTTACTGAGTGAGAGAATGTCCTTTCTGGCTTAAGTACTCCTAAGTGGCCTTCCCAATTTGTTTTTACTCCAAAGCTAAGCAGATTTTCTTGAGGTTTGACTTTATTGACAAGATTCACGCAATAACATAAACAGAATTTAGCTCTAGACTTCCCTCAGGACTGGTTACTTCTCAGGTTTGTATCCCAGATTGTCCCAACAGAGTGCCAGATTCTCTCCTATCTACCTTATGTTCAGGCAAGGTAGAGTGACTTTTCCTGAGAAGTCAGAAAAATCCACTTAGTTTTTCCTCAGTTTTAATCATTTTAATATCAATCAGATTGAATCCTAGCAGACCTTTTTCCAAGCACTGTATGCCTCTGTGGAGACACAGGACTGCATGGCAATCTGTATATCGAACACACATAGTAAAAAAAGTATTTAAAGTACTATAGAGGCACATTTACTATTCTTATACAGAGAAGCTATTCATTGGTAAATCTATTTAACTGACAAAGCTAACACTTGAAAAACACTCAAAAAGGCTGGGATAGTTATCTTTTCCTAACATTCAACAGCACTGAGCAATTTCGGCATGTTTTTTCAAGGATGCCTGTCACCTAGTTTAGATCAGGATTGCACTTTAGAAGCAAATCTCCCATTCATTCCTACTCAATAGGCTTCAGTTCACACCATGGAGCGGTCTTGGAATGCTCCAAGTTCTAGATTCCTCTTGGATGAAACAGAGCAGGAAGATGTGCTCTAGGTGGGCCTGTTGTTATGCTTCAATATCTAATGGGGATTCGGCTTCCAAGGTCAGAATTAGCCCAGAGGGACTCCACTCCTCTGAAGGGTATATGCTAGGCATAACAGGTCTTCATCAACAGCTCACTCTCCCTCTACATCTTCTCCTACTGGGCCACTCTAGTTGCTAATGAAGGCATAGTCTCAGACTCTTGTGTGCTTTGCTATTAATTTCACATATTCATGCATTCTCAAACTTAATTATAATCAAATAAAATTATAACACAAGGTATAATCACTTTCCATTTTGAAGCTCTGTGAAGAAATTATTGTTTTTTTCTTTTGGCTTTTCCAACACGGAACAGATGTTGTTGACTATTTCAATTCCTTGGTACACAGCCCCAGACAGTGGATAAAGCACTTTCAACATCATGGATATTTAACTTATCCATACATATGCATTCACTGCATTTGGTTCCAATCATAACATCAAACCTTTTTGTATTTTGCGTGCGTGTTCAAACCATAATATAGGAGATTAATGTCTAACTTATTTTCAAACTTAGTAAGACTGAAAGGTGAAGAATGACCCTTCCTACATGAGTGGGTGTGAGCTGGGACATACGCTTTTTTGAGCAAGTGATTTTAAGAGCTGAAGTGTTCATTAGTGACATAGCCCATGCTTCTTGAGTTTTTCTGCTCCATACAGGAGCTGAAGGCCTGGCCTTCATCTTATTAGTAACGGAGGCTGGCAGTAATATACTACAATACCAAAATGGAAGTTCCTTTCTTCTTCATTGTACAAACCTGACCGTAAGAAAACAAAAAGTTATGAGAAAAACAAAAAATCAGTAACACTTACTAATTGTTTTTATTTGCTCCTCAAATAAGAGTTATGGACCAAGCATGAGTTTTGGCTTAGCCACAGCCCTCTGTAGTAGCTTCTGTATTTATTGCCCTGGTAGAGATTGCACTTGCCCTCAGAGCACAGCTTCTCTCTGGCACCTTTGGAGACCTGCAGCGCTGTGCTGGGAGCATGTGTGATACTAGGGTTGAAGTGTGGGACTAGGAAATGCAGGCTGGCTCCAGTGCACGTGGAGTAAAGGAGCCCTTCTGCTCCTGTGATGCCCATGGCTGGTGGTTTTGGCAGGGACATCTTCACTGTGCCCATGGAGAACATGACAAAGCCAGAGCAGTCAGGCAGTGATGCTTGGTGAAGGTGCAGCCTTTGGGTGGGCACCATGTGAAAAAGGCAGAGCTCAGCCCGTCCAAGGAGAAAAATCAGAAGACATACAGGGAAACAGAACTCAAGCATATCAGATCAACTTGTCTGTCACTGTTTTTGCACGTTGGAAGGTTTATCCTAAATGGTCTGCTTTGAAGTCAATTAAGAAATGAAGTCTGTGGGCCTGAGCTCTGTGGAATCATTTTTTTTTCATGCTCAGGCCTTACTGTTGAGTAACTGATTCCCTACTGCCTATGTATATCCCAATTATCCTTGTTTCTATAATTACACTATGCAATCATCAGCTGTCCAGTACAAGATCCTTATTAGGTTAATAGCAGAACTTAAAGGGGTCAGTGTGCCCTTTTGGCATGTTTCACATACCCTGTGCTTTTGTGGAAAACAAAATCATTAAAACAAAGTTGTACATGAATGATAATTAAACAGCCACTCCAAAGCTTGCCACGTGCAGTTTGCATTTGCAGTCAAGATACTATTTTTAATCCAGAACTACAACTGTACTACTACTTTACTTCTGTGCCTTTTAGAAACGGTCATTGGCTTCAGTTGTCATTAAAAATAAGTTTTTAAACATATGCAGCAAATGCAGCTTCAGTGTAGAGCTCTCCCAAGTAACGTGCACAGAAGCAGCTCATCCATCCGCATGCCCCTTATATGCTATTGTCTAAAAGCTGTTAAACAATTAAACTCAGCAAAGTGGTCCTAGTGTTGAAAATGTACCATGTACAATGTGAAGAGGTAGCTGTTTTCAATAACAAATATTCACAGTACTTACATCAGGTATCTGAGGCAAGAATTTCAAGATTCTTACATTTTATAAGACCGAAAAATCAACTTTGAACATTGCTTTTATTAAACAGAACAGCCGGGAGTATGAGGAGTTGGCAAGGGCAAATATTATCATACAATATGTAATACAATAATGGAAATTATTCAGCTCAACAGTTGGAAAAGTATACTATTGAGCATATTCTTTTCTTATCAGGTTCTTAGCTTTCTGTTTATTATTTTTGTTGTTTCACACTGTTTCTCTTCTTCTCTTCATTATTCCACGGACTCTAGATTGGTCTGGTTCAGTAAACTGTCCCATTTGTAGTTTCTTGAGCTTCCTACCTGACTACCTGGCCCCACACATAGTCTATTAATCCCTGGGAATTTTTACAGTTAAGATTACAGTCCGGTCTGCTTTTTCTTGTCAATGCCCAGAGCATTAACTGTCCAGGTTGCATCTGATATATCCACAACTGCAATTCCGCCACTGCTGCCATCATCACTCGGAATTCCTGAATGGATCTCATTATTCCCTTTCACACACCAACTCATGGCTTTTCTATATGCAATATAGAAAATTGAATAGTTGCTTGCTAAGGCCATGTCTGCTCTATCAGCACCTCTTTAGCATAGTAATGCCTGTAAACTGTATTGGCCAAGCACTGTTGGTACAGACACAGATATGTTTATACTGTTACACTCAATGTCCCTCTTCTCCCATCCTACTGCATTGAAGAGAGCATTTTTTTCACATTGCTGTGGGATTCCAAAGTAAAACGTGCTGTTTAAAGATGGTGAAAGATGAAAAGTATGAGAAATAAAATCTAAAAAGATATTCCTCTCTCCGAGCATTCATCTCTCATTTTACTTGTATGTGTAAACCATGTATTTACCTGTACATCATGACATTATCCACGCACACATATGTGGATAAATATATATAAATGATAGTTTTTTTCTGAAGGAATAATCTTAAAAAAATATATAATGAACCTAATAGGGAAATTATTCACTTGTACCACTCCAAAATATAGCATTGCATGATAAAGATGTTGGGCATAAATGGAAATTTTAAGGATGCAGAATGAATGGGATAATCAAAAATAACAAATAGCTGGGGAAGTTCAAACATTTTGTGAGAGTACAAATGTTTAGAGCCAGTTAGAGTCAGTAAAGTAATTAAAGAATGAAAGTGAGGTTCCAGGCACAAAATTAAAAAAGAAAGACAGGATTTATTTGTGAATTTACAGATAGAGAGTTAACAGACTTTCAATGGGTGCCCATATAAAGGAATATTTCCCTTTTTGTTGTAACCAAACTTCCCCAAAACATTCAGCTTATTAGACAACATGTTTTTCTGCAGCTATGAGGTGGTTGTTCTTTGCTAAATGTATTGATATTAAAATTTGAAAACCTTTTTCTCCACTACAATTAATATCTAAAATCCACTGTATTCAGATCATTGCCAAAGAAAATAAAGAGATGAAAAGCCAAGATAGAGACGTACATTAAAATATCCTGAGTCCTGGCCTGTGATTTAATGGTCTCAGTGGAGGAAAAAGAAATGTACCAAGCTCATATGGAAAATATGAGATGTCAAACTGGTAGAAGGCAGCGTTGAATTAATTTTTGATACTGTCTGAAAAAAAAGAAGCAAACATAATTTAATGAAGTAAGAAATAACAGGAAAAAAAAGAAAAACGGGAAAAAAAAAGAATGAGATATGAAGAAGTTGTAGCCTTAGGGCACTTGGGAATATCTGGGAATAAAGACATTCCCAAGTTACATACGGAGTTACATACGGAGCCCCTCTTTACACAAAAGGCTGTAGGGAATATTCTGTCAAAATAATTGGGTAGAAAAAGAGACTTTTGCAAAATGAAAATTTTTATAATGGAAATCTGGAGTGCCATTAAAAATATTCCTACTTGCAAAATAAAAGTCATATATATCTTTTTGGATGGATGATTTTTTTTAAAGTAGTTTGTTTTGCTGGAAAAATTCCCTATTCCTTTTTAGAGTCGGTTCTACCTCAAATTTAATTTATCCCAAATCTGAGATACCTCACAGACTTGTAGAAATGGAAGTGTAGGAGGTCCTGTTCCTCCACCGTGAAAAAGTCATATCTTCCCAAAGGCTTCCGAGTCATGATTTATCTCCTTATTCAGGTAGCACATCTTTGCTTTGCCAAACTTTGCTAGGTTTTAAAATATATTTTTTTGTTGAGTATTCTGACACACTGCCTGCTTCTATCATGACGACTACCTCACTTTTATGTCAATATTTAACACACATGATGACCATCCATAGGTATTACTTGGATCATGTGAGCTCAGAAGTACTGCAAAAGGAGGTTAAGATATAACAGCTACTTCCTGGTAGCAGCCTAAGTATACTCCATTTCCAGTTCTGCTTATGCCTCATGCTTATATGAATGCCTATTAAAATTCTATAATTCTATGTTTATATCTATGGGTTGATGAGGCTGTAACTCTCAAACATTTTTCATTAGTCCAGTGTTTGTGGCGGGGGGGGCACTGAAGGGGACAGGAGTCCAAATATAATATGCACATTTGAGTACATACATAGAAGAATAGAATGAACTCTTAGGTTCCTGTTATATTCTGAAAGCCCTATCTTAGGTACTTGTACCAACACCAATAATATATTAGCTATCCAAACTAATTTTTAGTCATTATTGTTAAAGACAACCAATTACAAAAAAGAACAAACAACGGAAATTTTCAAATGATTTTTTTTCAAGATAACTGGAATTAGCAAGGGCAGAAGGATGAATGTCTTTTCTCTTACAAAAATCCCAAATGGCCAGGAAGTCCCAAATAGCCGTAAATGGGCTGCTGAGCACTAATTTGACATGTTATCTAAAATTGCCATCATCTTTTGGTCACCATTAGAATGCCAATGGTCTTTGAAGTCCATCTGGGGAAAAACTACCACCTGAAATACCAGTGTAACTTATGTGTCTTTCCAACAGAAGAACTGAATCAGCTGTTAGATTCCACACTGTTATTTGCCAGAAATACAGATAATACTATCGTTAGTTTGTAAAGCACCAGAAAGCTGAAGATGATTTGCCTTAAATATAGGTGCAAATCGGTTTGATGTTTTTTCACTGAAGCTCTTTCACTTGTTTCAAGAAGAAGCTCTTAACTGAGCATCTTAGCATAGAGAAGAAAATAGAAGAAAAATCAGAGTTCAGACTGTCATTTTGTTGAAACTACTTAATACAAGTGTATTAAATTAAATTTCAAAGCAGTGCAATTTCTAGGCATGAAAGATTATGTTAAGCATTAGCTTTGGATTCAGCTTTGATTGCTTTTATAATAGTTAAATTTGACTCCTAATGGCATATCTTAATTAGTACTCAAGAATTAGACTCTGCTGCCATGAACGATTCAAGAGTATGATGTGCCACAGCAAAATACCTGTAGTACTGTGCAAAGTTGAGTGTTCAAGTATTGGACAAGATATTTTCTTGTTGGCCATTAAGTTACAATGTCTCATTTTCCAGCAACTATCAAAATATGCATTCAATGAGTTATTGAAGTTCACTGTCTGGTCAGCAACAGGACTATTATGGAATTCATTATTAATAATGCATTATAAATATTATGACTGCTGGAAAGGACAGACATATCGTACTGTCAGATTCGTGGGAGAAGATGTACACGCTTCCTGATGATATTTCTGAAACCAGAAATTACTCAATATTTTTTCAGTCAGAACATGCTCTCTCTTGTGTCATATCTAAGGGAAGATTCCTTCCTAGGAAGTAAGTAAAAAAATCCCAGAGAATATCACTGCTGAAAACACAGCATGTAACATAGGCACTGCAAGGCTTTAGAGTCATGTACAGAAAACTGGAAGCATCACCCATTAGTGTACCCTAGTACACTAAATCAGTGCAATTTGCACGCTCTGTTTAGAACCAGGTTATTTAATGGAAGATTTTAAGATGATTTTTAAAAAAAGATTTTAAAATCGTAGGTGGGATTTAGTGACATGGCTTGGAGTTTTAAGGAGATAAAAATAGGACACCATCTAAGTTCTTAAAGCTATCTAAAGAAGAAACTCCAGAAGAATATCTATCTGATAAAGACACTTCTCCCCTCTCCTCCAGTAGGTGAAGATATTCTCTTACATTATCTGCTGTTTAAAACCTGGTGATAGTTTTAACATGTATTGACTCAGAAATAGTTAAATTTGTATAACTACCATTTTCAAAAGAGCACTGCTCTATGAATCTCTCTGCTTTCAAGCAGATTTGGCATCGTCTGACTGTTTCAATATGTAGGAGTCATGACATGAGCCAGGAAGTTTATTAAAACATTCACAGTGTTTTGTTTCACATGGTATAATTCAGGGCATTATAGCAGACTAGGCGAAGTTCTTTATGGGACTGCTGTGCTCACTGGATGTTAAGGGGGAAGAATCATAGTGTTTTTTTTTTCCTCAAGATATGTTTGAAAAAGTATCTGAGCAATTGCACCATTATTCCAGCAGTGCTATTTGCTTCTGGTTACTGGAGTTTAAAATACAAATCAGTAGTTAAAACAAAAGTTATTATACACTATTTGAAAAAATGTAAATTGCTGGCATGGCTTGTCAATGAATACAGGCTTAGCCAGCAAGGTCTCTTCCTTGGGATCATTTTCAAAGGTTAGAAACTTCTGTTCACACCCAGAGAACAACATAGCTCAACACACGTAGAAAATAAACAGACCCTCCAGCTCCAGCCCCGTCCCATGACCCCAGCGTACAGAGCTTAACCTTCCAAAGGCATTCGACTTCTTCTGGGCACGGGAGGAGGGGTGAAGATGTCTTGCTCACTGGAAATCACCACTATGCCAAGGAAGCCTTCTGCAAGACGATATCCTGATGCAAGAATTTACCTTGCTGAGCTACACCTATGCCAGAGATCAAGAAATAACACTCCCTTTGGGGAACCATTATTATTCATCAAGTGCTACTTGTTCAATCACTTTTGATAGCAACTTTTAGTACCATTCTTCAGAGATTTAAAGTGGGATGAAGTCTGTCAAGAAGCATATTCTGATTTTGAAATATTTTATTACAAACCTGGGAAGTTACAAAAGCATTTAAGGCAGGAAGGGTAAGCACTTTAATTTAACCTGCAAAATGGTTTTTCTTTTTCTTTTTTTTTTTTGTTTAATGTGGGACACTTGCACATACATAAAAGGCAGGGGAAAGGAAAACCGTTATACATGAATATAACTTCTACTACTGGATACCTGGGTTGAAATTCCCACTAGGGGATACCTTTATAGATTTCTTTTTAGTATATTGTAGTCATGCCATTATAAAGCCATCAAATGCAATTTGGCACAGCATGATACTTAAGCGGTGGCCTGAAATTAACAGACTGAATTACCCTCTATAGGCAGCCAAGGTTATTTATAAATTGGAATTCAGATAAGTAAGTGAAGTGTCTAACTGAACTCCCTACTATTGTATTCCAAATCTCCGTCTTCTTCCATGCTTTGAAATTCTTCTAGCAGTCTCGTCCTTTATTTGAACTTCCAGAATAGTTAGCCATTTAAAATGGGAGCGAAATTGAAAGCAGGATGCTGTATGAGGTACTTACTTAGGAGAGATAGCGCTTTTACATTTGGAAACTATCTTGTAAAAAGTTTTAATTAAAAGAGCTACATCTTGGCATCTGTGAGGTCTAGTGCAATTAGTTGCTTTAAACTCCATTTTCTGTTCCCGCTGCCAATTAAGCTAAACTTGTGTGCAAGAGTGATGGTTGCCTCAGTGACAAAATCAGAACATGCTAAATAATGTGATTAAACTTGTTAAAAGCCAAAATAAACACTTATAATTATCTCAAGAAAACCCGCACAGCACAAGTGAGAGCTCTATAAAGTGGAACTCTGCATCCATAATTTTAGACTTTCCTACACAATAGATCATAGTTAAAGATCTGTTAACAGACCTCTGACTGCTGGGCTGGGCAGCTTGTGGTTTTCTTCTAAACCTATTGGCATAACGTGGATTTATGCAAGAGGTGCAAATTGGAAGTTGTCTGCTATTGGAGCCATTGGCAGAACAGAAATCATACTGTAGGGTTAGCAGCATGAAGTACATTGCTTTGAAATTACACAGCAGGGGTTCTGCTTCTTGCTCCAGTTGCCTTTAAGACCAAGGTCTTATACTGTCTGGCCATGATTAAAATCAAAGTGTAGGCCTCTTTGCTGGGTGCCAGTAAACGAAGGTGAAAAACAGGAACAATCTGGATTCTTAATTATTTTAAAATGCAACATAGGCAAAAAACAAAGATGAAAGCATTTCTTACTAATCTATCCTAATTATTCCACATAAAACGATTTCCTGAAGAGACCTATATCTTGATATAGTCACTTTCTACAACTAAGCAACATCCTTTTTTCCCTATGCAGTTCCATCTTTTTTACGTAAACCCACACATACACAGAAAACAAGAACTGACAAGAGGTTTAAATGGTGGGTTCTTATTTAAATCCAGGTTCAAGTATTCATCAGAATTTGAAATAAACCAAGATACCACACTGAATTTACTGAAAATTAAATGAACATTAGTTTTTACAGTACCACACTGGTTCAGAAAAAAAAAAAAAAAAAAAAAAAGAAAGTGCACATTTGGAAATGCTCCATTTTATTGCCGCAATATGGGCATATAGGTATGTATGTATGTGTTTGATATTAGCATAGTCTTTTACATGTAACTATAATGCCTTAACATGACTAGTCAATCTCTCCCTCATTCTTGGCAAGTGAGATCAGAAAGAATAAAAGACTGTTGCATTAGAAAAAAAAAAACATATAGTAGAGGGATCAGAGTCCTTACTGCAAATCCAAGGCCCTTCTACTCAGAGCTCTCTTTCCAGGTTTAGCCACCATAGTCATTTTTAAATTAAAATCGTAGCAAAACAATGGTATGTGACAGAACACCAATGCTGAAAGTGGGTATTGTGAGAGCTATCTGCACAACTGTCACTTTTACCCTAAGTGAACAAGGGGCTCTTTCTTGGCTTGTCAGCATATTCTAAAGTACTTGCTGTCAGGATATTTTTCCTAATCTACTCTTGAAGGGCTTATTGATAGGCAGACCTCTTGAGTGAAAATGAATGTAGTGCAAGGATATCTGGAAGCAGCCAAGGACAATCATTGCAGTTAGGTGAAAACATTCAACCCAAAGGTAAAAGGAATGCTCACGAGCATCCTAAGAAAAGTGCTGGAAAGAGTCTTCTAGGGCAGAGGTGTCACCCTGGTCTTCCCAGAAATTGCACAGAAGTGTTCTAGTAAGCAGCTTACACAGGCTGTTCAGGCCAGAGGAGCTCCACACTTCAAGCACAATCCTGAAGTGCTATCCCAGCCTTTGCTGGACTCAGTATAAAACTGGAATGGGCTGTTCAGGGCTTACATGTTTTCAGAGTATTAGACAATTAGAGTAGAATCTGCAGAAAACCACCCAAGGATATCCTAAGTTCCAGACCCAGTTTAGGAGTGTTGTAGACTTTCATAATTTGTATGTTTAACTTACCTGCTTCACCATGCTTTGTGTTTTATAAGCTCTGGATCACAATGAGCATTTCTTGAATTAAACTCTTTCAGATAATCTCAGCATACGTATTGCACATAGTGTTTCAGAAAAATATCCTGAGATGCAAAATACTTGTTCCCTTTAGTTTCCAATGTCTTTAACATGTAATCCTTAAAGTCAGACTTCAGTGCTTGCAGTTCTTTTTTTTGGCCCCTTGTGGAAAAAGTATCTTTTTGCTAGTCTAGGCTTGATGTCCAGGAAGTCTTTCCTCTTCAGTGACAAATGGTGTCATGGTACCAGAAAAAGAAATATTATATATGAAAGAATAAAAGATGCAAGCAGTCACTTTGAAATGTAATTTCTTAGTATGACGTTGTGCTTGTTCTTTTATTATATTATTTGTGTACATTTGCCTTAATAATTTGCAAGCCACTGAAATTATCACTAGTGATATGACTGATCAGCATATACTGGCAGGTCAAGGATGAGTCAAATGAACTCATCCTGCAAACAAGTGTCCATCGGACTAGTCCTGTCTTCTGAATTATTTTTTGTGAAAGTACTTGGATTCATAACTCACAATCCTAAATAATATTTCATGAACTTAATAAGAGAAACAGACTGTTTCTATTTTGGAGCAGTTATTCTGATACACAGTCAGTTGTCATATTTTTCCAAGAAAAATTTAGTCAAAATATTTTGCATCAAAAATATGGTATTTGATTATAACAGCTATGTTTGCTGGTATTCCAATGTCAAAAGCAGAAGGTTCTCTGCTCTCTATGGTAAGTTACTTCATACTTTCATCTTTTCTACTATTTTCTGTGCTCTCATTTTAAACGATCTTTCTACTAATCCCCTTTTTCCTGTAGAGTGAAGAATAGCCTCTCTCGATCTGTGGCACAGTTAATGTCCACTTTCCCAGTGCCATTTTCAGCCTTTTTCCTCCTATGTTTTCATCTTCTACCGTGTCTCATTTCTTCGGCATGCCTCCTCTCCACTTCTGTGATTCCTGTTTTGAACAAATTCTCCCTCCTACCTTTCTATCTGGTGTATATGGCTTAAAATCTGGAGAGTGTACAGACACATGGCCAGCAGAAAAGTTGCTAGGAGAAATCATATATAATCATTCCCTCAAGTGTTCATGGCAGGACAAGGCTTGATTCCATAATGAGACTAACAGAAAATTTCTATGTTAATACAGGTTAAGACACTGACGTGCAATTAAGATTTTCTTCTCTTCATCTTATGTATTTTGTGTTTGTTTGAGCTTGTGCATTCTCCCATACTTGAGCTTTCAACTGTATCGATGGCTGTGAAACCATAAAATCTCTTCCTGGGGAAAAAAAAAAAACAAATCAAAAACAAAAACCAAAATTCCAAGCAAAAGCTTAAACCATGAGGTTTATTGAGTCCCAGGCAATTATTTACAAACTAAAATATCCATGTCTTTAAATCTACAGCAAAGAGAGTAGCAGGTGTCCTTCCTACATAAGTTACAGTAAAGGCCACATTGTTAAATTCATTTGTAGCTCACAGTTACCTCTATGCAGCCTTCTGAGGTCAGTCCTTTAACTAGGTTTGTCTCTGGTCTCACTCTGGAGCGAGACACTCACTCACAAGGCAAAATCAACCAATGATCAGGCCAGACTTTGAAGCTTAGCTCTTCGTTGTCCACTCAAAGCTGGGAAGTCAGTGGCACTCCTTGTTCACTTCCATAGTTGAATATAAAACTGCATTTATGACTACTGTGGTGAGAAAGAAAGAGCAAACTTATTGTTTCCCTTTTCGACTTCTTCAGAGCCATGTCATGGGAAGTCATTTTGCCCTTTTCCTTTTAACAGAATCATAGAATGCTTAGGGTTGGAAGGGACCTCTAGAGATCATCTAGTCCAACCCCCTGCACACGCAGGGTCACCTAGAGCACGTGGCACAGGACTGCATCCAAGCGGGTTTGAAGATCTCCAGAGAAGGAGACTCCACAACCTCTCTGGGCAGCCTGTTCCAGGGCTCTGGCACCCTCACTGTTAAGAAACTTTTCCTTAAGTTCCTGTGGAACTCTTGGTGCTTCAGTTTGTGGCCATTATCTCTAGTTCTGTCGGTGGCCACCACTGAAAAGAGACCAGCCCCATCCTCCTCACTGCCTCCCTTGAGGTACTTCTAGACACTGCTCAGGTCCCCTCTCAGCCTTCTCTTCTCCAGGCTGAACAGGCCCAGCTCCCTCAACCTCTCCTCATAGGGCAGATGTTCCAGGCCCCTGATCATCCTTGTGGCCCTGCGCTGGACTCTCTCCAGCAGCTCCACATCCCTCAATTAGTTAATTAATCATTGATATTAAGAAACCACATTGTTTGGGTATCTGCTGGGGACCAATTTAGCCACATAAATATAAGGCAATATGCTTCACTGGTGGCTGGTAAAACTGAAAATCAAACTGAGTAGCTGAGAAAAAAATGAAGGTACAAATAGTGAATTCATTTCCTACTAAGAGCAGTAGAAACCTCTAAGCCCTGTGATTCCTTACATCACAATCTTGGCACATATCCTTGGACAGGTCACTTAATCTTTTCTTAGCTATAAAACAGGAAAAATACTCATCTTAATGTGAGATGAAGAAGTTTTGATACTTTTACACTGTTAAGTCATGATGGGAGAATGCAAAAAAAAAGGAAATACTGGAGCTATGTGGAATATGCCATATTGGGTGAATAAAAATAAGCACAGTTTAAAGCTCCTTAGTAGAACAATTTCGAAATTAGTGGAATGGAATGGAATACAGTAGCTTAACATGGTCTTAGTTCAAACACTTAATAGAATATCATGAAATATGTTTTGAAAATCTAATTTTATGTAAAAAGGGCAACAGATTAAAAAAACAGGATAACTATATTGCAAAATATCTGTGCAAGCCAATGGAAGGATCAGTGAAAGAACTGATTTTAATTAACATCTTAGTGGTTTGGAAGAAAGAATAAAGATCATGTTAAATACATTTGCTGCTGATGTTGCACTGAAACATCTTGCCAATGCTGAAGCCAGAAAAAATATTGAAGGACAAGAGAGAGGTTAAAAATATGGCAAATAAAATAAATCCTCAACCTGGAAAAAAAAGGCAAGTGAAAACATTCGGTAAAAGTGATAAAATATACTTGGGAGAGAAAGCAGTAGAAAGAGCCATTCCTCTAAAGGATGTGAAGAAATCAAGCTGGGTATGTATTTTTAGCAAGATCAGACATCAAAGGGATTGTTACACTTGGGCTTCCTCTACTGCTGCAGGTGCAAAGGAAAGTGGTTCCCACTCAGACCCTGGTCCTGCACATTTAAAATTCAATAGAGTATTTCTAATTAATTTCAATGAATACAAGATGAAACTCTGAAAGAAGCCTGTCTTCTCCTCTTTCTTTATAGTAAGATTTTAAAAGTGCAACATTTTGAAAATAGGAAGTTCTGTTTTTTTTCTGCTTTTGAAAAAGTAGGGCTTACATTTTAAAGTTTTCAGTAGGGGAAACAAATCTACACCTTGGCTTTTTGTTGCTTTTATTTCCAGAAAAATTGAAGAAAATAATAAGACTTGCTTTTCTTTTTTTCTTTCTTTCTTTTTTTTTTTTTAATGTAGTTCTACAAGTAGGTGCCTTAAATCAAACAACAAGCAACTGTGAGATCTGTGGTATAATTCCCAGAGGCGGCAACAGCGTGCAGCAGGAGCATTCACTGCTAGGTACTCTGAATGAAGGATGGTGATTCACCTATGGGAATTTCAAAGAAAGTAACTATATTAAGATGGAGGGCAAACTTATCCTGAAGGTATAGCAGAGGCTGACAGAGGTCAGAAACATCATCTGTATCTAGCTGCTTAGTTCAAGAATTGCCTAGTAAAAACAAGATCTGCAGCTGAATCTAAGAGCAGACTTCATTTTTTTTTATTAGCTTTAATATGCTTTCATTTAATTCATACCTCTAAATGATCTGTGGTTAATCTTGTATAAAATGTCATGAATAGCTCTGATGCTGAAAGTGGTAGGATTAGGAAAGGGGTGATGATTACACTTGAAATTCCGAGAGTGTTTTCTGCCATTCTGTCTCTAGCTGCAAAATCATTTTTCATTTGTACTTCATTCTACAGGTTAGAAAAGCTCGGAAAATGTATTTATTTTTTCCACTTTATATCTGGAGGATAATAAATATTTAATTTTCATGGAAAGCTGAGGTAGACTGGTAGTGATGTCATCAGTGGCTGTATGAGGAATAGAATGTAAAATGTACCTAAAACTCAAGAAATCTCTCCAAGATAATGCTGTTTCAAAATAAGGCTGAGCTTTGACACCGTTGTTAATTATTTGGGCTGTCTTATTTTTCTTCAGCTCACTCTTACTACAATGTCCACAAATGAACACCTCCTGTTTGTTTCCAAATACCCCAAATTTCTGATGGTTGCTTCTCTCAACAAACACTGCTCCTAATCAAAGCTGAAAACATCTGTGTGAGGAGTTGATTCTGTCCAGCTCTTGCTAAGTATTTCCTTAAAGAAATGAAACAAATTAAAAGTTTTTAATTCACTACAACATCGCCTTGGTGCCTTCATTCTCAGATGACACAAAAACTCTATCTTTCTGATATGTGGTATATTTAGCCTAAAAATCTTCATGTGTAATATTGGGCTATAATCCCTTTAAAGTAAAACCACAATCTTAAATGTAAAACCACATTTGGAGAGATCAAAAAGATGTCAAGCAATTGGCTAGAAGAGTAAATGTTTAGAATAAAAAAGGCTCCTTCCAGTGAATCAGAAGAATAAAAAGCCTTTCAGAGATTAGTTGGGAACAGCAGATGATCTTGGTATAAAAGGAACTGTCAGGGAAAATTTGGACCATTATAAAAAAAGCAAAATGAGTTTCTTTCTTTGGTATTCATTACAGAGAAGACCATATACCAAAACTATGCTCTATTAGAGTCTGAAAAACTGCTTCTAAGTGAAATAAAAATGGAATCGATTTGTTCTAAAATGACAAATTAAAATTGAACAGTTTTAAGGATGTAAATCAGCTCAGGAGTGCAAAGGGTACTCAAACAGGAAAAACTATTAATTGTGATGTGTTACCCATTGCTTAGTTTGGCCTTGGTACTAAGGGAATATGACACCAATATCTGTTATCTTGGAAGATACAAATCCAGATCTTTATTTCAAGCTTTTCTTTGCCTAAGCCTAGATAAACTGATAGAGAGCATATCAGATTACATTACATAGTTATGATGATTTGAGAAAGAGTCAATAAGATTTGCAGATTGTAGGCACGACTTGCCAACCCAATAAAGTTCTTTGAAATAATGATTTATCATGTGCCTAAAGCAGCTGGCACGGCACAGCTGGACTTTCAGCCGCCCTTACCAGATGTTCTTACAGAAGCTGTGCCCTTGCAGAGTGATAGGGAATGTCTCATCATGTAGCAACAACTAAGGGACAACTGCTTAAACGATAAGAAACAAAGGAGAGGAACAAGTTGTCAAACTTCCCTCGGAGGAGTGTTATGATTGCACCTTCTCAAAGATCTGTATTGATCAAAATATTGTTAAATTCTGGAAGAAGGGCAAATACAGGACTTTTAGGGTATTAGGCTAGTAGCAGTAGTAGCAGTAGAACTACCTTATACGTGCCACAGTTAAAGTGAATACATGCCCACAAACTCTGTGTTTTAGATAATATGACATATTTTGTGAAGATGAAAAAATTTGTGGAGAAGTTTGGTCATTGCTCAGAGTCCTGTATTTCCAGTAGCTCTGGGACAACAGAATTATTGGAGCAGTGCTTCAGAGATGTCAGCATACTGCAATAAAAAAACAAATTCTGGAGAAGTTTAAGTAGGGGTTACAGGCTATTATTGCTTTTCTTTAAAAAAGCCTGAGTGTTTCATTCTGTCATAGGCTGTAGTCACTGCTACAGAGGGCTACAGTAGGATTTATAAGGAGGAGGAGAAAATAATATTACGAAACTAACAAAAATCTTTAAGCAGATCATTTTGAAAAATCAAGAATAAGTAAGGAATAAAGTGTTCTGTAAGACATCTTATTTTCTTGAAATCTCGGATATATGAACACAGAAAATTTTGATTTAAATACCTTGGGAATTAACAAGGAGCATTTGAGTTTTTTGAAATATTTCCCTCACAGATGAAACCTCTATTTTCAAGGCAGATTTGATTAAAAACATGTTTTCTAACAAAACTGTTTGTAACAGCCTAATCACTCATGCAGAATCATAAAAGTTATATTTTATATACATTTTTTTTCAGTTCTCCAGAAAAGTAAATAAGACAGGCTAATGATTAGTTTTCTTAAGGAGACAGTAACTAAAGAATCACAGTGGAAAACTGGGGCAATTTATGAGGAATATGCAAAGGGAAGAAAGTACCCACTAACTGTTATTGAGACCAAATGCACACAGTGATATATTAGGTCCTATCCTATAGGTAGGAGGTCATAAAACTTCTGCACATTAAGAAGGAGAAGAATTTAATCTTAAAAAGAAAAACAAAATTCTAAGAAAAAATGCCATGCTGCCAAAGCTTTTCCATGGCCTCAGGCCTGGCAACTGGCACTTGACCCCTAGAGTCCTGTTTCCATTCCCTTTCTCCCAGCCTGTCACCAGTGGAGGCAGAAGAGGGAAGCAATGACAACCATTCCTATAGCTTTAAGTTCTAGCAAATCAGTGTTTAGGTCTACTACAAAACATGACTAAGAGAAGAATCTCCTGTTAGTAGTCAAATCTGGGTGTTGGGCAAATTTTATCTTCACATTTGGCATCCAAACACAAGAGAAAAACATACATTTGAGAGTGAACCATATTCCACCCAATATTCATTATGCAATATCTTGACTTTTCGCCTCCTGGAAAATCTTTCTTCATCCAACTTATCATAAGGATAGGTCTATCTTACTCATTAATTCTTGCCACACCAGCTCACCAGCTTGAACTGTCTGACTTCTTTCTACTCTTAGGAAATAACCCTGCCTCTCAGCAAGATTTATTAGTTATATCCATGAGCAGTGGGTGAGTCCATGAGCTTTATGCAGTTCCACAGTTTTCTGTCCCTTCTTGCTGTCCTGAGTATCACTTCTGGGTGACCTGGTAGCAGGCCAAGCCTACCTGTGCATGCAGATGTGCCTGGGGTACGCTAACTTTTTATCCCTTTTTGGTTTTATCTTTGCAAAACACTTTCAGAGCCAAAAAACTGAAAAAAATATTGCATACAGAGTAATGTGCTCATTTCTAGTTGGATTTATGTGAACTCGTGCAGATTGTTATGTTATGTCTACTGACACCATAGAAATAAGATAAAAATACACTCCAGCTGTCTGATAATTTCAGGGCCAAAGTCTGTCCTCCTGTTCAGACACAAATGGCCTCCACGGAGGTTAATGGGACTAGGGTGCTTATACTACAGGCTCCCTAATTGTTTCTTGGCTGGCTAGCACTTCATATCAATACACTTGCAGACACTATTAACATAGATGTGTTATATCAGTATGATCAGCTAGCTGATAAACAATACTCTATGGTTAACTGACAGCAGGAACAGATTTCAATGCGCAATCAAGAAAAGCAGTTGTTAGAAATGTAAGAATTGCACGTAGCTCCTTGATGAATTATAGAACTTTAAGGTCTGGCCTCATATGTTTTTAAGGGCTATAAGCCAACCATGAGCCAGGTAGCAAGACTGAAAACCCTTTTGAAAGCTCAAGATGACTTCAGACTTTAAAATAAAGGTAAATTATTTGTGATATTGTATTTATGTATCTTTTTAAACGTCTTTTCATTTTGGGTTCTGAAATTAGCAATTCAGCTATAAGTGCTAACACACAACTAGTTAAAACTCTCACACCCCTGGTCAGTAAGAGAACACTGTGTTATGATTAACTGGACAATTTTTTGAGATTACTTCTCTTAAAGGTCCTACATCTTTGAAAGAAGATAATAGGACATTACCACAATAAACTGGAAATGTTCTGGACTAAATTTAGTACCACCAAAGAAAAAAACAAAACAAAAGGATCTGATGAAATACTGCATAATACCAAGGCCAGCTTAGATCTTAGCTAAACATGAGGTGTCTTCAGTTCATAATTAAGCATGTATAAATTTCTGGAATTTTGTGTGGGTTCATATTTCATTTTTGAAATACAAAGCAATGGATAAGTCAGTCCTTCTCATAACAAAGACAAAAAAAAAAAGAGAGAAATTTAAGGAAAAAATAACCATAGTTTCCTTGAAAGCAAGTAAACACCTATCTTATTTACTGCAATCATTTAATTATCTCCAGAAATCTCCAACAGGTGGAAATACTCTGAGTCCTTCATGTGCAAAAAGATTGCTGTTTTGTAGCTAGATTTATCTTTTTTCTAACATTTAAAAAATACTTTCAGGGATTTCCTTGAAAGGCATATGTAGAATACCTATATCAAGTTACTACTATATCCACACAGAAGATCAGCCAAGTCTGCTTTTCCCTGTGGAAATACTAATTTTTGGCTAGGTTTGGAATTATGATCACTCTGGAGTTGTTTTTTTTTTTTCTTTTTTTCCACTAGTTCCAGGCTATGACTTCATTAGGGTATATCATGTGAAATCAGAAATATCTCAATGTTGAGCAATAGTGCTGGCATTCAAATCTATGAAAATCATCTGTTAGACTTCTGATATCCTCATGCAGATTGCTCAGACATTTCTCACAGATGTCATTCTTTACGTCAGGATATACACATCAGTTTATATTTTGACTTTATTTTAAAGTCCAGATTTCTCAGATCTCTCATTACATCCTGTTCCAGGGAATGGAAATAGTCTCTTGGCTCAGTGGTCTCGCTTTCTTCCACTTCCTCACTCATCACCAAATGTGAGAGGCTGAGCTGGCATCAAGTCTGTAATTCATGACTGCTCCACAGCTGCTTCCTTTCCATGTATCAGGGCTGCTGCTGCTCGGGCACGCTGAGGGACCAAATCCCTTCTCCTTCCCTGAATACTCTTTTCTTTTAGATGGGCTGATTAAGTAGGAAGGGACTTGTATGTGAACCCATTGGATCCTGTGTGCTGTGGTTAGAGCATGAGGATTTTAGGTCAGGCTTCTTGCTGTCCTGGCAGTTGGGAATTAGGTAGGGAGCAGCCGGGTTAGACAAACTTAGCTGTGGACAGCACCAGTGCAGTATGCGTCCATCTCCCTTGGTGCTAGTACAGGAATCATCTCTAAAACAGTGGACTTTCATTTAATTGTTTTACAATTGAATGAATCTGATAGGATTATTCCAGTGGGTCAATGAGTTAGGGCCTTAAGCCTCCAGGAAATCAACGATTCCCTCTGAAACTCTGTAAGAACTTCTGAGCAAGGAATATTCACTCCTTCATACTCCAGAAATACACTACTGCAAGGGCCATACTGTCTTCAAAGCATGACATGGAAGGGCACAGATAAAAATCATGTGGCAGGAGAAAGCCTGCACAGTGAATACACTCTGGAAGAGAAACTACTGGGTTCAGTCCTACAGTCCTCAGGCAAAGAGAACTTCCAGTGAAGGTACAAGGGAAAACCTTGTTCTACCGTGAATGGGCACCCTCCTTGGAATTGAAGAGAATTTATTTACATCAGCAAAAATGTGTCACTGAACATACGGATTACATGACCTACAGAGCACAATATATCTAACAGAAGTTTAACTAAGATGAATGAAGTATTTGAGCAGAGATCTTTTTCATGATATGGGGATCGCTATGACTTTGTAAAAACAGGAGATCAGAAAACTAGTGTAAAAATTTAATCTTTTTTAAAGAGGAGATGTTAAGCTTAACCTGAGCACTTGATGTTTGGCTTAGTGAATACAAAAGGATAGGGAATTTCAATTAAGGTTCAAGCTGACTTTTAAAGTGTTATAGAAGTCTAATGGCTACTCTGTGTAAATTAATTCCAGATGTTGACCTGTATGAAAATGGTGGGATATTATTATTTTATATTTTAATCAGTACCTGAAACAGGTGAGATATCTCAGATATTAACTTTAAGAAATATAAATGCATCTAACAAAATACTTTTTTTTAGGGGGAAAAAATGTAACAAAGCCTAAATTTTCCTCGATTAATTTTCTTGAAATAGCTTCAGTATTTACATACTATGAGTTATATTCACTGAAGTTTTTGTGTGTTTACGAAGTGAAGAGAAAAACTCACAAGTATTCTTCTCTTGCACTGATTTTAAAGCTGCATTTCTCAGTTTATGGAGATGAAGACTGAACTGAGTAACTAACAGGCAAATATTCTGATCTTCCTGTTGTTTCATTTTTGAGACAGTTTCCTGCAATGAACACAAGCATGGTGACAGGATTTCAGCACGGATCTCACTCTGTCTAACTGATCTACACCATGGCTAATTTGGAAGATCTCAGTTGACTCTAATGAAGCTTCTGAAGCACATGCTCAAAGTATACTGGGTGATTTCTTCAGAGATCAGAAATCAGATCTGACAAGTATATGAATAACAAAACAAACACACACAAAAAACCAATGTCTATCATAATCAAAGAATAAAATCACCATTTGGAGAACACATCTGCTCCAACACAGGTTTTAGAGGCCAGCAATGCAGAGGTGTTAAGGATGCTAAGGAAAAAAGCTTTGTTACTTGTGAAGGGGCTTATTTCTCATTTTTCATTTCTGTTTGTAATCGCTGTCATCTTTGTTTCTTATGCTTTGGATAAAAAAGGTGACTTTTATATTTATTAGAACTAGGTTTCAATAAACATTATGCAATATGGTAGACCCGGGAATGATTTATTGATAATTTGTCACTTATATTTATGGAAGTGTAGACCCTGAAGCCCTAGAGCTGGTAAATCATAATATGCAGCAACAAATGTTTTTTTCTTCTTTACTGCCAAAAGTGCACCATGTAAACGGATTGCCTCACCAAACCCCTGGGGCCTGATAATGATGCACTTGCTAATACAAAGGGAGGAGGGCTGAGGAGAAGACAACTAATTATAAGTTTATTTTTGTTTCAATATGTTTGCCATTTAATCTGGAGTTCCATAAACAATAGATTGATGAAATATAATTAGAAGGGAGATTACAGTTTAATGAGGCAAAAGATTGGGAAAGAATGTAAATGGAGCAGTAGGCTCTGCAGAGTTTTTAGCTGTTTATTATTGTGCAGCTGTAAGGCACTTTCACGCAGTCCCCAGATGGAAGCAGCTGTTAGCTCTTCGCTATTAGGGGAAAAAAAAGAAGTTCATAGTTCATTTTTATCCACTTGTTCCAGGCTAGCTCTGCTTACTCCAACACTTCGGCGAGTCACAGCTCTTGGTTATGTCGGAGACTGTCAGGATGGGCACCCTGTCTTCGTTGGCCACTTTGCCACTCGCTTATCTCATCTGGCAACCTCTCAAACAACAAGCTGTTCCACTCCTTGTAATATGGTTATCTCCCGTAGTGATGTCAGCAGAAGACGGCAAATCTAATATTCATACTCAAGCAGATTTGTTGGTGCTCTTTGTTTATAAGGACGGGCTCTGTATCGCTCCCGCAGCTGCTTCCTCTTCACCAAGCTTTGTTTTTCTATGGTACTCTTCAGATAGGCCTTGGAAGCTGTACAAAGAGTGCGCCCAGCTGACCTAGCAGTGATTTTTTTTAATTAAAAAAAATACCACTCAGATCTCTCTTTTTCCACAGCATGTTATGAAACCTACATTTTTCCCCTGGCAAGCTTTCCATGCACAAGGCAGAGTATAAAAGGCAAATAGGAGAAGGAGTTTCTTTAAAATGCAGTCACTGGGAAAGAAGAAAGTAGGCAGACTTTCAAGAGCAAATACTGCAGTACATTTATCTCATAGCACTTAAACAATTCCATATTGTGGGCCAAGATATCCACTGCCCTGTACCCCACACAGGCATTTACGTCAGTGCAAACTGAGTGAAAATCTTTACTACTCCAGTTTTGCTGTGTGCTACATTTGGTACCAAGGTATTCCACGTGCTGCAGGGAATGGGAGAATCTGGTGCTATTTTTGAAATAATTTATAAATTTCACATATCTTATTTCACAGTACTTGAGACTATTTCTGACACTTTATAGGGCCCTTTGTGTGGGTTTGTACTAATTCATATTTCTATGATAGCTTATCTGTGATAAACTATCTATGACAGTTAAGGTGAAGACAAGCTTTCAATTTATTTATGGCTGACATTGAAAGTGATTTTTCTGAACAATTTCTCAATCTGAATGAAGATCATTTCTTTTTGTTTCTGTTTTAAGATTGTATTTTCACTTTTTAGATGTGGGGAAAGCGTATAATTGAAATGCCACCATTTATTTTTCTGGTATAGGACAAATTTGGAGAGCTGGGCCTAATTAGGTAGCAGGTGTGCCACATTTCTTCATTTTTCTGCTAATATTCAATATGGTCTGTTTTTAAAGGTCTTTTTTTTTTTTTGAGAAAAATAGTGGTTTTTTAAACATTGAATGAAATCCTGGCTCCTTGGAAATCAAAAACCATTTTGCCACTGGCTTCCAAAGGACAATTTATTTCATAGTTTCATAGTAAAAACACTTTTCAACATTGATATACAATATATGCTCTTAATTCTACATTTATGAGAAAAGCAGGAGTAGAATTCTGTCATGATCTCAAAAAAAAGATACAACATAAAAAATTCCAACAGTTAAAAAAATATATATTCTCCTCCAATCAGCAGGCCACCCACATGCCTAATCTGAAGGAATCACCTCTAGGCTATGGGAAAGGCTGTTCAGTCTCTGAGTCTCTGTGCCCCTACAAAATTTGGCTATTTTGCCGACAAGGGTGTCAGTTAAAGCCAATTATGGTGGGGAGTTTTATGGTCCAAACGGCTGTCCAGTTGGAATTGGACTAGGACCACCAAGTTATTTCATGTGTTGTAAATAGGCACCTGATTGGCTAAATAAAGCTGCATGTATATTTTTATGAATAGAAATGGAAGGTTTAATTTGCCTTTGTTTGTGGGGTCTTATTTATTGCTCGAAAGTGTTTGGATGCCTGCTGGGTATTTGTGAAAACGGGCTGCAAAGACGGCGTATATTTCATTTGCGACCTTAGAGCAGAAGTAGTACTGTGGTTAGGCTAAGCAAAATAGGAAAACTATATGACATTGGAGTAAGATATGAAAACTATTGCCAAGGCTGTAGACTAAAAAAAACTAAAAAAAAAACTAAAAAAAAAGAGAAAATGAAAAAAAGAAAATCCACTAATTCACTAATTATTAACCCCACCTGGTTTATTTATTAAGTAACCATTTAAGTCTAAAAATTTTACTTCATATTTAGACATGTAACTGCTTCAAAAGATAAGGCTTAAAAGGGCTTCCCTACCTGCTCCGTTTTCTTCTAGTTTGATTAGTCCATGTACCTAGAGCACTTTCCTATATGTAATTTTTACTGCCTCCCTGTTTGGTCTGTCTGTTTTTTAATCCTGTCTCTAATGTGAAGACCTTACATATCAGACCTTACCTTAACCATTCATACACATCAGAACTTACCTTATCCATTCTGTGTGATTCTGTGTGGTCAACCTAAGGGAGAGAAGCATTTCAATGATGTTTTGAAATCACTATTTTTTTCAAAAATTGAAGGGTGGAACTTCAAGTAGAAGTAAAATTGGAAACACTAGCAAAAGATCTCCAAGATAGCCAGAGTGCAGCTCTGTTCATTGCAGTGCCTGCAACTATTTCTAATTTCTAAGAAAAAACAAACGAACAAACAAAAAAAAACACTTTGTTTTAAAGTCATCCTTTTAAGAACTAATACAAAAATTACTAGTCTTATTTATCACTGGCTGAATTCTTATTAGACTAATTATTTCATCAGACATTTATAATATAGCCACTATTTGAGGTTTTTATCTTCTTAAATATATCCATAAAGCAAATTACTTGCTCATTAAAGAGCCTACAAGTTGTATTTATTATCTGTTTCTGAGCTCCTTTAGATAAAGACAGAAATTCTACTGCAGATTGCTTTTAGCAAAAATAGTTTGCTAATGTATGCTTCCTCTCAAAGGATGTCTTCACTCAGCTTCTTTTCCTGCTCTCCAACTGCATCTTTGACTTTATTTTTCCTTTTGTTTTTCTTTGTCTTCTGCATTTTTCTCCTCTCTTTCTTTTTCTTTCTTTCTTTCTTTCTTTCTTTCTTTCTTTCTTTCTTTCTTTCTTTCTTTCTTTCTTTCTTTCTTTCTTTCTTTCTTTCTTTCTTTCTTTCTTTCTTTCTTTCTTTCTTTCTTTCTTTCTTTCTTTCTTTCTTTCTTTCTTTCTTTCTTTCTTTCTTTCTTTCTTTCTTTCTTTCTTTCTTTCTCTAGTGAAAAACCTTCTACTACCATCCAAGTCATTCTTGCTTTGTCTGGCTGCATTTCTCACATTCAGAAGTTTCTTCATCATTTCCAGATTGTATTATTTACCTCTTATTCCTTTTATACCCTTCCTTTCTTCCTCCCTGTTTTTTTCTGTTCTGTTGCTTTCCAGTCCCCAGTGTTCTGCTGACCTGCTGTTTATTCTGTTCTTTTACAAAAATTTCCCGCTTTACTAATAAAAAGGCTTTTCCCACTCTTGGTCCTTCCCTTGATGTCCTGCTCCTCATCCACCCCAAATCTTTCTCCAGTCATTTTTCTTTTTATGCTTTTCCAAAATTTCCCAAACATCCCATCACTGAATCAGTTGCTTCCTTAACATATTTTCAAATGTTAGCCCCCTCCCAAGAATTTTCCTTTTTGGTCTTAATTGACTAATAAAACTGCCAAAGAACTATCTTAGAAATATAGTTTCTAAGTTATGGCAGCACATTTTAGAACAAGGAACAATGTTCCACAGTGCAGCTTGGACAACCATATTTATCACAAATCCTGCATTTTTTTTTTAATTTAAAGATGACATTCTATGCAAAGGCACACATATTTCAAGGGCTTGGAAAATAAAATTAATTACCTTAATTTCCTAAGCTGCATTTATTTTTCATTTTCCAATGGCTCGGCTTACTGGGAAGTACTTTTTTTTTTTTTTTTTTGGTAAATGGGCCATATACAATATCTAAATCAACCGCACTATATCTAATAAATAATATCCTTATGCATTTGTAAAGGCTGCCTTCCCTGCTATGTCTTATTATTGCTAACAATCTACATCTAACAGCAAGATTTCAGGGATTTTAAGCAAATACATTATGTGAAATTAATAATTACAAAATTGATTTATTCTTCATATATGAAGAGTTGTGATAGGAAGCACAGAAAAGGATTAATTCTAAGAAGGCATTTTTCTATCAGTTAAATCACTGCAATATGGGAATGCTTGCATGGGTCCTGGGGAAGAATTTTGTCTCCAAGATACCACTTGGCCAGAAATAACTTTTATGACCATCAAGCCTGTTCTTTAGTGTAACATAATAGAAAGAGCCTAACTCAATCATTAGGTTCCTTTCAAGCCCATTAAATGCATTTGAGACCTAATATATCCCTTGGAAGAGTACCTAGCTATAAGGACTAGAACTAATGGAGAAGCCACCACCCCCTGGGTACTCTGGGTTTGACCAGGAGGCAAGCCTGCTGGGCAGGTAGTTTTAACCAGATGAAGAAAATATGTGTGAAATATGTAGGTTTACAGTGAAGCTGCAAGAAATTTCCCCAAACTAAAAGGGAGGAAGTCTTCCTCTCTAAAAATTTCACTAGAGTTTCTGCAAGTTTTGTGGGCTTGAACCTCTACTAACATATGGTAATTATCAACTATAAGGCATGGGTCAGCCTGATACGCCTTTGATAAGAAAAGAATAAAAGAGAGCACAGGGAACAGTTCCAAAGTTTCCTCTCTTGAAAAAAATAAAAAAGTTCAATAGTTTTTACTTCTTTAGCAGTATTAAAAGACTTGTATGGAAGCCTTATTTGTCCGAGCATTTGAGATGCGCATTAAAATCCTCTGATTGTGTACTTCACCTGCTAATGCCACATTTCTATACTATGGTAAATAAACCTAACAAACCTCTGCACCATGGCCATTAATAAGGACCTGCAGGTTTTAAAACTCACCAAAAGTGGAGACTTTCTGCATATCTGCCGGAATATCTGCCACTTGGCCTCAAGGCCATTTCAAGTCCCAAAGTAAGCTGATATTTACCACCTCGTAAAAAAGCTGCATACACCTGAGTAGAGGAAAAAAGTGACATTTGTTGGTAGTTTATATAGAAGATCAGATTACCTTTCTTAAAAGTAAGAGAAGGAAAGATCTTCATTTCTGTTTTGGCGGGAAGAGGAGGAGGAAGAGCTGTTTTGTAAAAATCTTTGTTTTGGAGAAGAAGCTATTACAAAATGTAAAAAATAATTTCAAACAAGCATACACTCTGATTTGTAAAACCCTCTCCAGAAAAAAAAAATGCATAAAATTGTCTTGAATTTATTCTGAATTAAGCGATTTCCAGTACATTCTTAAGAGAAGTTATAGCTACTCTGTAGTTACCCTCCAGGTAGCTGTGGTCTTTTTCAACTCTCTTGTGCTGAGAAACATCTCAAAACTCTCTGAATTCTTGGGATGCACCTCGTGTGCATGTCCTTAAGGCCAAGGCAAAGCCAAGGCTATGTGCAGCATAATCTGATTTGTTTTCCTGAAGTGAAATATAATTTTAAACGGAAATACTGAAATAGCATGAAATATTTAAAATATTTTATCGTTGGTGCAGTTTTGCACAGTGACGGCTTGTTTTCCAGTCTCTCCATGACATCTCACAATTCTAAGTGCTCAATGACAGCCTGTAGAGGTTTCACCATAATCCACCGTTATCCATTAACAGACACTCAATCACTAAAGTGCTTACTAGACTAAACATATTTATCCAACCAAATCACACTTTACAACGCAAAACTGCCAATCAGACCCCCGCTATTAACAGGGAACTGCTTTAAGGGGATTTTGGTGTTTGTGCTGTGAAGAGCATGCTTACCTCCAACAAACCACTAAACCAAATTAACATAGCTGTATCCTCATAAAAGAAACCAGATATCCTGTTGTGAAAATAGAAAGCTTGGTAGGACAGGGCTCCTTTGATGGCTAACAGTGTGGCAGACGAAGGCTTCAGACTACAAATCTGGTTACCACAGGCTCATTACAAAACTCTAGCATTAAGCTTTTGCTAACTTTAAAAGCAAAATAAAAATGTATCATTTGGGTAACTCAGTAAGTCATCAACTTACTAAATTACTATTATAATTGCAATAAGTGCTGTAATTGTTGGATAAGGCTCCTTAATTCTAATTGCTCCTTTGTCCAAGATCATGCTGTAAAAATGCTTGCATTAGCCAAAATAAAATCCAAGAGACACAAATGTGGTAGTAATAATAATTCTTTTTATTAGCCTGGCAAAGAGGAAGAGAACAAAGCTTTAAAAAGACTTCAAAGTTCTGACCAAGAGAAAAAAAATCTAGAATCGGAGAAACATGCATACACTCTGCCCTTTTATTAGTCTCATACAAACTAAGTGCCATCACCACAACTTAGAGCTTGACAGCATTGCTTTCCCAGGCAGCAGGAAAAGTTACACCATCCATGTCGCAGGGCTAATTTAAGTTCTCCGTCAAAAACTACATAAAACAGTCCTGTATATTCTCACTAGGAAGTCCTAATAGTTTTAGACTTATTGGTATTATACCTCCTTTAAATCCCAATATTTTAAAGCTGGCTTTGACATTTGTGTAGACTTGGTGTATTTTCCCTCCATTTAACCATAGTAAAAAGTAAGGTGAAGTTTTTAACTCTGAGGTAAGGAGCTGATGGAATAAGCGGATATTCATATTAAAACAAAACAAAATGAAACAAAATGCAACACTTATCAGTTAAATATATATATATATATATATATGTTTTCATCTTCTTTGCTCCCAAACAGCTTTGGCTCTGTAATTTAAACATGCATTTCAAATCCTTCATTGCTTATCAAAAATAATGAGCACTTTCTTTTTTACTAGCTTTTATAAACACTTCTGGGGAAAATTTTATGAGCAGCTAGAACAAGTTTTACTTCTTGGAGAGAAAGCTTCATGCTGGAATCATATCCAAAACGAGTAAACCACAACATGAGCAGATTTTCCAAAAATCACTGAAGCAGACTTAGTAGGTTGGAGTTGGAAACATGTAAAGTACAATTTAAGTTGTCATGTAACAGAATAGTATAGTTTAGTATGCTATAGTCAGACATTATGTTCCATCATTATATGTATGCACAGTTACTGTGTCTCTAGTCTACATATATTCTGTGTCTTTAGCCTACATATATTTTGAACAGCTATGAATATATATATAAAAGCGGCATGAGGTTTGTGTGTATAGGGCTTTTATATGATGAAAACTGATGCATGTTTTTGGTGTAGAAGTGTACCACTTACAGAAAAGGAGAAACAACATCACGATACTTGAAGTACAAGAAAAAAGAACAACTTACAATGCAAATTAAAGAGAGGAATTAGTGTTGACCACATTGAATCTTAGTGTATTTAGAGTATATTTGCTGTGGTTAATAAGAAATACATTCTTTCACGCTTTTACTATATTCATGTTAACATATATTATGTATTGTATTGTGTATGTGCATGTGTTATACTTGGGCAATGAACATATGCACAGAAAGTGCTAAGAAAATACTAAAGCCAGCAACACTTTTCCCCCTGATTAACTGAGAAAGCAATGTGAGTAACTATAATGCTGCCAATTTGGTTCTCTACCACTGATTGAAACAATTTGCTGTTCCATGGAACATAAATTTCTCAGTGTTCCACTTTGTTATTTTTAATTGGTATTTTGTTTTGAAAGGTAACACATGTAGCATATTGAAACTTTCCAGCTAGCTGAGAGTGAAGAATAGTGCAAACGCTGGAACAAACAAAATATTTTGTTCCTTCATAACTTTGTTACTCCAGTCAAAAACACAACCACATAATTCAGGCATTTTACTCAAATCCTTACACTTAGGATTACGATGCTAAAGATGTTCATGTACGGTAAACAAGCCTCATAAGCAGAATAAGAAGGGACGAAGCAGATTACCTGTTGATTACATGATGCAGCTCCACTGGTGCATCTGATGTGTGCAAATAATAGCAGAACACTGTTCACAGCTCCCATTCCAAGTACTATGCCCCTAGTTTCCATGTACAAGTACAGTACTAAGCCTTTTCACTTATGACCCATGAAAGTGTCAAATTTCCCATTTATTTTCCATTTGCCTCTTTAAATAGACACAGTACATCCAGTCAGACTGCCTACATTTTCCACCATACGGCCAGTACTGCTCAGTTTGTCTTCTGTAAACTACATGATTTAGTCTCTATACTTATTCACTGAAAAAGGCTTTTCCACATGTTGTCCAGTATTGATAATATCTACAGGACTATATTTGTAAGAAATGCAATAGATAAGTAAATGCAAAAATTTGTTAGTTGTCTCTAAGTATTCTAGATTTATTCATAAGTAATAAATCCTTTCTGTAGTATACTTAGAAGTTAAATAAATTTCAGAACTTCAGAGCCTTTAAATGATAGGTTAATTCACTATGGTTACATGACATCTTTTGCAAAATTCCTCTTCAGATCGAAGATAGAATCCAAAGATTTCATCACAAAACGCACTACCAGTAACATGATAAAGTAATACCAAAATAATACCAATGATTTGAATGCTCCTGCCTTCCAGCAAATATCGCTATCTAAGCTGGACAACTGTTGAAGTATAATAAACTATTTGCTAGACCAAGAAGATGAGCTGAGAGGACCTATATAATATGCAAAGAGTATATGACAACTTGCTGAGGGGTCAGTCAGGACACCTTCCTCTTGGACTGCCCCAGGCCTTTTTTTGCTTCTCATCTCAACCGCGCAAATTATTCCATAAACCTTGTATTGCCTAGCCATATTCCAGGCCTCCTGAGGGATTGGATTATGCTGCTTCATGGGCAGGTCCATGAGCCACCAGGAGACCCTCTGTATGTAGTCTGAATATTTAACAACATGTTGTTTTTTTAAGTGTTTCAATAATGAACACTAAAAAACAAACAATCAAAAACCCCCAAGCCCAAACTTGATGCATCTTTATTATGTTATGTAACATAAAAAATAAATAAATAACATAATGAATATCCGCTAATTAAGTCAACAGGTCTGGACAAATGTTTTGCTAATTATTTACCCAAAATACTATCTCTCTGAAAAGAGGTTCCAGTAAGAAGTGACTACTATAATGGACAGCTATTATAATATCTGACCTGTCATGTGGTAGAAAAAAAATCATGTAAGAAGGAAAACTTTAAATTCTACTTTTCTTTGTGCTGAAACACTGTACACCAAAATGGTTTGGGTTCAAAAAGGTCAAATATGGCCAGTAATATCATCATATTGCTGGGCAGTGCGATGGCAATGAGTATCTGCTGTTTTCACAGATAGAAGCGATGTTATAGATGTGGTGTCTCATGCTGTAGGAAAAGTTCTTCTTGAACTAATTACAGTACAGACACCTCCGGCTTAAAAAAAAGAAGAAAAGAAGAGGTCACCTGATAGACTGATCTATCTCATTACTTCAGTTTAACTTTAGCCAACTACAGAAAAAATCCACAGAAAGATCTAGCTAGTTAAACCAGTATTGCATAAATTTTGCTCAAATTCCTTCTGGACAGCAGCATGCAGCCATTAATTACACCCCAAAATGAAGAAAAATAAAATAAAATAAATAAAGAAAACATTGACAAGTCAATGCTATTACTGGATAACTATGTTCTTTCTTTAAGTGTCTTTATGGTAAGAAAGGCAAGACAAAAAAAAAGGTAATTAATTATGGTACAACATTTCCACAGGCCATTAAGTGTCTGCACCCTTACATGCAGAATACACCTCATTCTGTTCTCAGGACAATGTTCCCAGACAACTCATAATTCCATGCTTTGTATTTAGTATCTGTTATATTTTTATGCAGTAGTGCACCATTTTTTTCCCCAAATCCTATCCCATAGCACTCATCTTCATCTGCTGCTCACTCCTTTTCTCCTCCCTGATTGTTTTGGAAGTTGACAACATTAAAAAAAAAAAAAAAAAAGCCTTCCTTCCTCTTTTAGAAAACAGGTCGCTGATAATATTGTGTGAACCCATAAGCCTCATTTTTGCTGCTGTGAAGCTTAACTAACCCATTATTTAGGTATATACTTGAATATGAACCTTTCTTTATTAATAAAGAAACCTCATTTTTATTCAGTTTGTTTGTCCTAACAAGCTGATTGCTGGTTGCTGGTTTTAAAATCCTCTAACAGAAGGTTAAAGACTAAAAGCAAGTACCCTCCTCCCATGCCCTCAGACTGAATTTAACAGACAACCTCCGTTGTCTGGGTTTCCTGCTACTCAGGATTTGTCAGACACTGATTACAAATTACACCCTGAACAGTTATCTCTGCATGGTATGTTTCTTACTCAAATATCATAACCAGTGAGTCACCATGACTAAGAGAAATAAGATTACCTTTTAAAATACATTCCCAGTAATCCTCTTCTTAAATGCCATAGCCAACAACTCATTCTGTTGCAAGACCTTCAACTTTAAAGTACAAAATGCCTGTAAATGTGTGATGACTTGGTATTTCCATGATGAAAAGATTTCCATGATGAAAAGGGTGGATTACTTTTTCCGTGCATCGTTATTTATTGTATTATAATTTCAGACCTCAGATCTGTTTGCCATACAGATTTACACTCACAACTATCAGTACAAATACACTACACTTTCTTTCATGCATTTATTTTTTAGAGCATATTATGATGGCAGAAAGGAAATAAGTCAGACTGTTGAAAATTGGAAAGATTTAAAATAAAATAACGAGCAAAGAATTTTCCAATAGGTGGGGCAATAAAAATGAAAGGCGGGTCCCTCAAGAGTCACAAACATGGAAGATTATGGAGGAGGAAACAGTCAAGATTGGATAAGCTCGCTGCCCAGAGAGAAACAATACCAGGGATGTAGGCTAAAATGTCCCACGAAGGAGTATGGAAAGAGGATTCTGAATCAGAGATAAAGACCCTGTTGTTTATATTTCTTTAGTTGACTGATGTTACAGTGGATACAAAATAGAAAAAAAAAATGGAGGAATCCTGTGGAGCTAGTGGCATTTATGCAAACAAAGAAGAGAACAGCTCAGAGATAGGGAGAAATTCAACATGAGTGATAAGAATTTGGGCAGGACATGGACCTAGCTTCTGGAACAGGAGTATTATTGTAGGCACTAACAAGGGCAACAAATTTGTCAGGATTCCAACTACTTTTGTTTCTCCATGTAGTTCATTTGCTATTAATGAGAATTCAAATCGCCACTGCATCACCTCATGAAGCAGAAGCCTTGCTCCGGCATCCAGGCCTAAGTGAAGTGACAAATCCAAAGGGGTAGTTAGCTTGGTTTCATCCCTATTCCTTTCTCCATGAGCACCAGACGGGCCCTGAAGGATCATGGCAACAAGGGGCCCTGCCTCGTGGCCTAACCTCCCCAGCAATCGCACTTCAGCTTCTCCTGGTTGGGCCTGAGCGTGCTTCGACACTAAGGCCTGAGGTCTGGAAAGGGTTACGCTACTTGTGAGCCTTCTGTTCCTTATCTTGAAAGCAGACATGTTTAAAACTTAAAAGAGATGGAAATCTGTGTGCTATTTTCACCACATGAACATGCTGGAAGGAAGAGCAAGCAAATGTTGCTCCCTGCAGTACTAAATGGTACACATGGATTTGTGAAGCAAACGCAGATCCAAGAGCAATGAAATCCTTCCGTCTAATCCCACCTACAGACAAGCTTTATCATCTTGCTGTTAGATACTCCTTGGAAAGGTTACCTCAATGGACAAATATTTTTTCCATCTCTCAGGCAGTTTTGGGGAGTTTTCTGTGAATGACCAAACTTGCACACTTGAAGCATTGCCAGAGCCAGGTTGAAAATAGAGATCTCCTGACTAACCTCTGGCCCATGCTGCCAAATTGACAATACGCCACCACAGGCTTACAAGACTAAATCCATACACAAGCCTGAAAACTGGGTGTCCTTTCCAGGACACTGAGTGCTACCAACTTTTTTGGGAAAGGGCTTATCCAGCAGCTGGAGCACTAATTGTGAACATAGGAGACAACGCAAAGGGTGCACCTTCTGTCACCTTAGACATTACAAATAATTACTAAGTCAATTTACTTAGCCTTGTTGCATTGCAGTTACCCCTCACCTCTGTCTTGAGGCTACTAAAACATTTTTAGACAAATATGTTATCTTTTCCTGAAAGTTCAACTGGTTCTTTGAAGATGTGTGCATCCAAAATCTATATATAAGAACTTTGCAAGTAGCCACCTAATCTACCTGAGACAGACAAATATACAAAGTTTTACATCTACTATAATAGCCAATTACTTAAATTCCTAAATATTTAAGTTGGATATACAAGAATGTTACATGAGTTAATTAGAAGCACATGTTGGTGAGACTTCTTCTACTTATATAGGCACTTTGGAAAAAGTGCCTATCTTTAAACCTTTACATGTTTAGTCTCAGTTTTACCTTCTTCCTATACCTTATTTTACCTTATCAACCAATTACTTCCAATTTAAACGAATATAGAGTCAAGCCCATGGTCTGTTTCCCAGTTTGTAAAGTGGGAAAATGCTCTCTTCACTGAGAAGCATATTTTCCTTGTTTGCTTTTGGTAACAGATGTGTCTACATTCAACGGATATAGAAGGTGAGACAGGCAGAAAACAAAGTGAGAATTAATAAAGTGTGTTCATATGCTCCAATCGCTTGACAAGATGAAAAGCAAACTGAGGAACCTCCACTTCCTCTGTGGGGCAGCATGTTGCTCTATGCTCGCATAGATATGATATTCAGAAAAATAGTTAGTGATTAATATCTCCCTTAAAGACTTTTTAACATTTTAAGATCTAGGTAAGACAAATAAAGCTTTGTGTAAGAAAACCTCCTATATTGTAGGATGTGTAAGGCATCATACCTTCCAGGCCAAAGTCAGCACTGGACCACTGTTTTATTTTTCTGTGCACCAATTATTTGTAGGAATATACAATTTTGTACACTATCCATGGAGCATTAATGCAGCTACTATATACAGTTAACCAACAAATTGTCTCCTATGCCTTATTATAACACAAGGACAGAATCAACAATGAAATAATATTGATTTAAGTGCTAAAAACCCTAAAATTATGCTGTGGTGAGAACAGGGGAGGAAAAAAGTGTGATGTCTAATATGGAGAAAAAGTACAAAAAGAATGAGATAACTGATATTACTTCCTGGAGGATGTAATAATCACCATTAAAAGGGAATGGCCAAAACTGCATGTAAATATACAGCTAGGCTTGTTTGATACCAAACTGCATTTTCTGAAAACAAAATGGAGGAGGTATTTAAAAAAACACCTCTAGGAAGTGGTGCAGCCCCACCAGGGCAGAGTGGGACAAGAGCCCAGTAGCGGTGAGGGCTGTGCAGTTAGCAGGAGGCACTTTGCAAAATGGCCACATACAACTATGGATTATGTAGTGTATATAACCTATGAAACTATCAACTTTAGCATCTTTATGAGGGAATCCCTATTTAAAGGGAGCTTTATGACCAAACATACATACGCAGAAAGCACAACGTCCATTCACTTCCTCTGAGTACAGATATTTTGACATTCCCTTATTCCATCACCTTTATCCCCTGTGTCTCTCAGAATTGACACAGAAAGTTTGTTTTTTTTTTCAAATGGACTTTGTCTCTTTTATTCTTCTCACAAGCATCTTTTCAAAAGAATCTGTTTAAGAAAGAAAAATGTGTACTTTTTAGGACATATGAACTAGGTTTTCCTTAATAACTTCAAAAAGAGAAGACTTTTTTCCCCCATGCCTAACATAAGAGTTTAGGTGCATCAGAAACTGTTCTCCTGATGCAGCACACTTATGCTTTCTAGAGAAGACATAATAATTGCCCGATTCTCCTTATTTTTTTAAGTGTAAAAAGGGGGAAGTAGTCCCAACATGTGAAATTAAATAATGTTTCTAAACATAAATACATTTGAAACTTGAAGCAAAACACTATAGTTTGCTAATATCTGATACTGAAGTGAGATATCATAATTACATACAGTATCAACACCATGGAATTTTTCATTACTTCTTAATAGCAAGTAAGATTCAGTGTGCTGATTTTAAGCACATATCTTGACTCATAAAAATGCTGTGTTGCATCACAAAAATTTTATGTGCTTTGTCATTGATGGGAGGATAAATAATCCATTCTACCTAAATTTCCTATATGGTCATCAAGGTGTCATTGCTTATGAAGACGAACACACAGAGGTCTAATCTACTCTGATCAGGTGAAAAAACTGACATCTCACCAATTACATGTAAAAGGTGGGTGCAGGTATTGTTACAACATGCCTCTCTCTCTCTGGCAATTTATATGAGTTTAAGAGGGTTTTTTTTTGTCTAAACTGGGGTGAAAAAAAAGATGGTAATAGGTTATGATGGTAATGGGCTATGATGAGTATTTTGAGAAGAAAAGTATATACATTTGATCAGGTCTCTTCATCTACAACCCTAAATACTAGGCTAAAGTCAAGCTGCCTCCTTTCATCTGGCCCTGTATATCTTTTTCATGGCCAGGTGCACAATGGCTGTTTCACTGAAAGAAAATTCAATCCACCCGTGAGAACACTTCACCCGAGGAGCCAGTTCTGTTCATCTTGGAGCAAACATGGTTTTGGCTTGGGTCTGCCACTGTGAGTGTTCTAATAGTCTGTTTGTTATGATGCTTGTGAAGGCCGATGTCACCCCTATATGTATTCTTCTTCTCCTCTGAAGGTCTTAGGTAGGACTCAGCTGCTCATCTGTCTAAACACACATCATGAAAGTGTCCTCAGACATGAGTTAGGAACACGCCTTACCAGAATAGGCACAACTGAAGGGTAGGTAATGAGCTGATCCCTGCAAGAACCTCAGGACTAAGTAAGGAATTGCCTTTTGTTGACTTTGGTGGTCAGGATTCAGGATTTTGAAAATTCTAATATATGATAGTTAGGCCGTCAGAGTCTGAGTCTCTGTCAGACATCACAGGAATGTGGAAGATCTGCTCTTTCCCAGCTGGTACTTGGCAATAGGACAGCAGGTTGGTGCAGAGCAAATGTGAATCATCAGCATGTGAACTGCAAAAGCTACTCCAAGAGAACCACAACATTTCAGTGGCAAGACCTCTACATGGCCAGGACAAAGATTTTTCTCTTATTTAGAAAAAATAATTTGGTTAATTCTCTCTCTCTTTCTGTGTGTGTGCGTTTGAAGAATGTACAGTAACATAGCCAGACAATTAAATTTCTCTAAAAGTTCTCTGAGGCAGTAAAACAACTCTGATGGTTGTTGCCATGGCACAATTAAGACCAGGCCCAATTATTTCAAACCTTAAACAAATGCAAAACACATTTAGAGTTGGGAAGCATATACTATCAATGAGCTCTGCAAAAATTATAGCTAAATGTTTCTGATTATATTAGCTTAGTATTTTAGTGAAGTCATTCAATGGGTGAGTCTACACACAGTATTTCCTTTTAGGAAGCTAACAGATTCTGTTTCCAATTCCAATCGGAAGGCTTCCAGCCTGTACTTTTGCACTGATTCTGTAAAGACTCTGTATGTGCTTTGCCTTTGTGTGATTTCTCGTGTGACACTGACATGGAGCCCCAAACCCACAGGCCTTTCGTTGGGGTCACCTTTCTACATTTGTGATTCTGAGGGTAAAACTGTCCCTGGAAAGGAAGCTTCTGTAGATGTGAGTTCAACTCACCACAGAAGTCAGGTGGGGCTTTGTAATTCAGTGTTAAGAGATCTTCAGGGAGCAAGAAATCTAAGATAAATGGCTACTAGCCAATGTATATATCCTCATCCTAAAATCTAGGACCATGAACTCATCCTCAGTTTGTACCAGAGCCTTTTAAAGTAGCAAGCATGCAACCTCTCCTGTAAATCTATTACATTTGTCCTTCTAATCCCCCTTGCAGGAGAGACTACAAAAGTTGTTCAATTTGCTGATGAGCACATTTATTCCAAACCAGCATCCCAGTGAAAGCATCTCTACATTTCCTTTCTGAATCAGAAACCCATAAACTACAGCTTCCAAAGAGGAATAAAAGATTAACTTAACCCAATCTAGGTTAACCTATGCTGATTAATTCAAATTAAAGTCCTATTGAAGATAAGATTGTTGCAGTCTCAACCCTGTCAGGTAGTCAAGGGAGAAGCCAAGATTTTAAACTTTAAATCTAACCCCATGAAAGTAAGTGCAAGTTAAGGCATGTGAAGTAAACTTATCGAGGAAAGCAAAGTTTTAATTTGGTCATTAAAGAGACCTGGTGGAAAAAATTAGTTGAATATTCTATTATTTAGCTTATACAAGCACATTTTGATCACAGTATAGCACTGTGGAGAAGCTATGTTCGTAAGGAAAACCTTGAATTTTTCGTATCCTAATTTTATTAACATTGGAACTACAAGTGCAGTTTCATAGAATCATAGAATCATAGAATGTCTAAGGTTGGAAGGGGCCTCTAGAGATCATCTAGTCCAACTCCCCTGCACACGCAGGGTCACCTAGAGCACGTGGTACAGGACTGCGTCCAAGCAGGTTTGGAAGATCTCCAGAGAAGAAGACTCCGCAGCCTCTCTTGGCAACCTGTTCCAGTGCACTGTTACCTTTTTCCCTAAGTTCCTGTGGAACTTTTGGTGCTTTAGTTGCTGGCTGTTTCCCCTAGTTCTATCAGTGGCCACCACTGAAAAGAGGCCAGCACCATCCTCCACACTGCCTCCCTTGAGATACTTATATACACTGCTCAGGTCCCCTCTCAGTCTTCTCTTCTCCAGCTGAACAGGCCCAGCTCCCTCAGTCTTTCCTCACAGGGCAGATGTTCCAGGCCCCTGATCATCCTCGTCGCCCTGCACTGGAGGATGATCTCTTCAGCAGCTCCACATCCCTCTTGGGATCCCTCCAGTACCGTGGAGCCCAGAACTGGACACAATACTCCAGATGTGGCCTCACCAGGGCTGAGTAGAGGGGCAGGATCCCCTCCCTCGACCTGCTAGAGATGCTCTTCTTAATGCAGCCCAGGATTCCATTGGCCTTCTTGGCCACGAGGGCACACTGCTGCCTCATGGTCAACTTGTTGTCCACCATGACACCCAGGTCCCTCTCTGCAGAGCTGCTCTCCAGAAGGTCGGTCCCCAGCCTGTACTGGTGTCTGGGGTTATTCCTCCCCAGGTGCCGGACCTTGCACTTGGCCTTGTTGAATTGCATGAGGTTTTTCACCGCCCAGTTGTCCAGTCTGTCCAGGTCCCTCTGGATGGCAGCGCAGCCCTCTGGGGTATCGGCTGCTCCTCGCAGTTTGGTATCATCAGCAAACTTGCTGAGGAAGCGCTCTGTGCCTTCATCCAGGTCATTGAGGAATAGATTGAACAGGACTGGACCAAGGACTGACCCCTGGGGGACACCGCTAGCTACAGGCCTCCAGCTGGACCCTGCATCACTGATCACCACCCTCTGAGCTCTGCCATCCAAGCTTCCAGACTTAATTATAAACTGTTTTTTCCTTATTTTCATACTCTTTCATTTCCACAGTGGAAGTCTTCCCATATAGTGTAATAGGAAACACAGCGCAGGAAAGTTCCAAACCAGTAGAGCTCACAAGGAAAAAATATGCCAAAGTGGCCTTTCAATAGGATTTTTCTCATAGATTGAAGGAGAAGCATTTTGTCACTGTTTGCTTAGGTTGACTGGATTCCAATATGTCCTTAATGAGTTATGGAATTTGTTTGACTTCCTTCTTGCTCATCTGTCTGAATCCTAGCCAGTCTGTGTAGTGCAGGGAGAGAAACCTGGCAATCCAGTTGCCTGTCTCAAAGCGCTGCCTCTGCCTGGACCACTTCCCTGTACCCCTTAGACCTGATGATGCTGGATTCACCTCTACTCTAGCCTCTTTGGTAGCCCCCAGGGAAAATGGAATTTATGTGCTTAATTTATGTGTGCAAAGTGAACAAACAAAAAACCCAGTAAGATCTGTGCTACAGGATCATATTTCTGCACCAAGCACTACAGTAAAATGATAATTATTGTGGGTGAAAATTTTTATTTGCTTGGTGCACCCAGACGACATGAATCTCCAACTACCCAGCAAATGGCTGATATAAATAGCTCTTAGAATAGCTTGAGTCCACATTAGAGTACAGGGTCTTTCTTTTGTGTTATTCATTATCTTTCTTGGCTAGTCTTCAATATTGTCATCATCTTCATAGGGATTGTGTTTCCTTCCAGTGTTTTTCACCATCCATGGGGACTCTTAAACGTTTATGTCTTCACTCACCAGGAGAAATTGAAGAAATTGTACGTGACTTCAAGCTAAATCCGAGAGTAATGTATTGCTAAGGAAATCATGATGTTCTGGCAGATCTGCCCATTTTATTTGCAAGGAATACTATAGAAAACCTGTACTTGTAGCAATCAAATGAATCTGCACAGAAATATATATAAGCTATAAGGCAGTTATTGAAAAATCATGTAATTACTTGCATTTATGGCTGCTGTAGATTCTTACTGGCATATCAGCACTGAAACCCTTGAATTAGAGAGGAGACTGGTAGTCTTAGCTCACAGATACCATACTTATTTCCCCTCCACCATCCTAGACTTTCAAGAGAGAAATGATAAGAGAAGAACAGAATTATCAGAGACACCTGATTTCTAGCAGGTACGTATTCAACACTTTTTAAGGACTATCAGACTGTTTTGAGGGCAAGGATTTGGCTTATCCATTAGTTATGTTTCTAAAAATATTGGGCATTAAGTATTATCTTATCCACGACTGGCTCTACAGGACGTAGATCAACATTTACGAATTTTCTAAGTGAACAGCTTTAAAAATAGGTGGTTAACTTGGATCTGTTACCATCCTATTAAGCCGGTAAACAGAATAAGAGATTTAATCACAAGTAATATGATTACTACCCCAGTATAGCATACTCTACATCATGCTTATTCATTTATTGAACATATTTCATGCCTCACAGTTAAACTCCAAATTGTAACTTCCTTTGCTGTGTAAGTGGATCTAAGGTTCTGTTAAAATACTGAATGGCAGGAAGTTGAGTCATTCAGTCAAATCTTTTACCAAAAAAAAAAAAGAAAAACAAACAAACAAACAAACAAACAAGAGTAGCATAAGTGATTCCTCTGTATCATTTAGTGATAATAGCTATTGCAAGTAAAGCATTTGCATTTTATCCGGTAATGAGCAGTCCATAAACCCAAAGTATTTGCTACATTAATTTGAATATTGATCTTTACTGCAGATTAATATCAAACAACTAAGCAAAATCATTTTGCTTTGTGTTAGGACTCCCCACTTTGCTTTAATGAGCAAAACTTTGTTCTACTCACAGACAGCACTAACTTCAGTCAAGTCCAGGACAGCCTGTGAATTGTGGGACTGCAACCATTTGCCACTCTTTTCTTCTATGTAGAGCAATAAATAACCCAAATCATTTATCCTTGATGCACTGTATTCAGTGGAAATCATCAAGACTAAAGTTAAAAAAAAAAAGTGTGATGACTACATAGTTAAATGATCACATAATTAAAAAATCTTTAAGTTCTGAATCTATATCAAATAGAGAAGAGACAGAACTGAATGCAATTTCATTTTTTTAGTTTTTCAGCAGCCTCTCTATCCCAGAAGAGGTACCATTTACCCCATACTCTGGTCATCATGGCCCATCAGTTTAGCAAAGATGCCCTGCTCCAGCCTTTTTTTGGTTGAAAAACTACAGTCTCAAAAGACTAAATGCTCAGGAAAACAAGTCTCACGAGAATATAAACAGGTATCTGGAATTCTTAGTGCTCATTCCATGAAATTAATGTAGAAAAGGCAACAACAACCACAGCAAAAAAGCCTCTGCATTAGAAAAAAAGTAGCGCTCTGATATGGTCACTGTAAAAGGGGGGAAAAAAAGAGCGAATTTTGACATTTAATAGATAACTTTAAATATAAATATGTGAATATGTGACAGACTGAAATAAAATAAAATGTCTTTAAATAGGCTAGACTTTCAAAAAGCTAATTTACATCTCTCCTAGGAAACATTTATTTAAGGTAGCCTGAAATACTTTCACCTTTTAAAAGCTTTGATTTCTGGAGTCTACTTAATAGCTATCCTGAAGAAGAAAACTCATTTTAATTACATTGTCTTTTCCAGAAATTCTTTAAATTTTATTTCTTTATATTATGTACTATTCCCTTCTCTGTCATCTTCCTCCCACCTCCTCAGAAGATGTATCACATATATATTTGTCAAAAAAAAAAAGACAATGCCAAGAAAACCTTGTGTAGGTTTTATTAGTTTGTTATCGTCATTCAGAAAAAAATCACCTCTGGTTCATGGTCATATTTTAGGAAGGTATTATATAAGTTTTTGTTTTTGTTTCATGGTAAAAGAGCCTACTTTTATGTTGTGAGGTAAGTGCCCTACAGAATCAAGTCTTGAGATTATTTCTGAGGATTACATTCATAGTTATTCAATCACATTTCCTCTCTTTGCATAGTTCATTCCTGGTCATGAAGCTCCATGAACATATTTCCATGAGTTTTTATGCCATTTATAGAAAATAATTTAAGAGTGACTGTCTCAAGAGAACACCTGTATTTAGACAAGACAAAAACCTTAAGTAAACTGCAAATCTCTTGAATTTTCCAAGATTACACTGGATCCTCGTCATACCAGCAAGACTCTAGCTTTCCAGAGGCTTGTCTCACTACAGAAACAACACAAATTAGTACAATAAACTGTTTGCATTTTATGATAAGATAAAGACCTTTTCCTGAAGGTTTGTTTTTTGGGGAAAATATCTTGCAGCAATGATAACTCTGTGTGAGCCTTTTGGTTATTTTCCTTCATTTAAATCCAGCTGTAGGGATCTATTTAGATTTATTATAGAACCTAATTAACTCTCAACTTCTTTGAAATCAGAAACTTGTGCTCACACTCATATCAGTTTCACCAGGAAAACATAGGAAAACTAGAACTTTTCCTGCTTTTAGCCTATGAACTGCCTTTTTACAAGCCAATCGACATTTGACATGGACAATAGGGACAAAGTTAGTAAGATTATTTTCATACCTGCTAATCCAAAGTATATGTCTGTTTTCTATATTGGTACTGATCTTAGCACAAACGACAAAGAACAAAATCTGAATGTACTATTTGCCTCATGCACAAATCACATTTCTTCCACTCTAACATCTATTAACTTAGACTTTAAAAGGCAAATATTTTATTATTTTGTGGAAATTCTTCCCTTGGCAGGCATATTTGCTAAAATGATTTGGGTACTATTCTGGAAAACTAATACACAAAGAACCTTTAACTTTGTGATAGGTAAAAGTAATTTCCATAAATAAATACTGTCTAAATAGTCTTAATTTTTGAAACAGTAGCAACAACAACAACAAAAAAATCAACATCCAAAGCAAAAAAAAATATGATATATAATTTTTTACCATTCTCTTATAATATTGTGTGCATGCAACATGTTTTTCTAGACTGATACATTAGGAAAAAACAATCTAACTGGTTATTTTCTCTGCAGACTGAAAAACTGCTTAAACAAGATTAGCTCTGATTTCTTTCCAATTAAACTAGAATGCAAATAGCTGAAAGTCCTTAAATAATGTAAACAACAACAGTAAGGGTATTATTAAAAAGTATCTGGCTGTAATTTTAGCTTTTAAAACTCTGTTTTTAATTTTTCCCTGCATTCCACTAGCAACTAGTTGTTTTCATTCTACTAGTTTCTTTATAGGGACAAATGAACAACAGAGTAATGGAAATATGAAAAGATACCACCTTTTTTTTTGCCTTCCATTATTTTTTGCTTCATTCCTTACTTCATCAAGACAGCTGTCATCTAGCAATTCACCATGTCAGTTCTCCTTAGTTACTTGATGTAATAAATCTCTTATTTTAGAAAGAAAAAAAAAAGCCAGCAAGAAAACTTTGCTAAAAGATTACAGTTACCCTCCAGATCTCCCTGGAAAAAAAGGCTGTCCCCAGCTGACAGTATCTAGCACAGTGAAATGCCTGTAGGATGCCAGTGCCACATAGTGAAATCGATGATTACTATTTGTTATCTTTTCAGTTTGCATCATTCTGCATTTCAATTTGCATTTTAAAATACAAACGTCATTCTTGAGGAAGATGAAAAACTAAGACTGCCAGCAGCACCACACAATTATTTACAGGCAGTTTCACTCAGAACATCTGTAGAGAGCTACAGAAATGCTACATTTGATGAGAAAGCATTTGGTCCTGTGATTCTAAAAGATTCAATAGGATTCGTACGTCATTGGCTTCTATCACTGCCTGTCACTTCAGAAAGGTCACTGTATTATTTAATGTTAAACCTTTAGGTTTCCTCCCGGTAATTTCTGTTCTGAGAATGAGAGTTTCCCGAAAGGTTTTTATTTTATAATACTATTATTGTGTGTGTTCCATAAAGTCAAGAAGAAACTACATAGTTCAAACATTTGCCAACACAGCTTAGGCATTAAGAAAATACAGTTATAAACTGTAGAATTTTTTTTTCTGTTGGTAAGTTTTCATTTTCTGCTATCTAAAACAGCAGTGTAAGTGATGATTGTGAGTTTGTGAAACAGGAAAGAATGAACTTCACAACCATGGCTGAGAACACCACTTCCAGCATCAATCTCTGTACATGCATTCTGATGGGTAAAGACATTGGTATTTACTACTAGACCTATTTGTAAAATATAATGGGCAAAATTTTCCGATGTGTGCATGTGGAGATCCTACTGGTGCCAGGCACGGCAGAAGAGAGAGTCAGGCTCTTAATTGGTGAATATCTCATGGCCGTCATTTGCAATCACCATCTGTGTACAGATACTGCCAAATGAGAGATAAGAATGTTTGTGGAAAACGTCTTTTCAGTCCTCTTACGTTATGTTTAGATTGTGAATATTGCATACCTTGAAGGAAATATTCACAGGATTCAAATTTATACAAATGTGGTCGATATTGGTGATTTTTCATTTACAGTATTCAAAATTATTTGGTATTCAAAATGTGACTCAGATCACTTGTATTTTGAGCAACTACAGGCAGTTATCTCTAAGTTGTTGTATCTCCATAAGCGCTTAACAACATGAGAGAAGTTACCAAGTTCACTCAGACTGGAGAAGCAGTTTTAAAAAATATATTTTGCTAGTGAAATTTCTCTTTTGGACGCCCACAGGTATACTTGATCACAGTTATATTATACTGACAACTTAGAAAAAAAAGTTCTAACAGTAAGGGCAGTTAAGCATTGCTTGAATCTTGAAATGCCTGAATTTTAGGCAGTCTATTCCAACAGATTTCAAAAGGAATTGCATTTTTATATGCCTTCACAAAAGTTAGCCCCAAAGCATCCAGACGGATTTCTTTTAAGGGTTGTTCCTCTTTGTGATCCCTAGGCTACCTGATTTCCAGATACTTTCTTCTTGTATAGTAAACTCCTTGCAACAGAGACCCAAACTTTCCATTTTCATTCTGTTCAACAAAACACTCATGATGAGGGTCATATAACTAGTGATGCCATGTTACATTCTTCCTTCCATGTTTTGGACTGTAATCCTGCTCGTTGGCTACACGCACCAACTTTGTAAATTTAGTATTCAGCCTAAATCCCATTGAGATTACTCAAATTACTCAAACATAAATCTTTTCAGGATTGGGGCCTAAAGTTATGCAGTCTCCAGGGCAGGAATACTTTGTAGTTTGCCTTCTACAGGGCCAAGCACACTGTCAGACATAACAAATAAATACTACAGTGGAAATATCATTATCTGAATCAAAAGTCTATTTTTGCAAAAATATCATGTTCCCTAGTGGGTGAAACATTATTCCAGGCTAGATCAACCATGAATTCATATATCAACATGTTACATAGCCAAATACTGTGTAATTCTTCCAGTGGAGTTTTCATGTTTACCATTAACAACCGCATAGAATTTTTAAGAAAAGAGTAAAGATGTAACAATCTTATTAACATAAACATAGTAGTGGATATAGCATTAGAACAGAAAAGCCTTATTTAGTGCCAAATATTCTCATTCATTTTAGTAAGGACTATGATATACTGTAATGTCCTAATTTTGCGTGATAATGTCGGTGTACTCAATCCTGTACCTGCAGTTAATTAGCATGCATAACCTTGTCCATTTTTTACAAGTGTGGGTTATTCCTATAGTTACTCTTTAGATCAGCCTAGTAGCTAGACTCTTCCCAGATAATTGAGAACTGTAAAAAATAGAAGATACCAGAGTCTCTTTTATACATTTCTTTTCCTGGGCTAAAGGAAAATTCAGGCTGGGGATTGATGCAGAATCACATGCAGTTCCAAGAGCCACAAGGCAGAACCTGCTACAACGATGTCACCTGCAGGGGTTTGTCCAACTTATTTTGAGAAACCTCAACCACGAGAGACTCTGCAGCCCCCTCAGAGCTTCACAGATTTTACAGAGTCTTCCTTCACATCTGACCTAAATCTTTCTTTTATAATTAGACATTAGAAAATAACTTCTATATCTACATCCCATTTTGTTCTCTTTTCCTGTCATGTCAGATCCTTGAAATTCTTTTTCATCAAGCCTTCTGCTGCGAACAATAAAGTGCTTAATGCCAGACCATTCAAGTCTTCTGGGAAAATCTTTTTCTCATATTAAGGTCTGCAGTTCAATAGTGTTGGCTCCCTGTTCCCTTGGTTTACTTCATTGGGCAGAACTGATAATGTGGGTATGAGGGCTCAGTCTCTCCTTGGAATAACCACTGCGCTTCTCTGTGCTTAATTTCCAGACATCTTCTCTAATCATGCTGTTACTTCAAATTAAGCTAATATAAATTTGTTCTAAATTACATTACTTTTTTCATTCTCCTTAGGCTATAGGTACGAGCCAAACATTCCTCTCAAGTAGCTTGTTATCAGTGTGCCTGTTTTTCAGTTAATGACAGTTTTCAGTACTTCCCTGTTAACCCCTTCTTACACATTGTTTATTCAAGAAACAGTCAACAGGGAATAAAAGGAAAAGAGAAGGAGGAAAAGCACTTTGTGCTGTGACTCTGGAACCACAAACCATCTTTGGTGGTGTGATGTAAAAACTAATAATAATTTTAAAATTCCCATGTTACAATATTTGTACTTTTGTCAATACATTCTTCTTCCCAGCAGGAATTTTTAACCTGACAGTTCCTGTAAATCCATTCCCATTCAAATTTTTCACATACTTCTCCTCTCTTCCTTCCAATTCTTGTTTAATGAATACTTCTAGACCACGGTTGTTGACTTTTATTTTGTTTAGTCATGGTCCGGGCAAGAAACTTAGCTCTAAATGGTAGCATGGACCACACTGTATATGCTGCTTCAACAAAAGTAAGTAGTAAGCAGAACAGGATCGAACTGGACCCACCAAATCTTTCTCCCTGTCATATAAATACCACTCCCATTTTAGGGAACCTACCTCCCTTTTCTTGCACGCTGACAATTTACTCGAACTCAGTTTTTAACCAAGCTTGTTAATGGAATTATGATTATATGGAATTATTGTTGTTGGAATTATTATGATTATGGAATTACTGTTAACACTGCAAAGCAAATACAAAATTAAGCTTTGCTGAACTTGCAATAGAAAATACATGAAAAAGATAAAACACAGTGGGTGCTTCAGAAAGTGACTGGCTTAGTTAAGGGGACTATGACAGCATCACCTAAGATAACATTCTTAGTAGTAGAATGAATTTTTCTGTGTTTTTTGAAGCAATTTGGAGGGAAAAGTTATACAAGTTCCCAATTCATAATTGTGTTTTGCTGTGAATAAGCAATCAACAAAAATATCTAGTTTAAGGATCTAGTAAGACTTAGCAACCAGAAGGTCTCTTAGCAACAAAATCCCATAACTAATGTGAAGCAGCTGTGGTAATTTTAGAAAATAGTTCAAACTGTTGAAAAGCCATTAGGAAACTGATATATAGAGAATAAAAAGAACCACTCAACTTTAAAAAGATTTCCAATATGGAGTGTTATGTTATTTTATAACCAAATCTTACTCATCCAAAATTTACATGCCACTAAATGCTATTTATGACCATGTGGCTGGACTTTCTACAAGTAGCTGGAATTCCATTACATGCTTGAAATTCCCCCTGAAAAAAATAAATTGCCAGTGACTAAGTACGTATTTTCCTGCAGTGAAGGTGCGATTGCTAAATTTCAGTGAGGCTGATGCCACTTATGGTTTGATTTATTACACGCACTTGGTATCAGATCTTAAATAATTGAAATCAATTTCTTTAATCCTGTAACTCTCAGTCTTCATTGGTAAGTATTCAAGTAATGAAAGCCACTTGCCTTTTGTAGGCTTATATATAGTTGATTTTTGGATATTAGCTAGCAGGTTCTCTAGTTTATCTGACTGTTCTTTTAATTGGAAATATCCAATAGTTTAAAAAAAGGGCAAAATTAAAAATGGTAGCCAGGACAAAAAAATCAGATGTGTCAGGAACAACAAATTCTATTAGTTTATTCTTTGTACTACAAATTATTTTTACTACTTCTATTTACTATTATTTCATGGCCAAAAGAATTAGCTTAAATCTTTGGCACCCAGGAATTGGTCTCAGTTAATAAGCCAGTTATCAATAATAACCATCCATTGGATTCAAGGAAACTTAATTTTTTCTTGTATAAAAGCCACATTGGAAAAATAAAGCATATTAATTAAACCACCTTCATTAGACAGAAACAACTATACACACCTCTGATGAGGTGGTCGGATGTTGATAAGTTCCACATAAATGCAGTCTGGGCTACATAGCCTCTGTGCATGCAATATGTAACATTGCTCTGCACAAACAGGCCACATCGGGCTTAGTGTTCTTGTATTTACATTTGCCATCAGCTCCAACTATACATTAAGACACTAGTATTCAATCCCACTCACTTGTGCGGGGCAGTTCAACTCCCATTTGATCTCCAATATAGAGACAGGCATTACCTTTACCAGACTGTGTACTGCAAGGACATTCTTTAGCTGCAGGGATTCTCTGGCCTGCCTTAAAATATCATTGTATTTGGAGATGCAATCACAGTTTAACCTATTCAGGGGATTTCTGGCAACCTCTGTTTGTCAGGCCTTATGTGCCTCCTACCTGAGACAGCTAAAGGATTGACTTTTGGAAAAGCTGCCTCATGGGAGATGAAGCAAGATAACTGCTCTGGCATTACAGATGACAGTTAATAGGAAAGGAAAGATCCAGTCAGCTTGCAAAAAATTCTGAGTGAAAAAATGATAAATAGACAATGTTGTTTTAGAAGGACTAGATGTTAAGCACCGAATAAACCAAGCTTTCATCTCTAATAGCCACCAATTAAAACCCCAAAGTTGGTGTCACCTATAAAAAACCCAGAAGTAAAAAAAAAAATCCATAAATGAGTTCTTCAGAGATCTGTAAATTGTTTTTAATATTCCCAGTAAGCAACAAATTAATATTTTAATATTCCCAGTAAGCCTTAGTAGCATGTTTGTGTCTGCTTGTTTAGATTCTATTTTTAATGGCTGCTGATGTTACAATAAGGATGGACTATTTGTTGCAAAACAAGTGATAAAACATAGCACAGAGAAGATGATACCAAGATTTCAAAATCTGGTATTTCAGGCTGCTTCTAAATGGACTGACTCATACTGCATCTTTCATCTGTTAGATTAGATAATAAGTTTACTTATGTAAAACAAATGAATCAGGATTGCTGGACAATAAGATTAAATCTAAGGAAAGTTATGGGATTGTACAGAAATCATGTGATATTTTGTGGCTTGACTCAAAGCTGGAAGGAAATTGGTAACACTAGTGAAGTTTCACTTTTTGGCTCTATATAAACCTAGAAACCAAATGCAAGTCAAATAAACAAAGAACTTTTTTCTTCAAGAATGTTCATGAAACTCAAGCTATTGGAATTCACATATCTGAACTAATAGATGTCTTTAAGTCTACCTAGTCATATTTTCCATTACCTGGGAATACGTTAGCTAGCTCTCTGTATTATACATTTTACATAATATATCCTTCACTAATACTGTGAATTATGCTTTTTAAAATGTCATAAAATATCTTTTTGACAACTTAATTATTTTAAAATATACAGTGAGCAATCATGGGGCCCAGCTGACTATTATAAATTCTGATTGCTCGTATATAAAACACAATTTGAGTTGATTTTTTTCTGCGAATACAATAGCATAGTTCGATGAATAAAATGCAAAAGGGTCACCTGTGATGACAAGGCAGAAAACAAAACATAATAAATGTTCTCTTGCTCTTTAGCTTAAAAGTTAAGTTTGTTTCTTCAAAGCAACTATCAGGAAAAACATGAAAATCATTATTAAACTCAATAGCAACTCAGTGTGGCTATGTAGTGTGACTGATAAGAGCTTATTCACAGTAAAATCAATTAATATATTTTTAGTGACCTGATATATCTTAAAGTGATTCACATAGATTTTTTTTTGACAAAGCATAAAAGCTATTGTTCAGTATCAAAGTCAGTAAAGATGTTTTTCCAGTCAAGCAAGGCAGACGATTTGTGCTACTGCTTGGAAATTTCCTGAAATATGTGCCTTTTCTTATCACTATCTGTTCTAATCTGCCCTTCCTGGCACCCAATTTCCATTTCTCTCATCCAGCTCCTACTTTTTTTAAATACACTGCATCTAATTCTTCTGCATACTTTCGCCATATCTTCTTTCATTTCAAACTCTTTTGTTTTTTCAACTTCACTTGTGCAAGCACAGAATCTGGAGCTGGGAAAAGAACACACCATTTTGGATTTTGTTTGAGCTTTGCACTTTCGTCAAGCTTATTTTTTCATTGCGTTCAGTCATCCATTCCTTCTCTTACCAATGTAAATAATTATCAGGAAGCTACAAAAACTGCTGCATGCATTAAAGCCAAGTCAGTATCCATTTTTTTGGAAAAGTCAGGCTCTTTGGAACACATTCAGCAAAACACTTAGAGTCCTCAAGAAGACAATCTGCAAGTGCCTTGAAGCCCACTTCTGTGATATACAATACTAAATCATAGCAACCAGTGCTTAAACTGATATCCTTTCAGACAGGAAACCATCACAGGATGAAACTGTCATACTTGGCTGCTAATTAGCTAACGTTTGGAGTAGTGTAATTTGAGAGTAATAATAGAATAAGAGCTCTCTTTCAGTACTCCTGAGTGATGTATTGACTTGAAGTTGTGCCACTGGCCTCACCACATGCTTTGAAAATGTATTCCGAACAGTCTGTTGAGACCCAAGACTGTGTTTCTATCATATTAATGCATTATGTATTAATAGCAAGTGTACCTCCAACAACCAGAGTCCTTATTCATCCACAGATTCAAGCTTCATAGGATTTTTGTGTGTCAATCTCCTTAACACATAACAGACATCTTATTCTCCATGATATCATCCTTATATAGTAACTTATTATTTTATGTAAAGATGTTAGCCTGTCTTATACTCAGTGGAGAGATTTAGAGTCTTCCTGAATATAACTGAAAGCAAACTAATTAGGCTCTAGTTTCGAATGACTCTGAAGAAACCTATGTCCCCCTGCAAATAAGAAGCGTCATTAGCTACTGTTAGTTACTAGTAGGTACACCAGTCTTCATTTTTATTCTGGTCCTGTAATAATGTATTCTGTAAAATATCCAGAAGATTTAAATAATGCACAGTTTTCATTATTGTATCAGTGAAGACCATACTATATTTCTTGTTTGTCTCCATTATCAAGGGGACTGAGGTTATTTTCCCTAATGTCAGCCAGGGAACATGTGGATGGAGGACAGACTGAATGTCCCTTATAGCATCCTAGTGTTTAAACCAGTTCTTCAGGCTTCTTCACTCAGAAAGAGACTTTTAAGATGCCTTTTCTTTAATAAAATATATCATGACAAGGAGTACTTCAATGAATTTATCCAATTGACTTTCAACTCTGTTTTAATATGCTACTGATATGCCTTAATTTGTGGACAGAGAAAATATGAGACCTATAAGTCAAATGGGAGAGAGGATAAGCACTCCAAACTGACAATTTGATTAATATGAATTAGGACAAGTCTAGTTTAGTACTTCATTAGTTCATGTCAGCAACGATAAAAAACAACATTAATGATGAGACTGGAATACTGAACTTTTAAAGTTCTAACTCAAGTTTTATTATGCATGCTGTGAGACAGCCTGGTTGACCCTACAATACTTGGAGCAGTCCTAGACAAAGACAGAATATAAAAGAAAAAAAGCAAAACTTAAAAGCATGAACAATGTTTAATTGGGGTGAATTTCTATAACTTGAATTACTTTTTTGAACATCCTGATGATATTATTGTTCTTAGCTTTTGATGAAATTTTCATCAGTTTTGGTGAGATAGATAGTATCAAATATAGATTCTGTAAAAAGATGGAACTCTCTCAATGACCGTGGTGGGAATTATCCCAGGAACAGAAAGAAAAAGTTCAGCGTGTGATGATATTTGTCCCAAGTCCAGAGTACTCATGAGGAGAAAATCCCTGTCATCAGATCCTGATGGAATAACGTTCAGAGAAAAACATAAGGAACAATCAATCAAATAATGACAGATTAAATTATGAAGTGCTCGGTGTGTCATGAGTAATACTCTTAAATGGACCTGTTGGCATTGTGGCAACAATTACAGAATAGCATGTAGGAGGTAAGAACCTTCTTTATTGCTTTCACATATTTAGATAAAAAGGGTGACGTTTTGACAATCCAAGCTGATTTAAAAAGAAATTCAACTCTAGACTAGTAGTCTAGGAGGATGATAAAAGTGTGGAAGACAATGGAAAAATCTATGCATAAGAGAAATGTATAAGTGAAGACTGCTATGACAGGATGTTGGATGTTCTTGTTGACAAAATGTCGATATTCATCACCTTTTCACTTATGACTGTGCTGGATCTGAGCATTGAAGAGTCATTCAAAGAAGACATCAGTCAAAGAGACAACTCAGAAGGGATTAAAGGAGAAGTGCCATGAAAAATGCACTGGAAAGAATGGAATCCTATCTCACTCTTTGGAGGAACAAAGCCAAGTAAATGCCATAGTTTCCTAATTTCTATCTTCTAGGAGGCGTCGGAGAATAGCTCATCAATCTCTACATGGTCTCACCACCCCTGCCACTGAATTTCAGTGACAAGAATGACCAAATGTGGTCTTTCATCTCCTAAGGAGACATAATAATAATAATAATTTGTCCTTATTTTCCAACATCCTATTCCCATGACAATCTGTGCAAGAATTGATGCCTTGTGTCCTCACAGTGTCCTGCTGAAGCCAAAAGTTCTCTGCAGAGACATGGGGATATCATCTATATGCATATTTCAGCTACATTGCAAGGATCACTACAATATTACACAAAAATCAAAATTCCATGTGAATAGTACATATGCTTATGCTAAAGCTTTATTTAGCATGGAAGCTGAAATCAACACCGTGGCAGATTTATCTCCAAGCTCTTGTGCCATTGCTCTCCAGCCTGCTAGTGTCTCAAATGAAGTGAACACGAACAGAAGAACAATTGATGCATAAATAAAAATGATTTCTATTGGTATTAGGGGTAAAATCCCCTGATTTCAGTGGTCTGATCCTTAATTCTGATCTGGATATCAGATTATAATCTCCAGTCATTGTTTGGCGTTGGCTTCAGCGCAAAACCTGACGTGCTAAACTTCCAGAGTTTATGGCACACATTTCTGCTTCTTACAGGTTTATTTTATGAGTGAGATATTTTCATTTTTTCACAAAATATTTTCCTTGATGTGCTACTGTGCTAACTATATAAAGTAAATCCAGGTTATATTTGGACTTTTGGACTAGCTTTAGAAGGTTTTTTCCCCCTTTTTTAGCAGGGTGCTATTATATAACTTAGTGCAACAAAAATAAAGCAAAGGTTTTTCTTCCGGGAACCAACTTCACTATGTGTAGAGATATATAAAGGGATAGCCTCAGGCTTTTATGATGTAGAAGTAAAAATTAATAGCTAAGTGGTATGTTATACTTTGTCTAAAAAAGCTCATTTAATTTTATGGCATGGGGCTTGCATCTGTTTTCTTTTTTCCAGTGATATTTTACAAAGGTTTGGGCCACAGCTTTCAAAGTCACTTACATAACACAAAAAAGACTTTAAAAACACGTAAAGAGCTATTGTGAAAAAAAGAATAATGAATTTCCTCATGTTCCGTAGCAAGTATCCTGTATGTTATTGGGAGATCCTTCATCATAGAGGGTGGTCCACTGGTAATGTACAAAAAAAGGATAGTGTAGAAAAATTAAATTATTATTTGACCCCACATCATTATATGCCACATAACTAATTAAAGCACACTTTAACAATGTACCCTTAATGTGCCGTCTGTTACTCGCATGACTCACTCATCTTTCACAAAGAATAAGTGATTTGTATTAGACGAGAGTTGCTAAGGATGTTTTTGGGGCTAGCAATTGCTGTCATTGCTATGTTAAATCACAGGCCCAAGCCTGGGATAGAAAGAGACAGGCTTATCATGAGCCAGGAAAACAGCACCACAGGACCGATAGCTCTGACTTAGGGCCTTGTTTAAAAAGTTATGACTCAGTGCAAGCAGCCAAGGATCCTTAGCCTTCCTCAGTTCACTCCAAACCAGCCATTAAGTGCCCTAATGTTCAGGTTGCGTGCCTCACGCCGATTATTTTGGGGAAGTTGATCACAGCAACCCTTTTTTTTCCTAATAAGCATTCATCTTCATTTGCTGGATGAAGGGAGCTCTCAGTGAAAGCTCTATACATGGGACAGGATAATGGTAATTTCTGCCAAGTGCTGCGACTGTATGGATGCATGGGTTGTGGGCTTCTCTTTTCTTTCTTTGAGTTATACAGTAAAGAACATGTATCCTAATAGCTTTTCTGGATACAAGTACATTAGGCGTGTGGATAACAATTTGTGGGGTGACAGAATGGATGCAGCTCTGTATCCTAAATCTGAAATTATCACTGCTAAAACCCTATCTACAAATACATAAAATACATAAGATAATATTATGTAGCAATACCAAAACTGTGGAAGCTGTGCAAAGAGATTAGTTTCTTTTTTTATTGGCACTGCTTTCCATACTGCCTCATTCTTACTGCCAGACTTACTTTAGCAGTATACATTCGATTTGACAAGGCATGCAGGGAGAATATTACATTTAACACATTGCAAAAGTGACCTTAGATAACTTCTATCTGACGAAGAATGTCATTATTTAAAACTTGAAGACTGTTAGTGTTCCTTGGAAATTATGAGAATGAGTTTTCTGTTCCTTGTATGCTATGAAGTCTTGATTTCTAATTCAGCAGTGCTGCGACATCTAAATTTAAAACTTTACTAGTCCAGGAGTGAATGTTGGCTATTCTGTCTAAAAGTCAGCAAGATATAGCAAGTAGAACAGTCAATGATAAAAAAATCAACACTGCATGTTAATCCATAATTTAGCATACATCACATATTTTTTAATGTGTCAGTAAACATAGCTGTTCTGTAGAAAAATCAAACTGCTGGCCAAGATGATTATAATGCTGTACACACAGAAGTCAGAGAATTGAACCCTAAAATGGTAAATATTTCATTAACTCTGTTCCTTGAGAGTATGGCTCATACACTGTTAAATAATAGGGTGTTATATGTCACAGATGATGGTACTACTTGAGGCACAAAATCTGAGGCATGAGGTGCACTGAGATTTGCCAGTTTGATTTTGAAAATGTTAAATAACTCAAAGATACTAATTATGACAACGCCAGTACTGAAGACTGACTATATTTATAAATAAAGTTGTTCAAATCATTTACCAATAAGAAATGTCCCTTCTTCAGTAGAAAACAAGCACTCTCTGAGAACCTTGCTAAAATGCTTACATTAGAAAATATACTGACATACAGAAAGATGTCAATAAAAAGTAATTTCTCTCCTTCTTTCTCACCACCCATCTGCAAATACACACCCTTACTCTAGAATTTAATGAATAAGGACTAGTTAAAAAACAAAAACTGTTTTAACATATGGATAGTATTTGCACTTTTTAAAAGAAACCATCTTGATTTCTATAGGAATGCATAAAGCACTTGCATCAAGCAGCACCAATTCTTTTGCTCTATAGATCTGCTCTGATGGGGCTAAGCAGTCCAACCTTAATATTTCAAAATGAGGTAGATCACTGCTTTTTATAGAGCATTCATAAAATACAGCTCTGCTTTCTGTGTGCTCAGCACTAGAATCTGAATTTGTCTAATGAGGCAGAGAACAGGACTGGTGCATTTGTTTGTTTATTTTTAACTTGCACGGAGTTCCCTCCTCCCTACTTCTTTTTCCTGAGATCAGAAAATTATGAAACAGTCTGCAAGCGTGTAATTTGCTCTTGTCTTCTTCCTGCTGCATAATGAGTTTCACAGTGTTTGTCACTGGTTATCATAGGCGCCCGTGTCAGCTAATTGCAAAACCAGAGCAAGCTAACATGAAAAGGTCAGGGCTAAGAGGAGTGTGGGCCTGCACCTTGTGCTATTGTGTATCCAACTGCTGTTGGTATTTATTTCTTTAGCCACATAAAATGATTCTGCTCCCCTTCACTTCCTTTTCTTTAAGCGCAGGTGATGGCAGAGGGGATGTTAACAGGGTGGAACCATAAGAAAGCACTCCAAAGGAAATTTATAATACTTTTTGTCCATAGTTCTCTGCATGATTTTGTCTCAGCTGGTAATTTTTTTACCGCATCTTTCAGGAAGTTTGAAAGATTGAAAGATAAAGAGATGTGACCTGGTTCAAAAAATGTATGGGAATTAACTGCAGGACTGGCTTCTTGCCACATGTCAGAATATCAAACAGAGTAGAAGAGAACAGAAAGAAAATAGAACTAAAAGATATACTCCTTAGTTTTACAAAGATTTATTTTGGATGAGACTAGTAGAATGCATAATAGAAAAAATATACAGCATAACACCTAGAGAACAATAGTAGGCATAAAATAGGTAATAGGTATAAAAGATATATGAGGTGTTATAAAAATTGATGGAAATTAAGCAAATTGTTCAAGTCAAGGTTTGGTATAAACAAGAGGGCATGAAATCATGGTCACTTTTCAACAAGTTCTTAAACTGGATACTGAAAATGTTAGAGGAATCTGAAGACATGACATTGGATGATCTGGAGTTAAACTCCTCAGCCCCTGCTGATAACGCTGTACAGCCAGCAGACATATTTGAATAGTTGATGACACTTCTTCATTACACTGGAGGTTGGTCAGTTCAGACTTATAAATGCCAAGTTGACAAAACAGCTGAATTTCAGGAAAGTAATGAACAGTTGCAGTGCTGAAATGCAGCCCTGGTGACCTCCTGAGCAGATTCTTACGTACATTCAGCAGCCTGGTCAAATGCCAATGACTCCTCCTGAACTGTGGGCAGCTGCATTAAATGGGAAGGTAGAAGGAAGTAGAGAAGTTCCTGAAAGATTTGAGGTGTAAAATTAAATGATTTGTGGCAGTAGGATGGGAGTAGGATTTAGAAGCCAAAGTACAGGAGTGGTCTCAGCTGAAAGGAGAATTATAGCAAGTAGACTGCTGAAAACAGAAAGGCCACAATACCAAGAAAAAACATACATAAGTACAGCTAACGTCAGTGTGAAACAGGAGCCAACCATTGGATAGACTAGAGTTTATGTAAAGTTGTTTGTCCAAGTTGGGTTTAATGGAATAATAATCCTGGACAAGAATACTTGTATACAAGAATACCTGTACTGTAGTCCAAATGTTTGCCATCATTGTAGGATGAAAATACATTATTAATTTAGCAAATAAATTCATGCATATTTAGAATTCTTTGATAAGATACTATTGACTCTTTCTATTATTCCCTATTTTGTGGGAGCAGCGAGTGCAGGGCATTATAAATTAGCAGATTCTAGCATGAACCTTCTGTAAGAAATTCAGAGACATTATGTGCAAAGTTGATCAGTTGGACACTACCAGATGGGCAGACTTTCTTTGGGATCCACAGTCATTATGGAAAGCTTGCTAATCTAATTCACTTGTTTTATGATAGTCTTGTTTGATAGCCTTCCCTCTTCTTCTGTTCAAGAGTTTTCTCCATCCCTCTGTTTTTCTGTAGAAAGGGTATTTGACCACTGCAATCACTGCCAGGGCTCTTCCAAATCTAACACAACCTCCCTCTTCTTCTGCAGGGGCTTCAGAATACCTCTAAGCAGATTCTGCCATCAAACACCTAAAGATCATACTGCTGGAATTCCCAAATATGTTACCAGGTTGTGTAGCAAAATGAAGATGTCTCACCTCAGCAGAGGAGAAGCAAGTGGACACATGCAAGTTTTATGGAACTCCCTGGGGGGGTCTCTCTTTTTACCCTCTTCTGATAGTGATGCAGGAAAGAAATGAGCTACATAGTGCATATAACAGATGTTTAATTGCATCTGGGGAAACATTCATTATGGTTATCATTCACACCATACTTTACCTGTTCCTTTGGCGTACACCTGCACGTTAGTATTGCACGTGGTGGTAATGTGAGAAACTCTCACTACCAGCCTTTTAAATTTTACTATGCCCTCTTTTTTAAAATGTGCTAAATTAGATACAGAAACAAAGAAACACACCTAAATAAACAAAGGAACATAAGGAACATGACCAGTGCCACACTGCCAGAAAGAGCAGGTGGAAATGTAAGTTTAACGGCCACTAAGCACTGTGAAATTTTTCAGTATGTCACTATTACAGGAACACCTGGGTCAAATAAATTAGGACTAATCCATTGTGGGGATTCATTACAGTCTACTTGGGCCGCAGAATGACTTGACCCTCACCTGTAACTCAGAACCAAAGAGGAACAAATTACAAGGAAAAACTTAGCAGTTCAGGTGGCTGTTGTCAAGGTTAAAGGCAACGCATTGCTTTAGGGTACAAAACAAGGAAGTGGAAGGGCACATATAAGGAAATGTGCCCATAGGTCTTCAAGAGGAAATCCCTGTGATGGACTAGCACATGATGCTTGAAAAAGGGCTCATCTCTGATTCTGACTTAATCTCAGCCATAATTAAGAGAGGACTGATAGGAAAATACATAAAAGGTTGGGTACGAGGATCTCTGAAAATTATTTAATTGCTAGATCACGTTTCCTGATTTCTGGAAGACAGCCAATACATTTTAGTTAACAATATGTGTGTTTAAGGTAGAGCCCAGAGGACACCTCTTTCCTCTTCCTTGTTGGAAGGGAAAAGGAACATGAATTATCCTGATAAGCAGTGAAGGTTGAGGAATTCCTATTAACATACCTCAGGTTACAGTCCCACTAGCAGTAACACCATATTCTCAGATTTCCCTCCCAAGCACTAATCTACGGTCCTGATTTGGGTTCCTTTACCTTCATTTTGTCCACCGTTTAAAGCAGGCATTCCTCGAAGTCAAAGGAAAGCGAGCCTGAGAAAAGTCACAAAATGTTTCCTTGTGATCAGCTAAAGATTCTGTGCTTTCCTCTCTTAGAAAAGTAAAAATCAGTAAAAAGAACAGGCAACCGCTCCTGGACTTTTTTCCAAGGTACAATTGTTTTTGTCAAAAGTTTACACTGTTTCCAGGATAAATTTTCAAGAGCACAAAGTTGGTTTTAATTAAAGTATTAATACCTACTAAAAGTCAAAAAAAAGTTTAGTGTGGCTATATATGGCTGGACATGTTATGTCCAGAAACATGATGAACCCAATTTACAAAGTTCTAATGTATCTAAGGAAATTCAAAGAACATAAATTCAAACTTTTTAATAACTATGCCGGCATTTAAAACAAGGAACTCTTTAAAAAGGAGTTCCTCCCTTTTACAAGGGGTCTCCTCCCTGCTAGTTTTAGGTATTAATATCTTTGCCTCTGAGAACAGATTATTTAAAATTTATTAGACTAATCTACATGGAAGGGGTTCTAATACAAACAAGTTGAGTTGTAGTATTTTTAGGACATTGATGAATGGCAGTCAAAATGAAAGAAAAAGAGGACTATACCAAGTGAAACAGTATTAACATGTTTTTAGTTTAAGCCAAAAAAGAACAGTTCTAGCAGGATGTGATTATTATCTTTTTACAAAGATCTGAACGTGGCTTTTAGACTCCAGAGCACTAAAATGCAGGGAAGATTATGGGATGAGCTACCCCCATGAACAGAAGCAGAATATAATGTCAAATAATCCTTATTTCAAAACACAGTCCTTTGAAGACCAATGTTTATAAAATGAGGAACAAACATGAGCTTAGAGATCACAAGCTGAATACATAAAAGAAATACATGTAACATCAGGCACCTATACTGTGCATTTAGGTAATGTGAAGCTTTTCAGAAACTCATACACTTAAGAGTAAGAAATCCACCAGTTTTCACTAGAAATACACAGAAACATCAAAGACTTGATCCTAAAATCTGCCTATGTCTTATCTCCAGTAGCACTCTTAAATTTGTTGTTGTCAGGCTTATCTTGCCAGCAGAAGCCAACCATTTTCATTCCTAGAGAATATCTGTCTAGATCATAACTTACATGCTTTTGTGTCAATCAAAATTTCCATGAGGTTTCTAACTACCAAAATTTAGACAGTGAATGCAAATAGATATGTTCAAACCATATATGAAATAAATAAATCTAAACTAGAGTACAAACTCTTCTAGAGTATGGTAGTCCACACATATACATTATAAATTTTACTTCAAGATTAAATGAAAGTACTTTCAAGAAACAAAACTTAGCTGTGACCTATATATAGGCATATATTGCAACATTAGAAACCAAAACATAGTTGGAAAATATGAATTATGCATAAAAAGTCAGTTTTACATAAAGAATGATTGTAATGCCTTTGAATAAGCTGTAATTTTAGAATTTGCACAGAAGTATTCTATTACAAATTGAGCAGAACTTGCATTTTAATTGCTGATGCATAAATCAATTCATGTATACTTCTACTTACTTGTAATAAAACAGCCAGGTTGGTAGAACCTAACATAAAGTCAGCTAGGAATTCTTATAAAAAATGGACACATTTAATCTGAAGGAGTTTCCTAGTAAAAAGCTGACTCCAAATATTTGGCATAGTGTTCCAGGAATAAAAGGCACAAAGATAAATGAATTTGCATAAAATTTAGAGGAGATAACAAACATACTGCTCATCTTTTGCATAGTTTCCCTGCTACTGTTGCTATTCATAGCTTTCCTTTTAGGGACTGAATCTGAAAAGAAAAGCAAATTCCAATTCACATTTTACAAGTGACATTTTCTACAAGTTCTGATGTTAGTAAACAGCACTCAACATGCTCTGCTTAGAAATATATCTTTTGTTTTAGCTATGACACAGTCTATCTATAAGACACAGTCTATCTAGGAGAACTCTGCTCCCTGTCAGTTGTTTTCATTATTTCAGTTGTTTCATTATTAAACAGAAACGCAGATTTCTTGGAAGGCATTAAAAGCTTCAGGCACCTAGACCTGGAGTTGCAGAGCAAAATATATTAATGTTTTGTTAACGAACAGCTTTTGGCAATAGCACATCCTTTGATCTCAGCATTCCCAGCTGGGAGGTTACTCACATTGACTGCAGAATAATCAGACAGCAGTAAAAAGATTAAGGCAAGAACAGAATAGAAACTGCAGAGTTTTGGATTTAGTGGATCTGACTTGAAAAGTATCTTGCAAGTACAGAGAAAACCAAGTCCTCAGCTGCTGTTGGTTCACCTTGAAGTGGCTTTATTATCTTTGAGCAAACCATATAGATTTACATCAGCTGACAGAACCAGCCACCATTTCCACTTCTGCAAATTGTGTATATGTGGTAAGTTCATCTTTTTCCTTATGTCTACTGCATCTTTAATTCTAGTAGGGGAGAGGAGGGAATTTGAAGAAGCTCTGGTGAGAGTCAAACGAAATTGTTTTTTTGAGTGAAATCTTAAGTCTGCCTGGCCTGCCAGGCCAAATGAGCGCAGTCGAGTTCTGTTGCATTGCTTGGTTACCCCAGGCACCAGGAGTCAAAAGGCAAGCAAATGAAGATCAATGTGAAATGTTGTTGCAAGTCCCATCAAGTTGAAAGTCTCAAGAAACACAAAGTCTGGTTCTAACATCTCTGTCTAAACCCTATAAAGTTAAAAAGAACTGCCTTTCGGTTAAAAAGAAGACCTTCAGAAGATTAATTATAAAATTGAGGAGTGGAAATTTCAGGAACTAGGTAGAACCAAAATGTAAAAATTTTGAATGATATGGAAATACATGAAAATACAACATATAAGAACTTACTTTAAGGCTGAAGGGCCAATCTTGCTGCAGAAGGAAGGATAGACTGCAGAGAGGTGTGATAGGGTGCTGTCAAGTGAGATGGATAGGAAATGGGGATTGAACAGAGATTTCTGAAATGAGTGAGGAGGGAGAGTGCCAGAGTAGAAGTTTGAAGCCAAGCTAGAAAATTGTGTTCATATAGGAAATTTACATAGAAGCTAAAACAAAAAGCTGATAGTAGAAGTAAAGTTTGAAATGGATAACAACAGTTAGAAAATTGTTATATACTTGTCACGATTGCCAAGAAACAGAATAAATCATTAAGCAAGAACTGGACAATGACATAGGAACTGGCATAGATTTTGGCTGCCTGGAAGAAAAAGTTGCTTAATGCACTGTTCCAATTTTTTGAGCTTTTTTTTCTTTTGTGTGTAGGTTTAATAGGAATTGTAGTACTTGAAAATGGACCACAATGTAGAGGGCAAGGGCTTAAAGTATTTGTAATGAAATATAAATTTATACATGTAGTTCCTAGCTGGCAATATTCTTAGATCAATAGATCAAAATAATCAGGTTCATAAATGTTGTGAAGCCTACTGCAAAGTCTGTCAAGTTATAACTGATGATAAATGCGTGAGTGGAATATGATTGTTAACATGTCGTTTGATGGATAAAGAAAATATTGATAGTCCTAGAATCTGTTGTAAGAATTACTGGAGACTTGAAGATACTAAGAGTGTCTAGAAAAATGTAAAATGCTGGTAAAAGCAGCTCCATGTGCACCTATGCATTCTTTTATTAATTTGACTGAGTTTAATATTAGCAAAGACTACTGTTTTAGTTTAAATGAGGGACAAGTGCAATTCTTGTAGCTAAGTGTTTAGCTATGAGGCTATCTACTAGAACAAATCGTTCTAACTTGAAAGGGATAGAATAAGCAGCATGAAGAAACCTAAAGGAACAAGTCAGGAAATAAGGAAGATTTTATCCCCACTCCCTTGTCATTCCAACATGAATATATCATCTCAGCTGTTTTTCCTAGAGTAGATGTTCCTTGGAAGTTGTGTCTTAGAGCTGGGCACAGGTGCTGAGAAGCGAGTGTGTCATACTTGCCTTTTCCTACACTCTTGCTGCTCTTGATTGAAGAATTGCAAAGAATAGAGTGTTTATCTGACTTCCATATAGCTGTGATAAGAAAGCATGGACTTTAAATGCAATAAGGGAATTTCACTCTCAGTCAGTAGGCTGTGCATTTAGAGTAGGTAATCACTAGAAATTGAATGGGGAGTTTGTGGGTATCCCAGGTCTAGAAGGTCTTTAGGCACAAGCGGAACAAACACTTTCTGGAATATTACAGGTAAAGCTGCCCACGTCTTGGGGAAAGGGAGAGACTGGATAACCTCCCAACAACCCTTTCAGGTCTATTTCTTGAGTCTCTAACTACTCTTTTTTTTGCCTCTAGTGCATACCATATCTGTTGTGTTCTGGCTCTAAAACAATACTACCTAGTTCTCCATCACTAAAGAGGTTGATATTCCCATATTCTACCCAACAGAGGAATAAGATCAGAAACTAGTTTTGACTTCATCCGTATTCTTGCATCCCATTCACAGCAGCAATTTCCATCAGAATGTCATGTGTGTTGAAGGAATGGGCGCACTTAAAACTGGGCTTCTAAGTATTATTTTTATATTAATGTATTTTTATAGTCTTTTCCCCCCAAATTTTGACAATTAAAAAAAAAATAGATACAAATAATAATGTTTGTTCAGAAAGGCAGGCAGTAAACCTCTAACAAACAATGTCACTGTAACCTTTAAATAGCAATTTTACTGCCTAAGGCATCTGATGAAGGATTCCAGTGTTCTTGCTATATTGTGTCAGGCAGATGCATCAATCAAATCCCATAATGGACTAAATTGGGAAATAGGGTACTGGGAATAAACAGTTCTAAAAAGAGGTGAAACTTTGTGACAAGCAGCCTTAACAGACCAATCTTGATTCTAAACATAGAAGCAATTTTAAGGCTTCTCTTGAGGCAAAAGACAATTATTGCCTAAACAAATAAACTAGTGTCTCTGCACCTCAGGCATTCACTAAAGTTAGTTTGGAACAGTTTTGAGATCTGACTAGCAGTTACAAGGACATTGTATCTTGACCCATTAACTTTCATTGAACCGTATATGGATATCCTTTTAGATAATCCAGTACTAAGCTGGAATAGAATGAGAAAATTGGAATGTGTTATGATTTTAGCACCAATTCTGCTGCCAACAAAAATAACTAGGTCTTAACTAAGATTGAATATATGTCAGGCTCTGAATTTGAATCAGCAGGAACACTGCACACTTGACGTTCTTAAGTTCAATAAAAAAAAACGAACTTCAGCTTCTATTTGAAGTGTTTATTTAAATATATATGGCAAGTTGGCAGTGAATTTGACCAACTGGACACTCATATTCTATTAGTCTGAGTGACTTTGTACCTTACAGGTGAGCAGGGACTCCAGAGCCCACACATACATGCTTGTTATCATAGCATCATGTTCTCAATGATAGCAATCTCAAAACAGGAAAAAAAAAAACCACAAAACAATTTTCTGACGGTTTTTCCTCCACAGACTATGATTATTCAGACTGTGGGAGCAATTCTAAATATCAAAAGGGCTTAGGTATCTCTGAAATAGCTTAGCCTCAGTTATTCTAGCTTGTGGTTGAATTTTACTCATGTCCACTCCCAAAATGGGCTGAAGAGATTAACCAAGATACAAAATGCAACCAATTTTTTATATGAATAAAATCTGTCAGATCCTCATCAATTAAAATTCTAATGAAAAAGTCTCAAAGCTAGAGAGCTATTATACTTGACCATGTGTCAACACCAACCTGTGATATGACCATCCTTTGCATCTAATGATATATGACTCCAGACGAAAAGCTACATCAGTATGTACTAACCTGTCTTGTGGTGCACCAGCTGCATTTGTGATGCAGTATCACATCACTCCAGTGCTGTCATTTGGTGCTTTTCTATCTGAGAACAACCTGACTGATGATACCAAGCTATTCTGTTCTGATATTGTTCTTTATCAGAAGAATTTTAAAAATCTCCCCAAGTCACAGCGTAGCACACTAGTAAATTTTTTGTATTTGTCTGAAGAGATTCTGCCAAGCCATAGGATAATAAATTCCCATACACGTCATATTTAAGTTTTGTGGGTTCAAATGTACAGTGTAGTTTGAAAAGCAGGACCATGTTTTCTCTTCTACTCCTGAATGGTGGGAAGGTTGCATTGAATTTTATTTTAATAGGTGTGTGTAAAGTCATTAGTATTTAATGTCCTTTTGATGACAAGTTAGGCTGGGCATAATATTATTCCTAGTAGTCTGTTCATCCCTGAAGTTACTTAAGTTTGTTGCCATACGGAAAGATGCCAAGGAACTACACAGCTGGGCAGGGGCTCTATTCCTCTCCTATACAGGGTTTATCTTTCCTTCTATGCAGCCAGTGCCTCACGTAGCACCGTGATCCCATGAAACGTTATCGCCACATGATAAAATGTCTCCTATTACTAGTAAAGGGCACAGCTAAGGAATGCATTACAAATTTAGTGCTCAGTTTTGGCATGAACTGCAAGTATGCCAATTCTTCTGATCGTTCGTTTAATTGATGTGACACGAGGGCAGCAAACGTTTCCACCTCACGCACGGTCGCGTGGAGCTGTGGTGCGGATCTGCAGACAGAGAGGCCACGGAAACCACACGGCAACATCGTCTCCAGTGCCAAACTGATAAAGCATCCAATGTCTGTAAACTGTTGGAGAAAAACAGGATAATAGTGTTTAAATCAAGTACATTATTTCGGCCTGAAAGTATTCAATGGGATTATGTTACCTTTTTTTTTTTCCTCTAAAATAACACCGTTGAGGGGACCTTGACAAAGATTAAACAGAAAAACAGGAGCATTATCTTGAGCATTATAGTGCATATTTGTATTTTTATTACAGGCGCGTTTGGACAGAGCAAAGTGCGGACGTTGTTACAATGGAATCCTGTGTCATTCCCCTTCCTCTCTTCAAGGTTTCCCCTTGGAAACCTTGCAGTGGCCACTAAATGAAATTGCAGATTACATACTTTCACTCAATGCATTCCTCTGCAGCTTCCTTGCCTCCTGCTTTTCCCTGATCGATTAAAATCTTCACTCTCATTTCTGAAACGCTTCCAGACAACTGACAGGCCCTGAGCACTTCCAGCTCAGCTCATGTGGATTTTACTCCATTTCCTCAGACGCCTTCCCTGAGGATCAGTCCTCTGGCAGCGTTTACCCTCCAGCATCTGAGCGCGTCCATTGCAAGTGGATCACGGCCACTGCTGTGGGCACGGGGACAGGCCAGGCTGTCCCCTGGGGGACATGAGGTCTGTGGCAGGGCCATAGCCAGCACCATTTTGGTGCAGAAAGGCCAGGACCGACTACCCTGACTGGGCTGAAATGGCTGCTGGACCAAAATGGCAGTTGGGCCCACACAGAAGAGAGGCCCCTAGCAAGTCCTCACTGGTAGCACAGAGCACCAAGGAGCACCTTTAATCCTGTTGTCAGAAGGCTCACTTGTTTTTAATGTTTGAAGTTCACCGATCTCTTACAAATTATGCGGGGCACAATTGCTCTTCTGTGGTGCCAGGCCACGGTCCTGGTCCCAGTGGGAATGGAGCTGCGAGTCAAGGAAGCTGACACCAAGGACCACAGAGGGAGAATTCACTTCAGACTCGCCGCTATATAGGATGTGAGGAAAGGACATGATATAGGAGGTGAGGAGAGCCCCTCACTCTTCCAGGAGCACACAGATGCTTTTTATCTTCCCCTGTAACAGCCGTTGCCACATTTAACCCCCCCAGCTTTGTGCAAAGAAAGCTTGAGACACTTGACTACGCTTAAGCGGCTTGGGAATAAGACACTCTATTCCCGAATCTTCTCTATTTACCTGAGCATGAAGAAACCTCAGCCCAAAGAAGGAGCAGGCAGCACTGCCCTTAAGAGGCAGAAGATGTGGGGTGGAAGTGATAACTGGGGCAGGCGGAGAGGGTGAGAGGATCCAGAAAGGCTCCTTAGGTCTGTATGGCGGATGGGAACAAGCTGTGCCATCCTCCGCCTGCTTCCAGCTTTCCTGTGTGCTCTGATTTTCCAGGTACCTGAGTCCCTGGATCTGCTTGGCTGAAGTGGTAAGTGTTCCTAGGTGCAAGTTGCCTATACACTTTCCTGAAAAACAAATATCAGAAAGCCAAGTATTTTTAGCTTGGATAATCCGCACAATATCTTAGCTGTGCATGTTTCTTTTGTATTTATTTTAATTTCTGGCCTAACACATCTTTGAGGTCTGAATTCTCTAGCTAGGCTAAGCATTCCCCTACACAATGTTTGGTGTCCATATAACTGAGCAACTTCTTACTACAGAAGTTTGCTCAGAAAGCTTGGCCTACAGCGAGGACTGAGAACATTAAGGCTATGAACTACAGCTGCCTGAGGTAGTATGGTAGTATTTCATTACTGAAGTATTTTAATTGTGAGCCAAAATATTTCAGATTTTGTTTACTTTTGAAGTTGAAGTTTTCCACTGTTTAATTTCCCTAAATAGCTTTAAGGTTATGCAGCCTGAAAATGCTCTTATATATCTTATGCTGCATGTTTCCCTGTGTTTCAGTCCTTGATATTAATAATAGATATAATAATAGACATTTTAAGAAGAGTTGTGAAATTAATGTTACCACACTAGAATGCAAATTCATATTTCTGAAAAACTATTGCAAAAATAAGGGAGTGCCAGGATAAGATTGTTGGAAGATCATGGTTCTGGAATTAAATGAGGTTTTGGTTGAATTTATATAGATATTTAATTTACTAAGGTTTTGAGTTCATATTTCAGACTTAGTATATTTAGTGACGTGTTCTAAGAGCATTGCAAATGCAAATATTATTTCTGAACATATTGTATGGAGTTTTTTCCTTTTTTTTTTTTTTTTTTAAGTAGGAATAAACAACACTTCTAAGCCAAAATTCTTGCAGCCAGGCACAACTGTTCTTCACATAGACAATACTACAGTATTTGTTAATAAAAGGTGTTATCTTGAGCAAGCCAATTAAAGGCTTTCACTCTTTCCCAAATGGGGATGGGGAGAAAGGAGAAGCATTCTTACCAATTTAAGTCATCAACCTTTTTTAATGATGTCAGGTCATAAATACCCTTTTCCTTGGGATTACTAATCTGTCCACGCTGATGCAGTCTCAGGTTTGGACTGCGTAGGCAACCACATTGTGTTCCTATTAGTTCATGAGCCACGTCATGAGCTCATGCCCATGGCTCATAATCCACGCAAGATACCCCTCGTGACTCAGAAACCTTAAAGTTTGATGTCATTATTCCCAGCTTTGGAAATGTCACTGTTCCTGGCGGATGCTTGTCGCTTGGAGTGGTGCATTATGACCTGTATTGCTTTGCCTTAAACATGGCTTGCCTTAAATACATCTGCAAGGGATCTTTACTGTATGTGTTTACCATGCTTGCTCCTCCTCAATTGGAGGAGACACTCGGGCTTAGCAGGCTCATGCACAGGTTTTATAGGATGTCAGAACAAAATGATTTTTTATTGAGGAAGGCTCAAACAAGTTGTGCTTTTTGTTGTGTCACACTAAACAATATACGAATCATGTTAAAAAAGCTCCGGGCTCTCACTAGAAGGCAAAGGCTACGAGAAATGATTTAAGGCTACATTATCCTGTTTCTAATTCCTTTTCTTTCTTCCTGCGGAAATGTAATTGCAAGAGGCTGGGAGAAGGGATTGGAGCATTGGCTTCTATGTCAGCCTTGAAGAGAGCCATAAAGTCTTTTTTATGGGTTTCTCTCTAGCCTAGCTCTACTTTTGCAAATTAGAGGAGACAATATGACAATCTTAGCTAGTTCTAATCTTACATCTTAATTTGAAAACTCAGCAGCAATATCTGTGCTCAATTGAAGCGAGTATGAGGAAATATTCTTGAATTTAAAGGGTTTTCCACTGACCTGAAGTAAAGGCCCTGTTACAGTTGTCTGCACTGCAGACACTGCCCTGCATTGCTTTAAAGACCCCCTGCACCCCACCCCTCAAAAATTAATATGTTCTGATAATCATATCTTTGGGATATCTAAAGTCTGTCTTGGTTAAGTTACCTACTAGATCACTGATGTAGATATCAAATATGAAACTGGACAACTTAATAAATTAATTGTACTGAGTCTTTTTCTGAATCAACATGACAAATGCAGGCAGCAAAAATATAATTATCTATCTGAAGCATTTTTTTTAACTGAACTGCTCTCTTTCTCACTTTTGTAATGTATTTTGAATCATTGTTAGTTACTGCCATTATGTACGAAAAACCATAATAATAATACTCGGTATTACCTATTTCTTCACATTTCCTAGCAACACTTAATAATCTACTTGAAGCTGTTGTGTGCTGCTGCTGCACCTTGGTCATGACCTGGAAGGACCACCCACTCCTGTAAAAGAGAGGGTAAGTCTGGCTCTATGCTAACTTGATCTTAGACCTCCTTTGAAGAAAAAGAACGTGCATCTTTCAGGCAGCTTTGCTCTGGGCAGAGCTTGCTCTGTGACACAGGTTTTGGCTGGCTGAGACCATTTATTTTGCTGCATGAATAAGGCAGAGAAGGGGTGTTTTGTGCGTACATGAGCTGACGGGAATGAAAACGTCATTGGTGCTTTTGTTTATTTTCCACTTGAAGAAAGTCCAGCAATTTTGCTACTTATATTTGAAAAAATGCCTAAGAAAAACAAAAACATTAATTTTGGCCAAAATTAATCCTTAGTTAATGAGATGCTATTGATAACTTTGAAGTAGAAAAGTAATATCCTATGACATATAAATCTACATGTATTGGTTAAAGTTCTAAATCATTTTATTTGCCACAAAAGAAGCACTTGTAATTAGGAACCAAAAATGCAGTAAGCCAGTGAAGAGAAAATAAATTTACTGAAGTGATTTTGCAAATCACAGTTAATTGAGCCACAAACAAAGCAGCAAATAAAGGAAATAATGTGGTAATTGGAACCCTCATCCTTATTGGCATACATTATGGGTTGCTATCTTTTAGCAGTATTAAATCATTGCATGCGAATGTTGCCAAAAAAACTCTTCATTTCCTTTTAGTGACTTCTTACTGCCCTCAGTCGAAGTTTAATAGAAAAGGAAGGACATGATGTAGTTTTAATGACAGGAAACCCATGGCTTCCAAATGAATAAATTCCATCACTGGCTGCCACAAAGTGTGCTAATTATTTCCTTTGATAAATTAAAAGCCATAAAAGTCCAAAGTATATAGCATGTGGTTTACAGTTATAGTCTGCCTGTCTGCATTATTGAAAGTTCATATAAACCTCATTATTTTAATTTAATAAACATTATAATTATTTTTTACACCAGTAGGCTGTATAGAAAGCATATGTTGAAGACAAACTTGTCTGACAGAAGGTTAAATACCCCACAAACTGAATAAGTAAGGAACTTAATACATTGTGTTGTGATAGCTCTTTTTTTGATACATTTTTAATGAGCAGTTTCATATTTTACTTTCTTTAAACAAGAGACTAATGATTACTCGCATCCACTGAATAAGAGAACAGTATGTGCTCTGATGAACTCTACAGTCTCTAATGTTTTAAAACAGGCTGAGAAAATCCGGGAAATCAATGAGGGAAATGTACACAAAAAAGGATATATGTTTTTTTCTCTTTGAAAAAGTTCATAAAAACTCCCCCTTCTAATTAATAAACGTTACAAGCCCCCTCCCCCCCCCAAAAAAGTAAATATTATCTGAAGGAATGAAACAGATATCCAACTGTGTTTCAAATAATCATGTTATTTCCAAAAAGGCTGTACCCAATGAAACCCTGAATATCTTTAATGACTATTGTACTAATGAAACTCAGGCCCACTTGATACCTCATGAGATTAGGCACAAACCTCAATACAAAAGGACTGAGGAGCAAGAAGCAAAAGCAATGTTTATTGTTTTTGAAATGTTATCTTGTATTATTATTTTTAAAAGTTTTGGAAAATACTTTGTACAAATGTATACCTTATAAATGTATAGTTTGGCTTTCTTGTGCTGGAGAAGAACTTTTCTTGAAATTTGCAGGGTATATGGCAACTTCATCCTGTGTGTGTCAATGATTAATTTAGTAGTTCAATGTAAAAGTAAGGACGTATTTCCCATGCTATTAGGGACTTTATGAAGCAATTTAAACTTGCATGTACTTTGGGACAGAAGTCAGTGGAACTGTATCGAGTTACAGGAGCGCTGACTTTGCTATAATTGCTTGATGAATCAACTAGAATTTCTCAGTTTTTAGCATGACTGGCAGTGCCCTGTATTGCAGGGAAATGTCTTATTCTTTGGGCAAGGGGAGAGGAAAAAAAGCACTCTATTAGAAAATGCCTCAGCCAACTATAGAAAAACATTATTTTGCCCTTTGGTGAACCAAAATGGAAATATATATATTTTTGTTTGTTTTTTTGTTTGATCTGTCATACGAGCACTTCCTTCTGTAATTTTGTTGTTTTACGGTAACAGAAAAAAAAAAGATTTTGAGGGAAACAGATAGGAAAGGAGTTTTCTGAATCCTCCCATCTGAAAAGCAGTCAGCTGAAGGAGACCTGGGGGAGGTGTTTTCATATTCTTGCAGAAGTAATTGGTGTTGCAAGAAAATGTAGGAGGGTGAATTCTTCCACATTACAACATATCACAGCCCTAGGAGTACTGAAATGTGCTATACATTCTAGCTGGAGTATATGTAATTGCTAAGTACTAAATAAAGTCAGTTGCAAATGTCAAACTTACAGTAACACTTGCAGAAATGCCACTGAAGAAAGGTACATTCCCTTTACAAAAAAAACCAAAAAACCCAAAAACCAAAAAACCCAAACCTAGCTTTTAGACGAGACCACTGCTAATTATTAACAAACCTATGAAAAAGAGACTAGCTGTAGATGGCATAGTAAGTCAATTGGAGAATAAAAATAGTATACTGCTGTAAGATGCTAGTGTAAACATGACTGCTGTGTTAAGGGAATTAAGGGACCTGTCACAGACTCTTTTTATTTATTTTTTTTCTTTTCTGTTATCACTTGGGATTTGGGAGGCATAAATTTTTCTTAATCTGTTATAAACTTGGTAGTATTTATATTCTTTATTTTTGGTTATAGAGTAGTGCCTGTTGCAAAAACACAAACACACTTGGACCACGTGAAAGAATTCTGTTTCTTTACTCATCCTTTTCCTTATTTCATCTCTTCTTTTTTATTTTTTGAGGTAGATAAAATACTGCTTTTTAGAGCGTATTTGCCTTGTTTATTTTTTTCCTTCTGTAGTCATAACAGATTCAGTTCATTAACTGAAAATTATTTACATAACAGCTAACTAGAATCTTCTGAATAAAACACAAGCAGAATAAGCAATTAACCTTTTTTTTATTGATATGGTTATAAAAATAGCTATAGAAACCTAAAAATATGAGAGAGACTCTTTAATGAGGGGTTTCTGTAAGACACCAGTGAGACTTGAATACTCGACTAGTTAGCAGTGTGGAATAGAAGCATTTGGTTCTAAGGGGTTTTATTATCTCGCAGTTATCTCCTTTCATAGTTATGCTTCCGATAGTGATTTGTATATTGTGCATTGAATTTTACAGGCATTTTTTTTCTCTTTGATGTCAATATTGTGAGAGCTGTGTGAGCAGAATTTTAACCACTTTTTTTTTTTAAAAAAAAGGAAACAAAACTCTGTAAATTGTGTTCCCTTAGCATAGCCAAGCCTAGACTATTTGTATCCTATAGTTCAAAGGCAACTGTGGCAGCCACGATGGTTAAGCAGTGTATGGAAATGGAAAAACAGGATTATTGTGAAAATCCTTCCCTCTTGCCACTTGGCAGCGGTTAAAGACAGCCCTGTGGGAACCAGCCTGTCCGTCCCATCCTCTCCCGTCTTTTGCTGGCCAGCTTTTGAGCTGCGAGCAGCCAGGATACCTCTTGGGGAAAAGGATTTTGGTGGACTATGAGAAACAGGAGGAGGAGGGGCTGTGGTTTCTTTCTATACCTGCGGGAGGTCAATGTAAGTGATTGTGCTGCAATTCTCTCCTTGATTTTTTCCGGGCTGTTTACAGCTCATGTACTACAATACCACAGCATATGTGAATGAGGATATGACACGGGATCTCTCTGATGTTCCGGAGGAGTTTATATGCGTGTTCAAATGTTTTTTATGTTTAGGCACTGGAAGAGTTCTTCGTTTAAAGGCTATAAATCAAACACTTCATACTCTAAACATGTCACTGGTATCCCTGGAGAGTAGTTTGGGGCTTCTTGATTCCAGGTTATGAATAAGCAGGAATTTTTTGTTTCTGGGCACTGTGAGTACCTCTGCCTTGTGCAGAGGAGCGCAGAACAGTGAGGTGGTGAAACTTTGGTGTATGTTGTGATTCAGGGCCAACTTCAAAATACGGTGTAGATATACATGTGTTTAACTTGCATGGTTCTGCTTCATACCGACGGTGGCTAACAATGGGTGTCTTTTGAGTAGTCCAAGCTTGGCTTATCTAAATTCTGTATAGTGAGTAATGAGGCGGTCATGCTGGGGCTTCCAGGGCTTCCAGGCTCCCCGATCAAGGGAGCTGAGCCTTGGGAACCACCTGTGTGCCCAGCCCAGCCCAGCCCCATCGCACAACAGGGTTCTTGGAGAGCTTGTCATGTTCCCCTCTCCCCTCAGTTTCCTTAGGGAGGTGAAACTTTCCATGTGCAGGTCATAAAAATTAGCTTTATACAATGCACTGATTATCTAGGATTGTTTAACATCCGACACCATCTGATGGGGGTCTATGTAAAAAAGCTGAGGCATAGGAAAAGAGGGTTATTTTGAATTTGGTCATCTCTTGCAATTGTTGATTGGCAAAATGAGGTGCATAGTTAACACACTATTTTCTCATTTCCAAATGCAGCCAGTACAGGCTGGTGTAAAGCATTAGATGGAATTATCACTAAAAATATTAGATGCTCACATATGTTGAAACATTCAGTTTCTTATTGTTATAAAAAATGTATCTGCCTTTATCAGATTTCTGTCCCTATCAAGCGTGTGAGCTACGATAACATGTTATGATATATAATGTTTCCTTTTGAATGAGGTGGAAAAGCAAGAGAGTTAAATATCAAATGGTTTGCTTGGAGCTCTAATTTGAAATCCCATCAGGGTCACTTGTTTACTAGCACTAATAGTTAACTAGTGCACAGCCTTTAAATTACTCCTTATTACAGGAGCGCTGTTCACACCACTGTGCTTAAGGACCTGTCAGCGTTTCCACTGGAAAACTCGGTTTTCAGAGGCTTATGACTTTGTCATGAATATTTGCTCTGAAACTTGCCAAATGTCATCTCGGGCTAGAAATAGATTATTTCCCTTACTGGAGACTGCTTGACTTGAGCGGGGAATAAATCATCTTTCAAATGATTTTGAACTTAAGAAGAGCTGACTGAAGTGTTTCCCCACCACGGTCCAGCATATTTTAAATAACATAAAAGAGAAGGGTACTGGGATTGTGGACTAGTGAATAGGCAACAGTCTTTACAGTGTGGCCTGTCATGGTAGCTTAGTATCAACTTTTTCTAGCTATTGCAAAATAAGGTGGAGAACATAGCTGTTAAAACTCTAAGTACTTGCTTCAGTACTTTGACACTTCCTTTTACTCTCTTGTTTGACTTTCCTATTCCCATCTGTTAAATCTAACTATACTTAGTCTGAGGTGACCTGGGTTTGATTCTTAGCTGTGCTTGGCCTTTTTGTAGCCTCAGATGTATTAGATACTCATTGTCCCTCCTGAAATGCTGCCCCAGCTTCCTTCCAATCCCTAGTGCCTGACAGGGTGGGAAGGAGGCAGGTGCTACTTCAAGATTGCAGCCTCCATGCAGTAAAGGGCACTTGGAACCCTCAGACTGGTGTAATGATGTGAAGTGTTTTATTTATTAGGAATTTCCTTGTCTTTCATAAAACAGATATTTCTATGTATTTTATTTGCTACTGATGAGTAATCAAAACAATTTTATTTTCCGGAAACAAACTGAGAGCTGTTTTTTAAACAATTGAACAGTTTTCATATTCCTGATAACATGGCAGAGAGCTTTTCCTTCCTTTAATTTTCTGTTTAAGCTTCCTTTAACAACACATGCACCCAGTTTCCAATGGTTTAAGCTTTGCTAAACTGATCGATTTTCTGCCATTTAAGTTATTTGACTAGTTCAATAAGCAAATTAATAAACGTCTTCCTTTACAGGTGCTAAGGACCAGTTCCCCTAGTTTCTGTGTTTAGATTTTGCTTTATCCTTGCTAAGGGGTAAGCACTTAATGCCATGGTATTTATTGCTCTTTTTTTTGGATGCCTATGTACTAGATTCATTTGTCACTGTGGGTGACTGAATTTGAGCAAGAAAGTAAAGAAAGACAACAGCTTCAAACATTAAAGATCTTCACTGTATTGGTAAAAAACAATATTTTCAAGACTGACACATTGTGTTTAAGTACATGTACAAAAATGCTGCTTTGGAGACTTCATTGAGCATTTTGGTGAAATCTGTAAATCTTCCTGTTGGAAAACAGCTAAGTATGCCACAGTCCCATGAGGGTAGCTTCAGCTTCATAGTTTGGGATGCAATTTCTGCTGCTCAGCCTTCACCCACATATGTGCAGCTTTCCCACAGAGCTATAGCTCTTGCTTTTCCATCCACAGCTATGTTGTATTCTCTTCCGAGTGTTTATTTCTCCTGCTGTCTGCTTGTAGGTGTTAGTCAGGGAAAAAGGTGCATATGCTAATAGATTATTTTTCCTGGAGAGAAATACAAGCAGAGATTTCACCAGAGTGCTTTTTAGTTATAAATAGACGACCAGCACGTAATGCAGGTAAAAATCCATTTATGTTTGTATTTTACAAAAGATTTAAATAAGCTACCGGAATACTGAACCCTCCAAACAAACAAAACAAAACAATCCAACCCCACACAGAAGGCAGGGTGAACCACAGTGTGAAACAAGGCTTAGGGGAAAGCACATATGACAGCTTTAAAATTAGTTTCAGACTTGATAGGAATTGCGAGATAACTGGGGAGAGGCAGGGTCAGATTCAAAATGTTTGAGTAAGAAAAGATTGAGCTGGCAGGCTCCTGTTTTGCCCATAACCCTGGATGTTGTGGGTTTTTTTGACATTAGAGTGACTACAGAAGCAGGAATGCAGCTCAGTAGGTTTCAAGAGTTACTATTTTTTTTTTGTGTGTGGTAAGATATGGAAGCGATGGAAAGTAAGTGGGAAATGCAGAAATGTTCTTCCAAGTTAGCCATACAAACTTTAAACTGAACAGGGTCACTCTACAGTTGTAATAAATGGCAACTCAGCAAGTTTATTGGGGATCAAATGTACATTGATTAAAGCTGAAACGCTGAATAAAAATGAATTGTAGTGATGTTGCATGGATAACTCAAAAGGAGAGGCTGAAAGACCATTCTGTGATAAAGATGCTCTGAAGTGTCAGGGCTATGGGAGGTGAAGAACTCTATCATTCATCAACAGCATAAACCAGGATTACAAGATTACTATTGTTTTAACCCCTTGGCTGCTCCACGAACATCTGCGTAGAATTCATCCGCGGGGCTTCTGAACTCATCACGCACACTCACGTCTCCACTGATCTGAGCGCGACGCTAACAACGTTGATTCATTGTTGCGCTGATTATACTCGATGCAGAAAAAATTCATCTTGAAAAACAGTAAATTTACTTTCCTTCGTAATCTCTGTACCACATGCACATGTTAATTATTTCCTATGCTGTTTCTGTCGCTGAGGCAAAGGATCCATGTGTGCCTCTCATGACCCCAGCTAGGTTGTTAGCTGCAACAGAGAAACATGACTTCAGAGGGAGTTACTAACCTTCACCGAATAGCCTGTCAGCCACAGAATGATACAGAGCACCTTCAAAAGGCCCCCTAAGTAATGAGCACTAAGGAGAGCTATAATGGGCCCATCATTAGCTCCAGCTAATATTTTGACCTAATGCCCACATATAGTACAGGTGTCATGCAGGGCCACCACAGGATTAATCTGCAGGATGTTTTGCAGCTATATGATGACAACACGTTTCTTCAGCATGTTTCCCAACTCATAAGCCTTTATATATATTCTGTATAACGCAAGCACGTTATGACCTCTTGCTTATATTTCTTTACTTTCTTGCTCAAATTCAGTCACCCACAGTGACAAATGAATCTAGTACATAGGCATCCAAAAAAGAGCAATAAATACCCTGGCATTAAATGCTTACCCCTTAGCAAGGATAAAGCAAAATCTAAACACAGAAACTAGGGGAACTGGTCCTTAGAATCATAGAATCATAGAATGCTTAAGGTTGGCAGGGACCTCTAGAGATCATCTAGTCCAGCCCCCTGCACACGCAGGGTCACCTAGAGCACGTGGCACAGGACTGCGTCCAAGCGGGTTTGAAGATCTCCAGAGAAGGAGACTCCACAACCTCTCTGGGCAGCCTGTTCCAGTGCTCTGGCACCCTCACTGTTCTCACCCTTCTTGTTACTGCTGTGTTTTCCTTCCTTCAACTGCTTTTTTTTTTCCTTCAAATCCTGATAACTAACAATTTTGAGAAGGATGAAGGCTTGTGCCCTTCACATAGGTTTTACTGGATCTGCTATATACCCAACACAGGCCTTCCCTGGAGGTTTTGCTTTCTTCTACTTTTCATGATAGTTTCTTTTGGTCTTACCATCAGGGTGTCTGTTTTCTATGCTGTGTCTTAAACTTACTCAAATGTCTACATTGTGCACACTCTTGTTTCTTCCTTGATGGTTAAAGGTTGCCACTGTTGTGGTGACTAAGGATCTACTTTCTCAGATGCTACAAGTTCCCTTGCTTTTGTGTTGGTGCTGTTTTTTGTATCAGTTCCTGAAGACAGTTAGTTTATAAGTGGAACTGGGCAAATTTTATCATTATTCATATTTTTCAGCCAGGTTCTGGGGTATATTCATTTGACTCCATTTGTCTGTACGCCCTTCCATGTGCTGTGGACAACTGTGTTTTGTTACGCAGTGCAAGTGAATTTTATGTGACTCTACTCTGGCATGGTAAAATCAATTTTAAAAAAAGCAGATTTTGCTTAGTAATATCAATAGCAAATATGTATGATTACATCACTTAGTTACAGGATGATAAATAAAAGGAGGAGGCAACACTTGATAGCATCTACTTTAAAATCCTTTATACGTATATGCACATGCACACCACAAAGATTTTGTATTCTCTTATCATCCCATTATGCCAGTCTTATTTAAACTCAATGATGAAGAAATAGAGAATTCAAAATTATGCTCTAAATTCAGCTTGTTAAGGCAAAACATCTAATAAAATGGTAAAAATGTAAATTCTTTATAACACAAACTGAGCTACAATTTGAGCTTAGCTTTTAAACTGACAGATTGTTCTCAGATTCTCTTAAATACAGAGCACATGATACACATTTTTGTTTGTGCACGCATGAAGATTTTTTTCTTAAGACAAAGATAAAATAAACAGGAATAGAAAAATTTAAGTTGCTTCTTTTCTCTAGGAAGACATATCTATTGACAGGTGCTGCTTATGAGAAAATTTTCCATGTTTAATATTGCTAAACTTGCTGTATTTTTGAATATATTTATAATCAATATTTAGGTTAACTCTGCACATTTGATGAGGGGGTACATTTTAGAACTGGGTTCTGCATAGCTCTGCCAATTCAGATATCTTATTAAAGGCCCTTTTATTTTGAATAGTTGGATAAAGATAAAACTCTAAAAGGGCATTGCAAATAATTTCATTCACTGGGAGAAGGCATGTACCAAAGAAGAGAAAAGAAAGTATTTTGGATGATGTTTAATGTGACTTCATTTGGGCACGAGACCTTGAAAATTCCTCATATGGGTTTACTGAGTACAAATTTATGTTTTGTTAGTGTTTTCTTTTTTCCTCCCCTTTCTCAACTGAGTTATTTTCAAGGAAATTCAAGCATTCTTAGTGTAGTCTTTTTTTTTTTCCATTATTAAACTTTTCTTGAGACCAAGTCTATTCAGTGCTTAAAATGATAAAATCTGGTCAATCCCTGTTTGTTGTTTCTTTCTCTATAGCCACTAAAAATAAATCCTTCAGGAGAACATTTCTTTAGCTTACTTTTTCATTATTTCCAGAGGCAAAAGCTGGCAAGGCAATTTATAATTCAATTTTTGCTAAATCCACAACACCTAATATATATGTCAGGCATTTCAACGGCAGGGTACTTTGGGGATAGGTGATAAATTGTACTGATTATAAGTGCAAGCTGTTCTTCCAAAACATCATATCAAAAAGAAGGCAAGTATTATTAGGAGAATGTAATGTATCTTTAGAATGTCCAGGAACATAAGAGATAATCACTTCATGTGAATATATTCTCCCTCGAGTTTTACAGCTCAATATTAAGGTCTTACCATGTTTTTGATAGCACTCATCTGGAGGGAGGGACCATCACGGGTTGGTAGTCTTTCAGCAGCCACATAGCTCTTAGGCCTGCAATAATTCATTTTTCCAAAAAAAGAGCTTACTATGAAACCTGAAACATGGTCATAATAATTTTCTGACTATGCTGGTGTATGTGAAAAGTATAAATATTATTTTATAATATAATCTCTACTGATCTTTTAAATATCCTTTCAATGTTTCCATGTATTTTCCTGTGAGATGCATTTGGCTTTAACTGTTTATCAATGCTGCTGAGCCAAAACAAAAATATTTTCAGGTTCATCACGAATGTCAAATTAGTGTGAAAACAGAGAAGAAAAGGCAGTATGTCTTGGAATCTTTCCTTCTGGTTTTTGTGTTTTAAGTTTAGGCCTTGGGGAAAAAATCTGTTAATCTTGCAAAGATAAGATTGACATTTCAGCTACAGATAGGTAGCACTTAAAATTGGTAAACTGAACTGGATATTGAGATTAGTTAGTATGATGCAAATCTTTTCATCCATATGTTGCTGGCTTGACTTTAACTTGACTGGTTGTGGCTCCCAGTTGCTTGTCTTGCCAGCTCTTCGTATCCTGCGAGATCCTTGGAGTGAACTCAGAACTCACTGTTCTTTTGTCTGTGGCACCCATTCAGGACTCCGTCCTACTCTATCCAATATTAGATAAGAGTTTTCTGCATCTCAGGAAATTCTTTCTTTATGCTAAGGGTGGGCAGAAAGGTGAGAAAATAAATTTACAAAATATACGTGTATCTAAGGCTAGGTGGAGCTAAGTGTAATTAAAGCAATAGGGCTTTGAAAAAAACAAAAAAACCAGCTTCCCATGACTCTTGTTCTACCTGACTGCTTTTATATCTTCCTGGCATTACTGTTCCTTAAATTATGATGGCAACATGCCCATCTTGCAGTCTGGGTCCATAACCTTCTTGGAAGTAGCTCATGATTGTGGATAGTATCTGAAACTTGCGGTATGTCCAAATCAGTATTCCAGTCAAAATTTTCTCTGTAAAAATGCTTAATACTCAAATTATTTTTTCTAATAGAATTTCCATTTTGCTTTGCTTCTACAATTTAATCTACTTATTATGTATGAAGAGGGATTTTTACTGCAAATAATATTCCACACTTGTTACCAGCTATGAAAAAAAAATAGTTTGTGAAATTTCTTAACTTTTGAATTCTTCCTTCACGCTTTTGAAAGCTTTCTTTCAAATTCTTAACACCCGGAGTACCTTTTTGCACAGTTTAAGTCAGTATTACCCGACTCTGCGAGCGTGATTTAAATAATGGGAGTTTGTCTGGAATGCTGCTTTTAATGGATTGCATAGGCCCACTTTTCAATTGACCTCATGTGAAAGAATAGAGTAGTGAAACCGAGGGCCGAAAGTGACTGAAGGCAAAACCATTACCCTCCCAAAAGACTCCTTTGCAACTCTGTCCTGTCTGCAACGTAATGGAACTGAGTGAAGAGTATTTTTATTCTTTCTCTCTGTTGCAGCAAACCTTCCTTCTCATGGCCCCGAACTTTGTCTCTCTTGCTGCACCTAAACTCGTTTAATGAGGAAGATGAACAAAAGTGGAAAACAAATGATCACTCACGAGCCAGAGCAGCTTAGAGCGCACACTTGTCTGAAAGACTGATGAGATAATACCTGCAAAAGAATGGTCTGCTCTGACAGGAAAAGGAGAACCAATGTATCCAGAACACCCAATAGCTCATCTGGCAGTAAACGAGGGGTCAAAATGTCAGTCTTGCAGTCCTGCCCTTTGCAGGGTTAGAAATCTATTAAAGAAGCCCTAGCATCTACTCAGTAGTTTTAGAGGCATTCATTCTTCTAACGGGGTGGGAAAGAAAAACTAGGTGGAGGTAGGGAGAGCAAAGAGGCATTCTCAAAGGAAGGGAAGTGGAGAAAGATTGAAAAATGCACTGCAAAAAAAGTCAGTGAGAAAAAGATAAACTGTGGTGAGAGGCTGGGAGAGAGATGCCTGAAGAGATTAGAAGAAATAGCAAAGAATAAAATGAGGAAGAACCCTGAAGGAGCTTGTCTGCCCTTTTTTCAGTCTTTTCCTTGTAGATTCAAAAATAATTCCTTAGAAGAATGTGGGTAGTGTGGTTGAGAATTGTCTGCTCGTGGCTGATGATGCCAGGCAAGCCCAGTGTCTGCTTGGCTGCATTGCTTGGGCACAGCAGGACACTGCTGCATAAAGGCCTGCTGAAATCCATAAGGCTTTAGTTGAACCTAATCTCACGTTGGCAAAAGCTGTTACTACAGCACCCCAGACTGAACCAGCTATTAATGCAAAGATGTCATTGCTTCCTAAGAGAGATTCTTAGCACAGTTTGTAGGAGAGATCACTCTCATTCATTCTGTTAAAGGCAGACTTAAGGAAAGTCATTTTCTGTTCTATAAGCAGAAAGGTTTTTGCTTTTTCAAAGGAGGCTTCTTTGCGAAGTCCAAAGAAAGGACACAGACTATAGAAAGTAAAGTTATTCCATATTTTTCACAAATTTCGCTTAAAATCCCCTAAATTTGGGATTCCATTTGTACAAAATTCTTACTGGGTGCCCATGTGCATTCTTGGCTTTGACTATAATGGTGGAGAAAGGGCTGGGTTCATTAGAGTGACTATTTACTTTTGGATATGTTTGTTTATGCTGTTATGACACATTAATGGGTTTGTTAGAGACTCTATGACTTGAATAGAACAGGATTTAGGACGGTGTATAAGTATCCTCAGTCATGTGTAAAAATATTCTGTATGTTCTGAAATAAGAGAATATTTTTGGATCAGATGCAAATGCTATAACTAGACACTGCTCCTTTTTATTTTTATTTCTTGGGCTTATTGTTTAGCCAGTGGGTTTTAGAGACAGGGACTTACACCTTCTATGCCTTGGAACTGTTCTCTTGTTGCAAGAAGGAGCCTCTATGTTCCCTAAAATAACTGTATTAAAGGTCAAATCCTTTTCTCATTTTTGTTTCAGCTAAATAAAGAGCAGCACTGAGTTTGAAAAGATTTTACAGAAATATCCTGTTGGGTGCATGTGTTTCTTCAAAAGGTCTGATACACCACCAGAGGCAGTGGGTGAATCACACTCCAGAAGAGCAGCCTCAAGCAGCATCTGGGCAGTATGATGTAAATGATGATTTATTTTGCAGCTGTAAGTGGCTCCCTGGGCTCTAAATCTTTTTCTCATAGAAAAGAAAGGACACAGAGTCTGCACCAGCCTCATGCCATCTAAATCTGGGCACAGGTTGATGAGAAAGTTTAAATGACAAAACAGTGTTTTTGATGAATGAAAATTCTTTGGAAAATGTTGTAGGCTTGAAATATATGGTAGGATCAAAAATGTATAGGTTGAAAGGTTTTCTTAAATTTCTTCCAAGTAGTGTGATTTGTCTTTTAGTTAATTCGGGGCTTTTGTGTGATAAGAATTCCTTCTGACTTGCCTCTTAGCAAGTTGTTGTGGAAAAATAGGTGCACTTCCACTTAAATAGGGAACAGCAGGTAGTTCCACATAAGATACTTACAGTTTCATTATAAGAACTGTTAAAATCGAGTTTTTGTAAGAAATATTTCAGAGACTGCTGGCATTGAGGGGTTGGAAATGGGTAAAGATAAGGGAACTGCAACTGATTTTATGATGCTGAGAGAATTTTAGTGAAGTTAAATAAACCGACTTCTTGGGCAAATGGAAGTCAAACTTTAAATTATTCTAAAATAGATTCTGGCTCATTCAGACTGGCTGACACTTTGTGCTTAAATCTTTGTGGACACTGTAAGAACTGAATCAAGGCCAGCTACGTCCCCTTGGTTCTTACAAATGCAGAAGCAGTGGTATCTAAACAGCAAGAGGACCAGCTCTTTCAAGAAGGAAATTTGTAGAGATAATGTGCACAGTGGCTGTCAAATGGCTACTTTTAGATGTTGTTGGTGAGGGTTATCAGAAGGCAAATACGGCACAATAGATGATGCAACCTGCTTTCAGGATTTTGCTATGTTTTCTTGTCTCCAGAAGAGCATCTTGTGCTTGCTGATAAAGAGCATGTTACCAAAGACCTGATTCTGCAAAACAGAAAAGGCAACATCTATAGTAACCTATAGTATTAAAGTAGGCACTATTTGTTTTACTGAATTTCAATGGTAGTTTCATAATTGGAGCTATCTTTTAAAGTATACGTATTCCTACAATTAATATGCTAAAGCTGTATATTCAAGATGATATAGTTACGGAGATAATAACTTTTAGCCCTTGGCTGTATTGTGGTATTCACAAGACACAAAATCCAAGCTTGTGCTTGCAAACAGCTTTTTCTCTTGTGAACCAGACACAAACACACAAAAAAGTCAGGAAACATAAGGAAACCCCAAACAGTATAATTCTAACACTTGGTTTTAATTAAAAAGTTTTCCTAGACCTTATGCCACAGGTTACTTGTATATATTATCAGGATATGGGACTAAATAGGAATTTCACTAGTGTTTGGTAACGCAATATTCAAGGTAATATAACTAAGAGAAGGAGGCCAAAGAGACAGTAAATAGGGTAGGCTGTGAAGTGCAGGTGGGTTTCTTTCAATGAAATCATAGCAATAGCACTGTATAGGGTGGGGTTCCACAAGCAATCCAAGATAATTACATATTTAATGTCAGAACAGTGCTTATTCTGCTGAACGTATGAAACATCAGCTTCTTAATAGATCTAAGAAGATATTAAAACTTTTTAAATACGTTATTTTTGAAGAAAAAAAGGCTTGTTTTTCCCCAAGTGAAGGTCCTGTGTATACATTGCAGACTTTTTTTTTTCCCTTCTCCTTTCATTTCCCTACAGGCAGCAAAGTTCCTCTGTGTTAGTAATATAAGCTGAATTTCTTAACTGCAAAGAATACAATTTAATGGAGAGGAAAAAAAAAATTATTCATCTAAGGCTGTTGAATATCTCAACATTCTAACTCATTCTATAAATATTCCATTATACCATGCAGGATTGTAGCCAAGTAAAGCGGGCTCTGATGGATTTGCAAGTAGATGGAAAGGTGGATCAGTTGAAAAAAGTTGTTATCTGAAAAAGGATTGACTTCCAAGGCTGCCTGTGAAATAGCTTTAGCCATGAAATATGTGCTAGAACAAGAAAGGAAAACCACCAGATGACAAAATGGAATGGATAAAGTGCATGACACAACAAAACAAAAAGCTTTCCTTAAAACTCCACTGTCATAACATATTCCTCCGCCGGGTCCGCGAACAAAACACTTCCCAGGAAGTGCAGAGCAAGAGCAGGAGGTCGGCAAGAGTTATAGATGGGAAGCGAACGCAGCTGCTGCCGATAGAGAAGGAGAGGTTCAGCCTGGGGTGCATCGCGCCGAGGCGCGAGCGGAGCAGCTCGGAGCACGAGCGAGCGCGCGTCCCGGGGCTGGAGCGCGCGGGGCTGCAGCGAGGCGTTCTTGCACACAAGCTGCTTTAAGAAAAAACCATGATGTCACTCTTCTTACATTGCAAAAATGTAGTCTAGCATAGCCTCGTGATGGGGAGTGCAGATACAGCGATAGGGCCAGGAGAGCTATGCTTGAGGTTAGCTGAATGCCTAACATGTGTGTCCAAGTGGGAGGAAGCTGTGGTGAGACAAGAAATGAGAGAAATAATTCATTTAGTGTCTGGCCTGATGACTGTGAATTTCTTTAAAGAAGATTTCGTACATTGTGTAGGTTTGTGGGCTTTTGTCTCTTTCTTTATTGCTGCTGCAAAGTAGTACATCTCTTTGCTTGGATTAAATTATGATCACTTCACTTTTGTGACTATTAATCACCAGAAGGCATTTGCAAGCCTTTCCCAGCCGCGTATCCTTTGAGGGTTTTGAAAGCTATAGAATGCAGTTTGTTATCTGTCATTGCTTGGCTGTGCCAAGTTCCATGATGCAGGAAAGCGAAGTCATACGCTGCGGCTGACACTTTCCCACTGACCTCAGCTCGTTACACTGCATAAACAGAAGCTCTTACCAGTCAACGTGGTTCCTGGAGAAGGGCTCTGCTGAAAGCAGTGCAAGAAAGGTTCTCGTGTTCCTGCGGCATTCAAAGCGAGCGATGTGCTCTTCGGACACACCGACAGACAAGGCTGTCATAACCTAGAGACGCCCAATAAATAAACAACAGGCATCTGGGCTTGTTGTATAAGACTGCAATTCGAAAGGACTGAAATCTGATAGCAAACACCTTCCTCAACATGCTTAAGTTTAACCACGCTTAACATATATATGTTTCAAGTCAATGTGTACCCATGTGCTTGGTGAATCAGCAGCTGTAATTTATGGCCACAGGCTTGCAATGGGGAAACCACTGAAGAAAGAGAGGAAGATAAAAATTGTTGTCCAAAATTTGGCAGCAACATAACTACTTGTGGGGAGACCCAGGTGTGAGAGTGGCCTGCAGGGCTTTGGGGGTGCAGGGAGGAGAAGTTGCTTGGATTGGTGGCAGGGGTCAGGGAAGGGGATTAAAAAGAATGAGCTGTGGCCTGCAGGAAGCCACCAGTGACGGGGAGGTGGTGGTAGGAGATGGGGTGTTTGTGTGCTTTGCATGTGCACACACAGGCTCCCCAGAGGAAAAATGCAAGGATTTATTGGGAGGGAGTAAATTTACTAGGAATATGTGAGCAGGGGAGCAGGAACCTTCTGCTCCTTTTTTGAGCTGATCTAATGATAGAGTGTGCAGGTCCTCTCTGACCATGTTTCTCTCCAGACCTACAGAGCAGGCAGTGGGGCCACAGCACCCTTTTGGGGCATTTCATTTCCTCCGTTCACCCTGTGATCTGCAATGTAAACAACCACCTACTTTTACCCAAACAAAAAAACAGATCTGCCTCTAATCATGTTGGGTGACTGCTGACATGTGTAGAGTTTGATATTTTGATAATATTATATGTCTGTGATAATACTTCATTACAGTTATGGCCTTGCCTATAATTCTTTCAACACAGTCACTTTTGTCCTTTGAATTACAGGGAAGTAGTGTAAAGCCAAGCTTTGCTGTGATGGTCACATTCCTGTTCAGCAGATGTAGAATTAATTGGTACTTGATATTCCTCTGAAAAAGAACCGGCAACAATGTAATTATTTTTCTCACTTTTTTTTTTCCAAAGGAAAAACTGTGTGTTTGTGTGTTGGGGAAAAGGGGAGAAGACTTTTTTTTTCCTTTTTTTTTCTCTCTCTCTTCTTTGGCTTTACTTGCAATTTGAAACTACTATGGATACATTGTCATATAATATTCTACTCCTGTATTTTACAGATTTTTCAATTATTTCACTAATCGCTTAGAGAGGAGATCATTAAGCCATCACTTGCAAATTGCTGTCTTGATCAACAGTCTGTGTTATGAATCAGTGAGATTCTGTTCTCTGTATACAGAAAAAATGTGTGTTTCAAGGCTTGTGGTTTTTAGTTTAACTGCTACAAAGTAAGCTGTCCTGTGACTCGAACAGCAGGAACTTGTTCTCACATTTTAAATGATCAAAAGTGGTAGCCTAACATATCTTCCACAAAAGCAAAATTCTCTGCCTGTCCTGTCTACAGTTTGCAATTCATAATGTTCTGCAGAAGATAATATAATACAAGCATTTTATGATCTGCCAAAACAAAATTTAGTGCTGGTCTGAAAACAGATTTTATAGCCTGTAAAATCTTTGAGAATATTGCAAATAGTTTCTTCAAGTAAAATTTCCCCTTGTGTTCATCAAAACATTTCATTCAGATCAACATAAGTCGTATGATGTTGATGTTGACCAGTTTTTATTAATGATCTAGAGTATATTTAAAATGGCTTTAGATATGGAACATTCTGACACTTGAGCATATTTCCAGTATTTTTGAGATCAAATCAATCATAATGTTTGCATTTGTGCACAATATCTCCCTAAAAGTTGTTTTGAGAAAAAATCCTGAAAGTGAGTGCAAAATGTTGTAGTCGTGCACATGTTCTGAATCCTAAAAATAGCAGTGCGCCAATAAAAGGGCTTTCTACTTGCAAGGTGGGGAATGAATACTTTTCCAGAAGATTCCAGGTCCAGTCCTAAATGCAATTTCTGTGTGTGCTTCTAACTTCCAAAAGGTTTTCAGGAAGAGGTGCCTGGCGTAGCTCAGCGTTGAGCATTTCCAAAAGACGACCACGTTCATCTGTGTGTCCCTGCGTGTGGGATTTGGGGTGCTGGAGACGGGCCTGCCTTCCTGCTGTTCGCAACGGGAGATGGAGGTGTTCAACACCGCCCCGGCCCAACGGGGAGTTTGCTGACTTTGTTCTCAATGAGAATTGTAAGAATGCTGTTCTCGTGCAATCTTATCACTGGACTGTCATCGGTAGTCAAGACACCACTATAAAACTTTTAGAGGCAGTCATGATTATGGCCTTTCTTGATTTGTTTGCATTCACATTGGCCTCAGTGTTATTTCAATGTGTCCAGATGATACAACGTCTGGCTGTTAGCACTGTTATTTCAAAATATTAAGCATACATAGTATTTCTCCTACAGTAATGCCCTTACTAAAAGTACTCACACTGCATATACTGCACATCATTCTGTCATCTCAAAAGTGTTTTGCATAACCTTGGTTCAAAATCCAGCAACCCAAATTTGTCATAGCTGAATACCTGCTCTCCATCAACGCTTTCCAAGGCCTTTGTGGTGCGACTCATTTTCAAAAGGGTAGGCCTTGCACAGATGCCTTGCAAAAGCCATCCTGCAGAGCACAAAAGCTCAAGTACCTGGAGTTTAACCTAAATCTTCACCATGCAAACATTATGCTCATGTCTATGTAATGCTCATGGCGCTGTTTCCCAGGAGAGCGATGGCAGGTTTTCCTGTGACCTCATGTGAACATCTGCTTTCTGGAGCTTTGCATCGGAGCTGTGTGGCTGAATTGTAATTATTGGCAATGTGGAGTATTCATCTCTAACCTAAAGGAGGTCTAAGGACTCGTGCTTGAACATTTTTGGTGTTGTTGTTTGTTTGTTTTTTAACAACAATAATTCTCCTAGGATATCCCGTAAACAGATAAAATCAAATGAGATTTAATGTCTCTGTTCTCTACAGTGCTACTGCAATTTCTGCTATTATGAGCAATAATCAGTAGGTCTGAGACAAAGCTGCAAACCCTTATTCCTTATATTAACCTGATATATCTCCTCTTATTTTAATTTTCTATATTTCATGCTAAGTGGGAGAGAGTTGTAAAGATAGATATTGAGTCTGTAGGCTCAGGAGCTAGAATATGCTTTTTTGAAATGGAAGATATAAGGATTTACACCTGAAACCAACAATTTAGGTTTTTCTGTTACTGGCCCAACATTTAGTTTAAGTGGAAGACCCCCAGTAAAAAAGAATGAAAGGAAAAACTAGACAGGAACTAGAACCACTTCTGTCCATGTTCCAGGTGAGTACCCAAACCAATAAGGTTTTTGTGAAAACTTTTCCTATTTTGATTTTATCCAGATCATCTGTCTTGGACCTGATTGTTTTTCTCCAGCGGATGTTTAATCAAAACCAACCCTTTTTTTTTTTTCCTTGCAAGAAGTTTTGTTTTCATGATTCAGCATAGTCTGTAGAGGAGAGGAAAAAAAAAAAAAGGGCAAAACATTCCCAATCAGCTTAGTTAGATAAGCAAAGAATAAAGTAGTGCTGGGAGAATATAACTGACATAATAGTAACCTGGCTGCTTACAATGTCAGCTGCTGGTTTTCACTTACTAAATTAAATATCCACGATCTCTTTTTCACTTAGGTGTTCGAACTGTAGATGGATCTTTTCTTTCTCAATGAACCTTTCATCCTTTTACTGACATTTATTCTTTTTTTATTCAATTAACTCAGAAAGAAAGCTTCTGGCAAGGCGAGTCAGCTGTTGTCTGCCAAAAAGAGACATACAAATCTTGTCACATAGCTTTTATTTTTATGGTCAGGAACCCTCAGGCCTAGTATTAAGGCAACTTAGGCTTGTGTGGAACTTTACTGTCTCCTGCACACTCTGAAATAAGATTAAATGATGGAGAAGATCAATTTACTGAGGACATTTAAGCTCTGAATATTAAGCTTTTTGTGCAATCACATCTCCTCTCTAGCTGTGTGGCACAAAGCTAGCCACAAGCTCCTTGACAAATTAGATATTACCACATCTAACTGTGTATATTTAAGCTTATCAAACTGAATCGTTGCATTGTAACTGTGCTCTTATGCAGACAAGGACTCCATTTAATAAATGCAGTGCCATTTAATAGTAATTAATCACCCAACTAAAATGTCACATTAAGGTCAAAGAGACCAGAAGACAAAAAGAAGAGAACATTAAATTCAGCTGACAAACATAGGAAAGGAGAACATAGAGCCAAAGAAAGTTCTGGGACACTGGCACTGGTGAAACATTTAATACAAACTTCTTAACTTTCCGTTCAGTTTAGAATTGCATTCACTTGGTTCAAAGCAAGGTCATTTTTGTAACTTTTAAATGAAATTTCCTCTTTGTATGTAGTGATAGCCCCATTGCAAGTTTGGAACTACTGGTGCATTTTACAGATGTTGCTTTCTCAGTATTTGCTACTTCCTTCTTCCTTCCTCTTTTCTTCTTTTCTCTTTGCTATTATTTGCTTTTATCTTTGCTTCATTGGGATAGAATTTTCCTCTATGTGTCCTGAAACAGACACATTTCAGAAAAGCAGCTCTTCTAAGTGGAATGAAGTGAAAATAAGCATGCACAAACAGAGGGCACTAAATACTAGCTCCAGCCATGTGATTTATTAATTTTAGAAGTAAGTCTCTTCAAATATTTGCAAAAGCATCCCGCATCACTTTTTGATGTAACTACTGTTGGTTAGAGCTAATGACTACAACCTAAACAGTCTAGAAAGTCTCAGAATTATGGAACATATAAAAATTGATTCCATGTTAGATGTAAATAATGCTTTAGTGCTCTATAGAGGAAAAAAAAGAGTTATTGAGTTAAATAAGAGAATATAAAATTATATATGACTAACTTTCTACTTGTAAGCAAACTGTTTCAGGGAAAGTTCTTTTACCACTTAATGCAGTAATAATTGAAGGATTTTATTTTGCAGAGAATACAGTGTTGCAGAAAAGGTAAATATCCATTTTTATCTCCACTCATCGAAGATGATGTTTACCAGCTTCAGCCTGAATAGGTTTATCTATGTGGCAATTTGTATTTCCTTTCACGCGGTGTCCTTTCTCTTCTCCTTTCTTTTAGAAAATGAAAAATTAAGCAAATTTTATCCACTTAGATATATATTTTGAGATTCTAGCCATGGGCTAGATATGCTACTCTCTGTGTGTGAAGAAAAAAGCCAGTTAAATACAGGAAAGCAGAAAAATGTATTATTGTCAGCATACATTACAGAATTCAGACGAACTGTTTCTAAATAGACTCCTTCTTTAAAGCATCCATCATTTCTCCTTCCTGTTCCAGGGTTCTCAGTTTCGTGTCCAAGATTTTTTGTATTAGTATTGTGAAAAAGAGTAATTCTTCAAAAATTACTCTACATTTGGCAAGATCTATCTTTATGACTTCTGCGTCAGTCCAAAGAATTTTGGCCTTTGCAAAGGTTAAATATTATCTTTCAAAATTGTGTAACTCTGGCTTTGTCAGGAAATTTGTCCATTTTTTTCAAATAAACTTTTCTTTCATTAAATTTTACAAGGAAACATTATAAAGAGGAAAAAAAAAAAGAAAGAAACGCTGTAAAATTACTCAACTGTGAAAGCCCAAATTTATGGTGTTAAATTATTTGGCTTTCATGTGTTGCGCACAGCTACATGACTACTACTAACCAGCACTGGTCTCAGCTATGACATGTCCAGTCAAATATCGTCATGCCTGTAGTAGAACCTCCATTTCCAGTGTTGGTGACTATGCATAGATGTACATTTTGTTATTTAACGAAGGCTTTGATGATGTAGATTTTGAGAGGAAGTTCTGATGTTAAAGTGTAAGAGACCATTGCAGGCTTTACTCATCTTAAAAAAAAAAACAACAAGCGCCCACACACACACATACACGCATGAAAATATTTTTCAGTTATCTCTTTGGGCACTGATTTCTACAACAGTGTATGGTCTTCTAACAGTTTACTGAATTTTCCCTCAGCTTCTGGACCTGTTCTCTAAGAAAAGTTCTCCTTTGTATGGTTGAAAGTGTAGATCGAGGATTTTAATGACTATTTCGTAATGCAGCATTTTCCAAACTGTGGTCTGCACTCCAAGACCACAGTTCGGAGTGGGGCGTCTGTAGTGGGGCAGCCCTTGGTGGTGCTTGGTTGTCCTGAGGTCTGCACCAGGTCCTGTGCTCAGAACTGTCTCCATTAGCAGGGTATAGCCCATGGCCACAGGGCAGAACCAGACCCTCTTGTAGCCTGTGTTGTTATGTGAACACGGGCAACTCATGGCACAGGAATATCACCTTTGAACTATAATTTCAGAGCTTACAGCAGAGGAAGTTTGGAAACTTCAGACTTGTATACAGTATCCACCAACATTTATAACCTTTCTCTGCTTCAGCATTCCCATTGCTCTGCCTGTTGCCCTCTGCCTCTGCCCTCATTTGCACGCCCTGGCTCTGGCCCTTCGCTTCTTCCTCTGCCTTCCCCTTCGGCTTCTGCCATTCCCCTTGTCCGTGTCCCTTGCACCCGATTTCCTGTCCCCCCTCATCCCGCTGCTTCCTGTAAACACGCCGCTTTTCCCGCTCCTGCTGGCTCTGTGGGCCCGTCAGTTGTTTTCCTCATGTCCCATGTGAAGCTCGCCAGGGCTTTGCTCCCTCCTCTGTCCTTTCTGGAGACCGCTCTCCCCACAGCTCTTCTTTCAAGGAAGGCTCTGTTCAGCTCCTTGGAGCTGTGAACTGAAACATGTGCTTCTGGCAGACTTCTCAGGAAATAACTAAATCTTGTATCTGCATATACAATCTACATGCTAGAACTACATAAACAATATGAGGCTGTCCTTATATTTCGACTAAATATTATAGACTTGCGTTTGGGCTACATATAGGTGAAAATATGTTCCTGCTGGATGGGTGACCTTACCAAAGTACATCACTGAACAGGTGCACAAAAAGAGACAGCGCCCAGAAAGGTACCTGCTATGGGCAAGTAACTCAGAAGTAGAAGTTAAGCAGTGCTTTAAAGGGAGCTTTTTTTCATGTGTTGTGTTGGATCTAGCAGTTTTACCAGTAATGTATGTCCATTAGCTAGAAGGACTCTGTCTATGTGGGATCGTTATGGACAGCTTCCTCAAACATGCAAGTCCAAATATGTGGCAGAGATTTTTTTGTCTTTCTTTTTTTCTTTCTTTAGGTTGCTTATTTTTGAGGAGTTTAGGAAATGTTTCTTTATGAAAAAGACTAGTTAAGCAAGTATCTCACTATAATATATATATATTTTTTCTTTTGCCACAGAGATTTGGTAGTGATGTATATAGTGCTGCCTTGTCTGTAAATTCTTCCTTTCCTTGCCCGAATGCATGGGCAGCAGAGTGGTATCTTCACGATCTGCCTCTGATTTCCTGGCGTTCTGTGCATCCTTTCCATGGAGTTTTTTGCCACAGACTGTGATTTTCTAACCCCAGCGAAACAGTCTGTTTAGGCAGCAAAGTAGTCTATTACAGCTTGATTTCTGATTTCCTACAACAATTGTTGCTGTAATGAGGGGAAAAGACAAAACCCTCTTAAAATCAGTTCAAGGTTAGCAAAACAAACAAAAAAAAGTCTTGCACTAGTATCAATCAGAGCTGCCTGCATTTGTCACACTGTTTGATAGTGACAGAAAAGCACTGTTGCAGCTGGCTTGCTTTAAATTGTCCACAAGGATTTGCCCCAAAGATCTTGGTGCAGAAATAAACCGGGCTTTGCTCCTCTGCCCCGGGTACTAACGTCATCGTCACCATGAGCTGGCGCAAGGCAGATACGCCAGGGCCATAAGCAGCAAGAGCAGGAGCGCTCCCTGGTCTGAACTCCCATCCTCCTCATGAGCAGAGCCTAATTCAATTGACTTTTGTTGCCCAAGATGAGATTAATGCCCAAGTCTACGCGTGCTGTCGCCAAGTGCTTCTCAAATCCCTACGCGTTTAATAGCGTATTCATCAATTAAAGGTGAAGAAGCTCTCTGGCTTGCAAGGTAGGATTAATGTGTCCTAGACGTAAGTGCACGCGGCCTCCCCGGTGCCACCGCAGCCCGGCCGGCCCCTGCTGGGCTGGGGCTCGCGTCGGGCGCCTCGTGCCGCTCACAAAGGCGCTTTCTTCTCGCGGCGCTCTGCTCTGCTGCCTCGCGAGCGCGGCCGCGGCGAGCGCGCCTCGCGGAGCTCTCGTTATCGTCTGCACGGAACGGCTTCCCAAAGTGCCTGCATCAGAATATGTCGGGTGTTTTTTATTTGTTTTCTTTCCAAGATAGCGGCGATGCAGCCCTCTCGGGGATGCAGTTTAGTGAGATGGATCACACGTAGGTAACTGGCAGTTCAAGGAAGCCCTCGCTCGGCTTGTTTACACGAGCACGTTTTAGAACAGCCATTTAGCTTCCACCCGGGTCCACCCCGCTGCCCAGCTGGAAGTGTAAAGGCCGCCAGCGGGCCTAGAGGTCGCTGATAAACTAAACCCCCATTTGGCAGGCAAGGAAGCCGGGATGATAAGGATGTTGATTTATGTTTTATCTGTCACTACATTTTCAGTAAAGCTGGGCAGCCAGCCTGAACGGAGTGAGCTCTGTTATCACCTCTCCTTAGTTCTTTAAGTGAAGTAGATTCCTTAGTTTCTCCTGCTGAACTCGGCCGCATTAATTGCAAGGATAAACAGGACGTACCCTACCAGGGCTAACGGCGGCTAGTTCAGCTCGTAGCCAGCACAAAGCCAGCAACTTTGGGGCAAAACAGGAGTTAACTAGACATGTTTCCACCATTGAAACGTATTACAGACTTGAACCAAATGTAATGGCTGGCTCACTTGGAGAGAGCTTCCCTGACGTGGCTGTAGTCACCCTCTCTGGCAGCTGGGAGTTCGCTCCTTCGCTCTGTGCACATCAGGTATGACCACACAATACAGGAAGAATCTGACAGCGTTCATTACAGGGGAAATAAATATGGTGAATATTATGTATTTTTATGTACCTTCCCGCCATTTTGGAGATCAGCATTGTAAGGTTTTTACATCTTATTTTTACTGGCAAACACATTTTTGCTTTTGGGAAGAAATGCCTGCCTTTTGGGCTGCTAGAAGAGCCACAGAGAAAAGGATCTAAAGATCTGGGAGAAGAAAATGGACATTCAAATACTAAAATATTCCAGTTGCATGCAATCTAAAATGTTAAAAATATATATTTTCCACCTCATCCCCCTCTGATTGCTTTTTGCTTAGTTCCTCCTTCTCTCCCCAAATGTTTCAGGCTACCTTTCCCATCCGACATTATATTCTTTCCTAAACAAAACATGTAAGAGAAAAAGAAGTTAGTTCCTGGTTGAGGTCAGTGGGAACTTTGCCATTGACTTTAAATAGGTCCAGAAGCGGGCCCAGCAGAGCATTTTATAGCTTCCTCTATTTATCTTAGGTTTTATTTTGAGCAATGTGTCTTCTGTATGACTGCATTATTTCCACAGCAGACACCATAATAACTGCCTCATATACATTATTATATACACACGTACTGACCAAAGTGTTATTGATAGCTATATTATTTTAAACAAAAATAGAAGACGATTATAAAAGCAGGGCGCAAGGGTGCTTTGCAGTGCTGGCTTGGTGTAGGACCATTGTGTTTTTTGTAATTTTGTGCTGGAAAGGCAGTTGGACTAACACCATGGGCAAACACAGAATGCTGTTGGCTATTGGGAACAGCTAATTAATAGAATGACACTAATTCACAGTTAAGGTAAGGAAGCTTGGGCTGCAGTTTTCTTCAATGCGTTATGGTGCCCGCATGCAGTCTTCTCTTTCTGACGCGATGGGGAGGAAGGAAGGGATAACCAAGCCCGGGCTGAAGTAGGATAGGAACTGAACCAAGCTGTTTGACCTTAGGATCATTAAGCTACTAGGCCAAGGACAACAATGTGAAGCTTGGCAGAAATTTGGCTGATGTCCAGGGATATCAGCATTGGAGTGTGCTACTCATTTGTTTTACATGATTCAGACAGATGATGGCAGGGAATATTTCTGTTTCTTATTCATGACAGTTAGGAATTTTGTGGTCTTTTGAGAAGTATGTCCAGAGAAAGCCCGCAGAGACATTTTGCACATTAATTCATCACTGTTACAAGTACAGCATATTATAGCTGGGCGTAAAGTATCTGAGAGCTTGAATACATGAGAGAGATAAAGGTGGTTTTGCTGCAAGAGTGGCTGCAGCCATAAACTGGACATGGTGGCTTCTGCTGCGGCAGAGGGAGGCCAAGGTAGATGCCCAGCTGGATAAACGCTCCAGCTCATGCAGGAGGATGGATCAAAGGGCTATAGCCTGTCCTTGCCCTTCTGGGGTACTCCAGAGCAGCTCGGGTTAGTACAGTTAGCGCGATAACCTGCTTGCAGGGGAGCTTTGCTACAGCTGCCTTCATCTTTCACAGTAAATTAAAGCAGCTGCATGCAGAACATATAACCCATTTACTTCTGGTTGTCACAGGAAGAAATCTACTGATAGGCGAAGCACAGAAGCATTTATGGAAACCCATCAGTGAGCAGAAATCACGGAGCCTGCGACTCAGAGCAGCTGGAGTCCTTCCCTTTGATCTGAGGCGCGTGTTATCAGGCACCTAGGATGAACACTAGTGTGTCATAACACTCACAGAGGGAGAGGTGACAGCGCTCGCGCCCAGAGATGTTTCTGAAGGGGGAAAACAAAATGTATTTGTTAGCTGACATAAAAAGATATTGTTGGCAATGAAATGGCACTCTGGGAACCTCAAGGAAAGGAAAAACTACTTGATGAGAGGGCAGCCTTGGCTGCGGCATAAAAGCTTGTTAGACTGGAGTCTAACAAGACTGGAGCTTGTTAGACTGGAGTCCAAGACTGGAGAAATTTTACAAGTATCATCCATTTGCTTTCTTATTGGAGTATCTCACAAACTACCATGGTTGTTCTCCAGTATATTTGTTTTTCCAGGTATTTTCCAAGTGCATTCTACAAGCATATCTTTGGTGTTTACAAATTTGTCTGAACATATAATTCTCTTAAGTTGTTTTTTGTTGTTGTTTTTTTCCTAAAACAAAAATAACTCTTCAAATTCAGATGTTGAAATAATCATATAGCCTGGAAATATCATGTATTTTCCTATGTGTTTTATTTTCTGTTTTTCCAGACTTTCCTACTAGTAAACTGAATATGCATGGAAAGCATGGATATGCATGGAAAGCAGATTAAAAAGAGTGTCAATAACACTGAAATAAATTCACTATTTTATTCAAGTGGTTATCCAGGAACATTTTGAGGCACTTTCCCAATTTCTGTGTTCTTTTTTAAAAAAAGAAAAAAAAGAAAAACGTATCTCCATCAAGTTTTCCCATCATTTTACGAGTTAAGCCGTGCAGGTTGCCGTGTTCCATTACACAGGCCCACGTGCACTTGTTTGCCCACAGTTTGCAACCAGCAGCCGCCTTGCCCCAGAGCAGCTGCTGGTGCTCCAGATTTGCAGCTTCCTCTTGCTCTCTGATATTCCATAAAACTGTTTATATTCACTGTAAAAGTATTTTCACTCTGTTTGCTTAGTGACCATGTACCACAAATACTCTTTTTACCGCTAACGATCATGAAATGAAAATGTTTACAAAACCTTATTTAGTGCCCGGAGAAGCAGTGCCTAATAAACTATATAAGTGTTTGGAGGGTGTGTGTGGGTGCACACGCACACTTGCATATGAACAAAGTATTTGCCTATTTTTTTCTGCGCAGCAGCAGGAGGGCGATGCTGGACTCTCCCTAGGACTGCTCTGCGGCTGCGTGTGCTTGGTGCCTGCTGCCGGCTTTTATAACTCTTTGAAGCTTATTTATGGCCTGTGGAAGAACTGACATGTGAACCAGGCAAACTATTTTTGAAGCTTTTCTTGAAGTCGTGGCCATATCTTTTTCAAGATTGTGTATTTGTGCCTCAAAGTGAACCACCTAAGATCATGTTTTTGAGCTCGTTCGTTCTGCACTGCTTTAATGCTACTCGTGATAAACAGTTTACACATCTCTCCTGCATTATTGTAACTCCACGTGAGTTCCAAAGGAGGAATTGGCCCACAGCTTTTAGTGTGCTGACACATTTGGAAACATTTGCTTCAATATTTGGAGTGTGAATATTTGCATTTAAAGGAACTCTGCTCCATAAAAGGGGAATGTAGAGCACAGGCGCATGTGTTCGTTGAGTTAATTTTTGCTGCCCTAGAGAATAAGATGCTGTTCTCCTTCTGTTTGCTGTTCTGTTTGCAGCTGACTGCTCTTTCTCAGGCCATGCACAGGATGTCTAGGCAATGCTTGGTAGCTTTCATCCGTTCCTTTGCTACTTTCATTTGGTATCTCGCACACAGTCTGTGTTTCCAGTGCCAAATCCTCTTTATCGCGCTCACAAAAACAGGCTGTGATGTGCTGCCAGCGGGAGCAATGTGCAAAGGGGTGAACTCTTGGAAGGGAAAGCTTTGCTGCACAAAAAGCATTCAGACCCAGCACCAGCAGCCTCTGCTTTTCAGCAGATCGGTTCTTACGGCACGGCGGGATTTAGACTGGAAGAACTGAGGCCTCTCCAGAGTTTCGACTTTGAGTAGGCGCTTTTGTTTTTCTTTTCCTGTTGTTTTGGGTATTTTTGTTTTAAACATGTAGCTTGGATTAGAACATTTATTCCTTTTCTGGTGACCCTGAAACCATTACCACTGTCAGCACAGTAGCTGAGCCGCTGATAAGTCTAGGCCCTGTTCCCCCAGTTTATGTATGTGAGAGAGGTTCTGAAGTTTGATGCCTTTTATGCATATGTTCTTGCTTTCACTCATACAGATTCCTTATTTTTATACTTTTCAGTAATCTTGTAGGTGAAATCTATTGGGACTTGTTGTATTTGGACTACTTAACGATTTATTTTGCTAACCAAGAACATAACCCAAGAGCCTTGAGTTGAATTGAGTGGTTCAGAGTATTTCTTTTGCTGCTTTAATCAAGCACCAGGACTGACACTACAAGCAGCTGTGCTGTCCTCATTACCAACAGGGGAATTATTATTTCACAAATGAATTTGCAGTTTCCCCTTGTGTAAATCTGACAAAATACAACTGAAACCTGCTGTTGACCTAGCTCTGCTGCTTCCTGTATCACAGGGCCTCACATTCTGAAAAACAGAGTTCTCCATATCTTACCAATTAGTTACCAACAACCTGCTAATGCATGTGATGTATTTTATTCTCTAAGAGAACCAGCTTGCAAATGAGATTTTTCTGTTAGAGCTTTGGAGACTTTGGCATGTGTTTATGCGAGAATGAGAACCAAATCTTTCAAAATGTCCAAGAAAATTGCATCCCTCACTGGCCGCAAGCACCTCTTATTTAAGGAGGGCTTGGCAGTATCTCCTGACAGTGGAGAATGTTTTTCTTTGGAGCATTAAAAGTAGAGTACCTGCTCTTGTTACTCCTCTTGCAGGATACAAAACATAGTGTCACTTTTTTCAAGGTATTCAAGCTACAGCAGGTTCCTCTCCATTTTAATTAAGAAAGCAAGATCTGTCCGCAGAACAGACTGGCTTCTGTGCAGTGAGGAAACAGTTTTATGTTTCCCTGAATTTCTCTCTGTCTTTTGGAAAGTAGCCAGAGATACCCGCAAGCACCCCAAGTTTAGAGGGGCCTCTGTTTGTCCAAAGCAGTTCAGAACATCTGATATTATAAAATATGTGAGAGAGAAGCTTTTAGCATCCCAGCTTCAGGAATAACTAACTTTTCCTTTTAACCTGTAGACTGCATATGTTTTAGATTAGTATCATTTGTGTTTTTGTAGGCTTTATGAGTATTTTTTTTAATAATTTTCCTGTTTTCTGAGTAAATTATATGAAACATCTGCCCTAAATTTAATCCATCAACCTCATAAAGGGAAAGGCAGACGTTTTATGAGTGATATTATAAAATTTAGATAATTATCTTGTTTGTTTTAGCAGTTTCTATTTTGGTCTCTGTACAGTATTCTTCCATTAAAAGACAATTTTAATATGGTGTACTGGTTTAGAGGAACACTCAGCGATCACACAAGGCATATATATAATAACGTTCATGTTAATCACGAGTACTTTATGTGTTATTAACTGAGCTATATTTACTCTATAAGCATAAACTTAATTTCAAGCCTGTTATATGCTTCTCAGATTAAAAAGAAAACAAAAACCTCTGCATACACAGCATATAATTTCACTAACCTTCATTAGCAATGGCACTTACGAAAGTGCAAGGAGGATAGACGAAAGTTGGCCTAGCGCAATGAATATGCAGCATATTCATGATGGCCTTTCCCACTGTCACCTGAGCCCGTGCACTGAAGTTTGTCATTCTCTGCCTACCATTATGTGGAAATCATTCTTTTTATTGGAAGATGGAAATATATTCTGGGGAAAGCTCACATGTATGCCTGTTCTTTGCTGCTTTACTAAACACCTGCCATTATCTCCTGTCAAACATGGTATGGTGTGCTAGCTTAAACCTTTGGTATGCCCTGATGTGGTTAGTCGTGCTTCCAATGAGATTGTTCCTGCCTTTCTTAGTCAGAGCAGCCCCCTCCATTGACTTTGCAGGCTAAACCCAGTACTGGAAGTAAGCTCCAAAATGTGCCAGGCAAGTGACAGAAGTATTTTATTTAGGAGCAGATACTGGTGGTTTGGCTTTGAGCAGAAGGTCACTGGGCTTCTACTGCTTGGCAGGAGTGAGGACCAAGCTAACCCAGCCACAACGGAGAGACATTGCCTGCCATCTCTCATGTGGTTCAAGTCTCTTCTCCTGATTTCCACCAATCTTTCCTCAACCAAAAAAGTAAAAGCACTGGTTTGGAATGCTATTTTATTAGGCTTTACCCTCTGCTTGTGCCCTGGCGATCTGCGCTGGTCGGAAATCCTAACACGCATTTCCTTCAAGGGGATTCTGCCTGGGAATAATGGGGAAGATTGGTTACCTCTGGCTCCCAGAATGCTCACATGGTCTGTTAAGAAGAGATCAAAATGTAAACAAAAAAGCAAATGCTCAAAGGAAATATAGCAAAATTTTGTCAGAAATACGAACTCAGTGTATTTTTCTGAGGGCTATTTGTGTTGTGGAGGAGCTGAGAGGAAGGTAAGACAAGCAAGCATGTTGTCACTGGGCACAGAGAGGCTGCATTCTTGTTTTTTCCTCTCTCCAGTATATATCAATGGATAGAGAATTCATTCATTTGCATCTTGCTAAGTGGTGCCAGAAGGCAACAGAAAATAATAGCAGTGGTAAAGGCTTCGCTGTGTGAATGATAGGCAATTTGTATCCAGAATCTAGTATAGGGTTTTGTTTTTTTTTCTAATGGCTATTCCGGCACAGCTCTAGGGTCACAAACTGGTTAAAATTCTGTAAAGTTTTCCATATTATAGCAGACTTTAATAGCTCGCTTTTTCATAATAGTAGTTAAGAGGAACCAAATAATTCTGAATATTTTTCTTATTTTCTGTTTGAGGCTTGTCCATCTAAACACGCCGATTTTCACAAATTCATTGTACAGATTAACTGGATTCTTTTTGTAGCACTTTGTTGTCCACTTAAACTTTGGACTTTTATAATTAGCTTTTCTTTATGTGTTTTCATTATTTTTGCTCTCCAGTTGGATTAACGCAGAACCCCCTTAGGCCCCCTTCTTGCTCGGTCATGGCAGTCACATGAAAGAAGCGCTAGACACCCAGGAGAGGTCTGCGACCCGGCGTGGACTCGTGGCTCCCGCTCCAGGCCGAAGGCGCCTTCACGACGCGTTCGGACCCCGCAGACGCGTAACGGGAGCAGGGGCGGCACCGGCTCCCGCTGCCCCCGGCTCTGTCGCGCTGTCCTTGTGAAGGCCGCGAGGGAGCAGGGCCGGCCGCCCTCCTGCTGCCTGGCCCCGCGCCTTATCTGAGGCTCATCATGGCACTGCGGCCTGAGGAGCACTAACAGGGAAATGGTGGCTGCCTCAGGACACGGCTACTTACATTTTTTCTGCATTACAGTAACTCGCAGCAGTTGAGTGATGTTTACTCTCTCCGGGTACTGGATGATAACCAGTCACTTAGGCATTTTTAGGGAAGCTGCCCCCAAGGAGGATCAGGATCCCTGAGAAATCAGTAAATCTTTTCAGTCCTTTCACTCTGTGGAAAAGGCACGTTTGCTTGTAATCCCATGCTGGGAATGAGAGCACTCACTACACCTGATAGGGCCTGGAAGAGATGCTTCTATCTCAGAAGCCCAGGCAGGAGCAGGAGTTTAAAATGTGGGAGATTCTTGGGGTTCTGCTTTGACACAGCACGAATGCAGTGTGAACAGAAAACGTGTGCTCGGCGTCCTCGCTCTGCTCGCCCTGGATATCCGCCTTCCCCCTGGCATCCAGAACTGCGAGGGGGCAAGAAAAACCTTTCACGCCCTAGCACACGAGGTGACTGAGCCTCCCTGTTCCTCAAACGTGTAAATCCGATATAAGCCAAATCAGAGTGCAAAATTAAAATATTTTCTCTTTTATATGCTTTATATAATGCTATTTCTTCAAGGATTTGAAATGCCAGAAAGGATTGCCAGGCTTTCATCCCGTTAGCTAACATGCTGATTGATGACTTTGATAATATGTGTAGTTTAATGATATTTACGCTGTTTGTCCAGCGAGGTATATTAAAAGAATGCTGAGAAAATAGCAGACGTGCTAAAATCCTGGAGTAACAGCTCATACATTAGCGGCGTTTCGTTGTGAACAAAGTCATTTTTCAGCCGAGCCATAAAGTAGCCTAAAAACAAGCGTGGCACTGTTTGCTTCAAATGAGAGCGTTGCCACGTGACCACCATCCATCTGACATCATTACTGACACGGCTTTCGTTAGCATGATATCTGATTAAGGCTCCCAGCCATGGTGGAGCCAGACTAAGTAGTCTGCGCGAGGTGGCTGAGGAAAGTTAATGTGTCAATGTTACTGTTGGGCAAGAGCGTCTGCTCAAAGTTTCCTTGGGAGGCCTAGGAGAGAAATGGTTGATGATCTTTCTAATGGGAATCTCCTGAAAATATCCGAAGATCTGGTAGTAATTAAAGACGTGCCGAGCGCCTACGAGGGATGCAAGCATTTCAGCGGGACGAAGGTGCCCTTTCTGCTTTAGGAAACTTGTGAATGCAACTGAGAATTAAGAAAATAAATAAGATGGCCAAAACTGATCATGCATTAGCAGGAGCCATTTAGTTAAATTTCTGCCTCGCATGTCAATAAATGCCTGGCTTGTGCATATAAACAGTCATGCCTGTGTAGGCCTAGATTTCTGTTTTGTACAAAAGCTTCCAAGGCTTGATTTTTTTTTTTAAAGAAGCAAATAGTTTTTAATAGGCACCCATGTTAAGGTATGCTTGCAACTTCTTTTTGAGATGGGAGGAATTCCACTATTTTTGCATTAGCCTTTAAAATTCTCAGTGATTGGTACGGTACCTTGTCATTTAGAAAACTTACTGACAAGTCTGCTAAAGGAGACCATATCAGTTTTCTCTCGCGGGAGAAAACCAGCATGGCTTGCTTTATGTCTGGGCAATGGGATGTCAAAAGAATTTTCTTCTGGCAATTCTAATGCCAAATTCTAATATTAAATTGTCCTCTTGGATCTGACTTCCTCCAGCAAAGGACTTCAGCTATTATTGCTCACTTTTACCTTTTAAAACTAGAATATGATAGCTAATTTTCATCGTATGCTATAACACTTGATGTATCTATTATCCTTTGATTTGCTGTAGGAATAAGACCAGGACTTCAGAGAGCTGTAAGGACTAGCTTACAACTTCAGCTGAATGACTGTCTTCTTCGCATTGTAAAAGGTGACAGAGAAACCTGAATCCCAATAACTTTCAATGAGATGTATGATTCTCAACACCTAGGTCCTTTTTGAAAAAAAAAAAAAAGGATTTAAATAATTGAAGATAAAAATTTAAATGCTAAAGATAGTTAAGGGTTTGACATGGGAAATACACTATTCTCACCAAAGAGTAGGTTACATGTTATTTTACTACATATTGTTAGATCAAGGAAATCTTTACTTCCATTGCTGATGATGTGTCCCATAGAGTCTGAGCACTAACTTTGTCTAGATGACTATTAGTAGTTCAAAGGGAATGCTGCATTTGCATGACACTTTCTTAAAAGCACAGTTGTTGACACTACTCAGTGACATGAGCCATTGTAGATCCATGCATGGCTTTGAACAATCTTGTTCAGATGAGTCTTTTGGCACGTCAAGAACAGATTATATTTCAGAGAAATACTGAAAATACTGAAACCTTCATGTTGCAGGTTACTTGTCCACATACAAAATGGTTAAACAGAAGCAAATTCAGAAAGTCTAAATACTGTATAATTTGGCTTGTGTCCAACCAATGAGAAATGCTAAGGATTTGTGTAGATTAAATTGGTCTGTTCTGGGCCTTACTCCTCTAATAAGCCCAATGAAATGATTGGGCAGACTTGAACAGTGAGGTGCTGTTCAGTGCAGAGTCTGGCCTTCTAGCTTCATATACCTTGTAGAAAATGTATTAAAAGACAGTTGTTTCAGTTCAAAAAGGTAATACTAAAATCAGTCTGAGATTGTTAGGAAAATGATCAGTATTAATCCACTGTAATGGTTTAAATAGTTATCCATAAATGTTTAATCTCCTATTCATTTAATTAGAAAAAAAAATATGAAGTGCTACGTTCATTTGGCATTAGACTCAGCAACACATTACTTAGATGAAATCACACTTGAGAGTGCTGTAGGCTGGAGCTGAGTAGCTTAGCTGATAAGGCCCTGGTTTGTCATCTACAAGACAACAGTTCAAGACTTCTCTGATTTCTTAAGTCAAATTAATTTAGTTATGTCAGCTATGCTGCCATAAGATGATAATTCAAGCTGTGTGAATGCCAGACATACTTTTACCTTCTTTGGTGAGAGTGAAACCGTGTAAGAAACATTGGGGGTTGCTAGAATTCATTTCAGGTGTGATGAGGAAACTGCTGCGTTTGAATCACAGGAGTTATAACACAAGTGTCCACCTGTTTTGGCTGCCTACATTTGAAAGGAGGTTTCCTTGTAAGGCCTCCTGAAAGCCAGCCTCAAACAGTTCATGTCCACTTGAACTCTGGTTGGATCTAGGATCAATCTATTAATTTAGAGAATATCTCATTGCACTCTCCGTGCAGGGCTCTAGCCTGCATTACTGTAGTGACTCAGCAGAGGATCCACTCGCATTATGTGTTTCTAGAATTTGCCAGTGTGTTGCAAATCATTCTGCTGAAGACATCCAGTCTCCTCTGCAAAGCAATGTCTCCTAATGTCTCCTAGGGTGCCTATTTCCTCTATGAATTTCCACTGAAATCACAGTGACAGTAAATCTTTGCAGAAGAGATATGAGGATAACAGCTTAAATGCTTACAGAGAAAACAGAAACTTTTTTTTTTTTTTTTTTTTTTTGGCAAAAGTGACTCATTCAGTAAGAGATAAAGGGACTGGAATTTTCCTAAGGAAATGTCTTCTAAGCCTATGCTTTCTGTCTGTATATCTGCCAGTAAAGCAGGCATTCTCTCTACTTCCTCAACAACTTCCATTTTGGTCCAAGTTTTACAGAGGGAGAAAGGTTTCAGAGATGCAAAATCGCCCTAGTTTTGTCAAAGGAGGTAGCTAGATAGAGGAACAAACTCTGTTAAAGGCCCAACTGAAAGTTCAGCATGAACTCCATCAGAACAGTCGTTTATGAAAGAACTGTTAAGAACATTTGAATTACAGCACATATACTTACTATATTACTAGAATACTGCCCAGATTGCCATCCTGAAGTAAATGTGCTGTGTTGTAGTAGTGTAGGGGAGTGTGTTGACAGAAACCACTATAAACGGAGAATGAAATAATTCTGATTCTGCAATGAACAGTCCAAATTTATGTAGCATTGCACAGAGATCTGGAAACACTGGTACCATTCAGTAATATTAAACCTGGAAATAATGAAGCCAAGATAAAGTCCCTCCTTACTTTAATGCTAGGGGAAGTTATTTAAGCCTGTTTCAAAAGATGAAGAAATAAGGCAGAGAGAAGATGCAAATAAAACTATGGAAATTGTGCTAGCCATGGGAATTCTATCTATTTAGTCTGCTCTACACACAGTAAGTGATAGTTGGGTTGGAGGGGTAACTCATCAGCTTCAAAATGTGCCATTGTCACTTTATTTGCAAGGAACCTTGGTCACTGTGGAAGCATATGATTGAAATTCACATTCACTATTAAAAAGAATGCTGAAAGTGAATTTCCTCATGCATCCTCTAAGCTGATACCTCAATTACACATTACTTAGCTGGTAGCGCTGCTTCGTTTTTTGCAATAGCCTCAGTGATGATCAAATTTCTCAGGAATGACTGTCCACAATGCATCAGAGCTTGTAAAACTTTTACATTTATCATAGACCAAATAATCTGGTAAGCAGCCAAGCCTTCGTTTTCCATCAAAGAATACTAAAAAGAAGCCAATTCCTGGAATCTGATGCAAATGCATTTTCTGTGAACTGCCCTGTCTCTATGCATGGTTTAGAAGACTGCATCAGAGAAGCCATTTAATGACTAAAATATTGTTGTTACTCCCCCTCTTTCCACTAGAATTCTACATATCAAGTTTTCCAAGACATATATGCTCTTTTTAGTGACTTGAAATGTTTTCCTAATGATTGAATTCTGCTTAGCTGTAGGACACTCTTCCAGACCTTTAGAAACCAATGTAGTGTATGAGATTGGTGATAGGCTATAAACATGTCTTTTGGGGCCACTAAAAGCAGTGGTAGGAGAGTAACCTATTTTGTTTAACAGTCCAGGTGATAATCTTTCCTAAAATTATATATTGTAAAGCCATTTGTCAGTGTAGTGCTGTCCAGCTGTCCACTTGTACAGCTATTGAAAATTGGTATGTCTAATTATTCAGTTGCACTTCTGCAATACTTCTGACTTAAGTTCAGTGTTTTTGCCTTGAAATTCAATAGGTTGCTTGACACTTAGAGGCACATCTTCAATACTGTGTAGTGCAAATCAATTGGTCTATGTAATGTGAATCTAGAGCTTACTTCCAGTTTGGTGGGTACTGAGTGAATCCTGTTTCATGTACTTTTTCATGGATTGATACATTCCAGCTTCAAAATATAGGACTTTTTCCTGTTCAATAGAAACTTGCTGCATGAAATTTTACATCTCAAATGTTTTGCCAGGAACTGTTACGTACACATGTGACTTTTTACTGTGAGGGTGACAGAGCCCTGGAACGGGCTGCCCAGAGGGGTTGTGGAATCTCCTTCTCTGGAGATCTCCAAAACGCACCTGAACGCCACCCTGTGTCACGTGCTCTGGATGTCCCTGCTGGAGCAGGGGGGCTGGACTAGATGATCTCTAGAGGTCCCTTCCAACCTCAGCCATTCTGTGATTCTGTGATCTGAAATGCCACCTACTCAGCCAAAAATGACTCGTGCTGCGACAATGTGCCGTGACTAGTGCAGCTTCTGTCAGAGCCCACCAGACTCATTTTCTCAGGAGCACAATTCATCATTGATGCAGGAATTATCGACTTCACAGCATGCAGAAAGTGACATGGACTGATGTCCCAGTCAGTGCTGTGTGATGATTCAGCTAGACTTCCTCCTGAAAAGCTAGACATTACTGAAAAATGAAGCTTCTCTACTGTATCTGAAGTTTGTCAGAGGTAATGTCTCTTTAAACTGTTGTCCATCAACTGCTGACAAGGAGCACCAATTTGCAGGTTGAATGGGAGTTTCTTTTTTGCTCTCTCACTATTAATAAGCAGATTTTAGTATAAAATCACTTAGTAAGTTGCATGACTTTTAGTGTGTCCAAAGTGTTGTGAAGAGAGGACAAATATGACATAGAGATGGAGATATCAACATGGAGATTATTGGGCATCGTCTTGCATTTATTTGTATGCAAAACCGCCTTTGTATATTTGTTTCCTGAAAAGAATAGAAGAATTTTTCAGGACTTCTCCAAAGAGAATGACACAAGGATTGCACACTGATTCTTCCACCACTCCCTTTGGGTTCACACGAAGTCTGTGCCTCTGTGTGCTTTTCATCAACGCTTCACTTCGGTAGTTGTTTTCATTCTCTACATATGCCAAGAAAGCTACAGATCACACCCCAATTTCCACATCTGACAGGAATAAAGGAAGATCTATCATTCTAGTCTTGCACCATGAAGTCGACTTCCCTGCATGTTCAAGTTTCTAATCCTTCTGCTGTTTTGACACTGGACCCTTGCTTTCAGAGTTTCTTTCGTAATTCTTCAATCTATATTTTTTTATATATATTTTCCTGCTTCATATTCTGGATTCCTGCTTTCTCCCCCCTCATTCACTTTTTTTTCACTACTTCCTCTTCACTCTCTATCAGCCTATTGCTGTGGTGTCTGCTGTTTTTTTCCCCTTACTATGGTAAGGAGAACAGTCCTTTCTTGCATGTGCTTAATCTCCGCAGCCCTTGAGAGCCTTGATGACTCAGAAAAAGTGCCCCTTGAATTTCGCATGTATTTATTTGCCTACAGCTGTTTCATTTTGTTTTAATGAGTATTGTTAGATAATGTGAAATCTAGTGGGAATGTTAGATTAAAGCAAATTTAGTTTTCTTCTTGATCTTTTATAATTTGTCCGGTATAAAGCTTTATAGTGTACAGCCAGACTCTTTTTTTTTTGTTTATTTTTTTTCCCATGTCCTCCTTCTTGACAGTTTTGTTTACAAAGAAAGAAAATTCAGCCGCTACAGAAAAGACCAGAAGATGATGTCCAGGAGTATACAAGGATTAAGGGAGATAGTTTAATTATCAACCTTAATGCTGCCATTTCTAACAACAGCTTACCTTATGTTTCCTCTACTAAAAAATCTGTGTGCGTAGACTTTAACTCATTGGCCTTTCTTCTTAATTTTTTTCAACAGAAAGTTAACACGGAACATAAAACTGAAGCAGCTCAAGAGCTGTAGAAATAAGAATTAGCAGCTTTGCTGCTTTTAATACTTTTCCTTATCCCTGTTTTAAAAAAAAAATCGGCTTAGCATGTCCCTTCTTCTCTGGCAGCCTATTTTGAACTTGGGCCAGTCTGGGTGCGAGCTCCAGGTTTTAGCTAGCGGAGACCCCGTTGCTAATCCGCCGTGTGTGATTTGGCACGAGCCTGAGCGAGGCCTGTGCGTGGATTCAGAAAGTGAGACTGGCAGAAATTTTAGGCCGAGAGATGGCAGAAGGAATGTGTGTTCATTCGCAATCAAATGTGGGGACGGTGCCGAGGACAACGTCGCAAGGACAAGGCCAGGCTGGCCCATGCGGCGTGAACAAAGTCCCAGAACGCCCCTAAGTTTGGGGAGGCGAAGGTCACGGGAGCAATATCGGGCCACGCCGAGTCTATGTCATAAACCGTCGATAAAGAGCTCTTGTGCGAGGCAGACCTTATGTTTTCTCTGCCTGTGTTTGTTTTTCACCAGCACCCCATCAATTCACAGCGCAGGGTTAATAAAAATCCACACAAGTCTCAAGGTGTTTCCTTTAAACTTCTTTGGACGTTGCATGGATGGACAATAACGTGCAGCTGACCGAAGGCTCAGACCCCTAGTGGTCTGCAATTTCCAGTGCAGGGTATTTTAGCCCAGTTTGCACGTATCTGGCATGATTAAACGCTTGGGCTGCATTTTTAAAGCTAAGTTTATCTGAACAAACATTTTGTGTGCAGCATAAATCCCAGGAATCTGTCACGAGAGGCAGGCCTGAATCGTCTCGGCCACACTGCCAGCATATCTAATCCATATCATCACCGCTTGACAAAGACTAACCCCCAAGTCCCGTTACAGTGAAGATGAAGCTCTTCTGTCTGATCTTCTTTGCCCTTGATGCATTTTTATTCAACTCTTTAAAAGGAGATCTATGACCTTTACTCTCATTTTGTCGTCGTGAACATCTTCTGGCCCTCTTCGGATTCCGTGGTGTTTTACAACATGGCATTCTGGTTAAAATTTGTATTAATAGCAAGGTTGAAAGAAGCAAAGACTAATACTTTAGACTCGGAGCAGCTATTCATCACGTTTAATTGCCATCAAGTCTACTTAAAAGATAGCTGATTCACCTACTCTGTGTTGCACAGTAAAGTAGTACTATATGGAAAATACCAGAAAGAGAATTATTTTAGCAGGTGCACACATATATTCAAACTAATTTCTAAATAATGAGCTAAATTCTTGCATTTTTCCTCAGAACATTCTAAAAAAGATTTTCTGTAGGTTTTAGGGCATTATAAGCGATGAAAAGTTTCAGTAAAAAATATTATTTTACTTGTCAGTTTAACCAAGGATTTCAGCCAACATCAGAATGTTTTGCACATAAATGACAGAAAACTAGACTGCTGCTGTTCAAACTTGGCGTTTTTTTCCAGATCTCACTGTGATAAGATTCAGATAGAACAAAAACAATTGTTTGATCAGATATTTGTGAGCCCCCTCCAGGGCTCCGCCGTATCTTACATCCATTTCTAGAAATTTAAATGTCAAAAAATGTATGTATATTTAAGAAAAGAAATCGAAGCAGAGTGGTGTGAAGTGAAATGAGCAAAGCACTTTTATGTTTGAAAATATAGCCTTATCTTAAGGTTCACCCTTATTTAAAAATCAAAGGCACCTTTGAAAAGAACAAACAATGTTTTATTATGTAAAAAAGCAAATGGAAGTGATGCATTTTTTTTTCAATTGAGGAACACAATAATTTTGTTTCCTACAGCTGTCAGTCCACCACAGTTGATAAGAATTGTGTTTTTATTTTTATATTTCCATTCTCATACTGATTATAATGTATTTATTCTACAGGAAAGTACAACATTTTCTTACGCTTATGAACAACTCTATTAGACCACATCCTTAAAAATTTGACTGTATGTCACCAGCCTGAACCATTACATTTCAGCACTGGGAAAAACATAAAAAATATGAGATAACACAAGTGTCAGTGCTGAAATATCTGAATCAGATGGAGGTTATAGAACATTCTCCCAAACTTCCCATCCCGATTAGGAAGATCCCGATTAGGAAGGAATTGCCACAGCTGCGTTCAGTATTGGCAACAAAACATAAAACCAGTTGAAACTCACCTGGTTTGGGATTTATTACAAATTTGAAATGCAGACAGGAGCAACTGAAAGATTTTCTACATTTTTACAAAATGTTGAACTTAGGCTTACTTTAACTGAACTTTGGCCAGTTCGTGACTGTTAAAATAAAATAATCCAAAATCATCTAGCAAGAATAGATAAATAAATAAACCCCCTCAATCTCAGAATTAATTCAGCAGCTGTAAATTAGTTTTCTTTGCAACTTGGGATTTATTTGGTCTTCAAATTTAGCAGGAATCTAGTAATGAAGTTCTCCATGAGTCAATTTTAAAGTGCCTAAGCACACTGCAGTTTTGAACATTTGAACATTATTTTCATAATAATCATCCTTCCAACTTTAAGCTGGACTCCAATTAAAGGCAGAAAGGTTCTGCAGACTCAGACAGACTGTGGGAGTTGATCATTAACTCACAGCTCTTTTTAATATTTCTATACTGAAAGCTTACACTTTTTGCCATTTGTTTTATGCCTTGTGACTCTGTGAGGTGGTTGTTGTCAATTAGGTGCTCTATTAAAGCAATATAGGTACATTGGAAAATGTATTTTATCAAGTAATTTTCCTGGACAATAAAAATTTCTGCAGAATATGAATGGATTGTGGAGCTGTTTTCCTGTGTTTTTGTGTGTTAGCTGAGATATCCTCTTCATCTTATGGAATTCTTTCACACTTGCACACAGCTCTTGTGAGATGATTGAGAATGTGCCATTCAAGAGAGGAAAACAAACTTCTGCCACCACTTGTAACCTCCTCTCATATTCTTGTAGAGATCTATCTAGACTAGCTAACAGGAGTCTAGTATTAGCATAAACACCACGTGAATTAATGTAAGCAGGTTAATATAAAAATAGTGCCTATGAATATGTCTTGCTAGCTGAAGACTGATCAACATGATTCCTCTCTTGAGGAATTAGTGAAGACCTCGTCGTGACCTCAGGGCTACACAGTGTATTAAGTGGATTTATTCTCAGCAGAAGGCAAAGTGGTTCTTCAGGCACTTGTTTATCTTCTCAACAGTATTTCAGCCTTCCTTTACTTAGCTCTACCCAGGTTTAAATCCGTATTAAAATACTGATGGAATAGGACTGTGTTAAATGAGAAGGGTCTACAGAGTCCTTGGCCATGTGCATAGAGCTGGTATGGTAAGTAAGTTGATGAAGGGTAGTAGTATTAAGCCCTTCTTTGAGAATTGTGTATGGGAAGAGAGGGTGTCCTATAAGGTCTGTTCAGGTTCTGCTGGACAGGTATGAACATAGCCAAGAGTACGTAGAACTGTGCAACACCTTTTTGCACATGTATTGTTTCCAGGTTGTTTTCTTCCAGTGACTTCGTATCCTCTAGAAATCAGTATATTTTTACTCATTCTGATTGAGTTAATGTTCTCTATTATGGTTCTAACTAACTGAATTGTTTCCATTCTACAAAAATATTCTGCAAATGCTTGCTAGCATTTCACAGTAAATCATTCTGGCAATTGAGTCTTTTTGCACAATCTTCTTATACTGTTTTGAGAAATATCTCTTTTTTGCAGACAAAAATTTATGCACAAAAACTGAAATGTCCCAGAAACAATATTGCACTTATTTTAAGAGCTCTTGAATGATTACAAAATAAAGCATATTTTTCAGATGTTAACCAACATGGGATAATGAATAGCTAATATTTACAGCATATTCTTTTGAGTCACTCTGTTGACTTAAAAAGAACTGTTTTATTATGTTGACTACTTTTCCATCATCTCTTTTTACTTCCACTGAAGGGGTATTTCATAAATATAGAAATAAGATGTATTTTTTGATCCATTACAAATCATTCCCTCAATTCCAGTCCCTTTTATATTGTCTGGAAAAAAACACTTATAATTTGTCTAGCATCTTTAATATTTTTACAACCTGAAACAGGAAGAGGTTTTTTTTTTTTTTTTTTTTTTTTTTTTTTTTTTTTTTTTTCCCCTGTGGAAAAGCAAAAAGAATTTCCAGAGCAAATCCAAATTTCTGAACTTCCACAGCAAGGTCGAAATTGCTATTAGAATGAAAGTTCATAGTCAATTGAAGGCTTTTTCTGTTTAAGTTGGTGTTTTATAGCAAAAAAGGGAGCCCTTCTATTGAGCTCTCCCAAATTACAAATCTAGCTCTCACAAAAGAATGGAAAGATGACTTTTGCACCAGTCATGCTGGTGGCAATGTCCTTTCTCCCTTGCTGAAATACAGAGAGGGTTAAGGCTTTAGTTCTATAAAGTGTTCCTCTTTTTGTGTTAAAACTGTTTTGTTAGATGCATAGGCCAGATCTTCCTTTTTTCTTTTTTTTTTTTGTTTTTCTTGTTTTTTTCCAAAACAGTGGAACATTTTCCACATATTTCAATCAGAACACAACCTAATCCTCAAAGTCCTCTGTTTGGATAACATAAAACTGACCTGAAGCTTCAGGCAAAACTGAAACCTGCTTTTGTAGCTTGCGAAAATCTGATTAAATAATCTGCAAACTGTAATGGAAAATTGTTGAGTGAAAAAATATAGTCCTTGTGATAAAGCAAAACTTGGGAAAATCTGTTCTGTAAGGTCTATAGCTTTTCAGGGCTTGAGCTGGTTCAGATAAGCTTCCAGACTTTTGGATGCTTATTTAATCGAACCTGTAAACCTGTTGAGGTTTGCCCATCTCCAGTTTTAGCATCCCCTCTGGAGGAAAGTTATCCAGCTGCAAGCTTTCCAAAAGCACACCTGGCAAAACAACATCTGCCTGACAGTGCCTTCGTGAGCCTTGGTCGAGGCTGACACGTTCACGCATCCATTCGAACCGTGGAGCGCCGTAGCAGGTTGAGTATTAGTGTACACTGGGGAGTCCTGATTCCTGACAGAAAATATAACGGCTTTTACGCTTTAAATTGCAGTGAAGCTTTATCCACAGGTGGTGCAGGTACAACATACGCCCCTATACAGATGGTGGGTAAAAGAGGTCATTTTATAACTACCTTTTTTCTGATTTCCAGTGTTGGCTTCAATGAAGTTGTTGCAATTTCAGATCAATATTTTCAGTGGGAGTTAATTCCAGCTGTTTATACTCTGTTGACTAAGAGCTTGTAAGCTGTGGTCTTGGTGCAAGGGGTTCTGCTGACATGTCGAGGTTATGAAACATCATTCCCTCTCCTTTATTATGGCTTCTTTTTTATCAGGTGGAGCTTAGTTTGGGGGGATTCAGTCAGTTAACAGAGATAGACACTGAGTAATTTAGCAGTTACTTTGAGATTAGTCAGCTGGAGAGCTAGCAGAACCATTCTTATGTGCCAAAAGGTCTTGCTTTGACGATATGGAGAGTAAATCTTACATTTCCAGGTTATTGAAAGCTAACAAAGAAGCTTTAATTCTGCTAAGGGGAAAAAAAAATGGGGGGCAGACTAATACATAGCCTTTTTTTTTTAACATAGTGTCTTTAACCTATTTTACGCAGTACATAAAATTCTCATGTTGCGAAAGCTTATACCGCATCCCATGTAAGACTGCCAGCCATCTCCTCCAAAGCATTTGCTGCAAAACTTTCCTTGTCTCACTCCATCTCCCTCACGCGCTCTAGGCTTTCCCAGCGGAGAGAGGGAGGCGAGAGGAGGTGTGACCAGGTGTCACTTCACAAGGCTGCCGTCCACAGCTGGCACGAGCGGGTCGCGGCAGCCCTAGCACCGGTACCGCTGCTGCTGCTGCTGCGCTCGCTCCGCGCTTCGGGTCCTGTGGCTTAGATCTCAACAGCTCTGAAATCACATCTACTTACTTGGAAAATTGATGCAAATATTGAATAGGCACAGGCCAGAAGCTGCATCTGGATCCGGTATCAAACAACCTCTTGGAGTCTGGTCTCAGAAGACCAACACAGAGGCTTTTAGTGAGGATGTAGGCAGTGTCTTATCAGCAACACCACCCCCTGGTTGAAAAGTTTGTACATAACCTGAGCTTCCACCAGGCTGTGACTTACACACACTGCACTGGCATATCTTTTATTTCGTGTAAGCCCTTCTCTGCTGACAAATGCTTTGTTTCCATTGCTGTTCTTAATCGGATTTTGTTGGACCGGAGTAAAGTTTTTATTTCAGTAATAGCATAAAATTATGTAGACCATTTAAATTTCTACATTTCTATAGACCTGAGAAATAACTGAGTAGTTTCGGGTAAATACTCAAAGCTCGAAGGCTGAGAGTAAGTTTGACCCAGAGAGTAGGCAGAGCCTAGGCAAAAGTAAAGCTTTTCTGTTTCAGCAGAATGGTAAAGCAGTGCGGATTCTGGATCCCATCTTGTTGAGTCCAAGCTTATGTACGAGCTCCCTTGGCGAAGCTTCCTCCTTGTGCCAGTGCTTACAGCCCCCGTGTCCACTCTGCAGCAGCAAAATCTGTTCTGCTTCCAAGTGAGGATGTGCTCGAACCGGAGATGCAGGATTTGCAAGGGGAGCTGTACTGTGGAAAGACGGGAAAGGCAGAAGACAAGGGATGGAAACTGGGACTGAGCTGGGAAGCAGGCTGTTAGAGAAGGGCTTTTCGTTCCTCTAGGTTAGGGCTCTGGCTCCAGATCTTCCTTGGCATTCAAGGATCACCCGAGGTCAGTGCTGCCGGAAAGGCTTTCCCTGGCAGGGCAGCGTGCCCCTAGTGTGGACGTAGTTTGCATGGGAAACTCTCACTAATCCCATTTTGATCCGTGTTGACCTCCTTGCTGAGCCGTGTATTTCATTTCAATACAAGCTGTGGACTTGCTGAAATCATCTCATTTCTGTATGCAGCTAAAGCGATCAGAGATTAAACTTGATTACAGCAATGTTGTAAATAACCTGGAAGTTGAGTGACACTAGGAAATTAAAAGCAGAAAGCTGAAAAATAATAAGAATTTTGTCATATTGTTATATTCCTACATTAACACCATATTTATCTAATTAAAATTTATTCCCCTCTACCCTTTTTTCCCCTTAAACTTAAAAAACCCCCAGCTATCTCCAAAGCTAGCCAAACAGCAAGATGAAATATTTGGGGAAAAACATTGTTAGAAAAATTGGCCCATTCTTTCACTGACAGTGAAGTTTTAAAAGATCATCAGCCCAACTCTCTAAGGCCTAATAATTGTCAAATAATCAGCTTACAACAGATAATGGAAAGGATACCAGTGAAAGTCAGAGGAAAATAAGGTTGATGAGAGTAATTATGTAATTTGCATGCTTTGTTCAAGCCAAAGAAAGGAGGAATAGGGTGTGTGGAATTTCACTGGAAACTCTGAGCTTCTCTGCTTTGGCAGTGCAAGATCAGACAGCTCAAGCAGGCCCAGGAACATCCAGGAGCTGGATGGGATAGTTCCTGAGCGTGTTCTGAAGTGTTTGTTCATGTCTTGGCAACGGGCTCTCCTCAAGCAGGAAATAGCTGCTCGCTTAGGGGCAGGTGAGCTGATGTTAGGAAGGACAACATCAACATACATAGAGGTGGGAAGGGCTATCGGGTAATCTTTTGCACCTGTAGTTGTAACAGCACCATCAGCTGAACAGGACTTAAGGATGTTTCTTCTAACACTGATAGTGCTGATACCACTGAGGCTTCAAATGTTTGCTCTTCCCAATTGCTGCAGGCCGGCAGCTAATAGTGCATGGACTGCTGTTTTTGATGACCCCAGTGCTTCTTTTTTGAAAGGGCTCAAAAGAATTTGAAAAGAACTGAGAAACTCTTTTTTTTTTTTCTCCAAACTTGGAGGAAAACAGATGACTCTGCTATGATTACTCTAACCATGGGAGTAGGGAATGAGAAATATGAATGGCTTGGGCAGGGCTATTGCAATTAAGCATGTAGGAATGTTTTCTACTGATGTTCAATATTTAGGTTTAAATGCATAGTTGAGCATAACAAAAATTTAGAAGAGGGATACTATTAAATGTAGCGTCCAGAATGTTTTAATTAAAGCCATTTCAAATAGTATTTACAAAGTTTGTATTTAAAAAATGTTTCTTGTATTCTAACTTCAAGATGTTTTCAGAGATTTCTTCATGGTAATGTAGAGGTTTAATCCTGCATCTTACTTCTTGAAATACTGTGAAGCAGCAGAGCTCCAGACTTTGTTTCAGTAAGAAGCTAAGGTGAAGTGCAGAAAGAAAGGGTAATAATAACAGTGCATCAGATTGCCTCATCACCCCAGCAGCTTTTCAGAGCCATACCACAGAGGTTTCTGGATGCTGTTGCAGCATTTTTGGAGCCGTATCCCAGCTGTCCTCAGACTTTGGCATTGCTGGAAGCCCGTCCCTCCCTCAGCTCCAGCTACAAACATGCATGCAATAGAAATCCAGTCTTCCTCCAAGAGATCCATCTCACACAAAGCAGAAATGGCACCAGATATATCTGTTATTTTCTCCATCCTCATCTAAGGCCCTTTGAGATTAAAAATGAGTTATCTGGCTCAAAGTTAGGCCTGATGCTGTCATGAGCTAGCCCTGCCTTACATCACTTAGAAGCGGGTGCTAAGGTCTTCTTACTGCAAAACTGAAGAATATCAAAATGTATAATAAAATACATTTCATCCAGTAGCAAAACAAAAGGACTAAATGAACACATTTCCTGGTCTGCCTAAAATGTAGGCAACTTGCTTAATGACAAGCAACAGTCCTGTCACTTTCAGATGTCACCAGCCACTGCTTGCTGCTGCGTTACTGCAGTTCCATCTGCCCTTCCCTTGATCTTTCTTGTGTTTTAAAGAACTTCCTACCATGGTGTCTAAATGCTTGTGAAAGCATTCTGAAAATGTACAAGACTAATGGCTATTATAGAGCTAATATACCCCAGATTTTCTTTGCAAGGAAAGAGTGAAGAGTGTGAACCTTCACACTCTTGTCAGGGCTTTGCATGTCTGCCTATAGCTGATTTTGGATGTCTGTAACTTCAAATCTACTATATAGAACTCTACTAGATGCTTATTTTTAGCATAGTAATCTTACTAAGCCTTTTAGTAATCTTATCTCTTAAATCATTTTTACAACATTCCACACCAAGTCCGCTCTTAAGCAGCCTATGAGAAAGTACATGGTATTGTTTAAGTGTGTGCATCCATACAATTTTTCAAAAAAAATTAAAATATTAAAACAAAACTGGAATCATAAATGATTTTAATTTAGTCTAATCTAGTTTTGTTTCCTGCAGAAATCAGGACTGCAAGAACACTGGATTTAACTAATGGATGCAAATTAGTCGCAGAGAAATATGGATTACTGGCAACATGAGTATACAGTGACTATATATTAGTTGTGAATGTTCGTCCCTGAGCAAAAGGGAGCTTTTTAGTCTGTACATCAAATTTCTGGACACTTCTTTCAAGATAATTTCTAAACTATCTTGTAGCACTCCTCCTCTGTTGGAAGTCGCATTTCTCCTTGTTCATATAAGTTGCTTGTTCTGATCTTCTTTAAAAACGTGACTGTACTTCAGAATCTAGTTCTGAAATATATGATGAAAGATATTAATTCTCTGCTTGCATGCTAAGTATGTAATTATTCTGAAAATTATGATACCAATGATCGTGTTGCGGTGTTGAAATCATTCTTGCCCATAGGTACGAATGTTGTTAGAAAAATCTAATTATTTTTATCAAGTGCAATATTATGTTCAGCTCATTCCTTACAAGAATAATCTTTTAAAAATAGTCAAGTCAATCCTTAAATGTGCGTGGGATAAGGATCATAAAGATGTGACTATGAGTATAGTCGTAAAAGTTTAAAACAAATTATTATCATTACCATTATCATTGTGTAAGGATAAAAACTGTATAGCCCTTAAAATCACAAATCACAAGGAAACAATCTTTTTTTCCATTACTGTGATACTTAAAAGCATTGCTAAATGCTGCATTCCAGGAAGTATCGTTCTCATCACCACTAGAGGAAAGAGTGGAACCAAAAGGTGACGTAGCTGAAGCTGATAAGGAGAATTCTTATCCTGTGCAATTAACTGTGATATTCATTTCTGCAAGATGACATCAAAACCAATGTTTACAAAATGTTTTTGCCTTAAAAGGTTTTCTGATATGTAGAACATCTTGAGTCAAATACCAAGAGTTTAGAGTGAGTTGCAAATCTCTTGCTGTAGATCATCAGCCTATGTCTAAAGAAGTATAAGGAAACTTTTCTTATAGCTGTTTTGTACTGAATATATTGTTTTTTTTCTGTACCATTTTTTTTTTCTTTTTTTTCTTTCCCTCTTTTTTTTTTCTTTTTTTTTCCCTAGGAGATCAGTGTTGCAAAACCAGCCAGTCTAGTGAAGATATCTAGCATAGCAAATTGCTTACAATCTAAGTAATAGCTTTGTGTAGAAAAAGGGAAGAGTGTATAAGCAAAGTCTAGGATGAAGAATGATATTACTGGAAAGATTTTGAAAATTACTGTGATATTTAGAGATTTCGTTTTGCTACTTTAGCCAGAAGGAATCCTTGTGCCTTGACAAATAGCAATGGGGCAATTAACGGAGAAGCAGACAGAGATGTGAGTGATAAGTTAGTCATAATATACAGACAGGACTCCTTTTTGTTTCCTTGGAGGAAAATGTCTGTGCTTTAATTTAAGCCTAATTTACGGTGTCGGTGTTTTTATTCATTTCCATGACAATAACAAAGAAAATAGTATTTAAAATACTTGTTTTAAAACCTTTGCGTCTTTTTTTTTTCTTGGCTTGAAAGGCAATGTCAGAGAGTGGTGGTTAGTTTTTTTTAGGGATAATCCAGGATTAGGGAAAGTGTGGGAATACTGACCTATTGTTCCTTCGTTTCAAAGAAGATGAATTTTTCCATAGCATTCCTGATTTATTTTCATGACTCAACTGTTTGCATGCAACTGCTAAAACCAAGCGCAGTGTGGGTGGGAGCAGATGCATTTGACAGTGCCTCAGAAATACATATTTAGACAAGGATGAACCCAGGGCCGGGCTGAGCGCGTGTGGGGGAGGCTGCGTCCTCGCGGCTGCAGCGCGCGAAAGCGAGAGCCGCCTCGAGGAGCGCCAACAGGGAGCCAACAGCCCTGGGCAAGGAGCCCTCTTTCACACCAAAATATTTGCCGTGGGCAAATAGCACTTGCAGAGGTTGGTGGCAACGTGTGTGGAAGGAGATGTCCTGCTGCACACCCTCCTCGTGGTCCTTGCTCTTCTTTATCCCAGGATTTGGGAGCACGCTGCCCGCATTGCGGGTTGCTGTGTAGGCTGCAGGGTTGGGAGTACGAGCGTTTCTTGCCTTGTCTCCCAGGTTGGCCCTTATAAAAGAGAGCTCCTGTGAAGTCATAAAATCCGTGGCTGTGGGGCTTTAAATGACTTCCTAAATTCCAGTTGGGTCAGTTGGTAAGGGATCTACTCTAAGCTGGGGGAAACTGCTACCCTGCCATTACCTGCTAGTAATACGGGGTGCACTCTCTTCTGAAAGAAGATGGCACAGAATGCAGAATCTAGTGTCACTTTTAGGGACAAACAGCCTTTGATGTGTATTTTTTTTTGTCTCCTAAATCCAGCCTTTGGTTAACAGAAAGTAGTAGAATGTATTTAATTTTGGAAGCATTCCATATTTACTTGCAATAACTGCCCTGGGAGACTCATTAATGGTTTAAAGCTTCCTAGTAAATGGAAACCTCACAGTATTTTCTTTTAAATAAACTAAAAGGTGAAAATATTTCTGTTTGTTTTTTAACTATGAATGCCTGTCTCAAAAAAAAAATGCTTCTAATTTGTTGGATTATTTTGGTTTTATGTCCTTTCACAGACATGTAAATGAATAATGAAAAAGGTGTAATAAAAGCAAACAATAATAATTCGTATTGACCCGAGGCATTTAATGAAAAAGGAAAGAGTATAAAGAACCAGATTTCCTATAGCACTACTTTCTTAAGTATACTAAAGTAATTAGCTTTAAGAGGAGATAATTTCAGTTCACAAGGGGTTGCTCTTTTAAGTCTTTCTGGGAAATTTGGATTTGCTGTTGATAGTAGTTTTAACATGTCACACTGGAGCCAGAGTGAATTAAAGTGAAGAGCTACACAGTCTAAACAAACAGTCCTTCCCATTATCAGAAGCCTGACAACATAACAGCACAAACTATAGTCACATGGCCGCGAGTAATGGAGGATCAATTAAAAATATAATAACAAAACACCATGGCAATCCATAAATAATATTGGGTGGCTTTTGTTGAGTTAACATTTAACCTGTTTTATTTTCCAGTTCAACACACTGCTTTCCTACAAAATAAACCGTGAGAAAAAAAACATGAAATGTAAACATGAAATATTCCTGTTCTACCATCTATTTCTTCTGATAAAATGAATTTTATTGGGATTATCCAGATGCCGTTAATCACAAGCAAAATTCCCACTTATGTGAATTTCAATACAGAATTATAATTGAAAGCCCTTTTTGAATCACTAGTGTGGTAATGACTCCTTCCAAACTATAGCCATCTCTGTATATGTTTATATTGTAGTCCTCAGTATTTGCAAGGGTAGAATTACATGATGCAACTTTTTAAAAATTTTCTGATTTCTGCTCAGGTAACTTGGCTTACAAGTTCCATTTTATATTGGAGTCCTTTCATAAACAAAATAGGAGTAAACTTTCAAAATACTGGATTAAATATAAATTCTTATTTTGTGAATTTTATATTTCTTTTGTGGTATTATTTTCTAAGCAAGTGTTTTAAAAAGTATTTTAAATGTGATATATTATCAAAATGTGATTTATATAACAAAGGCTAAGTTTCCCCAACTCTGGGGAAAAGTCATGTCTGTCACTCCATTTATAGCGATATCCTGAGAGCAGTTACTAATTTCAAGTACTTTTCTTGATTTTTATTTCTCCCCACAGCAAGCAAAGATTTTGGCTGGGAAAAAGGGATAGAAACCCGGCAAATGATATCAATAATAGGATTTTTATCACCTACTCTCTAGCGATTCCTCACAAAACAACTGACCAAATCCTAAACAACTCCAAAAGCAGAGCTCCAGTTCTTATTGCACTTGGAGGGGCAATGTGTGTGTATACACGGTGCATTTGTTTACAGCAGCAGGGGCTGTTTCTGTAACTCACTCATTGAGGCTGCCCGCTCTAACCTCCACCTCGCCGTGTGGCTCTTGGTGAGGACCCGTCTTCCCTGTGCCCTGCTCCGCGTGCGGGACGAGCCTGGGCAGACCCGTCCGTGTCCGTCCTGCCAGCACCGGGGCTGCCGGCGCCGGGGCGGCCGCGGGCCGCTCTGCAGAGCCCCCCTGGGCTCTTGGCCCCTGCCAGCCGCGGAGCTGTGCGGAGGGGCCGCCGGTCGCTCCTCCCGGTCGGGGCATCCGCCACGGCAGGAATGGGAAAAGCTCCTTCACTGCTCTTTCCATGTGCATATTATTTTAGAGCTTTCCTTGTTTAAGGTTTGCTCTTTCCTCGTGCCTCGCATGGAGTGTAAGTTAGATAATAAACTTGATGGCACGGTCTCTCATCCGCCTGGTTCTTCGTACCTGCAGAGAGGCTCTTGAGACAGGCAGTGCCTGGAGGAATTCCCTGGCGGGGTGGGAAGCAGAGGGAAAAGTATTTCTCTACCCAAATAGTGCTTAAAGATTCCCGAACAGCACACAGAGTAAGCATATGTGTCTCAACACAGCCATCCACTCTGATGAGGTAAACCTCTTTTTTTTCCAGATAAAAATGGAGGTTAGATCTCTCTGCATTTCACCCAGCCTTATGCTAAGATATATTATTTTGCCTTCATTTTAAGTCAGTTTGCATATGCCTGGTGCCCCACAACTCTAGAAATTGTCTTAGAGTTTGGACTGAAAGCTACAGATTTGTGCAGAGCAATCAGTATATATGGACTGCTAACTTCTGGATGTGGGTACTGTTCTCAGAGTTGGCTGGCCTGGTACAGACTAGATAACATTAGTTCTTGAGGTTTTCACATGTGTCAGGACTATAGAGGCAGAATTTAGCATCTGCCGCTCATCTATTTTTAATCATTTTCATTTAGAAATCTTAACAACACATTTCAGTGGGTTCCTGATTTGTATTCCTTCTTTTGTTTTTTACATGGTGTTGGTCAACCACTTACAGTTGCAATAGATTATTATCTATGACTTCTAATGAAAAAAAAATTTGTAAAGGATAAAAAAGGGGATGAATGCTGTCTTATAAGCAGCAATAAGCAGCAGTATCATGTTGTTTTCCCCCTTCTATGAAAAAATATTTTAAGGAACATTTAAGGAACATATATTATTATGGTTCCATATTAATCATGTCAACCATTTTTAAAAGATACAATTAAAATATTAAATGCCTAAGTGAATTAGGCTCCTACATTCCGTTTTAGAATGACCTGAGTATTAGGAGCAAACATTTCACTCGGACTCCTAAAATCAAGACCAGATGCCTTTCTAAATACTATGCTGTAATTCAACCATATTTTTATTGGATGCAGTACAGGAATTACAGGGTGAAATTCCATGGTCTCTGTTATGTAAGAAGTCAGACTACATGATGATACGCTCCTTTATGTCACTAAAATCACTGAATAACTGAAGATCTCTTCCCGTCTCATTCACTTAAATCTCACTTGCTTGGTTTTTGCGGTGTCATGATCCCACTGGCTCTCCAACCATTGGAACGGATTTAAGGAAAAACTTCATAGGCAAGATTCGGATTTTTAATGCAATAAACAACAAAACAAGCAGAAAAGGAAACCCCTTCCTGCACATTGCAGCATGCTTTACATACTACTGTTTCACTTAGGGAGCGAGCTAAGGAGAGGCAGATCTCCCCCTCGCATGCACTTTAATGCTATTTTCATCAGGGCATAAATTTAGAAGCTTACACTGAGTTCATATCTTAAGCATCAGCTTTATCAGCAGAATTGAATATAGATAAAAAGAACTAGAATCCATTTCTCAAATAGGACTTCCCACAAATTCACAAATGATAATGCCTCACAAAATGTAAAGGCCTTACTCGAATTCTCAAATTCATTTCTCACTGGATTCACAAATTTCCTCTTGCTCTTTGAAAACCTCCTCCAGCATTCTAAAAACATCTTATTCAAAAGAGTCCAAGAAGTGCTAAAATTCCCCAGAAACTCTCATGCCATTAAAATGTTTACATTTTTAAACCACATTCAACTGTAAATAGCTCTTCAGGTTTTAAACAGCTTTTTCTTTTTTTTAAGTTAAGCAAGACCATTTAGTTAAGCAAGAAAACTGGAGATCGTTCCTGTCTAATATGCCTCTAATATGCCACAAGAATTCCAAAACAAAAAAAAAAAATCAGTCTCACTAGGAAATGGAACAAAACCCTAGGTAGGCTTTGACCCTGCAATTGTTTTCCTTGGGGCCTGGGAAGGCATTAGAAAACTCTAGTACCCTCTACTGGCCAAGTAATAAATGTGTATTCCCACAGCACAGCCCACATTCCCACGGATGCTTCCATGCAAACGAGTGAGCTGCATTGAGTTAAAAGAAAAAAAGAAAACAAAATAATAGCCAGCATAAGAAAGTGTAAAGTGAACAAGGAAAATGTCTCAGGCTAGTAGGAGGCTCAAAAGAAGAACCTCATAACTAATGTGTATAACACTATGCTTTTTAAAAGATATTTCAACATTAAATCTCTCTGTGAGAAAGTTGGCTGTCAGACTACATTATTTCAGTGCTGTCAGTGACTACAAGGGTATTTTGGACACTTATCGTTTAGGTTGTGACTCACCACTGCTAAAGCACTAAATAGGAGGAGCGTGAAATGTCTGGTAAACTGCTTTAACATATGAAAAAGTATATGTGTATTTCTTTGAAATGAAACGTTCCCTTCTGTTGCGCCAGTATATTAGATCACTTTTGAGCAGAAATCAGTGAATTTAAAACTCTGTTTTATGCGTCTAGCGTAAGTGTATTTGGTGCCTTAGAGTTCATAAGGTTAAAGAGGTAAATGGTTTCATGTATACCATAGGCTCCTGCTAAAAAGAGGACAATAATGATGAGCCAGCCACTTTTGCAGAGGTGGAAAGTAACTAGTTAGAATAGTTAATCTTTTGAGACACATCCCTGGCATTAAGTGGATTCTTCTAATTCAGCTGAAGGCTCAACAGCTGGATTGTGTCAGCCCTGGCCGGGGCGGGCTTGTTAGTGTAGGATGACCTCTGGAGCACTAACACAGATAATACTGGCACCTCTCTCTGCTCTAATCAACTACCAGTCTGAGCAATTCTACAGGAGATGGGGGCATTAAGGCCATATTATTCTAAACAAAATTCAGTGATGGTAGCAGAGTATTGTGACAGGAAAAGACAGATTCTACCTTTCCCACCAAAGGTTTTAATGCTAAGTTTGGTGAATGGTCTGTAAAAACAACATAGCTCCGTATTTTCGCTCTTTTTCTTGAAGCTGTGTTTTGCAAAACTAGGCTATGTGTCAAGTATATCTAAGCTGAAACTCTCACAGTTTTACTGCCATATATAAAACTGTTCATTGCAACCACACATAGTTAATGTGCTCTCTCTCCATCTCTTTCCACTTAGATTAGAGCTGGCAGGAAAACAAAGATTTCTGAGCATTTAGCTGGAATGTGAAAGACTCAGGTTCAAGTTACTGCTCTGTTGTGTTCTGGAGCAGGGCATTGAACTAGGTTCTCCTATATCTTAACAGAATACTCTTATAACTGGACCAGGTGCAATTTTGATGGTGGAACTCTTTATTTTAACAGTTTTCAATAAAGCTTTATCAAAAGCTGACCACTGCTCCTGATGTACATGAACTTCCAAGAAAAATATTTTGTGTTGTAAAGTTTTCTGTCATGACTTATATAGCTATATATATGTATGTATAAAGCTTTAAAGAACATTCACTAGTTCTGAAACAGTAAAATACAGGTAGGTTATTTATTAAAAAGGTATGCATATGCCACACAAGCATCACCGTGCAAAGCTATTCAAGATATCTCACAGATATTTGGTGTATCACTGCTTTGCACACTGCCAGTTGATTTGGGCTTGTCCATGGCGTGTATGTGTTGGTGTGCCCGGCCTTCTGAAGCTGTGACCGACGCCGTGGCATCCTTGGCAAATGGGCTGGTGCTGCCGTGCCTGCTCCTAGACAGCGAGGAGACCTGGGCTTCAGCTGTGCCGGGGAGTGAAGCTCAGATCCTGCTGCGGAGATCACAACAGAAATAAATGTCGCTCCTGAGGTATGAGTGTTTACATTGACTTCTCAGTCAGTGGAGGGAAATAGGGTGCCATTTATCTCGTCCCCCAAAATAAATATTTACAAGGCAAACGTCCAAAGCTAGATGAGAAATCACACCTTTGGTTTGGCTAGCAAATGAGTGAAGCACAGTGCTCATCTAGGCAAAAACTTGGAGTGTCCACGGTCTTTTGTGTCAGAGATGGGGATAAGTCCCCAGTTCTCCAGGGCAGCATCGCTCAGTGCAGTGAGCAGCCCGCTCCGCTCTCCATCACTTTAATTGGACATGACTGGACTTCATTTAGGGTAGAGCTGCGGTTCCGAAGGTTCTAAAAGGCTTTGGGAGAGGAAAGCCCGATCCTCAAGAAATTTATCAACATTACTGGGTGTACTTTACCTGTTGAACTAATGATAGAGGAGGAGGGTAGACTGTATGTGAGCCACTGAGGAAGGGTTGGCTTTTAAAGCTGCAGATTTCATGGATTTTGCTTCTGAGAAAAGGAATCTTGAGCTTCATGAGCTCCTCTGGGTTTCCAGTGAAACATTTGTTTTGAGGGGAAGGTGATGAAGGGAGAGAGAAAATGAAATTCTGAAACAACAAAATTCAACTTGTAAATGGATACAGATATTAGCAAGCATTGCAAGGTCTTGGGTTCAATTTAAAGAAAAGAGACAGAAAACCTCATTGTCATTAACTTGTTCCTTTCAATGCTTAGCTGGCCTTTAGTGCCTTATCTGCTTGATACAGAGCAGAGTTGTAATCTTGGTCTCCCGTAGCCCTTATAAGTTCCCAGCTGCAAGGGAATTCTTGTTCTCCTTGTAAGTTCTTTCCAAAATGTTGAAAGTGCAAATGCAAAAAGCGATAAGCTTCAAAGCCCCAACCACCTTTTTGCAGCCTTCCTACTCAGGTTTTCTTAGGAAGATCAGGTTTCAAGTGCAGAACGCCTGGGGAGAGGGGTTGAATGATTATGGATGTCTTGCGGCTCCGTTCCCTGGTTTCAACCCATTGCCTCCTGCCCAGGAACTGCCTCTGCTCTTTCTGTTTCCTTCTCTCATGGACTCTTCCAAAGGGCTGTTCCCGCAAGTTCAGTGGGTTCTCCTGTTTCCTCATTGATTGCTGGCAGCAGGGGGAGCATCGACAGCACCGGAGAGTCTCCCACAGGGACTACTGGGTCTTCCTGGGAATAACAGGGATAGCCTTGCTGAGTCAGAAAGGCCTAAGTGAGACAAAGGTCTAATTATCAGAGAGGTTTTCATCCTGGAAAGCATTGGCTCTTATGTAAAAGGTGGAGAGCTCTCTGTGTCTAATTGGGAAAGGAAAGGCACCTGGTAGAGTTGCAAAGTAGAGAATAGCAAATGTAGGATTGTGCTGGAGGCCTTTCCCCTATTTATTTGTTAATAACTTAATTTAGGTATTATTTCTTTGTAGTGTTATTTGTTCAGTGACTGGCTTGGGAGTTAAGTATTCTGTTATAGGTGAATTTTAAGACTAATCAGGTATGTTGAGACTGACCAAACAAATCATAGACTTGGGTTGGCTTCAGGTTGTTGGCATAGAAGCAGAACAACCTGGGTAATCTGCAGTGCCTGGACATGCTATGTCTGTGGCTGTTCTTTCCTCTAGAGAGTCATTGTTTTCTGGGAAATGTTAAATGTTAATTACCCCTCCATGGCTGCTGTGCAAAGTGCAGTTCAGTTAGCCTGCTGTGATTACTGCAAACATCAATATGTATCAGCATGTTCCTAGAGGGAAAAGATGCACCTTGGATTCTATCTTAAGACTATAGGTGTTAGCATATATAATGCAATATATAAAATTGTCTTACGATCGATAATTTAAGATGTAAAATGAGGGGTGCTAGCCCTCAGCAAGAGAAAGAAAGAAAGAAAGAAAGAAAGAAAGAAAGAAAGAAAGAAAGAAAGAAAGAAAGAAAGAAAGAAAGAAAGAAAGAAAGAAAGAAAGAAAGAAAGAAAGAAAGAAAGAAAGAAAGAAAGAAAGAAAGAAAGAAAGAAAGAAAGAAAAAAAGAAAGGAAGAAAGAAAGAAAGAAAAGAAAGAAAGAAAGTCAAATCTGTAAGATCATTGCACAGAGGAATGTGTTCAGAGGGCATAAGTTTGTACTGCCCACATACAACGATAAGGCTGGATAAAAGCATAAGCAATGAGTAAATCAACTGTGATTATTCAGGAAGGGACTAAGCACTAGATACAGATGGACTTTTAAAGAATCTCCAACTGAAGTGGAATGTGAGTGAAATCTGAAGCGAAGGAGCGTAAGCCTGTGCTAGCAAACGTCCGTGGACTTGCCACTCTGTTGGCTGAGTGAGCAGTTTTTGTCATTCGCTCTCCAGAGAGCTTCATGGGGAAGACCTGGTCTGAAAAAACTTAATCACAGCAGTTACTCTGAGTTCGGACACGGTCATTTTTATAGGAGTCAAATATAGTGCTGATGCATATGGTGATGATGGTGGTACAGCTTTCTATTACTGCCCGGTGGCCACAGAACTCTTCCAAAAGGCACATTCAGGTTTAATTGTTTCTCCAGCCTTTCCGTTTACCTCCCCGGAAGACAGGCTGTCCCAGCTGGAGAAATAAGGTGGTGCTCTTGCTGGGAGAGCACTGAATGCTCAGGACAGTGACCAGAGACAGAATAATGTAAGGACTGTGTCCAAGCAGGATGAGGAGGCCTGGAATGCTCTCCCTGCTTCTAAAACAACTAATGTACTCCATTCAGTGACTTTTTAATGTGAAATGTGTCAGCATTGTGTCTATTTAGAGGCAAGGACCTCTATTTTCTACAGACTTTTCCTGAATCCTCTTTGGCCCCTGTTTCAGCAAGACCCTAAGGCACATACCTTGCATTAAGCACAAGTGGCAAAATCAATACCAGTGGAAACATTAATCTGAGTAAAACTAGGAATGTGTTGTCCTACCTTATATAATTAAAAGCCTATGTGTTTGTGCTGTCCTGTGTTTGTGACGTTAGTCTTGATGTTTAATATGTCATTAGTAGGTCCCAATATTTCTTAAAAAGTTTCCTCATGGTTGTCTGTCTGATTTCACAGCAGGAGAGGTAAATTCTGGTACATTCTTTATGCAAGTAAGCCAACCAGTGCATGTAGTATAATTATGTTTAAAGATGACTTTGAAGACTTGTCCAAAGTTTGCTGAAGCCAATGATCTCTTCATTTAATTTCAGTGGAATATATACCTGAGTGTGAACTAAAAGAGAAGCTTGTGCTGTGAGAATTACAGCTGCCATCCTTGAAGGTGTAGGATATAATTTGGTTCGAAAGGTTTTTAGAAGGAACTGAGCACATGAAAACTTCACCAAAATTGCACACTTTCTGAAGTGTGCATTATTTTCTGAAACAGAGTTATTGAAGAAAACTTTTAACATACAAATGTCTTCTCTTACTTTTTTTCCTCCAAAAAAATTTCCTTCTATTAAGAATTCAACGAGAGAAAAATGTGTCTCACCGTTTAAAGTAAATGTGAAAATAACTGCCCATGTTTTGCTTTATATGGCAATAGTTTCATTGGGTCAGTGGCCATCATGCATTTGGAAAAGGATTGTTTTCAGTTTTAACAAAGCTAAAGCAAATTCAAAATCCTGTTGGGCCCATGCAGTCAAAAGTCCACAGGAGAGCATGGAAGTGGAATTTCCTTCCAATTTCCTTCTGTTCCTTTCAATTTGTACTCATTACCCCTTATCCTGTCACTGGCCACCGCCAAGAAGAGTTTGATCCCATGCACCCTACATTCTCCCCTAAGGTACTTACATATTGATCAAATCTCCTCTCAGCCTCCTCTTCTCCAGACTAAACAGGCCAAGCTCACTTAGTCTTTCCTCATACAACAAATGCTCCAGTCCCTTAATCATCTTTATGGCTCTACACTGGACCCTCTCTAGAAGCTCCACGTCCCTCTTGTCCTGGGGAGCCAGAACTGCCCCCAATCCTCCAGGTGCCTCCTCAGAGCTGAGCGCAGCGGCAGGGTCACCGCCCTCGACCTGCTGGCAACGCTCCTCCTGATGCAGGCAAGAAGAGAAGGGTATTAGGAAGTCCATCTCTGTGATTATTTTATAAGGAATAATGACCACTTTGTTTCATTACTGGCTTTCTGGTTCTAATCAGGCATTTATTTTTCACATTCACCAAACAAGGATGTACAGCATATGTTAGGGGAAATGTGTGCGTACCATATGGCTAGGAAGAACAAATGCTGTAGAAAATGGAGAGAGTGAAAGAGGAAGAGTAAGGTAATATAATAAATACTGAATTCCGCTATGTTATATGATTTTTATCATTATGGGGATGTAAAGATTAAACAGTGCACATGGATTCTAAGCCAAGGAACTGAAGTATAAGCTAGACTTTCTTTCCCTCATCCCAATCAGATGGCTCGGTAGGCATGAAAGGACAAAGTCTGAAGGCTTAATTCTTCTTTTTGTACTATTTATACTGGCTAACTCCAGCTTCAGCAGAGGCATGGCCCATTAAGACCAGATACATGAAGTTAGAAGCACCACCAAGAAACGTCTGTGATGTGCTGGGACTGGGTAGGCTTTCTGTATTACAAAACAGTACCAAAACACATATTCTGGTTTACATTAAAAAACATAGGATCAAAATTGAAAGATTTCTTTTAGAACTTGGCTTGACTTCAGAAAGTGAATTTTCCCATTGCTCTAATCATCTGCTATTAAGGCTAAAAAAAAGTCAGGAAGCATCTTGAGCTTAAATCACTAGAAGGAAGGACTGAAAAAAAGTCTTGATTTCCTAAGAAAACACCATCATATTTTAAAAGGTGTTCTGGAATAAAATTGCCTGTTAGATGATAGCATGAAATATAAATGGGACATTTCGAGGCATTATTCAACACAAATTGTTACGTGATACTAGCCCTGTCTGGCTATTCTTTGGAGTTTGGCTGAGCCTGATTCTGTGGTCAAAGTCCATATACTCAAGTCTTATCCTATAGACTTAGCCTATAGGCTACAGCCAAATCCCGTATTACTGAAATCTTCAGCTCTGGTACTGTGAAATAGGCACTTGGCTGGGCAACTGTGTGAATTGCAATGAATACAAAGCTGTAGAAGTGATCAAAGTTACTGATCACTTGCTAATTGGCGCAGCACAATCCATCTTAACCCTCACACAGCCTCATGTATTTCAGAGCGGGCGGTGTTAGTTCTGAAACAAATAGAAACTAAATGCTAACACGTTTCTCTTGATTGCTCATCATACATTCATGGTTGTATATCATATACTGGCTACAATCTCGGATGCAAAGATTATAACTCCTGGTTTTACAGCTGCCGCCTATTTAAAACCAATATCCAGTGAATATGCTCATTAGGATCCTAGGCTGTGTCTCTCTCTTGAGGAGCATATTATCGTGACTGGTAGTGTCAATCATTTTTTGTAAAAAAAAAATTGCAATTTCAAGGGAGCTACTGAATATTTTCAAAGCAAATCTTCATTTGAGAACCCTTCAGCTCTTAGCATGGAAATGAGGCCTGGCTTGTGGGAAAAAACAGAGTGAGAGGTGTATAAATCCATATCGGTTTTCCTTTCCGACTGTTGTTTCACATGTACCTGGTAGATTTATTGCTTGCCTGTGCTTCAGTAGTCTGACTCCCCGTGGCGATTTCCAAAAGGCTGCAGGCAGGAATACCCCCCTCCTGCTGCAAAAGATTATGACATCATGGATGTTAAAGAGGGAATGAATGATGTGGTTAGCCGTGCATTCAATATATTACTGGAGAGGGGGTTATATGGAAACATGGCCTTCCTGTCAGATAGAATGAATGAGATATATAATTTGTTTTGTCCTTCTCTTAAGAGAACAAGGGAAAGGAGATAATCTGTCTTAATAAGGGCATGCTTAGAGTATCAACCAACTAGAAAGTAATATATTTTTAAACATCCATATGTGATCCCCTTATTAAATTAGGATGTTGAGCCAAATTTAAAGTATCAATATATAAATCAGTCAGTCAGTTAAATTAGCCAGTTTTATACTGATAAATGGGAGTTAATAAAGCAATTACTTCTTTCTGAACCATAAGGCTCTGGTTTCCAAATCAGTTCTATGAGTTATGGATTACTGACATAATTTACAAGTTTTCATTTACATGACTTATATCCTTGATTTCTGAGGAATTAGTCCTTGATTGTATTAAAGGCACAACAAAACAGCATTTGCGTGACATTAGGGTTGGGGCCAAGCAGCAAAACTCACTGACTTCTCAATTTATGGTGACACTGTGTTCCTAACTCTAGCTGCTGTTGTTCATAAGGTACAGAGGGTTAAGGACAGAATTGTAGCCTTAATATTGAAGGTCGTGACTTTTCAATGTGTGTGTCATGACCTATGTTCCATGCTGCAGAGTTTTGCCTTTTTTTTTTTTTCCTCTTACTTTTGTAAGCACACAGCAGTAGCAGGCAGTTCTGCGCCAATGTTGGCCATTTGCTATAAGAGAGGTGGTATTAAAACTTGTCAGTGTATTGCCACATAACCTTCACATTTTCTGTTTTTATGAGGCCCAACTTTGTATGGATTGATGTCATTGGGGGGTTGGAAATGGTTACAATGCGAACAAGGTCAGGCTTATATAGGGTGTGCTGTACATAAATTTTCATTTTAATTTTTCACACGCTTTTCTCCTTTTAATGTTTACTACCTGGCATTTATCTTATTGTTCGATTCAGCAGGAAATAAGCTGTTGCTTGGGCCACACAAGTCATGGAGAACTGTACAGACTAACCTGATTCAGGCTGAATTCTAGTAAAGCCCAGCTAGGAATTTACAAAGCACTCTTTGCAAAGCACAAAGTCCAATCAATAAAAAGTGGTTTACAGATAAAAGGAGTGCTGTCATTTATTGTGTTTGTAGCAATGTATCATCAATATTAAAGATCATTATGAAAGAGAGTAATAAGAAAATTTCAGAAAGACCTCAAGACACATACTGATAGGATTTGTTAGTGCAGTTTGTACCTTTTTCTTAAAAAAACAACAAAATAGCCCTAAATCAATAAAATATTATTCCTGCCAAAAATGTTACATGTTAAAATTTCTAATGGAAAATGTATTTGCTTGGGGGGTAACTGGCAGCTAACTCAGAAAGCTAGCCTATGTAGTGTGGAAACATTCCCAAGTAAGGTGGGGAATGAATGAAAAATAAGTAGACAAAAAATGCTGGACAGATATTAGGGAGCCAGTATCAAGCAAAATTCTCAAGTGAAAAAAAAAAAAGAAAAAAAAAAGATTTTAAGTGTCACGCTGTGTCCTACAGACCAGCAGAATTAGCAGAGGTTCTAGTGAAAGACTAACTTCAGTCCTCTTATTTGCTCTGCTGTATTTACCTTGCAGGAAAGCCAGAATCTGCATTTAACAATTAACATGGGATGAAACATTTGAGAGACTGGCTTCCATCACCCCAAACATGCTGTCCGTGTGGATATGAACAACTAGTAAACAGGCAAAGCTCCCAGATTCAGACTTTCCCTGTGCTTCTGTTGTGAAATGTGAAGGTAGTGAACTTTGCTACTCACTAGGAAGGAATTCTTTTCACTAAACAGAAGGCGCTTTCCTATAGCGGAATCTCAAATTTGCCTGAAATGCAGTGAAATACTCTGAGGCTTCCCCTGAAAGTATTACACACCAGTATATGTCTTAAATATTTTAAAGCTCATGAGTCAAGCCTGAAATACTAATGAGTCAAACAATAAGTCATGACAGTGCTGGTCAGGTGGTGGCCTCCCTGGTATGTGTTTGAGACCAAGCAGGGTTTTCAGCTGTCAAACTGTATAAAAATGGTTCTGAGGAAATATCATAATGGGCTTTCTGTAATTTTACCAGAATTTACCCTGAAGCCCTATGTAATTGTAAAAAATCTGTTATGTCAAACAGTTTCAACCTTAGTAATTTGGTCTACACTACTATATATTATTATTATCATTAGGCATTCGATGAGTCTGCCAGTTATGTTGGTGTTACGTATTATCTGAACCACATGCCTGCCTAACAGTAAAGTAAATGGATCTCAGTGAACGTAAACTAACTGAACACTGTTAAAGATGATATAATCTCAATAAAAATATTAAAGCCTCTTAATAAATTCAACTTAAAAAGACTAATGTTTGATAGACTAATAGGAACTAGGAAAACTAACTAAACTCTTCTCTGTTGTTGACACAGAGGAGCCAAACTGCTTTCATTTACACATTTTTTTCTGCCTCAACTAAAATGAAATTTGGTAATCATTTTTTTTTAATGAAATTTTGGCAGAACTTCATTTTTCCCTTCAGTCACCTATAATTTTATGCTATCTTAAATAATATAACTTCCCTTAGTTTACCTTCCAGGATCCTAAAGAGAAGTTATTTGTTTAGGGGATAGCAGAGCGATGCCAGACCTGGCTGGTCTGGAGTGAAGCTTTCTCGGACTTTTGATCTACAAGCTCTGCTTTCTGGAATGCCGAGTTCTATGTAAGAAACGGAATCTGGTGTACAGAGCCTGTTCCTCCCATCACCATGCTTACAGAAGAGACCCAGAGAAAGAATCAAGACTGATAAAGGATGATTAAAGGGATGCCATAACCTCTGTATGGAGAGAAACTAGGGAAAATCAAATTCTTCAACTTTGAAAAAAACCCCAGCAATTAAAAGACTGCATGGAAGAGGTCCTATAAAATCAAGAATTATGTGGAAAGGTGAATATGAAATGATTATTCACTGTTTCTTCATGGAAGAACTCAGCGCATAAAAATAGTGACAAGAAGAAATAGTTTTTCCACTCTGCATGGAGTGGTGGCCTAAACTGTTATCAGAACCAGTTCTTGGCGGGCAGATCCATCAATGTGTCTTAAACACAGTAGCCTGCACGGAGCCTGTACACAGCAGATTGCTCGTGCTTGCTGAAACCTGAGGGGCCGTATCAGATCCTTCTGTGATCCCTTGTTTCCTGCATGTCTCCCTGTGTGTCTGCTAGTGACCACCTTTGGGGCAGGATACTGAGGGGTACAGACCATCAGGTTCGCTCACAGTGGCTGTTATATTCTCAGGGTCGTGACTATTTGCTTTTCTCATACTTAACTGTGAGGAAGTTAATGAAGGGGGCAATTCCCATTAATAATAGCCGATTTTTGCCCTGTCCCCTTTAACTTTCCTCTGGTGCAGCTCTTGGCTGGGGCTTCCATCCTTTTCCCCAGCTCTTCTTTTCACGTGCTCCTTTTGGAACATTCCTACTAGGAGGATAGGGCACAAGGAAAAGCCTTGATTCCTGCATGTTGAATATTCTGCATGGCCATTTTAGTGTCTATACTCTATAAACTGCATTTTTTTTTCTTTAGCATGACTGTTAGCATGTCTGGACTGAACAAGCTCAAGAGTCCTACTCTTTTCAACCTTTTGGCCCATAAACCTTCGTATTAGCACAATTTGATTTGTCTATTTTTTTTTCAAGATGAGACAGTATCATGCCAATTTAAAAAGCAGCAAATAAAAAAATGCATATAATGCACTGCATGCAACCATTTTCCACTGTATTACCTGATGCCATCAGCATAATATTTCACACATTTATAAGACCAAAAGAAACACTAATAGAGAATAAAAGTGAAAATGCGTAGTCTCTTATAGAATTTCCTTCCGTGACAGGGATATGATATTCATAACAATTACACTAGATGACTGGATGAAATTACCACCTGTAAGAAGCTGAAAGAAGAAACTGAAACCCTACTTGTTTCAAGGAGCTGTAAATTGATATTTCTCAGGCTTGATCTTAAAGACAAGTTATATTAATATAAAACATCATGAAATGGGTGGTGTATCAAAACAGGGAAAAATTCAGAAAAGGAAAACTATATCCATGATATAATTATGATTTTGATTTCCAATGTAAAGGCAGAGCTGATTCTGGCTTTCCAGGTCCAAAATGCCAGTCACAACTAGGTTTTATTAAAAGGAGAATTCAGTTTCTGTCTTCACCTCCTAGACTAAATAGAAACTATGTTTTTCATCCAAAGTGTTTTGAGAAACACTTGTCCAGTGATATTTTTTTCTATTTAGCATAGGGAGCAATGATTGTAAATGATGACATGACTATGATGGTTAATGTAAATGAAACCAAAATAGTTTTGGCTTTGAAGAAAAAGAAAGTTGGATCAGGCTCAAGCTGCATGTACTTAACATTCTCCAAAATGTTGCAGATGGGTTGAGTGGAAGGCTGAATTTGATAAATGGTTCCAATTCTGAAGCCACAGCGCAGTACTTGTAAATTCTTGTGAGATGATTAGCCTGGTAGTTTAGCATCTATCACTTGAGATAGACTAGTATGATAATGGCTGCAAATAACTCATCATACATCCCTGCTGTTGCTCTTCCTCTGGTATGGCTGATATTGCTGATATTCAGTGGTTCATCCTGGTGAACTTGGTGGAGTATTTTTCAGTTAAAAGAAGGAAGAATTGGTTTTCAAGGGAGCGTTAGGCCATGGCAGAAAGTACTTAGGTCTCTAGTACTCCCTAAAAGGACCCCATAAGAGCTCCTCTTTCTTTTCCTTTTCTTTCAATTTATACTTATACATGAGGTTGCATTTTTAGAACTCATGAGCGGAACTGAAAAAAAGAATGCAGAAAAAAGCTTCCTGTAAAGAGGTAATGGATAATAACCCTATATATCCATTCCTTCCTTGGTGTAACATGAGACATTTTGCAACGGCAAAGCAGCGTCAACCCCTGTGGATTCTTGGCCTGGCTTCCCTCTCGGCAGAGGAGCCTGGGGCCGCCTGGACGAAGGGGCGATGCTGCCTTGTGGGGAGCTCATTGGCTCACGCAGGGAAGATGCCCTTCCCTCTGGGGCAGCTCCTCTGAGCACAGAGCTGAGCACAAGCCACCCTGTTGCTGCAAAGGCGCAGGAAACCAGAGGGATCTTCGTTTTGCACATGGATAGTAGAGCCTCAGGTCCTATTCTCGTCATCTTTGCTGAATCTCCACACTCCGGGGAAGATTTATATTCTCTTGACATGGAAGAGTTAAACAAGGGGGAAAAGGGCTTTTACACAACCCTGTAAAAGTCATGTTTTGCTGGCAAACAGCAGCAAACTTGCTAGGCTTTCTTCATTAGAGCCTTGCCATTTAAGCCATCAGCGTCATTTTGTGAGGACATCAAACATATGTCCACCAGATGCCTGCGCACAGAGCAGCACTAAGGACCCGACTCAACTTAACAATAATCTGCGGACAGCGGGTGTGAACCTGAGCTGGGCCAACACCTCATCAGACTGCATGGCTAATTGATTTCAAAATTAGAGTTGGTATTTCTGAACAATAATCTTAAAAGGCAGCAATAAAATACATCAGAATCCTTTGAGCTAGCCAAGCTTTCATCCAAATGGCTTATTACAAAGAGCTGGCACACCTGAACTTTGGCATAGACAAATAAATCCCAAAACAGTAAATGGAAACCACATTTGGCACTGGAGGTTTGTCAAGAGAAGTTTGTAGTCATCAGGAAACAAGATTTTGGATTTTTTTTCCTTAGTGGCAGGAAATCATTGACTGAATGTATTTTATTCCAACTGCTGTGATTTATGAAATGAAAATATAGGTAGCATTGAGGACAATGCTCCATTTAAAAAAAAAATAATAATTTAGCAATCTTCACAATGCCAGAAGCACTAAAAGCACAGCAAGGGTTACAGTTATCCCAACAGTGATAACTTAATTGCATGTGTCCTCCTCCCCCTTTGAACTTTGAACTGCAGGTTTGTGGCATCATGGTCCAAAAGGATTTAGATCTGACTTTTGTGTGGCTACAATAAATTATACCCAAGTATCTGAGCAATGCCTGGAATCTTATCTTAAAGACAGGATGAGGCATCTCACTTAAGGGATGGTATAAATTTGGAATACAAATCTTTCCAGGAACTAACATTTCAGACCAGGTAGGAAAGATTTCTTTTTCTCTCAGTGTAGATTATAAGAAACACAAGAATATGTAAATAAACCCATTAATTTATTACTACAATATTGCCTGAAAAGTGGATCATCCGATCTGCTTGAAGATAAGACTAAACAAATCTGTGAAGTCAGTGACTGATACACAAAGTACCTTAAATCCATTTGGATTGCTTAGCTGTTTCCATTGCTTGTAAATAGTTTTATACATTTGAATCTGACAAATAAAGAAATATGTAATAGTCCAGAGGCAAGTAAAGCCTTATCATTAATTGGCCTAAGTAAAATGTTATCCACTGCTTGGTTATTGCCTTTGTGTTTAATATCAGTGGTAAATTTTACCGTTCAGACAATCTGACAGCCTGAGTTTGTGATATCTGAGACAATTCTGTGCAGAAACGTTTATGGATTTTGAATTATTCTAATCTATACTATTTATATTCTTATTAGTATGGTGTTAAGCTTACCTCAAAAATGTCTTGCTGTTATGTATTATTCGTGTCTCTAAAAACAGTACTAAGATGTATATGACTGGCGAATCCTAAATTGCATTAATTTGTCGATGGTCATAAGCAGTGTTCTAGATTTGTGCTTGACAAATGTGTTAGGCCAAGCTTTATACATTTCAGAATATATTATATTGCTTTGGTTTATGTCTACTCATAATTTTCAGGGATGGCCTGATTCTCAACACACTTGCAAAGTGAACTTGCAGATATATCCCTGGATTTTTATTGTCTATTGGTACAAACAAAAATGGTCTGTGATAACAGCAACTTTCCTATTATACAGAGCCCAATTCAGTTATACCAGTTTACAAGCAGTCTAATTCTGTTAGCTGCCAATCTGCAATGCTGTGAGAGGATCATCAGGCCCTGAAGATTCATCTTGCCCTTTCAAAAAATGTTGCTACCTCTCTGTTATGATATTTGATCTTGCCCGTATACTATTGCATATCCATTGGGTTAGGTATGGTAGCACTTCTTATATTAATGTACTGGATTTTACCCATGATTAATTTTAAACTGTTTGTGTTCTTTAATCACAGACATTTGGGGTTTGCACCTGATAATTATAAGCAGGACCTACATTTGGGCAAATTTCAGGATAAACCATTAACTGCAAAGGTTGCTGGATAACGCATTAACTGCAAATGTTGCTTTGGTCAGTATTCCAGTCTATTAAAAGATGCTGAAATAATGGAGTTTCCCTACAGAAATACCTTACCTTATATCATGTGCAACTTAGTACAATTCTGATTTCTTGTGTATATAGATGTACTCTCCTAACATCCAGTTCCATACCTGTTGCTGCTCATCTTCTTGTTTGTCTTTATAATCAAGTATAAATTAACCTAAATGAGTAACATACAAATAAAGATAATGGACCGATTCTGAACTCCCTTATATCTGTTCAACCCCACTGACTTCAGCAGGGGTTGCTCAGGTGCAGATGAGGGCAGATTTGCCCTAAATTTTTGCACTCTTCATAATAGCACTTTCATTTGCTTGCCTAGTGCAAAACTGAGGACTTGTTTTTGTAAAACTGAGTAAGAAATGACAGTTGTAACTTAATTCCAGCATATGGCTCTTCATGTTTTCCTCCTAATTCTACATGTATTCATATGCAAAGCAAAAGTCTACATCAAAGTGACACAAACAGCATAACAAAATCTGTCTACAAAGTCCTGCACCAGCTGGTCCTCTTACATGTTTTCGATTAGAGTCCAGAGAGCACTAAGATAGACCACCACAGGAGAAACAGCCAGGGGACACCGTGAATGTTCCCATGCACAGCGTTACACAAACACCTGTGTCAAATTAATCCAGGCTTATCCACTGTGAAAATTCACAGGGTTTAATGGCTTTCCTTACCTGTGAAGGGGTGGTCTAGTTAGAGGACTTCTGTACAGAGTCCGATGCAGGAAGGCAGATTTCGGATATTTGTGTGTTAATGTTAAAGGTCAAAATCTTTAGTAATAGAAGAATAGGTGGGAGTTAGCATACAGCAAACAGAAAAATACAACAAAAGTAAGAATTCGTCAGCTTTCACTCACTTTCAAGTATCAAAGGGCAAATACAGGCTTACTGAATCAGTTTTTCAAAAGAAAAACGGCTATGAAGGGGGAAAAAGCGGACTCGCATTCCTCAGGTTTATTTTATTTTAGGAAAATAATAATGGTATATTCACGATATGTCTACTGAGTCTGTGTAGCCAGTTTAAAAGCTTTCTTCTTTATATGTCTTAGACTGTTCTACACCAAGACACTTCTTTATTAGACACATTTTTATTTTCTTAAATTTGTTCACTCTATATCTTCCTTCACTGTTAAATGATTAAATAGCACTGTGTTGTACTTCTTCAACAAGGAAACAGGAAAAGCAGCAGAGGAGTAATAAGGACCCACCCATTTCTAAAATAAAAGTGTGGCTCTATCCAGTAATTTTAAGAACGGGCTTCAAATACTCAAATAGTTCCATTAGCTCATTGTATAAAGAGACTAACCAGCACGTTTCCTAGCTCTGATGCTGTAGTTTAAATAGCTTTGGATTAGCTTTTGTTTGTTTGTTTTATCCATGCATTCGTCTTCGATACCAATACCATAAACAAAAATACACTTGTCTTCTATATGGAGATGGATGAACTGGCTTCTTCCTAAACATGGCCAGGAATCTGGAGAGATAACATGAGGGAAATCAGAAAACAACTGGAATTTTTACAGGGCTTCTTCTATACTGTTAGTATCTCCCATGGACTGTTAGCCTGGTCAGCTCCCCGACTTGGTGCTTATGTTGGTGAAAGACTAGTGGGAACGTTGGTGTTTTCAGCTGGCTCCCAAAAAAGGCCCTTAGTGTGGCCACCTCCACCAAGATGCAGACACTGCTGTGGTAACTCATTGCTGCCTTATCTGCAATGAGAAAGCAACAGTCTTATTGCTGCAATGAGTTTGTTGCTTTATCATTACTGATAATGCAATAATTTTGCCAGTGAATTTTAGTGCATATTAACTATTAAATATTATACTTTAATTTCCTTCTGCACGCATACTCCCTGTATTTCAGACATCAGATTTATTTTTGATTCCTAGGTTTAAATGATCTGATTGTCAATCCATTAGAACAAATTAGAAATGAGGCAGAGGGACAGAGAAAATGAAGCAGTTGCAATAAAATAAGTTTGAGTAAACTATGAACAAAGTGGGTATGGAGAAAGGTCTAAATAAATCTGTTGTACTCTCAGGATTTAAGTGTGGTAAAATATTAAAATTTAGCATAGCTCAAAAAATGCAACTTGGTTGTTGAAATTTGTAACTGCAGATAGAAATCCTATATTGTAGCACCCAGGCGTAACTGTCCTAAAACTGACTCCTAAAGAGGGAGCACTACAGAACAGACCCTGCCACCACATTGTAGTCTACAAATTGAGGACGAAGGAGAATTGTGTTATTCTCATGTAGGAAAAAAGAGAGCACTTGGAAAGTCCTACCAACCTTGCAAGCACTGCAGATCAGTGTGAACTACTGGGCCATGACAGTCAACTGAAGGGATCTGGTGGCCCTCCAGGGAGAGAATGGGAGATCTCTGGAAATACATAGGCAAGAAACTCAGCAAGTTGGTTAACTTCTAGGGCTTGACTGTTACAAAGTTGCCCACAAAAATTAATTAATTAATTAATTAATTAATTGGGGGATCAAGCTGAAATGATTTTAGTTGTTGAGAAGATAATCTGTCATATCTGAAATAGTGTTAGGTGGGGATAATATATGGCTATACTATGTGAATAAAACATTAGGTTTAGTCAGAGATTTTTTTTCCAGATGTTGCTTTGCTAAATCATACGGGCGGCTTCAGAATACTTAATATACAAAGCGTAGGCAATGATGATATAATATTAATCCTTCTGGTTGGCTCTGCTGATGCTGAGCCAACCAGATGGGCCAATCCCATCTTAGTGCTGATGGGATTCTAACAGGCATCACTGAGAATAGTGGATATCTCTGTCATCAAGGGCATGAAAGTGTCATAGTGTGGCATGAAGTTGCAAAACATGGTGAGCAACCTGCTGACCCAAGGAGAAAACATGCATCTTACGCAAAGACTGGGTATTAACGACACTGCTACTGAGGTAATGAGTTTTGTTCAGATGAGAAGGGACAAGTTATTGAACTGGGAAGCAGAATTTAGACTCCTGAAAATTATTTATGTTCCATCAAATATCCCCAGCCATGGTAAAATGTCCAGTGCAGCTCCACTGACTTCAAGGAAGCTGTGCTAATTTATACCAGCTAAAGATGTTGATGGCAGGGGTGAAGCAGAACAAGGAAAGATAGTGCAGTTTGAAAGTGCAGTAATGAAAAAAGAGGCAATAATAAGGACACCAAGATATCTGATGTGCAGTATGAAGACAACAATGTCAAGATTAAACAACATGCTGATTAATCTGCCTAATTCTAAGAGTATTATTTTCAGAATTTAATTTAAATGGTCTAGTTACCACTTCATCTTTCTTGCTGTAGAAATCAATCCATGCCATTTTTCTCTGTTTATAGTCTCATATTTTGCTTCTTTGTCCAGCATTATCAAACCAAATTCAATTAATCCGTTCTGATGCCAAAACCCGTGGTCCTGGCAAAATGTATCATGCAGCATATCTAGGTAAGTGAATTAAAAAAGCATCTGAGCAGGTATCTGGTGTGTGTCACAGTTCATTCTTCTATAATAAACTGCGTTCTCCTTCTCATTCATTTGTCAATCATAGTAACTAAAGATTATTATTTGCTGTATGTACGTGACACCAGCAATTTGCAAAGTCTGTTGGCAAGCAAATCAGGTTAGAATGACAGAGTGAGAAATTAAGCAGAAGTCTGATGTAATTAGCTACAACAATCAGTGCTCTAATTTCTGATTTATTGTTTCCTGTTTTCCTGCTGCTTTCAGTCCATGCATACTGTATGCTCTTCATATAGGTCAAACAATTGCCTTATCAGCCCTGGCAAACCAAGAGGTCAGAGTTAACAATATTTATTTAAACATGCAGGATGCTTCCCACTGCAATTAGGAAATAACTATTACTAATAGGTCTTTGGTGCTATTTCCTCATTTATACAATTTTGTATAGACTAGAGAAATAGAAGCAATAGGGAATTCAGATTTTACATAATTCTTGCAGATAGGTTTACTTAACTAGTAGCCTCTTGTTTTCTTAAACTGACCATATTAAATTCCATCAAATGGCAATTCGACAACAAGATATTTAATTATGAAACAATAATGAAAATAATAATGAAATATTTAAATATACTTATATCAGTTTAGTAAGAATGGACACGTGGCATACATTGCATTATGTAATGCCAGATCTTAAGAAAACAAAAGGCTGGCGAAGTCTTGGGCTCTCAGAAATCAATGAGAGTTTTACTCCTGGCTGAGGTGTGATTACAACTTGGCCCTATAAATCTGCTCTGGCTGCCATTTTCACATTGTGCAGAGTTCAAGGCCTTTGGATGAGCAATCCTTTTCAGTAATCCAGGCCTGTGCATAACTTACTTACTCTTAAACAGTTCTAGCAATTCCAGTAGGAATGGATGCACATGACTGTTTATTTTGATTTGAAATCTCTACAGTAAATTGTGTGCATTTGCTACATGTATTCAACTCTCCAGGTTACAGCCACATTTGCATAAAACAAAATGAAGCTAGAAGAGACCCCGAGAGGTCATCTAGTCTGGCCTGCAAATTATTCCTAAAAATAAACTATAACTGAAGCATTCCTGACAGATGTTGGCTTGACCTTTTCTTATAAAATGCCAGAAATGGAGACCCCACTATATCCCCATGGCATCTATTCCACAGTTAACCTATTCCAGTATCCTTACAGAGAGACAGTAAGGAAAAGTTTCCATTTAAAATACTTTTGCTGCAAATTAACCCTATTACTTATTTTCCTTCCTACAGTAGACATGGAAAATAATTTAATATCTTCTTTGCAGTGACCTTTTATACAGCTGCTTGTAATGTCTTCTCTTACTTTTCATTCTCTAAACTAAATGCAGTTTAGTTGTGGTTCCTTGCAATTCACATTTTCTCAGCCTCTGATGTTTTTCTTGTTATATTCTGAACCTTGTTGAGTCTTGAAAGAGCAATTGCAAAGCAGGATGTTTTACATGCAGCTCTCCTGTTTATTAGGCCATTATGATATTTACTTTGCTGAAGTGTTAAGACTCTTTTGACTCTTGTCTGTTCTGTGAAACACTATCATACTCAGATCCTTTTCTGCAGAACTGCTGTCTAGTCAAGCTGTTGCTCACCCAGTATTTGTAAAGCTGATTATTCCTACTTAAACATTATATTTGCCTTTATTGAATTGCTTTCTTTTTATTATAGACTCTTTCTCCCATTTGTCATACTTATTTTGAATTCTAACGTTGTTCTTCCTCCAAAAGATTGCACTCCTACCAGCTTGGCATCATGGCAGAATTTAATGAATTTACTCCCTATTGCACCACCCAAGTCTTTAATGAAATTTTTGCACAGACTGAAGACAGATTTGAGCACAACCTGAGCTGATACTGCCTTTCCAGGACAGCATACTGTGTCCCAGACAGTTTGCACCCTTGTTATAGTTGTGTTAAGTAGAAGTTTCTTTTTTTTTTTTTTGTGAAGATCATATGCATGTAAAACAATACTGACCATTTCAGTAAAGTCAGGATAGAGCACATCTACTATTTCTTCCCTAATTCTGAGACTTATTCCCTGTCATAGAAGGAAATTAGCTTGCTTGACATATTTGTTCTAGATACATTATTTTTGGCTGTTACTTATCACTGGGAAATCTTCTAAGTGCTTAGAAATAGATGGTTTGTTTATCTTTCAGAGGACTGAAGTCAGACTAGCTCTTCTCTCATTCTCTGGTTCTCCCTTTCCCCCCTTTTCTCAATAAGCACCATGTTTGTCCTTTTCTGGTGCTCTTTGACCCCTGCAGATTCCTTAATTCCTAATGATTCTAGGATTACTTCATCTCTTTAAATATCTCCTGAATTTCATTCAGACATAGTTTATGTGAACTCCTGTAAATTATATAACTTGCTGCAGCCTGAGTTTTTACCATGTTATGGTCAATGCTAATCACAGAACTGTTCTGCTCCCAAATAATTATTTTCTCTTAAGCGTGGTTCAAAACAGTTTTAAACATTTTGCTTCTCTTGGGGGTTATGTAGTACTGTTAGATTTTCATCCCTGTTGATTGCCAGGCTTATTCATTGCTTACTCTTACTAACAATAAACCGTTATAGAATCATTTCTTATGATTCTTTTTATTGCTTGCTACTCTTTATAGGCCTGGTAATGTCTCATGTCTTCACTCCTTTGATTTTTGTCCTTACTGCTGTTATTTTAATATATTTGTAATATTATTATTCCTTCTTGATTTTCAGGTCATCGTAGAGTTCACAATATAGCCAAACTCCTTCACTGATAGGACTCATGACTGGAGTTTTAAATTGCAAGCCTAGGTTCATTTATGCATTTATTCCCAATGCATTTCTCCTTGTTGATCAAAAATAGGTCTCCTCTTACTTGCTTTCTCTGTCTTCTGTTTCAGACTTGCTCCCTGTTTCAAAACTCTGCACCCCGCTTCCCCTTTCCTTATGTAACTGTGGTTAGTTAGCCCGTATTTTAAAAAGCTATATTGGTTTATGAAAAGTGTTCTGCTTTACATCTTCCAGCTTTGATCACCCTTGGTAGCCTCGCGCATGGCAATGCCTGTGTTCTGCCTCCAGAGACTCACCAAAATGTAGCTACCAGGAGACAAGTCACCTGCTCAGGACCCCTGGGCCAGTCCCATTTGTGACAACGGTTTCTGGACCCAGGTGTCCTAGCCTGCCACAACTGAAACCACAACTGAAGCACATAGTCCTGGGAGATTTATGATGCATAAAGGAGTTAATATTCTACAGGCTTAATTTATATGACTTCTGCTGTCTGTACATTTGGGTGACAACTCTTTGGCAGAGCAATGCAGGGAAAAGGAGAGATAGGAAGTGAAGAACAACATGAGGCTTGCCTGTTTCCATAAACATGGAAATCGGCAGCAATATGAATTGGTAATAACATTATATTTGGGGAAATATGAAAGAAGGATGCTTTAGCCAAGGAATATGTCACCTAGACAGAATAGTAAAAAAAAAAAAGAAAAAAAATAGGACTAGTACATTTAAGAAACAGAGCTTAAATGAGGGGAATACATTCAATATGGGTGTGAGGAGACTGAATGCAGAATTTGGTGTTACTGGTCTATTTGAAATAGTTTTTATAACTAGACTGTAGCTGTTTTCTATTTTCAGCTTTTTAGCCATTGTTAGTTGAAATGAAGCTTTTCAGGATGAACTCCCCACCTTTCCTTTTTTTTTTTTATTGGTCTCTTATGTGTATTTATTGGCTTCTTGGACTGTAAGCATCACTCCCATTATTTTTAGTAGGTTACTCTGGGTTTCTCTGTAAAGATTCCTGGGTGGACTGAAGGCAGCACTCACAGTATGAAGCCTATTGCTCCAGCTGAAGGAAACTTACTTTCATTTAAGACTTTCTAAGTATTTTTATGTGTTATCTCTGTTATTTTTAAATTTAAATTTTCAACTCATTCACATTTCTTCATTTTTTTCTTATGATTATTCTTTTCCTTGAAGTGTACGGCAAAGGCTGTCTTACATGGTTAGAAATGAAAGTTATCCAACATTTTTTTCTCAAATTTTTGTAAAATGGATGAACATCTGGGTTAAGAATTTATGAGCCAACATTAGCCAGATAGAATTTTCCTTATGGCTAGTTAATATAGCCTTAAGGTTTGATTTTATTCCCACTGCTATGAATGACAAATCTCCTGTTAACTTAAATGGGTGTGGAATCAGGTCCTTAAAAAATTGTATTGAAACAGGAAATGGTATTGATGGTAGTAAAACTTTCAAGAGTGATCTTTCAATGGCCCTGAGAATTCAGGGCTGATTTACACCAAGGTGTGCTTTTTGAAGAGAGGTAATGTACTGAAATATCACCAAATCCTCCTCCTTCCCCCTGGCCTTCAGAAAGTTAAAAAGACAAGTGCTGTGCACTCCTCAGGAAACTTGTGCATGCAGGATTGATAACAGGCAGCGACGCACGTGCCTTTTGTTAAACTCCAGCACACATCCAGGAGGTTTCAGGAATTAGAAGGGGGAAATACAAGCGATATGTTGAGGTTCAGGGTCTGTGGACACATCCCTGTTCTTGGGATGAGGTGACCTGCCTTCAGGCTGGACCAGGTGCTGAGGGTGCTCCAGGAAACCCTTGGAGCCCTTGCTGAGAGGGACCACTTGTATCTTCTAGTTTGTGGGGTTAGCCTGTTGGACTCACAGTTTAGAGACAGGCAAAAAGCAGTAAGCTAAAGCATTGCTTTAAGGTTAACTTTAACCCTCCCTCTGTACGACACTGAGAGTGTATTCACTAAAATAACCAGAAATACTGATTTTATGTGCAGTACATGTATTATAAGTGATACTTCTTTTTTTGCTTATTCTGGTGTGTATTTTCTGTTAGAGTTTCTGGTTGCTTCCGAAATTTCGGCTTCTTTCTAACATACACTTACTTAGAACACATTATTTCTACAATTCTACAAAGTAGTGGTATTAATTTCTCTTGCATCTCAAAGCACTTCATAAACAGGAGGAGACTTATGTGCCATTTTTCATCAAAGTTTGGGTAAAAAGGCACAGCTAGTATTTATTTGTCATTGTGTGTGTGTGTTCAAAGGTACTAAAGGAAAATAGCCCCATTCTGGTAATGAATCAGAGGTATGGGAGAGTATCTTAAAGCTTCCTGAGATCAGAGAATAAATCACTGTAAGAGCCAAAATGCATCTCAAGAATTTTAATTTCCTGTGACTGACATTTTATCACAAATTAACATCTTGGCCAAATGTTCAGCTGACATCAATCATAGCTTCCCAGAAGTCAATTTACACCACGTTATGGTAGATGAAGATAGCTCTAGGATATCATAAAAATAAAGAACACATTGTATGAAAAGTTTTCTCACAATATCAGACAGGCCAAAGCACACAAAAATGTTTTCTAGAAATGAATAGCTCCTTGAATAATAATCATTGTTGTCAAGAAAATCTTTGCCAAATAACACTTTTTAATTCAAAACATTTTGTTTTTGAATTAGTTTTGAATTTTGCTTTGGTTGATTCATAACATGGCAGACTACAGCCTTGGAATTCTTTTGCTATAGCACCTTTCCTCATGAAGATTGAAAATCCTTGTGCATTACATGAGAGGTCACTAAATAAAGAAATTCAGCAATATCTATACTATCGAATTGTAATTTATATGAGACATTCTTGCGGTATTTTTCACCTATAGAACAAGTCGGAAGTTATACAGGGCAAAACTTAAAACTTTCTAATTGCTTCTGCTTAAGACTCCTGTGCATCAGTGTGATGGAGTGGTGCTTCCTACACAGACACACATGGAGCCCAGCACCGGAGCACAGCAAGGGAAGAGCTCCGAGTGATCCAGTGCTTCTCACATGCAACCCAAATAGGAAGTTCTGCAGTTCATCCCCGAAAACCAGCACATCAAAGCTACAAAAGCACATACTGAACATTATGAAATACAACTCAACTCCAAAGAATATTTCAAATCATAAGCAAAGTTAACTGCATTAGGGCCATCATTATCATCAGTTATTATATTTTTGAAGGAAAAAAAGCTTCATAAATGCTAATGCTGTTTGTGTCTTAACGTTCAGCTGACCACATATTTATCTCTTTTACCTTTCTGGACCAAACATGTCAATACTATCTTGACTTCCAATTAAAAAACTGACTTAGGGCTTGCTGATTCTATTGTGTGATATATAAAATGAAGCTAAATGCATACCTCATGCTTTAATGAAGTAGTCAGCCAGTTATTTGCTGCAAATGTAAATCTAATGTGAAGTTTTCAGTATAGTACTTAAATTAAAAGTTTGTGGTCGATAATCATTGTCCAGATTAGTAATAATAGGTATCAGTTTAACTTTCTGTAATTTTAGGAAAATGTCAACCTAACAGCATTATTATGACCTACAACCATTCTAATATTTATGTCCCCCCAGTTTTTACCAGACTGGGGGCTGTTTCCGCACCCCCCCAAAAAAAGTGAGTTAAACCAGCTTATTTGCCTCAAAATATTAATGCTAATTTTCTTTGCCAGTTAATTTGGAGGTAGAAAATAGAAGGTAAGCTCAGCCCTCCTTGTTTTATAATTTAATACCAATATTACTTACATTATTAGTTTTACTGGTAAATCAAGGAGCAACTTGCCGGAATCCAGCTGTGACCCCAGGGCAGGAACTTTCTGCCGGCTGTCACCTTCTGACAGTTCGGGCTGTTAATTACCTCCAACAGTCGGAGCACAAGCACCTCTCTGTCTGCCAGCTGGCAGCCTCAGCCTCGAACTGGCAGCCCCAGAAGATTTAAAACCTGTAACAAAAGGCTGCTATGTAAACAGTTTATTGTATAATACACAATGGCAACAGTAGACCCTCTTCAAGAATCAAAGGTAGTCTCTGCTCTCGTGATTAGTTAGACTGGAAATGATGCAAGTCCTTGCTTGGCTCTTCTCATCCATCCATTGGCAGAGCTGAAGTCCAAAGTGAAGCTGAGGAGAAATTAAGTCTTCTCAAAACCTAAATATTTGATTCTGAAGTTTTCTGTCTTCTGATTGTTGAGATATCCTTGAGCTCTACTGATTGCTTTAGCAAATGAAAATTACACAGCAATACTTTAATTGCCTGATGACAAGCCAGTCACCAGCCAAGAGAAATGGCAAAAATTATCTTTGAGGTTTTCTTTTCAGAAAACAAATGCAGACTTCATGAGTGCACTTTCAGGACCCCATGAGTCCTTAAAGTGTCACGAACGTCCTCCAGAACCTTAGCTGAAATACAGTGAGGAAAAGAGCTCATGCTTATATATTGGAGGGAAGAAAACTGTAGCCACGCTGCAGGTAAAGCCCATGAGCCCTTGTAATGGTGGGAGATGAAGGTTTCTTATTCCGGATTCATAGAAGGGCTCGTGTATGACCATGGAGAGCATTTACAGCTCCTACAGGTTAGGTATGTGGTTCTGAGAACAGAGGTCTCTGTGCCCAGTTTGGCACTGCAATAGTTGTGGAAATGAGGAGAGCCTTAGGCTGATGCTCACAGCGTGGGCCTGAACCAGTACCTGAGCCAAGCAGGAAGGGATGCCCAAGAACTGGCTGTGTCTGAACCTCTGGAGCAAATGAATCCCTCTCTCTATTTGCTAGCCATTTAAGATTAGAAAACTGAACCACGGAAGTCCCCAAAAACCATTACTGTCACCTTCAGCTGAGGGGCTAGAGCACTTGCTGAGAGCCAGAGATCTGGATTTCCATCCAACCTAATTTGGGAAGGTGGAAACCCACATCTCGTTTAGCAGGAAAGGGACCTGGTCAGCTTCCAGGTGAGCTCGGGCCACTGTGCACTTGGAGCTGGGAAACTGATGAAACCAAATAGAGCAAGAGGGACCATAACCACTGACCAGGAGAGAAAGTCTTCCCCAGCAGGGACGTGTTCTGGAGCTGGGCTGTGTTGTCACTGATTTTTATATATTTTATGTGCTGAGTGCTCGGTGGAATAAGTACAGGGTTCCTGTAGCAGAAATATGCATGGTTTTATAGTCCTCAAGTAGAACTGCTGACAAAAACATGGCCTGCAGCTAGTAAGTGTGTGAATGTAAATTTGAATTGATTTTATATATATATATATGTATATATATATACTCACACACACGCGCACACACCCAGTCTGGGAGTTGTCAGACATCTGATATGTGTGAATTATACCTAGGCAAAAGACACACTGTTACATTAGGATATTCATATGAGTTATTAAGTCTCATCTTCATGTGGCCTTTAAATGATATAATTAGAAGAGCCAAAATATTTTTTGAATGATAGCAAGTAAATGAAGTAGAAAACTTTGCATTTGAAGATAGGGAATAAGTGAAAAATGTAACAGAATGATTGCTATGGAAGTATTTTCGAGAGGTACTTATAGGACATCCTTTCTCTCTCTGTGTCTGTCTCTCTTTTGCTAGGCTTTTATTCAGAATAAAGAGCCCATTCATGCCTATAGTTATTATTTCATACATGGAAGTGAAATTTCATTTCAATGATACATTTTCTATAGATGTGAAAATATTGTTAATAAATATATTCTAGGTAATATTGCAGTTTTTGGCTTTCAGAACAATTCTTGAGAAAATGAACAAATCTCGGCTTAAGGAAAAAAACTTACTATTTAACTTACTATTAGGCAGTCCTAGGGATCTCTATGTTAAAGGGAGGCACAGTTTCCAATGTACTTACAGTTCTAGTGCTGCAAGGATTTGACCTAGCACATCTTTTACACAGAACCAGGTTTGATTTTGAACATATGCCAGTCAGGACTGGAGATTCCAATATCCCTCCCCTTCAACCAGTGGCAAATTCAGACTCAGAATAAGCTACTCAGAAAAAGATGGGTCTGAACTATGACTTTTGCAAAAATTAACAAGAGCAGCCCAGTTCTGGCCTACCTGGTCTGCTGATCAAACTTCTAAATGAGTCACAGCCTTCTACACTAGAGATTATTTTTTATTTAAAAAGTATTTTAATATGATAAATATATTTTTTTAAATGAGGCATCTGTGGCTGGCTTTTTTCTTATTCTGGAGCATGCAGTTTCACTCCTCTGTTTGCCCTTCTGATGTTTCTAACCTCCAGTTCAAAGCTACAGTCCTTATGATGCTTACACTCACAGCATTTATTTAAGTCAACTGGCTTCTGAGGTAAGATGTACTAATCAGGAGCAAAGTTTCATCCACTCCAATTCTTATAATTCAAGCTATTCTTAAATTGTGCACATATTCTACATGTACATTTGTGATCATCTGGTTTTAGTTATAAATGCCATAGAAATGTCACTTATATTTGAAATTTAAATTTAAAAACTTGAAATTTGCAAATTAAAGTAACATTAAACATGTGATTTGTATGATTTATACATATTAACCATTGCTTAAAATTCTTTATATGTTCGTGTCAAAGTTCTTGCAAGTGGAGCCCAGAAATGCAAACAGATACAGAAGAAAGCTGCCTTCGCCACCAGCCGAGCTAAAGCAAGGTCCATTTTGTGGGATTTTGCTCCCTAAAAAAAGGCAAGGCTCCCCTTGCTCATGGTTAACTGCTTCACTGCCGACCACAGCCAGCACTCCCGGCGCTGCTGTTCCCTCGGAGCCGCGGAATGTCAGCAGGACATCCCTGCTATCTGTCACTCGCAGGCAAGCTATCACCTAGACTGGCTGCGGCAGAGCTATTTGCAAGGAATTTTGCTCAACTTTGCTATGGATTTCACAGATCTCTGTTTGAAAGTACTCCTTTTATTTTTTCCTGCTAAATAAGCCTCTGTTTTAATCAGCTGTGGGAATAAAAATATAGAGACATGTCAGAGTTTGCTTTTATCAGTATATCTTTTAGAAAGGAGATTTTGGAGGAAATTCATTTTTTTTCTAGCCACCTCACTTCTAATAATCATTAAAACACCACTCTTTTGTTTGAAGTTTTCTATTTCCGCTTTCTTCCAAAAATACATTTAGTTTGATAATCTAACGGAATGTTCCCAGCTTTACAGTCAGTCAGACACTGTTTCATTATTTCATTGTTTTCTGCTGATGGGAAAATGTGTAGGTTTTTTTTTTTTTTGTATTCATTATTTTTTTGACATACTGTCTATAACTGAAGGGACCAGCTATCATAGCACCTATTTCACTGGAACAGTGCCAGGTTTTTTAGATGTTCTGATACTTGAGCCCTTTCAGAATGTTTTAAATTTCCATTTTCCCGTTTTCATCCAAATAATTAGTTTTTGTTGGAGGATTTTTTTTTCTCAAGTAACAACCAATAATCTCCTGTCTCAATCTCTTCATTCTACCTTCTGTTCCTACGAGCTCTATATTTGCATAGACAAATTTACTACATCCTCGCCCCATTCTGACTGTGGGCAGACTTAACGCACTTACTTAGCTCCTTAGCGAGCGTGTATGTTCCCTAAAAGCTCGTCATTACTTCTTGAGTGGCAGCACTGCAATACGAGCGTCGTGACCTGATGCTCCTGCCTGATCAAGACATAAAATCCTGCTCTTGAGATTGGAGGAGATGTGGCCTGTGGGGGAGGGATCCCTTCATTTCCCCTCTTTTTTGTGATTTCTAGCACCACAGAGAAGAGGGAAGTGAAGGAGAGATGGGTTTGGGAGGAAGAAGCATTGCTCAGACTTTCTTTGATCTGCTCCAGGTGAAGCATTTCTGACCCAGACAGAGCAGATCAAAGAAAGGAGCCAGAATGCAGAGCACTCGAGTATTTCATGATTGTAGAAAATACTGCCACAAAAGTGCCCCTTTTTTATTTTGAAAATGTGCTCACCTTACATATAACCTGTCATGGCACTTATTACTGAAACCAGATGATCACAAACTATTGATTACTTTATATATGTCCTTCAGGAAGGCATTAGCTCCGCCGTGTTTCAGATAAAAAATCTGTAACCAGTAGAGGTAGACAGCAATAAAACCAACAGAAAGAAATGATCATAAACTGCATATCTATTTTATTTCTAAAGAGATCCTGATTTGAAGACATTCTAATTTCAAATCTTCAGTAATCCAGCAGTTAGCGGAAGGCTCCCTGTGCTCACTAGTAAGCCCTAAAATTGCCTTAAATGCGGCTGGTCTTTTTTTAGAGATCACTCGCTCTTGCAACCAGCAGATCTAGCAGAGGCAGCAAGCTGGTGAATGACCGGACCGTCTCCTTAGATTTGCTCTCCTGAATAGTCCCAAATCCTGGCTGCAGGATGTATGTTGCCCTCTGTATAAGCTGCATGCTTTCCCGCCGGAGTTGGATAACTTTCCGCCCCAAAGGGGCCTCTTGCAAAGGAGGATCCACGATTCCTCATGCTCTTTCCCGGGATTCCTCCTGCAGCTCACCCGTTGTGCATGCAACGCGTCTACGGCACCAGCCTCGGCCACAGGCCCTGGCGGAAAAGTCCCGGCAGTCCCGGTTCCGCGTTTGCTCTTCCCGTTTTCTCTCCGGCAGCAGCGGGAGCGGGACCAAGCGCTCTCGGAGCCAGAGGGAAGGCTGCCATCTACTGAGCCAGCCACACTGCGCCTGCCAGGCACCCGCTCCTGTCTCCGGGATTTTCCCAAGCGGGAAAGCTCCTAAGAGCAAAGGATACCTTTGGCGAAGCTCCTTTTTTTGAGGAAGAGCTGCGTTCATTTAAACTAATTTGCTATTCCTTTTGCTTCGTACTAAATACTTTTATGGTGAGCAGGAACCTGATGCAAGTAGATCATTTTGGTGCATATGCTTTAGAATAACAAAATTCAGTATAAAAAAAGCTGCCGTTTTCACTCTTAAAGGTGGAAAAAGTGGAATAGTTATCATACAGTCATTTCAACTGCTGACTGTGTTTGCTCCCTGCATTCTTATGGATTGCTCCCTGCATTTCTGTTCAGTCTTTGTTAAAATCCAGTTCATGCTGGTAGTTCTACAGTGAACTACTTTTTTATGCCATGCATGAAACCTCAAAACTATTATCCTGAAAATATATTATAGAATATTTTGCTAATACGCTAATATTTTTATCCAATCCTACAAAATCCATCACGATGTCGTTTTGTATAATGAGGCTCACAAACAAACTGTGTAATCACAGCATATTTTCTTTTTGTAAGAACATTTTCAAGAGGTGCTTTTTAGTACTTTGGCAAGTAGGTTTGTTTCAAAAGCCAGATCTGTATTTTGTAGGACAGATTAATTTCATTATCTGTTTGCATGCGTCTTCTTTAATGAGAAAAGGGCACTAAAGACACTGCAGAGACAAAGCAAATACCTTTATATGTGACTGTGTGTAAATCACAGGCTGTGTGCAAGCCCAACACATGCTTTCTGTTCATAATCCACAGGGGAGTGTACTAATCATGCATTTTTACTGCAGCTCTATGTAACCAAACATTTGACCAGGTAAAATTATTGGAGATGTCAGGGAAAAAGATCTATTTGCTGTTCCTACTTTCACCTCATCTTAGAACATAAAACCCTGTAAATAAAAGCTAATCTTGGCAAATCATGCAGAAAAAGTCAAAATCAAGTTGTCAAAGTAATAAACAGTCCAATACAGCTGACAGGTTTCTTTGTTACAAAATAATATGCACGCATGTCAGCTGTAAAAAAGATAGGCTGAGACCTAAATGTCCTTGTTTTGAAACAGTAAGAGTTAAACATTCTTGTTCTTAGGATACTGTACAACTGAGCTAGGAAAAGTTCAAAAGGAATCTTCATGGTTATTTTTTCCTAAATATTTTTCATCTGTCTACCACGATCTAACAATTTATTGCAGTCTGATAGATAGCAAAAGCAGAGAGGAACATTAGCCAATAACTGTACTGGTTTGGGGGGATTTTTTTGTTTTACTGGTGAGTGACAGTTGTGATTCAAGATGGTTCAAGCTGACGCTGTTTGTGTCTTTGTCATTCTCACCACACAATTACAAAATAAATGGAGCTTTTCAAATGCAGATGTAAATGCCTTGTTTGTGCTTGGCATTGAGCAGTATCTATGGCAGATCATTCTTTTCTGTGATGCTTTGGGGCAGGTTTATAAACAAGAGTTAAATATATAAATGCAAGAGGATACTGAGATATTTGAATAATTCTGCCTACATGTGTAATGCTTATTCTTTCTTCTTTCTCACTGTTGCTCACTGGTATGATTCTTTCTTTGGGATAGATAAGTCTCTAGCCAGGTAAGTGTGTATGGATTTAAGCCTCCAATTAAAGCAAAGTTGTGCAGTTGTTTTTTTCCAGAGGTCACCCACTTGTGAAAGTACCTTTCTTTTTCCGATCTTCCTAATGTATTACCACTTTTTAATGTAGCTATACAATACTCAAAGTATTTCAAGCCAAGTTATTTTTCCCAATAACTGCCCGGAGAATACTGACTTAATTTAGAACTAGCATGATTTAAGTGATTCTTGGTGTTTGATATCATCACCTGTGATGTTGTGGTAGATGATTAAATATTCTTTTTCAAAAGGGAACCACAGAAAAGAACACAAAGAGTTGGGCATATCCATTACAAAGTTTAAATTACACGTATCTTTTTCTTTCTCATACTTATTTTTTGTAGCATTGTAGTTTACAGAGTTTCTGGGCTCGCTGAGGCTGCATTGTGCCAAGCACTGAGCAGAACTGAGCCGAAAGGCAGTACCTATTCAAAATGCACTTTGTAATGATTTTTATTTTTCAATATTGCCTACACTGAATTTGTGGAAGGTCAACACAGACTTAATGCCATCAGTCTGGGCTACCTCCTGAAAAAGATGTTGTAGTCTAACCAGTAACAAAAGATATTTTTCATCAATTGCATCAGGGCTGTCAATGAGTAGAAAATAACCAAGAAAATACTGCTGTCACATTTTCTACTTAAATGTGAACAATATGCGTGTGAACTTTGTGGCCTATGGCGTGTATGGAAGGCTATGAATCATGAGCTGCAGTATTTTAACTCTGGCTTTTATACCAAGTCATTGTTTGGCTTTGGGCACAGAACTGAAGTGCTCCACGCTTTACTTTTTGTGTATTTAAGAAAAAGGAGAGATGGCAACAGCCTGTTGGCCTCCCTCCCCTTCTAAGGGATAATCAGTTAATGCTGCTACAACACTTTGAAGATAGGCTCTCCTGAACTTAAATATGATTAGACATTTATACAGATAATAAAACATCCATGCTTACCTAGGATAAGATACAGGGGATTTAAAATACTCTGGCTTCCTGGCATAACTAACTGCTGGAGATTAGGAGGGAAACTTTTCATGCAGGCAGGTTATTACTCAGGGTATTACATGTGGTGGCTGCAGGGGAGCCTGCGTGTTTCTTTGAAGCATCGCGCGCTGTCTGGGCCTGGAGCAGGACACGAGATTAAACAAACTCCCAGGCTCATTGGCACCGGCAGGTTGTGGTCGTTCGTGCTTCTAGATACCCCCTGTTTGGTGCAGATTCACCCTTTTCTGGACTCAGTCACAACAAACCTGGCTACAGCTAGGCCAGGCTCGGACCCTGCCAGGCCTAAGGTGTTTCAGTGCTTCCTACCTGTGGAATGACACAAACTTGTGGATATTTCCAGCTTCGTAGTTCAGGCCTTGTTCAGTTAGTATAATTAATATAATTCAAATAAGAGCCTTACTAATGCAAATACATAAAGCAACCCAGGCTGCCCTGACTGCAGTAGGTTATTTAGTGATTAAATGTACAGACTTGGGGTTGGGTCACCTCCACTGACAGATCCAGAACAGCACATCTGTGTATCCCACTCATACGCCCAAACTATTTGCGAGCCTTTGCCCACACATTTCAGAGGGAAATCTTAATCCCCAGCAGGTTGATGGCCAAGACCCCGCGCCACAGAGCTCCTCACGGCAGGGCCTGTGGCCTGGCCGCTCGCTAGCAAGCTGCTGCACGAGGAAACGCAGAAAGCGGCCTCCCAAGATCTACTTAAATAGTAAAATTACTGCCAGAATAAAATTATCTATTGGGATATTTCTAACAAAAACAAAGCGCTAGATATGGGCTTGCTACTAATAAATAGAAACATTCCTTCTCGAGGAAATAGATTTTGCAACTTTGCCCTTGACTTTTTAAATACACACACTTACACAGAGCGCGTGTGTATACACATAATGACTGGGTTAAATTCAGGCCTGATTATTTTTTTAAACTTGCTTGTCAAATTTTATATGACCCATAGTTTGTGTTTTATTGCCTTATTCTTCACGCTCAAAGAATAAATCTCTTTCTTTGTCCTTTTGATATATATATTCTTTTATATGTATACACACACACACACATACAGAAAAGTAATCGCTCATGAGAAATCTTGAAACTCTTTTGCTTCCCTAAACAGCAACAAGAGAATTACATTTATAAATAGGGAACCAGAGGGCAGGGAGACAAAATGCTAACACACGACAGCAGTGAAATTACGCAGATAAATTTTTCAGTTCTTTTATCTAGTAAACATCCTAATGATCAACATCAAAGGCTGAAGAAAGAAGTCGTTCTTCTCTTTTGTGCCAGATTGAGAAAGAGTGGGCTCTTTTACATCTCATATGGGAGATATGAGGAGCCTTTGAATGGATCATTGCTTTTTATGAGTAGTAATGAGGTGAGAAGTATTCTAGTGTGTGGCACAGGCCTTCATTAAAAGCGTGAAGCAGAATGGCTTATGGTTAAAAGGAGTAATTTGTTCTAACATACTTGCTAAATTGTGCTGTAACCATGCCAGGTCACTGGACTACATTTTCCATAGGATTCCCGAATGCATTTGTGTGTAATTATTCTGCCTGTGCAGAGTTTAGGGATTTTTCCAAAGGCTTGTGCTAACTAGTTGACAACACTCATTCCTTTACTGGAAACTTGTCTAAATGCGATATTTTAAGAGGTGTGGAAGAGCCCAGAACTGCTCTTATTCTGTTGCCTGAGCCTATATATATATATATATATATTTTTTTTTTTTTTTCTCACAAGAAACAGAACCATCAAAGAAGCGTAAAACCAGTATAAATGACCAAAAATCGGAAATCTTACTAACACGACAGAAAAGCAGGGAAATCATGCCAGGGTGTCCTTCCCTGGCGTGCCAGGTTTTACCCGAGAGCTCGATGGCGCATGCGAGCCGAAGGCAAGCGGGTTGCTCTAAACTGCTCTCCGTGGAGCAGCCTGCCTTTCCCATGTCCTGCTCCACACCGGAGCCCCTGGCAAGCCTGGCTGTTCCCACTTGGGAAAATCAGCCACTCGTGCCCTGGTGCTGCTCGGACACAGCACCAGCAGCACAGAGAGCTCTGTGCCCCGAATGCTTTTCTACGGTCTCCTTCTTGCCGCACTTTAAGTGAATGAAGTCAAGGCGTGTGTGCAGTATGCATTTCTGCCCATATGTATATTTATATTTTCATTCAAGAATACAGAAAGAGGTATAATCCCTGAAAACACCCTGTTCAATTGTGAGGGACCGGAATAAACTATACTGGCAAAGAATTTTTTTTTCCAGTATAGGTCACAATAAGATTCATTTTTGACAACAAAACACTCTTAGCATCTAGATTTAACATTTAGGCATTAAAAACAAGCAATCTGCTCTGGATTAGCATGTCCAGTCGGTGGCAGAATAAGGAAGAGGAGGCAGACTACAGACTTTCTCCTACTCCAGTCACCACGTTACACTGCCTCTCAGTCCTATAAACATATTTCAGCTCCCAGGATTTACAGAGAAATTGCCTTTAATCCTTTTCATGCCAAAAAAAAGAAAAAAAAAGAAAAAAAAAAAAAGTGACAGGTCTGAGTTTTCAGCTTGATCCAGCATAGAAGTTACAGTAGATCAGGAGATTTTCTATGAAATTCCTTAAAAGGAAATGCTAAATAAAAAGTGTTTTTAAAAGTGTTTGCATAAATGGACTGCTTCAATATGTGCCTTTAGGAACAGAAAGACATAGAAGAATATCAAAATATGTAATTTTGGGAGTCCACTTTTAGGTTTCTAACATGCTTTATAGAAGAAATGCAAACAAGTCACGGTATCAAAAAAGGAGTACGAAACAAAATGTAACAAAACTGTTTTAATTAGTTTGAGCCAGGCTTTTGTTTGGAATGCACATTTATGAAAATTTATGAGATTTCAACTTTTTGCCCTGAGTCAGAGCAGGAAAATGTTTGAAATCTCAAACCCATTCCGTTCTTAGCTTTGAACTAAGGGAAGGGACAGAATTGTGGGTGGGTATGTGTGTGTATTTGGCAGCAATTAAAATATGAGAGCTGTGCTCAGAGCCATATGCTTCCTCAGAAACTGATAAAAGTTGCGTGTGTATAACCAACGGAGCATTTGTCCCATCATGTTAGGACTTCTGAGTTAAGTACAGTTATTTCTGTAAATCAGTTTACCATTTCTTCCTATAGAAATCAGGAAAAGAGCAGGCTATTCCATTTTAGCACGTATATATGAATGAAAAAACAGGGAGGGAATTTTGTGAAGAACACATGATATTGAGCCTTGTTACTGTTTGTTCTATTCTTGTCAGTCACCTAGAAAGCTGAGAAATGAGTGAATCTCTACACATATTTTCCAGCCATTCTTGGATCCATTCTTGGATCACTTCTGGTAATTGCATTTGCACAGTTTTATTTTAAAAGAGCAATGACAGTTGTGTGATCTGCTAATTTCAATGATGTGAAAAATAGCAGAATAAAACAGAAAAATATGGTCTGGTTACTTGATTACTTTTCCACTCCCCAAAACATGCATGTATGTATATATACATACACTTGTAAACATATACTGCAGTGTCTGAACAGTGCAGCATTTGCTACATTTCTTTTTATTTTTTCAGGCCTAGGTGAAAAAACAAAGATCAGGTGGTAGGTAGTGGACAACTGGAAATTGTAGGAATGTAGCCATTGGATGTATTTCCTCATTGAGCACAAGTAAGAAGATTCATGCAAAGTCATCCCGGTTCTTTCAAGCAGAGAGATGGATTCGGGTTGCTGTGAAGGGTTCAAAGGATGTGTCTGACAAATATCTGATATTTAGTTTCTGGGAAAATTAAATGCTCCTGGCACTGAAAGATCTTTTGGGATAAATAACAGGATAAATACATCTTCTGGACAGCTCATTCAGAATGCATATGAGCATGCACTCTAGTTATGGTGTTAATAGACATTTTTACCTGCTGTGTTTTACTAATTGAGACTTAAAATATATTTTGACAGTGATTCCTTCTCTACAGATTTAAATGTCGCTTGACACAATACCTACAATGTGTAGAATATAGGGCTGCAAAGCCAATTTTGATCCTATTCTGACCCATTTACAAACACCTTTAGGTTTGTCTTGGAGCTATAACTAAATTGCATTATATACAAAACCTGATACAAATGTAATGCTGCCTGGTTGCTGGTGTTGCCCTTTCTCCCACCTCAGCTGCAGATTAACTTTGAAACCGTTTGTTTGAAATAGTTTATTCTGGGAACAATTGCTTGATTGCTAATTGCCTAAAAAGGGGAGAGAATACAGACAAATAAATCCAAACTTGAGACTATTCAGCCAAACACTCCGTGGATATGGCTACCAGAAGGCAGAATCCAGAATTCTGGAGCCAAGTTTGCTCATGGAAAGATATCAATGTCTATCTATAAAGCAGCAGGTCTAAAGCTCAGGGCTTCTAGACCGTATTCCAATACATTTTTGTTAAACAGAACAAAGGTTTTTAAGTTTGCAAAGCACTCTCAGATTTGATATGGGGACTGTAAGTGCTGACGTGAATGCGAACTCAGTCAGGAATTATTGTGAAAAGCAGAAGTACCTGCATTAGAAAGAAAGTGTCTTACTCTGTGTGGCTTAATTTCTCATTACTGTGTGTTGGAGGTTCTGTGGAGTTTTCCATATCTGAGTTGCACACGGCTGAAATGCCTTCACAGGATTCAAATCACTTATTAGTAAACAGAATCCAAGAAGGATATGGCTGCCTCTATATATCACTGCATCATACAGTAATATCGTAAATGACTCCAAGCATCACTTGATTAATCTTTTGCCAGATTATCTTCAATCATTTGTCCACATATTTCTTTCTTCATGGGACATTGCAGTGAGGATAGAAACAACATCAGAAGGGAAACAAAGTTACAGTGAGTCTGGGCTTTTGAAGCCTATAGGAATCCATGTCAAGGCCTCGCTGTTAATCCCAATCTATCTGCAAAACGCCACAGAGAGGAGCAGATGTTCATCACGATTTTCTCAGACAGTTCCATTGCAACAAAGTAAGTCCCCCATTTTTACACATGGCACGAGTTCTTTTTGTTACATGGGTCTTGCATGTGGGCCAGAATCAATCTGCCATCCAGGAAGAAATTGGAGAAGGCAGTAATACATATTCTCTTAACTTCTCTAAATTTGTACAGGACAGTTGCTCTACTTTCTATTCTTTTGCCCAGAACAGGTTTCTCAGGAAGGTGATTTCATTCTTTAAGGTGACTGTTCACATGCTTTTTCCAAAGGCTTTATTTATTTATCTTCTCCCCGTGCCACCTGCCTTCAGACACAGGTGGCAGACGGGGCGTCCCCCAGGCCTCCCATGTCCGCTCTTCAGGATCTGGGCCTCCGTGTCACATCCAAACATCTGCAGGGAGCCCCCGTCGTGCTTTGCATTAATGTCCATGCGCTGCCAGAATCTTTGATTTATTACCCCAAATTTCCTTGTCTTTTGAAATGCCTGAGTATGTCCGGTTTGCCAGAATATCTCTGCAGATATAACCAATTTACTAGATTCATTTTGGAAGAGGAGGTTTATTTCTTGCCCTTATCCTTTCTGCAGGCATATGCAGGTCTCATACAAGTTCAGATCTCTGAAGTGCTGTACTGTACACATGCCAACAAGCCCCTGCCACTAGATATTGTGCATTTAAGAAACTCAGTGACCTACTGAGACAGTATAAGGAAAGGAAAAGGAGTGAGCAAAAGCGCATTAGTGGTTTCAGCCATAAATAGATTATCTGTCTTGGTACTAAACATTGCTTTTTAGATCATACAAAAGCTTGCTTGGCATAAAGGAATATACCTTTGGAGAACCTAAAGGCCAAGTTCAGGACTAAACCAAAGCCTTTTGCTCCATATTGACATGGGAGTGCACTGGAGATAGGTAGGCCCCGCTCCAGAGTGGAAGCCAGACCCCGTCTCACTGACTCAGTTTTCTGCCCCTAGACTTAAAACAAAAGCAAACAAACCTTGGTGACTTTGAGTTTGGATAGTGCTGAAAGTATACCATTCCTCTAACTGCACTCCCCAAAGCCCCAAAGCCTGGAATGCAATGATAAAAATACGTCACTAACTAGAAGCATGAAACAGAAACATAGCTACCAGAAATGGAAATGATTCCAGAAGGAATAATTTTCCGAAACTATCGTTCAGTTAACAAATACAAGAAAAATGTGACAGTCAATGAAAGGGAAAATTGTTTTAAAATAAAAATTGCTTAGAAAAAAAAATAGTAGGTGCTCTGTATCATTCCACTGATCTGATTTAAAGCATAGCCGTGTAAAGAGTTGTACTGGCACAACTGAACAGGCAGTAAATTGTGGCTAAGGTTGACAGAATAAGCATATGAAACCAGGAAAAAACAGGAATGTCCTTTTCTCATTTTGCTATTGAATGAATCATAATTTGATACCAAATCTTTACTTTAATGGAGGTTTACACAAAATCGTAAAGCGCTGTGCAAACCATGTGAGAAGGAAACGGGAAGCTTTCCTGATAGTGACAGCTGCAATGTGCCCTGCAGCAGCAGGGGACAGGGGGGATTCATTGCAGAGTACTGAAATGTATGAAATGCCAAGTAAAATTCTGACGTACTGGAAGTGAAATGCATCGGCTGCTGCTTAAATCGCCATGCTCCACGAAAGCTGCACTATTCAAATGTGTTTGCCACCACTTTTCTCTTAAAATGCCTAGAGAAAAACCCTTTTTATAAAAATGACAAACGGCTAAGCCTGACCCTTCATCCTTAAGCTCCAGCTTGTGCCTTGGAGAGCCAGCACATATGGTACAGTATGTTACAACCAGCTGCTAATTGGGCTCCCTGCAAACATGGCTATTAAGGTCAACTGAATCAAATGAGGACAGCTCAGGCTTTAAATCCAAGGGATACATGCCCTTCTGCTGATTGCACACAGCTCCCTTTACTGCTAATGAGAGTTAAATGGACTTACCCAGAAACACTAGGCTCCTGTCCAGCTTTATCATTATTAATAACACTTCTTATATTATTATACACTTATAAGTGCATTTGGAACTGCACAGCAGACAGTGTAAGGACAGTTCCCCAGGCACTTTGAAACAAAAGCATACATACTTTGCATTATATAGCATATTTGAATTCATCTCTGAATTTCTAGCTTGGACTTCTTTTGGGTGCATTTAAGGAAAAAGGAAATAAATCAGAATACTAGTAATCAGAATATTTTAGAATATATAGAATATTAGAAATCCTAGCCCTTGTGCGCTGTCAGAATGTATTTTGAACACTGCTATTTTATTCCTGCTGGTTCTCTCTCACAGTAATAGAGTATTTCAGCAAAAGTTGAGTGAGTGTGAAACAAACCTTAGGAGAATCCATCAGCACTCTCTAATAACAAAAGTCTGTTAATCTACATGCAATCTTGACAGTGGCCATATAGTGCATTTGTTTTTTAGACTGTTGCTTTGTGAACATCCTGCCAACAGAGCATGAACCTCTCATACATCTTAAGCTTGACTATCAAAGTCAATAGAAAATCTCCCATTGCTCCCAAATGTCTGCACTAATAAACTGTGTAAACAAAACATTTGTGGATACCTCACTTGGTCTGAACTCTTATGGAACTGTTGCTGATTAAGGAATCTTTTTACTTAGCATTTGTCTTTCACATTTATTTTTCAAAGTATTTCCGTAACAGGCCAATGTGACTGAAGTTTCCTGACCCTCTGCCAATCACAATATAACCTTCAAAGGAAAGAGATAACCTCCCACTGAAGTAAGCAACAAAGAAATGTTCTTTAGAAGAAAATCCAGTAAAATTCAAATAAGGAGTGCAAAACTGGAGCGGTTTTTGAGAGCCAAGTACTGAGATTAATTTAACTCTTTAACTGGTTAGCCCTGTAGCAAGGGGGCTGATTTAAATCAGTTGCATCTACCCAACCATGCTGCAGGGAGTGAAAGCAGGATGAGATAAGACCTCCAGTGACAGACTCTTTGAAAGACAGTGAGAAGCCAGGGTCTTTCAGCTTACACTGCTTGAAGTTTACTGAGATAAGCTGGCCCTGAATTCTTGTTTTCTTTAGAACTGCGTGAACAGTGAAATTGTGGTCCTCAGAGGGATTCCGACATACTGATATTTATTTTCAGCCCAAATCATGAAATTTGAAATATTAGATTTCATGAGACAATTTTGGGGTGAGCTTTAGTGAAGCTTGAATGAATGAACAGTTCCGAATGAACATGATTTTGAAATGATGAATTATTTCACCTGCATTGGCTCATCAGGCTGCAACACACCATGAACCTGGCAAGCCAGATACCTTATATCCAAATGCTTTTCACGGTCAGGTTTTCTGGCTAGATGACACTTCTGCTGAGGCACTGAACATACCGTATTTTGATCCAAGGAATGACTGCAGTGAATAACAGAAAATGGTACAGGAATCCCCTTCCTATAGCACCTACAACAATGATGCATCTCAATTTATAACTTTCAAACAAATGTGATAGTCTCCCACTGTGATATAGGCAAACAAAACAGTAATTTTTAGAAGAAATTTCAGTTGAAAACAAATCAGAAAAAAAAATCATGTGTTACATATAAGTTTCACAGAAAAGGTAATTTCCACAGAACGCTATTTTATAGCTTTGTGTCTTCTGTCTTGATGGTGATTGGCAAAACAGTGCTGTTTGGTAGAAAACCCAGCTTCTTTTAACTGCTGTAGTCGATAGTTACCAAAACACTGCTAAAAGGTTTATCCATTTTTAGGTTGTTTTTGCTTTCTTTGTGAATGGTCTTTACGTAACTTCCTAGAAATTCCACCTTTGGGGCTGAGAATAGAACCTATTTGTCTCTGTTCAACAGCAGTGAATCTTTATTTTATTTTATTTTATTTTATTTTATTTTATTTTATTTTATTTTATTTTATTTTATTTTTTAATTTTCTTAAACTCTGAGGGGAAACAGCTCAGGAGCTTTGGAGCAAGCAACGGGAGCACACGTGTCTCCAAATATTGCTTACACCCTCTTTCCTCTCTGAATGGAGAAAGATGATTTAATAATTCTTGCTAAATGCCACAAAAATCCTCCACCTTTTAAACCGGTGCTATCCTTGATTTGCAAATACAAAATCAAAGAAGCAATGAGGGGTGCACTGCTCTCCTTGTTGCCCAGTGCTTGGTCTAGGTTTCTGAACAAGAATTTATGTTCCCTCTCAAAAATCAAATGATTTTTTATTTGTTCAGCAAGTCCCTGAGAAAAAGGAAAGAGGCAGGCTGGGCAATGAGTGATAATTCAGTAGCTAGTCAGTTGTGATCACAGAATAATTATCACCTTGATAATTGTTTTTATCTCTAATTTGTCTCGTTTTATTTTGCACACTAGCAATATCCATTTACTTTTTTTTTCTTTTAATAAATTTCTTTGACAAATGGGTTTACTTGTATTTACTAACTGAAATGGGAAGTTTGTCTCATCTGACATAAGTTAATAAGGTGGATTTAAACTGTGGCAACAATTAGAGTGTCATGACAAATGTTTTAAAATAACTATTTTTCTTGAATTGCTTTTCTTGCCCGGCTTTCAGGAAGGCCACAAAAAGTTCCATTTTTGTATTAAAAGCAAGGGAATAGGGAAGGGGGTAAGGGGAAGAAATCCCAGCTTGTATCTTTAAAGCTCTGGAATGGTGTAAATTATTACAGTGGTTTCACATTTTCATGGGATCAAGGCAACAACAGTAAGCTCATAAAACAGATACCACTAATTATGCAGAGGAGAAGTCATAAAGTCACTGGTGGAAGCATGTTTTATATTCATGAACACATCATTAAAATTTTAAGACGCACTATCAAATTCTACATTTTAATACTACACCCAACAGCCTTAAACCCTCCCAACAAGAAAATCAGATTGTTTAATGATCGTGTTTGTCACACAGGTTTTATATGTCTGCTGCTGAAGCAGATGTGGACTTTTCTGTGGCTGGACAGTTTTTATCACTGGACAATTAAAAATAATTTTTTATCCTATCAGCTTTTTTAAAAAAATAAAATTAAAAGAAAAGAAAAATTTCCCCAAAGTTAGTAATGTTTAATTGAAACAATACTTAAATTTAATCAATCACATAAAATGTTTTTATAGCATTGTCAATTTGTTTTTACTTCTCTTTATTTTCCTTTTAATTAAAAAGGCATTTTAAATGAAAATGGTGTGATTTGGGCAAGCTTCAAACCATCATGGAAATGTTACATATTTTGAAAGAATCTTTAAATTAAATGTGTCTCTAAATTAACCATTCGAATTAAAGGAGAAAAAGTAATGAAGGATATTCCATGCTCCGCTGCAAAGTGCCTTTGATTCTCCTGCATCCTGGAGGTCCCTAGAATCTCTTGGAAGAGCCGAGAGTGCCCTGAATGGCTCTGATTCCCCTCTGAGTGACCGAGGCCGCTCCGAAAATACACAAAGGAAATTTAGGGCTCCAAGTCCTTCAGAACAGCTTAAGCAAGACATAGAAAGGAGCTCAGCAGATGGATGCAGGTAGATAGATTCTGGCCCAGACCCAGGCAGTGCGGGAAACTCCTTCGGAGCGGATTCTTGGGAGCGAAGACGCCGGCTTGTGGGTTTGGACTAGGATGCAACCGGCAGCGCAGGCCGCGTCCCACCCACAGCCCCGTGCGCCTGGCTCAGCCTCGTGCCCGAGTCGTCCTCCCTTCCCTTCCCTTCCCTTCCCTTCCCTTCCCTTCCCTTCCCTTCCCTTCCCTTCCCTTCCCTTCCCTTCCCTTCCCTTCCCTTCCCTTCCCTTCCCTTCCCTTCCCTTCCCTTCGGAGCGAGAGCGGCATCCGGAGGGAACCGCGCCGCTTCCCGCTGCACCCCGGGAGCAATCCCCGTCTCTGGAGGGAATCCACACACTGCAGCGAGTGCTGAATCCAGTGTTAGGAATTAGAGCCTCGAATGGTTAGCGCTGCATTCACAACACGTTTTTAATGCAAAACAACTGATTTCTGTTAAAACTATCAAAAAAATTGAACGGCTCTATCCTGGTTAGTTACTCTCTGATGTCCACGTACCAGCTAATATCATACTGAAACAATTATCTGATAAAAAGTAAAAGAAGAGCTTCAAATATTAAGGTAAAATCAGTGCAGTGAATTCTGTTAGGACTCAGTGAAGACTTCTGCCCCAAAAAATCAATGGCTCAGTGTGGCCTAATATTAGTTTTTTTTTTTTTTTTCTAAACCTTTCTTTCTCCAGATCCCATATTTGGCGTGCACTATCTGCCAGCATCTTTTTAATGAGAAGCACACATCTAAAACCTCTCACAGCTCTCAAAATTTAGGAGTAAATATTTTTAAATTAGAACCGTATGCTAAGCAGTGCAGATTTGCTCTTACAGATGTTATTTTTGGCTCATTTTCTTTAACTGATTCGTAACCAATAGACTTCCATCTATGTTTCCACATTTATTATTATTATTATGAATTTAATGCATATGGCAAAAGACATTAGAAGTGATAATATATTGAGGCACTTAGGCCCAGTTTTCTACTTAGAAGCAAAATTATTGAAACTCCATGAATAAGTTGCTTTCTGAGGAAAACGTAAAATGAGGACATATGGGAAAAACAGAGAAAATTTAGATAGAGATGGCTTATGTAGGAAGGAGGACAAGCAGGAGCATTTCTGGGTGAAATTCTAAGTGACTTAGTTGCCACTGATATCGCGAGACCAAGAGAGGCCAACCTCCCTCAGGAGGTGCATGGATCCGTTGGCATTTATTTCCAGATTACACTATGCAGCTCTGCAAATACTGTGCCATTATTTCAACTTTGGGTTTTTGTTGATGATGCTTCCCCATTGAGTTTATTATTTAGGGTCATGGTAATGTCTATTTTTGCTGTTCGTGTGCATGTTCATTCTTTATAGTGTCCATTAGTATACGCTGGAAGAGACTGAAGTCTTTGGTGGAAGACACTCACTTTTCCAAACTCCATTGATTCTTAATTAATCCTTAATCAGAGTTAGTTTTCTGATTATGAGGGGCCCTGTTGACAGCCTCATTATGTTGGTCAGTCATTTACTATAGGGTTGTTGTACAGAATTTCCATAAGTTGGTGTAATTAACCCAACATTCCTTCAAATATTGATAATTCTTGGGCTCCTGAAACCTCATTGCCTCAGAAGAACATGGGTATTTTTTTTGATCATGGGTGGAAATATGCTAACATATTTTTTCATTTTCAAAAATTAGGATCAATCTAGGTTAATATTCAGAATGTATAGAGGACTGGCAGAAAGTGCTAAACACAGAAATACTGCCCATGCAGTTTATGATGGCCTGGTAAAATATTTTCTTTGGAGAGCAAAATTGTTAGTTCTGGCTTAGTTCATAGACAAACAAATTTCTTACCTGTTTCAGAATAAGGTGAACAACTTCTTTTAGTATGCGTGATTATACTGTTGTGATAAGCCATTCTTTAAATATATACATTCTTGATTTGTGTACCATGTAGGGTTAATATGGAGCTATTTTTTAGCTCAAAATCTACTCGGAGAATATGAAATGCTGAAAATTGTGCCACTGGCCTACAAATGTAAAATTGGAGAATTAGACAGTCCTCAGCTGTAGATGTGAAGAGAAAATAATAGACTACAGTTAATTTATGATACATAAGTTTACACAGCAACCCTGAAGAGAGTTTAAATTATTTTGAGCCACTAAGAATCTCCCATAAGTACCGAAGAATTGATCAAATCAGTAAATAGTAAATGTAGCTTTTGCAGGATCTGACCTTTTGTCATAACAGTGGAGGAATTGCATAATTCCTACTTTTATTCCTTCAAACATTTTTATTTGATGTCTTTCTGTTCTGGTTTGCTGGTTATATCTTAGATCTACACAAAATACTTTCCTACCCTTGAATCTGAAACTTTGTAGCTTTTCAAAATTTCTTTAGCCTTGTCTTCAGACAAAATTTCTCAATCTGTAAAGTAGAAAAAGTAAGCTGTATGAGCATTCTTACATCTTTTGAATGTTTTTCCCAAATTTGTGGATGTTTTGCAAAGTGTCACATTTTTTGAAAAGAAACAAAACCCAAACCTGCAGGTCATTCATTTTTATTGCCCTCTGGAACAAAGCAGAAACATGCAAGTGATGGAAAATGTCAAAACCAACATTTTCATTGAATTGTTTTAAAAAAAGCCCCCAATATTTTGGTGAGTAAAGACTCAGGGAAAAAAAAAAAGACATGTTTAAAAACTGTCAGTCCGTAGCCAAAAGAGTAAGTATTTAGCACAGGTAAGATAATTCCCTTCAGCAAATCTACTAATGACACCCTGCTAGAGTGATTAGGCTCACTAAGCAATCAGCAGGTAAATCTAGGCAGAGTTCATCAGACAAATGCTATTAAATATTTTTATATCCTGTATCGCACAAAACCAAATGGCATAATTAGAATTAATTACCACCTTCAACAGATTCAGCCCAGGTCAAGGATTAAGTAGCCTTGGAGAACGATCTGACCTTTAGCTGTGATCCTGCTCCCACCCAAATCCCCAGCTATGAAATTTACAGCTATGGGTGTCCCAGGAGTTTGCCCCAAAATATGTTTTGATGCTGCATGGCTTTATCCGTGCCCCGGTTTTCCCTAGCTGTGAAATAGTCATGGTTTAACAAAATAGCTATTTTGACATGCACTGTGAAAATCGTATTAGTATGCAAGTATTTCCAGGTTTTGATGTGTTTGGTCACAAAATGCTGGAAAATAACCAAGTTAAAAATCAGAAACATGGAGCAAGAGTATTTTTTTTTTTTGGTCTGTGGAAAGAAAAGACTTGAATTTAATAGAGCTAGCTGAAAATTTCATATCAAAACTCTTTTTATATGGAAAAAATGGCTTAGGATTTCAACTTTTCATGAAAATGCCCCTAAACAAAACATTTTCATCCAAAAACTTGTCTGGTTTTGGTTATTTGGGAGGGAGGAGGTTCAGGAAGAATTAAGATTTTACAATATGGGCCTAGAAGTGCTCTTCTGCACTTGGTTATGTATATTTAAGACATATCTCCCTCCTGGCATGATTTGCAACACAATAATGGAGCAATGTTGAGAAATCCACGCTATTGCTCTCTACTTAAATTCCCAGAATTGTCAATCTGGCATCCCTCACAGTGCAACATTTACATAATTTTTAAATTAAAGACAATTATACAAAACCCTTCTCCATCAAAGGCCCAGTTTCCTTCCCCGCCCTCCCCCTGAAGTCATCAGCAAAGCTGCCTTTCTCAGCACTGAATACAACATGTCTGGTGTCTATACTTACGGGAGAGCACTGCATGCTTAAAATCATCAGAATTTTGCTTCTGCTTAATACGATGGTATGTGAGAAAGTATGTCTGTGAGGGGAATGCTAAAAACAGTAGCTGTGAAGTTTCTGTTGGTAACCATTGCTCAAACTGAGTGTATATGGTGGCTAGGAATAAAAAGAAATAAGCAGGTTACTGACTCTCTGAATTTGTAATACTGAAGAACTACATGAATTGAGCTGAAAAAGAAGTTTGCCATGAAAACTATCTACTGGCTTTTATTTATTTACTTTTGTGTGTATGTTTGAAATAAAACCAGGGTTTGCCTAAATGAAAGAAAATTGTAATTATCAACTAAGGAGACACATTTTCCCTCCCTTCCATTGCCATCAGCCCTTCAGCCATGTAAAAATTATGTTCTTTGCAACTGTTAGTGTGAAGCAACACAGAATTCCTCTTATCTGTCACTGATACTGTGAATTTTTAAAGTAAATCGTAGACAGATGGATAGGCAGATGCAGAGTTGAATGTCTTACCTTTCTTTTTATTTTAGACAGCAACTTACGCATATGTGTGTCTGTTTATAAAATATATAAAGTTTATGTGTGGCTCCACGTATACACACAAATATTGTGACTGGTGTTTGACATATAACTGTGAGACAAGTGAGAGAGGGAACTTGGTTGTTTTTTCTTTTATGTAATTCTTTTATACAATGAATCACAAAAATGTTTAGTTATAAAAGGCTAAATCCAAATGCTTTTTCTTTTACCAAAGCAGCTGCTCGTACAGAAAAGAAAAAACAAACAAACCCAACAACTTTGCTTTGATTTTCCTGCAGGATACAAGCTCAGTTGCTCTTCTTGTGATGAAGAAATAATGCCACAGCGCAGTGAAGCAGTGGACCTTGCCCCTTCTTGTAGTTAACCAGTGAAAAAGGCTGCATCTGCTTATTCTCAAACATTAATGCAGCTAAAGGAATAAGACATCAGAGGCCTGCGAATGAGAAGGTCTTTTTAAATTTACAAAGCATTCGCTCCTGAATCCACCTCAGCCAGTTTGGGGAAAGAGCTTTTGGCACCAAGTCACCCTTCAGGGAAAGACTGATAATGATCACTAAAGACATACTACGGGCTCCTGCCTCGCTCACTTCAAAGGCCTTCTCTCTTAATCAACATTAAATCATCATTTTGCCTTGAATATAGGGACAGCTGTACACAATCTATTTGTTTTAAAACAGATTAGGAGGGGTTTCTCTGCCAGAGTATAAGCTGCACGATAAATGTACTTTAAAGATATAACTAGGGAAAACATTGCTCCTTTAGTTATTGTGTGTTCTCAATAGTAGTTGAGAACACACTATGTTTTCCCAAGATTGGATCCTTATTTCACTGTTCAGCAATTCCTGAGAACATTCAGGAAATATGGCAGTTTAAAAGAAAAATCATGTATCTGTTGATCTGTTCATCAGTGGAGTGAGCTGTCTCCAAACAGCAGTAGTAATAGCAAGTTATACAGGAACTTCTAGACCTTCTGCTTTCTTCTTTTATTTTTAACCTAAGAATTGCCCTATTTCTTACACTGATGGTCTCACAAATGTTAGAGTGACAACAAAGACCTTTTATTACCCAATTAAAAGCTGATAAAGAGATAGCTGTTAAATAATTAGTCAAAGGCCCTAAATTACAGGGAAAGATCCATCTTCTAGATCCATGCCGGAGATATTTTTATATAGCTGTTAAGCACCTCTCTAAAGCCCAGTTCTCTTGTAAAGGTACTGACATGCACACAGTTTAAACTATGCTTAGAAACAAGGCCTATTTCCAGAATGGGACAGCATAGCTTGGAAAGCAGTAGCTCTCAAAAAGGATTTAGGAGTCAAGAGGAGGACTTGGCTGAACCTCATTCCCAGTAGAAACCTAAAGTGAATTGAATATTCACTATTTGTATGTAGGGAGAAAACACTGACTAAAGCATAAGAGAGGACTTTATTGATATATCTAGTAACGATTATGTCTAACATCAGACAAACTGTAATGAACTCTGTTGTCAGCTTTTTAAAAATACACTGAAAAACTAAAATGAGCATCTAAAAAAATATTATGAAGAAAATGTCACAACTGAGAAACTGCAAATGTTTCATCTGTATTATTTCTACCAAAAATGAAGACTGACAGGCAACTTGGTTATGTGGTATTACTGCCTTCATAGAGAGAAAGGAGTGCTTGTACATCTCTACCAACAAGAGAAATGAAGAATGAGATTCAATGACTGGAAGATGGAGCAAGACAAATTCAAATAAAAAGTGAAGCATCATTTCTAAGAAAAAGAGACACCACTAGAAAAATCTACCAAATGAACTTGTCCCTTCTGCATTTGTTCCCTCTCTTGCTGTCTTTAAGCCAAAACTGGCCATCGTCCATCAACGTTGGGTGCATTTTAGCCAACCACAAGCTGCCTTAACCCGAGATGTTGTCCGTGCGGGAGAACCCGGCTGAACTGCAGTGATCCCAATGTGAGATCAAAACAGATGATCAAATAACTTAACAGCCCGTCCTGAGCGAGCTCCAGCTTTCCTCTCATATTCTTGCTTCAGATAGAAGAGTGGCTGCAAGCCTGACATTTTCATGCTGTTATCTTAACCGTGAGCATAAATCATAGACCTGTGCATGTAAATTGACACGGCTGTTTATGTGAGCAGTAACTCTGTCTGCGTACACAGACAGCCTATGTGAAGGGATTAGGAATTACCTCTCTGCACCGAATGAAAATTGTGTCCACCAATTAGATTATTGCTTATTTCAAGACAAAAACCCCAAGCTATCCTTAAGAGCCTTTTCCGGATTCAAGAAAATAAATGACTAACAGTGAAAATTCCCATTTTTTTATGCTTTCATCATATATTTCATTTTCCCTTGAATATCTCTCCTTTTTTTAAATATTCATTTCAAAATGAATAATGTCTGTTACCTGAAACTCTTATCACCAAATTCAAACTATTCCACAGTAAAATAAATCCAATAGATTAATATTTCTCTCCATCATACATATGTATATATAAATATATCTATGGATATGACTGAAGATTATTTTATGATAAAGATGAAATGGGCCAGTTTGGCAGAAAGGTGGAACTCAGTGCAAGGTAGATATTATTGATGATTTCAGTTTTCATGCTATGTTTAGGTTCATGGTGATTAGAGAGTAAAAGAAAAATGCATTTTAACTTTTTTATGCAGGTACTGTAAAAAAAAGAATATTAGGCTTCCAAGAAGCTACTGCTAAGCATGGGAATCAAGGGAGAGAAAGGAAAATCAGACGGAATTTCGGACAGCAGAGAGAAGAGCTAAGCAAAGGAAGCTTATGTTATAAATGGAGTAAAAACTGGATACGTTTTTGCCATGAATGGATGAAAGAATAAGTTGAGAAAATTCTGTTATCACCTAGAAGAAGAAACTACCGCACATGTGGAAAAGGTCTATCCCAGATTGAGGAAGGTTTCAATCACGGTGCAGAAGCCCTGTTTTGGGTAAGGGGAGGCCTGCTCCTAGTCCTCGTCCTAGAGGACCTGGTCATCGGTGGGTAAGAGCGCAGCAGACAACCTACCTAGAAAACAGAAGGCAAGGAAGGAAAAGCACCCAAAATGGGATCCTACGTGTTTAAAAAACAACAGAATGCAAATCAAGGCAACATAAATTAAAGAAAGAGAGGGAGAGAAAATCACTCCAGGGGTTTTGCCCCCCTCCCTCCACAGGATACAAGCTGTTTCCTTTGACTTTGCAATAGTAATTTCAGAATTCTACTTCTGGCACTGTCTGAGCTGCATGTATTTTCGGCACTTGGCAAGAAGACACTTAGAAGATAGAGGTTTTTCTTTCGCTTGGGAAAGAGAATTAGACTTCTTCCAGTATGACAGTAAATAATCCGTTTCTCCACTGAGGTCATCATTTCACAGACAACAGTAAATTTGGCATTTCCTAATTTTTTACTGCTTGACTTTGCAACCTAAATAACTTTCTTCTTTTCCCTGAGTAATTGTCCACATGGAGTCCATTTTTATTGTGCGCGTGCTCACGGCTAGCTTCAGGCATAGGGAGCACGTACGGTCCAAGAATGGACTACATGTGGATAACACATTTCAAAGAAAGTTCCTGAGAGGTAAGGAACTCCTCACTAACGCACATTTTGCCGTGCAGCATTAGCAAATTAAGCTAGAGTTCTCTGACCATTGCCAAAGTAAGTTGCTGATCTTTCATGATGTGCAACAGATAGACAAGGTTCTGATTGCTCATTAGATTTTCACTGCTCTGTAATTCTGCAAAATAAGTTTACATCACACATGGTTTTATGGGACTGAAGACTCTCATCCCTTTCTCAAAGGTACACCAAGCTGTCCAAAGATTCAAATATTAATTTCTAATAATATAAATGAACACATAACTATATTTCTTAGATAACTATATAATCTATTACATAAACCAACTAATGAATGTAACTAAAAATAATGACAAAAGGAAAGGCTATGGCTTTAATTATGAAAAGCCCCAGTTACCAGTAGCAGATGGTACAGGAATATAAGGATGAGGTGGTGACCCCTCCCATTTTACGCAATCAGACAATTTAAATTTCTTCAGCTAGACTCTCCTGAAGATGGACAGATCCTCAATAAAGTAAATCATTGTCTGATATCTTCACCTGCTTATTAATAGACTTTCCATTTTCCAGAGTTCTGTTTAGTGCTGTGAAAGATTGCATTCTCTTCATCTGACAAGGTATGGTGCACACTGGATCAAACAAATGAACACAAAAGAGTGTAAATTTGAGCTCATTCCTGTTGCATGCAGTGAAACCGTGGGGATTTCTGGGTGTCTGCCATTTTTCACGGTCAATATATACAACTCACAGGTCTGGTTAGACAACTGACCCTCATTGAACAGATAAACTACAACTTTATTTCTAGCTTTAGCTACTATTAAAGAGAAAAACAAAATATTGTTAAAAATGAAATATTTTAAATTCGCAAGGAATCTAATTAATCTAAATGAAGTTGAGATATGGAAAAAAGATTGTTCTTTCTTTTCTTTTCAGAGTAGCTTTCTGTGGGCATTTGTAATCACTGCATGGTGTGAACTTCTTTACAGGGGAGACTCTTGTGATAGTTAAACTGGAACATGCAAAATACGTTATCTTTTTTTTAAAAAAAAATCAAGGTTTGGACTGTCAGTAACTAAAATTTTGGAAAATTGATTACCTTAAAAATATTCAGACTACTATTCAGACTGTTCTACTGCAGAGGCCAACATATGTTATCAAAAAACTTTAGATCTTAAATATATAGCGCTCTCATACAAAAAAAAGAAAATGTGAGGAATTTAAATCCTATCTAACATGTCCTTAGTTTGGATCTGATTGCTCCTTTCCAAATCTGATGAAGAGAGGTTGTTCATTTCTCAAACAACAAGACCAAAATATTAAAAGACAAGAATATTATCTCTTCCACTCAAAAAGTCCCCATAATCATCAGGAAAAAAATGCTTCGATTAAGCACTTTCATTTTAAGGTTATGTTTTCTTGCATTATCAAGCTGTGTTGGAGTGCAGCTGATGATCGTCGTGTTTATATATAAAAGCAAAATGTACCCATTTTTTTTTTCTAAACAGGACATCAAGTAAAGAAAAGAAAATTACTCCTTTTTAAGTTTTATGAAAGTGTATGTCTTCCCCATCTGTGAGTCTTGCAATAAGGCAAGAAAGCTGAAATGCCCTGTCAGCTCTCTTGGAAAGATGAGGTTTGGATAAAAGGTGGCCAACCCCAAGATCAGTGCAGGAGTCGTATTCCAGAAACTTTAAAAAGTTTCTAAGCAAACTTTGGTATTAATCCAGTCTTGTGCCAGCTCATGTCCATTGAAAACAACAAAGTTACGTTTAACAAAGAGGAGATCTTAGTACTTAGTTTGGAGGTAAATAGCAGATCAGAATTAGGCCTCATCTCGCAGCTTTTTGTTTGCTGCTTCTTACTTGTGCCCTCTGATGTTACTTATTAATGTCTCCTCTTTTCTGCTCGCTGAGATGACCAGACTTTCTGATGGCCAAACGGAAGGTCACACTGATGGGGAATATGCACTACTGCTACTGGCACAGAGCAGGGTGCCACAAGATGCAGTAAGGGATACTGCACACTGAGATTTGTCTCAGAGCAGAGAACCTGATATACAAACCCATTCGGATATAATCTTTTTTCTTTTGCTCTAAGAGTGTAGTTTTGGATTTTGAATGTCGCTAAGTTAAACTAATGAATAAGACCTGAGATTGAGTCCAAAAAGAAGAAAAATAAGAGGCAAATGCAAGAAGGCAGATGCTCTTTTTCTTAACTTCAGAATACAAAATGAAAAATTTATTTACTTGAGACCATAGGAGACATTAATAGAAATTATAATGGAAAACACAAAACCTCTAACCTCAGTGGAGCTGCGTGAATTAATTGGGTACTCATTTGGTACCCCGATTTGGTTCATCGGGTGCTCATTTGGAAGAAATGTCAGGTCTTACGTGGAAGCAGTATAGCAAAATGAACGGGTCCTCATTTCTGTTAGTATATATGCCTTCCTAGATGAGAAAGGGTTAAGCATGAGTTAGGGATGCATGTGAAAATATATGGGTGAAGTACGAAAAAAAAATCTCTTCTAGCTTGAGTCACTCCATCTGTTCCCTTAATTCAGTGGCAGACCTTGACTGGACCCTGGGATCTGCTAGTCCCACACTTCATACAACTTCTCTCTGTAAATTAAGTTGTTGGCTTGTGTTGCCGAGGTTTAGGAAGGTGAATGATGACCTTGGTTTGAGTATGTTTGTATAGAAACATGTCACTGCAGGATGATGTCTTTCCTCCAGGGACCTAGGGCCCAATACTAACCATTTGTTAAGAAAATACCAAAGCTAAACATATCCAGTGTATGAAAGGATCCAACACCCTTGCCAAGTGTAACTTTCACTCATCTTTGAAACATCAATGTACACTATATTTTAAAGGTTATTTTTAGCACTTGTCTTTTAAACTGCTTCCCATCTGATGTTAACATCTTGCAACTTTAAAACTAATATGAGTTATTTTTATTATTAAAATGGGAAATCTCTTTAATATATTGTAGTATGGCAATATGTTTAATATATGTTTTAAAAAGGAGGTCTAAAATAGTATTTATTCTCAAGACTGAGGACACATAATTCCAGAGAAGCCACATAATGCTTTCAAGTTCTATGTTTCTTTATATAGCAAAGATCAAAAATAAAGTTTTAAGGAGGATATAGTTCTTTTTTCCGTCTTCTTTGCAGTATTTTCCAGGCAGTCAACTGCATTCCTGAGTTCTGGTGTGTGTGTGTTGATGTTTGGTGAATTCCTTATGCTTGTTGAGTTGCCTGAGAAAGTTCTATTGTTAATGACAGAAGGTTTCTTGCAATGAGGATTTGGAAACCAGATGAGGTGCTCTTGTTATCCTGTGTGGGTTCGGCTGGATCGGTTGTTTTCATTAGCTCATGATATTCACACAAAAATATGAAAAGAAAAAATTGGATTAGAACCACATTTTTCAAACCGGGGTAATCTAAAACTGAGTTCCTAAGTGTGGATTTAGATACTTAGCTTTAGACATCCAAGTCTGAAATTGTTGGCCTTGTTTAATACCCCTATCCGGGTTTGATTAATGTACAGTCAGGATGTTTTTCCTTACAGCAAAGCTATAAATGTTACCTTTCTAAAGTTCAGCCCATACTTACTTGGTATATCTTTAAATAATTTATCTTCCTTCCCTACACTCTTTAAATATTTCAGCCTATTTTAGCTTACAAAACAGTTGTGAAATCATTGATTTGGCATTAGAGCTCCTCCAAGTCCCACGCAGGAAGGTAGCTGGTGTGGGAGACGGCCTTTTGTTTAAAGGGAGAAACACAAAATCTCAGCACCCTTCTAGTCAACGGGAGCTTTGCCCCTGGCTTCCACGTGGCCTGGGTTTTATTCAGCGAGACACCTTTGGTCCTAAGCAATGTACATGGAGCATGATTGTACCAGAGGCAGCAAGGACGCAAAATGCACGATTGGCACATGGAAGGAAATCAGAGGAAAAACAGAGAGAAAAATAGGAAAACAGGAAATTTTCCTATAGTAGGAAAAGTCAAGCAAAGTCAAGTAAAGTTAACCTGCATTAAAAGGAAGGTATATTCTTTCCTACATTTTTTTCTCTAAAACTATATCAGGAAAGAAAGTCTGCTGTCCTATGGAACCGTTCATAATTGATGACTGGTAGAAAATAAGTAAGATTTTTTTTTGTGTCTCACAATGAGTGGTTAAAGATATTTCCTAAAAATGATTATGAACCATTTCCAAATTCTTTTTTCATCTACATGTATATAAATTTTTGTCATACCTGAGCTTTTAAAAATTCTCAAATCCTCCTCCCTCTCATATAAACAAAAAACACCAACATGTTTTAGCTGTTCTTCTCTTGCAACTGTGCCCTTTGATTTCTTCTATTTAAAGAACTATATTAGGAATGACTTGATGTAAGGAATGCACTCAAGCTCTTTAGCTGAAAGTGGAATGCTGAAAATAGACTTTGCTTTATTTACAACCAGTTTTATATAATTTTTTGGAAGCTGTCATTCCATTACTTTCCACATTAGTCAGTGAGGAAAAAGAATATGTTTGAATAGAGGAGTAGGGACTAAAGGTCATGTTATTCAATAATAAGCATATTTTCGAGCAGGGCCAGCCCTGCAGTATAGAAGAAAAGTTTGGACAGGTGTCTGGAGAAATATTCAAAATGTTTTCTGGATGAGAAAACACTTTTAATATAATAACAGAGTAAACTGTTAAATAAACAGAATATAATGTTAAGTGTATTTTGTTTTATGTTGAGCCTGAAGAAGAGAATAACAAACCCTTTTAATGGCAGCCAGGGTATCATTCCCCAAATAATGTGAAGAGATGCAAAGGCCTGCGGGTAGGAGGGCCATGGCTAGAAGTACATTGGTATGGGCTGGTTGTTCTGTAGGACCTGGGGGCAAACGCCCCATACCCACCTCCTTCAGAAAGACAGCTCCAATTTGACAGCTCTCAGATTGCAATGGAGAGAAAACAAAACCTTTGAAAGACTTTCCTAACACCGGGGCTGTCTCCGAATCTGAGTTTTCCCGCTGGAAAGAGAAAAGTGCACATTACGGCATCCTCCGAAAGGCAGTTGGTGCCAGACATGCTCCAGAGGAGTGTGCAGAGCGGTTTGTCCGCTTGGTTTTGCTTTGATTTATGTGGTGGGCTGAGCTGCAGCAGTTGAGGAGGCTGATTTGGCTCTGGGGAAGGTTTGCACCAAACCCTGACCTGGGTGAACCTGGCAAGAAGCGAAAACACCTACTGTGGAACACGTGCCAGATCAGTAAACCTTTCTGTCTTCTCCTGTGGCAGAGACACTTCATGCAGCTCAAAATCTCCATCTACTTGGCCACGAATTCTTGCTGCAGAGGGAAAATAATTCCAGCACTCTGCATCCATCCTACTGCTCCACAGGTGCAGCAGTTTGTGTGGTGGCTGGAGAACAGCTGCTCCTTCTGCTTCTCTATTTCTTGCTCTGTTTCCTACCACTACCTTTTGCTGCCTGGTCTCAGGAAGAATGTAATCCTTGTGGGGTAATGCTTATACATAAGATGCTAAGAGTTGCTTGAATTTATTTTACTTTACTATAGTTCTTTCAAGGCTTCTAACTGTGAGTGAAGTACCTAAGGAAGTAGGACAATAGGCTCTACAAGAAGTATTTTGGAGATAAATAGTAGTACTAAAGGTCAGAATTATTTTGCTTCTCTTCCTTTTCCTCTCAGATGTAAGAAAATTTTCTGTTTTTTTAAAAGAGATTTTTAAAAGTATGTTTGCTTTTACCTCAGTTTAACAAATGAACGTCATTTCTTAAAAGTCTGCTAAGTGTGCTCCGCAGTAGAGGTGCAGGAGATGAACAAAACTTGTTTGTACTCGGCCCTTTTAGTGAAATTAGAAATATTCTAGATTTACATGAGCTCTTTGACAAGCATGCTTGTCAAAGGTGTGTATTTTTAATGGATCATTGCAAATCTGCTCTCAGAAAGTGTTGTGTTTCTTCTTCATCTGCATTCTTCAGTGCCCTTTTTTAGATAACCTAGCACTAAAGCAACATCTCTTAATTTGGTTTTATTATTGCATTCACCGCTTGTAAAACAGTCTTGCTGAATTAATTTTTGCCCTGATTATTACTAGGATCTGTAGGTGTTGCATATTCCCATAGCCATAAGATTGGAGCAACCAGAGGGACTAAACAGAACTGCTATGACAGGAAGAGGATCTTGAAACGTCTTCTTTGTGTGTGCTCATGGATGCAGTTTGTAGGGAATTACAAGGAAATGTAGTTATGCTCGGACCACGTCAGATTTTATTTAAACATTATAGATTTAAAATGTTTGCCTGTGTTACTGAATCTTTTTATGGATTTTTATTATTTAAGTGAAAACAAGTATTTTGTTTTCAATAAACAGATTTATAATTCTGTAAGTAATTATATTGCCACATGATCATCAGTAGAAGAAATGTGAAAAGTGTGACTCTACCACTTGTAAATGTAGAAATAATGGTTTGGAACTTTAAGCCAGCTTTTCTTCAAATGTATTTTCAATCATATTTTAAAAGGAAACTCTGCAGATGTCAGTCAGTATTCACATGCCTGTCTCAGACTACATTTCTATTTTATTAAGAGCTTAATATGGCTTCTCAGCGTTTCAAAGCTATAGACAACAATTTTAATTAAAAAATCTATTTCTGTGGTAAGTACATGATATTGTACACACACACACACAAAAACAGGTCTGGCTTTCAGAATCCAGATTTAGACTTGCTTTCTTCAAAGTTGATGATTTAACTCTCCTCTTCCTCGTTTTAGAGATGAGCTTAGAGTGTGAAATTCTGGCACAATTGGGTCTGAACTTGCAAAACTGTTTTCCCAAGCCGGAGTGTCTGGATTTATGTTCTGATGGATGTGTTTTGTAATGAATTACAAGGGAGGCTCCTGGCAAGCTATCTGACTTTTTCCATTGTATTGTTTCCCTTTGATGCTTTTTTGTCTCTGTTAAAAGTAATTTAAAAGACTGCCCAGCAGAGGAGTATCTAAAGAAAAGACACTCCTCTGCTCTCTTCTTTTGTCCTTAGAACTTCACTCTAGGTCAGTTTTCTTTTCCTTAGGCTTTCCCTTCCTTCCCACTTCCTCTGCTCAGGAAGAAAGGTGGCGTCTAGGACCATCAACGCAGTAAGGTAATCCCAGGATCATACCAAAACTGAGGGAAAAGAGCTGAGGGAATGAATAGGATTGGGTGCAGACAGTGTTGTAGAGGGGACGTTAAGAACAATTTCTTTTCCTCCTGTAATGTCTCTGGAACTCATACACACACTTACATGTTTGGGAATGGGGAGAAGGGCTAGATCAAGCTCATGAGCTTCCATCACCCACCTCAAAGTAGCACTTGGTCCTGTCAGCCCAGTCTTGCAGCAGGAGCCGTCTCACTAATTCCGAAACTCAGAAGTAAGAGTCTCCATATTCAGTAATTGAACCCTGAGGTCAAGGAGAAGATTGTTACAGGAGCTTTTCATGGACAAACCCAAACAAACCTGGAAAACTATATACAAAGAGCAATATTAAAAATAGACGTCAAAAATTCTAAGGCTTGAAAATGGAAACACCAAACTTATAAGCTCACATCCTTACGCAATTTTAACACTGTAATTAGGATAACTTATATCCTAATGTATATAAGCAATAAGATATGATTTTTATTTTTTTAACTTGCAAGCTGTGAAAATGAGCAACATGAAATGTCTAGCAGAGTGGGGAATTGCACATTTGCAGACAAGGATCTTTCCGATGTCTATAGGTTTGTTTTAACTCTTAAATTGAGATATTGTAGTTGAAGATATTTTGAATATATAACTTCTGGATGTGTAACTCAAATTTGAAGAGCAATTCCAAAGTTCCCAAAAGTCAAAATAAAAAGTTCCCCCCCCCCAAAAAAAAAGTTTAGCAATTGAGAACAAAATGTGAATTGCAATCCCAATAGGACCCAGTAATAATTGATTTTAAAACTTTTAGGGCTTTCCAAAATCTAAGAATAGTAGTTATTCCAGCCATTGGATTTCTGTAACGATTCCAGAATGCTAATTTTCTGAAATACAGCATAAATTATCACTGTACTTTTCAATTGTGCTGAAATAATAATTAAAAATAATTTATCTGCTGCATGTCATGTTAAATAATGATTATTAGGAAAAAGTGCAAAGATAAGTAAGAGAAATTATCTTGGCACAATGCTAAATCAGTTGTTCCCTATTAATCTCACAGAAAACTGGTCTGAAAACTTAGTTTTTAAGGACCAACAAGAAAGTTGTTTGCTTTCTTTTGATTCAGCACTTTCTTGGTTCAAATTGATAGCTATGGAAGAGCATCGTGTGGGCAGTATTAGTTTATTAGAGGGGTTTCTATTGCCACCTAGTGGCTCCCTCTCTTCCTGTGCATTAGTACCTGTTTTCAAAAGATTTTCCGTGGTGTCCAGAGCAGAGGAGTTTACAGGGAGGCGAGGGAGTGACGCAAACGATTAAATTCTTTAGATAACAAAAAAGGGTTCCTTATTGTAAGGATGCCTTATTATGAGGATTCTTTATTATAAGGATCCAGATGCACTACATCTCGTAAATTGACTCATACAATGAGTCTTGTCTGATCTTGTTTTGTTTAGTAATGAAAACTACTTAGAAAAGGAGTAATGCAAATCTGCATTTTCTTGCTCAGAACAGATATTATGGATATGACGTGACTCTGTCTCACTTGGACTTTAATCTTCTGTAGCTCTCCGATTTCAGGGAAATTGATCCCTTTTTACCCCTGCAACAAAATCTGCTTCTACTTTTATGAAAAGAACGAGAAGTTCATGTTGTACTTGACAAGCCACATCACTGAGATAAATCACACGAAATACAAAAGGTCTTCAGTTTTTATGAATCTTTCTTGATGATAAATATTAATTATTTCTGAGGTTTTGCACTTGTACACTCAGGTGTGAGTTAAAATAGAAATGAACACAGTCATTGCAAGTGGGAGCCTTAGTCACCTCTTAATTACCCTGATAAACAATTTGACAGCCCCTAGATGTCTGGGGAGGGATGAATGTCTGTGGATGCGAGACCGGTGTAAGTAAAATAAGAATCAAGCCCACGAACTTGAATAAAGCCCACTTTTTTTTCCCTTTGTACCTGCCCTTACATGAATTAAACAGCACTGTAATACGGATTATATTACATAACACCTGCCCTTAAGAACTCCTTGTATCAAAACCCTTATGGGGTTTTATTTGGCCACAAAAAGTTTTTCAAAATAGCCTTCCTTGTTTATTAAGAAGTTCCCTTTATGTAAATTTCTGTCATTTTTGGTTTCAGTGTAAGCCAAAAAAAAATCCAGATATTATTTCTTTAAAGTTTTGTTTTAATGACAAGTAAAAATTGTAGGCATTAATTTTGCCTCTGCTGGGTAAAAAGAAATGGTGCATTCTGAGTGATAACCACTCCTCCTTTTAAAATAAACCACACAGTTTTGTCTTGGCAGGCATTCAGAACTAGAAGACTTATCTGCTTGTAAAGTTTTCCTTCACATACATGGTCACTCAGTTTAAATACATTTTTAAAGTATGGAGCAAACTACAGAATGGAAAAAAGTGTGAAAGCCTTGATATATCTTTACTACGTGTGTATGGAGTTAACTCTCTCATTCCTGGTGAGTTTTTAGCAGCATAAAGACCGTCTCTCTGAAACCCAGACTTCCTGCAATGGGAGACTTTTCTGAATTTATTTAATAAGCAGATTCACTAGGAAGAGGAGAGTTTTGTGATTGGTGTGGGACTCGGAAATAGGCAATAATTTTCCCACTCTGTCCCAGCCTTCTGTATAACCTTAGTTCACTTAGGCCCAGATTTATTTACTTAGTAGGAGGTATTTAAATACTTCAAAAAACTACTTCAAAAAAAAAGTACTTTTCAACTTTCTCCCTATAAACTTTCTACCTATAAAATAATGCACTCCACAGTAGCACTTCTTTTCCCTGTCTTTCCTTTATTTATAGAGAGTCTTTAGGAAGAGCAAAGCACATACCTGGCTTTTGTCTCAGCAAATCCCTCCTAAAGACCGTGAGTTCTTGGAGATTCAGGCTGTCTTTTCACATGAGGATCTACAACAGTTGGGATGAGGAGGCCTCATACTGGGTTTAGACCTTGAGCCACTGCCACGTTTCAAGCAGTAAAATAAATCAGGAAACCCATGTGAGTGGCCATTCTTCAAACTGAGTATGGCTTATTCACACTGAAACTCCTAATTGCAAAATGAGCAATTCCGGTGATTGCACTTCTAGAAACGAAGAGTTGATGGAATAGACCGTACCCTATGGCAAGGGTATCAAGGGTGTCTATCAATCCTGCCTTAATGCTTGCTTGACAACTCCAGGACAGGAACTAGACTTATGTCCCTGAGACGAGTAACTGAAGCTAGAAACAGTTAGGAAGCAGTAAAGGGTTTGCAGTTCCACTTTTCTTATTTTAAATGCCATCTGTATGTTTACATGTGTACATCTGAACTGGGAAAAGGATGCCTGAATTTCCAATTAGATCATTTATTTCCTTTATTGTCTCTAGAGGCATTTTTCAAAATAACAGTCTTGGAGGCACACTGTGAAAATGGTTCACCTATAGCATATTCCAGATTGTTCATTTGTTCATTGTGTTTTTGGCTCTGGGAAATTAAACATTGCTTTTTGGTGTGTGCTTTTTGGTGTGTGTGTATGCAGGGAGTTGGGGGAGTTAAAGCACAAGCTTCCCAAACACACATCATTTTCTCAAATAGCACAAGAAAAGAACTAAGGGTATGTGTTTAAAGTTGTATTCCAATACAATGACAGGTACAAACACCTGAATTTTAGGAGTAGTAGCCAGCTGGATAATTTGCCTGGTTAAGAAAAAGAGCTAATGGAAATTTGAAAGTTATCTTTACAGCTCAATATTGCCGTAAATTTCCTGAGTGCTGTGTCCCACAGGGTTAAGATGTTGTTTATAGGATAAGGCATTTGTGCCAGGTAGCCAGGATGCTGCTCTCACAGCATGGCCGCAGTCCAGCCAAATGTAAATTTTCCCAGTGCAAGCATCAGATTGGCCATATTTAAAGTAAAGAAGCCGAAGTGAAAAAAAAAATCTGGAAGAACATAGCACAGGGAAAACTCTACAGCTAATTGATAGGGTGAGATGGTTGCAGGGAAATACTGGTCGCTTGGGTTCCTGAGATTGTAAATATCTTTCTGAAATGTTATGGTGTTTGTACGGCTGCAGTTAGGGAAAGAAAAGAGAATGAGGCATATGGGAAAAGAGAGAAATGGTTCAGGTACAGGAAAGTGCTTCAAGTTGCTCTCTAATGCACTTGGTGATTAATGATGGGCTTTTCTGAACCTCCAAGTTGCCAGGGATAGCGGTTCACCCAGTGCTGTCTGAGCTGAAGAGCACTCAGGACATCCAACCTCTCCCTGTGGCAAGACACCTTGGTTCTTCTCAGGTCCTCTTCAGAAACTGTCTCATACCATAGCAATTACCATCAAGTACCTGAGGGGAGAATGTAGGGAGGATGGGGCCAAACTCTTCTCGGTGGTGGCCAGGGACAGCACAAGGGGTAATGGGTACAAGTTGAAACGCAGGAAGTTCCATCTCCATGTGAGGAAGAACTTTCCTGTGAGGGTGACAGAGCCCTGGAACAGGCTGCCCAGAGAGGTTGTGGAGTCTCCTTCTCTGGAGATCTTCAAACCCGCCTGGATGCCACCCTGTGCCACGTGCTCTAGGTGTCCCTGCTGGAGCAGGGGGTTGGACTAGATGATCTCTAGAGGTCCCTTCCAAACTCAACCATTCTGGGATTCTGGGATTCTTGTCATCTTTGCCATGATCTGAAGTCAGGGCAAAAATGGCTTTGGGCTTCAAGTTCCTACCTTCGTATGTTCTCTCAGTGCTAATGTAGTAGCACATAAATTCTCTGATTCAGTAAAGCACATAATTTAAGTGAGTAGGCATGTGAGTAATCCCTTTCCTCTTCAGTGAAGCACAGCATGTGCTTAAATCCTATTAAAGCCAGTTGGACTTAAACACATACTTAAAGTTTGGTGGAGTTGAAAGGCAGACATGGAAAATGAAACTGAAGAAGCACAAGTCTGTCTGCTAGCTTACAACGGACCAACTGCAGATTTTGCATGTGTGTGAATTACAGCTACATTTTACTCATCTTCCTGTTTATAATGGGACATTTTGGTAAATTCTCTTATGGAGAATTGCTATGTTTTGCAAGTAGATTATGACTTGGGGAAAAGCCTAATTGTCATCCTTCCCCAGAAAACTTTCCATAGTTAGATACCTGGAATAAGCACGTCATCTTCCTCCTACTAATTTGGGCCTAGAAAAAGTATTAGACAGCAAGAGCGAGAAATTTCTGTTTATTCTGAAAATAGTCTGAATGTTACCTGGATGTTCTCTGGAAACCTGTTCTCGAGGTAAGTTCACTTTCCTACACAAGCTATGAAGCACTGAGCGCAAGAATGAAGGTGCAGTACGATCCCAGGCTCGAGGAAAAAAATTTTTTTGGTTAATTGCTTTTTTTTTTTTTGGAGTAGGAGGTTGTTTATCACTAGTAACCGATTCTAAAGCTCCGCACCAACTCATGCTGCTGAGTTGAGGGGGAAAAAAATGCAACAGCGCTATCAAGCTCCTTGTGCGTTGTGCAGATCTGCGCTCGGATGGTGCACAGTTCATTTCCTGACCTCGGGAGAGATGGTGAGGGGAGAAAAGGAAGGAAAACAATTCTTAATGCTGAGAAATGAATATGAAGTTCAGCTTGAAATATAGGAATGACAGACTTTCAAAAGTTGTAGCTGTATTTAGCATCAGGGTTCATGAGATCCACATGTCTCATCTTCTTTCTCTGCAATTCCCAGAGGGGGAAAAAACATTTATTATGATAGCCTGGAAGGAAAAAAAATGTCTGTTCATCAATTTCCCCTCTTTTTAAGAGATAACCACTGACTCTACCCGTATGTTATCTTTATCCTGAGGCAGCAAATTTATCATAATTTATTCTAGTATATTCTAAATTTACCATGTTGATTACCGCTGTATAAACAACGTCTGGCATTTAACTCAGCCAAAGAATTGAGCCTGGCGCTGATTTGGAGTAGAGATCTGTGGAAGAGCTTCAATTTACTGAAGTGGCTGTAATATCAATACAAACACCAGAGATAGATAGCAAAGGATATAGCGGTTTTAAGAGGAAAAAATAAGGATTTTTCCCCTATGTAATGCTAATGAGCCACTTACTGAAATATATCTGTTTGGAGAGAGAAGCCCAAGTGACACAAGGTTAAAGAACATTAGAAAGTGGTCTGCAAGTAGAGCAGGCTGGACTCTCTCATGGAAAAGCTGCTCTTAAGGCTTCTTAGGGATCAGTGGGTAAGGGTTAAGAAAATCTTTTAGTAATTACTGTGCGCACATATAAGGAACATGAAAGCATTCTCATAAGGTTGGACTAAAACCAGTTCTAGTCTTGGGGTCTGAAAAGGGTTTAAAAGAGGGGGTGTGAGGAGGGAGTACGTGCAGGGAAGCGAATTGAGGATGTCGAGAAAAGCCTAATTTGAGACAGATTTATAGTTAAAGGTTAAAAATAAATAAATAAATAAATAATCATTTGATGAACTGGCCAATCTACATATTTACTGAAATATATCTGAAAGAAAACATAAACAGGTAGATGAAGCAAATTCCTCATACAGTCTGTGCCCTCTAAACACTCCATGCAGTCCTCTGTACAGTCTCAGAGTGACCTTTCTTCACAACTCTTCAATAGTAATTCCAAACAACATGACAAACTCTGAAATTAAAGTATGAAGTTATGAACAAAACCTATAAGGAATATGATAAATTGCTTTATAAAATAATAATATTCAGGATCTCCGTTTTTGTCTTTTTTTTTTAGCTCGATATTATATTTCTCTGTTTTCTTATTTATCCTAGAGTGCTTCTTCCTTTGTGCTGAGACTATGGGTGACTTGCCACTGACTTTAATGATGCTTGTAAAGCCTAATCGACTTCTCTCTGATCTTTTTCCCTCTATGTGCCATAACCAGGTATGGAACAGTGCATTCAAATTTAGCTTATTGACACAAGAAATTAAAAAGACATAAACACAATGCTTAAAAGTTTATGGTATGCTCTTCTTTCTCACTGTTTATTTATTTTTTTTTTTTAAAAAGACACCACTGTACTAATTTTGGGGCTTTAGATCTTGTATAGTAGCTGATTAAAATGAAAAAATGGCTTCTGTTATGTGCAGAGTACACTCTGCCATGATTTGTGCCAATACGAGAGCTTTTGGGTAAAAAGTGTGTACAAGCGTAGTGCGTGCGTCTTTGGAAGCGCCTTCGAAAGTCTGTCTCTAATTTTCTGTGGTTTTGATTGGAATTTTTTATCTTTGTTTAATAGTGTTAAGGAAATCCAGACATGAGCGATGTTTCTGATTTTCTGAGTTAAGCTAGAAAGATAATTTCAAGTAGTTTTCCTCCAGCTTGGCACTTTCTGTTGATTCCACTGTCTTCTATTCTGCTTCCTATACTGAGATTACTTCAATTTAGATCAAAATATGATACTTTGTTAAACAACACTTATCCAGGAAATGGACAAGGATATTTTACAGTGACATTAATCAAGGTACTTTCATCAGCTTTCGAAGTCACAGTAGATCAGAAGGAAAAACAAAACAGGATGTTAAAAATAACTGCTACACAAGAGTAAAAATCCTGGAAAATTTTGAGTATTTTCCTTAGCTCTAAAGCTCATGCCTTTCAATCACTTGATTTGTAAGAGTGGCTTCTCAAATACATGACTTGAATTGATGCATGGGATCAAACGGGATGGAACAAAATATTGCAGAACTGAGTATTAGAATGTATCTTCCAGGTATCGGTGCTCAGTTTCATCACTTCCACCTCCTTTCAGCATTTTCTGATGAATACTGTGATACAACTAAGCAGCACTGTAAATCTTCCAGATAAGACCAAGACGTGCAGGGATCTTTGGGAAAAGTTTCAGCAGAATTCCAGGATGTATCTTGTGGTAATATCATATTGAAGGTGATGCCACATGAGTAGCAAACTCAAAGCTTATCAATTCAGCCTTGACCCAGATGGAGCATAAGCCAATTTTTGAGCATGCCACCTCACCTGTAATGTTATTATGCTTTAAGTTAAGCACATTGGTTCAATGCTTTGCTGGCTTGTCATGTATGGAAGTATGGTGACTTTTCTCTTAAATCCAAATCAATTTGTTGATTTTGGTGTTTGTGCTTTTCAGGGTACTATATCAATCTAGAGAGGTTTGTAAGAAACCACAGTAGTATGAAACGCGATTTAGTAGTATGAAACCTGCCTTTTTTTCCCTCCGAGTTCTTGTCAACCAGGAAATGAGATATTATGAGAAGAGCTGAATGTGTGTAATTTTCTGACTTTGAAATATTTGCTGGTGTGCTGAAAGGGAGCTATAAAACCCCATAATTACAAGCCAAACCCACCCATGCATGTGTGAGGTAGGAAAGAAAGCAGGAATGTCAGGAGCCTGCACCAGCAGAAGGTGACTCCTGGGCCTGCTGTGGCACGGATTCAAGCGTGTCGGCGTTCAGAGCTGTAGGAGGCATTGGAGGTGATCCTGCAAGGTGTTCATTAATCAGTCCATGCAGCCTCTGTGACAGCTTTACCAAAGGCCACGCAGGAATGGCACCGGTTCTGCTTCAGGTTCTCACCGCTGCCTTCTTTTTCCTGGAGGTTTACACAGCTTTCTTTGGCACGCACTCTTTTCCTGTGTTTTTCTAAAACAAATATATAGTCTCAGTGTTGCTTCTGCTATGTATGTGTACAACTCTACAGTAGGCAACAGATGTGTCTGTTTATATCACCAACCAATTTTAAGCCTGGGGCACATTTCTACAAGGTGGTCTTCTCTGCTAAGCAAAAAAAACTTTAAGGATTTCCTTTTGAAGAGACAGTATTCAGTGATATGATGTGATATTATATATATATATATATATATATATGTATTCAGTGATATTATTCAGTGATATATGAAGAAGATATTGCAGTAGCGTGTGTGATAAGTCATATACTGTGATTCTTTTCTAATCCATTCCCAAATATTAAACTAGTGTTTCTATCAATCCAACAATTTCTAGGAAGGATCTGAAAACTTCCCTTGTAACTGGTTGCTTTATATAGTCTCAAATATCAACTTCTTACAGTTCCTAGTACGTGTTTATAAGAATTGATTTTGACTAAGCAATTTGACTGAGCGAAATGTTATATTTTTCTTAATACCATAACAATCTTCTGGTACTTGGAATACAATCTTCTGGGACCTGTTCCTGTTTGATAACTTCTGAATAATCTTCCCTTTGCAGCTGTATTTGGGATAACCAAGCTAAAATACAATACTCCACTCTAAATGTTTTCTTGGCTGGAAGGCAGGGACTGAGTCTTTGCTAATATGTTCTTTAAAGCCCAGTTCTGTGAAACACAATATTTGGTTGGAGAGTTCATAACAAATGCACCGTGCCAGGAAAAAAAGCTATTCTAATCTGTTTTGTATAGCAGTTTTTTTGTGTGGCTTTAGCAGCTAAGCCATGTTATTTGTGCAGCAATTGGGAAAGCAGTTTGAGATCAGACAGATTAAGCATTACTGTGGCTAAGAAATAAAATATCAGATGCTTATGTTGTAGATTGAACATTATTGCGGCTAAGAGAGAAAATATCAGGTACTTAGCTTGTATTTCATGTGTTATCATATTTCTAGCAATGCTATGAGGAACAGATTTTAGATTTTTCAATCAAATGTAATCCAGTCTAATGTTATATGTGTCATATTCACTTGTAAGCGTAATTTGATAATCATCAATTTTTATCAAAATGCACTTATCTAAATTAAGATTCTGCCTATCTGCCCGGGAGAGAAGCTAACAAGCTAGAGAAAAATGGTATGCTAGCCAGCAAATCTAAGAAGCTAAAGAGCAATAGGCACCTCCTATTCTGTGCTGACTTTGTGCCTGTGACCACCCTCAGGGGGTGACACTGGGACTTCTAGTACCTGCAAGGGGGAAGGAGGAGACTAGAGATGCCTTAAATAGAGGTGGCAGTCCAACAACATGTATTTCTTTTAAAAACCCTTATTTAGGTGAAAGCTGAAGTTTCCTCACACCTGCTTTGCAATGTAGACTTATTTTATTGGTCTTTTTTTTTTTTAATGTGGTCACTGAAGTTTAAGCAGCTGAACTTCTCAACTGACTTTCCAGGGCTGACACAACCTCTTGAAGGTAAGAATTAGATTTCCCAGAATCAGATCCCTGTATCTGTTTAGTTTTATTCCTATATTGCAAGTTGTTTCCACTATGATGAGTCTAAACATAAAAAAAAAATTATCTCCGTCTGTTTACATTTTCGTCATTTAATTTAAACACGATATTACAATGTCTTTGTATCTAAAGTAAACGCTGCTTTGACACTGCAAAATGTGATGCTGTAAACTAACTGGATCCTTTCCAGCTCTACCTTGTGTGCCTTGGTTGGCCTAGAACCAGATTTTAATATTACTATTGGGACTCCATTTTCAAAGTAATAAACAATTAAACGGTAGCAATGTGGTGGTGAGGAAATCTTTTTACTGTAAGACTTCAGCTGGCTTAGGTTTCTGTTTCCAGTGATTTTACAAGCAAACATTAAATTCCTTTTTTTATTCTTTCTTTGGACTTTTCAGAATCAAAATGGGGCAGGAAAAGTTCAATGCCATAACCTTATGTAAGAAATTCAGTTGTTTTAATGAATTAATTCTGCAAAGTCTATGTTAAACACTCAGATCCAGACTTCGTTAACTGATGATCTTCACTGCTATTTTACTATACTTCCTATTAATTAAAATATAGTGCTGATACTGTATACTACACAACCTCCCCAAACTGTAAGTTATTTTAACTAGTTGGAAGGCAGCATAATTATGCCATTTAACTTGGATAAAGATGACCTTGATTAATGATTATGGTTTGTGACATGATTTTTCTCCCTTTTTTTTGTTTAATGTCAAAATGTTTACAGAAAAATATGATTAAGAAGACAATAATCAAAACAAACTCACTTGTCTTTTTACTAGAAATTATCCTAAGTTATTTTGAAAGCTCTGTTTTCCTCTTGTTTCCTCTTTCCTCATGCAACCCGTTGTGTTCAATAGGGTTACATAAGTTAAAAGCATAAGAAAATGAATTTCACTGAAGTTTGAAAGGCACATTGTCATTTGTTCAATGAGCATTCATACTAAAATGCTCTTTAAAAATTACAGAATTACATCATCTGACCTTGGTTCCCCATTAAGAAGACAACAGCCACAGACTATGAGGATTCCAGACATGGAATCCTCCAAATAATATCCTCCAGAATATTCCAGATAATATAATAATAAAGGAGAAGAAAGCTCTGGGGCAAACATAAGACCAAAAAGACAGAAAAAAAATAATTGAACCACAAGGAAAAAAAAATGCCTTAAAGACCCCACTCCGTGCAGGAATGCGCTGCTTAATTTTACTGAAAATACTAGATAATGCTGGAAAGAACAGTGAAAATACTGAAAATAGATGGCTTTGTTTGGATCGTTATCTTTTGTTCTCCACAGATTTCACCAGCTTGGCCTTAGAGAAGCATATGTTGTATTCAGAGGTGATCCCAAAATGAGCGGACTGGCAGAATCATCTTCTTCAATCATGTTTTTCAGTATCAGCTGTGAATAAAGTGCATTACAGCCAGCAAGGGATTGAGGATTTGTTCAGAATGTTTGAGTCATATTAAGGCTTGGAGAATCAACACTTAACTCTATCCCCACTAAAAGTACCTGTTTTCCTTTAGACCACATAATCTCCTCCAGATCTCTCCAGGGAGCATCTCAACTAGCACTGCGGGAACCCCGGTTGGAGGTGGTTGTCTCAAGCAGAGGTCACAGATGTGGCTGCTTTCAGGTGTCCTTGCCTAGTCACAGTGTTTATGTAAAAAATTCTCAAATAAATGTTATTTCCTGCTCTACTTCCTTCTTCTATTTCATCCAATGACACAAAATTTTAGCTAACTTCATTCTTGCATAACTGGGATAATGCAGTTCGTGTCCTTGTTCACTGAGATCAAGACTGCCCATATACAAAAAATGTAAGATCATCCAGGAATCCCTTTCCTTCTCCACTTCTGTACAGACTTTCTTTTATGCTGCTTTCCCAAGCAATTTGCTAAAGTATCTAATTGTAATGTCACTGTTTAAATCCTAGTGAGGTCGATGTCTTTTCCACTGACTTTAAAGAGTTTTGGATCAGACCCTAAGTAAATAATGAGAATTTCTTCCACCTCAATTTATGTTTAATTTCCAAACTAAGCAGTTACGTCTTTCATCTTTATTCTTTTTATTTTTTCATGACTCTGCTTGTTATTTTAAGGAAGCAGTAATATATACAGCATCTATATACACAGAGTGCAATATATACTCCCTGAAGTCTAGTGGATTGTCTTTGTCGAGCAATGAATATATGACTGTAAGGAACGCTTCAGAGTTCATCCAGAATACGTAGTTGCTCATTACCTTCTAGCCTGGATTCAGTCAAGGTATATTTAACAGCAATTTAAGATTTTCTTTTTTATATTGGTAGAAATCATGATAAATCATTCAGAAAAGAGATGCACATGCTAAGGGAGAAAAAAGCCCTCTGCTAATATTCAGCCTGCTGTTCAAGTCTGAAAAACAGAGGAAATGTTAATACATGTTCAATAACAATTTAAAGAATAAAGCAAATTATCTCGTCTACAGACCAAGGTGAAGTTGCTCCCAATTGCGCATTTTCTGGTGCCTAGTCCCAAAACTAGGCACTTTCAATTCCAACCTCTTGCATGTGTGCGTTATGCTAAGGCCTTTCAGTATAAAATCACCTAACACTAGAGATATTAACTTCTCCCTTCCAGTTTTCAAATTAACTGTTGTCTATGAATGATATCATCATTGGCATGCTGTCTGTAAGCTGTTTTTGCTATGACTTCGAAGTACTTTGTATCATACCTTGCATTCTGTCACGCACTAGCTTTCATTTTCATTTCTGAGTGGAAGGATAAATATTGCCTTTGGAAAGAATGGCAATGGAGAAAGGAGGGAACGGTGTGATAGTAATTGCTGTGATGGGTTTGTCGTAATAGAAGACACCGCTCCATGTTGGCCAGAATATATCCAGCCTCCCCATGTACATGGAACTGAGGGGACTAGGTTAAGGTAACCTTAAGGAACGTCAAGTTAATAAAGTTAAGGCTAAGTTAAGGTATCGTTGAGCCTCATGACGATGGAAGGTACGTCCAGGAGGCAACTCAGATTTTTGGTCTCTCTCTCCACTGACAGTAGAGATGCCCCGTGTTCTTAATATTGAGACTTCAGTGCCTATGTTAGGTGGGGTTTTGGGCAAGGTGGGCTTCCCATTTTATTAGGATATTCTGTATGGAGAGAAGAATAATATGGATCTGGGGAAAAACTGAATGAGCCATCATCTATGTAAGTTAAAGAGGCCAAGGTATATTCAAGGCTCAAAGATGAGAATTAGAAGGGGGAAATTCAGGATGGCGCATAAAATCTTACGTATTATAGACTAGCTGTAATTAAATATTTTCTAATTATCATTTCTGTATTAACCTTAATTTTGAAATAAATTAGGACAACCCCTTGCTAGGCTTTCCCCTTTTTAAATGACATACTAAAGTGATATCTATGATGGTCCTTTTCATAATGTTTTCTTCATTTCATATATATGTTTTAAAAAATATTTTATTGAGAAATGCTAAGTACATGTTTTCCTCATCCTAATAAATTAAAGAAGAACTGGAAAAGCTGTGGGCCAAAGGACATGTGCAGAAATGGTAGCAAGAATATGCCCTTTGGACTTGGAATATAGGTCTTGGGGAGAGGAAGAGCATGAAAGAGGAGATTACTGGAAAGGATGAGGCTCCCTAGAAAGCAGGAAAAACCAGAACTAAAGAATACGTGATGTCAAGCTTCCTGCAGATGTAAATGGAGGGAAGGAGGGTGGAAGGAAGTGGTCTTTCTTTTTACATTAGTTTTTACCATGAGCGCTGTAAAGTAGTAGGTTGATATAATATTCTGTTCGTATGGATCCTGAGAATTCAATTTGAGTTCATTGTATTTAAAGAGGGATGTATGTAAAGAGCATGGAACTCCCAAATTGTAAGTGCTTAATTATCAATGGAATCTAGCACATGATTCAAAAAAAAATGACTGAAACACCTATTTTTTCTGAACCAAATGTACGCAGCCACCTCACAGACTTGTCCCTTCCTGGAACAAGCCTGGCAACTTGTTTCTGGATAATAGTCTTTGGTCAGCTCCTCTCTCCTGTTTGTTTTCAAAATTAAACCAAATTAATGGACAATTCTGCTCAAGTGCCCAACTTGATTTAAACGTTTTTCATCAGATGTCACTGTCCCCCAGTTATGCATGAGCTTCACAGCTATAATGTACACTTGAAGATGGAAATTAGTTGGTATCTTCAGACTATGCAACGATTGTCTGGAAAATGCTGATGTTGTGCATATAGCAGCTACTTATGGTCTCATTTATCTATAGTTCTTTCTAAAGAACAGAATTGTGCCATTGAAATAGTTTTTGCTCTGTGGGTCAAATGAATTACAATATTTGCTCTGCTGCTGACAGCACTTCACCCAACTATCTGATATAATCTTTAGTGAGCATGTATTGTACTTAATGCTAAAGTTCCTGACTAGGTTTAGCCAAATAAACAAAAACACTTTACAGAAACAAAGTAATTGGAAATGAATAGTGATTTTTCTTAGTGAGAAAATATAAGGTCACATTTGAACAACAATAGAATTTTTAATTGATCTTTTTCAATATATGAGTACTTATTGACCTCCTCTTGCTTTTGTTATGAACTCAGGAGCTCGTATTCAGATTCCATACATACAGGTATGTTGCTAACTAGCTAGTGAGAATAACTGCCAACACTGCAGATAGAGATATCACAAGTGAAATAATCTGTCTGAACTCAAGATCTAGAACCTGCTTTTGTCATCAACAGAAAGAACGGGAGCTTGGAGTCATGCACAACCAGATGCATTTCTCTCATTCAGTTCTCTAGGTAGAAGGTATCCTGAATAACAGTCTTGCCTGTGGATGTAAATGTAAATATATAGCAAGTATTTAGAGCAGATGATTCACCTCTTTGTAAGAATTGTCATGAATACAATATACTTGTATTCATATATATATATATATGTATATATACATATATACTTATACAATATGTATATTGTATTCATATACAAATGTATATTGTATTCAATATACAAATACATACAACATGTTGTTGTAACAAGGAGGATGAATAGGGATTCTGTTTTAAAAACTGAAGAGCCACAGACACTTTGAGGCAATGAGCTCCATTTAGAAAGTACCCTAAGTGTGGATGACGCCCCACATCTACTTCTAAGATGTGAGCAAAAGCTTTTTTTTTTTTTTTTTTGAAAAGTAACATGAGCATTTATATGTAGTCTTGCAAAATGAATTTGGCTGATGGGCATGGCCACTGCTTAAATCTTCGAAATATTGCTAAGGCCATAGGTAATTCAGGTAGGAGTCTGTAAACAAGACTTGACGATTACTTTTGCCTTCGTCTTTCATAAAAATTAATTTGTTCAAAATAACGTCTGAGAACGTATGAGCAAAGTTGAGCTGCCAGAGAGAACACAGTGGCAGTACTAAAACCACTGGCGCTTATGTACAGCAGAGCTATATCTACAGCTATATATATAGAAACTTTGTGCTCACGATAAAACTGTGTGTGACTATACCCCTGTGAGGCACAAACTTCAAAACTAAAACCTCAGCCGTGAGAATATCTTGGCAGAAACTTGTAGATGTTTCCAAATAAGAAACCTGATGTTCATGTGCCTTTGACCTAAAGTTAAGCATGTAGGATCCCACAAATTAATCACAGTATCCTCAGAGCTTCTTTGACCAAATCCAGAGTTTGAACCCTCGGCTTTGTTTCTCTAAAGATAAAATATATCTTTTTGTTTTCTATTTTTCTTTTTCTTTTTTTCTTTTTTTTTTAAGGAGCAGGGAATGGAGAGGATGTGCTTCTTCCCCTTTTCTTTCTAGGCACTCTGAAAGCAAAGCAAAAGGGAGAGCAATGAGGATTGGAGCCAGAAAGCTGGTTCTGTGTTATATGGCCATGCTATGCTGTGGCCCGTCTCCAGGAGGAATAAGGCTTTTGTAGCTAAGGTGACTATTGTTAGTAGGAATTTTGCTTTATTTATCATAGATCCTGGAAAGAGATGAAACAACAGGAAAATAGGAAAAAAAAAAAAAAAAAAGGCTGATAGTGAATGTTACCTAGAGATTGGTTTCTATTTCCTTTAGGGGAAGGAGTCCTCCTGTGGCCAAGGGGCAAAGTCATTTCCACAAATGATAGTTCTCTCATCTGGGTATTTGCTTTGTGTTTGTAAAATGTTGTGCAACTAATCTGAAGCACCTGTGGCCAGCTTTTTCAGGGATACGACCGCTGAAGTAGTTTGGAGTTGCTCTTTAGAATATATATATATGGGATGCCCAGTTTTTCCCCAGTACTATGTTAAGCTGACTTTACAAATTTGTGACAGTTCTTGAATATTTATCTGAATTTTCTATTTCTAGAGAGGCTAAAAATGCCAATAATCTCTTGCCTATCAATAGTAATAAGCTGTGAAAATAAATTTGCAAATAGCTCCCCTAAACTGTATGAGAGGGAGAAAGGTAGAAGTTGCATAAAGTTCATAGCTTTGTATTCAGAGCAGGGCTTGGATCATGTGCTTCTTTGCAATACATCGAAGGCATAAAATGAATTCAGAAAACATTTTAAAAAAGGCAATATTATGATCTTAGCGAATAAAATAGGCATCCTGTTGAAAATCTAATGGAGGATCATAGAATTAGAGCTGAATAAATCTGTATTTACATAAAGAGGCAGCCTATATGGGCCTGTCGCGTGGATATAGGTAATATTCTTCTGACATTTCTCAAGTGTGCTGATCTACTGGCCTGAGTAAAGTATTCTCATGGTGGATAGTCTTATCACACAGCATTTTCGCATTTTGGTCAGTGTTGTGAAGGTTACCTCTGTTTGTGAGCATGCTGACCTGAATGCCTAGATTCAGGAAACTAAGGGTGCTTTTGAAGGTGGTGTGCATGATAAGCACATAATTTCTCAACATTTGTTGTGAGTATAGTGAACAGGCCTACAGTTTTGCCACAAATTCTCTAACACCTAAGTGTCTGGAGCAGAAAATCTTGTTTGTGTTGAAATATATGAAACTGTTCTGAACACTTTTAGAACAAATGTTTGAAAAGACATTTTTCTAACATTATATTGTAGTAAGACAGCAACTCAGCATACGCTGTCTGGATTTTATACACCTTAAGTTACACTTCTGCAGGAAGTTGATGCTGAATTTGAGAGATTTGATGCCAAAAAGGAATAAACACTGATGGCCAAATTGGAGGAGTTTCTGAAGGAAGCTTCTCTGGAAGGACACTCCAGCCTCATCAAAACTCCATGTGAAAAAGGATCCTCCCGATTCCTTCTTCTGTATCCCTTTTCATGGAGACAGAAACTATATGTAGGGTCCAGTTGAAGCTACATCACGTCCTTCCAGGCTTTTGCCTGGAGTGAACCGAGACCTGGAGCGTCCACTCCTGGGGTGAGTTTAGGCACAGCCCGACCTTCTACAGCTGTTGTGGCTCTTGTGGGAAAAGAAAAATACAGACATTGTTTGTTTCCTTTTTTTCCCCATGAGGAGCCATGAATATTCAGTGTGGATGAGGGAGGTGCATTATTTTTTATTTGTATTCCTGTAGTGCCCTTAAATCCTAATTATGGGCCATGACCTAGAGGTGTTTGCTGCTCTGCAGGCACTGGGATAAAGGAAGCTCTGCAACATTAGCACTTGAGCAGTGAATGTGCTCTGCACTTAAAAATGATGTGGGTGCTTTGAGGTTGGAAGTTTGAGACGTTCTTCACTGCTGAAATTTTGGCAATTTCTTCTGTCATTTTAGAAGTACCATGTGCTATAAAGAAAGGATTGAAGTATTCTGAAATGCAGAAGGAGCATTTTCCTGGCTGTGGTTTTGGCATATGACATGGGAAGTAAGTATAATGATACAGTTTTCTTGATTTTGTGTCCTAGTGAGGTATAGTGAGTATAAAGCTTTTGACTCCAGTGCTACCAGATCTGAATCAGAGTTTTCAAAATACAGAAAATTGAACGTATACACTCCTGAGTAAAGCTGAGAGAACTGTGGATATGGGTCTCTGTGTAAATAGAGATGGTTAGTGTGTTTCCCTTTCCATGCACACAGTTTACATAGCATATTCCTTGATAGCTGCACGTATTAGTGGTCTTTGAAATTTGCTAATATAATCTCACTCTCATAAATATGAGTCTCCTGGTGAAAACAATTAATAAAACTGAAATTACATTTCAACATCTTAACTGGTGAGGAGATAACAAGAAAGCTGCAAGATAGATATGTTAACATAATTCCCAAACCAGAATGAAAATCTCAGCAATGTCAACAAAAACATGTTTCTTCTCAGATTTAATTTCCATGAGAAACTATGTTAAATTAAAACCTTCCAGTGCAATGTCCTTCCATTTTTTGCATTTTTACTACCTAGAGATCAAACAGTTTGACACAGCAAAAATTCTAGTGAGTTAGGAAGAAATGCTGATTGGTTTGTTGGCTGGTGGCCGGGGGAATGTTATGACCAAGTAATTATGTGTTCTGGACAGATGTATTAACCAGGCTTCGAGCTGGAGCCACTGGATATTATTTTAGTCATAAGACTAGGGGAACTGAATCATTTTCAAAGCGCTGGCTGGCTGACACTGCTTTAGTGATGCCTGTTCCAATGATTCTTTGGCAACAACTTCCAACGCTGCACTTATGACACAGTAAACAAAAACTACATTAAAGGTTTGTTTTTTATTCATAAAGAAGTTGAACATTTCCACTGCGCTTTTTTGCTATTTATCAAGAAGCACTGAAGGCTATTGTAAGCTTCCATCTGTGTTTCTCTTACCAAAGAACTGGAGCTGTTTAGTAAAACTGTTTTAGATTTGGTGATAATAAGAATATTTCAGAATTCAAGGTTTTTATTAATTCATTGGCTTCTTATCACTAAACCTGCTGTGTAATATTTATTTATTCACCCACTCTGTGGAGTAAGACTGGTGTTTGCTTTTTTCTTTCTTTTTCTTCTTTTTTTTTAACTGACAAGTAGAATGAGGGTTTTCATTATCAGCTTCAATTTAAGAGAGGGTGAGATTTCTCCTTTGTTGGTAAGTAATAAAATTATTCAAAATTATTCTACAAGATTCTGGAAAATTATATTGCTAGGTGCAGAAAGAAGGTGGAAGGGAAGAAAAGTCTGTGTTAAAATGCAATTTTCACTGAAAAGTATAACTTTAATATGCAAAAGGACATAATATGTGTATATGTTAATATTTAATCTGTGCTAAATGTGAGTTTGAAATATTGCACCAAGAATTGTGACCTACAAACCAGATATTAAAACGGCCTTTGAGCTTTGAATAAAAGCTGTTTTATTCTGCTTTAAAACACTCAAAAATCCATACATATAGGGTTTGGTGTTTGGATTTTTTTTATTATTTATTTTTTTGCTATTGCTTTTTGAAGCCCCAACATAGAAGAACAATGACACTATAATATGTAGTGGGTAAGATTCTGTTGTTTTGATTTCTCTCTACAATGATGGATTATGAATGTAAACTGTTACGTAAGGTCATTTTGAACACTGCCCTGGAGGCAATATGTCAAGTGAAACATAGCAAACAAGTCAAAGCTTCTTTTCCTTGGAGTCAAAATAGATTTATCAGAAGTGAGAAGGCTCTTTTCTCCCATCAAAATACTGATAAAATACAGATATATACCTGTAGGTATGGATAGGTACGGTAGAAGTTTTATTCTTAGGTGTCTTGTATATTTGACCACAGTAAAGGACAGTCTCTCAGTGCCCATCTGTAAAACATAGGTGATGAAGTGTTGGGGCTAACAGTAACTACCATAGGACTAAAAGTCTTCAGGGTTGCATTTTCTTTGGTTTGTAGGTGGTGCAAATAAGTGAATGATGAAAGTCAATGACGGAAGGGATGTGCTATGGCAAAATGCTGAACAGTGGGAATCATGCAAAAGAATGAGAACAAAACTTTTCTTTCAGATTTGTGTAGGGGTAATTTCTCCTCCTTCCTGCTAAATTCTACCATTCCTGTCTCATCATGTTTTGCTAATTCTGCACATACTAGAATGCCTTATTTGTAGACCTTGACCATCTGAAGGAGCAATTTGGCCTGCATGCTTGTCTTCCAGTCCTCTCTGGTTGGCAGAAGTAAGATGTGTCTGCAGATTTCCTCTCCACCTGCCTGTGCTACCAAATCCCCAGAGTTGGAGCTTACCAGACTCTGACAAAATAAAAGTGGGCCCTTGATTATGTATTTCAATTCATCAGAATAGCCCTGCATTAAAGAAAGGATAAAGCTTTCTCTGAGAGAGTAACGGAGCAAGCAAAAGAGATGGTAATTGGGATCCTATGCAAATATTTATTTTATAATTTCTTTCTTTTCTTAATATTTTAAATAGACCATAACTTGTTTCTAGTGCTGTGCATATATCAAAGAAGACAGTTGCTTAGTCCCGTGTATTTCCTGGTTTGATGGAAATTTTGTGAACAGCAGACAAACAATTGCTTTTCTAGCAGGGAGTCAGTGCCAGGAGATCCTTTGAAAGACGAACTGGGAGATACCTCCCTGCTTCTGTTGCATGGTCACTTCAGCCACAAACTTGGTCACTTCTGTAGTAACAACGACCTACCTGACTAGCGTCTCAGGTCCTATTAAGACTTAAAAGGGAAATACTTTTTCTTATCTACTCAGAATCATGGAAGGGAGTCAGAAAAGCACACATTTAATATCCTAAATAAGACCTTATGGTCTACGTTTTGGTGTGCATCTATTAACGGCTGGGTCTAGGCACCATTAATTCAGATTATAATTTGAGAAGCATTCAGTGGAAGACTATCAGATAAGAACTGATTCCCTTAGTGGCACGTTTAAATTTGTTCCAAATTCCAGATATATCTGAGAGAGGTCACTGATGAAGGAAAGGTCTAAATATGTCTTCAGAGAGCTGCTTTCTCCAGTGGGCCAAATCCAAAGCACCCAAAGTCGTTGTCTCCTTCTGCATTCATCAAATTTAGAAGGGGCCTGCAGGATCCAACAGGCTCATGTGATGAGAAGCTAAGTGATCACATATGCATAAATTAAGCCGTGCTGTCATAAATGTCTGAATTATGTTCATTTAAATCCCCAGAACACGCATAAGCTCAACAGCCATTAATTCCTTATCCAACATAATGAGCTTAACTAAATTGTGAGTTTAAAGATTTGAAAGATTTATGCAAGTTTCTCCTCTTCCTTCTTCTTCATCTTAAAAAAAAAAAAGGTAAAATCCTTACGATTTAGTCATAATTTCATGTACTTGTATCTAGGATATCAACATTAAAATATATGGCCCAGATGCTGAACTCTCATGAGCCAAATACCCTAATGGTTTATAGATTTCAATAGTTATTCCATTTACTCCAGGAACAAGCTATGAGATACAAAAAATGAATGATTTTATAAGTAAGTCTAATTTAACCTGGACCAGGAGTTGTTCTTTAAGATGCAAAAGTAGAAGATCTTGGGCCTTCCACTTAGCTGCTGTACTTGTGTAGTGCTGGGATCCAGGAGCCAGCAGCATGTTTAGCACAGCTGAAAACCTTGCCGTCCTTTCCGTGCATTTGGAAAAGAGCAGGAGATGGGAACTGCTGCCTTGAAAGAAAGAAGGTGATGCTGACCTCCAGGTTGGTGCCATCTTTCCCTTTCGAACTTTGGATCCTGGTTGGCTCATAAATTCAGAAAGAAAAATACAGCATGCAAAGCTGTCTTTAAAAAGGCAGCGAATGTTCCTCTTGTGCGTGGTTTGCAGCTGGAGCAAAGCACCACCACCGCCTGCCAACCTGTGTACATGGACTCTAACATATGGGTTTCTTTGGCCTGTAGCTGCCAGGCTGCTTTTTCCGGGAGGGATTTGGAGGCTGCTTTACTTTGCTCCAAGCTGTTGGATTTTCTGGAGGTTTGAGTTTGGGTTTTTACATTTGTTTGTGGGTTGCTTTTTTGGTCGCACAATTAATACTAATACATAGCTCTTAAACACCTACAACCAAGAGGCAGAGTCTGATTTACACTTTATCAGAGTATATACGAAGAGTAAACTGTTATCAATGTACAGGGCAAACATAAGGCTGGCAATCCATCACTTCTCTTTTCTTACAAACCAAGTCACTTTAGACTGCCGAGACCCTTAATGCAAATATTCTATGCAAACAAAGGAAAAGAGTGTATGAATGAAGATGTTTTGTTTTTGAGTCAAGAAAAAAACCACAAATTGTGGTGCTAGTGTCTCATGGCTGACAATGTTTATGTAATATTTGTGAGGGTTAAAACAAAAGGGATCTTTCCATCCTTCCTAATTAGTAGATGTTTGCATAGCAGTAGGATGCTAGATGAGAGATGTGCTAAGTGTTATTAATATTTTTTAAAGATATTTATTTATGACAACGAAAATGTTTCAATAAAAAAGTGAATTATCACAGAGAAAACGCTAAGCTTTTGATCTGCTTATACATCACATCACTGCAAACCCTTTCCTTTCAACCTAGAGTTCCATTCAAAAGCCGAAAGATATACAGCTGACGTTTCAAACTGAACGACACTACGATAAACTAGGGTTTCTCTAGGAGATAAAATACATCATAAATCGGTGTAACACTTACCTCATTTTAAATATTACTGTCTCCTTTTATCAGGTAACACTATATAACCTCCCCTTACCTCCTTTCTTCCCATATTTTATTTGGTATATTAATTCTGAACAATGATCACAACCAGAATTTTTTTTAATTAAAATCAAATATATGGCTCTGGAGGCTTAGGTTATCTGATAAAAATATTTTAATTAAAAAGATACCAATTCTTTTGATTCCCTCTTAAATTGATAATAATTGAAATATACAGTGTTAATTTTAGCCTGCAACCAGTTGTTTGAAGAAATAATTCTTACCCTTCTTCAAAGTCAAAAGTAAATAAGGAAAAAGAAATCGCTTGAGGGGAAAAGGAATAGCTGGCTCAATGGGCTTTTTTATTGCAGATTGTCACAAAATCACCCCTTATTAAAAAGAGCTTATAATATTTCTTTATAAAGTTACTTTGCTTTTCTCAGGATAAGGAAAACCTTGCCTGATTACAGTAGCTGAATTGCTTCACAGTGCCCATCCTCTAATTCCTGCAAATGCACTGAGCTTTGCAAAGGGCCGGCTCCAGGAAAAGGAGCCTCTGGGAAGCGAGGTGTCCCCGGCCTTGCCCTCGGAGCAGGAACAAACCTCCAGCGCCGGGAGGGAGCTCCGTGTGCCGCGGAGCCGCTCTGCAACACCCCGGCTATCGCGGCCGCAGCAGCGCACGCGGGACCGGGGCTTGAGATTCAAGAGCACACGAAACCCGGAAAAAAAATAATAATAAAAAAAGCAAATGTAGACCTTTCTGGAAAAATAAATACCAGAATCTCTCTCTCTTTTTTTTTTGGGGATATTTTATATTTTTAAGAACTTTCGATTTGTCGTTTGCTTCACCTGGATTTAACATGCTGTTAAGTTGCCATTTGCAGGCTGATTTTAATGCAAGCTCTTTTTAATATAGGTCAGATGTTTAATTAATATTTTATGTGGATATTCAGAGCAGCATGAATTTTGATAATAACGAGGGCTGAAGCAGAAGTATAGAACGTGGCTGGCAGCTGCTGTGTAACAGTTTCTATATAACTTAACAAAAAGTTGGAAACATAAGATATGTGCGCATGAGATATTGAGGAACTGATTTTTTTTTTCTTCGAGATTGCTATATTTAACTAGATATTAAGGTGGGATGTCACCTGGAATTCTTCCATTTAGGATGATTGATTTTTTTTTTCTTAAGATCTAAGCTGTCTTTATAAATCACTGTACAAGCATGGCTCAGTTCAGAAGAGTGATTTGTTGTGAGTATTCTGGCTTCAAATATTAAACAAACATGTCTGGGGTACTCAGTGATAGTTACTATGGAATATTCTTCTGAATACCAGCCGTTAGATTTAGTTCTTTACAGAAAGTTGAGATCTTTGCGTGTTTCAAATCTGCAGCTGGTTGTTTGGAGTCAAGTATCCACAAATAAACAATCACTGATATATTTTTTTCTGTCATAACTTTGTTTAATGTCTACATGTACTTTATATTCTACCTTATATTGTACCAGCGAGAAAGTAGAAAGCTCAGAAAACGAGAGACGCTGTGTGTGCCACTTAATACCACGAAGGAATAAAAGCTGTTATTGTGCTACCCCCCCAGCAAAATAGCCCCAGCTATACATGGTAGGAGAGCCAAGATGCTGAAAGCATGTAGGCTTTCGGGTCAGGAGGATATAAACTGTTGCTCTCTTCCTTTAATGTGCCTTCTGCATAACTGAAGACCCCTTTTTATGCAGCCTGCGTTTCAGAAGTGCAGAACATTTTCCAGTAATGTTAGTGCAAAAGCCTGAGTAAGATCCTCAGAGTCAGGCCGTCGACATTCACCTCTAATTCTTTTGCTCAGCAGCCTTAGCGTGCAAACCCTCCTAACTCAGGCAAAATTTATCTGTCCTTCTCCCTGCCAAAATCTTTCAGATGCTTCTGTTCTGGAGCTTAACATTTTTAGTTACATGGCTTGTGTGTAGTGTCTGAATATTTTCTTCTGTGTACCCATTTTCACTTCTCATATGTTGCTTTGCCTTGATCCTCTTGTAGGGGAAGAGGTGCAGATTTATTTATGCATATCATCTATTATTTCATATGTTATTTCTGCACACAGGCTCTAATGAGTGTTGCCTGAATGTTTAAAGTGTGTTCACCATTTGAAAGAGAGGGAAGTCTATTAATTTAATGAATCAGTGAAATCATGAAGCAGAATTTTAGAAGCAGGTAAATAACTGGTTTTAATTCTTTGACTCTAAAATGAAAATAATACTGGTACCTGAAGAAATTTCCCCATTTTCTCATTGTTTAACATTACAGCTTGATACATGTGCCTTCCAAATATTGTAGGTAACCAGAATAACATAATTACAGAGGGACAAATGTAAAAATCCCCGCTAATCCTCAAGGAGCAGAATTACCTCTTTAGGGTAAAATGCATTTGTTACAGACTCCTGTGAAACACATTCAGCACTTTCTAATCTCTTATTTCTGCCTTTTTTAGTTTTGTGGTAGGAAAAAATAAATGAAGATTTGCATACAAAACTCTTCTCTGCTGGGTCAATAGTATGGCTTAGAGACAGGTTTTTGGCAAGCAGACATCCAAGGGCTTTAACTTGTCTTTTATCTTGTGTCTATACTGCTTTCTCCATGAGATAACAGCAAGAACCAATATAAAGAAATTTGGGCTGCTTAAAAGTTATGCCAGTCTATGCTTTTCTTGAATATAGTTCTTAAAACATCCTTATGTTCTCTCTCTTTTTTTTTTTCTTTTTAATGAATCAATCTTTCATTATCTCTTTTCACAGAAGGGCAACATTTGTTTCTTTATTTTGTATATGATATTACCGCAATAGATAACAGGATATTGCAGTCTTGGGGATGATTTAGAACCAAGGCGGGGGGGGGGTTCTTTCTTTTTCCTTTTTTATTTTTTTTTTACGTGCTGTTCCTCTACCCCGTTCGCTTTTGGTTTTGCTCCTGCCGGAGTGACCTGCACGTGTGCTGTAGACAGGGTTCTGGCTCGCATGCGTGCGCACACGTGCGGTGCATTCGCAGCCCTGCGAGTCAAACCTCTCCCCTTCTGAAAAGGGGGCCCTGTGGCATGTTTGCAAACAAAAAAAACCTTCGGCAGATCCTACGAAAAAAATGCTCCAAAGCGATGTTAATATTTGAGAAGGGAGGTCTGTGCTCATGACTGGCCTGAGCTGCCCATTTGTTTGCAGAGCAAATCTCAGCACGGCATGGGAAGGAGCTGCTGCCCTTCAGCTTTGAATATGTACACCCACTGCAGTGGTTGTGCTGTGAATATTTGGTAAATTTGTGCTCAATCTCATAAGGAATGTTAATAAGACATCATATTAAGAACATTTCTAGTTTCCTGCTGAAGCAGAAATAATCATATAGGTAATAGAAAAATATAACTTCTAAGAATCAGGGGCATTTTTGCAGGTTAAAACATTGGTAGAGTTCTCTTAAATAAATATACTAAATTATTTCTACTTCTTTTTTTGTAAATGATTGTATTGTTTAAAAAGAAAATTTTCAGAAAATTTCAGAGGAAAAGCATGTGAATTCCTACAAAATAACATTTATTATTCTGGATATATGTAAAACAAAACTGTAAATTGCAGGGGATGTGGCTGCTGAAATGTTTTGTTCAGAAAGGAGTCATATAAATGAAATGGCCTTTTTTTTAAAAAAAAACAGTATGACAGGATAGTCCTTTAAACATTGCAAAAGTGTTGTGATCATGTTTTGCATTTTATAAGTCTCTGTCATTCTCTAAATGCCTTTCTTTATTTCCCAAATCGGAGAGAGAGAAAAAAAAGTCTTACTGCTAGCTGTGCTCTACTGCTAAAGGTATGAAAATTTGTTAACAAGGAAGTATAGGATCAATTTACCATTCAATGTATTACAGAAGTGAAATGTTAAAACACTGCAATGGTATGTTGGAAACATTTAATTTTGATAGGCATGATGTATAGCTGGGGAAGTAAGTGTACGCAAATAATTATGCTGTCTTTGAAAGACTAGGCAATTTAAAAGTAGATTATCCAATGAGGCTGGAGTAGGAGTTGTCAAATTTTCAGGAAGCAATTAAACAAGCAGAGGTTCTCTCTTTTTACTAGCCGTTTCTGGGTTACATAGAGATTATGAAGAGAGACAAGAAAAATGACAGAGCAGCCTAAACAGCACATCAAACTCCCCTTGAAGAAACTTTTTTGTTTTTTTTTTTTTTCTCCTGGTGGCTTTTTCATTTACAAATAAATCAGGTCAGGGCTTGCAATATTTTTCAGCAGGTATCTGGGAAAACGGGCCCTTTGGAGAAACAACAGGCATCAGGGAGTTCTTTCGACTGCCTCGCAATGCAGTCCACCTCGTCCCAGCAGACTCGTTCCCCACTGGGGTTTTTCTTCCTTTTTTTTCCTTTTTTGGGGGGAACTTTTGCTCCACGTGTGGCCCCTCTGCTTGGCTGCCTCCTGGACCTGCCTCTGCAACCCCAAAACTGGCCGTGACGGAGGCTCCCTGTGTGCATCCCTAGGCTTTTAATCCCTTCCTTGTATTTCTCCTAAGTACAGTAATAGCAGCTAGGAAATTTTCCTAAGAAATATGGGGTTTGAGCTCTACCAGGTTTTAATGCTCATTGAGCCTCAGTCTCTCATTTCCTGGGTATCTGCTTCAGCCAAATAGCAATAACACAACAACGTGCCCTTCTGCAAGCAAAGCCAACGCAACTGCAGCTTATAAATAACTCTACTGCTGGTTAGCCGGAGGTATTATTAGTGTAAGTCTTTTGGATGAGGGTCCTCAGGGGATTTCCTCAGAGAAATTTTTACTTTCTCTGTCCCAGGTGGTCTTAGGGCTTAGTTCTCATTATTTGGGGTTAAATTCAAGGTGCATGGGAAATTAAGATCAGAAAGGGCACAGCTATTGAACTGAAGCATTACGGAAACAAGCTGAAAGAATTAGGTATCTGAGTCCAAAACTGTGATTCAGAAATCCTAAAGCTTTTATTGCACCTAATCCACAGTTGTGGTTTTTAGGTTTTTTTTCCCCTTGGACAGGTTTCAGCAGCCATAAACAAGTCAGGCAAAATCGAGAGGTTTTGTAAATTTTTATCTAGCAACTCTAGGAATCAGCCTTTGAATATCTAGGTAGCTGGAGTCCTATTCAAATATAGAGAGTTCCTGATTTCTGGAAAATGAGAAAAAAAATGCTGATTTATGTACTGTGTGCATTTTGGAGCATTTGTAGTATTCAGTGCACTGTATATTTTACTGTGCAAAGAGAAAAGTTCAGTACTTGCCCTTCTTGCCTTCACTTCCATGCCAGGGACTTCTGGTAGGGAGAGGAAGGACAAGATCTCCCAGGGAAATAAAAAAAAGAGAGAGATAGAGATTAGCCAAATTTGAATATTGCCAAAATATTTGAACTCTTTGGGCAATTGTGGTTGAGTTTTGGATCCACAATGCAATACCAAACCCTGAGCAGCCAGTCTCATCCCAGGCTGAACTTGACATATGGAGACTGCTTTGAGAGGGCTTATGTATCTCATATCAGTCATTTTTATGTCAAAGAGCTGAAACCTGATGCTATTTAAAATACAGTGACTTTAAAGGTGTTTATGAATTTATAACCATGATGTATCTTGTTTTGGCAGGAAGGCAGTATCCATGATATTTAAAAAAAAACTTTAAAAAGTGATGACTCAATTTTAGTGGTTCCTTGTTTTGTTCAAACGTTATCTCCCTATCAAGGATTTTTCCTGAATTTCCTGAATACATGGCTTTGTAGACTTGTTAGGGAAGAAAAAAAAAACAAAGCTCAGTGCATAATTATGCATTTTTCTATGTGTATTACGGCTTTAGTCACAGCTTTTCCTCCTATTCCTGACAGGTGCATTATGGCTTTCAAAAAGCAGCCTAGCCCCAGTTTGCAAAGCAGCAAAGCAACCAGTAAGTGCTGTCCAGCCTGAATAAGCAGCTGTGCTGCTTCCACCACAGGGCTTGCGAGCCCTTTGGCAGGATTATGGCCCAGGCCAAGGGAGGTGACCTGCTGCTGAGCCCGTGCTGGCCATATGGGCCAGCTCATGTCGGGTTCCAAGCCACTGAGGTGGCTTTTACGCTCGGAGCAGCGGGCAGCAGCCCAAGCCCTGCTCTGCGCCCCGAGACCCAGGCTGGCACTAGTCACCCACGCACAGAAAAGCCTTTTCCCTGGATTTGCTTCTGCTTCTTGCTCGTGTTTCCCCTGTGAGCAAACTGCAGACCCTGCCGCCGTCACTGCCCCAGGGCAGCCAGGGCTTTGACCACGCTCCTGCTTGCTCCTAGGAGCAGTGTGGAAAGTTCCCATCCTATCAGCAGAGCCTTTCCTCATAATCCTTCCTTATCCTACCACGCAGCAGATTAATGCAGGATTTCTCCCTAAGACAACAGGATTTATACATGTTTACCTTACTGTCCCAGGCTTTCAGCTCCAGGATGCAGGGGGCTGATTAATGCTACCAGCTACCGACCAGCTCTCTCATTATTATGGCTGGAAGTCAATGACTGGGTCTCTTGGAGCAATATTTCCTTTTAAAAGTCCACGGTTGTCTCATCCAATAACATTTCCATAATTAATTCCTTAGAAGTGAACTTGTAAACTAAGTGTACGCGCTCACTCCAAAACTGGCCTGTTCAGCACTTCAGTAAAATGTTGTCTTTTAAAATATTTGCACAATCATCTTAAATGTTTTATTTTCTTTTCTATATCTTGCAAATTCTTTAACATTTTTTTCCCCACAGATAACTTAGCACTTAGTGCACTTAGCAGTGTATGTACCACACCAGGTATCCTCAGTGAAGGACCTGCAAGCTCTTTTCACCTTCTTCATTCTTGGTAGACCCAAATATGTTCTGTATATGAAGAACTGAACACCATTTCTAATGACATTTATTTCAGTATCCAGTATATCGATGTTGGCAGATGCAGGTATCAGAAACAGTGCTGATATTTATTGTTAGAAATATGTATACGTGCGCATGGGTTCAGATCTAGGATGGGTCTGTTAGCTTGGGTGTTGCAAACCGCTCTGGGTCTGGCTCCAGCAGCAGCTCTGCACTGATAAGGGGAGTGCTCGCAGTGTTGGATTAGCAAAAAGAAATGTTTGGAAGCATTTCTGAGTGCAACGGCAGCACCGAAACTGCAGCTGCAGCTCCTCGCTCCGATTGCTCATCGTGGTGGCAGCGCGGCGGGAGAACACCGTGACGGGAGAACACCGTGACGGGAGAACACCGTGACGGGAGGTTGGAGCTGTTAATTGCGGTTGTTATTTATTATCGGGGGTGTAAAAGGGGCTTGAGGGAAGAACCGGATTGGTCTATGGTCTGAGCTCGTGTGTGCGGAGCCCCTCAAAGCCGAAGGGCAGGAGCCGCGGCGGGAGCCAGGGAGCAGGTCTGCGTCTCCTCCTGCACCCCCTGCGTGTGGAAACCTGGCCGAGGGTCGGGGGACACCGAGCACTGGCTGCTCACGTTCATTCCCAGCCCTTCTCGGCTTGGCTCAGGATTGAAAGGCTTTGGAGCTTTCGTCCCCCCCACCAAAATTAAGTTAGAGCTGATTAGCTGATCTCGATCCTTTCTGTGCAGAGACACGTTTGTATGTGCAGACTTTCCAATGCATTTGCTAAAGGAAAAAAAAATCCCCGTCAGAGCAAATCTCATGACTTTTTGTACCTAATCAAAAAGGGCAGCTTCTTTCGTTAATCCTACTGTGTGCCTCAGGCAGCATGGGCTGTTTTTCAGCCAAAACAAAAAAAAAAAAAAAGAAAAAAGAAAAAAATGAAGTATTTCTTTTAACTTTGCTTACTCCTTTTCAGCACCACTGCCCGCTCTCCTGCCTCGGTACCGTCCTCGCATCCTGCTTTACTCTCCCAGGTAAATAACCCTGGATGTGGTCCGTCCGTCCCTGCTGCTGGGGAAATTTGCTCTGCTGCCTCTTACCCCTTTTCCCTTGTCACTGGCCTCCTCCTCTCATATTTTTTTCTTTTGTTTTCCTTTTTTCCTTTTTTTTTTCCCCCTTGGAGATGGACAGAGCAGGAGCAGGCGGGCGCGGGGTCCCGCGCAGGCTCCGGGCTCTGCTTTTGCTCTGCGCAAAGCGCCGCGCACACGAGACATTAGGCAGCCCCGATGAATTTGTTAGGGTCATCCCCCCCTCAAAAAAAAAAAAAAAGGATTTGTTTTTGTTTCCCTCTCCCTGAGGAGAGCAGACCCACAGGATGGGGAGAGCCGTCCCAGCCGGTAGGTAAACGCAGTCTGGCTGCCGTTGCTTTATTGCTGTTGTTTTTACTATTATGGCACGTTTTGCTCTGCTCCCCGCGCAGCCCCAGGCGGGGAAGGCGCCGCGGCCGCTGTCGGGGCTCCTCGCGTGTCCCCTCGCTGTCCCCTGCGCCGGGGGCCGGCAGGTTGGGCCGATGTCGCCCTTTGCAGCGGAGGGAGCCCCTGTCGTAGCTGAAAATTAATTAACCCCTGGGAAGCGAATGGGATCTTCCCTCCCCACTGAATCAAAGCAACGTAAAGATCAATTTTTTTCTTCCCTCCCTAAATTTTCTCCTCCCACTCCCACCCATGTGAAGTCCACAGACTCCCCCTCTAGTGATTTTTAGATCTGCAGGTAAAGGCAGACAGGTTTTGCATATATATATGCATATATATTTACATGTATATACACACAAAAGCAGGTTCATGCTTGTCCACAGCACTCCTTGAAAATCAGGAGAGACTGACACGGTTTCCCCTTGATCCAATTAGACACCATCTGCTCTTTTTAAACATTTAAATCCTTTTGCCGGGCTTATCGCTTTCTCACAAACGATAAAATGTCGGAGTGTTTTTTCACTTGTTGTTGCCACAGGGAAAAAAAAAAAAAAAAAACATTTCTTCCATCCCTCCTTCCTCCCTCTGCGCAACCCCTCCTCCAAAAAAAATAAAGGAAAAAAAGAAAAAAAAAAGAGAAAAAAAACACAGAGCCCTTTGGGAGGGTGGGGACGTTGGGAGTATTTTGCTCTCCTTGTGCGGAGCCATAACAAACAATTCCAGGTTGGGAACACATCAGAAAACAGCAAGGTCATGGTATGACAACGCTCTGGCCAGTGTTAATCCAGCATTTGCGAAGCAGCTGACAGTTGTGCGGGGCCTTTCTCATGTCCCTGGTGCTGTTGTTTGCTTGTTTCCCTTTCCCTTCTTTAAGAACACCCCTCCGAGCAGCACCAGCTCCCACAGGTGCTGCAGAGCCTCCTCTCCCTTCGCACTCACAGCAGCCAAGAAAGGGGAGGATGATTTAGTCGCTTTTCTTCTAATCGCTTTAATCCCTGTTACAGTGGCAGCAAATGATCCTAATGGGACTCACATGAGCCCAGCATCACCCCATGGCAGGGGAAGGAGGGTCTGGGCTGCATCTGATCTTTCTGTGGATACCTATCCGTGTACCTGCTCTGTCTGTAAACATCTGTCAGCAAGTGGTCAGTCCTTCATATGGCATGGCAGGAGGCCACAGGATGGATATAGGTATTGGAAAAAATTCCAAACTCTCCCTGGGGCAGAATTTGCAACTGTGTTCTCTCCTGCGAGAGCTTCTAAGAGAAGCCGTGTTGGGCAGAAGTGGGCAAAGTGAGGAAGCCAAGGTGAGGGCAGCAAACACCGTGAGGAGGTTGTGCTGGGGCTTGTGCTCAATGCCAGCAAGGGACATGTTAGGGAAGGGGGGAAAAGTCTGAAGGCTTTTAAAAGAAGCCATTGTACTTATGGTCAGGAAAAGTGCATTTCAAGAATGTGTGGCTGGAAAACATGAGAACAGGTCATTTTAAAATACAGCACAGCGTGTATGCGTGTTTCGGGGTTTTACCTCAGTTTGAAGCACAGTTGAATCCAGGGATAGGTCTTTGAAAATGCAGCATATTTGGTTAATGGGCTTTTGCTAACATGAGCGCTGCAGAGCCTGGGGTTTGTGCCCTCCTTCATGTCTTGTGCTCCCATGAGGAACTGGGTGGTCGAGGAGCCCATGGCACCATTTCTCTGAGATGGGCAGGAAAGTGGCCCTTGCTGCAGAAATGGTGGTCCTGGTCCTAAGCTTTGTCCTCCTCCTCTGGAGAGTGCGTCAGGGAACCCATGGGTGCTCTGAGCAAGGCTTGGGGAGCTGCAGCACCAAGGGGAACTGGTGCCCACCGGCCAAGGGACCCTAGTGCTGGTCTTGCCCACGAAGGACCATGTGGTCACGTTCCTTCAAAGAGCTGCTGTCAGGTGTGTGTTTCTTTTATCAGTGTATTTGTTGTGTGAGATCATGTTTCAAGAGTGAAGGTAGTATCAGTTTTGCTCATCATCTGCTAATATAAATCACATGAGGAGCCTAAGACTCCTAAGCCTAAGACCATGGTGGTGGCAACAAAGCTGTTTTTGATGTTGCCCTTGCAAGTAGCTTGTATCTTATAGATATAAATAGCATGGAAAGTTGGTGTGCTTGGCTTCTCGGGGATGTAAAAGGACTTGTTAAGAACCTTAAAAGAACCTATTGTGGCTTAGACAGACACAGAGGGATAAAATTATTAATGGGCAGTTTCCAATTAAAATAGCACATGAAATTAATGTTTCTATAGTCCATTTGATACCTCTGATCCTGGTTTTGTGTCAATCACTGTCTCCTGAATGGCCTATTGGTCTATGAACACTCACTCTTCCTTTGCTCAATTCTATGCCTGTACTCTGCAGTTGGCATTAAAGCAGGTGAAACCAAAGGGTTTTCATCTTGATCACAACCTTAATCTTCCAAATCCCAGTGATGTTCTGGTTCTGCTCCTGTACGTACCTCATCGGCTCTTGTCACTGCTAGGACCAGAATTCTGTTATATTAAACGTGATTAATATAGCCAAGCCTCTCCCATTACATTTTCATGGCTTACTCAGCCACCACTATCATGTAAGATTCTGCTTAGTTCAGGTATGTAATGAACAATGTTTAAGATAGGCAAAAGATTGTTAATCAGCATGCATGGATTTAATCTGAGTATGATTTGGGAGTAATATAACGAGATCAGCATTACTGACATAAAGCTGTTTGGCTGGCATTGCGGACTTCCATTTCTATTTCTTTTGAATGGTAAGAGCAACTGCTTGTTTATCATACATCTGCTTTATCATATAACTTGCTTTGTATGATAAACACTGCTTGCGCTGAAAAAATTATCTACGTTCACTGAGAGTACATCTTAACTGCCAGTTTCTTTCGATTTTGTTATTTGGCCAGTGCTAAGAAACCGGAGAAGTTTTTGTATTCCAAAAGGATGCATATCCACTTACTAATTTGTGGGGAAGAGTAGGCTACAAAGGAATATGCTGCTTTGCTGTATCCTGGACAGCTGTGCATAGAAACACGAGTGTTGGAGCAGGCAGGAGCGCTGATACTGCTGGCAAGAAGGAGGAATGAGGAATGAGCATCACTGGGAACGTGTATCTTCTTACAGACCCCACTAATCTCACCTCTTCCAAGCTTCTGTCTTGATCCCCAGTGCAGCTAAGAAAATTTAGCCTTAATAAATCAAAGGTAATTTCTTCCTTTGGGCTTTCCTCCTCTTTTACTCTTTTGTATCTTCAGATCCAGACCATACATCTTATTCTTATTTCTTCCAACTATTAACAATACTGTTCATTTAAAGGAATTAGGTCGTTATTCTCTGTGTGTTTCAGGGTTTTAAATAAAACCTATTTTTATATGGAAATTCAACATAATGTCTAGGTATGTAATATTCAAATAGTCAAATTAGGTTTTTAAGTGTGAATTTTGGTATATCTTATACAGCACCATGTGCACTGTCAAAAATTAACATCAAGAAAAGGATATATTAATGAACTAAAAAAAAAAAAAGAAAAAAAAAGGGAAGTTTCAACAAAAGTCTATTCCTAACTGATTTTTAACCATGTGACTTTGTATTTTATTACCTCGTTAGATCCTCTAATAAGGAGTGAAAACGATTCAGGCATTAACATATTTTTACTATGCTAGATGAACATTATGTGTGTATGGTAAATTGGCATATTTTAGAGAGCCTCAGGCACCATTGTATTCATTCATCAGTAAAACTCCTCAGGAAAAATAGAAATAAAAGGTTACATTCAATGGTATCAAGACCCTGCATTTGTTTACCCTCACATCTGTCTAATGTATATGAAGCAGTTCAGTGGTTTCCTAACTCCTTCTGCAATGCAGGTGATTCCTGCTGTAGGAGGCAAACACAAATCGTTGCATGTAGTGAGCAGGTCTGTTTGAGAGGTTGTCCAAATATAAAAAGAGATACCAAATAAACTATGTTTAACCTAGCCACAACATTTCTTAGAATTCGTATTGTGAAGACGGGGAAACTGAAGTTGTGAAAATACATTTTTCCAATACGTAAATCATGGAAAAGACCCGTGGCATCCTGTTGCAGAACAAGTATGTTCTCCCTGGTGTAGGGCAGTAAGTGCTTAGTCTTTTCTAACCATCTAAATCTCTGCAAAGTCTCATAGGGCTTTTGGCCTGTTAAAAGTGGCCTAAAAAGAGGTCCACGGGTTTGAAATGAAAGGCCAGTCAATTGGTGCGTGGTCACACAATTGCAGAAATGCTGTGCAAGTGCAAGGGAGCTGTATGTATTTTGTAAGGGGAAGGCCTACCTTTGCTGGTTGAGAAAACTGAAGACTTCTCTTTTTTCCCCCTTACATACAACATAATGAATTGCCTCAGGGGAAGTGAAGAAGAAAAATCATCATTTATTTTTCCATACCTACCTTGTTTTTCAAAGGAATTGCTCATTTTCTTATGCTGTGGTTACCTATCAAAAGTGCTGTGAACTTGTTGGCTTTGGACCATTAACCATTATGCTGACCTGGCTGTGTCTGCCCTGGGTCCAGCTTGCGGCTCGGCGGCCGACGCGCATGAGCAAGGCTTAGAGAGGGGGATTCTTACAGTTTAATACAGCCAAAAATGGGACAGGTTGTATGTACGGGCTTGTCCCAGAAAAACTTCTCTGAACAAGCTTTGATACTTTTTCATTAAAAAAAAAAGTCAAAATGTCTTGACTTGCATGGATTATAAGTTTTTTTTCTCTCTCTTTTTTTTTTATTCCTATAAAGGTAGTAATAAATGTTCTGCCTGCTCTGAAACCTTAAGCGATGCTCATGCTGGTCTGCGTTGTCGAAGCCAGACTATAGAAATAATGAATGAGGTTCACTTCCTTAGAATGTGTAAATGTCCTGACTTAGAGTTAAACTGTCAGCAGCTGAAAGACAATCCCATTGACATGTACCTGGCACTACTTACTCAGGTTTATTTTTTCCTGGAAAGCTGTTTTGGGCGACAGAGCGGCGTCCGGGTTTCCCAGGTTGTTGTGCTGACAAACTGCAGTGGTGGTAAAGGCAGGGAGTCTGACAAAATCTCATTAATCATTTTAAATTAAATCCAACATTCCTCTCCAATACCACTCAGAAAAAAAAGCTGACTCTTACAAATGAGTGCTCTCTGAAAAGATCTGATCTCCTGACCATGTTGCTCTCAGACGAATATATTTGATTTCTTTTTGTCATGTATACATGCAAAATAAGTATTATTTTAACCTTAAAAGTGACACAGGCATTAGGTTGCTGGAAGTCTTGAGTGCTTTTTGTATCAGTTTTCTGTAATAGGTGCTAGGAATTAATATCTCTGAAAATCAGGTTTTCCTCATTTATTCAATTTTTCTGATAAATTATAGTTATTGCTTTGTTTAAAATTATAAAGAATATATAGAAAGATCACTTTTAATGGAAAAACTCTCACACAGGCAATGGGTGTGTTTTTTGTAAATATTTTACAATCTACTTCTCTAAACTTGTTTGGATGAATAAGAATGGAAAAGTGTAAATTTATTAGCACTGTCAGCCGAAGCACTGAAGTGATGTTGTAGCGATGTGGTTCTTTGAAGCTTTTACATATTACTTACATTTCTGCAACTAACTCTAGCTAGCTGGTTATGATTTAATTACATGTATACTAAGCCTTAAAATCTAACATCTGATACATAATATTAGAAGACCACATAGATTTTAACTTTACTTACTAAAACTACTGCTATTTGCAGATTACAAATGTTTATATATAATTTCTCTCTAAGCCAAAATGAGACCATAATGTGCCTATGGGAGACACAGGAAATCCTTTAAGTCTGTCCTTTGTCCATTTTAACAGTGCTTTTGAGATTAGAGTGGTAGACTTTACAATGGCCGAGAGCAAGTCATCGACCTTAATGTTTATTAGTTTTGATACTCACATGAAATATGTGAAAAGCCCTTCTCTTAAATTTTTAACTGTAATCCAATATAAGGCAAATAAATTTGACTTCTATAAGTTTGACATCTATAAATGCTTAGTGTTGTGTTATTTTCTACTTTTTAGTATGATAAAAAGTAGATATATCTCAATCTTTGCTTAAATACTCAATCTAACACTTTTTTTCTTAAACAGAGTTGTAAAAAATATCAAATTGCACGATAGCTTAGACAGAAACCAAGAGTATTACTTCAAAAAAGAACAACTCCTATTGATTAACTCATCTATATAATGATCATTATTGAGGAGACAATAGCAAGATTTATTTGGCCAGCTAAACAGTTTATTTTCCTAAATCTGTATTTTGAAGTTGTTTATAATCTTTTTCCTGTGTAAGTTGCTAAGAACAAACTGAAATATACTTATGCTGAATGATAATTTCTTGTCAATTTCAGAATTGGCAGCCCCTACAATAGTTGACGCTTTTACACTTCATTATAACTTGAAGAAGCTTTGTTTTACTTTGAAAAGCCAAAGCTGTAGCCACAGCTGTATGTATCTATTTCTCAGAGTGAATGAAAATTATTCATATTTAGAAATAGTTTTGAAAAAAGGTCACTCTCTATAGCTGAGTCATGCATCATATACATCACATTGCTTAAATATGTATAACATTCTAGATGGATATGCAAACACCAGTCTCACCAACATGCATAATGAGAAATCATACTTGTGGCACATCTGTGTATAGGGAAGCTACTGAAGTTTCAGAAATGGCCACAAAAAGTACAGCTTTGCCGTGGCTTCAGACTAGAACTGGTGTTAGCCAGGGTTTGTGGGGGCCTCGGCGACACTGCGGCCCCTTTCCTGCTTTCGGGGTCTCCACCACACGGACGGCGCCCGGTTACCTCAGCGAAGCAACGAGGGCGCCAGGGCGCTGCTTCCGCAGGTCCACCCGTCTGCCGGGACAGAGAGGCTCTCCTGGGGGTTCCTGAGGAACGGTCACGGCGGGTGTTGAACCTAGTAGACACTTGTGAAATATACAGCCAGGCCAGGGGACAGGCACTGTGGGAATCGCACCCTCATTGGGGAATCGCTTTGCAGCCCTGAATCTCATCATGCTTGTGTAATTAATCAGGTTTGGGATCTTCTGCCTAAGTCTTCTGAAGTGCTTGATGAGGTTGTTTTCACAGCACACTGCAGAGAGCACACTTAATAGCATCAGGATCAGTGATGTTTCTATCACTTATTTCTTTTAAAATGTATGTGGAGAAAGCAATAGTGCACTGAGGAAGACCTTCCCACTGCTTTCCTTTCTGAAGTTTCATGGAGGAGGACTAGAAGAATTCAAACTTTATTTTTCTGCCTTTGTGAAAGAGGTGTTAAACCTGCTTAAGATTTTTCTGTTTTTTAATAGGTGGAAGAAAACTACTTGCTTTAAGGACTTTTATAAGGAAGAAATAACTTCTCTGCTCAACAAGGGCAGAAGAAATGTCTATTGTCATCCTAAAGAGGGTTCACACTTGGCATGCTCTTATTTCCTCTTTTCTAAAGTAATGTATGGTGTGGGCTCAGCACTAATGCTAGTTAAAATCCTCTTGCAAAGGTCAGATACTGTTATCTCTACATGCGTAGGTGGGTTTTTGTTCTGCCCGGACTTAGGTCTTATCAAAACCTTAAGCACATCATCCTGTTTCTAATTTATCTTCTTGGCTGTAACATTGTCCCTCAGGCTTTCTAAACCTTGTGAAGAGACGTACTCCATATTAGACAGACCACCATACCAGAGAGGCCAAGCTCCTTCTGCTTGGAGGTTGAGGATGGGTATTGAAAGCAGCCACGAACTAAGAAAAAAATGCAGATTAAAGAATTACTCACGCATCTATAGCGCAAAATCAAACAATGTAATTTTGTGATGTCAACACAGTTACCAGTGAGAAGAGTATTAGGTGTTGTTCCATTTGTGGTATGAGAATACTTTTCCCAGTTAGTTGTGGTAAAATTTTAAAATCTTTTAAAAGTGTGTAACTTCTCAGAAGTATTTTCTAGAAAGCTGTATTTTGTGGTCTTCATGAAGAGGAATACTCAAACACTTTTCCTTAGTGTTGGTTCTGCAGAGAAAGATGTTAAAGGTTTTCGCAACTTATCTTCCTCTCTGTGGGATTAGAGACCTGTAGCTAAGGCAATTTTAAATACCATGCTTTTATCATTTAAAAAAAATCATTTAGATATTTAAACAAAGCTCTTGTGCTGTATCTTCATTTGTGCTTGATGTTATTTCACCATTGATACTTGCATCCTCAAGCCTTCTGAAATACCTGAATGAGCCCTGAGGAAGGGGAACACCACCACAGAACTTGGTTGGAAGACGGCAGCCGTCCTGCAGGCGCCTGGCTTTGGTGACGTTTGCTGCACAAACGCAGAGGGAGTTCACCCTGATCAAAGGTAATGCACATAACTCCTTCTCAGTGCACTTTTGCTAATGGACCAGAACTGCAGGAGGATGTTGGTTATACTAAATACTTAAATAATGGCAGCAGCTACATTTTTTTCTCTCTTTCATTTATGTAGCCATTATGTGGACTTAAATCAGTATATTGTGGTTACCATCACAATTTCTGTAACTGCTTAAGCTAAGTGTAATAATCACTCCATGTGCAAAGGAAAAGCAGAGTGGGCAGCATGTGTGCCAAGAGGAAGCGTGACCTGTACTCAATTCCTGGCTTTGCCATGGGTTTCCTACATAAAAAAATCAAACCCATCTGTAAAACAGACCCAAGACTATTGTTCTTCCTCAGGGTTCAGCAGGCAAAAAAAAAAAAAAAAAAAAAAAAAAGTCTATTATTTATCATGATGAGTTCAGATACTAGAAATGGCTGAATATTTATATAAATGTAATCAGGAAAAAAATTAAGAAACAGTTCTTCTTTGAACTGAACATCACGTTAATTTAGGAAAAACACAGTACTATGAGTTACCTTAACCGAAACCAGGCAAATCCTCATTTACTTCCACTGCAGTTGTACTCTTCTACTCTTGTAGAGTATTGCTCCTACTCTTGAACGCTTTAGAAATGTTTATGATGTGACCTGAGAGAAACCATCTTTCAAATATTTCCGTATATCTAGTATTATCTAAAATGTAACTATGACAGGCCCGGAGAGTGCACTTTGGTATTTGAGTTACCCAACAGCCTGGAAGAGCTCTCTCCTTGCAGCCACAGCTCTGATAGCTTCAGCAAGCCGCCCCTAGCGCGTGGTTGCACGGGCACTGCCATCGGTGACGCCTCCAGGAAGCAGCAACACCTGAGGTGCCCTTTGTCACCCTCCCCAGCAAGATCCCTCCCTGTTCATAGTGCAGAGCAGCTGGCTGCATCACCAGTAGCTGGTGTCTGCAATTAGTCTAGCTCTTGCTGTGCCCAGTGTTGGGTTTCCCTAGCCTATTCCTACGTGAACTCATCTAAATTAGCCGTTGAAATCTTCTTTAAACTTGAGTGAATAACAGATTGCCAATATTCTTATTCAAATGAGTTAATATACCACTAAAAATCCTTCAAGGTATTTTATGAGTGTTCTATCGTGGCACAAAATAAACTTTGTAATATTCAGACCATCATTTCTCTCACATATCTGAGATAATCAGCACTGCAAGAATGAAACAAGATTTTAAGTGCAGAAAAAAGAAATACAGCGCTATTTTAAGAGATCAAAGGAGAAACTTTAGTTAAAATACTTTACAATAAAATAATTATGATTATAAATCTCTTTAGTTAAATATATACACATTACATGGTATTTTAAAAAGCATGAACTTATTAAAGTTTCAAGCCAATCTAATGCACAAATCCACCACTTCGTCAGCTTAGACTGTAATGTCAGTTTAACATTCATAAATGGCTGTGTCAGACAAATCACATTGTTTTGTGCAAAACTAAAAAATATTAAGAAAGATCTCCAAGTCCTTCGGTTCCCATGGTAAATCGATAGAAAAGGTAGTATACACATACAAACACTTACACGCACAATCTCTGATTGCATACAGAGGTTAGAATGACCAGCACTAAAATAACCCCCAAGTCTACAAAATAATTAATTTCTTGACTAGATTTAGTTTTTGAAGTTTAAAATGTTAAGTCCTAGCAAACTGTGCTTTTAGGCAGCCACGTGGCCAATAAGGTAGATGTTGTCATAAAGATGCCCTACAAAATCTTCACTAATATTCTGTGCAGCTCGTCGTGTATTTCGGATGAATTCTCTTTTTGACATTTTGTTCTTCACGTGAGGGCTGGTTAGATCAATGGAAAGCAGAATCAGAGAGTAACATAGTACATAAACTGCATCTAGAAAAGAGAGAGCAAAATAATTAAAAAAAAAGATATAAGCAAACTGTGTTCATTAAAAATACCTTTCTCCTTGCCCAAGAATCTTAAAGAGTCTCAAGCATCTGGGCACATAGTTACATGTACACATATATAAGGTAATTTAAAAAAGAAAACACTGAAATAAAAATTAATATGAAGATAATGCTTATCTTTAAATATATGAGCAGTCCTGGTGCTGAAAACTGGCTAAAGACAATTAGAAATGGATGTTAACTCCAGTGAGGCCCCAAATTCCCTCTCATTTCTGTGGGACGATCCAAAGGGCAAAATGTTAAGTGTTTAAGACTTTGCAAGAGGGAACTTAGAGATATTAGAGAGCTTAAGCACAGACAAAAGTGAAGAAAAAGATATGCCTTTTATTTTTTTTCCTTTCTCTAATATTATCAACTACATCTAAGAAAATAATCTGCATTTTATTTTTGATCTTTTTACAACATGTATGGGAGATGCCTACATACTGAACATGGGTAAAAGACTCTCCCAAGCCAGAGTCTGTACTTTTATAATCATATGGTACTAACCTTAAAACCATAATGAACAGTAACATTACCTAATTACAGTAACATTGCTATACACAAAGATATAAAGGTTGATTTGCTGAATAAAGTTCTCTTGCCTTACCAGGGCTAAGGCCAAGCTCTCTCATCAGGTCAGGGTTACAAGCACAGAATCTGTGAGAGAACTTTGTTATAAGAGTCTCCAGGTACTCGCCCCGCTCCTCAGGGGCATGAATGTGTCTGAAGAACTCCCTCAGTGCATTTGGCAAAAACTGGTTTCTGAAGTTGTGCAGTGTCACGAGGTCATCCAAAACATCTCGCCTGGAAGAAGAAAATCCCCCATAATTACAGATCTTCTTAAACTTTAAAAAAGCAGGTTTTAAAATCAAAATTAAATCTTTCGAGCTTCTGAGTTTTGTATTTTTGCTGAAAGACAAAAACTACAGCTAACAATGCGAGGTTAATAATATAACCATACCTTTTCCAAACATTTATTATAGTAGCCAAATACTACAAAAATATACATTAATCAGAATTCTAAGTTTCTGTAAATGCATATTCATTCATAGTACATATACAGACTTCATTTCCTTTAAACTATCTGACAAAGCCAGAAAAAACACAGGATGAAAGGAAAAAGGAAAAAATTATGTGCATAATGCATGTTTGGTGCCTAACTATATGCTGTTACAGTAGTATCCTGTTAAAATGAGGCTTAAATGAAATAAAATTCACTCACAAAGACTACTTAAAGACTAAGTCCATTAGGGTGCAACACACCAGAGTTTTCCATTAGCACAGAAAGACCTAAAGGACTTGGCCTAGCCTACACAAACAGAAGTGTGAAAGAGATCTGAAGCGAATTTGGAAACCAGTTTGCGGAAAAACAAAGAATACTCTTCTATACTGATCCTTTTTATTCTTCAATAAAAAGAGGAAGGTTTCATTGCCTGGAAAGCCAGTTTTTACTTTTAGTGCATAATTACACACTGTTTATTAAAAAAAGCTGAATGGCTGTAGAGACTGTTAATGCTGACTGCAGTCGTGTCTGATGTGTATGGTTATGTATGTTGGTGCCCCTCTTTCCTGATAATGCACTACCCAAACTTAAAGGCATCCTGGAGGACTATTTTCAGGGGTTCTTATGAACTGTTACAGTCTGACCCATACAAGAACCAAGTATCTGTTCAGTTTTAGCAGTAGCAGTATTTACTTCTTTTTTCGTGCATATCAAAGTATTTAAATTACATTAATATAAACAAAATATTGATTCTTGAAGGGTGCTACAGACTGCAAATGAGTAAGGAATCCCTCATGAGAGATTCAAATTACCTTTCATCCAGATAGATTCTCAGCTTCTTCCAATTTAGTGTTCTTGTACAAAAGATAAACTTGGCTATTTCCTTTGGCGAATCGTCTAGAATGCCCTTCGACATAAAGTAGTTGACCCCCTGAGATAAAAGACATTTATATGTAATTAAGTTTAATCTTCATATTGGTTTTAGAATCAAGTCCTGTACTTAGCAACACAGAAATATAATCCTACTATTTTTATTTCTTTTCCTAAAAGCAGAATGATTTCTCTTCCCCTAAATTACACTTCAACATGCACAGTACAATTTACAATTTTATATCAAATGTAAATAAACACTGTTTAAGCATTGTTATGGTTGAGATTTTACAGATACTCATACTAGGAAATGTAAAATTATGAATCCTGTAGAAAGCATGATGGTTCTGGAGTGTTTTCTTCACAGTGCAGACTATTATTTTTGTTTACATAGTTTTATAATTGTACTTTATATGGTGCAAGCACCATGATGTTTTATTTCATACCTTTTGTAAACAAGAAATTCTTAGCCATATTGTGCTTTGCCATCAGTATCTTTTATGAAAACATTAACATAAATGTTCTCACATGTATATGCTATGCCACATTCAAATAAATGCATTAAATGCATCTGTTTAATGCGTAAAAATGAAAATAAACATGTTGATTTCAAAGCACCAGTCAATATAAATGCATATGTGCATACATATAATTCAGAACACTGTTTCTAATTTAAAATAGTTTTTAAGAAAGGATGGAACAATCATATGTATTCCATACTCACATTATCATTTCTAGAATTTTCTGTGCTTTGTCAAGCACACATTTCTTTCAGAATAAGCATGCCAAATACCATATTGAAATATTTCAGTGATGTTCTGGATTCTTTTTGTTTATTAAAATATTCCAAAGCAAGAAAACTATTTTCTCGTGATTTTAGAATCTAAGCCAACTTAATGCATTTTAAAAGTGTTAAAAATTTCACCAAAAACTTTAAACCTGAGGATAACTAAGGAATTATTTTCAAACCAATTTCATGGGAAATTAGGGTTTTTCTGAGCATTTCTTTAAGTTACATTGCTAATCTGTTTTTATAGCATAACGCTGAAATACATGCAGTGTGCTGGATAGGAAATTTCTCAATAAAACAATTTAGGAGTGCAATACTACCTCAATCAACTTTAAAAGATGTCTGAAAATGTTTTTGAATGAATCTTCTGATATTAGAACTTCAAAATATTTTTCAAGACTGACATTCAATTTTACAATACACCTATAAAGGCATAGGAGCAAGCTGTCATTCAGTATATAGCTTCCTAGTGCTCTTCAGTTTTGCTTGTAAGACTGATAGATACAGGATTAATAACATACAGTTAAATAATTTCTTGCATCTCGAATGGGAATGTAAAAAAGAGGGACCAAAATGAAAATCAACTGCTTATTGCACTGAGTGGTTTGGTAGTTTATATACGATAATCAGTAGAACACTAGGGCTGCACTAGCCTTTTACATCTTTGGCTTGACTCTGTTGCCATTACTTCCATCCTTACACTTACGTTTTTGCTTCAGTAATAAGCATTTGCTTAAGCGAGTGTAAACTGAAGCCTGCAGAGGAAGTCTCAATAGTGTTTTACTTTTAAAGCCCATTCCCGCTGCAATGATTTAACAACAACTTCTGTGACATATCCAGAAAAATATCTGGCATCTCATAGAGTGCACAGCATGAAAGTAGCACCTCCTTCAGAGGAGTCAACAGGTTGGTTTTTCTGTGCCAATAAATGCCATAAAGCATTTAATTCCTGCATTAGATTACAGTTTGGTGTGGAATCCGTATCTGAGAGGCTACTAGCTCTTTGCACAGCATTCTTATTCCCTGTCTCTAATTCCCTCTCTCCCCACTATACGTTATCTTTCTTTGTAAATATTATCTCTTTACTCATTTTCCTCATTTCCTTTAAGAATAAAGAGGGTATAACTTGTATATACTTCAACAGACACCATCATTTTTAGTTACTTTTTATTTCTTCTCAAGGAATAAAAAATATTTTAAAGAGTAATCAGATTTCTGTTGTTGCACAGTTCTTCAATTTTTGCTCACAAGTGACATTCATTTACAAGATTTATCACCATGTCATCAAGTCTGCTTTTTGTAAAACTGTAAATGAACTCCTTTCACAGCCCACCTTTCAAATAAATCACTTTTGCTAGGTAAAATGGTCACCTGGAATAGGTTTACTAGCTGAAATAAGTAGTTAACACACTATGTTAAGCTGTGTTAAGAATACTTATCAGTTACCTGCTGCTTCTCTAGAAAACATTTGACTGAAGCAGCCACGCATGGCATTACCTACCACCTCTGAAGACATTTTTATAACACTTATGAAGCACAGAAGGGGACCTCACACATATGTCCTTGTAATTCTGGCTTAGTGGAAAGCTAATTAGGTAAACATTATAGCAGCTAAGATTTACAGGAGCTCTGTATCTACCTACCTTATGTTTGTCTACATTATGTCCCTTGTGCTAGAGAATTAGGAAAGATGCCTTAGAGGTACCTTGCCTTACTGGCCATGAATGTTACAACTGAGTTTCAGACAGCTCAGAATAAAATCTTAACGTATGGAAGTGTTTCTTACACTATATTTACAAGTAACGATCTCAACTATGGATCAACAGTAATAACAAAAACAATTTTTTGCATTTCAATATGTTATTTTTATAGCTTTTCAAGTCACACGGTGCTTTTATTGTCAATTTATTCTGTAATGGTAATGCCACTTCTAACTTGCCTTCTGACAGTGGCCACGACAAAATCATTACGACATTTATTTTTATGGAGTCCTTTTATTCATTATATCCAGGCAATCATCAAAACAATTTAATTTTCTTTTCTTCTGGTTAAGTTCTGCATTTTTTTTTCTCTGCCTAGTAGTATTTTCAAAACATTTCAAAACCACAGTTATATTAAACAAACTTGTGATGGAGTATTTTAAATGTAGAAATATTCTTCATGTTGTACAGCTTCCCAAACTGATAATTTACAAGATTAATATTAATCTAATTTAAATGTAGAGCTTTAAAAAGGATTCAGCTGTCTCATCCATTCCCCACTTTTTACATAAATCACAGAGTAGTGCCTTTCCCCTCTCACATACACATACTTTTAATATTCTTAGGACAAATAAATCAATGCATCTCAAACACTGCTTGTTCTCTATGGAAAAAAAGGGTAAGTTTTCTATTTATGTCACAAGCTGCTGGCCTTTGACAAAAATATGGTTAGAAATACACTGCACAATAAACATTTTACTATCTGCAGACCATCCATAATTAAAAGCCAGTTAAGGTTTCTTTATGGAAGTCTCCAAAACCGTGTTTATAATCAAAAAGGTGAGAAAACTCACCTCCCTGACAGAAACTAAAGTAATGAATGAGAAAAATCAAAGCAGGAAAGTAGAAGGCCAGGCTTAGTGTAAGTATGTCTCTACTTGCTGTATTTTATTAAGTTAGTGAAGAAATGTGAAGAAAATCCTGAGCTTATTGAATTCTGAGCGTTTCAGTGGTGTCCATAATTTACTGGATTCATAAAAATAAATGCTATTTAACAGAATTGGTTATAACTGTCATCATTAGGAAGGAAACAGAAGTTGAATCTCCTCTTGCTGACAAGTGAAGGAGGATCTATTCCACCTTCAATTCCAATTATAAGTAAGTTATTACCCCATGTAATAAAATTGAAGTATATTTTATAGGGGGTCAGAAACAGCATACCAAACAGTTGAAAATATCTTACGGATGCTTAAGAACTCTGAGCCATAAGCAGAACGTGATACAGAATGAGCACTGCATGATAAACACTTCACATACACAATACACTAGAATAAAATACAGCCGAGAGCACGTAGGCAGATTGCACAGCAATAATTTTCATATTTGAGTTTTGATACTGTGACTATACCCGCCGCCCCTCAGTTCTACAATGGTGCTGCCATATGAAAAAAATAAAAGACCCCCAAATCAGAAGCAAGACATGCACTGGATTTTTTTTTCTCCGAATTATACGCAGCGTGGTTAGGCACATCCTTTCAGGAGGATGTGAGCACCTGCTAGGAACTAGGCAAGCTCATGCACACAGCCAATACATGAAATTGCAGCAGATAGCACAAGGCCATGCACACAACAAGGGCTAACCAGAGAATCCTACCACAAAGTGTGCAGATGTTCTCCCCTACCCCGTGAGCCACCGCTAGCTCTGGAGCTGCTGCTGTGGAGCCTGGTTACCCATTCTCATGACATGGGCGGTGTCCTTTGGAGAATCTTGCTCCTGGGGCTGTAAGTATTCTTACTTTTATAGTATTTTGATCGGGTCTGTTATCAAATGTAAAGCAGAGTTTGGCAGGAAATTCGGAGACACAATTTGTAATAGTGGAATGTCACATCATATATTCCAGTCACAGTGTCCTTATAATAATTCTGCCAATAGCATAGTTGTAAGCAACAAAAGCAATGGTATTTGTGAATTCTCCTTAAACTCAGGCCCTGAATGATTCCTACCAGGCTATGGTGCCCCACAGGGAGAGAGGAACAGAAGCCCTTCAATAGGGAGATACCCTGGTATTCTAACTCCTCACTAGGCTTGAAGCAGACTATTCAAACCTCCATCACTGCAACAAAACCATGATAAACCCAGAAGAAGCAAATGTAGCAATATAGATTTAATACCTAATTTAGGCTAATCCATCACTCCAATTTCATCTCTTGTTTAAAAACAACAACACTTTTACTCAGTGCCTTTCACAAAGCCTCCAAATGCTTTCAACCTACAAGAATTACTTAAAACACTAGGCTGGAAAAAAAATCCCAGCCTATAATGAACTAAGATAGTAAGTAAAGAAGTATCTTAAAACAAATTAAGGCAAAGAAAAATCTTAGTGGGCAAAGGTGTTACCATTAAGACTTGATTAGGACATGCACTCTTGAAATTACATTTTCATTATCTAAACATTGAGTTTCATTTGAAAACTTTCACATTTAATACTAAATTCACTAAAATCCTCATGGAAGTCAAGGCTCATCATTCCTGAGCAGCAAACTGCTGACAGGACTTCTCAGCAGCATGTACTACAGTACAAGCAACACTATACCAGAGAAATTGCCAAAAGCTCTATTTTGTGATTAATAATAAGAGTTGTGGGTCTCTTTATCAAGTAAAATATGAGATAAAGCAAGAGTCAAGAGTGTAAACGAAGTCACATTATTGTAATGATTCATATGACTGCTTTATTTATTTTACTCTGCAGCATAAGAAGATGTTTTCTGTATCATAGCAGTAGTATGATCTACTAGCTCCAAAAATTTATCTTTCCATGCTTCTTAATCCTGTTCTTATTTTGGATTTATTCGATTACCACTTCCTTGTGTATATGTAGGAAGTTAATACTTAGTTTTGTCCAGGACTATGTACTTATCTTTTTCTGGAAAACATGAAACAGGAGGGGTCTGACGTTGTATGTGTAAGATTCCATTCATCACTCTGGTTTTAGCTGCATATCTCCCAGGCAATAATTATCTACTGTCACATTGCTTTCTTGTTTGACAAGTGATAGAGAAAAGGCAGAAACTGACTTTTTCAGCTAGCTGCATGAATTCATACATTTTCATTCAATAAGGGATATTTTGGAAATTAATATATGGCATCATTGATTGTGAAGAAGTATTATGTTTATGCAAAACATCCCATTCCAACCCCCACCCCAGCCCTCAAAGAAAAAAAAAATCAGACTGCTATTTAGGAAAATTCAGTAGTACGTATTTTTAATAATACTAATTTTGTGTGTTTATATTAGCTTTTTTGGATCTTGCTTTGGCACATTAGCATAAACTATATTTTGCAGATTGACTGTAGAAATATTTAAAAAGCTTTACAAGGTAACATAATAGTTACAGAATCAGTTTTGTTTCTTTATGCTTCCTCCTGCTTTACTTAAGTCAACTGAAGCATGATCAAACCAATACTTTAAAGTAACATTTTGGCATTATCATTTATTTGAGCACTTTTAATCTTTTCTAAATTGACTGTGTCTTCAGACAGGATCTGCCCCTCATTTTTTTGTCAGTATGTGGTTATAAACTTCCATAGGCATCCATAGGCTGGACTGCTGTGCAGAGTGCTTATGAGACAAGCCATGTAAATGGTGTGCATTTTGCATAGGCAAAAAAAAAGATCATGGCCGGGCTATAATTTATCTACCAATCCTGCAGTAAAACAAACATTTATTAAAACTTGCCTTCTATATAATTACTAAACAAAAATTACAGTCATTTTAACTATTTATTACTGTCAGCAACAGGTCACTTACCTCATCAGGGTTGGCATTAAAGGTGAGACTGCCCTCATCCAGCTGCATATACAATTTTCTAAAAGAAAATCCTAGAGGTGGATTCTTATTGTATATAGAACAGTGACCCCAAGTGGATTTGCACAACCTAGGAAAATAGAATTAAGTCTAATATAAAAATTCTTTCTGTATTCATGTATTTTACACATAGAAAACATTATCAACACCATAAAATTAAGTACTTAAACATTATGAAAAGTCAGAAGTAGACTGTTTGTAACACTTACTTCCTTAGCCTGTCTGTTGTTAAAATTTTTAATATGTTTATTAGTCAGGTTTGGGTGTATTTGAGTGCAGTCTCATAAAACATCCCAGCAGGAGGCATCATAACAGCCCCCAACAGCTGAGACTTCTGGCACATCCAGTACTCGAGTACTCGGTCACAGTGACAAGTTGTTCTCCTGCAGCCACATGAGAGGTTTGTGCTGCTTGCTTTGTGCTACAGCTGTGCACAAGTGAGTGGGAAGCCATATCTGCACCAAGTTGCACCATTAATTCACTGCTTTCTGCCTGTCCTTTGCCCAGACTTTACCAACCCAGGTTATCTGATCCAGCCCCAACCCTCCACATACATTTCGTCTAGATTTTCCATTATTTCAATAATTAAGCTCAAACATACTCAATACATTAAGCAGTAGAAACTAGGCGAGGTTTCATCCCGTTTTAGCTGGAGCTTTGGCTGAGTAGGTTTGCTTGCTTAAGCTGGATATTTGTCTGAAGTTCAGAGAGGAAATAAGGGAAACATTTGAGCTGTGACTTGAGCTAATACAAAAGTGAAGACAAATCCTTGTTTCCCACTGTGATATATCCAACTGGTTTGTAGTAACATACATGTGTAAATGTACTAATCTCCACTAATACTTTTTAGTAATTACAAATGCAGAATAATACATTTTTAAACTATATTCATGTTTCTCTTATGTTCAATCTCAATGACCTCAGGAGTTTTTTTTAAAATACTACACCAACAAAGCACATACTGAGACAAACTTTACATCTAATAATTATTTTTACTGCATTCAGGTGATTTTTTTTATTATTGGCTTACCCTTGCCAGAGAAGCTCATCATTAGCAAGATCTTGCCAGACACACGAAGCCAGACAGAGATCAGTCGCATTCAGGTATGACAAAATGGTAAAACTAAGCTCTGGGGGTAGCATCTCCAGATTAATGAATCCTTCTTGTTCTTTAGATTTTCTTGTCTTCAACAGATGGTAGATGTCAATGCCTCCTTGGGTTTGTTTGCGATGGCTTGTACTGGAAACATTGTTAGTAGCTATCCTCCTACCATGCTCTCTGGTAAGATAGCCTTGTCCACTGTATCCTTGGTGCTGCAGCTGTTGGTTCCTAGCAACTCTCCAGAGTCCCTGACCCATCTGCGAACCTGCGGGACATGAAATGAAAATCATATATTGAGTTGACAGTGTTTTGTAGAAAATTCTAAGACAGATGTACTGGAGAATTAAGATAAAAAACTAAAATCGATTTGAACAGAGAAAAAGTTAAGTCTTGTCAAAATTATGCTAATAGATTAGTCTGTCTCCAGCAGAGAAACTAAATAAATACTGAAAACAAAAATCATTTAAAAAAATCAAGATACTTTTCCAATTGTTACTGCACTGGAAGAATTATAAAAATTGAGTAAGCTTCTTCAAACAGTACCAAACATTATCCCTGTGAATTATTCTATGTCCCATGCATGTCAAGAAGTTAATCAGAACATTTGGAATGATTACCTTCAGATTACTTTTAAAAATTCACAGTAATAGATTATTTAGAAAGTTAAGTGCTGTAAAAATTAAAGAATAAATGTAAGTGTCTGTGCAGTGAGTAGCATGCAAAATTAGGCAGGGACTGACATTAGAATAAGATTTAACAACTTGGGGATGGCTTTCACCTACAATATTCCTTCCTAATTTACTTCAATGATAATTAAGGGTTCAGATTCTTTTTTTCTGAACACCTAAATATCTTCTCAACCCTTTTTTTCCACAGTCATGAGGGCTAGGAGCTTGTGTACATATCTTTGGAAAATAAAAACTAAGATTCTAGCTGAAGCTAGATGCTATTCACCATTCTGTCAGTACTTCTAAAGAGTATCCAGAAGCTATGGGGTGGAACGTAAGAGCAAGATTAAAAGTAAATTTATTGAGAGCATAATAAAAATGATGATAGGGCTTCTATATCTTTAACTATCACAACCAGTACACTGTGGATTTGTTAGTTTCTATCAGCTTTTTTTGCAGATGGTAATCATAGAATGCTTAAGGTTGGAAGGGACCAAAGTCACTTAGTTTTCTAGATTTCTGAATGACACATTTCATACTTCATCCTGACGTCCTTTGTTTACTAAGAGGGAAAATAAAAGTATCCTTGACCCTCTAATTTAGCCTGGGAATGTTGTCTGAATCCTATCAAAAGTAGTCTATATATACTGATATATCTCTTATTTTTCAACTTATGCTATGACGACATTTATTATAAATAATCGTGCTAGGTATCTTCAGGTTCCTGATGCTGAATTTCAAAAAAAAAAAAAAAAAAAAAAAAAAAAAAACTCCAAAGAATTTTAAATGCATGGTTTGGGCTGGTAGGATGTTACATGCATTTATAGTTACTTATTTTCTGTTAGTACAGCGAATTAAGACTGGGGCTTAATCTGTTAAAAGGTTAGAAATAGCTGGAAATGGTTCTATGCAAGCAGAAAAAAAATGGAGTATGGATGAGGTGAGGGATCACAGGAGGAAAATGGAGAAATGAAATTAAAGAAAAAAAGCATAATCAAGATGGAGGCAGGTGAAAGATACAGGTTCGGCTGGTTGGTAGACCAGTTATCCACATACACATCTATTCACTGCAGTTGTAGAATTCATTACTTCAGTCATATATTATAAAATATCTAGTCCTTGATGGCAAAAATCTATGCTGAAGCCATCATTTCTGACCTTCAGTCCAAAGGTATGAAGAAATTGTAATCATACATGTAATAATTTAGTAACACACAAACTTTTAAAGAAAATCATTCCTATCTCTACTTTCACTTCCTAAACTGTTATATATTTAGGCTAAGTTTTTTTTAAGCATATTGAAGACAGGTTAAGCCATAATCAGTAGTTATACCAGGCAAGTGTTAGGTAAAACAAGCAAACAAGCAAAAAGTTCTTACTGAGACACACTATAAATACAGTATACAATTTGTTTAAATAATGTATGCACAAGAAGTTATTCTCATTTCCTTGAGATCACCGTTTAACTTTTTAGAAATCCTTAGTACTACTGGTGAACGTGCTTCATGAGAGAAGATCATACTGCAAACTGCCACTTACAGATGGCAGCACAACTTACGCTGATTTTTGCCACTGATTTATGAAACATAGTCCAAGATGTAGATATTTCTATTTCTTTACAAGAAGAACTCTGTCCGTATCTTTCATTCTATAGCAAGACAAAAGTAAGAGCATTTTTAATACTCTCAGAGATGCAGTTCAGTGCCAACTTTTTCCAGTTTTAAAGCCGGAGAAGGAACCTATTAATCTTCATCCAAGAGAAGTATCATTGCCAGTAACACCAACTGCAGCAATAATATTAAAGCATCAGTGAGAGGTGTGTCACAGTTGGCATTTGGGACTAAAAACATAAGCCCATGAAGTCTCCTGTCACTCCCAGCTCCAGCTGCCACTTCTTCTGCTGTTGCTACCCTGGAGAAGACAGACTATATAGGGATAAGCTGTATGGAACCAAGATAAGAAACAGGTGTTATGGGTAGGCATTAACTGCCGAGTACACTAGTAGGAATGAAGACAAGAATTTCCTAAGGGATGAGAAAGTAGACAGGGAATATTACTGAACAAATACAACATTTTTAAAAAGGCTGCTATGACTGAACTACAGAATTCAACTGAATCAAATTCCCATTTTGCCAGGCACTGTATATGTGCTTGTTAATTACCTAAGGACAGTAAAAAAGTATCTCTAAACATCTTGTGAGGCTTAACCAATTTTTGTCCTTAGCGATGTGAGCAACATTGCAAACAAATAATTATACTTGCAAACATGCAGATGCAAATTTTCAAGGCTGTCTGTGTTTGTTTACACCAGGTATCAGATGATCTGAATGACTGAATAACAATGATTGTTCACTCAATTATGTCCAAGAAATACTAAAGAAAAAGTATGTGTGTATACACACATACAAATGCACATGATGTGGATGAAGCTCAAATATATATTGCATGTTTGGTGAGTGTAACTCTCCGTATAAACTCAGAAACAAATCTGCCTGAATATACAGCACTGACATTACACTAACCAGACAGTAAGAGATCATTTTCAAGGGCCAAGAGAACCAAGCGTGTGGGCTTGTGTTCCTCATCATTATTCCAAATTGTTAACCAAAGCAGCAACAGAAATCAGCAAAGAAAACAATGACAACATGGACATATCAAACTTTAAATTTCAAGAAATAGGAGTATCAAACCTGTTCCATGTAAACAGCATATGTCAGGTAGACACAAATAAAATTTCTCTTAAATGTTGAAATCTGGAGGTTTCTGGAGGTAATTTTTGATAAGACAAATTAAGGACAGCATTTTGTTTGTATTTTTGTTATCTCTTCTGATAATACTTTAAATCATTATAAAAAAATATTTCTATATACATTTGTTAACTTCACACTGACAAAAAAAAAGGCATTTAAAAATAATTATTTGGACAAGCTTTAAATAAGAAAAAAGCAGCAACAGGAAGTTTAAGGCTCTAAGGAACACAAGGAATCATATTGTGATAAGTTTCATAATCAGAATATACCAAAAAGATAGGAAAGAAAGAGCTGCATCATTAGCAGAATTAGGTCATCAAAAGACTGTGTCTGATAAATTATGAGGTGAACTTTACACCACTAGATAAGCATTTGGCACTTTTAAACTGGCCTCAAAACCTTTCCAAAGTCAGATTATCTTTCTGTTGCATATACAGTACTTGTAAAGAATTTCTAGTGGTTGCAGGAGATCAAGTTTTTTACTTAGCCCTTAAACAAATCTCAAAATTTATGATGATAGTCTCGTCCTTTTACTGCTCTATTCAGATTGCAGTCAGTCATGCTACTGAACAATTTTGGGTTGATGCGAATACCTGTAATTTTTGCTGATGTTCACATGGGTTTTCACCCTGCTAAGCTAAAACCTAAAACAGACACATCGGCAATAATTTCTAAATCATTTAATGTTAGAAAGTGGCTCCAAGATAGAAAAAATATATACTATCTTTCAAAAAGCTAGACTTAGAATGTAATTCTTCTTCCTACAGCTATTTTAAATATAGCAGACATCACAGCATAAATCTTATAAATCTTTTAACTTAAAAACAGATGAAAAGGTGTACCTTTTTTAATGCCCGGTACCAAGTGAAGAACTTTCACATGATGCAAAGAGCAATGCAATTTAAACTAATCTAGACCACTTGCTGGAAAAAAATCTAAAGCTTTATTAAGTGCTTAGTTAACCAGCAGCTTATATGCCATTTTTAGCTCATACGACTTACTTTTCCTGATCAAGCAGCTATTTCCAGCTCTGCAGTAAACCAGGAGGAACGCTTTGAGTGTCCGCTTGTAAAACTGAACCACCTGGTGTTATCGTAAGTGCACCCAGAGCTGCATTTTAAAATGTACTTTGAACATCCTTCTTCGGTGCCCAGATTCCATAAGCCGCTTACGCTCCCACACGCTCGGCGAGGCAGCTTTACCTGAGCGCCGAACCCTCCTAACGGCTGGGCGGGAGTAGCTACCGCAGGGCACACACTCACCGCGCGGGCTGGGGGAGCAGCTCCGGCCCTGCGGGGGCTCTCAGAGGCCCCTTTCGGTTCCGACCATGCCTTTTCCCGGGCAGCGGGCGCTGCAGAGCGCGGCGGGACGGCGGAACCGCCGCTTACAGGGCCTCGTCCCTGCCCGGGAGGGCGGCGAGCCCCGCGGCCGCCGCGCCCCCCCGCCGGCCCGCCCCCTCCGCACGCCATAGGGCAGCGCCGCGCACCGCGGCTCCTCATTGGCTGCTCCGCACGCCCATCCTCCCCCCGCAACCAACCAACGGCCGCGGGCACCCGCTCGTACCTGCGCGAGCTCCGCTCTCAACCGCCGCCGCGACGAGCTCGGGTCTGGTCGTGCTGGGCCGCGCGGGCCGGGACGGGGACGGTGTCGCCGCAGATCCCGCAGCGGCGGGCGAGGGAGGCGCGCGGGGAGTCGCGCGGGGAGTCGCGGCCGCCCCGCGCCGGGCAGGCCCGTTTGCCGTTGTTGCTGGAAGTGACGTCTTCGCCGCCGCGCTCGCCGGAAGCGGAAGGCGCCGCCGATTCGTGGCGGCAGATTCAAGCCGCGGCGCAGCCCGGCCGCTCGCGGCCGCCCCGTGCGCGGCGGGGAAGGGGCAGGCGACCCCTCCCGCGGCGACGGGAGGGCCGCGCGGGGCAGCGGTGCGGGCCGGGGCGGCAGTGCGGGCCGCGGGGCAGCGGGCCGGGGCGGCAGTGCGGAATCTGCGGCTCCCGGCGCCTCCCGCCGCGGCCCTTGGCGACGGCGCTGAACGTTGGGCTGCAGCGACGGCCCGGGCCGCGCGGCGGGAAGAGCAGGCCGCGAGCGCGCGGCCCCTGGCGAGGGACGCGGAAGACAGACCCCGACTCTGGCAGAAAAGCCGCCAGTGAGTTTCTGTGTCAAGGTTTTATGGCAGAAATCACGAGTCTTTCCAAAGTTTCTGGGAATTATGGTAGTTGGTTAAGGCAGTTAGATGCTACCAGGTTTGGAGGAGGTGAGGAGTGCATGCGTAAGCACTGTTTTTTCTGAGAAATATCAGCCCTCTGAGGTTGAGTACTGGGTTTTTTTTTCGTGAAAGCTGCAAAGAACCTTCATCTTTTGTACTGTTCTGTTATCCATGATCAGGCTTGTGCTCTGTGTGGTGTTCAAAACTAAATTAATAGAATTAGAAATGGGGAGGGAGAGGTTCTTAAACTTCAGCCTATTTTCTTTAGTTTAATTTGTTTTCAAAGTCATTAACTCTGTTAATAATTTTAAACATTACTGCTCTCCCTTGAGAATGGCAGAGTTCAAAACTTTGCAAGTGCTGTCTGTATGTTATGAATATATTAGTGCAGTTGCTTACTTAGGCTTTCAGTAATGACTGCAACATAATTATATAATTAGGCTTGCATAATTCTTTATCTCCTATCTTCAGATTGCTTGTCAGTTGCTGGCACCTAATTTTTGTTTATTTGCTTTGCTTCTTCGGATACATAACTATAACTATATATTATATATTTATACACTTTCTCAGTTCTGAATACTGACTTAAAGAGCACTTGTTTTCAATTAGGATTTACAAGAGTTTGACTCTCTGTGCTTTTAATGTCATATGTTGGAAAAGAACCAATAATAGTTGCTTATAACTTTGGACCAAATGCTTAGAATACTGCAAACAGTATTCCTAGAGTGTCTCTGAGTATGTGTTTTGAAGCAATGAAATGAGGGATTGGGATTTGAGATAACTAGTATTGATACTTTTATTTGATTTGAAGCTACTACTACTCTACAATTTACTAGGCAAGCACAGTAGCAAGTGTTTTTATATCTCTTATGGCAATTAGTTTTCTTCTCTATTCCTCCTCTCCTAGAGAATTTATTGATTAGTTGTTTCACAAAAAAGCATCACTAATAGTAGGAGTCTCCTGCACTTTCTAGCTCCTTTTGGAAAAGCTAAAACCTTGTGTGGAATATGATCTTGTGCTTTGCTGAATGGTGTCTTTGCCGCCTTTTCTTGGTTACAATCTTTAACTTCCCTGCAGAACAGTTCTGCAGAGAAAAATGCACCCCTGAGGTGAGTGATTAGATAAGTCTATGCCTCCTGTGAAGCAAAGCTCATAGTAAATTAGAGGTGGGTCTTCAACTTGTGTGATACAACAGAGAAGTTTACTGCTATGATAACAAGTACACCTCAAGTTTATACCTGTCTAGAAATGTCTAGGAAATCTGTGGCCTCTCCACCCACCACCACCATGATTTTAAAGTTGTTTAATGGATCATTTAAATCTAGAGGTACTATCCATGGTGAATTGCTAGGCACATCTTCTGATGTTTATCTATTCAAAGATTGCCCTTTTGGCTAGTAAAGTTGGCACTAAGTGATCTAAGGTGGTTTCCTGAACTATTTCAAATTTGCTGGGGAAAAGCTGTCAAAAACATTGGAAGGTCACAGTATCTTTAAAAGTTGTGGAATCAGCCAGGATGATACAAACAGGCCTCCTGTTGGTAGCGATCGATTGGTTCTTTGGATCGATTGGAGTCGGAAGCTTTCTAGACCAAAGAGTATAAAAGATTTTACTACTTTTGGGTTTCTTTTCCTTTGAAATAGCAGAGGAACTTGTTTAACTTCATTTTAGCGAAGGAGATTTCTTGTCAGCCCTAAAGATCTCATTACCTTTGAAGGTCTTGGATAGTTGGTAGGATTGAGGATTAGTGTTTGATACTGAGCGAAATTGCATGAGTTATATTATTGCACTGATGTTAGTATTGAGCTCTAGCCTGTGCTGTGTTGTAAGATTTTGGAAATGTCTTAGAAAAAAAATTAAAAAAAAAAAGTCAGTTTTGTTGATCGTTCTATTGCATTTTTAAGTTTTCATGTATATGGAATTTTTTTTGTTTACTTTAGGGGAGAAGAATGTACTGTATTACACTTGCCTCGTGACCTAAAATAATAGCATTTGAAATGATGGCAACAGGAGACCTAAAAGGAAGTTTAAGAAAAATAGAGCAAGGACTTCGCTTGTTAAATTATCCAAGAGATGTGGATTATACAGGGTAAGAAGGAGCGTGAATAAATTTATGCTAATATATGATGACAGGGAAATATGTAACAGTGTGTGTGCTGATACATTTTTAATATGAGAGATAGGATCTCTGTATGTTTGTTTGAATAATGGAAGCCATAGGAGTAGCTTAAATGGATAAAATACATACTCTAAATGTTGTCTATTATTTTTGTGTAAACAAAACTGATTGAATCCTTCAGGAAGTAAAAATCACTAATTTTCTTGTATTGCATTAGATAACAGCTTAATACCATGAATGAATAAAAATTATCTCAAAGTCATGGTACTGTGAGAAGTTAGGGTATTTATTAGGTAGATAGTTATGCCACAGCATCTAAATGTTATATTTTCTAGATGAATGATCAGTTCAACTTATCTTTTGACTCTGCTGTGTTACTTTTAAATTTGCCATTAATATGACACTTCATGGTTTTCCTTCTTTTCATGGATGAGAAGTACTGCTCAGTGAACTCATCTTTGTGTTCGAGGTTCTCTGGTATCATGTAAAATCTGTGAGGGGAAGAAAAAAAAAACCCTTGAAGAAATGTTATCCATTGAAGATTGAAAATCAGGTGTATAGAGAGTAAAGCCTGTTGAGTTTTAGACTTGAGAAGGTTAGAGCAATTGGAGGGCTCACAAAAACATTGTTTTGAGATCCTATGGACTTCTGAGTGAGAGGTGCTTAGAAAATTCCGTTGATCAAGATAGGTGGAAAAATCGTGAATTGAAGTGCAAGCTTATTTGATGTTAGTATCATACTGGCTATATTAATATACTTCTGAGGTTAGATGTTTGAAGCAATTTGTCTCTTTGTTATGTATAAAATACTTTTGTTTCTCAATAGGTTAATAAAGGGTGATCCAGCTGTATTTTTACCCATCATCAGCTATTCTTTTACATCTTTCTCAACGTACATAGCAGAACTTTTGGTGAAATGTGATGTAGAACTCGCAGCAAAGAGTGACTTGCGTTTTATTGAAGCTATTTATAAGGTATCTGACTTGGTGCTTTTTGCACAAGAGGGACAACTTTGAATATTGCCTCATAACAGTTAAACATCTAGTGTGAGTTTTATTAGCAAGTGAAAATGTTGGCAATAAAAATCATTTGCAGTTCTGCTAAGATTTTAGGTGAGTCATAACTATCTCTTGACTTACATTTTCCTGGAAATAAAGGTGGATAGTGTTAGCTAAGTCTCAGTTTTGAGACAATGAGAAAAATTGCATTTCATGTTAAATGTGACAAATGCCAAAATATTTATTCCACAATACATTTATATAGTCAGAATTGACCCTAGAGGAATTATGACCAGCAAAAAACCATAACAAACATCAATAAAAGTGCTAGTATACAAGTAAAAAGTATACTTAAAATGCCTTGACAAATTAATATATAAAGTCCACTTATTAACAGCTTATAATTAGCATCAGTTTATTTTTTGAGTCAAATGAAACTAATTTCATGCTGTCTTTAAAATATCTGTAAATACACTCTACATCTGCATTAAAGGGAGACTGGTTGTGTTAATGTCAATTTACTCAGATCAATTTTCCATCTGAAGAAGATGGAGACTGCATTACAGAGAAACTTGGAGTGGCAGGATTGCTATCCCTTTGATTTATTAATGCAACTGTTTATTGTACACTCACTCTTGCTAACTTGAATTCAAAAAAAGAATCATCTACAGTAATTTGATACATTTTAAGATGATGTCAGATATAAACTGCAAGAGTGATGTGAATAAAAGGGGTATGTGAACTAGAAATGGTAGGTTGAAAGGCCTAACTGAAAGAATCACCCTAGAATATGTCACTTAGCAGTTAATTCTTTATTCATTTGGTAAGGTGTAAATGAAAGAGAAGATTGTAGAGGAAGTAGGAAAAAGAGTATGCTGTTGCTATGACAGATACATGATGATCTTGAAAACAAAGTAAACTTTTTTTTTTTTTTTAATTGTTGCAGCTTCTTCGGGATCTATTTCAGTATAAACCAATCTTAACAAAACAGCAGTTTCTTCAGTTTGGCTTTGCAGAACGAAAAATGCAGATTGTTTGCGACATAATCAACTTTGTGATGAAAAAGCATAAGGAATTAAGTAACTTGAATAAGGTAATGACCAAATAACTTTAAGGCAGCTTTATTCTTTTGAAGATCAGTTTATCTGAAGATAGAGCATCACTGATAATGTAAATAGGGGGAGAATGTAGTATGAAGTACCATTATAAGATGTTTGAGTAGTATCAGGCATGCAAAAGACAAGACGCTGCCAAAACAGCGTCAAACAAAATCAACAAAATAAAATTATTAGGGAAAAAAAAAGATAAATTTCCAGTAAATGCTTTCTCTTACATTTTGAAACATCCTAAATGTTTACCTCACTAGACTCTTTTGTAGACTTTAAAACAAAGTAAACCCCTTTGATATGTCAAAGTTCTGGTTTAATTTAAATCCCACACTTGTATTTACATTTCTGCAGAATACATTTTAAACTTAATTATTAAACACCTTTGGTGCACTTTAAGGTGTTAATATATATTGGTGTGTGCTGTGTTTAAAGCTTAATATTTTACAGGATTTTGTGATTGATTTGTGCTTGCAGTAGTCCTCAGAATTTGTGTTGTGTATTATCACTTTTGAGGATGTAACTAAGTCCTTCTTTCCTGTTTGTTTGTCTTCAACTTTTGGTGCAAGTTATTTTTATGTTTATGACCAGCTTTGAAGCATCTTTGCCCTATTGGTGTATGTGTACAGAATTCATAAAGAGATCCATTTTTCTCTATTAATTTGGCTCATACTTAAGTGCATTTTAGACAGTGTTGTATTACAGAATTCCAACTGTGTTTACGTTTGTACTGTTTAGCATTCCTGCCTATTAAGGACACTTAGAAGTGATGTTTTTCTCAGGAAATTATTCCTGTATTAGAGGCATTTTTTTTCTCTTTTCATTTTGAAGGCCAAATCCCAACCAAGAAGAAAACCTGGATCTTTAAAATATGAACTATGGTCAAATTGTCATAAAGTTCACGCTGAACCTAATGACAATGCTATGAATCTGAAACAGGTATGTCTTTTTGTTTTTTACTTTGTAGGTCTAAAGGCTTATCTGAGTAGTAGTAAATCGGTATCTTTTCCGAAATGTTTGCTATTTGCCAACACTAATCAAGGAAAATAAGAGTTTTAGTCTTTTTTTGTAGAACTTTTTTTTCTGAAAGATTGTGTGGTAGTTCTTAGTGTTGGGACTGTCTTGTTCGTGAGTTGATTTAAGATTGAGATTCACACCTTACCCAGATTCTGGAATCTAGCAGCCCTGATTGTTAAAGGGGAGTGTTTATATTTCCAATACTTTTCTGTGCAAACCAAGGTATTTTTCAAGATAGCAAACTGTGCTATAGGCTTTCATGCCTATAGCCTTTTTTTTTTTTTCTTTTTAATTAAACTTCCCTTGATGTGGAGACAATAAGTAGAGATGATTGTTAGGTTTTAAAAAGTTAAATGCTAAAATAATAGCCCTTTGTGTAAATTAACTAGTGGATGATTTTAAGAAGAGTTCTTGTAATGAATGGCACTAGTGAATGGGTTTTTCTTTTTTTAAAATGTACTCAAAAAGCCTCAAGTTGAACGACATCCAGGAAGTGAAGATGGTGACAACCTTCATCCACCAGTCCTTCCAGCAGAGAGAGACCCTGAAGAAGAATTATACTTAAATGATGATGTTCTGGAAGTCACATGTGAACAAGTAGGTTCCTGCACCTTGAATATACTTAGGTAGTAAATGTGTAGAGGAAAAAAAAAATGAGTAAAATTGAACTGACCTTTCAAGAGACAGTTCCATAACACAGCTCTTGAGCTTTATCAGTTCTATTAGTGTTTTTCTCCCTTTTTTTTTTTTTCTTTCACAGAATGAAAGTAAAAAGGTTGCTATGGCATCCTTGCACAAAAATCCATTAAAATATATCTGAAAACTAATCTTCCCTTATAATAGTTAAGATAAAACGGACCTATTCAAAAAATATCAAGTCAGTATAGACAAATCTCTGCACTTAAAAAAAAAAAAAAAAAAAAAAAGTGATGTTGATGGAACCCTTTTTAGACAATAAAGAAAAAAACATCATGACTGCTTTACCCATAAAAGATGATTTTACTCAGATCTCTATTTTCTTGAACATCAGAGAATCCTTTTTATGTCAGAGTTTCTCTCTGCAGTTCCTGGTACAAGCTACGGGTGAGGTCATGACGCAAATTCGCTGTAAACCAGTTTCTGTTACTGCTAAAATTTATGTAGAATAGATTTTAAAAGTAGGTAAAATGATACAATTCTTGTGGTATTTCATGTCCAAAACATTATTCTTTCAATAAAATGCCTTCAAATGCTTCAATGATACTGAAATCAGCTCTTTTTTGAATCCATTTGAATATACAAAAGTTTAAGTTTCATGAACGGCCTGTCACAGTCATTTGGGAAGAAAAAGTGTTCTTTAATGTGTCAGAATGCAGTTGCTGAAGTAGGGAGAAAAGAAAAAAAAATCTTCATAGATCAAATAATGAGCTCTACTTATATGTTTAAATTGGATGACATGTATTCTTATCCATGTTTCCAGGTCTTAGAAGATAATTCTCAGATTGAGTTCCTTAAATGCCAGCTTACTGATTGCCAGGAAAAGCTTCATAAACTAGATTGGATAGAAGAGAAACTATCTGTTTTAGAAGACAGACTGAAAGGAAAGGTGATCATAGATGAGAAGGACTGGAATAATTTGTTGAGTCGAGTTTTGCTCCTTGAAACCGAGCTATTGCTGCAGTCGAAAAAGGTACACCAATTTCTGCCTTTCCTGACAGAAAGGACAGTAGTAATATTGACTATTTTCTATAGTGCTGTACAGCTATTACTAAATGGCAACAAAAGTCTTGCACAAATGCAATGCTTGTGGGCCTGGTTTTGCTCTTCCTTCCTCCCTCCCAACCTCCTGATGCCTTATCTGATGGATAACTTTGGCGTTTCTGACTCTGCTGATAACACTTCATCCCCCTCCCCTGTTTCCTCCTTAATCCCTACCACCACCTCTTTGTACAGTTGTGCTGTGGCTACGTTTGGTCTATCAGCAAATCAGTTACTGCATTCAAACTGTATTTTTTTCATGCTGTTGAAAGGTTGTTGTGTATGTGTACATGCACATTATATAATTTCATATGTGTGCATGTAAATATCTCAAGATCTTAACTGTAGCATCATACTTTTGAACACCTGTTTTATTTCAAAATGTTTTTACTTGTAGATCTCATGTATCCTTCTGATACTATACAAAGATCTCAAAAAATTGAAAACTCATGTGAAAATGCTTGATTAGTGTTTATATATATTTTTTTTCTTGGTAGTTGTCTAAATGTTTAATATACTTGTAACCAGGAATTTGGGCTATGCTGCTGGCCCTGCAGACATGAAGATGTTACTAGCAGGAGACCAAAGCTGTGAGAGCTGGGCCTGTTTAACATAGAGAAGACTGAGGGGGGATCCTAACAGCGTGCACAAATGCCTTAAGGGAGGGTGTCAAGAGGATGGGACCAGATTATGTTCAGTGGTGGCCAGTGATAGGATAAGATGCATCAGGCACAAACTGAAGTGCAAGAAATTCTGCCTGAACCTGAGAAAGAACTTCTTTACTGTGAAGGTGACAGAGCATGGGAACAGGCTGCCCAGGGAGGCTGTGCAATCTCCTTCTTGGGGATCTTCAAAACCCTCCTGGATGTGAGCCTGTGCCACCTGCTCTAGGTGTCCCTGCTGGAGCAGGGAAGGGTTGGATTAGGTGATCTCTAGAGGTCCTGTCTAACCTCAACCATTCTGGGATTCTGTAACACGTGTGTGTGTGTGTGTGTTCAACATTTTGCCTAGTAAGCCCACTTGGAAGTGGAAAGTAGTCAGGCTGATCTTTATTTTGAAAAAGCATAAAAGAATAACTGTTAGCTTTCTCATTTGCATTTTTTTGGGGTTTTAGTTATTTTGTTTTATGGTCATTAATGTCTCAAAAAGTTAAGTTAATTACCATGCAAAGTCAGAGCCTAATGGAGAAATACTATATCTTAATTAGTGGTGGGCATAGTTCCAAATAACATGGCTATTTTTAAGATTCTTTTGCTGGTTGTCTTAGGAGGCTTTCAGCTAAACAGCCATGAATAGATTTGGCCCTCTTATGTGTGCCCTTTCCAGAAGGTGGTTGCTGTGTTTATGGCATTACCACTATGGGAAAGCCTGTGTTTCAGACTAGTCTCATTCTTTTATTACTTCTAGTAGTAACTTGAGCTCATGGAAATGCGTAACATGGTGAGATTGAGAGGTTTGAAATAGTATGAAATAGTTGCTACTAAAATTCTTAACATTACTATCAATCAAATATTCTTTTTTTTTTTTTTTTTTTTTCTGTTCTGCATGTTCTGAGAGGAAGTCTGCAGAAACAAGCTTGGATTTAGTTTGTGTGTGGCATTGCTACTTCAAAGCAAATGAAGCTGGCTTTTATGTTTTTTAAAGTCTTCCAAAGTCTGAGTTGTTTGGAAACTGCCAAGAAAAAATCCTTTGGGCCACAAAATTGCTGTTTCTTTGTTTCATGGAAATCCATCCAAGTTGTGCTTCACAGATAGAGGAGCAGTTGAGAATTATGCCTTTCTTTTTACCCTTGCATTTTTCAGGAAACTTCTGTCATTTAGCCAATGCAGCAGGAACACTCTATGATCCATCTTGCACAGCTGCCAAAGTAGCAGCAGCTGTGCATGCAGCTCTAGGAAGGTCTGAAAGCAACTAAATCCCTTTCACAGGAAGGGAACAGGCAGAAGAAGCCAGTGCAGAGATCTTTCCCTCCAACCCCTACATTTTCTTTTTTCCTTCTCATTTTAAGTGTTTTCTTTTTCTTTTTCTTTTTTTTTTCCCCAGCTTCCTCCCATATAATGCATGAAGACGTAAGGGAGAGAAAAATATTGAGTGTAATATTACAGCTGCTAACTGACATAGTTATTCCAGATTTAAGAGTCTTAAGATTTAAGATTTGCAAGACTTTGCAAATCTCAATGAAAACACATTGGTGAAGAAAGTCTAGAGGTTGTTCTCTACATTTTTTTTTTTTTTCTTAATTTGGAGAGATGCACACACAAACATTTAGTGTTAGTACAACTTTAATTTTGCTTCCTTGTCTGTGAACAAAATGGCATAGAGCATTTAGACATGGAGATGGGATTAACCACAGAGCCATTCTTGTAGGAGCCTTCTCTCTTTGGGGAGCCTGGAGAATTAGCTGCAGATGGACTTCAGAGTTCTGAATGTTTAAGTGGGGGGAATTTCAGTTCAGATCTATAGCCCAATGTTTTCAAGGTTGAGGACTGTTGGGACAGACCAAGAACTTTCTGATCATTTGAATCATACGTGTGTTATTTGCACTACTTGGAAGCTTTTGACCTGCTTTTTAAGAACTATATATATATAAGTTGAGAAAGAGCCCTTTTTATAATGCAATATAACTATGTGTGTTTTTAGTTCTTATAAGGGATAATGCACTTGTATTGATTTAGTACACACATACCTAGTTACTATTTAATTTTTAAGCAGGATATATGACTAAAATACAGTAAATTGTATTGCAGAGTGACGTAACAGGGTTCAACGATGTAAATCAAGAATGTTCATCCAGTAGGATTCCAATCTCTCCTGGTGAGTGTTTATGACTTTTTTTAATTAAAGGCATATGCTATATACCTCTTGTAAGACCTGACTAAAATGATGCTTTTAAGACTTGAACTTGCGAGTTGTTTTGTGCCTGTATTCTAATTTTTAGAAACTTTCTTTACCAAAATAATTATTTTAAAAACATCAATGCAAATATATAGCATACTAATTAAATGTTACAAATAACACCTTGCCAAAAAAATTGAAGATGCAAATATATTATTAATTTTGATTTTTAAAAAGAAACAACGTACCAAAATCTTCCTGTTTTAAAAGATGGGTCTTTTGGTGCTGAATGGATGCCTGACCTAACCTAATCACAGTGGGAGCCTAGGACATCAGAGAGATGGCCCAGGAAAGCTGTAGGAGCTTCAAATTTCAAATTAAACAAGGAAGTGATGATTTTGTTTATCATGTTGCTGCTTATAATACCAGTTATTTAATAAAACTAAAAACATATTTCAACAGGCAGTTTACAAATAATGGATACTATAGGAAATCAGTATTAATTATTTGACCTGGTAATTTTATTTAAGTGTTGATTTGACTGTAGCCAGGGTAAAGTTAGCATTTTTAGGTATTTTCTTTTAAATTGGTCTTGTGTGTGTTACACTTGGTATGTCCCTCTTTTGTTGTTTTAAGGAATGAGAAAACTACTTTGGACACTCGTAGTAGCTTCCCCCCTACTCCTCCAAGTAATTCTTTCTCTTCTGTTATTGCATACTGTAAATCAAAACTGTTTGAGAGCTGACCTTGCAATAGAGAGCAAAAAGGCAAAGGTGACACAAAAATGAGTATTTCTGTGTAGATACAGAGAGGAAGGAGGAGATGCCAGAGAGTCTTCATCAGTTGTCTGGATACAGTTCGCTATTATCCACAGTCCCGTCTCCAAAAGCCATCACCATTAATTGTCACGATCTGACAGATGTTTCAAAGGTAAGTAAAACTGGTAAACTCACTTGATTTCCTTTCTAAGGTTAAAAGAGCTTTCATTTTAGTTGCTTGCACTACGAGTGGAAAACAAGGAAACTATGTAAAACTACATCTAGGCATGTCTCTTAAAAATCCTCCTGATACGTAAATAGTGCTTGAAGTCACATTTTCTCTGAATTTTCCAGATTGAAAGTCTATCTGAAGATTTCTAGCTTTGAAGAGTGCACTAAATTTGTTGCTTTTAAATTGCAGGAAACCACAAGACAAAGAATGGAAAGGATAAGTAAAATGTAAGTAATAGGAAAGGGCAGCAGGAATTCATTTCCCAAGAGGGAATTGTATTGGCCTAAGGCATATAGAGAATGTACATATGTGTTCCAAACCTCAAAGGTCTCTACGTCAGGTGTGGCATTTCCTTGTGACTCCACTGGATAATAAATCCACTTACAGTTCTGTATTTGTGGGATGAGTCACTGTTTTGGTCTCTAACAAGCAAGAGAAACTATTCTTAATGGTATTAACTGCGGATTAAAGGGTGTTTAGAATCTGGTTATCTGGTTAACAAGTAATAGGAATAGTATATGTCTTCTGATAAGAATTGCCTGGAACGAGTTTTTGTTTTTACAGGAACAGAAGGTGAAATACTTCCCCCTGCCCCCCCCACCCCACTCCCCCCTTTAATAAAAAAGGAAGACAGATTTCAGGCCAATCACTGCATTAGATATATTAAGGTATATACGATACTTATCCTGAGATTTTTTTTGCAAGAAATACTTTTATTAGACTTGGTGAGGAGAAATGTATTGCTATATAATATTTCCTTAAGAAAGAAGAGATATTTATTGTACAAATGCCTGACCTTAAAGCTATAGCCTTTTTCTGTGTATGATTTAATCCTAAGTTTTATTCTTGGTTACTTGCATATATTTATGTGTGTGTGTCCTTACTGTTTATTGATAATTGGTAGGCATCAGTATTCCTACCAACTGCAGGAGAAAATGGAGAATGGGAGGAAATTTAGTTCAGTGCTGCTTTTTTTTTTTTTTTTTTTTTTTTTATAAACCTTCCAAAAAGTCTAAAATAAGATAAATATTTGACTAGCTTTTACTGTGCTTTAATGTGTGTATGTCTAAACAATTTATTTTCAGGATTGAAGAGACCTCAGAATTGTTGAAAAACTCAAGCAGCACCTCTGAGAAGACCTGAGGAATAAATCTTTGGACATATTCTTTGTAGTTCATGAATATTGTAACTAATATATATGTGTGTACAGCATTTAAATTTTAATATATAATTTGATCACCAGTGCTCTTGTTTTAGAATAAATTTTTTAATGCATTTGTGTATTGAGCTCGTTTTTTTTTTTTTTTTTTTTTTTTTGTTCTTCAGCTTTTTGCCTGTTCAAATAGTTTCCCACCTTGGTAAAGTGAAGTCATTACAGCAGTGTATTTTTGCGTTGACATTTGTTAGCAGTGTACTAATAAGTGTGGGGTTTTTGTGTGTGTGTGTGTGTGTGTGTGTGTGTAGGCTTGAGGACCATAGTTTGCATCCTGTTGGAAACACTCCAGCTGGGACTAGCATATTGCACCCAAGAGGCTTTCTTACATACCATCTTACCATCTGTATTGCTGAATAAGTATTAAGGAAAACTTAGATACACAATTATAAATAAATATGTATCTTTAGGGGTTTTGGCTTTTTGAGTTTTTTTTAAAGTAAATTTTCATGTCTGGTTGGAGAGTACCAACACATTATGGCTTCCATTAACACTGACAAAGCAAGGGTCAGTTCGATCCTAAACACTAAAATGTGTAAGTAAGTTCACAGACTTTGACTGCAAGAAATGTGTTGAGTGTTTTAGTACTCTTACCCAACACATTTTAAGACCAGCAGCACAGATGGAGCCCATCCAGTACACAAAGATATACCACGCTTTTATGATTTGAAACTGTATAAAATTTCTCTTTAGAGACATAAGTAGACGTAAGACTTCCATAAACATCATATAATGAAATCAAAGGTATGTGTGGGGCTTGATAAGAACAGGAGATTTCTTTTTAACCCTTGCTATATTATTATGTATTAAATCATATCAGATTTTTTTTTGTGCTATATAACAACTTCACATGAAAAGATTTTAAAGTTTGATAGCACAATATCAGTGTATTTTTTTTTGGCAGAGTTTGCAAATGAAGGTGAAAGCAGCTGTTTGACATTATTCTAGTAAAAGTGATTTATACGATTTAGCAATAATTATGATCTTTAGCCATATGGAATATAAACTGACTTTTTACAGAAGAACATATGGTGATCCGTTATTGTTATATAAACTTAGTCAAGAGCTTTTGGGCTTTTGTTGTAGAACTTGTCCACTATATGTGATTCAAAAAAAAAAAAAAAGTTGATGTTGACTGATGATGTGAACTTGTTTTGCACCTTGATAGAAAATAAACCTTGCAATCACTTCATCCATTATTCTAACAGTGAAATGCAGTAGAGACCAAATGCTTAGAGAATATAGGTGGTATTATCTTGTAAAATAGAACTACAGCACCATCTTGTGGAGATCTTTACACAAAATAATTAGCAATAGAGAAAAATGTATATTGCTTCTCAAATCATATTTCTTTAAACCACTTAAGGTCAAACGTTTTGAGATATGGCCTTTTTTTGAAGTCCATTCTCTAGCTTTGTATGGAAGAGATGAGAGATACGGTGTGGATTAGGAAAAGGTATTTCTGCTTAAATAATGGGCAATTTAATGTCATATTTTTTGGTAGTGCAAAATGGAAAAATTTGAGTTGCTCTCTTTGCAGAAACTTGCATGCAGTATTTTCAAGTAGTCCAGACCTTGCAATTAAACTTAGCTTTTCCTATTTTCTGGACCAAACAGGGTTAACTTAATCATACTGAAGCCAAGGTTTCTTTTTATTTTTTGTTTGTTTGAGGGCCATGAGGAATTGTTTTTTCTCTTTCTGCAATCATTTATGAGGGTGTTTTGTCACTTTTTTCTTTTTTTCTTTATGAAGACTTTTTTGTTGTCTGAAAAAGAAATGGGTAAAACATTGAAACTCTTTATGTGTTTGAACTAATTTTTCATGGAATTTCATCACTGGAAATAATTAGTACTAGCAATAACATATAACAGTAAAGTTTTGCTAAAGCAATGCAAAAGTTGTGTCAAAAGTTAAAATAACAGCACAGTTTGAATAATGACTTGTGTGATGCTACTTCAAGCACTCACAACAGTCAAAGTTGGCATTTTACATCTGCAAACAGTTGTGGGGGTGGATCTTGCTGAGTGACAGAAAATGTTAGAGACTTTCCAAAACAAAGGATAAATTTATCCAGTGAATATTCCTTATGATAGTTTCTATCATATCTAGTTTTTTCCTGTAATTTGAGAAGAGTTCCTGTTATTCAAAATATGAATTATTGAGCTACTGCTATTTCTTGTAAGTTAGTGCATGCATTATTCAATAACTAATAGTTAAAAACTTTTGTAGTTAAAATCTACCTTGACAAGTGTAACAATTTTCTTAAATATCAGTAGAATAATTCCACTCTAATGCTTAAAGTTTCAGTTACTTGAGAGTAGCGAAGCATAATTGTATTGATGTAGAATGCTTCAAGTTTCTACTGTTCTTTTTTCAAAAGTTGATTTTTTTTAATGAATTCTAAATTCCTAATTATTAATACCAAGGATTCCCTGTTTGTGTGTGTGTGTTCTTATGTTTTTTGGTTGCCTTAGTGTGCATTAAATTCACTTAGTGAAAATATCAATATGCTATACAGAGTACACCGTAGGGAGAAAGGATGCCTAAATGTGCAGTATGGAACAGCTGTCTGTAACCTCCCTGAGTCAGTCTTATGTTATGAGTTTCTATACAGACTGTTGTGAAATATTGGTGTTCTGAGTCATAATTACTAGGGAAGTTACTGTAGTCTGTGACATGGGAATATGTGCTCTGTGATGTTAGCTTTGATGTTTGAGATCTGATAATTATGTTGTGTTGTAAGCACAGCCGATCTCGGTTGATCTGAGTACAGGATGACCATTACTGACTCTCGTTATATTCTGCCCTTTCCAGGGCCTCACTCTGAATTGTTTTGCATCCTCAAAATGATGTATTCAAAGCCAAGACCATAAAAATTAAGCATGTCTGTTTCTTTAAGTATAACTTTCTTCTCTTATACTTGGAGTTAGTTTATGATTTTCCGTCCTTGCTCAGTGTTGTGTCCTGTGTCAGGGCCCAATTCAGTCTAGCAGTGAACACTGTGGAGAATAAATTTGCTTAGGGAATTAAAATATATATATATATTTCTATTTAAATTTGCATACTGCTTACAGAATACTTGTTTACCTAAAATCAGTCATAGTAAGGAAAAAATGCTCTCTTGGAAGTTGTAGAGCAGAATAATAAAGTAGACTGTGGTGAGGGAACTATATTTCTAGCTCGTGGTGCTGATGATACATGGTATAGTGGCTTCAGTTTAGCTGCACTTCATGAGAGTGATGCTTCCTTCCCTATGGAAGATCAAATAAGTGATGATTCCTGCACATGACTATCGAGTTCCTTAAACAAGGGCACATATTTGGTTGGGGGAATAGCTGTCTGGTGCCCATATGGCTCTGTGGAAAGTTTTATCCAATAGCTAAGGATGCTGTTATGGTCTCTAATACAACCAGCCATTAGAGGAATCGTGATTGTGTATGAGCGATAAGCTCACAGACTATCATGTTTCCTCTTTTCTTTTTCCTTGATCATTATATTTATATATATAATTATATATATTATATTATTTATATCTATATATATATTTATTTATATACATATAACTATATTTTATTAAAGGCATGGATAGGTAAGTACAAGTAACATCAGGTATATGAAAACACTAAAGGGATTCAATTTTGAATTGTAAAGATAACCTTTCTGGTAAAAGGAAAATATAGACTAAAGGATATATGCTACTACTAGTAATGGATTTTATTTAGATACTTTATTAAATATTTTAAAATTTCTTTGCTAATAATCAGCAGCTTGTTTTGATATTGGAGGTTAGCTATTATTTCTGTCTGTTTTGATCGCAATATATTCCGTGACAGAACTTTTTATAGGCTATTGCTGCTATCTCTTCAAACACTAGGTCAACAATAGTTCCTTTCAGTTCCTATGTTTCTGGGTTTTTTTTCTTTCTCTTTTTTTATCTATATGATACAAATCAATGGAATTAGACTATAAATCTCAGAGCATAAGCAAAATAAGCTACTTCAGAAAATGTATTCTTTCTGGATTTTTTTTTTGTGGTAGTGTGCTGCTTCTGTAATCTGTAGACAGATTTCTGTGCAATAGATTTTTTTTGTTGTTGTATGATATTTAGAATGATGCAGTGCAACAGCTATGGTGGAATAATAATTCAATGATAGTTTATAAAAAATATTCAACAATATTTTCACTTCTACGAGCTTTAGTTATGACTAGGGGTTTTTAAATTAGGAATTCATAGCAAATCATTTCCTGGGATACATTTTGGGGGGTAGGAGGGAAAAGCAAGCTTTTTTAGTGGGAGGTGGGGGGAAAGCAAGCTATTTTCTTTTTAACAGTAGAAGAGCACATCTTTACTAAAAGTTAGGAATAAGGTCTGAAAGATTAATATTTGCTCTTTTGAATATTAAAAAAAAATTGTAATGTTTCCTTAGGTTTTAAACCTAGCATGCATTTCTCATATAGTGCCCAATTGAAATGTGCATAGGGTATTCCAAATAAAAAAGAACTCTTGGTTCTTTGTTGACTTCTGCCCTAAACCCTAAATTCCTGAACTTGTGAGTTGTCGGAATTGCCAAAAATGGTGGAATTGGTGACTGTCCTAGTGTTGCTCTGCCATCATTTTCAGATCAACCTGCTACTCCGTGGCCTGTTGCACTTCCTTTTGTAGCAGGCTGGTGCACTTGAGGGTGCAGGAGGCTGGCTGCCTTGGGAAGCAGCGGGTAACTAACCAAGGGCTGCAGTTTTGTTACATTTGGAATTCTGGAGTTTCATGGAGACTGACCACTTTGACAATTGAAATTGCAGGTCCTCCTAATAGTCATGGAGAGAGTGGTGAAGATAGAAGCCAAAGGTAATTTAAACTAATGCCTGATTAAACCTTTAGAATGTTTATTTTTTAAAAAATAAATAAGTTGATTTTTTTTTTGAGCTGCAGAAGGATGCATAGTAGCTGAAACATCTGTGATTTGCACATTCCAGATGAGAAAAAGAAATCATACTGATGTTCCAGCATACTGGGCTTATTTAATGAGGTATAGTCGACTCAATAGCTTTGCATATGCGATGGGACCTTATGTAAGAACAGGATACTACAAGATGTGCATAATTATAAAATTCTTGTTCTCTTCAGGCCATATCCATTTAAGACTTATCCATCTTTCAATCTTGATTTGGAAACAGTGAGACTTTTTTTTCTTTTTTTTTTTCTTTTTTCTTCTACTATTCAGGAGAAAACTGCTCTAACTGTAGGTAACACCACTAAGCCCTGGTGTTGCTGCGGAGAAGTGGTGTCCTAATGCAGCAGTATGGGTTGTTTTTCACCTCCTCACTATCTTTCCAGTTATTATGAAAAAAAAGTCATGCAATAAATTTTTATGATAAATTATAGAATTTGCAGGAGGATAATTTTTGCCCATGCTAGGTGTATAATAATTAAATGTTAGTATAGGTGATATCAAACAAAGTTATGCTTCAGGATATTTAAATCCAAATTAAAAATGGCATTTCTAAAAAAATCCTGCAAGGTCTCCATAAATTTTTCTCACTTGTATTCCAGTTCTCATCTTTCCTGGTGTCGCTGCACTCAATGGAGTGTGGGCTGAAATATGAACTGGGATTAAGAGAGCTGCAGGTGAGACCTTTGAGCACTTTCAGTAAATGCTGAGAGTGGTTTCAGAAAGCGGAGTTTTTGGCAGTACCAGGTTAAGGGATTTCCTCCCACTGCTGCACGTTCCCTTCAGACCATGCTGCAAACTGGATTGTGTCAGTATCCTCAAGATATATTGTGCAGGGGATTGTTTTTATTTGTTCTCCATTCTCATCGGGTTTCCTACTAGGTTTAAGGCACCGTGTTCAAAAATTTGTGCCTGAATTTTGTGCAGCCTGTTCTGGTGTCAGCAAATAAGTGCGCAGCAGGGGAGGTGATGTGTCAGGTTCATATTTTCCTGTTGAAGGATTTGTTCTGAGCCCATAGTGAAGTGGAAATGAAGCATTTTCTAGGCAAAAACTTGTTTATTGGATGTTTGATTAATTCATGTTTGAATTGACCAAATGAGACAGCAAATGTTTCTGAAAAAAAGCACGTAAAATAGGATTAAAGGAAGTCTACATTTTGAAACTATGTCAGTTTTCAAGTGTTAAAATAGCTGTATGTGCTACACGTGCTTCAGATTTTTCCCTAGCCACTTCTTGTGGGTTTAGAGTCTTGTTTTTTCTTACACTTTTTGAAAAATATTTCTCCCCTGATACTATGTAAAATGGCTGTGAAATGTACCATCAAATGCAAACCAATCTTTGGGGAGTTTTTTCTTTTTTTAAATAAAGCCTTTAGTATTACTGTATAAAGATGTGTGTGTGCACACATATACCACTTAAACAACAATATTTCATGTAGGTAATTCCATTATATTCTAAAAATAAAAAACACCTACATTAATTGGGAAGTACTGAGATAGATTGCATGGATAATCTAGTTTGTAGCATTTTAATTTTCACCAGTATATGTGAGGTTTTATTATACTGACACTGCATTAGCTTGTAGTAGTTCATTTTCTTTTGTTTCACAGTCAAATGGATTTGTGCTACGTCTTCCCTATCATGCTGAATCACAATCGGGGCTTACATAGAGTGTTTTCAGCCCTATGTTATGTATGTCCTAAGGCATAAGTCACTCCTAGGAACTTCTTCCTATGTTTTCTCCAAATATAAAACGGACAGTTTCCCTTTTTTCCTCTCTTAAGTGTACTATGCAGTTTGGTTTATTGTTTACGACCTACTTAAAGAACTACTTAGGAAAAAGGTTAATGGACAAAAATGTAGTCTGTTTTTTAAGAGTTCTCTTAATTGAAACCATCCCATTGGAACCCATGGAAGGAACTGAAGGGCAAGTTCATGAACTTACTTGAGCTTGTGTATTAGTAGTAACTTAAGCTTCGATGACTTGAAGTTATGAAAGTAGTTGACAGCTATGATTATTTCAGATAAAGTAGTTGAGTTTTTGTGTGAACTGCAGAGAAATAGGTGCTGATAGGCAGGGGACTTTTAGCCTGAATACTTTATCAAGTTCCTACTTAAGCTGTGCTATAGCATTCTCCAAGACTAGCGACTCAGGTTTTATGCAAGACTTTTTTGTATATTACTGTATGTTTGAACATTTCAGGTTTATTTCTTCATAGTCCTCTCTTCTCTCCTTCTCTCTTTTGTTCTTTTTAGATACATTTCTGACTGTGGCCCTAAACAAGGATTGTGGGGCTTTTTTTTTTTTTTTTTTTTGCCCCTTTTTTTTTTTATTATTATTATAGAGGTGTGGCCTTGATATACTGCTTGGATTGTACTTTGAAAGCAGATTCGAGAGCTTTGCCATATGGTACCTCAACAGCAAGACATTAATGCAGAAGATTTGTTTTGATGAGATAAATCAAACTACAAGGTATTACAGGGTGGGAGGTGCTCTCTCTTGAAATGGAATTGGAAGATCACTCTCCAAGAAGCTAAGCATGATGTGCAATACAGTAAAGTTATGCATTCATGAGCAAATGTGCTCTTGTTAATAGCTTTCCTGGATACATTAATTTGCCTTTCGTGGGCTGCATGGCCTGGGTGACTACTTTGGTGCTGTCTCTCCTCTTCTAGTGCCTTCTCAGAGAGGCCATGAGCCTTAACCTCAGTGTCTGCATTGGTGCTTTTCAGTGCTGTGATGTCTCAGGTGTGTATGAGGGCAGCCCTCCATGCCAGTCACTCTCACCTTGGACACAAAGCTATTAATGTGTTACTCCGTGTTCTGGGCTTTCTGGCCAGCTATTGTCCTCTGTTCTGGTGCAAGTCACATACAGACAGATAGATACAGATATATAAAGGTGTTTCTCAGGTAATGCTGAAGAAACCAAGCTTATTTAAATTCTTATTTAGCTTTTTTGCACATTGTCTACTGTATTTTCTCACCCTATAAATCACATCGGATATACTTGACAGTTATGCTGATGTACTTAGTGTTTGGTGGCAGGGAAGGATGCTTGGAAGGGTGGGTGGTGGATGTGTGTAGGGGTGTTTTTGTGTGTGTATGTGTCTATGTTGCTAGCTTGGATATGGGCACTGAAAGCCCAGGTATACTCAGTAGACTGAGCTAGCTCAGGTAGTCCTCTGTCCATTCATTTTATGGCTACTTGAAGAAAAGTGCAGCAGGAGCCCATGTGTAAAATCAGTTTAATGATAGACCAAAGCTATCCTTAAACTGCATAGCTCAAGCAGGGATTCATTACCCTGGCCATGACGTTGAGCCCAGCACAGGACCCAGGCAGTCCGTGGGTTGGAACCGCTGCTCCCGGTGTGGCTGCTTGATCCTTAACTCTGGTCTTAACACCTCGGACAGCCACACATACCTCATTGACTGAAGCTAAGATCCAAGCTCAATGGTGTGCTTAGTGATTCACGTTATACAGGGAAAAACATATTCTAAAAATATATGGAAGAAAATCTTTAAAAGCATATTTAACTCTTTTTTTTAAAGCACCTTAAAACTAATGTGTTTTTGCTAGTCGTGAAGTTATCTGAATGCAAGATGTCTATTTAAACATAGACTCAGTGCTCTCCTAAATATTGAGATTTTATTTGGAGTGATTTAAAAATAACATCTTCCATGTAAAGTAAACCTTCTGGTCGTGCAAAAATAGCACTTTTTGTGTCTGAACTTCAAGTCAGGTAGCTTACTAAAGGATTGTTCTTCTGTTACTTCTCCAGTGTTAGTTATTATACAAAATAAAAAGTGAGCCCTTACTACAAATAGCACCTTGGGAGTGTAGCATTTTCACCTAAATAGAACATATAAATTATGATACGAGTTTTCTATTTCAATGTAGTTTATTTGCAAATACAGGCAGAAGTGTCTACTATAATATAAACAGTTTAGTCTTTCAGCTGCATTTTTTTCATAAGATTGACATTTGCTGCTTTTTCCAGATAACAGTAGCCAGCATTGTCTTATCTGGAGGGGTTAGCTGTAGTTCTGCAAGTCACAGTGAGACTAACAACAGCTTTGAGTAATGGGGCAGTGGTGCGAGTCTGCAGCAAAGTCAGTGTTTGGGAAAAGATTAAAACCAACATACCTCCCAATAATCTGACAGAATCAGCTTTTGTTGGGGGAAAAAAACCTCAATAGCTTATAAATATAGACTTTCATAATTTTCAATCCAATTTAACATGTTTAAAAGTATGCTGCTCTTCAGGGTCTATTTTAAAATTGTGAGGTTTTCTTTTTAAGAGAATGATCACTTTATGAACTAATGTTCATGTTCACTTTTTAGCCTTCATTTAGGCTTTTGTTTATAACACTGAGACTGTTTTGCTAGATAAAATCCTAATAATTTGTCTTTTTCCCTTTCTTAAGGGGTTTTACCCAAGAGCACTGCAGTAAGCTCTATATAAAAATTGCTGTTTTGCATTTCTCATATCTGCTCCTGTGATCAGAAAGGTTTTTCTGATACCAATAAGGAATACATTATTGCATATATCACTGGATGGGCCCAATTAATTCCAGCTCTCATCTTCATTAGTAGCTATGTAATATAACCCTTAAGTTCAGTTAAACCTATTTCTGTAACTGAAAGGGATTTCTAATATCCCCTTTCTCTTCCTCTGCTTTACGTTTTGCATATTCAGCCTGCTGAAGTTTTTCCTACACTAGTAGTAGAGGCTAATGTTTCTTAAAGAAACTGCTGCTTAGATTTAGTGTTTGGAGCACCTGGACTACCTGAGAGGAGGTCTCCTGCTACAGGAAATAAGAGATCAATAATAGCTAATAAGAAGTGCCAGAAACCTTGTTTTCAGCCATATTATTCTAATACTATTCCCTCCAAATACTAATGGCAATTTGATCCACAAGGCTAGAAAAGACTTTGTACAACTCCAAACCCTCTGAGCTGTGAATGGTGGGCTCTGGGTCCTCAGCTGTCAACCCCTTCAGTCAACACATCCACTTCTGCTGCCCTTCACCTAACATAGAGCTAACATATTGCTGGGAAAAGTTCTAACAGCATTTGAGACCCAGGTACACCAGGAATCTGCAATACTATCGTATTCCGATTTCATTTTCTGTTGCTTTCCTAGCATTTCCTGGCATTTTATTTACATTTTCTTATTGCATCAGAGCCTTAAATTCTTGTTTTCCTAGAACTATCTGTAAGCCCAGAATCTGCTTTTTGAATAGCGAGAGCTAGCTCTGAAGCCATTGCTGTGCAAAAGTTGGGCTTTCCATTGTGAACTTTTTACTGGAAAACAGTGAGTCTATCGTGTCTCTTGAGCAAAATTTCTAGAAATTAAAAAAAAAATCGCACATATTTCTGAGCTTATTTTCATAATTTCTCAACTATCCCCTTAAAATAAAGATATTAAGATTTCTTCTTTCCCTCTTCTTTTGAGGGTATTACCTGTCAGATTTTCTTCATTTCATAAATATTAGTTATTTGTCACAAATAAAGCAAAAAGACAACATAAATAATGGCACTCTCAAGAACGTGCCTACTTCTCGGATAATTGTAGAAATTGCAGCTTTAAACGAGTGAGGCAGCCTCCAGCTAAGTGAACAGAATTTTACAACTTCAGTGGTGTGATATTGGTACTTTAAACCAGTTTAACTTAGGGAGAATGCTTTTACATTCAAACTCATGCTTAAGAGGCAAATGCTTTAAACAAGAAACGAACCACTCGGTTGATTTCTTCCTCATGACTCTTTAATAGGAAAGCACGTGTTGTTTCTTCCATGGTTTGGCTTGCTGAGGCCCTCTCTGGTGTACTAAATTATGGTAACTTGTGTGCCTGAGACCCTGAGGTGACTGAAAAGTCTTTTGCAAAGTGCAGGAGGATTCAATGCATAGTTAAAATTGCATCAGATGACCTGTGAGAAATAGGTACCATTGCAAATTCAAGTTCCTGTTAAGTTTCCTGTCAGCAAAGGTAATCATTTCAACTCTTTCTTACAAAATCAACCAAATAACGTATTATTCAAGCATCTGTCAGCAGAGACTTGAGGGCCTAACCCCCAGCAAAACTAGAAGCTCTTAATGAAGGACAGCTGGACCAAACTGCTTCTGCTTCCAGGAGGCTTCAGCACCTCTTTGATGTATAGGTAGGTCACATTTGTGACAAAATAGCTTCTAGAAATAATCTGTTTAGTATAATCTGTGCAGTCCATTTAACTCTGCTTACTTTGACTGCTTTGCTATTTATCTTCAGATTCTTTAACTGCTCTGTGTGCGCAAATACAGCAATGGGTGAAATTTTTCCTTTTTTAACCATTCGGGTTTGCTGTGCCACTTTCTGCTTCTAAAGTCCTTAAGTGTATCATAACTTTAGAGATAAACTGTTCTGCTTTATGTATCCCCATCCTGTGGTAAGGCGATAGATTCCACAAATGGAAAATGTTCTCTATCTATGATCCATAGATAAAACGATGTGGCTCCTTCCTTTGCTTTCCTTCAATGAATATACCTGTTATTTCAGCTCCTTCTCAAGGAACTGCTGCTTTTTCACATTTGCCTCTTTTTAGGCACTTGGTTATTCCCAGAGGTTTCTTTTCCAAGCACAAGGCAATCAAAAAGTTGCAGGCTAAGAAAAAGATTTCACTTTACTCTCTCAAATTGTGTAGAAAGGGGAAGCTGGAAGGGTGTTTTTAATGAGATAATAGCTCTGATTTCAGTCTAACTACTGTTGTTGAATGAAATTTGTATGGATGAAGAAAAACACACAAGAAACATCATTGACAACTGTTTATAGAGCATGTCAGCATCTTGTAATTACTAATACCCTGCTAGTAATAACCTGAAGCTTAGTGTTGCTTTGAAAAAGAAACTAGAATTTCATTCAGGAAAAAAATCCTACGATCTTAGTGTCTTCATTTTTCTTTGTACTTTTAAAATTTCATTTATAAGGGTTATTAAGGCTACAAAAGGCACCTAATGATTAAAAATATTGCTGAGCCTGAAATGTTTTTTTTAATTCATCTGTTAATATTTAGAACTGACTTTTATCTTCCCAACACATGCTAATGGAGTTGTATTTTAAGTAGTGAGATAATGATACTTTTTAATTCAGTATGCCTTCTCAAAAGGTGCCAAGTTTACAGCAAGTCCTGCTCTTCCCAATACTTTTCCGAGTTGCAGAGAACAAGGAGCAGACTCCAGGAGCCCTGCACCCTTAGGCATGTACTTCCCTGGTAAGGTATTAGACGTGGAGATTCTGAACCAGTATCAAAATCTGGGATGCAGTAAGAAACTTTAATGATTAAATGATTTCAACTCTAAAATATAATCCAGAATTAGTGGTAACTGGGGGGAAAAAAAATGGCAGATAATGGTCAGACCATTTAAGGACAAAAGCTGTAAATTACTTCCTGATTGAAAATAAGACAAAAATAAGACTTCTAAAATAAGACAAATGTAGAGAATATCTAGTTTTACTTAAAATGCTTAAATACTGGAATCCCTATTGAGTCTAAATCATGATGTCTGGAAAATATTCCCTCAAATCAGAGGTGGGCTATTTTGATTCCTTGAGTTATGTAGTGATGGATGACCTACAGGGTCCAACTCTTAAACTCACAGTGAAGACACAATGACAGTTTGGAGGTGAATAATTAGAATAAACAGCCTGTGAGTGTGGAAGGCCTCGGCTGGTACAAGAGGTGCATGAATGTTGCCGGGGCGAGCGCACCGAGTCACCGTGTTCAGCGCTGTGTTCGTGGAGCACCAACCTCCCTTCTCGCTGCGTAGACCTGAGGTGGGTAATGGAGCTGCTGCCTTTCTTAGTTGCTGCTAATTGAAGCCATCGGTCAAGATAACAAGGGAGGATTCCCTAGCGAGCAGGGAGGAATAGGGGAGAGATTTAGAGCCTCCCTGAGAACAGAAGCCTGATTAAAGGGCATGGGCTGGGGAGGATGTGTAGGGTCCGCAATGAAGAAGTTTTGTGCTCTACTCGCTGGAATGTTTTTTGAAATGTTGGTTGTTTGTATCTGTTACCTTGAGCTGGCTTGTGCTCACCCAGTGTGTTTTTTGGTGTGCAGCTAAATCGATAGTGACATAAAATGGAAGATTAACTTCAAATTCCAATTTAAGCTGAATTATTACTGCAGGGTGGATTTTATTTCTTGCTGCTTGTACTTCAGCCAGGTCAATGTGATCAGGTTGGTGTTCAGCCCTCATCTGTCACTCTTGCATGCTCCTTTTACAGTTGGTTTTTCAAAGTGGGCTTTACAGTTCATTCAGCGTGCCTTCCAGAAAGCCAATATGTCAGGAAGTTCTAGTTTATCTTACATAGTCATTCTTGAAATAGTTTAACCGAGTAGAAGCATGTAACTGCACTCAAAAGTTTAGTCAGAGTTGAGCAAGACTAGTTTTATTTTAGATTATGGAAAGTGATTCAGAAACACCTGGAGCCTAGATTTATATCCCCACCTAAATTCTGAAAGGACTGTGGTTTTACAACTCTTAAGAGGAAAGGCAGGAACTGCATTAACACCTGTTTGTGACAGTTAATGCAATGCTGACTAGAACTTTTAAAACCCCAATATTTATGTCAAAATACTTTTTTTTTTCTTCTTTTTTTTTTTTTTAAAGGATGAAGGGTTAGATATTTGATCTCTTCTATGAGCAGTAAACTTTTAAGGCATTTGAGGAATATTATAGTAATGTGAATAAGGGTTTTTTTTTTTTTTTTTTTTTTGTCTTGACTTGCATATATGAAATAAAGAGCCCAAGTTCTCTTGAATGTTATTGCAGTGGTATAAGCATAGGCAGAATTTAAATCCTCACAGATTAAACATGCATAGCTGGATTGGAAAACTAATTTAATTCTTCTCAAAGAATTTAATACCTCAATTTCATTGACGGGTGCCTCATACTTAGCTTTTTGTTGTAGCAAAGGGGGATTCAAGCCCAGTGTGTTATAAAGCTGAGCTTCAATTTGCAAGGATCTGAAAGCGTCTAATTTTGCGCTTTTAAGTAATAACATTATAGTAATTGGGTGACTTGTGTCTGCATAAATCTGTTCTGCTGTTTTAAATCCTTCTCTAGAGATGACAAAAATGACACCATGTGTGGCCTTGGGCCCTGTAATGTATGTTGGCTAATTTCATTGCTTTAAGTAGATAGGGGATGGCCACCATTTAAAGAAATTCTGGCAAGTTTCAGCACTCTGGATTGTTTATGGAGCTTCGAAATAGTACAGCGATGCCAACTGTTGCTTTCTTTATAAATTTCAATCAGCTGGGATAGTCATTCATCACTGACAGCACTCCAGTATCGGTTCACTTGAGTTAGCATGATAAATCATACTATGTAATTTCTCTGAAGAGCATAAAACCATTCCAGCAGTACATCTGTTAAGAATATAATGCTAGTCTTTCCGAGCAGCAGAATATTGAAGATTTAATCGTAACAGCACCATTTAGAAGTGTGCACTAATGTTTTTAGATACTTTAAGAAAGATGGCTTGCTTCCTGAATGAGGGACAAATATGTCTTGGGATAATGTCCTTTACTAGGGTTATTTTCTCTATTAAATGGGATTTTTAGATGTATTTGTTTAAAATACATTCAGGAACTTGAAAGCAACAAGTGTTTCCAGTATTTCTATAGCTGTGTGAAATGTTTTGCACATAAAAATGAAGGTGATCAATTATGCTTTCACAAAAGGGACAGGCAAATTCTGTTCAAACTCAACCAAAGCTGTTTTTCCTCCTTCCTTAAGATTAGAACTTTTTCTTGCTGTTTTTCTTCAGCGTCACTAGGAAATTAGTGAAAATGATGCATTTGTTTTCATTTATTTTTATAATGACATTATGATTCAAGGGGAATATATGCTTAAAGTGCTTATTCCTGTCTGCCTCCCTACATGTGTTTTGAAGAAAACCCAATTCCTTTGAGTATTGGAGAGAGCTGAGAAAAACTGACAAATCTGTCTGTGACTAGGCCAGACTCTCTTCTTTCCTATTGCCTAAATCCCCAGAACTAATTTCCACATTCCCTTGTCTCCCCTCCCTGTATCTTTTTCCCTACTCAGTCTAGCTTGTACATACCAAAAAACTTCACTTCTTTTGCAGACAGTGACATCGGCTCTGTTTCCAGCTTAAAGCATTGCCATATTTTAACACTTCGTCATTGGAGAAATTTTTATGTGGTCTTCATAATAACACTTTTCAAGTAGTGCTATCATTAAAAAAAAAAAAAAAAAAACAACACCCTCAAAACCTCAGCACTTCTTTTTCCCCCTTCAAGACATATTGAAGAACTATCAAATTTTTTCATTTGGTCACAGTCCAACAAGTGCTTTCCATGATAAAGTAAATACATATTTTGCAGCCATGTAACTGTAATACTTTTTAGTACTACTAGAAGATTGCATTGTAACGAGTATGAATGATTTCATGCTCGAGTTGTATAAATATTTAATCATAGAATCATAGAATGCTTAGGGTTGGAAGGGTCCTCTAGAGATCATCTAGTCCAACCCCCTGCACACGGAGGCTCACCTAAAGCACGTGGCACAGGAAATACGATTTAATGTCGTATTGAAAGATGAATCATTTTATGCCATTTGCCGGATGTTAATATTGGCATTTTTTTCTGACGTTGGGCCTAGAATCAGAACCAGCAGGATGAGTAAAGATGCACTGGGCATGAGAATTGGCCAGAAATTAAAAGTGAGTGTGTATCACAAGCAAAGCACGTCTGCAGCAAAAATGTGGTCAGTGGAGAGGCAGTTTTCATAAGGTGATGTCTACCTTAGGGTTGCAGCACAAAATGCTAGATCTTTTAAGCAGAAACTTTTAAGTTGGTAAGGAGGACCTGACATCCCATAAGACGCATATTTTGGGTTAGTTCTGATCCGGCCCCATAGACTGAATACCTCTGGGTAGTGAGGATGTTTTCATGTGCACACCTACAGCACATATCAAAAGGGTCCAGTCTTGGACTTTGTGGAAGTGCTGAGCAATGCGAAATATAGCGTGGGAAGTACACAATGCAAAATATAGCATGTCCACATATTGCTTCTGTTTTGGTCTAAAATTCTAATGTAAAGTATCCTAGAAGAAACAAATTAGTGTGGAATTGGAATGATAGCAAAGGCAGGGAAAACACTCATGCTTTAGAAGAAAGAGAAAAATGTAGAGTTTTTTTTTCTTTAAATCAATAAGTTAACTTATGAATGAACAAATTGCTTAATTCCTCAAAACCCTTTAGGAATATTGCAGTCTTAAAAAAAAATAAAATCAGGAAGATCATTTTAGTGTTGGTCTACAGTGCTAAGGTCTTCTTCAGGCTACAGAAAAGTATGTTTGGTGTTTGTAAAACCAAACATGATTGTTAAATACATTTCTCCGATAAATAGGACATTGACTTAAAAAAATGCATTTAAAAGTAGGTTTGTTCAGCTTTCTTTTGTTGCTTCTGAATGCTTGTGGTATTTACAAGATTTTTAGTAAATTTTTGTTTGCTGTAAAGCCCTTAGCCCAGTCATTTAGGACTACCTCCTTAAAGAAAAGTTGTGATTCTTATGACTCCTGAAATAATAATAAGTAATTATGAAATATCATGGAATCTATGAGGAAAAAATCATGGGATAATTGAATTCTGAGCTTAACGCACTTCTCTCAAGGGTGGGCTTCCAAGCAGCTGAATGCTAGTGGTGTGTGTTGTGTGTGTTATTGCTGTGACATTATGATAATGGTTATGTTAGCTGGGGGGCTAACATGATTTCAAAACTGAAATCTGCTACGGATGAGTCCAAAAGGTTCTGGGGATTTCAAAAAGGCAGTACAATTGTCCCCCAGGCTGTTCTGGGGACTTCAAAAGGGCAGATTTAGCATTCAGAGAAAGTTTTTCTGGTAAGTTTTGTAGCACAGGATAAACATTGTGTTTGAAATGGAGGTGTGTAACAACTGCCCAGGTAGTGGTGGGGAGGGGTGGATGGGGTTTGGGGACTCGTGAATGGTGCTTCAAAGATGAAAAATGCTTGTCTGGTTGTTCAGGAAGCGTGGCTGAGGGCAGAAAGCTTCAAAACAGATGCTCCGGGATGGTTGCGATCATAAAGAGCAGAAGCTTTTCAAAATGTTAACGACTTACATTTTTAATCATTGCTTCTGCTGAAGTTCAACATGCTGGCTGCAGGTTAGAATATACTAGAGCAAAGATCACAACATTTTCATGTTAGTAATATTATGAGATCTATTGTTATTGCTGTTACGATTGATTTTAAAATAAAAGGGACTGTAAAAAGTGGGCTATGTATGATTAGCGTATATAGGATATTAGTTGTATCATCTGGAAAGCACCTCGGCAGGCATTCCTTCATTCCTTCCTTGCTCTGGGAGCAGCCCTGGTCCCAGCTTTGCTTTATTTTCCCAGCTCTCTCATAACCAAGTGCAATTCATATTCAGTGCGACTGACATAAAATGACATTGAGATGGGCTTTCATATCAAAGTTAAGCCATACCATTTATGTGAACATTCAAAACAATGATACAGACTTTTAAGTAAGCTATTACTATATATGTATTTTAAATAGTAATCATTCTTTTCTTTCTTGAGGTGTATATGATTGGCTCCTGAGAAACATATGGAGAGAAAACTCTATTACTGCATTTTCAAGAAACACTTGGAAACATTTTTTTTTAAATGGTAGGTATGAAGCATACTTAACTGTCTTTTTTTTTTTTAATGTCTTATTTTTAACCTCAAATCTGAGACAGCTTTTAGTCAGAACTAATAGTGACATTTGACTGAAAGATGACAGATTCCTTTCCCCTTCTTACCCATATGTGCACACATGAACATTTATTGTGTACAATATGACAAAAGGAATAGGTTGTCTAAATTACATAAACATTGCTTTCTGGAAATATCATCATTGTCAAAAAGTCCTATTAGGGTGTTAAGTCTTTCAGATTAGAAGAGATACTAGAGTTTATAAACTTTAGCATATGAATAATAAGGTGATGTATCAGCATTGGAAAAATATCTTGCGAGACATTTTCTTTTCTTTCTTAATTGCTTGATATTTTTGCTTATTGTGCCTCATATTTGTGCTACTCTGTGTTTCTTTTGAAAAGTGGGGCTTTTCTTGTGTAAATATCAGAGGAAGTAAATGCTCTATTCCCATACTTATCTGCCTCACCCATATGGCATTCTCTATAGGATCAATCAGAGGAAAGATGAGCAGGAGTACCAATAGAGGAAAATAAATGTAACTAGATTTTAACTACAGCCCTAGTGACAGGTAACCTGTGTTCCTTTGTTCCATGGCAATAAAAGGCAACATTTGAACCTGTTCCAACCCTGTCAAATTTTTCATTAGCTCTTTTTCCTGGTTGAAATTTTTTACTTCAGCTCAGGTTTGGCTAAATAAATAAGTAAACAGCAAATACCAATCAAATGTTTCAAGTAATTTTCTGATCCTCAGCAACCAGGGAAACCTCTGTCTCTCTCAGCCAATTGCCAGGACTACTAGGCCACTGCTCCATGTTTTTCTGTCATTGTGGCTCAGTCAATTTCCTCTAGATTACTCTATAAACATCATCACCATGTGCACTTTGTGATTTTCTCTTTTTAAAAGAGAAAAATACCTGCTCTCCAATAATATTTAGGTAACTGTCATCTGGAGACTGTTTTGGCCTGTGGTGCCAAATGAGGTATTTTAATGTGGTAAAACACCTAAGCCTCAGAGAAGTGTTTCCTATTTATTTTCAGAAGAATTCTCTGTAATTGACTCATTTCAGGGAGCTGCTTAGAGGGAGGAAGAAGTGGCCAGGTCAGGGAGGAGAGGCCTGGGAACGTCTTAAACTGGCTTTGCTCACCAAGGAGGAGACAACATATCATGTAACTACACCTTAATACAGATGTTTGGATTCCTTTGGGAAGGATCTGAGCAAGTGCTTAAGAGGTTCTGCAGCACCTCTAAACTTTTAGACATGAAAACATAATTTATTGTTTTTTGGAATCCTTATTTCTGTCACATATAAGTACTTTCAGCAGTGCAAAGGAAATTCAGTGTTGTTATAATTTATTTGAATACTTTTTCATACAGCCACATGTTTATGGTGCACTCTGCTGACATTTTGTTCTCCGAAAGAGAGATCAATTTCCTCATTACCAGTTTTTCAGAAAAGCTTGAGAACAGAAGCATAAAGCAAAGCTTTGGGAAAGCATTCCTATCCAGGAAGGCCATTATGTGTGGAATTAACTTTTTAAATAAAAGCTAAAGATAAGTGTAGATAGTTGGGGGAAATTGCTTCAGAAAGCCTACGATGCCAAAGATGGTATTTGGTATTTGCTGTTATCCTTGGGCAATACTTGCTAAGAGATTTCACAAAAATCAGATTGCTTTCCCCTAGATTGCTTCCAAATTACACTTTTTTTTGTCTCTGTTGGATGTCACAGAACCAATTAAAACATGGATGTCTTCACTTGCTGAGAGCAGACCCTTATCACCCACTTCCTCTGAACCATTTCATTTGTCCTTAATAACTTCCCATTTTTTTAGCTGTGTTTTGAACACATGCTCACCTGCTTCAGTAGATCCAAAATTACTAATAAAAATATTTCTAAATATGTAACAGCTGCACAAGTGAATATAAATGGAAACAGTTGAATAAGGGAAGCAGACCTAGAGCTGTCATCAAGCTCTTCACAAGCACTAGATTTTTTTCACCTGCTCATGCGGTGCTTGCCCAAGACTTGTTGGCAGTGACTATGTATATCATCTTTCACTTTTTTTTTCTTCCCCTTCACAACCTTTTTGAGAGGCTTGTGACTTTATTAGGTTCATCTTTAAATCCTCCTAAATGTGCTAAACAATGTAAAGTGGTTGCCATTAAAAAGACAAGTTTATGTGCTGCCAATATTTTAACTAGGGCCTCCTTTTCAAGTTTTCCCTTGGAAACTTGCTGGAATCTTTCCACCTTGTGAGAATCTCATCTATAAGGGTCCATGTAAGCTCCATGAGGAGAGCACCAAAGACCTGAGAGTTTGTTTATCTTTTTTTCCTATTTAAATCAAATGCACTGTCTGAAATAAGTTATAAAGGTTTGGTTATAAAATGATTATTTCAGGAGTTTCTATTTTGTATATACATGTCCCTTTTCTTCCAGCAGCATTCTCAGATCCCAGCTAAGGGACAAATCCTCTTTGCCTTAATCACTTTATACACAATAAGGCAGAATACAAAAGGATACAGAAAATAAAGTAGCTGCTCAAAAGCAGTTTACTCTTTAAAGGGGATTTGAGATGATAAAATTATTACTCTTCCTAGTAGTCACAGATAACCCTATGACAGAAGAACCAACTCAGTAGCATTGCAGTATGATCCTGTTAATTTAAAACACTTCATATAAAAGCAAATTGGTAAATGACTTTAAGTTATGACTAACTACATTGTGATAGTTTCTACTCTGATCCTGGGCACTGAAGTAAGTTAAGGACACAGGAAACTTTAGAAGCTTTCTCAAGGATGTAACTGTCCTAGTCAATAGCTTAGAGAACACATCTCTAGTTCCTTAGAAGAAAGTACAGTCAGAACTACAGTCTTGATTCCTTCCCATTTGTGGCCTCCTTTCCCCATCCTTGTGGAGTACAGACCTCTGCCAGGAGGTTGTAGCTTTCTTCACCTAAATGAAATGACTGCATTTCTGCAGTCAATCAGTGCACATTCAGAAATGCTTTGTACTTGGTCTGTGATGTTGACCTGATTGATCTATCTCTCCTCAGTATGATTGTTTCATTTTCTTTTTAGATTGGAAGTTTAAATTTGAATGTCTTCCTATCCCCTGAGAACTCATGCATAGGGATGGGTATGACTGTTGGAGTTATGTTACTGCTTTGGGTTTATTTTTAATTTGCAAGTAACACTCAGAAAATGTTCTTTGTCGTCAAATCTAATGTCCCTACCTGGAGGGAGTGGGACAGTAGTGAAAGTAATTTTGGTAGCAGCTTGTGAACCTGCTGTTCTTCCTATACTGTACACTTACCTTCTTACTGCTTAAGGTGTAGTAATTTTCCTGATACTCACACAAATAAATGCTAAAACTGCCAGAAATATTTAGGTGACTTGATGTCTATAATTATCTAGAATAGCCTCCACTTTTATTGTCCTGAAAGTCGCTATTCTTGGCCCACATGTGAGCATGAGAGAATCTGTGAGCAATTATGTAAGTATGCTGCAAGAAAAGGGGCACAAAACCCCCCAAAGGGTGGATATCTGAATGGTACAGATCAATATTGAGAGCTCGTATCAATTCCTTAAGTGGAACATAGAGCTGTGGCCTTTTCAGATGTGCAAAATTGATAGCTCTAATATATTAAAATGACTTCTGATGTACAGCTTCAAGGCAATAAAAACAGATCTTCACAATTTTGTGTGTGGAAACTGGGGTTTTAGAATCGTAACGGCTGTCAGGAGGATGCTGTGCTTGGGGAGACCTGCTGCTTGCAGAGCTGATGTGCTGCCCAGATGTCTCGGCCGGCACGTTTGAGACCACGGAGGCTGCACAACAAGAGCTCTTGTTCACCCAGCTCCCAGTAACCTGCCCCATGCCAAATACCAGCACAGCAGTCAGGGCTTGTCTGGCAGGAGGGCACTCTAGTCACCCGTCACTGCTTCCTGGCACGGGAACTTCATCCTGTTCTGTGTGGAGTTAAGTGCAAACTTGAAAGATGTTCCTAAGAGGTTCTCAAAATAGGGAAAAGAAAGACCTATTGCTATGGGTGGTAACTTCCTTACTTGGATCTTCTTGGTTCTGGACACCTTTGGAAGAAGTGCAGTGTAATAGTGTAAAGGTAACAGCTTGTGTGTGTGTATGTTTGCATGTATGTATTTCTTCAGTGGCAAATCCTAATTATTACTATCTGTTGCTGATTGAAAGGTGAATTAAAGAAGGATAGAGTAGCATTTTCTGATTTAAAAATATTTTTGTCAAATTCTTGGCAGTGTCTTTTTTTTTGTTTTTACTGGTGGATTTTTTTTAATTTTTTGCCTTTTAGACAAGGGACAGTTTATGGTATGACAAATATGTATTAGAAATAGAATGAGGAACACGAGGCTTAAGTATTAAACACACTTTCAGACAGTTATATAACAGTGTAGTCCATCCAAAAATATTCTCTCTGTTCTCTAAGGCTAAGCAAAGTGTTCAGTAGATTTAAGATGGTCTAACAAAGCATACCAGAGTCCTTAGATGTACCCTGTAGAGGATTCGGTGTATTGGAATCTCCTGGGACTTTGCTCAGTGTATTGCAGTTTATTCAATTATCCAGGTAACTGCATTGCTTGAGTGCGAAGTACAATTACAGAAAGGGAGCTGAAGTATCATCTCAAAAAATTATTTGATTTGTTTCAATCCTCCACAGTCAAACTGAGGTAAGGTCAACCGGTTTAGTTGAAGCAGAGGAATGTATTTTTGCTGTAAGATGCTTTTTCCATAGTTTATCAGTTTGTGTGTATGGATAAAGCCTTCTGATTTTTTTTTTTGTCTAGTATTGCACATAAATTAGCTGACTTGCATTCTGTAAGTTTTTAAGATTACCTCAGTGTTATCTCTGCTCGTATTAAAATAGCAGTCTTGATGTTTTTCTTCAGGAACGCTGAATAGGGAGTTTCTGAGTGCCCAGCAGTTATTATAAACTTCAGCCTTTGTTATCATCCTCTGGATGGAGAATTTTCCGGTTTTCCATCCAGCGTTTTCAAGATCTGCTTCCTTCAGACTAGACCTTGCTCAGTTCTCTGCTTATAGCACGTGATTTCTCTGCCTGTCATCTCGACGCACCTGGCTATGGAGTTTCCTTTCTGCAGACTCCCTAGAATTTGATGCATGATCCCACCCACTTGCCTTTCTTGCCGATGTCATAAATTATTCTTCCTACTTATCCTTTATCAAGAAAAAAGAAAATCAAAATTTTACTTTTTTGACCTCATTTCTATTGATTTCTTATTGGAAACTCTCTGCTGTATTGTTATCCAGATCCTTCAGGTAATTTATATGCTTTATTACAGATTACATTTTGTAGGTTACAGGAATGAAACTGAATCAGTTTATATTTTATTAAACAGGTAAGGCTCATCCTACTCCTAAGGCTGTCTTGTAGCATGGAGACTTCCAATTCCAGAAGGTATCCAGTAACTCTCACACACTATTCTAAGTGGAAGAGCCATTTCCTCTGTTGTTGGAATACAGGGATATCCTGAAAATCTGTTAGTCTAAAAATAGGTTGTCTTTTGGGTGCATTTAAATGTCCGTTTCTATTAAAAACAAACTTTTGCTACTTTTCGCTGTAATAATTGAGCAGAAGATCTCGCTTCTACATTTAGTTTAATACTTTTGAAATGTTTAGTTTTGAGTGTATTCAGTTAATGTCAGATGAGTTGGTACTACTGTGTTAAATCCAAGATAAACTGCAGTGGAAATTGATCACATTCAGTTTAATAACTCCATTTGCAAGCTTTTTTTGTCTAACAATTTCTGTCTCCTTGGAGGCAGGGGAGGTGTTTTTCATGAGACTTTTATAGCTCATGTAGCTTGAATAGCTGTCACAAAATTATTAGCAACTGTCACAAAAATATTAGCAAGTATTTTTCATAACGTGATTAATATTTCAAACTGTCTTAAAATGTCATTTATTTTGCAATATTATGTTGAGAAATATCATGTATGTCAACATGAATAAGAGTAGTTTGATGTTGGTAATAGACTGCAATAGCTTCAAGCTTTAACTTCTGCAGATTCATACATTCATTTAATATATATAACAGAAAGCAAATTAGCTCATTGCAACATTTTGCAAATGCCTGAGGCATCCCAACGTGTCCATACAGGCATGAAGTACTTGGTAGAGCTGTTTGTCAGACAAATATCCAGTGTATATTATATTTTGTCTGGGAAAGAGTGGTGGCCAGCTCTTTGCCTGGCTTACTGACACTGTGCTAAGGCCTGTGTTCGAAGTGGAAATGATCTGCTGAAGATTTATGTATATACCCTATTAAACTGATATGTATTGATCAAGAAGGATTTTGAGGCAGTACAGAGATAGCTGACTATTAAAATACAGAGTTTATATTTGATATTTGGTTTGCCACAGTTTCTGTTTAAATGTTCTACTTCTATACAGGTTTTATAGGTGTAGATGTTGAAGAGTATAAGGCATGTCATTCAAAGGAAAGTTATTTATTTCTTCGAAGCCTAACATGTACAACTTGCTCATTCATTTTGTCCTAGTTCCCCACAGCTGGTCTGTGGCTGGGGCAAGCACATGTTGTTGTCATCCCTGGGAAGCCAAAGCTCATGGGTCGGGGCAGAGGTGGAGGCTTCAAGGAGCCTGAAGAGACCAAAGGGGAAGAGAAGGAAGCGAAAGAGAAGGCCAGGCTAAGCAATTCCTGTTAGAAATGTTTTGAAATATTTTCTCTAATCTTTAGCATGCAAACAACTTCATAGTTATTTTTATAGCTGTTAGCATAGTCTGCGAGAAGTTTTACTTTCCCACTCTCTTTTAAAGTACACCCTCATATTAAGAGTGGGACAGCATTAATACGTGTAGTTAGATATACACAAGATGATCCTATGCTCACAGCATGAGCTGTGTTTTTGACAGAGCTATGCTACATGTACATGTGTACAAGCTCCAACCTAGCCAAGGCCCGTTCATTGAAATTCCCTATTCAACTAGACATTTGTAGACAGCGGATTACCTGTGGTTTTTTTTTTTTTTTTTTTTTTTTTTTTTTTTTTTAAAGAATTCTGCTTTTGTGTTTGGAATTGAACTCTTTCTTCCATATATGTGGTCCTATGTGTCATAAGATGAGTGTAACTTTATTTTTCGATGTTATGCTCTGACTGTAAAAACACTGACTACTGCTGGTAGTGCTCTTGGTTAAAATACTGTTTTTTTAATGTCTAATTCCGAACTCTGTGGTATACCAAATTTTCTAAGATTTTAAGGTCTCTTTATCTCCAATAACATGTTCTATAAAACTATATTATAACAGTTAATTGTTTTATGAGTTCAGTTACATGCTTATTCTCAGATTACCAACATCTGGATCCTGTTAGGTCTCCCAGTGGTAACCGGGATTTATTGTCTAGCAGGAGCAGAGGAGAAACAATGGCCTCCTTGTCCCTGCTCCACTCAGTGTGGGTGAGGAAGTTCCCATTGTCTCCTGCCATTTCCTCTTAAGTGAAACACATTCCACCTTCTTGTAGGTTTCTCCTCCTTTCTCAGTCTCCTGGGTGTCTAATGTGACAGCCAAAGGTTTGTGTTTTAAGGGCAAACAACTCAAAAATGGCCGCTACAGTGCTCCGGATCTTTGAATTCAGTAATCTTTCTTCTGAGGACAATAAAGTCTTAAGAAAGTGTATAATCCTCAGCACCTTAGGAGTGTCAAGGTATTTTCTTCATGAGGCTCTTTGGGGTATGTAATATGTACCAAGATATAGTCATGCTCCTGTATGGGAGTAGGGTAGGAGAGAGGAGACGGAAGAGCTAGGGGAGCTCAAATGAGGACAGAACAGGTCAAAGGGGGGAAGACCAATGCTGCATTCATTAAATATATCAAATCAACAGGCCATGAAAGAAGCATCAGAGCATACTTGAGAAACTTTGGACTTGACCCTACTCATTTCATGTCAAAGTTTCCTATCCTGTGTTGTGGTATTTTTCATTTTAAACTTGTCTGAATGGTGTTCTCAGTATTACAGTTTTTCAATAGCATGAAATCCAGGTGGATGGAAAGCCAGATATTTTCTTGTTTTCACTGGGTCTACCTGATAAAACTCCAATTGTAAATGATGGATAGTTACATAGTGACTCGGTGAAAGTAAGTAGAAATGTCAGTGAACAAAACATATGATGTGGTTCTATCAGGTTGTGTTTTTAACTATGAAGTGTGATGGAGAGTGTCTTATGCAGGTGCTTCCTTCATATTCACTTAAGAGTTGGTCCCAATCTAGCTATCAGTTGTGTTGAGTGACATCCCTGCAGACAAGAGATGTTGGACGGGTGTTAACAGAGGGCCTCATTTTAAGGGTGAAATTGTAGGGGTGTGAAGATGTATTTAAAACAGGGATTTTCATGAATTTGATCCTCTCTAGAATTTGAAAGCATTCAACAAGTATATCACTGAGATGCTTTCAGCATGGAACGATTTTTCTTCTCCGTTTTAAAGAGTTTTAAATGCAAGTTCAGTGCAGGAACCCTCATCATTTGTATCTTACACAATAGAAAAATGAGTTCAAGAAAAACTGGTATTTTGGCACTTTACTTTTTTTTTTTTTTTTTTTTAACAAGGAAAAGCAGAATTTTAAAAATCCTTTTGAAATGCAGATAGCTTTTTGACCCAGCAAAGGAAAAATGTCCTGTCAATGCAAAAGTCACACTCTCCACAAGGTGGCAGGGCAGGTGCATTTTCTGGCTTCTGGTGAAAATAAATGGTTCTGCAAGCCAAAATAGGGTTGTGATGCCATAGCTATTTATTAACTATAAAATAACTAGCGAATAGACAAAAGGCCCCCTCTGCTCGCAATGCTATTGCTTTTTGGTTGCCCCGTGTTTCCTAGATGAGGGTGATGGTTTTGTTTTCCCCTTGGGAATTCAGGGATGCTTTTGATCTGCTGCACTTTAGTGGGAGGAAGTGCCTGTCCAAAGGGTTGGTATCAGTTTGGACTGTTTCTGGCCGGTCTCTCCCAGCAGATCTGGGAGCAGAATTTCATGTGTGCCCACAAAGCTGATTTCTGCTTTTCAGAACTTTATATCACTAGAGATATAATCAAAATTTCATATAGAATTGTTAGTTTTTATTTCATATATATGTTCATATATATATATTTTTTTCTTGGAGAATGCCAAGCCTGCAAAATCATATTTTGACAAGCATGTTCTTGTTTCCTCTTCTCTCTGCTACATATGACCTACACAGTGTCCTAGAGACTCTCTGGCAGATATCCCCTGAGGACTTCCCCTTTCCTACATAACCAACTGTTACAGATGCAACACGTTGGAAAACATAGCTGGGCGCTTTCTGGAGATGGCTGTTAGTGCTGCTTTCCAAAAAAGAGCTGGACAGATTTTCTGGTAGATTTTTTAATCTAGGAGTTTCCAAAAGCAGCTTTCCCCATGCAAACATGAGCAGAGGAAAATTCAACCAGGAACCTAAGGCAGGTTCAGATCTTTTGCCTTACTCGATGTTATTATGAGCTGTTTTTACTTGTATAAAACTGGTACAAACATTTAAAAGAAAATGAAGGCCTTAAAAGCAATCATATGAAGAATATTTTGAAATATTGAAAGCAACCAGTTAGAAAAAAAAAAAAAAAGATGCAATAGCATCTTTAAGGCACTCAATAAGAAGAAATTCCTTTTGGATCTCTGCTTCCATTATCAAATAATAAATCACTTTGCAGTGTGTGTTTCATACTAATGATGGCATGGAGTGTATCTTAGAGCAGAAATAAGAAATTCTTTCAATCAAATAGACTGTGTTCATGGGAATGTAATGCTGCAAATTGTATTTCACCTGGAAAACATGTCTTATTCTTGTCCTTTTCAAAGCTAGGAAGACCCTTCTGCTAAGCACAAACAGTGAAACCATGTTGAATTTTGTTCTGAAGCAACAGTAGCTCTACTTCTTAAAAATATTCCATATGTAGGTTTTTTACTGCATTTGTGGAACTAAATTTGCTTTGCCCATACTAATAGCATTATTATTTCTCTTGAAAGCAAGAAGGGTGGATTGGCAATGGAAGACAGCAGATGAAACCTACGCCAAATATGTGACACAGATGTTTTTACTGGCAACTTTCTGGACAAACCTGTCTGACTTGCTTTGGAGTCTTACTAAGTGTAGCATAGCAGAATAATGGTAATAAAAATTTCATAGAATCTATGTCATTACTTTGCGCATAATGATAATCTTTGTTTTATCTAACTTCATATTTGTATCAAAAAGCATTGCAGAAAATAAATGAGAAAGCATAAAAATGGCTGCCCTCTGGTGCCAGACCAGATGGCCCGTCGACAAGATGAGTTTTGCTGGGAGCCACTGGCAATACTGGATGTTTGCGAGTTTTAAATTTTAGTCATTAATAGCCATTTAGTCATTAAAGTTCAACAGAGACCTTTTTTTTTTTTTTTTTTTTTTGTTATTGGTATGTTGTCTTTGATATTACTCGTTCTCAGATACAACAGCCGGAACCTTCCCAATGTTTTTACTTCCAGAGTTGCAATATATATGTAATCATTGCTGCATCACCACTGCAGGAATGTCAAATGCAATTAAATAAATTTATTTAATTGCATTTATTGTATTGCATATAATAAAAAGTCTTCTTGAAGAATCAAGAAGTTATCACTGAGGTGCTTGTTTTTGGAATTCCTTCCCATGTTCTTGATGCTACTGGGTAAATCAGCCAGCCCTGCCAACCTCCCAGCAAATGTCACTGCTTTGCTCTAAATATTCTTCATAGTGTTATCCTCCCATGTCACCCAGTCAGTATGTTGTGGGCAAATGCATTCTCATAACAAAACAAAAAAACAAAACAATACTCACAGGTTTTTGGAAGCAAGAGGCAAATGCCAAAGTGCTCTGGAAAAATATGCTCTGCATCGGATCACTAAATCCGATTTCCAAAACTAAAAGTTTCCAAAACTAAATTGGGTTTGCTGATACTTGTGTCTCACCCAAAAGAGAGAGGGGAGGAAAAAAAAAGGTTTAACTTTATGTTAATAAGCTCTTCTGGTATCTAAGACTTTCTGCGTGCTCTGTCCAGTGATATTTCCAATCTAATCTGAAATCAAAAGTGTCCACTTAATTGTGTTCAGTGTTCCAGCTGGTTTGTACACCCAGAGTGCTTTGAAGCTTTCAGTTGAGATAAATATTATTGCTATTTGTAAAATATGTTAATTATTTTATTTTCTGACTTTGATAAAATATGTTCCCTCCCCTCAAATGTTCCCACATACCTAAAGAGGTTCAGTTGCAAAAGAATAAAAGTCAAAGCATGGTCAGCAGGCCTTTCCCTAGTAGGATTAAGAACATATTGAATCTATAGAGAATTATTTCTTTTTTGTGTGTGTGTGTTTGTATAATCATCTATGAGATAAAAACAATAGAATTATTTTCATTTTTGAGAAATGGATGAAAAACAAATGAGTGTCACAGATCAAAGCCTAATGGTGGAATAGCAATTGAACTGTGATCTTAATTCATTTGTGGGAGGTTTTGCTCCTTACAAGGTGTAGTGGCAATGGAAAACCAGAATCTGACTGTTTGAGTTTCCTATGGTTTGATTTGACTCTAGCCCTGAGAAAATGGAAAAGTTGAGGGGAGCTTGTGAGAAACAACTACCTAATTTTACCATGCCAGATTTAATGATGTTTATCTGTATTGAATACCCCGTCATGCTGCAGCAGTGCACAGAAAGCTAAACTGCAGTCTTAGAGGCCTGACAAGTTTGTTTACTTTTATGCTTTTGGCCTCTTTCCTAAGTGGTTAGTGCAGCCAAATCTATATTAATTTCAGGGATGGCTCTTGGTAAGAGCTAAGGCACCGGTAATTTACTGATTAGCAATACAACTGTATTATAATGATAATGGTATTCAAATACGATAGAAAACATTTTGACAGTGCATGGAATATGGCTAGCAAAGAGTATCTGTGCAGGAATCTCATCAGCCAAAAGAAAAATTTGGTGCTAAACATATTTGCTCTTTCAGTGCCAGCGTGGTTTATGTTATGTTGCCTTGGCTGTTGAGCAGTTTCAAGTTGTATCAGCTCTGAAGCTGACTCTATTCAGGAACTTCTCTACTTGGCTGTTAATTATAACAGTGAAGAGTGTTTGCTGGCAAGTATTGAACTAATGGAAACTTACTGTACAGGTAATTACTGAAGTTTGCTTAATGGGTTTCAGAGGCGTGTTGAGGTCTCAGTCACTGCCTTGAAGATTTTACAATCAAAGATACCGAGAGGCAGCAGAACCACATTGAATTTACTTGACTGAAAACTGTTAGCTGAGCCAGACGTGACACATCAGGTGTGACAGATAATAGTATGCCAGTATTTGGCATTATTGAGTCAGGCCAAAGCTGAAATAATTTGAGTATTTATTTTAAATACAGGAGGAATTAAGATGGAATTTAGCCTGGAGGAACATGATGGAAAATGAAGTCACATGCATCGCTCAGTGAAAACTTTTTAAAAATGTGGAATTTATATTCTAGAATCCAATAGAAAACAAAAGCAGTTACTGTATTCTTCTGAATAAAGTATTTTCATAGGAAGGTCGCCCAAAAAAAGGTTGACTTCAGTACTGTGTAATCAAGTCAAAGAAATAGATCTACTCTTGAAAAGTTCTCAATTATTTTGCAGATCTTTGAAGACGGAAGAACAAATATGAATTAAGTGTGGGAGATTTCTTGTAAAGACAGAAAAAGAAGTCTATTCTGAAGACAATCAGATAAGTAAGTTGTCTCACTGAATTTCAGTCAAACACAAAGTTGGCCTTTTGTATCAAGGCTGCATCTTTCATTTTGCTCAGTATCAGAATTTCATTATTTAATGTGCTTCTAGCAGTTTCAGTGACATGATTTGCCTTTTAAAAGATCATTGTTGTACGTAAATTGAGTATCTTGTCAGCAAAAACATGGTTATATAGATAACACAGTTGTCACAGATCCATCCTCAAGGTCATCATATTGCTGTTTTACTCAACAGATTTATCACTGCTTTGAACTGTTAGATGGATTAAAGACAAAGCCAGAGAAACATTTTTTAAAAAAATTTGAGTTTTGACAGCAGATTAGGCACATGGTTTGGATAAATCCTGATTTGCCTTCTTCACCTTTGTGCCCTGGATTCTGACAGCTCTTACATTGTTTTCTTATTCAATTATTCTGTATGAAAACTGTTCATATTGATATGTTATTACAAGACTTGGCTGAGCTTACATTGCACTCCTTGCTTAGCCCTTTTTATTCTGCCAATTTTGTAGATTTTCTTAGATGGAAACAGCTTCATCAGTAAGTACATAGAATTTAGTGGGGGAAGCTATGCTGTGACTAGGGAGAGAATAAATAATACCCAAACTCAAGAAGCTATGTGTTGTTGACACTTAAGATCTTTATCCAATTCCTAATATTTTGGCAAAAATATTCAAATTTATGATTTTATATTTCCATTGCCATCTCTGTTCTGGGATAATACTATGCCTGCTGGCAAATAAATTGCTCGAGATGAATCAGATATGACTTTATCATGGCACAGGATACATGGACTAGAGTATCTTGCTGGAGTCCCATAGTAACAGTAGTGAGTATGAGTCAGCACAGGAGTGGCTAAGATTTACGCAGAGTTTCGGAGAGCCAAGAGATGATTCATCCTTACAAATAAAGAGAAGCTGCTGATAAATATTAATAGACATTTTCAGTTTTGTTTGCAGTGCACGGGCACTCGCTCTAGGTATTGGAGAGGCAGCAAGAGTTGCTGTGAGAGCGTTATGTCCATAGCAGGTCAGAAGGCAGATGCTTCAGCAGATGCTTCACGAGTTGCTCCTGCTACGGATGTCAGCACCCTCTGCTATTAAGCTACAGCAGCAAATACTACAGTTTTTGCCACAGCAGCAACTATTTTTTTTCCCCAGACCTTAGTGATACTATTTTAGGACTTTTTTATTTGATACTTACTATTTTACCTGATATTTGCTGGGAATTTCCTTGAGTTCCAGTGTATTAAGTGAATTTTTCTCAGCAACAGATAAGTTTTTATTTTTAGTATTTAAAGTGGCAAATGACTCAGACACCAGGAAAGCCATGCTGAAGTGGATTCACTGGGTTGCAAATCAAATTTTCTTGCCATGTGCTTGCTCCTCCAGCTTGCAGCAGTTTCCGTGCAGCTGGTAGATGATTTAGGTGGGACCTCATGTCTCTGCTCACAGAAAATTCACTTACGTCTGATAAAGGACAGTGTGGCACTTACTTTGCTCAGTCTTAGACTTCTTGGTGGCTTGCCCTTTTGTGAGAGATCTTTCTGCTTTCTACTCGCATCAGCAGACCTGCTTATGATTTTTAGCTGATGAAATGGAGGAGGGAAGTCAGAGCTAGGCTCAGGAGAATAGCAATAAATGGAAGAGCTTGGGTTAAACCACAGGATTTTGACAGAATACTGAGAGTTGTGGTAGAGCTCATAGGAAGACCCAGTAGGTTGTCCATGGGAGGTGTGTTGCATATCGTGAGGGAGCCAGCACTGCCTTCTCCTTGGTGTCCAGCGAGACAGAGTTTGGTGCCCTCAGGGATCTCCCTACACATTGCTCGAAGCAGAAGGTAGCCTTCTCTATCCTCAGCTTTGTTGCTTTTCCTGGTGTCTCCTTACATCAGCTGATGATTTTTTAACTTAGTTATTAATTTTTACTAGTAGGTAAAATATCGCAAATTCGACATGTACAATTTTAAATGCTTCCTAAATTGCTTCTCTCCAAAATTCCCCCCTCCCTTTAGAATTTGATTGTATTTTACTTTAAGTTGGAAATGCTGGGTAGATGCTGACCTCTGAAGGACTAACTCCACACTTTCTTTTATAGGCTTTTTTTTCCCCAGTCTTTTCCACTTTTAGAATATCTTAACTCCCTCTCAGTTTATTTCAATTTGTGAAAGAAAAATGAGGATAATTGGTGAAGAAAGACAACCTGGCTTTTTTGGAGATGCTGTTGTTGTTGTTGTTGTTGTTCTGATTACTTCCCTTTAGTGGGAGCTGTCTTGCTCCAAGCTGCTCTCATGTTTACAAGTGCTAAGACACCAAACATTTGTTACATGAGGACCACATAGATGCTGCATGATATTCATGTTTTAAATTATGACAATAATGAATCCAATGTTTTTTTTTTGTTTGTTTGTTTTTTGCTGAAGATGTGAATTTCTTAAGAGTTCCATGACTTCTGTGTGATTATGCTTTAGTGAAAAAACAGTGCTGCACAGGGTTGACTAAGATATGAAAGCTAAGTAACGGCATAGGTTGCTATTACTAGTCAACAGCACGCTTACTCATATCGACACTCTATGCCAAGATATTCTTCTCTAGTGTTCCAGAACTTATCTGGCCTCTCCTAATGAACTTGAGAGTACTGAATTGCATGCAAACACTTTGTTGAGATGATCCTTTTTACCCATTCAGAAGTGGATAGTCCATGGTTTTCCATATGAGTAATCTGTTTGTGTGGAAAACATTCAGGGCAGGTAATGCAACAAAGACTTAAGACAGCATAAAGGGGATGTCTCAAACAGAGACAGAATCAACAGCATTAAAATATTTTGTTTAAAATAAACCTAAAGGATCACTCTTGTGGTTGGGTAAAGGTTCATGGAACGTTACTACCTCTTTAATACTTGTGTGTTGCAGAATTTTTCACATCAATAAGGTACCTGAGTAAGTATGCCCTATCCAGCAACTCTCCTGAACGGAGAGTGGCAGATTGTAGGGATAGCAGTGAGATTAAACCAATACTGATTGTAATCTTGGTGAATATCTATCTACCATGGACACCAGCGGTCTTCCTAATTTGTGCACTAAATTACTTTGTAAAAGCACCTTCTTTCTCGCAATGTGTATTTATTACATGATATTTTCATGGTGTTTAAGGAGATGAACTTGCCTTTCCTTTCATATTTGAGTATAGTAATCACATATTTAAGACTTGTTTCATTTCCAGGTAGAGGTGGTAAACATTATATGAATTAACTGCTTTATAAAACCTAATATTACTCAAGAAAACTATACAAGTTTTCCCAAGTTGAGACATCTTTCTTCATACCCTCTTACAACAGTCGTATCAACTCTAATTAGCACTGACGTGGTACCCACTGAATATTGTACAGGCTGTTCAGAGACTTTGTGTTGCAATGCAGTGTTCCTTTTTATTGTGGGATGACTCGATCAGGACTCCATCAAAATACATTAAGGTTTAATCCATCCGTGTTCTGTGGATGATAGGTGTTGTGAGATGCTTCGTTAGTGTGCTGGTGGAAACTTTCATCCTTCCCTCCTTCTTGGGAAGTTTATTGCTTGAATAATTTAATGGAATAAGTTGTGACAGTTTTAGACTTCCTGGGTAAACATGTTTTAGACGATCATTAGCAACATGTGGCACAAACTTAATGCTGATGAGCGTGGAGTGAGATGGAGAGGGAAAGAACAGAGAAGATATGAGAATCCATTTGCCTTTATGCTGAAGATTTTCAGGCCCTGAGCAAAGGGGAGGAAGTATCCAGAAAATTGTAAGACATTTTATTACTGAGCCAAGTATCCTAAAAAGTACCGAGCTCTCAGACAGATGGATGTTATTGTGTTTTTCTCCTTTCTAAACAGTTGATGAATTCCTTCCAATTAAATGTACGTTTCAGAGTGGGAACATTCCTGTGGCCTAATGAAAGCTGGCCAGACTGGAGGTGATTCATAGTAAGGCTCTCCTTTGTGGGGATCCTCAATTAATCAAAATATTTATGGAGAAAATAATGGAGGTATCAAGCATCTCAGAAATGGAGCAGCTTTCAAATTCTTTTCATATGATCTGTTATTTTTATTGATCTAACTCTGCATGTACAATGTACATAACGCTGTTAGTGATAAAAAGACACTGTTACATGAGAAGAATGTAAACATAATTTTCTTTGCCTCTGTTGTGTAATAAATGTGCGTATTGTTTTTAGCTTGTAAAATCAAAGTAAATTAGTCAGTTACTAATTATTTATTAAACAGAATAGTTGGCAGTGTGAGTTATTTTGGAAGGTTGCATCTCTGTGTGGGCTCCCACTTATATCTCACACTAACTGCATGATATTTTCCTTCACTTCAAGAGTTCTTTGGGGCCTCTTTGCTGTTCCTTTTCTTTCATACCCAGCCTGCATCTCTGTCATAGGCCAGCAGACATTCATCACTTCAGAGAGTGTGTGTGGCGGGGGGAAGAAAATAGGAAAAAAGCAGAAACCAAGTTGTCACAGTTGTCTACTCTTTTTGCATATAGAGATACAAAAAATAAAAGGAATCATTTAGTCTGAGCCACTGAGGAAGAAGCCAATACAAAAGGATAAAATCTGTCAAATAGATTTAAGAGTCAACTCTGTGAAAAAGCTCCTTAAGAGGCTTGCACGTGTAAGAATGAAATTATCAAGAGGTGCACAGAGGTGGTGGAAATCCAGTAGGGTGAATTTTTATAAAACAGATTAGACCAAACCAACAAACCAGACGAAGTATAAGGAACAACCTCTGTTGAGCTATGCTGGATGACCTACTTCAGCCAGTCTTTCTTGGCTTATTGAATGATGTAAAGTGAATGCCAAAGATTAAAAATTTTGTTTGAAAATCCTATACTAATGTTCTAATGCTAATTTTTTCAGGTGGTGATACCCTGCAAGAAGAAGAATTATGATATGACATTAAGGTATACTTAATATACCTTTAAAAAAAAGAAAGAAAGAAAAAGAAAAAAGTAACAAAAAAAGGTTTGGTCTAAATTCCTGTACTAACTTTTACCTTCTCACTTACTACAAGAATACATTTTAATTATAACTCTTATCTTCTAGGGTTTTTCACAAGAAATGGGATTTTGATGACCTCATATATCAGACAATAACATATCCTGGGATAGAAAGAAAATTAAGTTTATGATGGGTGGTTTTATTAAAAAGCTTGCTTAAACTTTATGCTTTTGCCTTTTTTTTCCTCAGTGTGAGAATATTCAACACAAACATTGAAAGAACACCTTTTTCGCTTTTCTTACTCAGTTTGCCTTTGGATTACTTGGAAGAAAGCACAACTTCTCTTGGGTAAATACAGATAACTGCGAGAAAATGCAGCAGCTCTCCTGATTGATATCATAGCATGCCTTAGAAATAAAGTGTTTTGAGGAAGGTCAGAAGGATGTTGGCAATCTTGTATCTTGCTGAGAAGCAGCACTAGTTTCAATAAAGACATTTAGATAATGACTCATAAAGTAGAGAATATCAGGGTAGTGAATTTGTATGATTAATATACTTTTGTAGAAAAGTAGTGCAATAATTTGTTCTGAATTATGATGATGACCAAACTCATTGGCTAATTTGAAGCTCATTGATGGACCTTGCAGGGAGCTGTGGAAAGAAACAAACCATACAACATTTGTGGTATTTTCCTATTTCTGGTGGATGCTATCAGCAATTGTGTGCTAGAAGTGCATGTGTGCTTAGCTGGTGAAGAGAAGAGGTAGCAGAACGGGGCAAGAGAAGGAGTCTCAAGAATGTTTATTTAACACCAGAGCAACATAACTAAAGAACAATCTCATCTTTGTAGGCATAGTGGGGTTATTTGCATCTGTTACAGTTAATTTGGATAGAAAACTTGTAGGCGTGAATGAATTTGGGATGGTGGGAGCAGAAGGAAGCTTTCCGTGGTGCTAGGGTGCCTCGTTCCCCTCTCCTGAAACCTCCTGATGAATGTGCTGGTGGCGGCAGTCAGGAGCAGGATATGGAAGCGTGACGCTTCCTGCGTGCTGTGCCATGTTCACTGTGTTTACATGAAGCACGGGGAAATACTTTCAAGCTGCACTGCTTTTAGGTTAATGGAGAAAACAGATCCAAAAGACTAAGCAAAAAGTCTCTGTGTGTCAAAAGAATATTTCACAAAACATCCACCTGTGTTTCAGACACATAACTCTTATTTCTTTTTTTTTAGCCTTCCCAATTGGCAGAAGGAGCAGAAAAGACCGATTTGTCCCACATCTTGAGCTTGCGTTATACTTAGGATCCCCATTTATCTGCTTAAAGAAAAGAAAAACAAGAAAATGTCAAACCTGCTCCTGAACAGCCCCACCGACATCATCTGCCTGACCATGGCCAGCACTGAGGTTCAGCCTCTGCCCTGATTTGCAGTGTCTGGTATCAATAGCTTGCTTAGTTTATTGAATCTGAGTCTAGTAGTGTGAATTAAATCTCCCCTCTCAACCCATTTTATATATGGAAGTGTTTTAGGAAAAACAAGGTAATTTATTCTTCTCATTTAATTATTTTAATTTAATTTTGATGTTGTTGTTGTTCTACAAGTGTAATTATTATACAAAGTGTTCCCAAAAATCCTAGTAAACAATAGGAAGCCAAGATCAAGACAGATAAGGGATGTCATTATGAGCTATTGTAACTTGTGGCTACGTATGCAGGAAATAATTTTTCTCCTGAACTCTTAATGAATAAAAAGCAAAATAAAAGTCTGCTGATTGCAGGTTCTGTGCATGCTGTGTGTGGGACTTAATGAAAGGACATTTTGGTGTCTGGGCAATAGGATGGAGATTGCCCTATTTTTGGCATAGGAAGAGCTGTTGAGAGGATGAGTGATTTTTGTTTACATGTCTGTGAATTTGTAGCTTCTAATTGCTAATGATTCTTTTTAAAGACATTACCCACTAATACATGAGTATCTGAGGAAGAATTAGGTAAGCACTTAGTAATACTTCCATTCTTGATGGTTACCTCCAGTGGTTGGAGGTGCCCATTCTTAGGCTTCTAAAGGTATCTTTGTTCACAGAATTGCTTAAAAATGTTCTCCACTTCTGCAAGAAGTATGTGCAGAAGCTTTATCCATTGCAATAATTAACTGGTAGACTAACTCCATTCATTAAAAACCAACAAGCATTAAAAAAAACTCACTACGCATGTGAAACAACCCAGCTCCGCCGAAATGAATCAAAATAGTTTGATCTCCAGGACTTTACCATCTACATAGCTACAGAACAAATAACTTGCATGCTTATCCCTGCATGTTCTATTTTCTGTGACTGATCAGTACCTTTCAACTTGCATTTACAGTTCAATCGATGATAATTTCACTGCTTTCTAAGGAGACTTTATTCATGCATTTATATGTTTTACACATGTTCTTTAATCTCTTTCTAGGTATATTCTTTCATTTTTTTAGTAATACAGCTCGACTTAGCACTCTGCTATTGTTGTGGTGTGTGTTTGTTGTGGTCTTTATTGTTTTGTATGTTTTTCCATCTTGTATTCCACAGCCGATTCTTGCAAATTCAAACTGGTATTACACGTTCTGCAAAGTATAGACTTTATTGTTTATCTAGCTGTCTCAATTGCATTGTTCCTGCAGCTCACTCATTTTTGCTAACTATTTTACAAAATTAAGTTTAATATGCAAGTATTCACCCTGTATTACTGGTTCTGCATTTAAATTAATTCCATACCCATTCTTGGTGGCGCTTATCTCTGAGGGTGCAGCAATTAGTTTCATTTTAGATTCATGCAAAGGGCTGCCAGAGAAAACAGAAATAAATGTTCAACAAAATGAACCAAATTTGTTGCACATGGCAGTAGCTCTTCCTTTAAAATGTGAGTTCTTAGGGTTGAAGTTGTAATGCTTAAGTCTCATGGGTGGTGACTGGGCATGGTGGGGAATCGGTGGTGTGGTATCTTGTAGGCTGTTTCTTACTGTTTTGTAGAAAAGGTGTTCGTTATGTACTTTCTTACTCTGATTAAAGGTTTCCCAGATGCAAAGCATAGCACTGGACAAATGATTAGAGCCCTTCTGTTTCTGTACCCCTGAGCTACCAAGCAATCGTATGACTTTGGCCATGCAAAATACTATCTCTATGGAGGTAAATGACTAAAGTTCACAGGCTTTTTTGAAGCTAGGATTTCTTCTTTAATATCTCCTGGGTTCAGGTCCCTGCTGGTGTGGTCTAATCATGGTTTATTGGACAGCCAGGCATGCAAAATAGGAATGTGCTTCATTACCACAAGGCAGTCAAGTGTGTAAGGCAGCAGTACAGAATGTGATTACAAAACTAGGATTCCTGGAGTTTTTTTCAATTTTACTTAAACTTCTCTTGCATTCCCAGTAGGTTTGCAGAGTATGTAAGGAAAAGCAATGAAGAAATCACCATTCTGGGAATCACATAGTGGACTCTGGAGGAAAGCATACAAGCAGACTGCATAGGTAATGCATGTTTCATTTCATTAGTGGTTTGAAATTATGTCAATCATACCATAAACAGAAGCTGACATTTTTGTCTCGAGGGAAACCAAATGTGTAAGTTGAATTTTTTCACTTATAAAAATGAAGTTAGAAGGTATGTTGAAAGGAAAAGTTTTAAAACTTACATTTGTAACATTTTCATAGTTCATAAATACTATTCCAACCAAAAAGCTGAAGAAAATCATGAATGTTTTCCAATTTTTAGTGACAATATACTAGCATTTTATACCTATCAAGTTCTGTGTTAAGTGTCATTCATGTTTCAGTGTTAAGAGGGGGGTAAGGTAGTTAACAACAGAGCCTCCTGCCAAGATTGGATAGGTCTAGATATAACACTAAAAGTTTAAACTTGAAATATTCCTAGTCTTTAGGAAGTTGTGGTGGACTCTCTAATGCTTGCTTTGGGGAATTTGCCACAAGCCTGTGAACTGAGTTTCATTACAGTTCCCAGAATAAGCTGCCTTTTGTAGGAAACTCACCTATTTCAACACATATTCAGCAAAAAGAGTGTTCCTCAAGGAGAGGTTCCTGGTGAGTGTTTTGAGAAAGGCAAATTGAAACAAGGCTATGTTTCTATCTTGATATTAGTCGTATAATGTTCAGGGACTGTGCTAAAACAAGAGCTGAGAGGAGATCAAAAATGGAAAATAGAGTGCAGTTGGACATTCTAGTGTGTGTGATTTCAGTTTTGTTATTCTCTCTATTCTTTAGTTTGATTTATCAATCCCTTTGCCATTTGCTTCCTTGAGTTCCTCTTCAGTATGGCCAAACTGAGAGGTGTGAGATCAAGGTCAGCAATTTGGTAGGCTGAAGGATGGAATAAGAGGCTCCATCAAAGTGTTAGATAAGAGAGGAACTTGGATGTGATCTAGCAAAGAACAGGAGGAGACGGAAAAATGAGGTTAGGATTACCTGAATGAAAGGGTCCTGTAAACACTGATCGAGTTTCACATTCTTGTTCTGCCTTTTTGTGGGAAACTGGTAGAGTTTGTTGGGAAGGAAAACCAAAAAATGGCAGTCTGTCCCTGCCTATTAGCTGCCTGTTCACTTTTCTCTTTATCAGAGTGTTTTGCTGATTCCTAACCATGCCGCAACATGATGCCTGGGAACCTTCTTGCAGCAGAAAGTCACATTTTACTTATAATGAATGAAGCACTTTTTCTGTGGCACATTTTTAGTGTGTGAGAGTTTGTTTTGTTGTTAACTTAGATTTGGATTACTAATTTGACATTGTGTAATATCTACTGAGAATAATTTGCACGTGGAAACATCACAGAAATTAGGGATTTCACAAGACATTTTGCTTACAGGTTTTTTTCTCCATCTGTTTGAGATACTTGTTTGCTTAATAGACCTTCCATAGTCTCCTAAAGGCCTGACTGTTACAAGGTTAGCTAGAAAGAGAACACTTGTATTTATTCAGGAATATTTTCATAATGTGCCAGAGCTCACAAACTGTCTGTAAACCAAGGATGCATGGGATCCCTTGGCTATAATCCTATAAGCACAGAGAGGTGAAATAAAGTTGTTTATAACAAACAAAAATAATGGATAGCTGAAGGCAGAGAGAAACCTGAAGCTGATAGACAGCCAAAATTACAAATGTAAAATTTACTTCCTGAAAATTGCAGCAGCTCTACATTGGCAAGTACCTTCTGTGGTTTGGAAATTAAATATTATTAAACGTTAATCCAGCAGGCTCTCCTCCTCAGGCCAAGTGTAAGGAAGCAAAGCAGAAGAGGCAAGCCTAAGCCCATGCTTGTCAACATCTCCCTGCATGGTCAGGATGTGGGTGTGCAAGTCATGCTCTTGCCTCCACAAACCCCTACCAGTGCTGGTGGCAACACATTCCCAGTAGGAACTGGCTCCAGCTTTCTCAGACTTGAGTCATGTCACTTGCCTGTGAGACGTACTAGAGACTCTGAAGAGTCTCGGATATTTTGCACCATTTTATTAGTTATTTACAGGAACAACCCATGGAGGAAGTGAATAACCAGCTGCAACGAAGTGAAGGAGAGCACAGCTGGAGAACCACCATTTATATCACCATAAATTCTCATATCAAATTGCTTGAGAAGAGAGAATTCTGCCAAGGCAGCAAGTACCAGGTGTTCTGAAAACTAAAAACTGCATTTCTATGTTGGAAAGTCTAGTGTGTGCTTCTGCTGAACATCACAAAGCTGCACATCTGCCCTGCTGTGCTGCCTTATCTGCATCCAGAGTCCCTGGAATAGGGGCAGCATGAGCAGTGGTCAGATTCGTGCTGTCACTTCCTTTTCCCCTTTAAATGCCTTAAGTTTCATCCATATGTCTGCTTAATTATGACCTCCAAAGCCATAACTTTTCAGTGAACTTACTTTTGTTAGTCTTTTATCCAAGAAATGAAAAGGCTTCCTACATTTGTTCCAGTTTAGCTATTGCCAGCCTGTGCAGTAAAAGAAGTTAACAGGTAAGTTTAAAACTTAATGTGTGGAGTTAGCTGCAGTGTGTCTCTTTCTGCAAAATGCTGATGATGCCTTGCACCTTCTATGACAGAGTTCACATGCCTGTCCCTATCTGCTGCCAAATGTAGTGGTAGGAACAGTGTGATTCAGCCTTTGGCTACTTTGCTTGGCTACTTTTCTAAGGAAATAAATGGTGCATTATGTTATGTAGGTACCTTTAAACAGTAATAGGAAAAAAAGATATTTTTTTTCTTAATTAGCGTCTGTTTCTAAATGTATTGCATATTGAAGTCTCATTTATTGGTAATGTAGCATCATAAGTTTGATTATTGTACATGAAAAAAAAAGAAATTATGTTAAACATAATATCAGTTACTACTAAAAAAATTACGCCCCCTACACATTAGATGAGTCACAGCATTTAGTTATGCAGGGTCCCTGGGTCCCCCCCTAAGTAATTTGTGAGATTTCTGAGAATAGATCATGTAAGATTTGGTTAATAATGCTGGAAATATTTGCATGAGGGATCAGAATATCCTGTCTTTGAGATGCAGTGTTTTGCCCTGAGCTTCCTGCCTGCTAAGAAAAATAACAGAAGTGCTTCTAATATTCCTGGTCTCCAACAGACTGTCAGGAAGATTCAGGATTGTGTTTATCAATGACCAGCTCAGTAAAACTTTCATGTGGAACTGCTAATTTAACTTCTGTAAAAATGAAACTTTTTTTTTCCCTCTAATGACTAAAAAGAATATTAAAAACCTTTTGAAAATGACACTACCACAGTCAGCAGTGCTTTAGTAGAAATAAGCAGCCTTAGGGAAATTAGAGGAAGGAGAAGATTTTACTAGTTAATTATTAGATCCTTTTATGCAAGGAAACCTTACTTACTAAAGTAATCCCATTTAATTTGCCTTCCCTCTTGAAATGTGTCTGCTTTTTCGAAGGCAAAAGGTATTATGTCTGGGTAAATGTCTGCAGCGGAGAGCTGGATTCATGTTCTCCCACAGGAGCTTTGAACTAGAGCATTTCATCTTTCAGACTCTAACCAGCCTGAAGCTCACAGGTGACATTCCTTTTCAGGAACTTCTACATGTTCTGATATGCTTCTCCAGAGTTAAGCAACTGAAACCGTGCATACCAATACCAGTGTAATTCTAAATACACTGGAAACCTTTGGATTGTGTGCAGTCATTTGACATCAAAACCAGATTTATCTCCTTACAGGGTCTTTTTGCTTCACCTTTCTAGTCTTTGACCATAAGACTATCTCAAAGTGGAAGAAACCAAAGTTCTACATCGTGAAGTGGAAGAAACCAAATTTCTTGGTGTGGAAATGTCGAATGTGAAAAATAATTTTATTTCAGTCAGAACACAAAATAAGAACAACTATCAGAACACAAAATTAAAAATACTTTACTAGAAAAGGAGAAACTCTTTGCACTTAGGCCCTGTTCTTCAGCTATCCAACCTAATTATCTGACTGTAGCCCATATCATTTAGAAGAGGAAACCCAGAAAAATCTGTTTCCTCCAGATCATGTTGACGTAATGGTGTACAAGGTAATTAATATTCTGGATTTCAACCTGACTGGCATTCTCAAAAACAAAATGAGACAAGAAAATAACCAAAACATTTCCTTTCCTTTCCAGAGAAAGATAAATAGGAACAACTAAACAAGCTCCAGCAAACTTTAAAATCTGATCTGAAGTTGAATATTATTAACTAAAGATGATTCCAGAGTCATCAAACTGGTAAGAGTTGTTTCACTAAATAAGCCTCCATTTAGTAGAAAGAAACTAACGGTAGCTAGAAATGATTAATTCAGAACTGAAGTTTCTGCCTATAAAACTAAAAGCTGAAGATCTGAAAAACCCAAACATTCTCTAGACATCAGGGGAAGCAAAGTAAACTCTGAAGGTCTTTCCAATCCTTTATCAAAACATTTACCAGTTTTCATTGTCCTGAAGCTATTTATTTAGGAAACAACTCCCGGAGATATGAAATCTGCAGGAAAAGTGCAACAGATCTCAATGTGGAGACACCAACTATTTCAGTATATCGCATCTGACTTGAGCTTACAAAGCCAAGCAAGGTGCTTTTTACTGTCCTCTCCCCTATTCTCTGCGTAGTTTGAATATAGAGTAGATGATTAGGCAATTCCCTAGCCAGGGACACATCTAGTATATAAATGAACAGATCTCAACCCATTCTATCTTCCTGTACTTTGCTGAGAGAGAGAGAGATAGAGAGAGGGTACGTGTCTTCTCCAGGTAAGTTACTATGATACTTGTGATGAACTGGTTCAGTTGACTCTTCTGTTATCTATCAACTGCCAATATCAAAACAGGTACAAATTTTGGTGGCTTTTAAAGATGCCTTTTTGGGCAAAAGGGTATGTGTGGCAAGAGCTTTGCTTTTTTACCAGCTTCAGGTGGTTCTCCTTCCTTCGGCCACCAGGTACAAGGGTGGTGCAGGATGTAAAACAGATACCAACTGCATCTGATTTAATGAGTGCAGTTTTTAAATAAATAATTTTAAACAAAATTATCACTTAAGTTCCTGATATGTGAGTAAAATTATGTATCCAACAACAGATACACAAACCCCTTGAGTGCTGCCAATGAATACAAGTTACTCAAGCAGACATGTTACAGATTGACTTAGTGACTCACGTTTTGGCAGCTGCCCTCTAAACAAAGCTACTGAATCTGCTGGAATCTGGCAAATCACAGAACTTATTGTGCCGCTCACTGTGTAAGATATGCTATGAAAAATACTAGAAAGTAAAAGAATTGGTCAAAATGCTTAAATAGCAATGAATTATAAGTTTACAGGAGGCTTTTATAAATCCAGCTGCAGTACTCTGAGTTTTAATCAGACATGCATAATATGTATTAAATCCAAAGGAAAAAATGCAAATCCAAAAGCATTCTCTGCATTACTGTAAATTTCTGCAGTTTACACTTTTCCTTTGGGATTCATACAAAATTTATTTTTAATATTAGACTAATTTTTATCTAGTATTTAACCCAGAACTGCTTGGATTAGCTTGGATGATTAGATGTTTCTGTTCATTTATTCTGAATGTTTTGAAAACAGCATAAAAGTAAAATAATCGCTTGACGGAAAGAAGGAAACAAAATAATAACTAATAACTAAAGTTCTATAGGTCTGATATTTTCTCAAAGCTGTAACACTGTAAAGGTGGCTCATTTCATAGAAGAGGTATTCATGCTTCCTATTAATATATGACAACAATATAGACCAGCCTAAAAAAAGAGCAAAATGCCCTCATACACTACAGTTTTCTAGGAACAGGTATTGAACAGTAATATTTTTGAGGATGCTTTTACTTAATGTAAAATTCTCTGCTTTATTGTCAGAAATTTATAAAGCAAAATTTCTTATGAATACTGGAAACGTAGAATGACTTCATGCTATAATGCTGGGGTCTTTATAGGTAGTCATGTACTAATCTGCACTGATGACTAAAAACATCATCTTATGGCAGCTGTTTTCCTTCTAGCAACCTCTAGAGTGCTGTTTTTGACTTCTACGTCTTCATTCCTTTTCCTGAAGAGGAGGGTAAAGCTATTCAAAAGAAATTAGTTTTCTTTGCCAGTGGCATTTCTTTTAAAGGTTAAACCAAAAATCTGAATTTTGGCCCATCTCAACTATCAACAGATCTTAACACTTTGTCACTTATGTTAGTGGCTAATGCCATGTAAGTTAATACTTTCTTCTGCATTTTCTCCAAATTGTGCAGCTCAGAAGCTGTCACTCAATAAATTTAGGGATGAAATGTAGTTGTCCTGCACACACCAAAAATGATTATATAAATAGATGTTTGAAGAATAAGATGGCTAACTAAGTCTCTAGACCACAGGGACAGTGCAGTAGGCATTTAAGAGGGGGGCAGACAATACAACTTATTTCTGTGGTGGACTCCTGCATAGTTCTTTCCTTCTCTCATTGCAAGAGTTGTCCAAAATGCTGAGTCCTCCCAGAAGTCCTCCAACTTCACCTCAAAAAGAGGTGAAATTGCATGTCTCCAGGCCTGTATATCATCATGCTGAGGAACTTGATGCCTCAGTGCTGTATGGGCCTTCTCATGGACTTGTGTCTATTGCACAAATCTAGACTTTAGTTCATTTGACTAGTTCACAAGGTGCAGTCCTGCTGAACTTTGAGATCTGAACATATGCCTGAAGTTAAATATGCACTTCAGTGTTGCCAAATACAGGCATTATGTATGGATGCATGCAGAATTACCTGAGAGGGGAGGAAAAAAAAAAAAAAAAGGTTTTGTAATTGACAGCAGCAAGGCTTGATATTTCCAAAAATTAAATATATGTAGCTTATTCAAACAACCATAGTTGCTCTTCCAGCTATAACTAATCCAAAATGCTATTAAAAGTCTACTATTTTTTTTTAATCTCAGTTAAACAGACCTCACAGCTCTTAGTTGGCACACTGTTGTATTTTCATTCATACTATGAACTTACTTTCATGGTCAAATGTTTTGAGAAACTCTCCTTGGAAATGAAGCTTGACTTTCATCCCAAAAAGTAGAGCAGTTGCTGAACCCTTTTTTTTTTTTTCTTTTCCTAAGCTGTATAAATATTTTTCTCCAACATTTTATGATATGATTACAAAGTTAGGGGAAAATTAGTGGCTAAAAGCAGCCTTATTATTCATACCAATAAGTGGACAAACAGTACACTTCATTACTTTTACAGATGAATCCTGCTCTTTCAGCTACAAAGTTCACAGACATGAATATTGTAGATGAATATATACTCTGATAGAACTAGCTGCTTCTTACCTTCAATTCAGTTAAATAATACCAACTTTATAATTTATGGAAAAGTTTTGTTTTTCTTCTGTTTTGTTTTTTCTCTTTAGCAGTCAACATAATAGATATAACGAAAAGTGAAATGTTCAGATGATTTATTTAATGATTTTTTTCAATGAACACAGTCCCTGTGATAGACCGACTGATCCACAGATGATGTGGATCATATTGATCATATTGTTTTGATCATATTGTACTAAGTTTTTTTTTTTTTAATAGAATTCTTTACTCCTTTAAGTATACAATGCTGTACAATAATTAGGATGTCAGTGTATAGTTGCTTCTGCTTTTCTTTTGTCATCATTCTCTAGCTGGGTAGCTTTTAAAGGGATAGTATCATTTTCCCCTCCTTTTCTGCAAATAGAGTACACTATTAATAGCCCTTTATTAATATTAACAGTTAAGACAACAGAAGGAGTAGGGAAAACCCATACGAAAAAGTAAATTCCTACTGCCATGAAATATTTGGGAAGTATCCAGATTTGATTAGTCTTTATCTGTTGGAGTGTAGCCAGCTGCTTGCACAGGATAAACCTACAAGATCAGGCCTAGGCTGTATAGTTAAGTGTGTAGAATCCCAAGCATTTTAGTGAATGAAATTTGTCCACCTGTGATAATCTATAAAGCAATATAGAAAATAATGTAACAGAGCAATTTGCCTTAGCAGATGGAATTTTAAATGTACATGAGATGTCAATTGTTGCATATCAGTTAATGGAAGAGTGTTTGAATTAAAGAGCAAATCAAATTTTAATTTAAAAAATTGAGAAAAAATGCAAATTATACGTGATATAATCTGTTCAATGAAATATGCATTAAGCAGATTTTAAATGACTTTAGCATACTTCATCCACAGACCTGAATTTGCAGGTGAGCATGACTGATAAATAATGATTTGCAATTTTTGGAGTTACAAGCTTCTTATACTTATCTCCGTTTATTGCCCTAGAAATAAAGATAGCTCCTATTGTATGTTTTTGGACAAATAAATACTCTGTGTCTATGGAGATATATAGATAGTCATATAGAGAAGGTGTTAAAATGAAAATGTATGATGTTAGTATATGCAATTTTTCCCAGAGAAGAATGGGAGTAAAAGATGAAGTACTACTGTTCATTTCAAAGTCTAATAATGTGTGAATACCTAAGTGCATTTTCTCTAGTCTTTCTCGATGTACACAAGGAAAAGTAACACTCCGAAAACAGAAATATTTTTGATAACTGTAAGCTAATTTGTAAGCATAGAGGTTAGTAGTGTTTTTAAACAGACTATAAACTAACACTATACGTATCTGAAATGAAATTGCCAGAAGGATTTTGTACAAGGAAGCTGATCCAGAATAAGAGGCGCATTCCAGTATTCTCTTTACCTATTTCTTGAGAATGGTAGCATTCGGATATATAGAGAGTTAACTTGTAATCTGCTCATAGTGTTAATTGCTGTAATATATCTTCAAGGCCAAACATTGTGCAAAATCTTGAAGTGTTAGTCATTTGTGTAAATAGGAATGGATACACGAGCTAAGATAGAACTATTTTTCTGAAGAGTTATAAATTCCCATGTTCTAAAAATGTCTTTATTTCCTCTTCTCTTTTTGTGGGTTTTGTTTGCAGCTGTGGGAAAGTGCAGTCAAAGTGGGTTTTGCACTTTTTTGTCTGAGAGCAGGCAGAAGTGTGCTTGTTCTCATCTCCTGTAACGAAGAGTTCAAAGAGAGTCCTATGAGACTGAGAGTCCTATTTCCTCTTCTTCTCTCTTTAGTTCTTTAAGACGTTAACTGCTGAGGAAAGCAGTTTTGCTTTTGTTGTTGCAAAGGAAAAAAAGACACTACTGAAGCATCTTGGGCTGTTTTCATGAAGCACCGTCTGAGCTATTAATCAGGCCTCAAAGTTTATCTGAAATCAGTGAAATAGTGATGTTTTAAGAGATGGTGACTGATGCTGAGGAGAGGCAGTTATTACATTTTCATGTAGCTGAAGTTAGCTTAACAGTGAAATGTTTTTATGCTTAAGGTAGTCCAGGTAAAAGGTATAAAGAAGGAAATAGTGCAGCCATGGTGGTAGACTAGAGCAGTGACTTTTGTTCATTCAGGCTGGATGTGACTAGTGTAAAGCTTTGCTTCACAAGGCCAGTTCTAGAGCATTAAACTGTCCTGAAATCCTGGACAGTGCAATTCTGATGGCCAGGCTTCCTATGCATGCATGGTGGATAGGTCTGTATTACAGGCTGACATGTGAGCTAGAGATCAATGCTAGTCTACTACCCGCAGCATTTAATTAGCAGTGTTCTAATGTGGCACTGTTTTGCTTGGAATTAATGATGCTCTCTTATACCAACTGCAGTGTGCAGGAAGCACAGGCCATCAAGAGATTTTATGGGGTTTGCACCCAATTTGCCTCCTTGAACAATCCTTGAACACTCTCCTGGTTATCCCTCAAAACCGTCTCTTTACTCACATGCCATTCTGCCCAGCATGAAACACCTACCCTCAGTTGTATTAAAATACCTCTTTGATGGGCAGGCTTGCAGCTCATATGAACAAATTAAAATTATATTTTAAAGCAATAAGGGTGTCTCCTGAGCCACATCTTCTCCATTGCAGTGTCCCTAGGCAGTAAATTGTACTAAAGAAATTGGAGAAGTGGTGATCTTTGTCTTGAATACTTTTTTCTTACTATACCTTTGTTCAACAAGATACCTTGAGTAGGATCCAAATTGCAGCAGGGACAGAAAGGAGGACTCAGAACTTCTGTCATTTGGGAGGGTGAATACGGGTGTTTTTTTAGAATGGACAAGCTTTGAGCTGATTTCAATTGTCAAATACTATTATGGAAAATATTCTTTTATTGTGTTTTCTAATACTATTCCCAAAAGACAGTTTAGACTATGAGCAGAGCAAAACCTCAAATTCTGAGAAGGTGGGAGGTGCAGAAGATATTTACAACCAGTGCTAGCTTTATGTAATTCAGGAAGTAATCTCCAGACATAAACTAGCCCAATTCATATAAAAAGTCTTACAGGTACCCTTGACCTGAATAGACCAAGCTCTATCTGAGCCACAGTTCATCTGACACATGTTTCACGAAGGACACCACGCGTGGCTCACGTGCACAAAGGTTATTCACAGGATCCATAACTGAGGGCACATGTTAACTTTAATAATAAAAGTTAGTTTGAAGGAGAGATACAGAAAAGAAAGAAAAAAAGAAAGAGAAAAGGAATAAGGAAGACTCACCAGTTGCCAGTTGAAAAAGAAACACGAGACACCAATCCTGGTCAGGTCCTCCAGTGCAGTGTTCCTCTAATGCTTTTCCCACAGTAACTCTGGAGTGTTCATCCAGAGTGAAACTTGTCATTAGTTGCTTCAGTTTATGATGCTATTTTGATACATAGTTGAAGCATAGTTTGGGTCAAGCGTGTGTATTATATGCAGCTTCACTGGTAAGCTTTGTGCATGCATAGCACTGTGTAGTGCTTTTGGATATTTAAATGGCTGCTCTCTACTTTGTTGCTCACTAATTCTTGTTTTGCCCCTAAGGTAAACCAAAGAATAGGAAAGAGTATCAGGGAATGAAGAGGTAGTTGTCAGGCTTGGGGTTCTTATCAGAACCAACTTTAACAAAGATATCTGGGTTTGAGGCCGGACGAAAAGCATCATGAGAGCAGCAAGAGGAAAATATAGGTACAGCAAATTATCTGAAAGGTTGCATAGCTGCAAGTGAATGGCTGGAGCTGCAGTTGTAGACTTTGGTGTTACAAAGGTAAAGGCATGCAAGCTTTGGGCAGTAATGTCCCGAAGCTGTATGGCAAGCACCAGTCTATGCAAGCATATTTTAATATAGTAGTTCCTATGCAATTTGATATAAAGAATGAACATCATGGGAACTGTGTTTTTATTTATCATGATATTCATTTCATTTCTTTTGAAGAGTCCCACTTTTCACTGTCACTTAGATGGTGTGTGCTAGGTTTCAGCATCGCTGTTTTTGTTCTTCAGTGTTATTTCCTACTTTGGGGTGAAAGCAAGAGGGCCTTAAACCCTCTGATGAAAAATAAAAGCTGTGCGAGAGTGTAGTTCTGTACTGAGAAATGCTGCTGCAGTAGTGGTAGTAGCCTCTGTAAGATTTGCCCAGCAGATGCCAGCAGTGAATTACCACAGAGCTTGTCAAAAGTTACAGCAGCTTAACTGTTGTGGAGAGACTTACTGCTTAGAGCCTGATTGCTTGGAATAGACTAGCTCTGTCTATTAAGATTAATTTTTTATTCCAAAGCCCCTCATCTTGTCCTCTGAATACTTAAAAATAGTATGTTAGGCCATTTTTGTACACATGTCAGAAAACGCTCAGGTCTGTAACGCTTTGTTTGTAACTACTTCTAAATAGCCTCTCAAATAATGGGATTAAGTTATTATTCAAAAGACATATTTTAGATTCAGATTGCCCTAAATATTACATTTTTTTACCTGACGGTTCTATTCTTTTCCTGTTTATTGTCCCCTTCAACATGAGAGCATAACTCTTCTTGTTTACTCTCCCTCTCAGTTTGAGTAACAGATTTGACCTGACATTTGGCTGTTCCTTTTTGTACTGGAGGGGAAAAAAAAAATCTAAGTCATATGATATTATCCTTCACTTTCATTGAACCATCTGGACTTCTGGAGCCGGAGCTGAAAACTGTCAACTTCTCTTGATGTAAAGCAAATAGACTTAGCTGAAAGGGGAAGTTAAGGCTGGAGAATCACCCTGTAGAAAGCTGCGAGCAGTTCAACACTTAGAGGAAGGAAATCATTAATTGTCAAAGAGCCCCATCCTGTCCAAAAGCAAAAGCATTAGATATCTAATGCTGCTCCCTCAAAGATTAGGTTTATATGCAAGGCTTCAGTGGAAACTAGAGTTGGTTTTACTGGTAATTGTTTTTGCTGTTCGCAAATGGAAGAGAAATCTGTTCTCCCCTAAGATGTCTTTAACTTAAAGAAGCTGCAGGAAGGACTAATTACTGTGCTGATGTTTCCCCCAATAATAAAATGACCATTTATGATACACATGATACAGTTTCAGATCCTCTTAAACAGCACAGCAGTGAATTAGGTACCTTTCCATAAAGATGTTCTTAAATCAAGGCAGTAACTACATACCAATAAAGGAACACTGTCACATCACAAAGAGATTAAGTTGACTTATGATTTTGGCTTTCATGTGTGATCACAGTGGTAAATATTGAAAGAATAGATTTCAGTAATAATATTTATTTTTTATACATCAGAAAGGCTCCTGTTTGAGACTTTGTATTTGGTATATTAAGGAAATGTAGAATTGAAAATTCATTACAATAATGAGAATTATATGAGTCTAGATTATTACTTGTCATTTTATGTTCTTGGCAATTAACATTTCTCAAAATATTCTTTCCTTTTGGCTGAATCTCTCTACAAAATTGGCACAGTCTGAAAATTATGATTTCCTAGGCAAAATAGAATAAGACTTGGAATTATGTCAAGACTTATAACTGAAGACAAAGCTTCAAAACAATCTTTGTATGGAAATGAAATTCACTGTTTCTCCCTCTAACTCATCTTTCTACCTACTGTTTCCCTGCCTGTTTCTGTCTGTAACTCAAACACATGCTCTTTCTTTTGCTTTTTGGAAGGCTCCCAAAGGTTGTGGAGAAGTTTTACAGGAAAACTTTCCAAAAAGTATTAGGACTTGCTCTTCTCATAGAGATAAGACCCTCAGATGTGTTTTAATATGTAGAGCTGAAGCTGGAAAACCATCATATTTGTTTTGGGGCATTTTTTTTAATCTATTAAAATATAGAAATTTGGGGTTTCTTCCTATTTAACTCTGCATCATCAAGAGCTCTTGGCTGCTTCCTTGTTACTTTTAGTGAGTTCCAGATGTCCTAATAATTTGAGATTTATCATTGTATAAATATTTATTTGATCAAATGAGCATGCATTGCATTCTGAGACTTCCTTATCAGATGATCAGATGAAAGTTAACACTGCCTTTCATGACTTCATGCTATATGGCTTTTATCTGAAAACCCCTGTCTTTTGGGGCTACAAAAATAATCGGAAAGATAAGGCCTGTACATATGATAAAGATATGTCTTTAACTTTTGAGTTCAGCTTTTCCAGGTGTCCTGGAGTCTAACTGCATATGTTTTTAATCTGTGTGACTCTTGACAAGCCACATAAATTGAATCCATTCTTGGAATCCTACCAATTCTCAGAATTAGAATATTTTACTGGTGAAATACTCCAGGTTAATTATGCAAAGTCTAAAACTATTGGCTCTTTGGTTCTTATGAACTTTAAACTTGTTTCCTGTCTCTCTCTCTTTTTTTTTTTTTTTTTTCCCTAGGGAGCTTATGTAGTAGTTGCTGACCTTTTATTATTTAGGTTCTTCAGTTATATATTCCTTAACCGATCCCTTGGAAAATTCAACCCTCCCTCTTTAACAGGTATTTGGCAGGGGGTAGGGGAAAAGGGCAGCAAGGAGTAGATATGGGCAAAAGCAATGATGACAACAACATGTCAGCAATACATGTTATACAATATTTTCAGCATTGTCTGAACTATGTTATTAAGTGAAACAGCTGAGTTGCTCTCTAACTTCATATGGTTTCTGCTCATTTTGGTTTGCAATTGTTAAACCTCCTCTTGTTTGTTAGCTATAGAAATACTGCTTAACTTGGAGGGAAGCAGAAGACTACTCATCTAAAAAGAAGTAAACTGACCTTTCTGTTTTATATTATGCCTTTTGCTCCATTTGGCCAGGTATTAAGGAATGTTCAGAGCTCTTATATCACACTCTGATGTTAATGAGAGGAGAGTAAAAATGAATATGACCAAGACAGATATTAGTTTTTCAACCATGTGGATATGCAGATACACTAGGAAAAAGTTGCTGTTAGTGCCGTGTGTGCATTCAAAGCAGACTTTTAAAATATTGTTAACAGAGTCAAAGTTGGGGGAACAGAGCTGGGAGGTGGAGGAGAGAAATGGTGATTTATTCAAGGTATGCCTGCTGCTTTTCTTCCCACATTCATATTCACTTCCTGACTTCCCCACAAGATAAATATTAGTGTTGTTCTATTATTTTCAGTTACAGTGCTAAAAAAAACAATGCTTAAGTCAGTGAAATTAAAGTCAGTGCTCCCGAGGAGGGCATCTGTTAACTTTTCCCAGCTCTCTTAGGGGTTCATAACTCTGTCTATGCTGTGAGCATAAATTAGTTACTGTGTAAAAATAATTTTTTGTCAGGCACATAGCCCACAGAGCACTAAGGTTTGTTTCAGAGATGTAGCCAGGGATTGAGAAGATCCAAATGGAACTAAGAGAGTATGAAGTGTGGGATTTTTTGTTCTAGTTGCATTGCTGTTAGCTGTTATTTGACATTTTTCACTTAAGAGCAAATATTATAATACCAAAATGGAAGTACAAAGTGTAGAAAACAAACAAAACATTTTGTTTTTAACTGAGATTTTAATCAACCAAGACAAGAAATCAGATTTACAGATGGAGGAAAATTGAATTTAAAGGTCACTGAATAGAAGTTTCAAGCAATGCCCAAGTATTTATTCTTGTATATACAAAGTCAGAAAAATCTTATATATATATATATATATATATATTTTATATATGTATAAAAGAAAAAATATTTTTAAAGTATTTCATAAATAGCTGAAATCCAGGAGGAAAAAAAAATCTGTACTTTCTTGCATGACATGTAACATCAGTTGCATTTATAAATGAGGAAGGAGAATTTTGCCTCTTGTTGTATTTTACATACTCCTATTAGGACAAAAATATCCTGACTCCTTACAGGTATACTTGTGTTGTGATGCCCTCAGCTGAATTCCTGGCATGAAGAATTCAGGATGTAAGCAAGTATACCTTTGTTACAGTAAAAGAAATTATATAAAGAAGTAAATTAGGTCCATCACAATATGCTTGGGGTACGCAGATCAGATAATTGCACAGAACTACCAAAAGGAAAAATCTGACCCCCGACTTGTGCATAATTAACAATTTGCAGAGCAGTGTGCTTATTCTACTAAAAAAAAAAAAAGTAAACCCTGTTAGTGCTTAAAGAATCAAAATAAGACAGTAACACCTTCCTGCATCAGATTTTCTCTTCCATCTTTGTTATTGGGTGCAACTGTTTAAATATTTTCTCTGCTCTACATGATCTTTTTTTCCAAAAAATATATTTCAAAAAATATATATTTAATAAAAGTAAACAAAAAGGCATAGAACAAGTACTTTTATCTCTTTGATGGTGAAAAAGGCAATTGGTTGTATTGTTGAAAATGAATCCCTTGTGATGCTGTAATCTTCATAACTTCTCCATTTAGAGTATCATCTTCAATTATTGTTATCAGTCCTTCAGCTATTATTGATGGACTAAAAAGAAAAAAAAAAGTTTTTTGTTTTTTTCCTGTTTGGTAGTGTGATAGAATATGTGAAATATGTGAAAAGGACAAGCAAAGACACTCAGTGGAAATGTATATGCCCTGCAAATAAAACCATCTACTATTTGAATAGTATTTTCAACAAAAGCAGAAGAATGATAAGTGTTTCAGGAAGGAAATCTAATCTTTCTAGTTAGGACAAACAGCTGCAACTTTACAAATCATCATGAGTTTGCTTTAGTCATTGATAAATCCCTGTGGACATCCAGCTGCCACTGGGCTTTCTATCAAAGTTTTCTCTGTCAGGGCAATGGACAGAAGTGATCTTTACACAATCCTCTGCAGCTCTTTACTCTTGAATTATCATAGTTCAGTAACAGGACTGTCATACAAATTAGTGTGAGGAGAATTTTGTCACAATTTGTTGTGTTCAATAGGTGCAGTATAGCTGACATCTAAAAAATCGTGGGCAACATAACATACTTGCATGATTTCCTAAGTGTCTGAATGGCTAATTGTTAGGACTAAGAAAATATTCCAGAAATATTCCAGTTTATTTGTGTCCTGTTCTTATAAACTTTTCTAGGTGTCTACTTTGGTCCCACTCAGTGGCCTAGATAAGTCTTTGGTCTAATTTTCCGTGGTTGCTACTATATTCTTAGGAACTTGGTCTATTATTGTCAGTTGTTTGGTTTCTTCACAATTTCAAAATCTAGGGAAACCCAATTCAAAAGTCACTCTCTGTACTTCATAACAAGTTTGATTAAACAAATTTATGGAAGAACAGTCCACCAAGGGCTACTGCAAGTGCTATTACAAGAGCGCCATGCATGCTTGTTCTTCATTTACAAAGGGCAAAGAACACTGTATCTAACTTTACTTACTCCATCACACCATAGAACTGCATCATATTTTTGATCTCATCCTTGTATGAATAATATTGTCCCATATTCTCTTCTTTATCTATTGACTGAAGAATTGGTGTGTTGACAAATCCTGGACAAATAGTGTTGAGTCTCACACCATAGTTTTCCATACTAGCAGCTAACTAGAAAAGAGATATAAGTTAGGCATTCATCATCATCGCTTTAAACAATATTGTAAAAGTAATTTTGCAAAGAAGGCTTAGCATCGTGTTTACATCCTTGCCTGACAGACCATCTTGTTGATACTGGTTGTTTTATTACAACAGCTAAGCTTGAAGTATGTTTTCTCTAATAATAATACTTTTTTTTTTTTTGTCCAACATACTTTTCTAGAACAATTCTACAGGAAAACAAGATTATTTCTTAGCACAGCCGTTTATCTATTTTTTTTGTTACTAATGCTTTTGATATTAACTATATTCTAGGGTGCTAAAACTGTATGGGGAATGGTAGAACCCTTCCCCTGTGATGTCTGTAGCACAGGAGAAACCTGAAGCTGGGGGAGTTTTCTTAGTCATGATCCAGAACTTAAGAACTACTGCTGATATATCTGTGCCCCACAGTAACCATAGTTGTTCAACAATAATTAAATTATTCTCCCCCAGTATGATATAAATGGTCATTTCCACGATACGATACGATAGGAGAAAAGTGACTGAAATCGTAGCTGTTTTGTGTTAGGCCTCGTGTTGGGCTCTTAGTCTTGCCTGGTAGGTGTAACGTTCCTCTGTGTTTGGCCCATGCTTCCTCTCCCCAACATTCCCATGTTCTATAAACAGGCAGTATTTCCTCCCATTTTCTTCAAACTTTGTGTTGTTGCTGAACTCATGTTGTAAAATTTAATAATCTTATGAAAAAATAAAACCGGAAAACAAGGTTTCCAGCTCATGCTGTGTCTAATAGGTGATATGCGACAACTATCCAAGTTGATCTGCTTAAGTAAATCTTTTTTACGTGATGGGAGAGCAAAATATGAACCTTCTGGAAATTAGACTGGAAGTCTTATATAAGCAGGCTATTTTTAAGATGAACATGTAATTAGCCTGTTTATTAATACTCTTACTTACTAATGTACCTCAATTTATTTTCTCATACTTCTTGTGAATTTAACTAGAAAATATTGGAGTCAAGGGGTAAGACTTACTATATTCTTGTGTAGCATTTAATATGACCCATCCGTAATGTGTCATTTTGCATTTTTTTTAGCAAATTAACTAAAAGTAAGAAAAAATAATAGGCCACAACTTTGTTGAACTCACTTCCTGCATACTTCAGCATCTATTAATCATAAATGTCATCAGTGTGACTTACAACTAAGGTAATTAAAATGTTAAATGACTGGTATAGAGTTATGAAAAATATTGTTAAGCTTAGATAAGGGTTTAGGACTTTGAAGTTTAATACTCCGAATCTTTCTCCCAGGATCCCTAAACTTCAGATCAATCATAAACCCACACATGCCTTATTTATTCCATCTTTGCATTCCCCTTGTGAAATGAGGGAACCTCTGCTATTTCTGGAGCCTTCATTTGTTTCAAGAAAATTGTTTCTAGTTGTGTGGCAATAGCGAAGAAACTTGAGAAACTTAGCCTGTTCCCCAAGAAGCTGATGATACTGATTTTGAAAATGCATACTTACTGCTATTGATCGTGTGAATCCAATTACACCATGTTTTGTAGCACAGTACACTGGCTGGAATGCAGCAGGCATGAGTCCTTTTTTTTAAAAAAAAAAAAAAAAAAAAGGCAGCTGAAAAAAGATATTGGTCACCCCTACTTATGATTATCTTCAACACACATACAGGACAATAATAGAGTAAATGATGAGTTGTAGAGAAATGAAAAGGTGGGCAGTTTTGCAAAAATTTGCAAAATATATTTTGTAAGGCTGTGAAAAAAAAAAAGATATGAAATAACAGACAAAAACACAGTGGAAGGCAAAAGGGTGCAGGTAATGAAAAGAGAATTACTTTTAAGGTGAAAAGTGGGATATGCAAAAAAGTATGACTTAAAGATGGAGCACAGGATCTGGAAGATTTTTACATTTTATGAATCTTGGATATATATAAAGTATTTCAGATAAATTTTGATAACTGACACCTTAATTGCTGGTATGCATCCTAGGTACCTGTAATTATTTACAGTGATTCTAGAGAGGAAGTAGCTGGAAGGGGAAGGTTTTGGCAGGGAAATAGCAAAATCCATTTCAGCTACTGTAGCTGAACTTGTTTTACTACTTTTATTTATTTATTGATGTGTTACAAAGATAATACATCTTGCTTAAATTCCTTCATTAGTTATTTCTATGGGATAGTAACAGAAATGAAATAAAACTTTTTCTCCTAGCTCTGATACGAGAGAATGTGAGAGAGGAATGTGTGCTGCACAGCTGACTGAAGTCCAGTCAACTAACTGAGTGAAATAATATTATTGCTTATTTATTTGGTAATATGCTTAGGACTAAAGGAGTAGGTTACACATGCTTTTGCATAGTATTTTTTTCCTCTAAGAAGTTGTGTCTAAGCAAAATTTACATTTGATGCACCATTGGCGGCACTGTAAAATTTATTTGTGACACTACTCCGAAATGTCGTAGGTGATACGTTCCCTATTGCATGAAGTAGGAAGGTCATTTTCAATAAGCAAATGCAAACAGCACAAATGGGGAATGCAGGCCTCAGTGAACAGGGTATAGAGATGATTGAGAAAACACTATGAATGAAATGATAAAGTGAAGCCTGCCGATAGTGAACATAAAGAAATGAAAGCAGGCATGAAGCATGTCATAAATCAAATTTGAAAAGGATTTCACTGTAAGGTACCTTCTAAAGTGGTCCTGGTTCTGAAACAATAAACTAGTGGGAGGATCTTTGGAAGGAGAAAGATAAAAAAGAGCTTTCAATACAAGGCAATAGCATTACTACCTTCTGGGCAAGGAAAAAACAGAAACAAAACAAAAAATGACTGTTGAGATTCTGCACTGATAGATTAGAGTGGGAATGGGCAAAGATAAAATCTTCATTTGCACATTTGCAGTAGAGAAAGAACAGATGCTTCAAAGGAAAAACAAGAGCTTCCCTCTTGTAGGACTGAATTTGATGGTAACAAGCTGATCAAGCAGAGATGACAGACTATGAATATATGTTACTCTGAACATTATGCCAACAACTGCCATTATACCGTAACAACCTAGACTGAAATGGGGCACATGGATACCCTAATTCCAAACGAAAGTAGCAAACTCCAGGCTGCTCTAAATTTAGAGGGAGAAATTTGTCTACAAATGTGGTATCATTAAGTCCGGATGCTGCTGTTGATGCCTTAATATTTAATTCTATTGGAAGTAGTCCCAATTTATATCTAAAATGTCCGGTTTTTATTTTGTATTTTTAAGTGATATAATTAACAAAGGATGTGACTTATCTCAGTGGGGATGCTCTAAAGCATGGAATTGCCAGAAAGATTGTCTGTGACAGACTTGTATGGGTTCTTTGCTCTGGAATCCATTTTGTCCAAAAGGAAATAACTCTCTAAGAAGGCAGAGAGTTATGATTCCAACCACAATTGTGTCAGGGCTTTATCTTGGTTTAAAGGTTACACTGGTCACTCTGTGAAAACAACTGTATTATTAGCACCGTTCAGTGGTGAGAAATAAATGACTTGCACTAGTGACCACCCTTCTCTTAAATCTATGTTTAGCTCTTCAGCTTGGATTAATGTGTTATGCTTCTGTATAAGAACTTGCTTTATGAAAAATATCTTCCATCATAACTCCCCTGGATAGGGATTGCAAGCAAAGCTTAGTAGTCTTCTTTTTGATGATGTGTAACTGATGGACTGTCATCAAGTAACACCATTCTTCATGATAATTGGAAATTCTAGCCTGCTATCAGTTTGTCAGTTTGTTAATTCACGGTAGCAACATTAGGATACTACTTTTTTATTATTTTGTAATCTGGAGTTGTAAAGATAAAGACAAGCCCAATGAGGGTGCAGCTAAGACACATACGTAAGATAAAAATTACTGGGAAGCACAGAGGAGGAATTTAGAAGTTTGTTTTGTTTTAACAACAGTGAGACAGATTACTTTTTGCTTGAGAGGGAAGAGAGTCAAGAAATAAACAAAGGAAGGACACAACTCACTGTAATGAAGTGGGATAGGGTTCAAAGACTTACTTAAAGTCAAGAGGCAGAAGGAATAGCTAGGCAGGAAGGGAGGAATAAGTAACATTTTTTTTTTTTTTTAAAAGGCACTAAGAACAATTCTCTCCTAACACAAACTGGAAAATACATGGAAAATAAAGAAGAAATTGGTTCAGTAACTTTCAACCAAAGCAACAAATTGAGCTTGTCCTAGCATTCTCCACCCAAATCAATGATAATCCCATCTCGCTTTTATTCATGAGTTCAGTACCCTGTACCACTCATCACAATTTCAGACATGTCAAATGTTTTGTTGCAATTGCTTATTCACTTATCACCATCAATAGTTTTAATTAAGTTTCATGATCCACATGTTGGGAAACTAGTATTTGAGGTGCAGCACTGTATCAATAAGTTTGTATTTGTTGAAACTGATATTTTCTTTCATCCCATTGAAGAGCTATGATGAATACAGAATACCCAAGCTATCCTTCCTCACAGAGCACACACTGCCATCAGAGATTTGCCTCTTTGAATCAGATTTATTAGCATTTGGATGGCCTTTCTCCCAATCCCCTCTTTTTGTTTCATGGCTGCACTGTTAGCCAGCTTGATACAAATCTAATTCTCTTTGACAGTATCTTATAAATTTCAACAATTCCTTAAAAACTATACTTCATATTTGGTTGACTGTAGCATAGAGAATAAAAAGCCATGGTCTGTTTTCTACATGGCTGTTGATTTCATGTGGACTTTGGCCTCATCAGAATGCAGTCCTTCTACACTGATTATGCAGAGCTCAAGCTCTGTGTATTTACTATTTGACAATTTTTTTTTTTTCCTCACCGATATTTACTGTGTCTTCTGCCATCTTAAATATTCACTGGTTGTGAAAGAGATATTTGAAAATCATGAAAGGTAAATTTTGACTGATGGAACCTATTTAGAAGCAAACCAAAAATGTTGTACTCTCTGTATGTTGGAAAGTAATTTGTCAAAGTAATGTGTTTTCCTTTTTACTATATGTTTGTTTAATAAAATATACTTATCAAATTCTATTTCAAAACACAAAATATTTACAAATAAGGGGCATCACAAGAGTTAGCCATATTTATTGAAATTAAGTATCTTTCCAAACCTCATTTTAGAAATTTCCTTTATTACCCCTAGACAAAAGTCTGCATATGCTTGCAGTGCGCTTTGAATAACCCCTTTTGAACAACCAGATATGTAACTAGAGAAATGAACTAGGGGAATGTTGGTCCTACAGAGGGATGAGAGATTTAATTAAGGGATTTATAGCCTACCCTTTCCTCAAGAGTAAGAGAGGTTACAAGATCACATTCCTTATGTCAGTTTTACCCTTGGGATTTTAGCGAAACCAAAGGAAACATGGAAATCATAGCTGAAATTTTTAGCTACATCACTTCTAGGAAATTTTCTACGAATGAACTGAATGGCCCAGGGATTATTTTCTAAATCTCATTCCTATGGATTCTGCTCAGCAGCTCCTTTACTGCACAGTGGGAGAGAGGAGAAACTCTCTCATGATGCTGAGCGGAGGGCCCCAGTCTTGCAGCAATTGCATCCTTGCTCTCCTTTAACACTCTCATTGTCTATTCAAATTATGCTGGCCATATGTTTGATTTTGTTTCTTTAAAAAATATATACACAGAACCAGATCCTGCAAAAGTGTGCTTGCTTTGAGGAGTACATTAAACATTTCCCTTGGATAAAGCTGTCTAGAGGCGGAGGACAAACTTACTGCTGTGAAGCCTGACTGTGTCCTTGAAGTTGAGTACAACCAAACCACTGATACAGCTGCACAGCAGCAAGGTTTCCAGGTACACTACACCATGAACAAACACTCATTAAAAAAAATAGCATGACCTTATGCTAAATATTTTGTTATTTTTAAGCCCTCCATAAATGTTTTGATTTTCCTTATCTGCCAGAATCCAGACGTACACTAACTCAGTTTTACAGAATATCTTCTTGAAAATATGAAAGCAACCAAGCACACATGAATCCAGCAGCCAAACTTTCCTTTCTTCCTTCATTTATTAAAAGTACATAGATAGCAGCCACCAAAAGATAAGAAACAATGCGAAATATATTCATAAAAATAATATCAGAATTTAAATTTAGTACTGTGTGTGTTTTTTTAATTTTGTTTTGTGTGTGTTTTTTTAATTTTGTTTGGTATGTCACTTAAAATTTGAATTAATTTGAGTATAATTCTTCCTACGGAAAGAATTTTAGCATGGTTTACAATTTAAAGTGTAAGAGGAATTTATTATAATGCATTCAAAAACCTGCAACCACTGGCATTTTCTTTTATGAGGGCAGTTTGACAAACTTCCCATTATCTCAGAGATTTAGTGGTAATACTTCCTCCTGATATGAATGCAGAACTCCCATAAAAGAAAGTTTTATAGCTCTGCGGGGGTTAGCAGTTGGGTGTTTGCTGCATGGGCTTACAAATTTCACTCTGTTTCTAATTTAGTCTTGTCTTGTAGAGGCATTTTTTGGAAAGCAAGAATTAATACTAGAAAAACATGACTATGCTGACTTTCATCCAGCTAGAACGTAAGGCATGCACATCAGAGGAAGCACTGAGGTGCTCTATGGCTATTCTTTGAAATATCAAGAAGTAAAAGAATCTGTCTGGAGTTCGGATCGCTGGCAAAATCCCCATGGTAAAAGAATGGCAAGTAATTAATGTGTAAAGCAAATATTATTGAATGATATGCACGCACTGAATATTACTCTTCTTACTGCTGAAAAAGACAGATAAATACTTGCTATCTGCAGAACATGTCTGATAAAATCTTGCAAAGAACTGGGGCGAACAGGATGAAAACCACTCAGGAGATTAATTATCAACAGAAGCTACCTCCAAGTAAAGAAAACATTTGAAGGGAATGCTAAACCAGTCAATGGCAGTTTGAGTTTTATCTACGCAGTGAACTGCAGGACTTAGACCTTTAGGCACTAAGGGAGAATTGGAGTTGCAAAGCACAAATAGTAATTAATAAATAAACTATAAAAATTAGTCTATGTCAGCTTTTATCTTGTGGTTTTCCTTATGACCTTGGAAGCAATTGCTAAATACAAACCATGCAAGAGCAAACAAAGCAAAGAACACTTTGTTTTTGACTGAGATAGCCACAACCATTAGAATGCAATATTCACATTAGAAAGTAAGTAAATAAATGCAAACTTTGATTGAATAATTACGATGACATTTATAAGCTGTTATCAAAATGAAGAAAGCCAAGTTGTGAGATCTTAAAAACAAAATAATTTGTTAGAAAGTGATGAGAAAAGAATGAAATTGCTACCTTTTGGCTTTTTTTAAGCATTCTGGGGGCATCAGCACTTCTGAGAAAACGTTTAATCTTTTACTTGTGTCTGTGAAGTGCAGTACTGCAATAGCAACTTCCTTCTGGTTAATTTGGTTTGAACAGAGGGTCTATGTGACCCACTGGAGTTAAGCTTGCCAACTTCAGTGGGTGATGTTTTAAATGGGATTGCTGAGACTGACTTACATGAAGACATTTAAAAAACTGCCACATGTATGAGGCGAGTGAATGTTTAAACCAGACACTCTTAAGCTAAGCTATTCAACTGATGTATGTCAATAGGATGAGCTGGTTTTCTCATAACAAATTCCCTGACATCCAGGAGAATTTAGCAGCATTCAAAATATCGACATCTATCCTGCACTAATCCCTGATCAAGAACTACAACTATCGTTGTCTTATAGGCCTTACATTGTTTAAAACACATGGAGTCCCCCCTGAATAAAATGCCTGGCAGGGTATTTTGCACAAATGCTGAGGAAAGAACTGAAAATACAAATATAAGCCAGCATAGATACTATTTTTCCCAAACTCCATGACAGTATTGAGAGAAAATAAGTAGAAGGGAGTACAAATACTTCCCCACAAATTTTCTGAGGAATGACATCAGGAAGCATCGTTCTTACCGCCCATTCCCCCTTCACTCATACTTTTTTGCTCTGAGCACCCTCATTGTGACCAGTGTGTACATACAAGAAAGGATGCAGAACTGCTGAGCAGCAATTATCCCAACTCAGAAACCATGTAGCTGGCCTTGAACTAATTACTTACTGATGCTACCCCTGCATTTCAATTTATGTGCAGAAGATGTGTTAACTTGAGCTCAATGAAATAATAATGCTAATAGTATGGCCTTTTGAGCAGAGGTGGCTCAGGCCTGATGGGGCTTGAAGCATTGACGGTGTGTGTGTGATGACCTTCATTAAAAAGGAAATACAATCTAATATTAAATATTCCTTCAGTTGAACCCCTATGGAGCTGAGTAGGGAAGACCTGCTGCTGCTTCCTCTCTTTCTGTGAAAAAATTATCTGATTTTTCTGTGTTTGGTGCCTGATAAATATAATATCAAGAATAAGCAATTTTAAAGAAATCTTGAATTCAAATTAGGTCTATATATTGGATTTTACTGCTTACACACTGTATAGTTTACCCATTGTTTTAATTTAGTAATGCTACCGAATAGTGCTAAGTGTATGACTGTTTTTCTAAAGTTCCAATATTGAGCAAAACTGATCTGCTGAAGATTTTACATCATGCTCAAAATTATTAAATAAAAACTGAAAGGTTAGGAAATTTAGTGAATTCTTCTTTGAACTGTGAGGATAAAAGCAAATTAAATTACTGTCTTTTGTTATTTCCTCTGTTGCTATAATGAAAACTAGATCATAATAGGGATATAAAAAGAGTCATAAGAAAGAAAAAATATGACTGATCAATATGACAAATTTATTTTAGAAACAAAAAAGAGTAGCAAATATTTAGATAGAAAATATTCTCACCTGCCAGGGATGAGATATTAATGATTACTCCTCCATCACCTCCATTTCCTTTTCTCATATATTCTAGGCCAAGGTAGGTTCCTCTAATCACCGATGTCTGGTATAGGGAAAAAAGGCATACTCAAAATATGTCTCTAGTGCTCCTAAAAACTGAATCTTGCTTTAACTGTGGTACACAGAGCTGTATTGCTTTAGCACTGATGCCTAAAACTATTTAATGTTTTAGGCACATCAAGTGTTTAATGTTTTAGGCATCGCATCAAGTGTCTTGTCACATATAAATTTCAGAACTTTTACTGGAAAACAAGATCATTCATGCCCACTAGCATTGCTCGAAGGTACATTTTTTTCTGAAGACAAACCCATTGGCAACTCAGCTGAAGTTAGACTTGGAATTAAGGGTTGGGTTGTGGGATTTTTAGTTAGTTTGTGTTTGTTTTGTTCTTTTTTGTTTTTAAAAATGTGACAGGTTGTGGCAGGTGATAAGACATTTAGAAAGGAAGGGTAAGTTAATGAAGAGCTATGAAGAGCAGCTGCGGGTCCTATCATGCCCTGGAGCAGTGGCTCAGCCTGCTGGATAGAAAAAGAGAATTCCACTTAAGATTAGAGGAAATAAATCAGTGGCAGAAGGAAGCAGCTTGGGGCTCCCAGAGGATTTTTCTCTTCCTTCAGCCCCCTAAGTCAAAGAGATAACAGAGCTCTTTGGTCTTTGGCCAAACCACAATTATAATGCAAGGAAAAGCAGGTAGCTTTACTCTTCTATCTAAGCGCTGCTCCTTTTTCTCTCTAGTCTACATGAATTCCCTTAGGATTTCTTCAAGCAGTTTGGGGTATCATTCTCCTTTATGTAGGTGCAAGGAGTTGTCTTATAAAGTAAGGCAGACTTTCATTCCATTATTGCTCTTACACCTTATTGCCATCTGTAGACTAATCTTATCAACAAGCATGGATCATCTGGGATAATATGGCTACTTATGGTATTTGGGCAGATAACATGAAGAATTTATCTGAACAGGATGTGCAGGGTGGCAAGAACTTGGCAGTCCACAGACCCATGATATGGGACTCGGGATGAAGTGTGTTTTGTGACAGTTTTCCCTCTGTCTTTGCCATCCACAGCCTGTGGTTCCAGCTGAGTTAGTAAGATGAAGCAGACACTTATATCTGGATGCCACACAGAAATGGCAAAGAGTTTTTTCAAGGAAATACATATACTTTGAAGAAGAGCATGTTTTTGTTTTTGTTATGGAATCCATCTTTGCAATGCATAAATTACAGCCTGAGGCATTCTCTCATATGAAATATGAGCCACAATTCCTATCTGTTGGTGTCAGAATGTTATGGTTGAATTTTAAAAGAAATACTTTCAGCTATTATTTTACTATACCATAAAAATGCACAATAGAAAATGAGACAGTCAAGGATTCATAATTTTTTTACATCCCAGAAAAACTTCAGTAATCATCTGAAGAAGTGACCAAAGTGGAAATATTAGGTCAAAACTGAAAGTGTCTTGCATATACTTTTGAGAATAGTGACTTAATCATATGCTTTTAATGAATTCTAATTCATTATCTTTCACAATTAGCAATTTTGGGGAAGTTGACATTTAAAACTGTCTGATTTAAGAAAAGTCTGAGTGCTCTTTTATGGTAAAAATATGCTGCAAGACTTTGTACATGAAAGTATGTTGCCCTTCAGGAGAGACTTTTTACAGTTGCTTTATTTACAGTTGTATTCAGCTACATAAATGTTCTCCATAAAAATGTCAAGAACAAAGAGTAGGAAAGTAGACAAATATGCAGTTAGGTGCAGATGAAATGAAAAATTAGGAAAGCTGACTCTAAGCCAGCTTTTTGCTCATGGCTACTCACTAGAGTTTGAAACTAGTCTAAATAGTTGTCATCCTAGTTGTTGAAAAACCTATGATCTTAGTTTTACTGATGTTTGTTTTCCTATCAAAATATAATGTTTTACAAATATAAGGACAGCCTATTAAGGAGCACTGAAGATCTAAGTATGCTCCCAAGAATGCCAATTTCATATAAATGCTAGTAAAAATGTTTAGACTTCCTTACATTCCAACATGCCACCTCTTTTCCATACATAACCTGTTTGTATCATTGTACCATACTTAGCTTGATCTCTAAATGAAATATATATTTTTTAGCTGTGATGACTCCCGAAACATCATTAATCATCACCCTTTGCAAATTATAATTGCTTTGGAATAATTCAGTATGCAGCACTTCTTTTGATGTGTTTCAGACATGTTTCAATTGCTACCATTTCTTAATAATGAAGTTTTAATAAAAATTCCCTTGGGAAACTTTATAAAGATTTCTCCCTAGGAATGCTACTATTCTATGCTGAGAAATTATCTCTGCACTCAATGCTGGAGATGACAGTTCTGTTGAAGCCAAAGTCATAAGGCAATATGCATTCCTTTGAGAGGACAAAATGGTAATCACTAATCTGTCCTGACATTTTACATAGGTTCCCAAGTTAATCAATTCTAGACTTACATGCTAGGAACACTGAAGAGGAAAAAAAAATAGGAAGAGATTGGCAGTTTCATAAAGCAGGATAACACAGGGCTGGAATTTGACCCAAGATCATTTGACTTTCATATTAAGGTGTTGTAGATAGAGGACTATCTAGAAGGGAATGTTTTGAAGAACTTTATGATATATTCATAAACTATCTGGGATACATTTTAAAAGTCTGAAAGCAAGTGGTGCCAGTGAGATCTCTGGAAAATTTTAGCACTTTGTTGTTGGTCAGAGAGGTGGGACTGATCTTGTCGTTAATATAAGTGTCCTAGGAAGCTGACAGGTTGCAGCAAGCATGCAAGTCCATTGACATTCCTATGTACAGATGGGTATGCTTACTGTTTTAAAACATTTTTCAGGCTTTATTTTTTAGCCAAACAACGAAAATCAAGAAGTCCATCAAGGGAGAGCCAGAAAAAAGGAAGGAATATATAGTAGGATTTGATCATTTGTTAGAGATCTGTAACTCTTGTGCAGTGTAAGAGTGAAATACTAAGCTAATACAATAATATTGTGTGGTTTTACTTACTATTTTCCTCCATATATTTCCTGAAGGACCTAAGATTAGTGTTTCAATTTGCGTTGCTGGGTTTAATTACATTTTTTTTTTTGGTCAGAAAAAAATTGCCTTTCACTTACTTCAATATCAGTAACTATATAGATGCATTAGAAGCTATCAGTCAAAATCATCTTCATAAAGTAGATCACAAAATAATCTTCATAAAATCAACTTCATAACTCAATGTAAATAGCAGAAATTATCATATTAATCCTTACAGGCTTCTTTATCCACTTAAGTGGTTCATCCTCATGCCACTGATATCAAGATAAGTGAAGCTTTCTCACTTTTCAGTAGCTGTGTGTCTACCAAGGCATTTGTTCCAATTTCTGACATTGAATTATTCTGAAGGAATAAGCAACTAAGGCTCTAAACAACAGAGCTGGTGTATTTCTGGACACCAGAGAATGCAATCTGGATAAACCAGATGCCAATACCATTTAATCTTCTACAGATAGTACTATTTATTTATTTATTATTTATTTATTTTTAAAGACTTGACACAGCAGTTGTCTTGGTAGTCCTAAAAAAAACACCACTTACTGCCTCTGTTTACACTGCAGGATCTGATGCTAATTCCCAGCTGCTGGATCCAGATATGTATCCTAGCCACATTATTTTGTCATGAAAGCTGAGTCCTGTCATCTCTCTCCGGAAAGGTAAGATAAGTACATGGACCAGAAGAAGTCTGTAGCCTATATTCTTTTTTTTTTTTTTGGCCTTCTGTAACATTGGGTATTTATCCTTAAATAAATGGATCATTTCTGAAGTTTACCTAATTAGCCAGTTGAGACATTACTGCTGAATATTTCATTACTGTTGAACAAACCAATTTGATTTGCTGGTTGTTTATTTACCTGTGTGCTATACAGAAACAATATTGGAAGCAAAGCATTCACATTGCTTCCAATATACGTCCTCATTTCCACACTAGATTTTAATATACCCTCTTTACAAGTTCTTTCTGATGCAGGAAATAAGCAGCATGGAGTGGACAAACGGGATTAAGACATCTATCATTTCTTATGCTATTTATCACAATAAATGCTAGATGAATACTTAGTTTGGGTAATACTCAGCTTGGCATCATTTCCCTAAATGTCACCCTGTGAAAATTGACAAAGACCTTCTAGATGTTTTTAAAAAAATCTTTTTCTCAGGAAATGTTTACCCCTCTACCCCTACTTCCACAATATATCTGAAAAAAAGGATTCATCCTGAATGCTTTATTCTCAAATTCACTGTCTAAGCTTAAATTTTTGTGTCTGGTATGTTGCACAAGTCCCTTCCCATGCTTTGCCCAATAACTGGAAGCAATGTGAGTACTCTCAGTTGTTGGAATTTACTTAGGTTCTGCTTCTATTTATTTATTGACAGTTGAATTAGTCTTAATTCTTCTTTGTTTTATGTTCAGTGTTAATTTTATATATTTACATAGTATTGCTACCTTCATTTGCATAATAAATTATCCAAAGCAATGCAAAAAAATAGTAACATTAAATTCCTGGATTTTTGCTTAGTAATTTTGCTTAGTAAGCATGATCGTCACATGCCTGTAGTCAAGAAACTGAAGAACAACTCCACTAGATACTGTATTTTAGAAACCTGTCCTTCTGAATCCTTAGGTTGTACATCAGCTTTCTGACTCTTTGCCATTCCTGTCTAAACAGCCATTTTTCCACTTCTATTAAGATTAAAAAATGTCTGAACAAAATAAAGACAAATGGTGTAAAAATGACAATTTTCCGGCATTATTTTTGTAAGGAATTTTTATTGCAATTCAATAACATTATATTTCATATTAGAAATGTAAGTCTAATCAAAGTAGTAATAGAAAAGAGAACAAATTCTTTTCCTCAAAAAAGAGATAATCAAGATGGTAGGAGATATACATAATAAATAAAAAGGCACCTCCCTACATGCTAATGAATGGTTATTGTTTTTCCAGCAAAATGCTTTCAAGAGTTCATCTTTCTGGATTAAATTTATCAGCATACATAATCTTTTGGGGTTAGGACTTGATATTTATTCAAAGGTATTGCCAGGCACCCCTAAGATATAATTTGGAGAGAGAAAACTTCTCATTGGACAATCCAATTTAGGAATACAGTATGTATTTTGATAGCTGTACTGTTGTGCTGTACTTCTCCCAAGGGGAGATTAGCTAAATCAAAAAAGAAATCCCTATACTTTTTTCTTTTTTTTTTCTCTTTGCTAACACAAAACCTTCATTTTCTAAACAGATACACATTTAGATTCTGAAATAAATTAGATGATGTTAAGCACAAAAACACTGAATAACTGGATCCTGGATCCTGTACAATGGATTTGTGGCATCTCCAATTTATAGCCTACACTTGGAATTTTTGCTAGAATAAATATATTTATTAATTAAAGAGTGAAAAATCATCACCAAAATGGCATTGTGATTTTTCTGTGAAATTCTTGTCAAATGAATCTAGTTAGTTCCATTTAGGGAATCAGTATATCTACAAAATATATTTTTTGGCATAAGAAAACAGAAAGATAGTCAAAATGTTATGTAAAGTGCCTGTACACTTTGAATTCCAGTAGTATTCAATAGGTAAGCACATGTAACAGATGTACTGTTACAGTTTAACTGTATAACATGGCTTATATCATCTTCAAAAATCTCCAATGCAAGCATGAAAAAGGGAATACATTTTTGGATTTACTTAGTATAAAATGCTCTACATGGTTTTGTAAAGAGAAAAAAGACACAGTAGTCAAAGTGGCAACTCTCTTCCAGGAAGCCTACATCATCAGCATAAGATAAAATTAAGGAAGCAAATTTTCATTTAGCTAATGTGTATGTTCAAGGCCTAGTAAAATCCAGTTTCTTGTTCTCCCTCCCTTCCTTCCTCCCCCGCTTTTTTTTTTAAGGACTTCATGAAAGAAAGATTACAAAAATTTCTGGACTTCTGAAGCATAAGTTCTTGTAAAGCTGAATGCCAGAAATACTGATCTTGTCATTCTAGAGGAGTAGTAGATACCATACTTGATGAAAGCTTACGAGTCATGTGTGCTCACGTTTTTCTGTGTGTGTGTGTGTGTGTGTGCGCATGAATGTGGAATGATGTGGAATGTTAAAACTACACCAGTAGTGTCCACTTAAAAAGCACAGAATTCTTAAATAGTTGCCAAAGTCTATATATCATAATAACAACATTGTACATCCATTTGGGAATCAGCAATTTAAGAAATCCTTGGTCAAGCCAATATTTACCAGGTAACGCACTTTGTAGGTTTGTGGTGAGGAAGGAAGGGCATTGCTGGAATAGTAAACTAAACAATATTTATGGAGAAATGAAAAGGTAGATATTGTGCTGCACAGAATATAGCCAAATTGTGGAATGCATTGCTGCAAGAATCTCTTTTCAGTGTTTGCTACTCTTTATTTTTCTATCAGTCTGTCTTTTCTCCTCCTTAGGAATTTGTAATGATGCAAGTAGGAATTGTGTTTCACTCCTGCTTTTTCCTTCTAAATGATGTCCCACTCTTCAGACTTTCTTCTCCATTTCTGTTACTCACATTTTCTCAAGAAATGCTATGAGGGAACTTCCTTGCCCTCCTTTAAAAATAACTGCTGAAGACCAACCGGTTCTGTGGACTGTTGTAGCCATAAAGAACACACCCCATATGTGTTTGTTCTGATTTATCTTGTTCTGTGCTGCTCTACTTTTGTACTTTGTACTTTAACTTGGGGCAGGGAATATTTGTTGTATCAGAGTATAAATAATATTATTAAGATGAAGATTGGCATGTAGAGGGTTTTTTTTTGCTTTCTAACCAGAAAATGCCTTTATAGCATGTATCAAAACTTATTCTTTTTTAAAAAATAATACAAAGGGTGTTTTATATGTCCTACTCTGGGAATACAGAGATATTTTTAAAATTACACCGTTCGTATATATTTGTCCCTTTCTCTACAATACGCAAATGATATTCTATGGGACTCACCAACACAACATACTGTAAGTAGCAGATGTTGTTGTCCTATTGTTATAGCTAACTAGCAGGAAGCATAAAATGTCTATATAGTGGTTCATGGAAATTACTGTAACTGCAAAGAAACACCCAATGGAAAGAAGCTAGGTAAACAACTTATCCAATTATATACAGTAAAAGAATATTCAAATGAAAAGATAAGTGAAGATAATTAGATCCCAGTGTGACCTTGATTTAACCCACAGGTCTATTCTTGTTCATCTCATATGTTGATTCCCCAGCTCCCTGCCTCAATTGATGCACTTATTCAACTTTCAACTATGAATTAAGTCATTAGTACATTTAAGATTGTCTCACCTATACAACATTGTACAGGTTATTATGTATGGTACTATCTTCTATCTTCCCCTTCTTATGTTGAGGGGAAGTACCTCAATAGTTACGTGTGTAGATTTGAAACATATGGATTCTCTTTTTTTTTTTTTTCTGTTACCTGAGATGGTTCACATCTGTGTCCTGCCTGCTGCCCAATCACTGGCAGTATGACAAAAAGGAGAAGGAGGTTTTCAATGCCTCCTATTTGAAGCTCTTGGCATTTAAAAATTGCTTGGGCATGATTCTATAAATCAGGATATTTACCCGGGGATGAAATACTTTCAAGATTTGTTGACCAGCAATGCCTTTGATATTTGAGTTAAATATATAAGTGAATCTCAGACAAATGTTTCTCACGTGAACCTCATTTTTTCAGTTGTGCCTGTCTGTGCTTATAAATTTGACAGCTGGATAGCTAATTACAATAGCTTGCATTCTAAATTAACTTCAGACACAAAACTAATGATGAAAAAATCATTAGGGACTCAAAGTCTTCCAAATTCAAGTTATTTGTGCCAATACATATTTATTACATGAATCACACAGTGTCATACTATTGTCAGTTCACAGTGTAACACATCCTGATGTTTAATTGGCCAGCATATTTAAGAGACAAAACAGGGAGGAACAAATATATATAATTAAATCTTAAAGAACATGTAAAGGAAAGGCAAAGGAAAGTGAACAACCATATTTGTCTTACTATGGGACTCTTTATCTGTGGTCTCAGTTCAGACCCTTCCAAGAGCAAACTAGACCTTGGATAGACTTGGAGGGTCAAGAAATGTGTTATTAAATCTATAACTATGTTCATATAGATATATTTTTATATATAAACATTATTTTCTGATTGATTTTCTATAGCTTGTCTTACATAAAGCCTCTGTTACTTTTTTTTTGTTATTGTTGTTCTTGTCATTTGGTTTCATGGACACACTATAATTCAAAGACTTTCACTGCAAAGCGCTTTGTTTCTATAGCCTTATATTTCAATGAAATTGACAGTACCTTTCAATTTTGAATGAACAATATTGTTGAAACACAAGTTACAGAAATATTTCAGTTATTTTCTATTTTAAGTACAGAAAATGTTCTCAGAAATCTTGTTTCAGGATCCGTATAGCCCTTGTTGATACCCAAGCTAACCTATAGATGCATATGGCTGATACTCTGTCAATTGTGGTAATGCCTGATGAAGAATTATCTCTATGCATGTAGTGAAAAAGTAATGTTTAACATTGCATCAAGGGAGAAAGCACATGATTGAGCAGTGATTCCTTTTTCATTCTAAAGTACCAAACACAACTTACTGGGAGAAAATTCTAATTCCCCTGTTACTCTGGTCTTCCCTTTAACCTCTCCCACTGAGGCCCCTCTTCAGGTCCCTTTGTCCATAAAACTTTTGACATAAATATAACTTTTAATTTTCTTATACTGAGCTCCGTTGTTGAGCTGACAAATTCCAAATCACTGAGTGGAATCAAGCTCCACGTTGTTCTCTTCTGAACTTTCCTCTGCTACTTTTCTTTGCACATCTAGATTATGATGTTTTGTAAATATGGTCATAGAAGAGACATGCTGAACCCTATCCCTTTTATTAGAATTTCATATATGGTAGAATATCTGCTAGTCAGAGATTTATCAGCTAAGAAGTAGGCTTTTCCTTTGGAATGCCTTTCCTTTGGATCTCCCGGCCAAACAAGCTGAAGAGAAAAACTTTCAAATGAAAAACAGATATTGATGTCTTATGTTCTTTTGCAATGAAAAGAGTGAGACTTTGCTGCAGTGATGGCCAGACAATTAAACAACTGGTACTAGTCTATTTCTAAATGCATTTTAAGGACTCCTTGCAGGTATTGAGTTTTAGTAAGGGTTCCTAAGAGGTGTGTTTCAGTCACTGATGTCACTGAAATGACCTGTATTAAAAACTGAGATCTTAGGCTTACTACATTAGTGAAGAGAATATGAAGCCCCTGGTTGAACAATCTTTCTTGTAATATCAATGGTGGGCAACATATTTGTCTAGTACAAACCAGCTGAGTCTCACAAGTAGTTAAAATATTACGAAACTTTTGTTCTGGCCTCATGCAGATGCAGCTTTATAGCTCTGGGGACCAAATTACTGTACCTACCTAGAGTTTTTTGTGCTTTGTAGTAAGGCAATATTCTCTTGATTTAGCCTGAGCACTTTTACATAGTGAGCTTTAAAAGACTCACCACATACACTTCTAGTGGTTAGTACCTATGCAGCTATGTAGTTATGCTTTTAAATAGCTGTACTTTATGATCTAATAGTCATATACTCAGTCTGTACAATCCATGGCCTCCTGGCTTAAGTATATTCTGGCATTAATTATGCAAGTAAGAACATTTGAAAATAGATAATGCTTACCAAGTTAATTTGTATAGTGCTTTCCCAGTCCTTTTCATTATTCACTCCAGCATTATTAACCACTATATCCAGCCTTCCGAAATGTTCAATTACTTTTTCAAAAGCACCTATAGAAAAATCCAAGGAATAAATTTCTTAGCACTTATTAAAAATAAATGCAGTGCATATTTGTTACTCTATAAAACTGTCAGAGCTACTTTCTGTGCTGTTAATGTGCAAGATATAACTACATTATTTATCTAGCCATTCACCAATACTAAATATATTCAGGAAAACTGAAGGGAGTAAGATACCGTAGTAATCTTTTCATTCATTTTTATGGTGCCTGACAACAATCCTGTCATGAATGTTCTTAGCATCAATACATACTGCGGTATTAGAATGCTTGGCACCTTCATTATACAAATTAAGCATTTACAGCTTTTGCTTCTTCTAATTTGATATATACAATAAATTCCAGATTTGGTCTCATCTATCTTAAATGTAAAATAAAATAAAATGTTTATATATTCAAAATGATTTTCCTTGCTGAATTACATTTTAAGAATATAATTCTTAATCGGGGATGTAACTAATACAAATACAATGAATCTTTTAACTATAAATATTTTGTCATACTCCCTGATTCATTTTATCCATTTATGAATAAATTATTATGCATCGTACATACAGGTAACTTAATAATGTGTTTCTCAAATTCAAACATCTGTTGATAGAGAGAAATGACCAGTCTTTCAATACATTTTAAAATCATATGACCCTGTGTTCTCCCAGATGACGGAGGTTGAAGTAGGATAAAAGTATGGAAAAACACAATGATGTCTTAGTGATGTACAAACTTTTCTAACTTGGCCCTGCTTAGAGGGGGGAGTTGAGTAGATGACATCCAGATGGCCAAATATGGCATTTTTCCCACGACTGCTAATATTATCTGATCCATATGTGTGTGTATATATATGTGTGTGTGTGTCTATGTCTATTTTATATCTATATATGTATATATATCGCTTGTATGTTCCTCCTTCCAAATACAGTTCATCATCACTACGTATTTATTATAAAGCAAGCCAAGAACCAAATGGACAAACACTTGCACACATGTATTGTTTTAAAATACATAGTTTGGTGATTATTTAAAGATCTAGAGTATTTTGGATATACTGGATGCATGCTTTACATGATAGGCCTTAGTGAAACCACTTTACTAAAAGTTGGTCCCAGGAAGCCAAATCCTCTGCTCTTTGATCTTTGGCAATTAGTATAAATCAGAAATACAGCAGCAGCTTTGAGAAATCTTCCTTTGTGCAAGGGCAACAAACTAAACTTTACTTTTGCACCAGATGGTCAGTCTTCTTGCAGCTTTTGCTGTGACTGAATACCCTAAGTCCATCAGGATTATCATCTTGGCACCAGAACAAGAGCTAGGCAGCTGATGGAAAAAGGTTTTCTTTATCCAGCTGTCTGTTTTACAGATTTTCTAATGTTGTTATTCTCTACTAGAATAGTTTTAATACTTTTAAAACTTCTCATATAAGCTTTCTGCCTTTCCTGTTTTTGTTACATGTGTTTATTCCTTAGTTCTTGAGCTACACTTTTGAATCACTTTTCCTCATCCTTCTGATCCTGTACCAGCAAGTGAAGGCCTTTGACTTTATTAGGAGCAGAACTAATTAGTTTAACTTAGTTTTAATGGGTACAAAAATTGCTATTTGGATTCTCCATCCTAATTTTGGAAAGTGACTATTTGATTCTCTTTTAACCTTCTCAATGTCTTCCGTTAGCCTCATTCTTAAAGCCAGTCATTCAAAATCATTTACTTCAAACATCCAATTTGTAATACTACTTTTGACAAATGGGCAGTCTTAAATATTTATTAAGTTTACAGGTAGTCTTGATTAATTAGTTTTCTTGCTTACATATTGAGAACATAACTAAATCCTTTTCAATTGTTTGCATATTTGAGTTGAAGTAGAGGATGATTTGGTATATTTCTGGAAAAGGTTATCTGGCTAAAGGGAGCCCATCTGTTACCTGTCCACACACTAAAAAATCTTAATTTCTTAATCTTAGTTTCTTAATCAACACTGTCACCAGCATATCAGTGCAAACTGACTTGTTCATCTTTTGAAAGCAGAATAAGTTCTTGTTTAGATTGCAAACTAGTTACTTGGCACTCACAAAACTGCAACTAAGAAAAGGCAATTGTATATAATGCTTATATATAATGCTGACTATTAAAATGAAGAAGAGGATCCATTTTGAGGGAGAGGTGAGAAAAATAGCGAAGGTAGGCATAAATATCAATCATGAGTGAGCCTTCTTAATGTTCATGGAAAGCAAAAATAAATGTACAGTGATTTTACAGAAGTAGGTCCATATATGATATTTGGAAGGGGAGTGGGGAATATGTGAAAGAGGCACCATAAAAGAAGCACAGGCAGGAAGGTAAGAGTTGGAAGCGTGGGTCTTTTAGCCCTGAGTGTTATGTACCCATATACGCCTGTTACCATAACTGCAGCGTGTTTCCTTTGGGAACAGCTACAGTAAAATGAGGGGAGCTTCATGTGAGCACAAGAGCTTGGACCTGACAGAGAAGGACAGGACTCAACGCGTCCACTAAGCATTTAGAAGACCAGGAGTGAAACTAATGTAGGTTTCTTATGCAGGGCTTGCAACTGACGGCTGGAAAAATAGTAGAAGAAAACAGCAGCCCCCTCCACCCTCCCTGGCTTATATATCATGACTACAAATTTGTTACGAAACCCACCATAGGCGTAAGGCAGTGTAAGCAGCATCCTCTGAATCCTGCTCTTTCTCCATCTCGGATTGCGCTTTCCCTGCTCCCTAGCCCTGGGCTCTCCCTGTCCATCCCGCTCACCCCAGTTCCCGGTGCTTTTCCTCTGCCTTTGTGTGGGCCCTGTGCTGGACATGAGGGAAGAGCGAGAGGGCACCCTGGGCTAGCCCCGTGCAGCAGCACATGCTGCCTGCCCCAAAGACGCTTCTTCGTGCTCCTGGGTGCCTCTTCCCACTCGGAGAAGGTCAGTACTCGACCTAGCTGTGGGGAAACCGTTTGCTGGTCTGAGCAGAGGGTGAGTTTAAAGCGCAGCGCCACTTCGGGGGCGCTTCCACGCTTACCTTTCAGCTGCTCGGGCTCGGTCACGTCGCACTGGATGAAGAGGGTGCGCTGCGCCTCGAAGAGCGCGTCCAGGGCGGCCTTGCTGTCGCGCCCGGCCTCGCGGTTGCGGTCCAGGAGCGCGACCTGCGCGGGGCGGCGCTGAGCGGCGCGGAGCGGCCCCCGGCGGCCGCCCGCGCCCCCCGCCGCCGCCGACCGAGGGGAAGGGGAGAGGGAGCCTTTACCTTGGCGCCCTTGTCCAGCAGCGCCTGCACGAAGGCGCGCCCGATGCCCTGCGCCGCCCCGGTGACCAGCGCCACTTTGCCATTGACGTGCATGGCCCGGCACCGGCTCCGGTCCCGGTCCGGCCGCCGCGCAGCAACCTCGCGCCGTGTCACCTGCGCTCGGGTTTCCTCCCTCGCTTCTCCGCTCCCTCCCTTCCTCCCTCCCTCCGTCGTTCCCTCCTCCTTCTCCTGCTTGAGCTGCTGCCCAGGCTCATTCCCCCTCCCCGCTCCTCTGCCGTGTGACCGGGAGCAGCCCCGGGAGGAGGAAGGGGAGGAGGTCGCGCCCGTGCCTGGCCGAGCCCCGGAGCGCAAGGGCCGCGCGCCCCGTCCCCGAGGCCGCGCGCGCCTCCGCGCAGCGGGCGGGAGCCGCGGAAGGTCCCTCCCGCCTTCCCCGCGCTGCACAGCGCTGCCCTGGCGCTCCGAGCCGCGAAATCCATCCCCTTGTTCGCTGCTCTGTCCCCGCAGACTCACAAATGCTGTCACGTAGACAGCGCGGTGCTGCGGATGGAGCGCCCATGTCCCCGTGCTAATGGCTCTACCACAGCTGTGAGCGCGTGTGCGGGCGTGTGGGTCTGCTAACACACTCTTCTACTGCAGTCTGTCGGCTTTTGCTCGGTTTGTCGGCATTAAACATTTTGCTTGTGCTTTCAAGGCCTTAAAATACTCTAACCAGGCTTTGCCACTATCATTAGTGTCTGTTGCCATTGTGTTCTAATGCCAACAGACACAAGAGTGTCTATCGCATTTGTTTCCCAATGACAATCTATGCCTTTTTTGCCTCTTCTCCCAGCTGTGTGTTTCATTTTCCTCTCTTTCTCATTTTTTCTTTCTGCCATCATACATGGAATTCCCTGCTTTAGTATTACCTAGAAGGAGCAAATTACATTATTCTAATACCAACAGCCTGCTACAGAACCATTAATGTAACTGCATTACCTAATTGAGAAAATTGAGTAACACAAGATTTTGTTATTGTAACCTTTGTCCTTAAAAATGTGAACTAATATAATCCAGCTGCTAAACTGGAAAGCAGCCATTCCTTTTTCCTAAAGATCATGATTCATGGTACTCCAGAAAAGCAGCCAAGCTGGCTTCTGGGGTTAGTGGTCTCCTGGAACGTTACCTGTGCTCCTGGGAGGGCTCCAGGCTGCTCCACTGCTGTGAAATTTCTGCCACCTAAACTGCTGAGCCCGACAAGCTCTTTCCCAACCAGCCGAGCTGGCTTCCCTAATTTGCTGAGATGAGCACAGCACCTGGTCAAAGGCACATCATGGGAACAGGGTTGCCACACAGGGCTCCGGGAATAGCTTTATAGTGAAGTGCTTCATCCTAAAACAGAGCCTGCTAGCAACTGTCCGCTCAGCCTTTGACCAAGTCATGATGGTCAGATGGGAAGTTCTTGACAGTCATTGTGTATTTGCATATTTTTTTATTTCAAAGTTCTGCACAAAGGAAATGAGCTGTCAACATTCTGCCTATTTTCAAGTGGCTGTGGTCTGAATGACCTTTGGCAACTGAACTATTGATAATTCTGCATGAATATTATTCATGACCCATACTCTTCAGAGATGCTGTAATGCTTTGAGCTTTGAATGCCCACACTCTTCACATACAACAAGTCTTTTAAGTTTGAGCTCTAAAGTACGGCTTTGGTGAATATAGTCCTGGATTATTGCTCAAAAATTATTTATTGCTCAAAATCTTGGCAACATATATTTGAAAGCAGAGATGCTGTTCTTAGCTAGAAGAACAGCATATGTCAATTGTCCAGACAGAACAAGTAGTAGTAGAAATAGAGCTCTGTGATTTATCACTGCAGGCAGCAGAGATCACTTGGCTGTGAAGGATGCACACGCTCTGCTCCTTCACACAGTGCTGGTTTGCTACCAGCCCATCACAGCTACTTTCAAGAACTTCATTGCAGTGCAGTCCACATGTGACTTTTGTGATATGGCCAGCTGCAGGAAAGATAAATGTTGCCCAAATGTTGCTTTTTATAAACAGTTGCATTCTTTACAAGCAAGGATATTTGTTTTGTGTGCTTTGAGAGATGGTTAATTGTATATAGTTAATCTGTACTTTCTGCTCAAATTTAAAAATGTTGGTAAATCTACATCTTGTTTTAGAGCATCTTATCTGATGATTTTCAGATTAAACTTTTTATCCCTTCTGCTAAGAGTACAATGCAGAATACATGTAATGTTTGTATATTGTTTGCATGCAGAATTTGATTTCACTTAACTGTTTTCTGATATACATTTTAATGAGGAAAAAAATGTGTTTTTGTTTTGTTTTGTTTTGTTTTTGTTTTCCTTTCAATGCTGTGGTTCTTCCTCTTCTCTTTCCTCCTTTCTCTTACATTTATTTATTCTTTGGCTTGGCTCATGGCTTGTGCTCCAGTACTCCACATGGAGCACACTGTCGTCAAAGCGTGAAGAGACTCTTGTGTGGTTTTAATCAATTTTTTAAAAAGAGGTAGAAATATGATCTTTCTCATACACTTTTCATCCTGTATATTCAATGGCAGTTTTGAAATAAATGAAACAAAAACAGCCCGTGCCTCATTTCTTTTCTTTTTGCTTTATAATGCACAATCTAAAACTAGGTAATCCAGTGAATCAAGTGATGAGCAGGTTCAGATATGCACCATGTGTACTTTGGGATTTAGTCCAGTTCATTTGCCTGGCTTTTACTGAGAATGTAGAGAACAGAGCTAGACAAATGCCTCAAATGTCTAACTTGATATGGGACAGTTAAAAGACAAGTTTCAGGTCACTTAACTCATATGCTGTTTCCAAGCCTTCCTTAACAAGAAACCTAAATGTTAAGCAATTATAAGTAATTTCCCCTGTTCCAGAGTTTTTCATAAAGTGAATTCTCTATGATCTTGCTGCTATACAACAACTTAGGCAGCAATTACCACATAAGATGATTTGATTCTGCAGCTGTGCTTTATTTTAGATATTGTACCTAACTGTATATACAAAATAATTCAACAGAGATATACTTGCTGCCATAGATGTCAAACTAACTTAGAGGGCAAGAAACGGAATAAACATGAGGTTCAGAGATATGCCAAAAGGCACTTTTACTGCACAACATCGTATCAGACCATTTTAGGTCAGTGGCAGAAATATCTTGCCCATCCATGACAACCATATGACACGCACAAAAAAATATTATGTTTGTGAACAATAAAATAACACACTGGGATATTTCAAAGAAGAGTACAAGAAGGTCAAGATGTCAAGAGGGATTTGGAGGAAGCCCATAAAACAGCTTTGCAGGCCTTGGTATAAAGATCTTTTCAAGCACAGCAGGCAAGACAGAAAAAAAATAAAGTATTTTTTAGAAAATATAAGAAATGGGTAATTGAAGTTAGTAATATTGACAGAATAGAATAGAAAGGGATGGCAATGCTGAAATAGTATGTGAGAATGCAAAGTCTTAGTTTAGTAGCTTAAGAAGGACCATAAAGACCATAAATTTTAGGCTACTGAATGAATGAGAACATGGGCCCCACAGGGCAGTATGGGCCTCGCCAGAAGGCAATTCTGCGAGGTTTTAACCTTCTCAAGGTTAGAGCCAGGCTCTAAATGAATATGGATGGATTCAGTGTTAAAGTATGCCCTGCCCTCTCCATTTGATGTAATCACAGGAGAACCTTTAAAACCCAGCATTTGGCACTGCCTTTAAACACTGCAGCAGTATGGCAGCTGGCAATAAAAGCAAAACAGAAATATGTGAACCCCTCCCAGGCCTCCTGCAAATTTGGCAGCACACTACATAAAGGACTGTCTATTCTATTCATTTGATTATGAACTTGAGCAATACATGTATCTATACTTTTGGAAAGAAATTGTTATTTGCCTGAAATTGTAAATCCTTCTTTAAAAGCCTAGTGCAATCAACTAAAATCAGAGCAGCCACCCAATAAAATATCTCATGTTTTTCAGAACTGCAGAAGTCCTGTGCAACTGAGAGTTGTCCACAAATCTCTGAAGAGCTATAGCCACAGAGCTCAAATTCATACTTTATGATATTTGTTGAAATGCCAGATTTTTACATATCTTTATTTGATAATTATTAACTTTGTTTTCTTTGACTAATGCTCAGTTGAAGAGAGATGGAATAATGGAATATGTTTTTGCTGGTTTTAAGTTTTTACAAATTAAGAATCTAAAAAGAAAAAAAATCCACAGAGAATTTTAATTCTAAATTCAAAAGACAATGAATTAGCAATGGGCCTTTCAAGTCCTCCTTATTACCCCTTTCAATTTTCTATACAATCTGACGGAGACCATTCTCTTTCAAGAGATATTTTCAATTTCATCCTTGTTCTGTTGATACACAATCTCTGGGTACATCATTTTTCAACATAATACTACTAAAGTCAATTAAGAAGATCTTTCAGTAAAAATAAATATATATTTAAAGAGGTTTTTGGTCATGATGGGGACAAAGTATTTTCTTCTGCAACATGGTTGTTGTAGGTAAGATTTAGGGAAGTCACAGAACTTTCACAATTGTCTTGTGCGCAAAAACCTAGATTTGTAATGTGCTATCTGGTCGTGATGCATGTGATGAGGCAGCGATGTCCACAAATAATGTGGAAACGTGAACCAAATTTCCATGAAAATATATAAAAAAGGGGAAACAAAAGAATGAGCAATGCATTTACTAGAAATGCTTGTCATGGTTATCTTCTCATCCCTGCTGTGAGGGGGTAAGGGAGAGTTGTGGCTAATATGCTCATGCTTCTGGCATGTGAACGACCCAAAAGCAATAGCCTGGTGGAGCACAAAATGAAGGTGGAGTGTCAGTTCCCACATATGAACTTTTATTTTTATTTATTTATTTATTTTAAACTAGGGGCAGGAAGTTCTGTCACTAAATATCCTGGAAAAAAAGAGCAAGTCTGAGAGAACTCTCTACACAGGTCATAAATCATAAATGTTTAGAGCTGACAATTCTGTTTTTAATTCTGAATTAAGTCTATATGGAATGATGACAATAAAAATGAACTGTGCCCCTTGCTGCAATGCAAAAGGAAGAGCCCAGATATCCTGGCTATCCAAACTGTAAGATATTCTGAAGTAGAAATGAAAAATCAATTTGTATGACTGGAAGCGATTATTTATATCCTTTCTAAGGGCTGCTTGCAGTATTTGATGATTAAACAAACACCTCCAAAAAAACTTCAGTGAAAACTCTGCCAAAACGTCACAAATGTTGTGGATGGTGGATAGTCAGTATTTCTAGAGAAGCTGAGTCAGGCAGCTTATGTCATAAAAATAACTGATGCAGTGGTTTTAACATTTGCACCTTCTCCCATTCATAGTTATATTCTCGGATCCAAACTAAAGGAAAAAAAAAGAGAGAGAGAGAGAGAGGAATCTTATTGCATTTATTCCATCTTGAGATGTTTCTTCTCATATATGTATATTCATAGAAAGAATGATATGAGAAGATTAAGGTGGTATTTGTTTACTAGCTGAGGTCAATAAAAATGATTTCTAAAAATATTTGATTTTGCAGTGCTCTTGCAGTGCACAAATATTTTTCTTCAAATTTACAGTGATTTTTGTTTTTTTATTTTTAAAATTAAGAGATTTTCATGAAAGAAAACATAAGATAAAATATATGGGCAAGGGTAAAGAGAGTTGGCAGCACAATCTAAGAAATTGTCTCACTTTTCTCATTAAATTTAATTCATTTTTTTTTTCACTCAGACAACTGTGTGAAAACGCTTTACAGTGACTATAACAACTTATAACAGATATTTTTTCTATGATACAAATGTAACTTTTATGACAGTTAACTCTACATGTTTCAGTATATTAATTTTGTTTCATTTTCTAATTTGGTATTGGTAAGTATTCTGTACTCTCAAATTCTGCTTTGGTTAGTGTTGCACTGCAGCATTGAGAAATCCAGATGGGTCTGAACACGCTAACCAGAAAATGCTCCTTTGGGGATAAATTACATGATATAATTGTTTAACATTTCAAAAATCTTTCCATAAATTTAAGATTTTGAAGATGACATGTGGTATTAAAACTGAACATATAGAGTACTTTACAAGGTTAATGACTAAAATTGTAATAGAAAATTAAGACATAGGTGAGGGTGGAAGTGAAATACATAAAGGCAGTAAAATAAAATTTCCTTTAATGCAGGGGTATTCTATTTAAATCTAACAACATTTGTTTCAATGCTGGGATTAAGTAAGGAATAATTCAACATCTTGTTATGTAGCAGTGATTGCCTCGGGGAAGATAAACTCATACGCACAGGTAGGCACATTGTTAGTGATGTTTATATGGATTAAATACATTATCTAGTATATTAAAACTGTCACTTTGATATTCAGCTTTCAAAATGCAGCATTAGCAGAAGGCAATTAAAAAGAATTCCTAATTCTTAGACCCTTTCATAGATTAAACACACATATGCATGGTCTTCCTCCCTCCATCTCGTGCCTCCTGAGCACTTTGGCCATGTAGCTCAGAACTACAGTGGCAAAGGGACTCAGTAATTTTTCAACCCCTGCTTAGCTGCTGCATCCTTTGAGGGTTTATGTTTTCACTAGGAAAATTGTCTCACTGCCTTAGCGTGTTAATCTTTGTGAAGTTGGACTGTTTGATGTCTAGTAAGCACATAAACCCCTTTGGGTAAAATCTTTACGTCTCCTGACTGGTCCTACCTGCTGCGATCATGGTAGGTTCTATGGTTGGAATATGTGCATAGTCCCTAGCTGTTCATTTCCTCTACAGGGGAATGTTCAAATCTGTATCTCTTTCTCCTGAGAGGAGTAATTCTCCTATATAAATTTATGCTACTATAGGGCTCAAATGCTTGCAGCTTTCCCCTTGTGCAGGGCAACACTGAAAACACATTAGGCCAGGCACGAAGTGAAAAATAGAGGTGGAGACACAAGGAATACCTTTCTTTCAGTGTTTCCTATTTATTGCCTTTAAATATATATGGAAAGGGCTACAGTGAATGAACGGAACACTCTTGTAATAAGCTAGACACTGCTAATTAAAGTGCATTGCTGTTAGTGGAGTTAAACCTGGGGCTATATAAATGAAACATATAAAAAAATGTATATATATATATATAAGCACTGAGATATAGGCATGGTTTTATAGACCTTCATTCTTGTATGAATGAATTTTGATTCTGGAAATCGTGAAAACTAAGAAGTTAAAAATCTTAAATCAGAATATGAAAATCAATGCAGAAAAATATTCTATCAGAGATCTGTGAAGCATTCAAGAACAGAACAGTTGAGTGACTCAGGCTATTCCTACAAATTTGAAGGGAATCAGGCTTGATCAATTTTTCTGTCTCCACGTACCACAGGAGGTCTCAGGTCACTACCCTCTACAAGTAGGTCATAATTTCTAATGTCTTCTAGTTATTGCCTTTTCTTTTACATTATATCTTGGAGTTTTTATTGAAGTATGTGCTATACAAACTTCTAATAGATACACAAGAAAATAAGAAAAAAAAAAAAAAGAATCATCCCTCACAGTTCTGGAGGGAAATTTTGACTTGGTTTGTGAATCACAGCCTAGTTGTGAAGATCTACGTAATCCATTTCTAAGCAGCTGAGGCAGCAAAATCTGTAAGACAATTTATAGTATTGCAGCAGAAGTCTTCAACAGAGTTTAATTAAAGTGTTCTAGTGATCTGAAGATATTCATAATCCAGCACTGAAATTAAAGAAGTCCACATCAATAGAACATTTTCTCAGGCTCGTGATGCCAGTTGGCATCGTTATATATATGTACATATATATCTCCTATCATTTGTGTAAATCTGTGTTTAATGACCAAAATACAAAATGGCTCTTCAACCATCTCCAGAAAAGTGATGTAATGCATAGAAATAAGGCACCTGGTCCCAGGTAGTTGATCCAAATGACTTAAGCAAGGCATTTAGGCTTTCTCTACTGTTCATGGAGAGTTAGATTAAGGATCTAAAGAGGAAGCTTGCCCACTGGGTTGCTTACAGCCTGTGAGTGGAAGTATTGAGCACCACGCGTCTCATTAGGTGTCTCTACTCATTTGTCATCCAGCATCCTTCCAGAGCACCACTGCCTGACTGGGAAGGATTATTTGGGTATTTAAAATACCCAATGTTTTAATGGTGTTAATGGTGGTGGGATCATTACAACATGCATAATGCAGTCAGACTGTGGAACTCTTTGCCATAGTTTATTGTGGTGATTTCATGAGTCAAAATAGATAAACAAATAAAGATTAAGCAAAGTTAGTGGAGAAAAAAATATATAAAGAGCTTAGACACAAGGTTACCACCACTGAAAGTAAAAAAGTACAACGTGGAAGTACTACCATATATATTTTCTGTTCTGCTGTTCTCTAGTCTTTGTGTACTGTCAAAGACAGAATTTGTGTATTTTTGTTCATAATGAGTATAGCTGTTAGGTTTTCAGTAGTGGCTGTGCTATAATCTCTAAGGTATGTCTTAGACACATCTCTCAGAACTTTTTTCAAGAGAAAACAGATTATTTTTGAAGATTTTTTGAATTTTAGAGAATGTAGATATACTCTTTTCTGGCTTTCTCTCTATATCAGTATCATGCATTCAAAGTATGTTTTTATGTGTGCATCTATAGATATATAGCACATTCGCCTTTATAAACCTAAGAAATAGCCTTGTTCTCCCTGTCAATAATTTCTATTTGAAAAATGAATTAGCCTTTTACAAACTCCCCAAACTGGTACAACCTGGCAAAAAGGCAACAATATTTACACAGTGAGGTTTAAGTTTTCTTCCTGGCTTAAGTGACATTAGGTGGGGCTGACAGAATTCAGTGCCAAGAAAAGCAAACGTATGTATCTCAAATGCCTCTTTAATGAACTTATCTGATTCTATGCCTCAAAAAAAAAAAAATCCTGTTTACAAGAGAGAGAAATTTTAATATGCGATATTTGTTTTCGTTTTTGCCGTGGTGGTATTTGTTTCCCTCTACTCCTGGAATCAGTGAGATTAACATTAAACTGATAAATTGAGTTTTTGTTTGATTCGGGATTAATTTCAGATGAGTTTGGGATACTTAGTGCATCATATGCTTTGAAGCACCAAGAATCTGGTCTGCTCATGATCCTACACATTTAAGGTAATACAAGCAAAGAGTTTACAATGTGATTTAACACTATAGGCAAACAATATTTGGGATGGAGTTAAGAAAGGGAATAGCAATGTTTGAAGCAGAATTTCATAAATTTATTATTTTCACAAATTACAAAGTTACAAGACATTAAAAATATTCAAAAACTTTATCTGCCTCTGTAGAGGCAGATGTTGACCTACTTGGATTAAGTAAAAGATTTTTTTTTTTTTTTTGTCACACAGGAGAAGCAGAATAGCATGACATTATTATTATTATTATGGTATAGTCCATTCCTGAATATTTTTATGCATTTTATTTTGGACTTTTTACCTTTCTGGTTACTAAGCCAGCTTACTTTTCCACATTTAATTCATGTCAGGCTTCTATAGAGAGAGAAAAATGTATTGTCTTGAAGGCCTTCCTAGATCTAGAACACAAAACTCAGATGTGTGTGTTCAGAGGTGACTAGTAAGTACAAATTGTACTACTGGGCTGGATCCCTCAGGTTTCCTTTTGGCACTTATTCTGAGGTCATTTTTTTACAGCGTTGTGCCTGTGGATGGAGCATTTGTTTGCCTCTCTTCAGAGTTGCTTCTACACATGAAAAGTGGGGGTGGATCTTGGCACTGCTGTAGATTCCTTTTTCAGATCTGTTTTGGACCTTTTTTTTTTTTTTTTTTTTTTTTTTTTAAGTTTCTGGGCTCTAGCTCAAATTTACAAACCACATCTGGCATCTGGAGCAAAGAAAGGTCAAGTTAGGATCTCTCAACAGCCAGCAAAAAGTTCCAAAAATCTAACCCTGTGCAAAATCAGAATCATACACCAAGAATCTAGGAATCAAGACAAATCAAATATTGAATGATTACATGTAATCCAGTGAAGTTAAGACAGACATGAATTATTTCATGCTGATTCACTTTGCTGTATGACTAAGCGAGCAGAGCTAACACAGTGGCAAATTTGAAACAGAGATGGCGGAAGAAAATCAAGCAAAGTTGGAGAAAATATCAGTAACTGGGAAAACACTTTGCTTAACACCTTTAATTTATTGCATAAATCATTTCATAGCTTCCTTACATCACACAAATAATCAGCCCGAACAAACAGAGATGTGTCTATACTAGCCTTTTGCCCTGCATCTTGCAACAATTACTAATTTTGAGGAAGCATTCCTAGTGATGGCTGATACAGTATTACTGGCACTACTAACTCTTGGCATGACTCAGTGCAGACAATATGGTGATCACAAGCAGTAGTAACTTTTCCATGGTAGATCTCTCCAGGTAATTGTACCATTAAAATTACTTCAAATTAAATCAAGGCTCAGGGAGCTTCAAACCAAGATCCACAAAGGAATTAAAAAGCCCAAAGTGGAAGCCTAGGTGGGATTAAGCACCTAAATCCAAAACTCAGGTTCTCAGAAGCTCTTTTGGTAAGTACCTTTTTGGCAGTGAATCTCTGCTCATGCAGAATGTTCCATTTTTCCCTTCAGTGACAGCCCTCTTGTTTGGATTAACAAGATTTGTAGGTATTTGAAACTTAAATGAATTGCATCTTGAAAACTGGCATTTCTCTGCCCAAGTCTTTATGTATCCTGCTCCATGGTTAACTCTAGACAAAATATGGTTGTCTTAACCACTTTCTTTAAACATGCAGGCTAGAAGACATGAACTGCATTCTCTTCTGTGGAGTACCTGCATTTCAACTGAATATGGAGCCAAGGGATACAGGATTCCCCACAATATGAATGAACTGAAAACCACATCTCCCTAGAAATGGTCTTAACCATGAAGCTGTCAAACTATATGGTAATAGTTCTGCATTGTTCTGATATAGAGAACTGCCCCGGTTCTGAAACTGCCACGGTACAAGCAGGAATACAAGATCATGAAGTTAGTAAAAGAAATGTGTCTTTGGATTTCAGATATTTGTGTAGCCACTTACTGGGGACATTTTAAGTAGTTGCCTGAAGTACATCTGTGTATATCAGACTAAAAAAATAGTTCACATAGTCGCACAAATTGACAGGTTCACCGAGGAAGTCTGTGAAAAAGAAAATTGTATTAATATTCAGTTTCTGGATAATGATCTAACTGTCTCACCATCCTCCCCTTCCTATCTCTCTGTCTAGTGAATAGAGTTAACAGTCTGAGCTGTGCTGCCTACATTAGGTGTTTCTATTTTTTAAAAAAGATTTTAAATTAAAACATATAATATCCAAATGCATTTAAACTAAATAACGGCTGTTTTCTCACTATATGGGCAATGCAAACAATCTGGAAACATGAACTAGGACAACATAATAACTGATTGTTAATTATTTAGTCTAGATATTGCTTAAATAATTTTCAGGAAGAACATAAAATGAAATAATAGGGATAAATGCAGTACTAAAGTAGGAGGAAGATCTGTACAGTTCTAGTACAATACGGGCTTATTGTTCATTTGACCTAGAAGCTTAATCAGCAAAAGATGTCAGTTATCATGGCTTTAAACTGTTGTGATCTAGTGTATAAAAAATATTCTCGGGAAAAAAAGAGAAAATCATTCTTATTAAAAACCTACCTTGAAATAATTTCCCTTTTTGTTTTTCAGACAGCATTTTTTCATCACATCAAAACTGAATTTTCAATGCCATCATTACGAAAGGGACATGGAGTCAGAATTAATGTAGAAAAAATAAAGCCAGAGCTAGAAAGAGACAGATAAAAATGAGAAAAGGAAATACGTACGTAATATGTGGTAAGCACAGTTTAGTAAATCATAAAGGCAAAATACAGATGGAGTACTCTGTGAGAGTGAAGTTGCAACTTCACTCTCAAGACTGTTTCTTCCAAATTTCCAAAGAAAAATAAACTAAAAATTTAAAGTGTAAGAACTTAGTTTGCATGTTTATAGAGTGTCTTTGACACTGGCAAATAAGCAAGTCAATATAATGCAAATTTACCCCTTAGGACTTTTTGTTCACCTTTAGTTCAGAGACAACAGAAAGTATATCATGGGTTTTGTCTAGGTATGTTAATACAGAATCCAGTATCTTAGCTTTGAATGATGACTGTTTTGGTAATATCTTCTATTCCCAAAGCCACTCTGGATGCTTCAAGAAGTCTTAGACATGACAGATATGTTAATGGACTTGAAAGAAACCCTGGTTTTTCTGGAAGAGCAGATTCTGTAGCAGTGAATTCTCTCCCCTGAGACCCAGGTCTGCTCTAAAGCAACAGAGAGATTTTGTGCGAGTGAAGGAGTTTCCCTGTGTCATGAGAACTGTCACATCCGTTGACAGCCTTGCAAGCCTGGAATCTGAGAATTCCATTGACATGAAAGAGCATATATGTGCATGTGTCATACCTGTGCATAGGCTGAGACAAGGAGTTAATTAAATCATGATAGGGTAAAATGTTTGAGATCATGTTGATGATTAATACTTAATCCATTGTGAAATAACTTCAGATTTAGCCTGATGCTCTCTCACCTTTGAGCAACTCATGCTAACGGAATAAAGTAAGTTTTTTTTTTTTTTTTTCTTTTTTGCCTGTCACACCAGGATGTTTACAACTACACAGTATGAAGTGAATTATTAGCTCAGGATGACTCCAGAAATATATTATATCTGTAAGATGGAAGTTTTTTAAAAAATAGCTTCGGGTACATGTAAGTCTATTATTCGTTTCAGTTTAGTTAATGGATTTATTATTAGCAGTTCAGTTAGCTGTTGTGATGGAATGCCAATAGTTGCAATATAGATGCTTTCTTGCATGTAGATTAAAGTAAGTGTGTTTATCAAGATTTTAGCTCCTCACTTTGCTCCTAAATGTTAACAACATAGTATCATAATATGAGGGAGATCTTTCAGGCAACTGTTACCTTTATCAAAGTATACTCTAAAGATCACTGCAGCAACTGAGTTTTTATGCATCTATTCAGCACTTTGCAACAAGTTTTTTCACGATGGCTGGTTAAAATTTTTCTTCTTTCTTTCTTTCTTTCTTTCTTTCTTCTTTTTTTTTTTTTTTTTTTCTCCCAGGAAATACTGGTAAACTGAAGCCACACAATTTGTATTGGTTTCAGAAAAATTCCCAGTAGCATACTTGGACTACTTGGATACTGCTGCCTACTTTGGCTTTACTGTTTCATTTTGTTTTGACATCAGAAAATTCTACTTCTGTCACATGTTATTTCGTATTCCCATTGATCATGTGAGTCCACAGTGCTGATATCCTTGGTTCACTGTAGCACACTGAAGTCACACTTGAAGTCTGCCTCTGGGTGTAGCTGAAAGCTTGTCCATTTGAATCTGTACCTGTTTTCAGTCTTGTATGAGAGAGAACAGAAGAAGTAAAAGCAGCAGTCCCTAGAGAGGACTCCCTAAAAGAGCAGCCTGACTGCATACATAAATATACTTTTTGAATGAGGAAAAAAAGGATGGGGAATTCTTAATTGTCTTGGCATCAAAGAAAGAAAGAACGGCATCTGATAAAGCAATATTGCTGCTTGATCTGGCAGCCTCACAGTTCCCAAAGCCACAAGCTGCGTTTGTGGTTCTAGGAACAGCAGTACAGGCTGTTCACGGCAGTATTCTCCTAAGTCTTCCTTCAGAAGTAAAAACACTTTGTTTTTTTGGGAGCTTGCTAAGTAGGACAGCTAATCTCGGAGTTTTGCAACATAAATCCCAGAAATTTGTGAATATGAATAAACCAAGGATGAACTCCAACAAGGACCCTGAAGCACAGCTTATAGATTTGAGGATGTCAACGTTGTGATGGAAGAGGAAAATCTCCAAGGAGTATAGTACCACCTGAGATAACTTCTCCAAAGTCAGCAGTTGCTGGCCATTTTCTAGGTTAAGCTTATTTTAAAAGAGTGGTCTCTTCTCAGTTCTGCAAAAATGCTTAATTTTCACCGCACCTAGCTAGAGAAATTCCCTACTAGGCAACCAGGTGATATATTACTAAATATATATTAGTAGGAACCATGTGTACTTGTAAATGTTAAAATTCATCAGTTTTTAATCTAACACTATTGAATGGCACAGCTGCCATTTATCAGCTGTGGAGATGGATTTGGCTGTAATCCCAAGAGGGTGGGAACATCAGGCGTGATTAAACACATTAAAAGCAATCACAGAACAAAGCCGAAGGTTACTTCAGGAGAGCAGGAGGCAGGCGCTGTGTCTGCTAGCAATCTGTACACAACGCTGTTGCTTTCCATGATTTCATCAGCTCATTCCAGCAGCATGGCTCAGCACACTTTAGCAAGTCTTTTCAGAGGCAGCAAAAATAAGATCGCAAACACCCCGGGGCCATGAACTTTGCCATGTAATGTGTGCAGATGCTGGCCACAATTATGCTTTCTTCTTAGGAATAGCAAAGATGTGAGATGCTTCCTGGCTGCTGCCTCCAGTGGCAGGTAGTGTCTGCCTTCCAGAGTGGACATTGGCAGGGGACACCTGATCACAGACCAGCTGTGTGTATAGAGGTACTGCCTCTTGGATTAAATGAGCACACATCATGAGTAGAACAGGTCCTGCAGGAACAGTTCTCTACCTTGTACAGTTGTAATAAATGCAGTGACATGTTCCTGCCCCCGTTACTGTCGGGGATAAGTACCAGGTCACGGGCGAATGAGCCTTGGAAGCTTCTCTTGAACATTTCTGAACTTGACAGTAAAGCTGCAGAGGCAGTGCAAAACAATTACTTTTAGCATGGCCAAGGAGAGGCTTCCTGAAATGTATGTAGACCTATTTTCCAGGTGGATGATGTCTCTCTAAAAGCCAGGAGTGAGTCATATTATTTGCTTTTCTAGAAATCCGGCATTTCTGAGCACTCGGGAGATGGAATCCTGATGGGCAGCAGCATAAGTTGCTACTTCATTGCTTTCATTAGGAAGCAAAAAAGCAAAGGAAATAAAAAACAGCCAAAGCCCCAACAAACATGACAGAAATTAATGTGCTGATTATATATCAGCACTTTGGCAGAATCATAACAAGAACTGAGAGAAAGACATGGATAAAAGAAGTAAAATCATGAGTTTAGCTGCTACAAAAATCATCCTTTTTTAGCACAGAACAGAGGACCATTTGCCATTTACCTCTTCTCAGCAGCCCTTGGTTGCTGCAGGTAGAGGAATAGAAAAGAGGAGAGGGAAATATTTACAATTTATTTAGGTCCCCTTGGTAACTGGTAGCTGAAAGAACACATGTATCAGGTGACTGTCACCCATCCCTCTGTTACAGAGCAAGTACATAAGAACACCTTGTAAGTAGCATAGTCATATACATTTACAGTGCATTGGTGAGAATCTGGACAGGCTTTAATTCAGTTGCTTCCTGAAGAAGGCATGTGGGAGAGAATATTAATGACTTTTTGTAGACCACAACAGGGAGGGAGGAAGAGAAGGAAGGAAGGAAGGGGAATGAACTGTGAAAAGATAATTGTTCTTGAGTTTCATGAGTGTGGGAAGACCTCAGAATAACTCATAACTCAGTGAAGTAGTTTTCTTTCTCAGTTTTAAGTTCATATGGAAACTCTGGTAGTTTCTTTTAACACCTTGTTTTAGTGTTTAGGTTTTTTTGTTTGTTTGTTTTTTGTTTTTTGTAAATAGACTGTATTGCAAATGTTGGAGTAAGGAAGATCTGAACCTACATGTTTAATTGAATAGCAGATGACAAAATGCATTTTCATAATTGTAGGTGCTAATGTTTCATATTCCCTATTTCTTTGTATTATTTTCCTTTCACCCCTTCCACTTAAATAGCTTTAATTTGTTGTGCTTACCAAAAAGGCACTCCATTTTTATCCTTTTTATAGCATAAGGAATTATAAATCAACAGAGTTGGAAAACCTTGACATTTATGTAGTATACCAGGATTAAGCTATTTAAGCACTTTTGTTTTTTGATAAATTTAAAAGTTCTGGGTATTGGACTGGATTGAATATTCCAATTATTTTTCCAGGTTTCTAGGGACTTAAAATATATTTCCAGTTCAAGGGTTTTGCATCTTTCAGAATTAGACTCTAAATTTGGCTACCAATCCCATTTTGCATTTTTTTGGTTGTGTTTTGAGCAAAATACAGCTATCCTCAGCTTTTTAATGCTGACCAGTTTGAAAAGATTTATTCCCCTCTCACTTCTAGAATATCTAATCTTTGGCTACTTGTGACATAATTGGATCAGATACATTGCATCACACAATTACAGGCTGTCAAGTCAAAGTCAATGTCAATTCATGTATACTCTCTAATTTTGAAAACAAAAATAACAACCATAGTTATAAAATGTTCCAGGAAATCAAAGTCTTAAGTAAACCTTAAATAAAAAGCAAGTACAAAACGACCATGTAGCTGAAAGGAGTTCTTCATTCTTACATAATTCTTATACAAACCAAAGAAATGATCTATCCTGAAGAAAAAAGTCTTGTAAAACAGATTATTTTATAGAATTCAATTTTTTGAGTTACACAAATTTAGCTACCACTGTGACAGGCTGGCATAACTCTGTTGAGAATACAGATTTAATACACAGTGAGCGAGAATAAAAAAAATCATATTAAGTTCTTTAAAAAAAGTCTGAAATTATTTCAACTTCACACCTCCGGCCAAGCCTGTTTGCTTGGAGAAGCATATTCTTTAAGATAGGACAAAGGACAGATAACCTTCAAGACCTTGCAGAACTGTACAGAAAATAACAGGAACTGTCTAATATTCAAAACATAGTTCTTATTGTTTGAGAAATCATACCTAAATGAAGATTTCAAATGAGAAAATACTGACTCCTTTGGAGTGTGTATATTTTGGGGGGATGTCTGATGTTCAAAAATACGTAGGTCCATACGGACCTACAAGTTTTGGGCTAAAAGCGTCACAGAGTAAAGCTGAAAGGAGGGAAGGATTTACAGCAGTGAAAGATTATATACTAAATAAGCCAGAGACAATGATGGGATAATTCTGAACAAAAAGGCTTTGAAAAAAAAAGCCATTTTGAATATGGAGATTGTGGTTGCTATAAATGCTGAATGTTTCCTTGTTCTGTGATGTGAACTATGCCATCCCATAGCTTTTCTTTTTCTGAGCAAAAGAAGAGACCCAGGAGTTGAAGTGAAAAATGCAAGTGTAAACTTCCTCTACTACAAACTGTCATCCTTATTTGGCAGTATTTTATTCTTGAATTTGCAGAATGTTTAAGAAACAACAATCCTCTTGTTTTTAAATTGCTGCTGTTGTGTAAATTTTAGCTGACCAGTTTAGATTTTGAGGAAGCTAAAGGCAGTACCCCAGGTATAACTTGCTCATAAGCAATACCATAGTATATAATTCCACACAGGAACAGATCGAAAGGCCAATACTCTGTGGTGGCAGCAGTGAATGCTTTGGTGTAAGAAACAAGGCATTATAGAGTGGTTCTTCCCTGCTATACACTTAAGGATCTAAAGCATAAGGGACAATTTATCATGCGCCTCAGTGGCTCCTTCCAACTGAAAGAGTCACTGTTTCTCAGCCCTTGGGCACACCTTGAGAGTGCAAGAAGCTGCATTGACTAAAACATGGCAAAAAAGAGAAAAAGTTCTCTATCTTGGCTGCTGAACCAGAAAATTCAAAGGAAAAAATGGATTTTACTACATTGAAATATGTTTTGTTGGTTTGCTCTGCTGAAATTAGTTTGGTTCTCATTTTCTCCCTCATCCTCTCCCTTGGCAAAACATTTTGTTCAAAAGGAATGTTTCTTTTTTCAGGTTTTGTCAGAAAAGCAAAGGGCAGGAAAAAAAGTATGCTCACAAAACCAGTGAAAGATCAGGTTTCCTTTGTGGGGTGGCTTCTGTATTCAGCATAAACTCAGGGGGTTACTTTTCTGTTCAGTCTGAGAGACTTTGAAATCATTTCTCTTACATCCTGAAAGAGAACCTGGACTACCTGGGTGCGGAATGGCTGTTTTAGCTACTTCTGTTAATGTCCACCTGGAGGTAACCACAGAAAGAAAACACTGAGTGACTCTAATTTCGTGGTTGGGGCACTCATAGTAAAAAAGGAGGCATCTTGATTCCCTTTACAGTTCACTACTTAGTATTAATTGTTAAGTATTAATAGACTGCAATAGGTTGCAAGGATAGATAGAAAGCACTTTCCATAGCTACACATGTTTATGTAAGAGATGAAAGCTAGAGTGGTTAGCAAGTTTTGAAGACATTTTTCAAGACTAATCATGAGACAGCCTGTTTTAAACTTGCTTTTAACAACTACTCCTACATTCAAATTCCAAAAAAAAAAAAAAAAACTTCCTTATTTCCAAACTATGGAACCACTGAGAATTTTTAGTAAGTTTACTGTATTCCGTATTTCAATATTTGTCAAAATCCTTACCAAACATTAGCCATTTTACTAGGGGAAAAAAAAAAAAGAATCTTGACACTGTGCATTGACTTGCAATATTTGTTTTTCTTTCTCTCCACTTGGACACTTGGATGTTACTAAGTTTATTTTTTCTCCCTCTAAATGTTTATTATAGTATGAGTAAGCCTTAACCTTAATCCTGTTGTGGTTAAATTAGAAGATTTAGAAATTTCATTCCAGGCTTTCATCTTTAACAGCTCTTACCCATGCAAGTTTGTCTCTTGCTACTGTTCAATTTGTCCATAAGAAATCTGATAAATGCCACTAAGGGTTAGGAGCGTGTGATTTGAGGGCTGATAGCAAAAAAGTCTGCTGTAACTTTGCATCTCCTTGGAAATGGTTAAGAAGGAGGAATACCTGTCATCCTAGATGATCACAGGATAGCTGTAAGGTAAAAATGGGATGCAGCCATGAAAAAAGGCAAATATTCCTTTGCAGAAATACAGGAGGACAGTCAAGAAGAAGTTCAATGGCACCAGACCTTCAGAAGTCATTGTCAAGCATCACATCTCTGGTTACACACTTGCAAGAAAATCAACTGATTCTAGTTCACTTCAATGCAGAGAAGGCTACAAGGGTGACAGAAGGAATGGGGAACCTGACTAATGAGAGGAGGGTGGAAGGGTGTGACGTGTTTAACTTTGCAAAAGGAAGGCTGAGAGGGGATAAGATTGCTCTCCTCAGGGATAAACATCACAAAGGAACAGAACTGTTTAAGTTAAAGAACAATGTTGGCACAAGAACAAATAGATATAAGTTGACCCTGAATAATCTTGAGCTGGATATTAAAAGAAAATTATTAATTGCTAAAAGTGTTCTCCAAAGACAACCAGTGTGTGCCTGAAGTAAGGGAATTTGCTTTCTGAGTGAGCATAGAGACCCCAAAAGCAGCAGAAGGCTTATTGACATATTGATACTTCTCTAGCACCAGTTTTCTCATTATAAATATGGTTTATGGAATGAATGCCATAATATGTTGCCTGAATTAGCAGTTTGAGGTATAATGACTTTCTTCCAAGCATATATTCCCATTAAGTTCTTAAATTTTAACTGACTGAATTCCTCCATCCCAATAACATTACAGAATTCATTTTTAAGTTGCATTTTCCACTGATCTGTCTGCACATTAAGTTGTACTACGTTATCTTAACAACTTCTGCAAGTCCTAAAACACATTAAACTGCGGTGACCTGACCTTAAGTTCACTGGAATCCATGGGAATCTTCTCATGTCTTCATTGGTATTTATAGAAAATAAGCCCATTTTTAAAGAGAGTAAATTATTTTTGCCAGCGGAGATACTGTGAGGTGTCAGCTGTAAAGGCAGCTATCAAGCGTTGTTATGACATTTACAAAGACAAAATAAAGAAGCTTTGAAAATTACATCACTTGCAATAGATTATTTACTTCTGGCTGTCACTAATGAAAGATTTAGAGCTCTGCCCAAGTTACGCTGCAGAAGAACATTAGGGGTTATGAACTTGAAAGCACCTCTTTTTTGCATAGTAGTCTAATGTTAGACCCACTCTCCTGTATTTTAGTGTTGTTCTTGTAGGTGAAGCCTCTGTTACACAAACAGTATTATATACTGAGAAAAAATAAGTCTGGTTATTGAACAGTTCTTTCTAAGATAGCTTTGCAGGAAACTGAGACATACAGGCGGGCATTAACTTGGCATATAAAATTGCTAAGTTATAAACTCTATTGAGAAAAGTACAGTTAGGTAAAACTAAATGCTTTTCTTGAAGAAAGTAAAGGCTTAGTCCCCCCTTGCCCCTCTCCTCTTTTTTTCTGTTTGTTTTTTTTTTTTCCCGAATTAACATACAGTCTCAGGATTTTTTTTTTTTAATTTTTTTTTTTTTGTAACTCAAAGGTGAATAGCACTCTACCAAAATTAAATTATGTCCTTGCCCTGTATGATTTACAGTTCAGCAAACATTATACTGGGCATAAAACAGCAGTTGAAGAAGTAAAGTAAAGTTAGTCTCTTACCAAGATCAACATATTTTTTTTTAAAGAGCATCAGCAAATAATAATGCCTGATTTGTTCAACACGAATGCACTACTTTCAAAAAGCTCATTTTCACACACACCAAAGTAGTAGATATTTTTACCTTCTACTGAAAATATTATGGTTTCTTGGACCAAATACATCCATGGTCATAGGGAGTAGCCTGTATTTTTAGAGATCAGGGCCTCACAGTTGCCTTCCTTTGGTTTCTGAAAATGACCAAACTTTTCCTATGACAGGAGTGTTTTCTGAAATCTCTTTTCCCATATTAGTGTTTAATAATGTGTGAACTGACTCTGCATCTTTTTTTTTCAAAATCTGAAACAGCATATAGTCTCTGTTTTCTGCCTGGCCATTTATTTTTGTGGAAACCACCTACACCCTTCTATCAGATTTGTTTAAAATCTGTTAAACTGTTCAAGAATTATTTTGGGAAAGCCTGACAGCCAGACAAAAACATACCAACAGCACAGTCACATAAGTCTTGTTTCCATGGAACTTCATATTAAAAATTGTAAGAAATATATTGTCCGACTTAGTTTTGGCAATTCATTAGTCACGTTGATAGCAGTTTTGATAGTCTTCTATAAATATTTTTAAAAAGGAAAAGTAAACTGAACAGCAAAAGAGAAGATAGCTGAAATCTTTTGAAAAGGAAAACCTTAGGACTTGGAACATATTTGATTTGACTTTACAATGCCTGACCAAATTGGGCTCTCGCAGAGAGAAACTGCAAACTACAATAGGAGGATAGAAGAATAAAAAAGATGGCAAAGATGGAAGGTGAAAATCCATGCCATTTGCTCAGGCCTCCTTACATAAGCAATTGCTGAGCAGTAAGCTGGAAGAAGAATGTTTATCTCCTGAGAGGATCTCAAACAACTAGAGCACAGAGGCACAGACGTGAATTTATTGAGGGGAAGGAAGAGCTGACGTTACCATTTCTCCTGCTGCAGGTGTGATCACCTGGTTTGATCTCAGTTCTGTGTGATCCTTCCTCTGATCTCTGACCCTCTATGAGAACAGGGATCAGATATGGGATACTGCATTGTATGTAATCATGTTTCTCTTTGCTGCAGACAGACTAGCATCAGGTTAACATCATAAACCAAGCAACATTCTTGTTACCCTCCCCACTCTTCACTTGAGGGGGTATATTTGCACTTGAAGCTGCTTTAAAGTTACTTGTAGTGCTGCGCTTTTTAAAATTTTAACTTTTTTTAACAGACGCATGGCTAGAGGTAGCTTCAGTTTGCTGCAGTACATTCAGCCCTAACCAGGCATCAAGCATGCATGGGAAAGTTTACTACTTTAATGATTAAAAGCCAACATTATCCTTAAAATGCAACAAGGGTATTCTGGGCAGAAAAGAAAAGAAATCAAGTGGAACCTGGGGAAATGGTGCCTAGAGCAGGAGGAGGGAGGATCTGCTGCTGTTGGGCAGCCTTGGCTGAGCAGCTCTCCTCCCTCACTGGCAGTCAAAGTGTTTTGCCTTTCTTAAGCTGAAGTGCATGAGGTCTGAATTTTGACATGTAGACCTCAGGTCTTCTTTGTGAGTCTTTCTTTTATGTTTTATTCTTGCCTATTTTTCCTAGCCTTTTGAGTGTGTTGGTGTTTTCTCTACAACCTTCTGTTTACCCTACAGCACTTCTAGCAGCAGATCTGTTTTCATATATCACTTTGAGAAAAGCCAACACTCATAAGGAAAATATATGTTGATTTCTGCACTGTCCTGACATCAAAATTAAAGTTAAAATAAAGGCCACAGTAAAATTCCACTATGCTTCGTATTATATTTGTTTTATGCTCTATGGCTGTGCAATTTTTCTTTTAGAACAGAATATCGTTCTGATTTTAATGGACTTTTTTGCTTGTGAAATACAATAGTAATGAAAAGAAGCACAACTAGGCTCCAGTCCTGAAATCCTTTCTCACTTTTTCGTAAAGACAGAGCATTCACTGACGTCACTGACAGTTTTGCCAGACTCAGAGCTGCAGGACTGGGCTGATAGTGTCTGACAATGAATTTCAAATGTTGACTATGCGATGAGTCAGAAATTGACTTCTGCTGAGTCAGTAAAATGGCAGCCTCCAACTTAAAATTCTTCCTGAACGTCTTGATTTGCAGGGTAATTTGTCACGAGGCATCATGCTAAAAGGTGCCTGTTGGCAGTGCGGGCTACCAAACAAACACAGACCAAACGTGTGAACAAGGGAAATGGCAGGGAGATGAAGTTCTGTGCGATCTGGAGGAGCAAACCACAACGCTGACACCTGCCTCCTGGTCTGCATATAGTCTCTGCAAACCCACCCTCTGCTAGCTAAGCCTGGAAGCCCTGGGAAAAGGCAAAAGAAAATAAAAAAAGCTGTTTTCAGGCTTGCAGCAGTGTTTACAGGGCTCCTGTAAACAGGAGATTGCATGAGCGGGAGCAATCTCCTGTTACAGATGGATTTAAGCAGGCAGGCAGATGCAGCACGTACCGTTCAGGTATGCACACAAGATTTGCCAAGCGTTTCGGAGCATTTTAAACAAACACTCATTTGGCCTAATCATGAGCCCGGCTTTCGTAGGATAACAGCCCACACCATATTGAAAACGTCAAAACAGGCTGCAAACTTTTCAGCTTAGGGCAGTTCAGGACAGATGAGCAGTGGTTTTTAGGCTGCAGAAAGGCAACTAGAAGCAGGTGCCGCCAAGTGTCCTGCTCACCACCTGGACTCCTGCCTCACTGTCCACAGTGCATCACTGCATCACTAGTATGTGCAGTCGCTGAGTGGCTTGGGAAGAACAAGAAATTAACCTAATAGCGAAACGCATTAAATACAAGGTGAGGGACATTTCCTAGCTGTCCTGCTCTTTCCCTGTTTCTCGTTTGGTGCTGTTTTTGTGCTAAGCCTAACAGCCATACGGCCCTGTGGTATTGGTGACAGCTTCTTGGGGAAGGCTCCTCCTGTGTCCCTGCGGTACCATCAGACAGTTAACTGCCATTAACAGCAGCTGGATGTGGCCAGGGCCCTGCAGGTAGCTCCTGCTGGGCAGAAGTTGTTGGGTTGGAGGGGAATAAAAGTGGCTGGGGAAGGAGGGGTTTTGATCCCCATGGAATTTGGAGGATAATTCTCCACTTTCCCCTCCTTGCTCTCCCTCAAGAAAAGAATTAAGAGCAAATATTTTCATGGTGGAGCACGTGGTTTTTACCCAGCCAGCATCTTGTAGCTGTGACTCAGGCCTGTGGTCATCCCTGGTGCCAAAGCCACCGGCCTGATTTCGCAGTGATAACAATAAATGGCCATTCCTCTCCCAGGTGGCAGGGTAGCACTGCATAGCTGTAAGTATTTCCTTGGAAAGGAAAATTATAAATAAATAAATAAATATGCAGGTATATGTAAATCATCATCTTCTCCTTAACATGTCCGATTCTGGCTGCAGATATGGAGCGAACCCTGTTCTTATTTGCAGTAGTTTAAGCCTGGAACATTTCCATTGACTTCAGTAAGGAGATTAGAGATTTACATCTCTTCAAGTGCAATTTGTCTTAAGCTCTTATGGTTAAAAAAAAGTGCTCACGTGGTTGTTACTTTTAAAATCAATGTGGTGCAATACATTTTGAAGCAAAAGTTTGATTCTTACATTAAACTCTTGTAAAATACCTGTTACAAGTGTCTGAAGTACTATGCAAATATTAGCAGAATAATGTTTCTTTTATCTTCAGATGTCAAAGAACTTTGTAATCAGTCTTGAATCAGTTTTATAAACTGGGAAGCCATGAGTTGCCTGTCAAGTAATTTTAACAGGTCACAAGATTTTCTGCCTCAGGAACAAACCCAACGATCATCTTAATACTCATTTAACACGTGACGCTACTTGAAATGTTCTAAGGATCAGACCTTACATGCACTTAGGCACATGTTTAAAGTTAAATATGTAAGCAGTTTGTATTTATTTCAATGAAATCACTTTTGTAGATAGTTGTTCGTGTTGTTTGAAGAGATTTGAGCATGTATTACTTATCTCCTGGCTTCATTATATTATTATTGGTAGTTACAGGGTCTAAATTGATGCCTTTTTTGTACACGTATGTTGATCTGTGGTTAATCTACCCTTATGCATAATGATGATGATGGAAATATAGAAGCATGCTCTAAATACTTGGCAGTATACATACAGTAAGGCATGAATTAGTATGGAGTTAAAACATTCCTCTGTAGGGAGACAAACTTAACTGGAGAATGTTTTGGCATGCAGTATGAATATCGAAAAGATGGGAAAGGGTAAGAGAAAAGCTATGGACAATAACAGAATTGTCTGGGGTTAATTAACAGCAAGTATTTTTTGTATTTTCAGTTATTTCTTACAAGCTGTGACTGATTTACGTGGATACAGATATATGTGTAAATATTTTGTACAGTAGAGAAATAAGTGAAGCTAGATGTTTGGAGTTAAAGTTGATGTTAAGTTTATGTACTCTGCTGATAGACTGGAAGTGATTTACTAGATACTTGCATGACTTTAGTCCTCCCAAGAAAGATGACACAAAATCACCATGGACAAAGAAAAAAATCTTGCTTTCTGCTTACCATTTGCTTTGAACTCAAGGTTATGGAATTGACACCAGCTAAATAGAAAAACAACTAGCACACTTAATGTGCGGATCTAAAATTGCAGAGAATGCAACCTATCAAAGCCATAATATTTAACACTTGAATTTTCATTCTTTGTATGTCTTTAGACGGAACACACTGTGCTCATATGACATAAACAAGCTATTTTAATGTATGCCTTATTTGTAGAAGAATCTATAACTAAAATGTCTGAAAAAAAATCTTATTTTTGTAGGAAAGAATCTTGACACATTTGTTGTGCCCCGTTTCAGCCATGTGAGGTCAAAAAAAAAAAAGCAAAGAGTCTTTTCTGTCTAGACCAGAGAAAGTGAACAAGTGTTATATTAGTGATTATGCTTCGTGTTTTGACTCTAACCAGAATGAGTAGAATCCTGCGTTGTGGTCTCTATTCCAGTTAATATGTTTTAACTGAAGATTATTTATTTAAAAATATTAATTCTTGGGCAGTGCCTCTACCTCAAGTGTAGTGAATCTTCAATTATTTCTTCTCCGTGGAAATTTGAACCACATGAGGTGTGGAGAGTTTCCTCACTTGAAAACTCCATGAGAAGATAGGTGATATGGGTTTGTAACCCATTAGTCTGAGAAAAACATAAATCCCTCTCCTGGAGGAGGGAACTGTGGCACTGAAGAAGGACACCACCCTGATAGCTGTGGTTTTGCATTAAGGTGGAAACAGACTTTATGTGTTATGAACTTGACGGACTTTTAGAACGATTGATGAGTCTATGATCTATGAAAAGCTCTAAGCACATGTAATGACCTTCAGAACCATCCCTTTCTAATCCTTTTGGCTTTCATATAGCAGTTGATATCAAACGGGTATCAACAGGGCTGAAATGAGTCTTTGCAGAGGGAGAAAAAGCAGCAAACACAGTATTCAGAAATGTTTTCAAATGGCTCAGTCACTTTTCCTTTGTCACGAGTCAGTCTTACTTTTCAAGTGTGATATTAGGACATTTCCAGTTCACACCTGCACACAAAACCTGCAGCCAACAACTAAGACATTTGCACATGAAATATCTAAACTACCAAAAGCTAAATACTAAATGAGGGATAACTGTTTAAAGTGTTTCTGTTGATCATCTTGCACCATGGGCCACACCAGCTTTCCTCCACATACTTTATGGAATTTCATTAAAGCTAGCATGAAATTCAGCAATGGTGCTTCTGAAAGTGTAGACCTCCTTTTCACTTCAGCTGTTAAAAATGCACTGATATCTCATGCTATGATGTATTAAAAGTTTGTCACTGAAGAGGAAATACAGATGAATAAATATTACAACCCTATTGCCTATGAATAATATGTGGAAATGGAAGAGAAATAAAACAATGAGAAGGACAGTAAAATAATGAGGACATTTATTATTTTAAATAGTTAACATCTTTTCCACATATTATTATATAAATAAATACAGTACAAAACTATTCTTTTGACTTGCTTTTATTTTGATGATAGATATGTTTTATTATATTTATTTAATGTTCGTATCTCCCATCAGCCTTCTTAAAAGTGATTCAAAAGCCCTATTAATTCTTTAAAATAAATATACCAAGTCTCTTACTCTGAAATAGAACAGTTTTGTTTAGTCTAAGACAGTGAGGACAACATGAAAAAAAATCAAAACACTGTATAAATATTAGTCCTCCATGTTGTCTCTTTAGATTATGGAAAGAAAATAATATGAATTCCTAATTTAGGCAAGGAAGAAGACTTGTCACAGTTCTTTTTGGATTGGTATTATTTATGTTTATTAAATAAGATACATGTAAATGAAAAATCCAGCCAATGATACAATTTTACCTAAGATGGAAAAATTCAACCTGTTTTAGAGAAATGCACTCAATTAAAACGAACTATTGCATTAAGTACTGAAGTTACAAATATCCTTTCAGTGCTAGTAAAACTAGTAAAGTGTTCTATTGGCATGGAAAATCTCACTAAGACCAAGGAAGTAGTTTAGTTTTTGAAGAAATAGAGGTTTTATCTTCCCCTTCCTCCTCTTTTCATTGAAAAGTAAAAAAATAAAGCAAAATACAGCAAAAATGTCTTCTCATTTCTCTGTATTACAGGGCCAATTACAATGCAGTTAGGTGAAGTTCATGTTGTATGAAATAAAAAGTTTTCATTTTGAGAAAATAAGACCAAAACCCCTGCAAAAGTGCAGATGTGGTTAAGGCGGCCATAATAGATCAAATGCTTATCTTATTGACACTACTGCGCTGTCACTGTCAGAAGTAGTTGTAAAGGGAAGGCACACGAAGTTTGTCAGTTCTCTGATGCTGAGTGAGTGGTCATCTTGTATAGGAATAGCTCCTGACAGTGATGCGACCTTGAACATAACTCACTGGGTTGCTGTGTATTTACATCTGCTTCTGTGTCAGCTACTATGACTTACTCCTTAGCCCGTCCACTGCTTCTCGTAGTCAGAGACTTCATGGGCCACAGGCTGTGAGGTTTCCATACCTTGTAACTGCTCTTCTGAGGTGTTGCACCATTAGAAATGCAGAGAGATCAAGAATGTAACGTTCAGTTGGAGCTCTTCTAACGTGACTTTTCCTGGCGGTGCCTTGTACAGATAATCCAGGCTTGCAGATGCTGAGCCAGTTTCTGCCTCATGTGAGAGACCTCTCCCAAATGGGAGTTTTATGATGATTATACATGACTAATTTAAGGAGATAGAATCACAATACATTCCCTCTGCCACTTGCCATGAAAAATATCTCAGTCAAATAATGTCTTCATCATCAGGCCTGAGCCATAGTTCTGACAACCTGCTGATTATGCTTGTGTGTGTTAGTGATTGATAACATGTAACCCATTGGAGCTCCGTCTTTATCGCTGGTGCAGTCTGGGTGTGAATACCAAGCCTGAAATTGTCCTGCTGGTCTTGATAACATGTGGCATAGTCCATTTGCCCGCTTCTTTTGACATAGTACTTCATTATGCCTGTAGACGCTTAACTTCCATGTAAATTCTGTAGGGCACTGTGAATCAGTTGTGTGCGTCGAGTCATTCTTCATGTCCTGTTTATGAGTAAGAGCTCAGGAAAGAAATAAATACTTCCCAGCGATGCACTCCTCAGCTGTAGGAGACTTTGTGTTGTGCAGACATCTCAAGAAGCACTGACTTTAGCATCTCAGTAGTATTTTGGGAAACACCGTTATCAAAACCTAGAATGAGTTGGTTTCACTTCCCATGACGTCACGTATTTATCCATTTAAAATTAAGGTACGGCTGTTTAGCAACTCATAGGGATCTCTGCACTGTCTTTTAAACAAATTGCTCCAGTTAACAGTGAGAGAATGTACTGACTTGTTTAACAGAAAATGGACTTAGAGAATTGTGGAGCAGCTTTCCAAGTGTCAACAAAATCTTGGTCTTCAAAAACAGCTGCATGATGCTCAGGCCAGTGAGAGGCCAGTGAGATTAGTCTAGAAGACATATAGAGAACATAAGAGAGTCAGATGATAGGAGAGATAAAGTTGTCTGTTCTGCATGTCCTGGACAGAAAGCACTGCAGTGTGTTTCAGAGCAGTGGCACAAAACAGCGCTGTTTCTAGTTGCTGCAGTGCTTCATCATGTTTCTGCGACCACTGCCAAGTTATCTTGTTATTCAGCTTTTGTCTCAGTTGAGTATTTTTCCCTTGGGTGCCTGCTGTGGTTAGCCTAATTACTCCCAGGATCTTTTGTAGAAATTTTTGTACAATAAAATCTCCATGTTTGCTGTCATCCAACTAGATTCCCTTTGTATTTGCCTCCTTTTAGCCTTCACTTTCATCAAATTATTATTTTCTGGTTGGATTTTTGCCTTATCTTTCTTCTGTTTCTGATCATGTCCCACCTTGATTGGCAGTGTATATACCATGTCCCGCTCTGCTCTGTAAATGCCTGTAATAACTCTATTGCTTTGCACTGTTTGCACTGCAGTGCTTTGCACTGTTGCTTTGTTGAAACATTTTCCTAGTGGCTCTTATTCCAAAAGTTAGATTTTATCTCTTTTTGTAGGTGCCTTAGGAGTTCCGTAGTCTAAATGACTGCTCATTTATAAAACTTGCTAATATTGGCCTCTTTTTTACTAGAAAATCAAATCCATTTTCACAAAGACTGTGCTGAACATCTGTTAGTGTGTGCATGCAATAATGCTTAGAAGTAGGTTTGCTAAAATGTCAGTGATTAAGATAAGTTCCAACTTTTTAGGTATGACTAAATTGTAAACCTTTGTGGAAATGTAAGTTTTGACTGTGACCTTCCCTTATCAGATGTCTGGGTACAATTCGCAGTCTGTTTCCTCTGCAAAGAGGCTATTTCTCTGGGCGTACGTGGTAAGAGTGACTGATGGATAGATGTACTGGGCTGGCATATGTTGAGGCTGGCAAGGGCTTTGCGGAATCAGACAGTCAAATTTTCCTTTGTGCTGGCTGCCTTACTACACAATACAAGTATTAAGCATATTGGATTTGAAGGTATTGCAGTTTCTCAATCTAATACCATTGTTGACAAAGGGATGACAAAGAGCAAATGATATGATCTTAAATGGTGTTAAAGTGACTTAGCTTGGAATTTTCATCTGTTCTAAGTGTGACAGATTAGATGGGACCTGGCATCTGATTTAAAAGCTGAACTGAGAGAAACTTAACTTCAGATTCATTTCCAGGTCTGAATATAAAGAGCAGGAAAACAAAGATTTGCTTTTCCTTTTGAGCTCCTTTCCGTACCCAGCACTCCTCTATTTTCAGAGCAGGTTCAATTGGATTCAAATTCATCTCCACATCCCCATGTGGGTAAACTTTGTTCAGCTCTGCATATAAAAATGTGATTGTTTCATTTTATAATTTTGCAGCATGTTTCTCTAAGGATGAACAAGCCTGAGCACTTTTAAGCTGCAGGACACATGCACTGTTCCTCTGCACGTGAGCTTTTGGTGGCTGTTTTGCCTTTGCTCTTCTACCTACGATGAGACAGATGTTGTGGCATGGCTTTTGCCTGAGTAACGATGAATGATTTTGGACTGGAGAAGAGATGACTGGATAGGCATATGATACAGGTTTACAGATTTATAAATTTCTTGGAAAGTTTTAAGAGGGATGTTTCACATTTTTGTGTGTTACTGCAAAGAACTAGGTGCTATGAATGAAGCCTATATGAAAAAAGCCCAACGCAATCAAAAAGAGGTGGTTCTTCATGCAGTGGGCTAGTACAGCTTTGAAACTTTTTGCTGAAGGGTGTTGTATGTGCAATAATTTAACACATACTCAGGCTGACAACTCAAGAATAGTTAGAAATGACGTCCAAGAACTTGAGAGAGGTTATTAAATAGACAAACTACATCAAGTTCAGGAAATCCCCTAAAGTGAAAGAAGTTAAGGCCAGGAAAATATTAAGAGAAATATAATCTGTTTTTGCACTGTACTTGTCTTTCCCTTGGCCTTTCCTTTGAGTTTTGGGATTAGGATGTTGGCATTACCCTGAACTCATGTTCTCATAGTCTTCTGTACTTTAGTTTTGGGTTGTTATTTACTTACATTATTTGCTTGTTGTTTATTCATATTTACTCTTGTTTATAAAATTAGTGACTTATTTATGTGATTAATACTACATAGGAGTGGAAATAAAGAGATACTCTACACATATGCTCAACATTAGCAGATAAACTTTGTCACTGAACTAAGTTAATTAAACTTACACACAAAACATCCGTTTAATAGTTATTGCATATGGTTTTGTATGTGTGGTTGCCTCTCTTTAGTCAGAGCAAAGCTAAAGACATGAACCTGGGGAAAGTTTATTATCAGTAAGCAACTGAGAAATTAGCTTGGTTCCATGTTAGATTCTTGGAAGAGAAAAGGGACCTTATTAGTATTTACTAAACAGTATAGTTTCAGACTATGGATAGGAACCAGGCTGGGCAGCAGATTCATACTGTTACCAACTCCACGCAACCGCCACTCCACAAAACATAATTACGAAAACCCCAGTCTGGCTTTCGTTACTAAGGCAAGTAAGCTTATACTGCCAGGTAATTACTACAAACAGAACGCATGCAGTGGCAAGGAACTTTAATTTAGTAAATAAATATAAAGAAAAAGGAGATAAGCCAAAGGCATAGTGCTGACCCAGTCTGTTTTACCCAAAGGCAAAACTGAAGACTCTTGCCTTTACTGAACTCAGGATCAGTCTGCAACACTAGATGCAAACCAAACAAACCAAAACCACCACCATCAACAAAAATAATCTGCCAAACCACCATTTTCTAAAGTAATAAAACAAGAAATTATCTTTACGGAAAAAAAAAAAAAAAGGGAAGAAAAGGATTCTAGGAACATTGCATGTGTATGCTTCTTTTGGAAACTTGGATAAGTCACCTGAACCCTAGTTTAGATTAGATCACTGCAGTAATATAAAGTTGCTGATTCCTTGCCAGGAAACATTCTTTTGTTTGAAAAAACAGCAACAAACCCTACACGTTCGGTCTAATTTGCAAAGTTTGCAAGGAATGGTCAAATACACGGGACCAGTATTTGGGAGGGATCTTCTGACATCCCAGGGAAACATTACTAATGATTTATGTGCTAACAGTTTGACATAAATCCTTCTTTTGTAACACTGCCATGATAAAGATCACCAGACTATTCTCAATGTGATCATTACTAGACTTTGTTTTCAGATGAGACCTAATTTAGACGTGAGGTAAATAGAGGAGCTATCTCACACATCTTGTTTTCATTGAAGCATCAAGGTGTTCCCTATTCAGTTTAGCTAGCACATGATGATTAACATTACCAGAAAGAGGTAAAGTCCTCAGGAAGATAAATCAGATGATTGTGATTTCTGCATGAATTTGGAGATCACTTACTCCTGTGTCAAATTGCTAATGTGTGACATCTGCCAATGGCCTTGTCTTCATTAGGAATTTACTAGACATTTGTTACCACAGGTGAAGATATGCCTGATTTCCTTGTGAAGAAACATCCCCCATTAAAATGGCTTCTATGGGTGTAGAGGGTTTCCCTAGCTGCAAGTGGGTCATAAAGCAGGCATACGGAGTTTAGAGTCATTTGGACTGCTTGCCTGCTCCAAGTAAAGCAGTTCCTTAACTTAAAGCAAAGCCTGATGTCTTAAAGCCTGAATTTTTGAATTTGAGATTCCCCCCTCTCCCCACACCATCTGCTTGACAGTCAAGACTTCCAGAAAATGATGTTATGCAGCTCTGTTAAGCTTTGCTTACGAGATGGTATAAGGTATGTTTTAGTTTAAGCTAGCTAATAGTTTCCTGTTTAGTGAGGGGTTGCTTGGTTTTGCTTGTTCTAGGAGTGTTTTGTTTTGTTTTTTTGGAGGGGTGCAGGGGGTAAGTACATGTTGGTGGGAAAGTTTGCAGGGCCTAAAGAGCAAATATTAATAATGCCACAGGGGAGATAGAGAACATAGCCAGGAGTGTTACGAAAAGTGATAGGAGTCAGTATCTAAGCACTAACTAGTGGGTTTTGTCCATCTTTAAAAGAATGCTAACTGAAAACAAACTTAGCAGAGGGCAAGATGCCAAGTGCTTTAGCTAGAACATGTCATAATTAATCTTATAATATTTTCTGATGCGTGACAGATAATGACTCATTTTGCAATAGCTGTATAATACAGTGAATAATTTTTCTTTTTTTTTAATGCAAGACTGAAAACCTACGCTGTAGGGAAACACCATTTGACTATGTCTGTTATGACTGTGAAAAGGCAGGGGATCCCAAAAGGGATTAAAAATGAAGGTTACCACAGTTTGGACAGGAAGAAGGGCAAGTGCCTATGGCAGAAACTCTTACTCGAACTGCATCTTTTCTACGTCTGTTGTGTAGTGGCAACTTGGCCTGTTTGTTTCTGCTCAGTAAGAGTAATATTATTGACTTCTAACAAAGATTCCATTTAACAAATACATGCTGTACTGTACATGCTTACATACATGTACAAAATATATAGACATACACATATGTAAACAATAAAGTTCAAAAGATGTTGATATTTAGGTCATATATAGCCATTGTTTTTTCTACCAGCTGAATAGCAATCATTCAACATAAATAAATGTAGTATATTGGAAAAAGGGTGTTTTAAAAAACAATAGCTAAGTATTAAGCCACTAAATGAATTTAACAGCAATTGTTAATTTATTTCATATTCACTGTAAGAATATTCTACGGTCTTGAGATTAAATGAATTGATTTTTTTTCTTCTCTGTTCTTGCAGGCAATGTGTTATGAATTAGTGGTTGCATGACAGCAGGTCAGTCTTAATTATGCATAAAATTCCATTTTATTTAGTACTGTAACTATTATATGACATTGTGAAGGGATCTGTACTAGTTTTGATGTAGCTATCACGAAAAACTCTCACATTATTGGATTATGAATCATAGGGAATACAAGGCACAGTACACTTCTTCAAGAGTCAAACCTACTTATCTTGCATTTAATTTACCTTGCTACTAGAACATATTTGAGTTATTTCCTCTCTGTGATGATAAGGGAGGGCTTTTAACTCTAAGAATAAAGACAAGAAATGTGAAATACATGGAACACTTCAAGATAATCTAGATACAGATACAAAACATAAATATTTTATAAATCTAGATCATGAGGGTTATCCATGCAAAACTGGCAGAAGAGAGAATTTTGATACCACTGAAGATACTGTAGAAACTGAAGTGGATGTTTCCATGTGCATTCGAGCTGTAGAAATTCTGCCCTACAACAGAAAGAGGTGTGTGCTAAGATAGGGCTGTGAAGTTTGAGTTCATTTAATTCCCGTGACAAGATGTGGTCTAAGACCAGCTGTATAACCTGCTCTGACTTGTATAGGATGAAATAAGTTTTAAGCAAGATCTCTGCCATATCTTATTTTATGTATCAGTAAAATCTGGGTGATACCAACCATTCTGCTTCACATTATCTCTGGGAGGAGGATGCTTGTAGAACAGTAGGTGAACAGAATCTGACTTTCTTTTTGTCCATAGTTCTGCTGTCAGATGAGTAAAGGGGATTATTCAAAACCTATGCTGGGTTTATACAGAGCAGAATCAAGTAGTATAATATGTCATGTACTGTTTTGTCAAGTGCTAGTTTTGAAACTATGACTTTAATTTGAGAACTGCTTCCTTTCCACCTCCCTGTTGCCGTTGAAATGCCAGTTAAAATCTCAGTTAATGTCACTAAGGAATAAATCATGTTCTTAATGTGTTTTCTTATCTAAGTGATCTTCTTACCAGGCCTAATCAAAAGCAAAGGAGAAATTTAGGAATGAAAGCTGCAGCACTGACTGTAAGCGAGGTATAGTGCTGCAACAATAACTGTGCTATGGAATATTGTGGCCTCTTGTAGGCAAATGATGGGTACATCAAGTCTTGCAATTACATAAATTGATCAAATACTATCCAGTATTACTCTAGTTCAAATATTTTTACTGTGATACACCCCTTGTCTATGTTGTTTGGTCACAGAATACAAGCTCCATCTATTTAAAAGTGAGGTCAGGTCTGTCTGTGTGTGTTCTGTTTTTGTTTTTTAAACGTGGTTAGCAGGTAACAAAACAAAGCTGTCTGACTGAAAGCTGCCTGTATGAACTAATCATTAGAGGTGTCACTTAAGGAGAAAATGAAATTAAGCTAGAACAGGAGAACTTTTTTGAGCTATTTATGCATTCCTCTTTAGGAACATTGGATGCTGTACTGTTATCATGCTGATAAGGTCTAGATCATTCCTTGTAAAGGAAATGAGGATACAAACATTTCATTTTGGATTTGCCGTTCTGTGTAAAACAATGGTTTTATTTCACTGCAGATTTTTCTTGACATTTTTGAAAGTGTAGCACTACCAGCATTTTATGAAGAAAAATGAGAAGATTTATTTAGAATACGGAATTCTTCCACAGTTCTTGATTAAACTTATTTTGAAATATGTCTGAACACCTTATCTTATGTGGTCACACTGCCTGATAAGCAGGACTCTCCTATGTAGGAGGCTATGTTTATCTTCACATAGTCATCCCAGGTTGAAAAATGCAGCGTAATTATCTTGCTAGGGGAGATATGTCATCTCAGTGGTAGAGCCAGTGCTGTAAATTAAAGTTCTTTACCCAGTCTTCAAAAAAAACAGCTCATGTGATGCCCAGTAGTTTGGTTTGAGTAATGGCTAAATGCTAATATGAGTCTGAATTACTGGGGAATCTCTGGAAGGAGAGAGAAGGGAGTAGGAAAATAAATGGCGTATGGGGGGAGCCTTGCAATCTGCCCAGTAAGTTAGAGGATCAGAATTTGTGTGGGGTCAGATACACTTGTGACTCTGGGCTTTTGTTTGCTAGATGAACTGCACATGCCTCCGTTTGTTTTTAATGAAAGACTTGGAGAAAATCCTTGCTTTTAATGATATCTTTGGAATTTCAGCAAAGACTCATGAGGCTTGTTTGGCGGGTTTGTAACTGTATAAACAAACTCAAGGAGAAAAACGTATGTGATACTGACTTATCCGTGCTTTGGAGCCAGTATCTAAGACCTTATGTGACTTTCACAGATTGCTTCAGTAGCAATAACATTGCTGTATGAAACCCTGAACAGGGGAAAGGACCTGTGTATGTTTTGGCAGTTTTACAGATGATAAAGTCAGAACCTGGAGCATGCCTAGTAAATTCAGATAATTATGATCTTAGTGTCAATGGGAAGGGGTGTTTTTGGTTGTGTTCTTAAATGATTTTTAATGTATATAAGAGATAGGCCATATGCTTTTGTTTGAGAGGCTAACATTGGAAACCAGCCACAAAAACAAAGAATGAAGTGTTATAAGAAACAAATATTTTTGCTTGCAATATTTCACTTTTTTTCTGCCTTACAAAACAGAGTTGCCTTTATTGACAGGCAACTTTTAGGTTTGCAATGTTTCAGTAGCCAAAAGGCATATGGAAGATGTGTTAATACAGTTGGGGATGAAAAAAGTAACATTCTCCTTAAGGGAGGGAAAATCCTCTCATGCACAAAAACAGCTTGTAATCCCAACATGTGGTACTGCACTGATGCTACCTGAATGCTACCTAACAGCAATGGTGTGCGTTTAAGACATTAACAACAAAATGCAGTGCTATCAGATTTACACATGCTGGCTACCAAAATAATTGCACAGAATCCCTGCAGAATTTGTATCTTTCACTAGCACAATCCAAAGATGATGCTATATGTCTTTGCAGTTTTGCCCAGGTAACCCTAGAATTGGTACAGATAGAAAGGTGTGACCATCTTCCTAAAAGTCTCATTCTTATTTTGTAGTGATTTTAATACTCTTGGCTTGCAAATATTTGTAATAAGTGACCTGACAAACTTACAGAATGTTTGTTACTGTGTTTAGTATTTTTTACATCTGTGAATGTTAGGCAAGAAAATAAACACCAAACACATGTTTTATCATGAAAACAATCCGTTCTAAGAAATTTTGGTGTCTCAATCAGTCCTAACCCCTGAATCCCAATCAAAAAGGATTGTAATGCATTGTTAAGCCATGAGACTCCTATTGCCCTAGATACTAAGCTTTTCTCTGATCCAAGGGAAGCTTGGAAAAGCACAAAAGATAAAACTCTAGTGAGACTTTCTAAACATACAGAAACTGTCTAGAGCTTGGAGATTTTTTCAAACAATCGGACATCAAGAATGCTCACAAAATGTATGTTAGATGCTCTTCCTGTTCCTGCCCTTTCTCTGAGCACCTGCTATTGGCCCCCATCCCGGACTGACCTTTGAAATACATGCCCCTTTGGTCTACGCTACATCTGTATCCTCCTCTGCTTTTAAAAAAATTCGGTCTGTATTTTACATCATTTTCCATGGGTTTTCCGCTGTGGGTTCAAGTGAAACCTCAGGGGTAGACTTTCTACCATTTGTGTTATGCAGATAAAATTTATGCAAAAGGATGATTCTTATGTACAGAACTATGGTTATGGGTAGTCTAAAGAATAGAATAGTTGCACACGGCCCTACACAGCAATTTTCTCATGCTCATTTTGTTAGAAAATATTCCTCTTATTGAAAAATATTTTTTTAAAAAAATAAAAATAGCTTAGAACATGTTTTTTTCTCGTTCTGGGCCAGAAAGGTCTAACTATTCCCAGAGACAAGTTTCAGCTTCTAAGTGTAATTTAGAGAAACTTTTCTTGCTTCTTTAGAAGGAGAATATCTGTCTCTGGGTTAGAATCTTTTTCATGAATATTTGTTATGGTCTTTGGTAGTAGAACTAACTTCTGATCAATTATTATGTTAAGTTCATATGAAATTAATGAATTTATAACACAGAATTGAAGGATAGTGGTAATACAGATTGGTTATTATAGCTATTACTTCACATTTTCTCAGTCCCAGTAATCTTGAATTATGCTGTGTCCAAAGATGCCTTTAGTATGGATAGGCTCTCTTTTATGTCATTCTCTTGAAAACTTAATGCAATATTTCTTTGTTTTACATCTGCTTGCTTACTTCTATCTATCATGATAAAAATGTTTCATTTCTTTATCTAGTAATCACAAATCAGATATATAACACTTCAGGGAAAACTTCTCATTAATATTTTTTCAGAAGGAAAACAAAAGCAGGCAAACATTCTAATATCCTGTTTGTCAAGGCAGTAGCTTGACAGATTTCTAAGTCAACTGGAGAAACTCTTGGCAAATTTAAGTATAAATTTAACATGCAAAAATGAATTAACTGCACTTGCTTTCATACTATACAGAACAATATGTACAACACTAAATTTGCAAAATCTTGTGTGTATATTTGTAAATTTATATATACACACACTATATTCTTCCTCCCTTAGTTGAATTTTCAAGGAGAGTGGGTTCTCCATCTTAGACAATATGAAGAGCTAGATTTGTCAGAGATGGGATGGCTCTTTAGAGACACCAAAAACTGCCTCTGAAGTAGTTTTGAGGTCACAGGATCCATCTGTCTCCTGATAGGAAATGACAAGTAGCTCAATCAACCAGGAGGATCTGATTAAGGGAATAAACCAGGAGTAAATAGTTCAGGAGAAGAATGATCTGTATCTTACTTGACTAGCCATACTCAGTTTATTTCAATAACAACAAAAACAACTTGAAGAAACGAAGTAGCGTTCCTGTACTCCAGCAAGAGACTCTTAGGGGATCTGGGAAATACCAGCTCTGCAGTCAGTAAGAAGGGAGCTCATTCAGAGTTTCTTGGGATAAAATTAATGATTAAATGAAGCAAATAATTAAAAAGAAAATAGCATGTCAGTGCAAGTTCATGCTTTCTGGAGGAACATGCACTTTTCAAGGAACCAAGTTGGAGAATTCTGAATTACTCAGAGAAAATCATTTAAATATTCAAAAAATTCTAGTGACACAGAGTATTTGATCTATATGGTTGGTCTCTTTGTTTACTTTCCGCCCCTCTTACACAGTGACTGTTTGACATTTCATAGAGTACTGCAGTGAAGCAGTTTACTTGTCAGTACTGAATAATCTGAAGAGCAAGGACCAGAAGTGTGAGAAGCAAGATTTAAAACACTAAAGATCAAAAGCTCTTTACCAACACTGCATGAGTACTTTACTCAGCCATTTTGAGAAAAGAGCCCTTCTGCTTTTTTTTGACATAAAACACTCCAAAACATCTCCATTTTATCAGGATGTGAAAAGGAATGACTTTGAAATAAAAAATATTCATGAGACATTCACATATGAGTGTTGTAGTTAAGGGAGGCAGCAGCAAGCTCAGAATACAGCTAAAGATACTAGGAGAGAAAGAAGAGTAGAAGTCGTTAGCTTTGACTACGTTGATATTGTATGAGATGCAACTTCTAAGACTCACGTGTAGCTGGAAAGCTCGCCACTGACTACATATGAGAAAGGAACCAAAAGAAGCAGCTATTCTGGCTGCAGATATAATTTTACTCAAATTTGTGTTTTTTCTATATCTTTAAGATAAGAAATTACAGTTTTGAAGTTTAGTGTGATTCGGTGAAGGCGGGGAATGTTTTCCATTTGTGAAGGCATGATGGAAGAATTTCAGGCCACATGAAGCCTATAAAAGGAGCTATATATCTGCACTTTCCATGACTTTCCGCCAGCGTTGCTTATGAGCAAGTCATCAGTTCTGACTCGCAGCAAAGCACAACCATGTTTCCTCGGTGTGTATCTAGGCCTGGTGCTTTTCATCCCATCCCTTTCACAATAGGAAATATCTCAATGAAATAACTATGGAATTTGATACTAGAGAGCTTAGGGGGAAAAGGAAATGTATGGTACTCAGGTTTGATGATGATCTATCTGCTGAAGCACACAAACTTATCTTAATCTGTAGGCCCACAGGCTCTGATTGTAATGAGTGATTTTAGCACTCCAGATAGAGACAGCTTTTTATTCTTTGGCAAGCAACAGTCTTAAGTACAAGCAGTAACATTAAAAGGGAGAGCTAGAGTGGAAAACTGATGAGCCTGCCTTTGAATAAAGGCATACAGATGCTATATACAGTGCCTGTTGTGGGAGGAATGGTTTTATCAGTGAAATGAGAAAAATGCAGATAAATCAATGCAAGCTTACCTTGGAATTCATTCTGATTTGGTATGTAGGCAGCCTCTTAAATGGCTTTTAAAGCAGCATGTTGTTTTTTTTTTTTCCATTTGGGAGTTGGATAAAACTCTTTATGAAATGGAAATGAATATTTGTTATGGAGAATGAAATTTATGAAGGGTTTCCAAAAGCTGCTTTATAGAATGACACATGATCTATTGCTGGGATTGGTGTGATCTACTAATGTCCAACTAAGACTTATTTAAAACAGCACTTCCTGCTTCAGCTCCGGACTGAAAATGTTGTTTTAAAAGCCAGTGTTACTCCGTGCAAGGTAACTCTCTAGCGAGTCATTAGGAGGGTAATGGGAGGTTGTTTATAACTTACTGAGTTTTTTGCTGAATGTTCTGTTGGAAGGGGCTAAAAGTAAGCTGCTCTGGCTGATACCAGTAAGCACAAAAAAACACAGATGAAAGCAATTATATAAAACTTTACATGAAACCAGCATTTCTTGTGTTATTGCTGCATCGCTTAACATTTAGGATAGAGCTTGATGATGTTGTTGACTCAGTAGAAGATCTTGTGTTTTTTGATTTAGCGTGTGTTAATTTTAAAATAGCTTATCTTGTTGTTTATTCATGAAATTTACATTCTTTAAAAAACAAAACTCAAAACTTCTTCTGTCTCAAAGAAAAATAAAATACACACGAAGTTGTTCAATAATGTGGTGATAAGTACTGTAGAAAAGATTATGCAACCTAACTAAATAAAATTTTTTTAAAAAATGCATGCTAGAATGCAGAGAAATCTAAACTCTTTAGTGGTGATGGCCAGATGCTGGTTTGCAGTGACACTGGTTGCTCAGCTCAGGTTTAGCTGCCTGTCTGTGCCACATACAGCAAGGTGTCCTTCTTGCTCCTGAGCCTCATGTGAAGCTTCAGGCAGTGGCTCCTCATGACAAAGGTAGTAGGTTGACTAGAACTATCTTTGTGGGGAAAAGACCTTAATATATGCTATTAAACATTGAATGCCTAAGTCTAGATCATATGATTGTTTTCCAGTAGCAGCTCTGTGGATAGAAGAGTATGCCTTAGGCCTGGACATTCCTTAGACAATCCTGCCAGCCTAGTGCTCCATCAGCTCTGCTGGTATATCCGTTCCTGGGATCTTTTCAGACAGAAGGACCATGTTAAAATCCAAATGTTCAAACTACCCCAGCTTATTTGAAGCAAAAGAACTTAGAGATTTGAACCTGATAAAGGTTCAGTTGCCCAAGCCTCAGGCTCAGGCTAATTCTCATTAGAGAAGGGCCTGGAGCAGGGACTTTTTTGTCAGCCAATTCAACAAAAAGTGTGTTTTTGCTCTACAACACTGATTTCTCTTGTTCCTTGAAACATATTCATCAATCAAATACTGTTGCTTCTTTTGCTAGCTAGTCTAAATAAGCTTTCGTTATTAAGGAAGTGGTTGTTGGGATGAGTATAGAGTGCTTTGGTTCAGGCCTGTTTGTTCATGCAGCCTGGGAAACAAAACTTGGGAGTTGGTTTCCTTGTTTGTAGTGCTGTGTCTGTACTCTGTTCCCTAGTTCTAGTCCATTTGATTGTCCTCTGTTTTCCTTGCGACTGACACTTAACCTAAAAGAACAGTAAATGCATAAGCATCTTCCAAAATGGGATGTGTAAGCGATGCCAGCTATTTATGATTATTCAAAAATACGTATATCTTTAATAAACTCTGCATAAAGCAGGCAGCAAAATTAATGCTGTTGCTACAGGCTGAGGCATGAGAATTAAAGTAATAAAAGAAAACAAAGTAGGATAACAGATGTGATGCTAGGTAGGGTAAATGGCAGTAGGGTAAATGATTCTTGCCATTAATGGCACTCAAAAGTGTTTAGGAGCCATCAGATTATTTCTCTTTTGGTGTTAGAGAGGTAGGCATCTCGCTTCAAGCATCAAATTAGAAAAAGTTACAGTAATAAACATGCTTTATCTCCTTTTTCCATTTTTTTAAAAATATGATTTAACTGAATAAACATGTATTGCTAATTATTCTACCTTACAGCTTTAACTGAAAGCTGTCAGTGATTCTTACATAGAAAAATATCTAAATCATCTAGTTTCATTTAGAGTTTTGTAATGGCTCACATATGTAAACAGTGACTAGAGAATGAATCTTTTCCTGTATGTAGATAACAATAACTAGATGAATGGCTGTTTTAACCTAAGTAAACAATGCATAATACAATAGTTGATTAGTTATTTGTCATTAATATTAAATATACCTACCAAACCATGATTTTTGAGCTTGACTTAACACACCAACTTCTCACCAGTTTCCTGTCAGCACAAGGTATCCAATCTCAAGCAATTAAACAAAGCATTTTCTATATAGTCTTGCTCTTTCCTCTCCTTATGCAGAACAGAAATTCACTGATGCCACAGGTGTAATACTTTATCATGGATTTTGAAATATGGAAAGGATAGCTCAGCCATTCATTACTTATACATTATCACATACATGCATATTTCTACCTGGAATGTTTGAAATGTCTTCCAGACATTTCAGTCTAAAGATTTATAATTTATTAGTAAATAAATGCATCTTTGGTATTATCCTGGGTAAGTCATTTTCCCTTTTTGTACATGAGCATTCTGCCACAGTGGCTGCCCGTCACACAGACTTTTCATCTCTGGAAAATTGTAGATACAGTCTCAGACTACTAAAGCACTTTAACTTTTGATCCAAGGCTGCAAATGATGTTGTACTTTGTGTTCCTTCCTCTTGACTTTGGATTGTTTGAATTGACTCTACCTTTCCTGCTTCTTTTTGTTAAGACATGGTTTTCGGCTAAATGAATGAAATTGGCTTACAGAGCAGAGGGGCCACAGAACAGGTATGAAGGAGGGGTCAGGACTATGTCTGGGGACCTGGGAGGTGAGTGGAAGGAAAGAGATCACCCACCACTGATAAATTAGACTTTGTTTATTGTGCTGTTTAGAACTATGTGGTGCACAGCATATTAAGCAAGTCGGCACTCATTTCAGCAATTCCATCAACACTGCCTGAACTAATAGTGAGTAGTTTCTGTTTGGATTTCTTATGACTAGGTAGGAAATCTATGACAAAGCAGGAATTTTAAATATTCTCTCTCTCTTTCCTTCTCTCTCTCTCTCTCTCTCTCTCAAAAAAAAAAAAAAAGTGCCCTCATGAGTCATCTCTGATTACATACTGTTTTTCAGGTGTACTAAGGTACACTACATTCTAGCTAGTTCCTGGCAAAATATATTTGTTCTTGCTTCGCTGTTGCATTGTATTTATCTAAAATAAAAACTTTGTACAGCAGCTTAAACCAATAAAAATACTGACTCAGGGCTCTACACCCAAAGTACATAACTTGCTCTGCAGTGGCAAGAGGTTATGATGTGTAATTAGTAGCCAGCCTTTCACATATCTCTACTTACTGTTCACATGAATCCAGCCAGATTAAATACATAGTGTCATAGGCAAAATGCCTTATACAGTAATAGATATTCTCTGTATGCTAGAAGCTTCAGCTGTATATACATGTGTGTTTGCACAGCAGCAGAAACAAAGGATTGCAAGGAAATTGCTTGGTCATCAAGTAAAACCCTATTCTGCTGGAGGTGGTCACATCAGAGAGTCTCTTTCTTAAAAGAAGCTCCATTTTTTTTGGAAGGCTTTTGCCTCTACATGCTTTCACAGTCTATTCTAACACTTGAGTGATCTTTAGGTTAGAGTCACTTTTTGTTTTACTAGCCCATCTTTCATTGCTTAATGTTTGTCCTTTTGTTCTTGGGGTGCATCCAACTGCAAGATGCACTCCAAGAGCACAGGACTAGGAGGATTTGCGCAGTTTATAGGCATCAGTGACATGTGCTTTGCAGCCTCTGTTTCCAGATTAAAAAAAGTACTGCTCCTGTGAAAGAGAGGTTTCCTGCTCTCCTTGCAATCTCAATAGTCCTCCTATGAATGTTTCAGGGTTTTTGAACATATGTTTTAAGCTGTTGCAGGGTTGTTGAATGAGACCTATTTCTAATAAAAATAATAAAATTGCTGCTGCTTTGTAGCACTGCATTTACCTTTCTCACCTACAGTGCACACAGCAGTTTACCATCATCCTATAATCATCTTTAGGTCATTTTTCTTGGGCATTTGCAGCTGGCGAGCTCCCAGTTTATGTCTTATTTACTTTTCTTTCCATTTTGTACTACTCAATTTCTTTGCCCTTCCACTTGAGTACAAAGCATGATTTGCTTTTGTCATCATTGCAAGCCAGTGGTTTTCAAGGTTACTGTTTTTGCTGGCATCACTAAAAAATGTGTCAATTTTATGTGCAGTTTCTTCTGGCAGCTCTTTTGTATTCAGTGGATGGAATTATCTTGCCTCCCGCTTGGAGTGGAAGTACATGTGATTTCTTGAGTTTTACTCCAATAACTGCAATGTAAAAAATAAGATGTTTTTTAAAGTCGAACTTTTATTAGTTTCAATTTCTATGTTTGTATTCCTGTATTTGTCTTGCCTTCCTCTTCATAATCTATTATATCGGCCCTACTGAAAACAGAGGTTAATCCTTAATGAATCTGTAATCTGTAGTTTTTAATGTTAGTCACCTCCATAGATATCTAAGATATTTATGTATATTTATATAGGCATCTGAATAAACTTGCTGTGTCTGCAGTATACTGCCGCTTGGTTTGGGGGAACTTCATCCTTGTCCTAAGACATGGCTTTCATGTAGTCATCTTGCTTCCATTATGACTTTGTTCTCTTTGTGTTCCAGTTCAGTCTGTTTCATTTGTATTTTTGAGATGTTTATAGAAGCTGCTTTACATATTTCCCAATAGCTGCATTTAAAAGTTGTGAAATGAAATTTTAAGCCACATACTAATGGAGAATTGCAGAAACTGCTGTGATACACTCTGTCATGATGTTCTGGCATGCTGCCTTGTGCTTTTAGAAGTCAAAGGATTGACTGGGAACTGGCAGTAAAATGTAATTTAATTGACTGTATCTCCTTAGAGCTTTTGCTACCAGAATTATAGATGCATATGATTTGATAACAGCTATGGCATGACAGGAGCCTGCAAGCGCCTGGGGAATTTCCATGTTCAGAATAGTAGTTTTCTATTGAGGTTTCGCCCTTATGTGAAAACTCAGTCAGTTATGTGTCTCTAGTCTGCCTTTTATAGTTATTAAAAAAGAAAATAGCAAAAGATTGCTGTGAAGTTGCAATTGTTTCCCAGACCTGAGAGAGCCTTGCTTGGGGCAGTACCCTCTCTGGCCTTTGGCTAAAGGGTCTGTTCCAGACTAGTCCACAAGAACAACCTGCCCTTCTCTGTTAGCTTGTATTTGAGTAGTCCTTTATACAAAGCATAGAGCAAAGTCAAAATTGCAGCTGCTTGGATAAGGTATAAGTAAAGGCATGGATGTTGTGGATAAGGTACGAGTAAACACATGGAGGCTAGAGTGTATGTGTGCGAGTAAACACATGGAGGCTAGAGTGTATGTGTGGGAGACCCAGGAAGGGGAATGCTTTCTATCATATTTTATAATGTATTTTATTTGCGTTCCTTTCTCAAAGGAACAAGGTGTATTTTTCTGTGCTGTAGGTATAGCATTGCTCATTTGCCATGGCATCACCCAATCTGCCTCATAACTTAGTGTTATCTAGTAAATTGTGATAAAGCATTAGGCGTAAACCACAGTGTGTGCAGAAAGAGCTGTAGTTCTTTCTACAGCTCATCATAAGAGCCTCGTTAGGAAAATAAATTCAGGTGAAAAGAACCAATGAGTTTGCTTAAGACTTCCAAATTCTGAATGTGGTGCTCATGGCCAACTACTGTACTTCCCAGAGGATGCACAACATGATGCATAAATGCAATTTGTATGGAACAGGGAGGCAAAGGGATGATTTGTCTTCAATCAATATTTGATACCTTTTCTTTGGAAAGCACCTTTCAGAAGAAATATTCTGCTCCCAAAACCTGGTTCAGTGAAACTGAGGGAGCCGATACTAAGTCAGTCTCCAGCTGACACCAAAGAGCTTGCACTTGGTAGATGAAATACTTAGCCTCCCCACTTTTTAATTCTAAAATTGGTGTCCTATTGCTTACATGTTTTATAAAGCTAACAACTAGATTATATGAAAGACAGTGAGAATCAAGCCTAGCATCTTATGCTTTTAGTGCTGTAAGAGAAGCCCTTAACATTGGATTAATAACATTTCTCAGATGTTTGAAATTGTATCTGCTGGACACTTCAGGATTTTGGAAGGCTATCTAGGTTTTTTTTTCTTTTTCTTCCATGTGTTGTCTGAACTAACTGTAATAATTCTTGGCATGCTGAATACTTTGGCAAGTCCAAGGAAAAATGTCCTTTAAAAATAAGTATTGATTCTGGTCATGTTTTCCTTAGCAACAGGAAGGAGGGAAGAGAGTGGGGGAAGGACCTGTAGAAGTGTTGTAAACCCATCTGTAAGGATATTAAATTTTGTGCTGTATTGAATACATTTTAGCTTGCTGTACTTATTAAACTTCAATACCTTTAAAGTTATTTTTCACTACATTACTCTTACATAATAAGAGCTGTTTGTGGCATACTGCAAGCTTCCTGAATCCAGTCTCTGTGAAGGCTTCTCTGCTCAGCATGCCCAGATGTCTTTTCATAAATGTTGCTGAGTAGCATCTAGGCAAAGCTAGGGACCGTTGTCAGGAATCTTTCCCTTATGGGCTAATGGCTGGATTTCATTTGGAGGAAAGAGAGAGAGGCTACAACAGGGTGAGGTAATATTTCCTTGTCTTAGAGCAATTCTATGCATGTGAGCCTATGACACTTAAAAGCTATGCTTGGCTTGAGTATTAATTCATCTACCTGCTCCTCCAAGCAAAACTGCCCCAGAGCACATTAATCAAAGGGTGGTGAGATAGATGCTGGGTAGTATAGGCTGAAAGACTGGTTTATATTCTGTTCATCAACGCCCCCAAAGGAAAGAAAGCCATCCCAAAAATTCCTGATACATTTATTGCCAGGTTGCAGTAGGTCATGTGATGTAAATTAATTTGGTTCACTTGCAGTTGATTCTCCTGGAGCTTTGTCAAAATACTCGCAAGAAAATGGGCTAGCATATTGCTTTTTTGTTGGAAATTAGTATTTTCTGTTTTGAGATATGAAGATATCCATACTATCTTTATCCTGTAATGATGTGTTTCTCAGGCTCTTTAAGGACTAATTTCATTTATTTATATGAATCTCATTGCTTGTCACAAGTTAAACCATTTGGTTGCTATTTCATTAAGTCTTTTATTGCATCAAGCTCTCTCGTTAAGATATTTAAAGGTAGTTCTTAGACTGCTAGATGAAATCTTAAGTAGCCTCTGTAAGAGAACAAACTTCATTGAATTTTGTAACTATGGCCTCAGAAATTCATACAGTATACTTCAGAAAGTCTACATATTTTCAAGGAAAGAGCTAATATAATGATAGCTTGTACTATTCAGGGAATCCATCCTATGCTAGATCACGTAACTAGCCTTCATCAGAAGTTATCCTAATGCTAACTATGCTAGTTCAGGAAACACTGATACTTAACCTGTCCATCATTGGATCTTTGAAGATATTCTTCAGGAATTGTTTTTTCTTCTTTGTTAATTCAGGGATGAAAAGATCAGAAGCTTAACTGTTGAGGTAGAGAGAATTCAAAGAGTATGTTCAGAGAAAGGTGTGTATCTTTAGAGCAATAGGAGGAGGAAGAGGTTTTTACGTAGCGTCATTTGCAATGGTGGTGTTTCCATAAAACTAATAGATTCTGCTCTGATCTTGAGGTATCCTTTCTGAGAAATGATGAAAGAGATTTAGCAGCAGCAGAACATAGAAACTTCCCAATTATTCCATAGAAGTCACTGCTCTTCTTGTTAATGTTCTTATTGGTTTCCTTACTCAGGATTCCTCACACATTACCTGAAAGTAATCAGCCACAACAAGCTTGTAACTTTTATTTATTTGAAATTTGTGAATAATCCAACTCCTTTCAGATTAATGGAATGAGTACTAATTTGTTTTATTGCACTGTGACGCTGTAGTTTGAATCTCTCTGGCCTCTGAGACCACTCTCTGTGGTCTCCATACTTCAATTAAAATGAATAGTTTTACATGAACCCCTGTTGGAAGTGTTCTGAATAGCTATTACAGGTATCTTCCTTTGCTTCAAAATGGTGTTGCAATCATGTAGCTGAAATACTCTGGCATTGCACCTAAAATGTTCCTCCAACTTTTATCACAGTGTTTTTCCTTTCAACAACAAAGCCTTCTCCAGGCACCCATGATATCCTGAAAGTAGCTTAGCAAGACATGGACACCTAGAATACTGCATGCTATATGGTAAATTAGTTTGTGCTTGCAAATTGTTGCTTATTTTCTGAAACCAAAAAAAGTGTCAAGTTAATATTTACTAGAAATATTTTCTTTCTTAAAAGCACTATTATTACAACATATGAGTAATATCTAGCTCAGCCATGACAGGGACAGTTCTTTATTGAATGATGGGCACAGCTCTACTGACACTGACAGTCTTAAAATTTCTTCCCCAGCTTTACAAAAATATTTTAAGAGCACTTGTTCCTTGGAGTGGATTCAAATGACTTTGTTTTCACGTCACCTCACACTAGAAGTGAGAATGTTTTGCTCAAGTGAGCAAGATAACAGGTTAACTTGTATTTGTGCAGAAAAGGGGATCTGTGTATTAGTATGGCTTATGTGCTGAATATGAATCCACAGAGGCATGCTGTTATGAAAAGGAAAGTTATAAACAGAGTGCTAATATTCAAAATATATAGAATAATTGCTTTGCCCTACTTGGCAATAGAAGGGCTTTGGCTAGAGTGCTTTGTCCAGTTCTATGTTTTACTCTCTGAGATATGATGAGAACTGGCTAAAAGGCACGTAGAAAAGAAGATCTGAACTCTGGACTCTGGAAGGTGTGAGCTGAGAAAAGAATATGCGAAGTGGATTTTTTTGTCCTAAAGAAAAGTGTAAGGAAATATGGTGTGATAAAGGCATTTGGTACATCACCTATAGCAAAGAGGACAGGAGTATTGTATCTTCCTTGTTTGTTGTGGATAGATTGAAAATAGTAGCCTTAAATTGCAACAGGATGTTGTATTACGTATCTAGAAAAACTTCTTAGTAGTCAGAATAATGGAGCCCTGGAATAAAGCCTTGGGGTACTGTGGAGTTAAAATCATTCAAGTTCTTTAAAAACAGGTTTAACAAGTGTCTGTCCAGACATACATAGCTGATTCAATCTTAAAGCAGGAGTCCCTATTACCCCTGCGATTTTATCTTACAATGCAAATTTTAGGCATGGTGAATGAATATATAAATTTGCTTCTGATCATTTGAATGGTATTTTTCAGTTATGTATTTAGACATTTAGGTACTGTAAGTCGAATTTTGAGAGTTTCATTCTGTTTATTTCAAATAATTATTTGAAAACAAAGAAAATTACTTTTTTTTCCCAGTAAAACAGTTTACTCAAGGAATTTTTTAAAAAAATCCAACTAGTAGGATTTTTTCCAAATTTTGATCTGCGTAGCATTAAGAAAAACATTCACTTGAATGGATCTATTTCATATCAAACATTACATCTCTGAACATTCCTTAGTAAGCCAGGTTACTGAGCCTGCTAGTGCCTGTGTATGTGGGTGTGTGTTAAGAGCAGAATACATTTTGTACAGTGTAAAAAATGTATTTTAAGGAAATAGAGGATTTGGAAGAGGGAAACGAAAGGAATTTTTTGCAGCTCTCTATAGCTGAATTGAAGGAGGAGGAGGAATGTCTGGCTGTTTATTCCCCATTCTTCATGAGACACTCTGGCATTTCAGCTGCAGGGGTAATGAATCAGCACCAGCTTTGTGCAGGAGTAATCATCAGTTTGCTAATATGCAAATATTCCAATTCTTAATGTACAACAGAACAATACCACAATTATTCACCTACAACAGCATCATAGTATTGCTGCATGTGCAGCACCGGCCCATACCTTACTTTGTGTAGCCCACTCTGGCTTATTGCAGCACTGCTATTTATCGTTCCTTCCTCTCCTCCTGCTGGTTCTTTTTCCAGGAGCTTGGTTACTGTTTCTGTGCATGGTCAGTCCGCTCCTGCAGTTGTCAAAAGAACCCTCTGTAGAAAAGTAGCACTGTGGGGTGGAAGAAATAAGGTATGTCTTTCACTGAAGGCTATGTTGACAGCCCTCCAAGAGACAAGTGCTAGCTTCACTGAGGAGTGTGAGGTGGCTTGCCCTGAGAAAGGCAGAATCTTACCTTCAGCCTCCCCAAATAGCTCTGTCCTTTAGTGCCTTGAAATAAAGTTATTGGCATTGTGATATTTCTGTGATATGAGTCCTGTGGAAGATTCAGTACTTCACCTTCACTAGCATGCAACCAAAATACATAAGGCATGAAGCTGTGGAGGGAGAAGAAAAGCACCTTGACTTGAAGCCCTGTAATATTTTTGTTAGTAACCACATTATGGATGTGTCCCTAGGTCTGGAAAATAGCAATAGAATTATTTTTGAAATCAGAAATGGGCTTAAGTTATCCTCTCTTACTCCTTTATAATTCCAGTTATATCATGGGAGTTATCTCAAACAGGAAAGAGAATTTAGTACATCTCTTACCTACAGTTAGGTATATAGTATGTATGTATATGTAAAACACTAAGTATTCATAGAACTAGTGTTCTTGGTTCCACATGAAGAGACTCTGTTCATAGTTTCCTTATCACTCTGTAAATCACACTAACCTTTGCATCTTTGATCTCCATAAGTCAGAAATGACTTTCATTACATAATTTCAGAACGGAGCAAAAGTTCTTGTTGAATAAACACTTCTGTTTGATTTGCTGTCTTCAAAACCATGTAGGTGCGGCCATGGAGCCTGGCTAGCTGGGTTAGGACTCCAATTAACCACCCAAGCCTAATTACCTTTTATGACTTACTTGCATGGACAAAAGGATAGGAAATGCATCTGCATAATGTTCTTCTGCGTGTTTTTCCTTCTGAATTAACAAGACAAGCATAGCAGGAGTCTGTCTCATTTCCACAGTGTATCTATAGGCTGGTAAATCTGCTAAATTCCTCAGTCTAAATATACGATCTTAGGTACATCATTTTAATGCAGCCAATGGCTACAGATCTTGTATACATCAATTGGAAACAGCATGTAGAAAAACTGGTCAGAAACAAGGTTTCAAAGATTTTGCACATTTTTCCAGAAATGTGCAAGACCAAGTTTGCTTTATCACTTCTGTAAGTTTATTCCTGCTTGCTGTCACAAACTCTAGGGAGATGTTTTCGGACTCATTTCGACGCAACAGTAATACAGTTTGCTCTGTTTCTTGGTATGTCTGGAGGAGATCCATATTCTGAAGGTGTCCTCTTCCTCTTTCTTCCCTGAAGGCTTTAATAAAGATTACTTTTAACAGAGATTACTTTCTAGAGTTCTTTCTGGCCTCCCTAGGAAGGTATGAGCTGCTGTCTGGTGCTTGCCTTGAAATGCTGATAGAGAAAACTCCATTCTAGACCAGAAAGTGGGAAGGGAACAAAAGTCATAAACTGTTTGAAATGGCTATATAACCTCTTTGTGGTAGGAGAGAGAGAGATGATATATATATATATATCAGATCACTTGGAAATTCAAGGCATCTAAGACTAGAATATGCAAGTTCTGCTTTCCTTATTCCAAATTGTGTGTTAACTATTTTCTGTCCAGAAGTGGCACAGACGAAAGGACAGTCCTGTTCCATGGGTTTTTGTCCAAGCTTGGGAGATAAAGGAGGGTAGGTGGGTGTACAACGGAAGAAATATTTTTTAGTGTGTTTTTCCTAATGCTGCATAATTATAATCTTGCCATCTCTATGATATTTTCCCTTTTTACTATCAAAATATAGCATCATTTAGACTATCAATATTACATATGTTTGAGTAATGAATCTCAAGAAGCTTCTCCTAGCCACTGCTGAGTGCATTAGAAATACTTTTACTTCAGGCAGAGCAAGATTGGATTGCAGCAGAATTAACAATAGTGAGATGGTAAATATATTTCTAGAGATATTCAAGTTCAGTTCAGCTTAGATACTGCTGCTATGAAAGGAATTTATTTTAATATCTAATTCACAGCATACAGCTGCTATGAAAGGAATTTATTTTAATATCTAATTCACAGCATACAGCAATTAAACCATGGAAAGGACTCAGTCTACTTAACTCTTTAAGTTCCGATTGTTTGCTTAAAACCTGAAGCAAACTGAAATATTATAAAATTTCAATGTCAAAGGTAGTGATTCAAATACATTTAGAAAGTAGTAATTAAAGTTCTAGCTTCAATAAGATATATAACAGCCTTTTATTAGCGCTAGGTCAGCCTGATCCAAGTGCCTTGGACGTTTTTCTATTGACTTCAGATGCACTCATAGAACAAGACTATTGGGAACTACCCAGGCAGGCTTGACAGCAAATTCTTGCTCAAACCAGATTCACAGAAACTCCAGTCACTAAAACTGTATCAGGGATATTAGCTTCTGAATGTTGCAACATCAGAACAAATTGTCATTCACTGATCTGAAACTATTGTCTAGATGATTAGGAAAACTGAGGCCTCATGAGAGGCTTATATAGGTGTGTGATGTGTAGTATGTAATATGCATAAAATTTTAATAACTGATTTTAACTGTGATTTTCCTACTGAAAGATGAAATTAGGATGGTTTACTCCCCCCAAAACTTCTCTCTATCCTCAGATAGATTTATCATATGCAGTAATATTCAGAGTAAGAATAAGCTAAACACCTTTTGTGCTGCCCCAGACTTTCTTACCAAAAAAAAAAAAAAAAAGACAGGCCTCAAATAATAGCAAATCATCCTTTTCTCCTCTAATGGGTTAAGCACTGGTTAAGTCATTTTTAATGCTTTTTATAGTAAGGGCTAGCAGTAAGTCTAGTAGCATCTTCCTCAAGAAGTGCTTATTTAAAAATCTTTGAGATCATATTTGAAGAGTAAATGAAAAACTTTGGACACAATTATTTTACATTCTACATGTCCTACTGCAGGAGTGTTATGTGCGTGGACAAGTCTGTTGGAAAGTTATCCCTTTGTGGTGCATTACTCTTACTGGCACCTGGAGTATCAAATGAATATCCTTTGTGGGGGAAAAAAATAAAAAAACACTTACAGCACTTCAGTAAGGATGGTGTCTTGCAATACATGTTCCAAAGTTTGTCTTCATTCTTGTGACAAGCTCCATTTGCTCTAGACCTGGGTGGGCACATCCAAGGCACCAACACAGGTAATAAGTTTCAGATAAAACCTTGGAGAATTCCCCAGTATCATTTTTCCTGTGGCTGAGTAAGTTTTCCCAGTGCCTTTTATGGAAGATAGATCATGCTTTGACAAGACAGTCTAATGAAAATCAGTGGCAATGTAACCTTTTATACTGTCCTGTTTAATGTGAACATTTAAAAATAGCTTGTGAATTTGTACACTCAGTTTGTTTTCGTGGACAAAAATACCTTCATCTGGACTTGCAAAGCTGTGATGTGCAAGTAAATTGCTACTGAAACATAAAAGATCTTGTAGGAGCATGCAGCAAGTTGCACTTGCATGCTTACTAGCAAACGACATTTTTGAATGCTTAAATTTGACTCTGGATTAGAAGTTTTATACATGCAACAAACATACACACTTTCTATCATACTGGAAAAATATTTTTATTTTGAATGCTTCAGCACATATCAGAAGACTCACATAGAACACGTTGCTATGCTTCCACAAGAAAAACATTCTGTTTAGATTTTAAAATGGTTAAATAACCTTGGAAAAATTCATCAGTAAACATTGTGCCTTGAAATTGCTCTGTAGATATCTTTTAAGCATTACCAAGCACGGTATAGTTGCATGACAGCAAGCAGAAGTCCAGTAGAGGTAATGAGTGTGCAGGAACAGACAGTGTTTAAAAATTTCTGTGTTTACAGAGACTTCTGCATGGCCTCCCGACATGCAGAAAGAGCCATGCTGCTCAGCAGAAACAAGGGGAGGAATAAATACATTCTGAAGTCAGATATACTTTTAAGCTTTATCCTGGAAACTGTAGCATGAAGGTGCTTATTACTGAAAGCCTTTTAGGCACATTGGAAATGCTAATATTAAAAACAGAGCTTGAGTTTTTCGCAGGATTAGGTGCTGCAGGAAGGAAAGGAATGAGGAAGAGATTTAAATGCCTAAATTTCTGTGTAGGCCTTATCCCAAGTGATTGCTCAGGGTCTCAGAGAAGATAGATTTGCATCTTAACCAAGGGCCATGCTTTCTCTTTTGGGGATAGCCAGAGTGAGAGCACAAGCATGAACGTTATAGATGAAAGTAATGTATTGGGAATTTGTCTGAAAGACAATTTAACTGTACTATGTAACATACTAACTGTACATTTCAGAGCTGTGAAACTCTGAAATGTTGATGCTTATCTTCCAAAGTCTAATACACAGTTCAGTTTCAGAGATGGTGCAGCAATGTACAGTATCTTGAATCAAAGAAGCAGGCCCAAGATGTCAGTGAGAAACAAGAGCTTTAATAAAAGATATCAGTAAGCACAGGGCAGTACATAAGGGACTATTAAGAGGGAAGATCTGATGACATCAGGACCGTGTCTGAATGCTGAATTTTCTTTGCCACAGTAGCCCTGGTGAGACTGGAATTGTTAGGTGGAGTCTTTCAAGAAGGTCCCATACTACCAAATGGTCAGATTTGCTGTGAGATGCAATGTTAGTGGAAGAAAAGATAGAAATGGAGGGAGAAGAGGGACCTGTTAGCTTTTTTCAGTTCTCTCATCTAGCCTTTGCTTTGATACTGCCTTGAAACTCTTTGCAAAGTAAGTTTTTTGGCTTTAAGCAAGGCTGGGACTAGTGAAAAAGGGCTACAACACCTTCAAAAATGTTAATGGAATAGTGTATAGGTAACTTTTTAGTTATGACCCATTTTGTTCATGCAATTTTGAAATGGAATACTTCTGTGATGTTATTTTCTCAAAAACGTGTGGTAATACAAAATTTGTATACCTCTGACCATGTTTGTGTACAAATGAGGTTTTCCTCTGGAACACTTCATGTTTTGTTGCTGAGTTTTTATTGGCAATGCAATTACATATGAAGTTGGCTGCTACATAATGAGAACCTAGTTGAGTCACCACTTGGGAAAGCAAGCCTGGGGAAAGAATATAGCAAACGCAACATTCACTGCTTCATAACAGTTTTTACAACTTAAACCTTGAATATGGAATTCTTTATCATTCGGCAAGTAATTTATTGACAAATCTTACATTCAAAGTTAGTCTTCATCATGATCTTAGTCACCTTTTCCTTGATTTAGAGTCTTTACCTGTTTTTACCTTATGAGCAATTAGGGCTAAAAAATAAATGGGCATTACTGGTAGACTGCATCTTCATGGGATCATGCCAAAGTTCAGGGTAGTCTTACAGCTGTTTCCATATTGGTTTGGTGGATACATTGAAGGGTAAAGTCTGCAAGGAGAGGGCAGTGACACAACCAGTTATCGCAAAGTAAATTGAGTTAGACTTGCATAATTTGCCAATATTGAAGTATGTGATTGCTTCATCTTAGATATGACATGAAATAATATATATTTCAGTGAAAGCCATATGTTTTTTCTTTGTATTTATTATAGTTTTACTACATACACCCCGATACAAGAATGGAGTTCACCTTAGTGACTTCAGGAGCAGAGTCTCCTTTTCTATTTAAGAAATTCATAGCTGTAGCAATAAGTATTTGACAATCAGCTGATCCTTTAAAAAAGTAAATGATTGATTTCTGTTTTAAAATGGCATTTTTATCTAATGTCCAGATACACATAGTCATAATTCCCTTGATTATGATCTCAGTTTAAGAACTTGGCTAATTTTGTTTCTAAGACAATTGTGTCACTTTGAAGTGTTTGCATCATTTCCAAAAATGGAATGTTATTTTTAGAGTGAAAAGTAGCTATCCTTTATATATTTCTGCCTTCTATAGTGAGTGTCAGTGCTTGGAGTTTGTACATAAAAAATGCCTTTTGCTGAAGTTTATTTCCTTAAATAAAATGCAAACATCTGCAACGTCCTCTAATTCATATGAGAGGGAGCCATCTTGTGGTTCAGTTGACAGTTTCTTGAGAAACAAAATATTAGCATAATAAAGCAAAGAACTGTGTGTGGGAGGAAGGTGATGAAATTCCCGTTTCAAATATAAATAGTATTAAGTATGATGTGGAAGAATTTCCAATATTCTTCTTAAATAAGTTCAGCCTAATTCTAATGCAATATAGATTTACTCTGTCTTCATATGCCTTCATAAAGTTTACGTGAAAGGACACGCATGTTAAAGGCTTATGAGCTTTTAAAAAGTCATTTGAATGTCTATACCTACTAATTATGTGTGTTTTGAAAACAAGTCAGGTGTATTTGACGTAAGAGAGAAATTAAAACATTGTATGTAAACATTGACAAAAAGTTTAGTATGAAATATAGATGTTTGCTAAAGGTCTGAAAGTGTTTTATTTTGAAAATTTTGAAAAACTTTGATTTACTTGCAGTTTTTTTTCTCTCTGCTTCTATTTTTGCCACTTTGGTAGATTGTTTTCCAGGATTTTAAATTCACAGGGTAGTGCTTCTTTCATGGAAAGTGGCAGCTAGTGAACATAATTCTCACCATGCTTTTAGAGTAGGATATGAGAAATGAAATCCATTGTGTGGATGAAATGGAATTAAATGTTTATCTATTTATAATATGGATAGGTAACGTGATTAGGTAATGTGATTAGGCAAACTATATCTTCTTTCACAGAATGGTTGAGTTTGGAAGGGATTTTTGGAGACTCATATTCATGTTTTTACCTTAGCAATGTGAGTTTACTTTTGATATAATACCTGTATTTTTCCAGCATGTTGTATTGAAAGGGTGGCAGAGTTTATACAGCCTAGTCACATATTGATCGGTTTAAGATCTGTTGTTGCTTCCTTCTGTGCTTCTGGGATTGCCCTGCCTGGGAATTGCTGCCTTGTTTAGTTGCTTGTTCCCTATCTCAAATGGGCACCTTTGCAGTTTTCATGTTCTGGGAACTGTGCACGTCAGCATGAAAACATTGCTATTGTAGTAGTTTTATGCTTTTGTTGCTTGTGAATTTATATGACCAAGGCCAAAGGTACCAGGTTTTATTTCTTCTTGAGAAGAAATGATGGTAAACATCTGATAGAGCAACAACTGGCCTATGTAGCAGGGAGTTGAGTGCACAGTTACAGGACTTGTTCAGGGCTCTGCGAGGGTCTTACCGTGTGCTGCTTGCATTTGGCTGTTTGCCTAAATTACTGCCATTTCATAGGCTCCATCCAAAATGTTAAAGAGGATTATTGGTAGCTGGTGGTGGAAGCACTACTTATGAGAAAGTGCCACAGTTCTTGTTTTTGCATCCTGTCCACTTGAAAAGCAAGTGGAAAGGGGGAACCCGATACCTGTTTCTGTCACAGGCAGGGGAGTTGCAAAGCATCTGCCCTGAGGCTCTGAGCCTCCTGCAAAGATTTCCAGAAGCCTAAGTGATTTTGCGTGTGTGGTTGTGTGTGTTTTTCTTCCTTTTTTGATAATGCATCTGGCAGGACTATTTTGGAGTGCCTGTTCTCATTTACATGGGCACTTATCTGAATAAGGAGTCAGTCTCTTGCCTATAAACATCCTTTGTAGAGGCCTCTTTCTGTCCACTAACAGCAAAATATGCCCTGGGAAATCAAACTTCTAATTGAGAGCCTATCCTTCTCCAGCAATCTTCCCTAAAATACCTCTTTGTATTTTTTAATTCAGAGTATTTTGAATAATATAATAATTTAAAGCTCTCAGTTCCTTCTCCTTCAATTTTTCGATCCTGAAATATTTAAATGCTAAATATACCTTAATTATTCATGAGGGCTTCATTCATCCTTCCCATAGGGTTGATAGTCCCTCCTATGACTTTAAACGCACAGCATGAAATGTCATAAAAATAATTGCGTAGTTTCTGAAAAAAATTAACTTTATTTTTTGAATAAAATATCTAGTTACATGACTGACACCATAGACTGCACATTTTAACACTTCTGTCTGCAGAGAATGTCAGTTTAAGTGCAATGATATACTGTATTACAAGAAAAAAATTAATCAAATCCATGCATAACACATTTATAGAATTTTACTAAAAAGTACTCTGAGATGAAATTGCCATCGTATGTTGTCTAGAAGGAATTTGCAGGAGAATATGTTTAAAAATCACAGACAAGTCGCTATCATTCTTGCTGTGGCCTTTAAACTGGGCTCACTAACACACAAGCTACTGTACATTATGTTAAAACTCTATCAAAAGCTTATGGCACAATTTCTTTTTTATACAGTTCACAATTACACATTCATGAAACATCAGTAGTTACTTTAGTCCATTTCATCCATTAATATCACTCTGTCATACAGTAAAATACAAACAGAAGAAATATTTCTTGCATATTTCACAAAGATGAAAGTGAAGAAGTGCGGTAACGTTTAAGAATGTCAAGAATACAGGATGAGCCAACATTTTTTCTGGCATTTAACCCACTGCTTCTAGCAATCTAACCTGCTTCCACGAGCCCTCTGAACTGATAACATTTCTGTAACTACTGTAGGTGATGAGTGTTGCCTGAAGGCACCTTTTTCCATAACCACTGCAAAACTGAATGCCCATTTTATTATTAACAAGTAGTTGAGTTCATCCTTTAGTTTTTCTTAGTGGTCTCAAAAAGAAAAGAAAGCCAAGATGATCTCCTGTTGTTCTCCTTGGAATAACTGTATGATTTGATCCATATCTTACTATACAATTAGTTGACTACCTTACAGGGATCCTGTAGTTAATTACTGGCTCGCTTGGCAGTTTCACAGTTTAAGGCCAAATACTCCTCTGTTGGATTGGTTGTTGGATTGGTGAGCAGAAGTGTGCAGAAGTTGCACCTAAGTACTATCACCTTTTACAACCACCCATCTCAATTTGGGCTGGGTACTGTAAAAATAAATGTATTTCCATCTAATATAAAATTATTGCTTAAAAATAATATATTTTGATTTTTTAAAGGTTAAGGAAGACTTCTTCATCTTTCCCTATTCTTATAAATATAAACTGTGTAAACACTTTATCTTCACTCTTTTTATCTACATTACCAACCTACAGTTCTGTAATTGGTTATAGTGCAAAGTGGAATCATTTCCTTATTCCTCAAATTTAAAGTGCACATCTGAATCACCTAAGCATTAAGTCATTCTAGTGATTAGACAAATCCTATCTCATACTTCAGAAAGGATTGCTTATAAATAAACCTATAAAAAAATTTAGTAAAGATAATCCAAAAATATATTCAAAGAAATATGTTATTGTACTAAAAATGTGAAATTCAACATTGTTCCTGTATTCCAGTAGCCTACTTAAATAGTAATGACTGTCTTCAGCCAAAACTCCTTGGAAACAGAAAATGGGGACAGTAAAAAGTTACTTTTAAATTTATTTCAACATAAAGTTAATTCTAGATAGCAAAACACTTCTTCACTTCCTCCCTATCTCACTCAAGTCTTTTCTAGCTCATTAATATTGTAGGGAAAGAAGACCAACTCTGACTTGGCAAGGTATCTTGGTATTTGGAGATGCATTTAAAAACAAAATGCATGTTATTATGTAGATGTTAAGTAGGAGTTTGGTACTGTAGTTTCTAGAGGATGTCTGTTGTAGCTGAGTAAGTTTCACTGGTGTACCTATGAAGCACCTTCCACATCCTCTCTCTGCACTTGAAAATTGCTGGCCTTGCTTGGGGTGAAATGCTTTGGAGCATGTACCTGTTTTTAGTGGAGGACGAGTTGTGTGCAAGGCTCCAGGCACTGCTCTGCGCTCCTCTCTCTGGCCCCAGCTCTTCCATCTCACCCCATGTCCCACTCCTCTTTCCATGCAGAAAGCAGGGGATGTGGGAAGGAAGTCACCCCTGCGCCTTCCCTGCCAGAGGCCGCTGCCCCATGGGAGCGCACACTTGGCCATGGCTCTCTTGGGTAAAGCGGTGACTGTCCCCACACACGCTGATCCTGCCTGAGCTGAGGGCATCGGTGTGGCCCGGGTGGTAAGAAAGCCTCGTGCTTCTGGCTCTTTCCTTGATAGTAACTATGCCAGATTTCTGGTACTGCTGGGGTAATCCACCAGATCCTAGAGCCCTTGCCTCTGCTCTTGCATGGCTCTTCAAACGTCAGCGTTTTTATTCTTTGAAGCTAAGCTCTATGGCAACCATGAAAACAAGACCTTGCTAGCACAGAGCTTGCACCTACAGTGAATAGTTACTGAGGTCCAGGCTGGGATGGCTGTTGCCTTTCACACAGGGGTTGCGTACACCAGAAGTTTCCCTGTGTGTCTTTGAGGACTTGAGCTGGGGCAGCAAAGCCCAGGACAACCGAGGTCACTGGCCCCCTACAGCCTACTGAATGGAATTCCTTCTCCGATCACACCGTTTCTGCCTGTGCAGCACTGTAGCGGAGGTGCCGCAGTGTGATAGATGCTGCAGAGCACCCCTCTTTGCAGCTTCCCAACCCCATTCCCTGCTGCTTCATTCCACAGCTATGGAAGAATCCGTTGGCACATGAATATTCCTAGTTGCTGACAGTAGCTGTTGATCCTGGCGTTGTGCAGAGGGCAAAAAGGCCTTTGGGTGTTTTGGGGCCTTTCCCATAATCGGTTAGTGGACAGCTGGTATTGATGCCTGGAGGTCTTTTGTAATCTTAACTGACGTCTGTCTTTGCCATGTGACTTTGTACAAAGTTGTTTAGAAGTGTAAAGGCTTCTGTTAAACTGGCGAATATTATGGTTACAGTAAAAGATAAAGAAACAGCAGGTCAAGAGAGTTCTTTCATGCCATGGCATCCAGATATTTGAAAGTATCATCTTTGAACCATTTTTTTTTTTTCCCCTCTCACTGGAAATGTTTTTATTCTTAATAGAATTACTTAATACATACAAAAATTCTCTAACTGTGGAGTTTTCATAATCTTTTAAATATACTTAATCAATATCTCCTGTTAGAGGACTGAATATGATTTTCAGTGTAGAAGTAGGATGCACGTACCCTCACTGTGTGATGGTCTATAGGTAACAATCCATTAGGGATATTAGAATTTTATGCTTTTTGTGTGTGTGTATATATATGACACAGTGTAGTTTTTACTGTAGATTATCATGTTCTCCCTCATAGAGATAGTAGATTCATACAAGTATGAGGAATATTGTCCTTGTTCAACAAATCCACGTTCCTCCTAACTCCGTATTACATTTGCCAGCACTGTAATCCAGTCTCATCACTTTCAGGACTTCGTTATCACTTTATCTGAGTACATAGATCTACTCTCACTTAAGTAGTAAAGAATGAAATTAAGGGTAATTGTTTAGCTGCTTTTACTTGGATTTGTTAATATTTTCCAAACAAGGTAATATTTGACTACTGAATGTTTGGGAAAGAGGCAGTGTGAACCAGGCAGTGAAGTGGTGTAGAATAATTCTGAATTATTCTACAATCTGGCCAGATTTTTTTTTATATGCTGATCCATTCATTGAAGAATTCCTTGATGAGAGAAACCAGCTATTTTAAATAGCTGAGGGAGAGAGGATAAGCTTGAAAGTTCATGTGATGTTTTGTGATTGCCTCTTGATTATGGGTCCAGTACTTCAAAGAGTCTTTTAAATACTTTTAACTTACTGTTAACTCAGGAAATTAACAACCCTTTTTATAAAAAATATATTTATGACAACTCTGAAGGAGATAACGTCCAACCTTTTAACTATGTTTAATTTGTAGTACCTGCTCACACAAATAAGCACATGCATCCTTTAGTAATAAGGTTTTTTTGGAACATACGTATAAAGAATTAATTAACCTATACTATATGAAGAAACAATTGCTTAAAATGAATTCCACCTAGTAAATGAAGCAAAACTGTAAAATAATACTGCTTGAAAATAAGGAAGGATTATACAGCTTCTTTCTGAGGCAGTTGAGCAAAATTAGAGAACTGCTATTTTTAAATCTCTCTAATCCTTGGAGGAAAAGAACAATCCCAACCAAACCCAAGGTTGCTATGCTAAAATCCTCAGTGCGGGGTAATGTTGCCTCTGTTGCTTCATATGCAACATGCATTTGGTAGTGCACCAGATGTTTGCCTCCAGCTGTATTTTACTTTTGTATACACACTCTGAGCAATAAGAAATCAAAAATTTAAAACATGGTCAAAATAAAAACATTTTGCAATGAGAAACAGCCTGGGCTACTGGACTCAAAATATCAAGTATTTTTAAATGTCAGATTTCCATATCTTGAGATGTTTCAGTCTTTCAACAGAGAAGAGTAGCAGGAGTGTTTACAAACTATGCAATAAATATGATCTACTGTGTTATAATTTAAAAATGCCACTCTAGGCCATTCTAAATGGGGGAAAATGTCTTAACATAATAGTCATTTCCCTATTTATTACTGTGAAGTGTAATTAAGATAGGTCACTTGGATTATTTTTTCATGTTTTAGCAGTATCTAAGTCATGTCAATAAACTTTGAAGAATGAGAGTTCCATAAACTTGTATGTCAATCTTTGACTTATGTAACACAGAGGAAATGTATATAAGCACAGTTGTACTTTTTCTCCTAATATTTTGGCAGAGATGATGCCTATTTTTATCTGTTACAGTTTTTCTGAAGCAAAAATGGGGGTATTGCAAAATTTTAATGCAGTTTGTCTATCTCCAAAGCTGTATGAATTCTTATCAGTTGGGGAAAAAAAACTTCTAAAAAAGACTTAAAAGCTTTTAGGTTTTAATTTAGCAAAGCGTAACTCAAGGTCTTTAAAAAGAAAAAAATCATTTACAGGAAGCAGTACATGACATATATCTTCCAAGTGATATTCAGACGCAGCAATACCTTGTGCTGTCTCTGAGTTGATATCAACACACACCTTCCAGTGGAACTATAATATGAAGTACTTTGAATGCGTAATATAACTTAAATGCACCATATGTGCTCATTGCCTCATATTGTTCTTAAGACAAGAAAGTCATTAAATTCTAAAATGCAAATCAGAAATTTGTCATTATTTTGTAAAACTGAAATAAGTGTTACAAATGCTAACTATTTTCTAATACTATGGGACTTACCTACTCTGTTCTGGACCCGCTTTATAATTAAAAATACACTGGAATTAAAAAAAATTTAAGGAACATTAAGTACTGTACAATTATACCACTTTATATATAAACACTTGGCAGTAAAGCTTCAGTAGAGAGTGATTTACTGTGGAAAAAGTTGCTGCTGCTGAGTTTGATGTAGAAACTTCAATAGCAGATGTATCTTTGCTGGGTGTCATTCTTCCATTCCACTGTGACTTGGGAAAGCAAGTCATGCGGGATCTTTATTTTCTCCCCTCAATGCCTGTAGTTGTCCTGGTGACTCCTGGGCATATTTCTAACAGAAACTCTCCTGTTAAACCTGCCAGCCAGAACTGTATGTGCTAAAAGCCTTAATCTTGTTATTGGTGAATGTCCTCATGCCGAATGATTTTGTAAATTACCCAGTAAAAAATGTTGAAAATCAGAAAGGCTAAAGGGAAGCAAGCTCTGGAAATGGTGTCTATTTTCTTGGCCCGGTCAATAAATACCTTTCGCATCTCATCGGGGGTTTTTGGTGCAGCTTGAATGGGGTTGTTTGGCCCCATTTGTGTCACTCCATCTTTTGCTTGCAGACATGGTCCTACTCCGTATGCTGTAAAACTAAATCGACTTTCTCTTACATCATCATCCTGTGGCAAAAAGGGTAGAGGAAAAAAAAAAGGCAAGATATTTATATTTATAGAAATCTTATCAGCTGCTATGTACCAAGTCCTGCATGTCACTGACTTCTGGAATCTGCACTTTAACTTGTTGAAATCTGGCCCTATCAATGTCTCTGTCCAAGCTACTGCAGACGCTTCAACGGTTTTATCTACTTGTTTATAGACTCTGTAATCTGTTCGGAGACAAAAGGAACTCTTGGTAATCTGGTAGCAGTTAGGAACGCAACTGCTGCTTGGTTTTGATTTTCCCCATTTACAGCTGATGCCTGTGCTCTTCAACAGGGCAAATTCCACATAGGTTTTGTGGACAGCAGGCATTAACTTTGCACGTTACTAGAAAAAAGGTTTCCTGGCCCTGAGACACAACCATCATGCCAATAATAGTGATGGTCACAATTGGTAAACAGGCGATGATCAAAAAAGCAGAATTCTCACTAATATGCTTAATCAGTTTTATGCCTTATTTCTACTCTTCCCTGTGTATGCCTTAGAGGAAAAAAATAGCGACAGTTTAAAATAATGTGAATGAAAGCTAAGGGCCTTATTTTTTCCTTACTATGTCCCCTGCTTTAGGTAAAACCTGGCAATGATGCTCTGAATTCAGAGAGCTCTAAAAAAAAAATTGAATCTGATTATAAATCATGCTGCACAGAAACAAAAATAGTTGCAAGATGTATGTATTCTCAAAGGATTTCAAGAATGTGGCTTCCACCAGGAGATGCATTTTATACCTCTCTCTCTCTCTCTCTGGTCAGAAGTAGTCTAAAGTAGTGACGGAGGTAGAAATGCAGACAGATAAATAATACATAGACTGAGAAGCCAGGCTCAGATGAGATTTGAACATACTCTAGAATATTCCTGCATTATCTATGCTACCAAAATACAGTTCTATGATTTTGATGGCATTCATATTTTTCTAGCTAATTTTAAATTCAAAAATTCCTTTTCTTTCATGTCTAACCTCTCAATTTATTTAATATTTTAGGCTTTTTATGTATGCTATATGCTACTTTTTAACTATTTTGGAAAATCATTTTCATTAATATGAAAATTGCAAGAAAGCATAAATCAGTTTTACTTATATGAGAAATTTTGCTATTTTAAAATTCTTCATAGAGTTAATTAATTTTTTTTTTTAATTTACCAGTGGCTGTTTAAATATTAACTTCCAAATTTTTCATTTTGAAAATACTAGTGCTATTCAGAAAATCTGGCAGTTTTCTGAAATGGACAGTTAATTTTAAACATCCTCGAAGTTTAAGTGATAATTACAAGGAAAAAAATCATTGTTAATTTCTTCTTTTTAATTTAAGAATTTTAATTACTACCATCAGTTGAATTGGTTATCTACAAGGAAATGCAAACAAATTGGTATTTGATGTTAACAAATTGGCAAACAGCATGAGCATCCTGCAGTGTTGTAGTTATCACCCAACCAACATAACTTTTTAAATATGCAAGTTGAATAAACTTCTAGACTGAGTTTATTGAAAGCACTATACTTCAATCCTGCATTAGAATAATTCTATCAAACTGAAAGTAATGGAAAATTAATGTGAAAGCAAAAGAGAAGAAAAAGTACTGATTTAAATGTGGACATGAATAACAGAAATACAAAATGATAGAGTTCATTTGATGACGTGATTAAAACAAAGGACTAACTACTATAATGCCATGCTTCTGTTCTTTAAAAAATAAGTAAAAATAAAAAAATATATTTGGTGAAACATTTACAGTTGACAGAAGTTATAAATCTATAGCCTATAATGATTATTCAATGTTTAAACCCCTTGATAGGGGCAAAGACCCATGAACCATGTTTGGCATCTTATCACGTTTCTGCAGCTGGTGATAGTGCTGATACCATCCCTGGTACCGAATGGCTGTGATAACTGGATAAGAGCTCTTGGTCGGGGGTGCTTTTGGTGTGAGACACCACAGTGCTATGGCTTCACTGGCCCCATGCAGGACTTGTCTCACTTGAGTGGACCCACAGTGTGGTGTTCAGGTCCAGCTCTCCGCTCAGTTTGGACTTGCCAACATCTTGGCTTTAGTCTGGGCACAGGCTGCTTGGGAATCTGGCATTGCTGAGGCAATGATGGGAATGTTCTTGTGAGGGTCTGCCTTTTCTGCCCCGTGTCTGTGGGACGTTGGATGCCCAGGCAGAGCGGTTGGCACCCACCAAGTCCAGCCCAAGTGGCCATGCAGAGATGGGTGCTGCCGAGAGGTGGGTAATGTGACAGGAACGGCCCTGTCTTCTTGCTGAGGTACCAGCTGGAGTATGCACAAGGTAATTCTGCAAGTGTTTCAGCAGACCAGTAAGGCAGAAAAATCATCAAATTGGGCCTCAGGGTTATATTGTGTAGCTACTGGTGCTAATGAAATTAACTTCTGGGAGCTTATTCTAAGCTGTTTGTATAGTGACAGTGATGCCTCGTTTGTTTTCATAAAATGACTTGGTTAAAAATAAATCTCAAAATACAGATGCCTGAGATCACAGCTGTTGAGATTAGAAGGGTCCTGTGTATCCTGACACTGAGTCTGCACAGCTAAATATCTTCTCCAGAAAAAGTTGTTGCATTTGCATTTGGGGTGAAAGTTTTCTTTTTTCTTTTTTTTCTTTTTTTTCTTTTGAATACATCTTTAGTGCATCCTCACTAAGGAAAAGCAAATGAATGATATCATATAAAGATTTTTGTGAAGTTTTAATATGAATGTGGTTTTCATACATACTGTATAGCAGCTAACTATTGTAACTATAATAAAGGTTATTAATACTTCATCAATATTCATTTAGAGAATTAGAACTTGACAGTTTGAAGAAAATAATTCCACCTAGTTTCTATGTCATATCCACGTTGTGCCATAAAATATTAAGTCATAAAATAAGAGAAAGATTTCAGTTTGTCGGCTTGTGAGTATGCTGTTTTGTATGTATGAACTTAACATTTCTTTAGTAAATAATTTATCTACAGAAATAATATGTATAACTTCTGAAAATATCTTTTGTAGCCTTTTGACTGTAGGTTGCTGAAAATTTAATTGAAGCCTTGGTATTGGCTGTTTGAATGCTAATTTTGAAGAAAAGTAATGATTTTTTTTTTGCACTACAAGCAGTTTTAAATATTTGTCTGGTAACAGTTGATTTCTCTTAGAAATGATGTCAGTGTTCCTTTAAGGTTGCAGATGGTGTAATTTTAATTTTATGTTTTAATCCAGTTTTTAAAAGATCAATAGGGATTAAAAAATTAAGAGGGGTTCCTTTATTAACATTTCACGTCATCACATACAAGTAGTAATGAAGGTTTACGGACTCCACATGGGAAGACATTAGTTCAGACAAAAGGACAGGGCCTCTGTTAATGACTGGGTATCACACTATGACAAATGGGACATCTTCTACATAATTTACCCTTAAATTTGTACTGTAGATTTGAGGCAAAGTCCCGTCTATACATCCTGCACATCTCAAGCCATTGCTATGCTGCAATGATGCATTCATTTCATTTCCATCAAGATCTCCCTCAAAATACTTTCATCAAAACGGATGGGTTGACCAAAAAGAAAACAAAAGAAAAGACGTGTGATTACCATTAAATCAATCTAGTTCTCATGTCTATTTTCCTCACTAAAGATGCTTTGATCTTTAGATTTTTGAAAATAGAATTCTATGATTGACTATTCCTGAAAAGTAAATATTTTACTCAAATGGGTAATGTAGAATCAAAGTGTTTTTCAGTATATGTATACAAATAATGTTTCTCTTGTACAGTGAAAATTCATTCAAGAAAAACAATGTCCATAAATGGCCCTATGTTTTAGTATCCCTGTATGACTTCTATCATTTTTCTTTTCCAAGAACCTAAGAGAATGTTACTTTAAATGAGTAATTAATATTTATTCATTTTGAAAGAATATTTCTAGCATCTCAGTAAGACAGTGTTTGTGAAGTTGATAAGGTCTTTGGCCACATCTCTTCCCCAAGCAAAGCAATGCTTTTCTGTATTATCTAATGAATGCCTGCTACATGCGGTTGCATTATTAAAATTTAGTATTAACATTCAATTTAAAAACTTGGACAAATCTGAAAAAAAAGTGATGTTAATCAAAAGATGCAAAAATGAGGTACTAAGATGGGAAAGACTGATCTCACAAACGAGATGAAAAGCAAAGTAGTTTCCAGTAGTTCTGGAAAAGGACTTGGGAATTAAGGAAGATCACAAGCTTGATATGGGCGAACACTATGCTGTTGTTAAAAAGTCAAATATCACATGGATTGGGGTAAACAAATGCTTTGCTTGTATGATATGTAACACTTCTGCTGCTCTTAACTGTTACTAGTTAGGCTTCATGTTGGAAACACTACAATTGTAGGGAAGCTATATGGGCTTATTACAAGAATTTGCAGGGTAGAGTAGTGAGAATGAGGAATGAGCATGTAGGAATCATGCCCTGAAAGAAACATTAAACAAACTGGAAATACTGGTTTAAAGAAGAGCAAATGGAAACGAAATATGTAAAAAGTGGTTACAGAAGGAATAGGGTAGTCTGCTCTCTGTGCCCATTTTAGATGGGCCATGAGGAGCCTAGAAAGACATGAGTATAATTGCAAGAGTAATAAACTATTGGAACAGATTGCAGGGGAGGTCCTGGATTTCTTATTGCCAGGATGAATTAGGTATAATCAATGCTGATTTAGGGCAGGAACATGGTTTCTGTGACCTCTCATGGGCCTTCTAGCACTGAACTTCAACCATTTGACTGTTGCGATAGTTGGTAAAGGTGAAATATCTCTTGTAATAAGTATGCCTTTTTAGTTACAAGAAAAAAAAAACAACTATGGGAATTCTTCAGCTGCTCTGTCACAGCAAAAATATATCATAACAATATACATATTATGCATATCATAACATATACACCCCAGTAAAATGTTTGAAGATGATAAGCATATAGGATGAAAAAGTCTACTGGTTTATTGTAACTTTACTTTTCCAAGCTACCTGGACATAAATACTGAATAGAATAATAGTTTTCATTTTGCAAAGAAAGAGGATTTAATGTCCAAGGAAACTCTTGAAAGTTATTTTAAGTCTTTCCAGGTAACTTCTTTTCATGCGTTCTTCTTTTGAGATCAAATGAGCTTAGATGATGTTACTTTAGAAGTTGAATAAAATCTAGTTTGTGAGAATTGGTAGCTCCTCACAGCATTTCAGTGTGAACTCGAGGATATTTATGGATCACAAAAGCATGCTAAATGCTAAACTTTATAATCATGAGCTCTAATAGCTGACTGAAGAAAGACAAAAGGCCGCATAAATATCTTGATTTACCAACCTAGGTTTTTGTGTTTTAAATTGTGGTGAACAAATAGTAACATTTGTGGTAAAGAAGGCTAGCTATTAACTGCTTGCTTTGATCTGTAAGACAACAGTTGTTATTTGTATACCAGAGTGTTTAGGATGTGGTCCAAACTTTTTGAAGAGATAAAATCTCCATACTACAATGTTTCTGGTATCTTTGCTGGGCAGACAATGGTTTAATAAAACATTGAGGGGAAAAAAAGAGAAACAATTAGTGGAGCTGTCTCTGGAGCCCAAGATATAGATTCTTGAAGGTTACCTCTGGTCAGGAGCTCTCTCTCTGCACAGAGCTAGAGTCAAATTTAAATCTAGTTAAATTTGTTTTGTCAGAAAAATGGCTTTTTGTCAAGATAATAACCTGGCAAAGGAACCAACCATTTTTAGGTAAACTTATGCTGTGAAAACTGTCTCATGATGAAACATAGAGACAAGGAGGAAAAAAAAAAACATGGATTCAGTACCCTTCCCTGGAGTTTAGGAAACTCATGTTCAAGGCTATGTCATGCCAGGGATTTAGTGCCTTAGCTACAAGGTTATTTGCTATTGTATGGTGAACTGGGCTCTCACTTTCTACATAGTGTTTGGAAAAATAAATGTTTCCAAAACACTGGTTTCAACCTAATGCAGAATCGATTGCTCAGGAAGAAGGGAAAGTGAAAGAAAGAATGGAAAACTAAATAAGTTAGAAAAGTAATTTTATATCCAGTTCTTTATTTTTTTTCTTTTTATATTCTAGTCTTTTGGAGTTAGTATAGGTCATAGCAACTAGGATTTTCTGCTTCTAAACAGTAGATTTCTGAAGTTCTGTAGATGCAAAGATGTTAAAAAAAAAAAAAAAAAAAAAAAAGAAAAAAGATGACAAAAAGTAGGAAGCAAAACAAGTTATTTGAAATGTTATTTGCCAACACAATGAGAAATCTGCTCCAAGTAAATCTTTCAGAGTAGCAATAAAGAAGTAAAAAAGGTTAAAACTGACAGATCAGCTATCTTTAAAACTAGTTAGCCATAGATATTATAGCCATAGCTAGCTACTTCTATGCCATAGATTTCAATGCAAAGAACAAGAAAAAGGTAGACTACCTATTGTAATTAGCTAATCAACAAATGGTGCCATAGGTGCATTCTCCATAGCTGCTATATAATGTTTCTTTGTGATGCAAGCACTAAAGCGAGGTAAGTCTCCAGAAGATGGCTGTCCAGATCCATGTGTCATTACTTGCTACAGTCAGACCATACAGTTAATCCATAGAAATTTTTTAGATAGTCATTGAAACCTAGTGAAAGATTCTTCATGATGTCAGTTACAGATACCAGGAGAAATATTTTTTCTTGGAAAAATCTGAGGTAGGAGTCATGCATAAAACCTTGCTTCAGTGCTTGCTTTAGATGACTTCAGAATTTAAATTTGCGGTGTCAAGTGCTTGACTTCGTGCAACATTTGCACTGACTTATTCTGCAAGTAGTCTAGAGGTTTTCAGTTATAAAATAAGTGTTAATAACTATTCCTCTATTAAAGTTTCTTACTAAATATGTGACAATTGACTAAGGTGAATTAACAGGACAGAAGGAAAAAACCTTAGTCAGCTAGCCCTTTAAGGTAAGATATTTGCTCTTCCATCAACAAAACAATTGAAAAAATGAGTTTTATATTAAAAATATTTACATGAAACACAGCTGTTAGGAGCTTGAACTGAACTCTAGAAGTAAGTTAGGAAATAATATTTGTTGAATTGCAATACAAGATGCTGTATGTACAAGTAACAATCATCCTCTAAAGAATAATCTGACTCTTCTAACAGAGTGAAATTCATGCCTATGCAGATGGCTCCCACATGGCCCGTGCCTCATTTAAATCCCTCTTAATCCCTCTTTGGAGAATTCAGGTTGAATTTATGCAGTGCATAGTCCTTGTAGTGACCCTCTGCCTACAGTGGATTTGATTTTGTGCTGCCACTTTATTTATATAGCCACTTTAAGCAGCACTATGTTTACCAAGGAAAGCTTGTATCGTGGCATAAATCAGTTCTTTTGACTCTTTCAAAGTTGTTAATGCTGATAGTTTTACCTTGTTCTTCTTCCTCTTCCGGCGGAATCGCAGGAGTTCTTTATGCTGCCTTGACACAAAGTTTACGGCTGCATATTCCAGAAGTGCAGAAAATACAAAGAGCAGACACACAGCCATCCAGATGTCAATTGCTTTGACATATGACACCTGTGGAGAAATAAGAGTAGAAGACTGAAAATGTAAAAACACAGATGTGAAGTTTACTATTACATAAAGTGAGGAGGGAAGTGCATTAATATCTCTGGATTCTAAGACTATGCTGATCAAATAGAACTTAACATAAAATCTAGATAGGTAACAAGAGGGCTTATGTTCCTTTATTTTTAAGTGAGTCACAAATATTTTCATCTCATTTACTTCTTAGGAACGTACTGTAGGTCATAAACCAAGTAATCCACAAGAAACACATACTTTTCCATTTCTTCCAATATAATATGTAAATGATGCTAGAGAACTGGAGAATGGGACCAGTGAGAATTCTCCTGTTCTTTGAAGAGTGAGATTTAAAGTTGCTGACAGAGAAATTAGCTTGAAGAAGGATGATAAATGCAGAACTTTGATATGTTTATTTGCTGTTAGTATACGCATGATAAATCAAATATATGGGTTCAAGTTAGTCTTAATTATGACACAGGAGAAGTATGAAAAATCAATTGCTAACTAGAGGATCTCTGTCAGGACCCTGACAATGTGGCCCCGCATTGCTGTGAAGCTGAAGGGCAGTACATAATCTCGACTGGGAATGTAGGGTCTGCTCCCTCTCAGTGTGCAAGAACTATACGCTTTACAAGGTGAAGCGGTAGCTTATCTAATGCAACATGGCTGGCATAAAGCCTTTAAAATAGGACAAAAACATCTCTAGATGCCTTTGGTAGCTTGTTGGTGGGTGCATGCTTTTCTAAGCTTTTATAGTGTTCTATTTTCTCATCTGCAGCATGACTCAGATGTTACAGGTCAATATGTTTGACACGCAAAGCCTATTCACCTGTTAGGGGTATCTGTTTTACTTGGAAAAAAATGCTACTCAGCCAACCTAAAAAAAAAACAGCTTTAAAGCTCACATAGAAGTGGAACTTATGTATTTTTATTATATACATTTTATTCCCGTTAAGTGCAATGTATACGAAAATGATTAAGGAATAACCTATAAAATACAAAAGATGTTTAAAGCAATGACGGGTAGGGGTTTCAAATGTAATAATGGAAATATATCATTCTTTAGACACTTGTTTGAAATCTATTTAGCTTCACCTTTCTTTTTTTTTTAATATGTTGATAAATCAAAAGTCTCCTTGTGGTGCTAAGTTTCCTGTTGAGAGGGAGGTTATGTCACTAAGTTGAGGTGCTTTGTCACTCCGGCTGGTATAAAAACACTTCTAGTCACCTTCTCAGTAGCTGCTCTGATTATTAGGACACAAGCTTTTTTTTTTTTTTTTTTTTTTTTTTTTTTTTTTTTTGAAGAAAAAGAGATAAGTCACTTTGAAATATTCATGTTTGAGCCACCAATCAAAAATAAACTATCATTCTCCTGACTCAACAATTTACTCCTCCTATTATGTAGGAGGTCTTATCATAGATTTTCACTATCCTCAGTCATCTTCCTTGCCCAGACAATGCCTACATTATGAATTTATCCACAGTAATTAATGTCTAAGTTAAAAACGCAGTCAATTCCTCCCCTTAATTCTCAAAATAAAGTTGCTTTAACTATCAACAGAACAGCTGTTTGCATCCAGCCAACTGTTCCAAAGGAGCAACTGCTGCATCTATTCTTTGACTATTTTCTGAATGTTACTTGCTCACAATACAGCACACACACTTGATAAGAATGAAGGAACGAAAACCATATATAATCCTAAAACATGTAAAAATACACTTTTCAGAGCAGCAAATTGATATCACAGTTGTGGAAATGGTCAATATTATGGTTGTATAATGCTGAACCATGTCATCTTACATGGTAGAGAAGGCAGTAGTCAAACAGCATTAGCCCACTGTACTGTTGCGGAGAAAATTCTGCCTACCTTTGGGAGTGATGCTCGTGACCCTGAGCTTTGTGTTGTCATGGTCAGCACAGTTGTTATGCCCAAAGCCACTCTGGCTGGAGCTGCATCCATGTTGATCCAAAATGACACCCAGGAGAGAATGACGATCAAGAGACTCGGTATGTACATCTGGATGAGATAGTAACCCATTTGCCTCTCCAGGTGGAATCGGACTTCAATGCATGTAAACTTTCCTTGTTATAACAAAGAAAAAATGCATAGAAATAGCATGTTCATTACTGTCAACACCTTGTCAAATATATTTGTTCTCTAATGAACGATGCATGTTTTGTGTTTTGCGATATATATGCTCTCCACTACAATGAGAGTATCAACTGAAAAGAAAGGGAACTGAAAAAATGAAAATGTAATAATTTGGCAAGTTCAACCCTTCTCTCAAAATCAGAGAGATAACTGAAACAAGCCATTAAGACACAGAAGAATTATGTTGTGGGATCATTTTTGTTATCCTGCATACTGTTTAGAAATGCTACTGTCTGCAAAGAAAAGGTTTACTCTCCCATGGTATAAAATCTTTATCTCTTGATTCAATTTTAAGGTACAATTTGTTTTTGAAATGCAGTGATTTGGAGGAAAATGTCATAAGACCAATGTGGGCATTAGGTTATCAATAGAAGATTATTCTAAATATCCTCCTTTATCCCCATTCCATCTGTTCTGACTTAAAAACACCATAATGGAGGTTCAAACAGAAACAGAGCATGTGGAATTAGGCTACTTCAGGAGACTACTGGAGTGGCCTAATTCTTCCAAGAAATAAACTGACCTTCTGGAGAGCAGCTCTGCAGAGAGGGACCTGGGTGTCATGGTGGATGACAAGTTGACCATGAGGCAGCAGGGTGCCCTCGTGGCCAAGAAGGCCAATGGGATCCTGGGGTGCGTTAAGAAGAGTGTCTCCAGCAGGTCGAGGGAGGTGATCCTGCCCCTCTGCTCAGCCCTGGTGAGGCCGCATCTGGAGTATTGTGTCCAGTTCTGGGCCCCACAGTACAAGAGGGATGTGGAGCTGCTGGAGAGAGTCCAGTGCAGGGCCACAAGGATGATCAGGGGCCTGGAACATCTGCCCTATGAGGAGAGGCTGAGGGAGCTGGGCCTGTTCAGCCTGGAGAAGAGAAGGCTGTGAGGAGACCTGATTAGTATATATAAATACCTTGAGGGCGGGAGGAGGATGCGACCAGCCTCTTTTCAGTGATGGCCACTAATAGTATTAGAGGAAATGGCCACAAACTGAAACACCAAAAGTTCCACAGGAACTTAAGGAAAAATTTCTTGTCAGTGAGGATGACAGAGCACTGGAACAGGCTGCCCAGAGAGGTTGTGGAGTCTCCTTCTCTGGAGATCTTCCAAATCTGCTTGGACGCAGTCCTGTGCCACGTGCTCTAGGTGACCCTGCGTGTGCAGGGGGCTAGACTAGATGATCTCTAGAGGTCCCTTCCAACCTTAAGCATTCTATGATAAACGTTCTGCAACCTCTACTATTTTAACTGTAACAGAGCAGAAAAATCTATTATTTGCTCATAGAAGTGCCACAGCTCACAAAACTGATGTTTTCTCTCATCTAGATTGCTTTTTTCCCTGTAAGCATAGACTATTTCATAGATATCAATCTACATCCCTTAGTTTTTCCTTTCTTCTAGGTGTTATTCAGAATGGTGCTGATTATAGTACTGTTAGTTAGAAAATAGTGTATATGTGAAGCAGCTTCTCGTAGTAAAAAAACACACATACATCAGATTTCTGTACTTTGAATGAAAGTACTTATCTAAAATTTAACATAGAAAACAAGGTAGTTATTTCTTAACTGGTTTGGGGTTTTTCCAAAACACTGTATTTTCCAGTGTTTTTAATAGATATTTTTCCTAATCTATCTTTATATGGTAGAATGCCATTTTATAAAAGAAACCAAATTAATGTGTTAATCCACATTAGCAGTGCTTTCATATTTATCATACCAACAGTGAGTCTTAGATCAATAATATTTTTACTGGAGGCATAATAAGTGCTTGGAAATATATTTATTAAATATGCTGTTTTCTTAACAGTGGGGCCTGTGAAGCCATTTTTCCTGTGGATTCATAGCAATTGCCGTGGCATGAAATTGTTATTTTATGAGTAACTCAAATATGTTAGTAGTTGTGAAATCCAGTTAAGTGCACATGTCCAAGTTTAAAACAATGTGCTATAATTAAGGAGTTTTATTTATCAGCTCAATTCTTATTTTTACTCCTCATCTCTTTGCTTGGTTTAACAAAGCGAGTGGGGAGTTTTGCTGTTTACTTCAGAAAAGGCCATGATTCCCCCCTCTTCAACTTTCTCTCTTCAAAACGCTGCTGTTACATTCTTTTATTTAGCTGTTCGGTGCTTCCCAGACTGTTTCATGTTCTGCACTCTCTCGTTTTGTCAAACGTTCTTGTTTCAAGCTAGTGCTTACCATGAAGATTTATTTTTTTGTCTGTGTGTGACATTTATTCTGTCAGTTCAAAGAGATCTTTGTGGGAGAAGAGACTTGTTCTGTCAGTAATTTATTAACTTTTCTCAGCTCGTATTCTTTATCTAGCAGAAAAGAACCCTTCCCACCCCTGTTCAGTACTGTCTGCTATAGTACTGCTATAGTGCTACCCCTGCCCTTTTTTCCTCCTTACAACTAATTTCTTGACACATAAGAAGGATCTTCAAAGAAAATTAACCTGTTTTGTGTGTTATTCAAGCAGTCATAACTCAGAACTGTCGTTCTTGTGTGTATAATACTTGAATTAGATGATGGCTGGCTATTGCTCTACTGTAACTGAGCTGTTTTTTCTTGGGAGCAGGTCAGTGTGCAGGACACATGTTCCTTCTGCTGCTGCCACCTGCGAGTGATGCGAGGTGAGAAGTCTGCAGAAAGAGCCATTTCCCAGCCCTTGGCACTCCTGGGCACTGCAGCATAGCGGCTGAGCAGGCGGCACGACGCCTGTGTTGAGGGGACTGCCAGGAGCACAGTGTGTGCACGGGAAATCAACCATAAGTAGTAGCTGACAGACCCCGAAGGGTCCTCCTTTTCAAAGGCTCATCTGCCTGAAAATACTCTAGAAAGTAGCTGGTAGAACTTGAATGTGTTTGTCCCCTCCCGGCATCCCTTAGGATAACCCTTGGAGGGAGCTCTTTGTACTCCACCCATACAATGTCATGGTGGTAATTACTGTGAAGGCTGAGTAGTTGTTTCTGCAGTTAAATAGAATGTTTTCATAACGCAGACTCAGCCTAGGAAATACCAAGGAGATAGTGTGCCTGAGAAATAATTAATAAAGGTAAGACTAATAACAATGAATAAATTACTACTAAATTCTTAAAAATTAATGATGCAAAATTTAAAATGGATTAGTAAGAACAAATAAGGAACTAAGCATGCAGAGATTCAGCTGTAATCCATGCAGATGGGGAGAGATCTGCTGAAGGGTTTATTTTTTGATTTCACTCACTTTGGATAGTATTAAGTGGTAGTGTAGTTTTACTATTAAGTGGTAGTGTAGTTTTTCTTATTTGAAAGGCCATTTGAATGAATGTTTAAAGCAGAATGGTTAAATGGATAATGCTAATATCTGTTCAGCTCTGGGGTGCTTTAAGTACAGCCAGGGCTGTACTTCCAGCTTACCTGGAGAAATATCACTAAGTAATTTTCTAACCATTCTAATCATAGAAATGATAAATTCTAATGCCTTGTAATGGTAGTCCCAGCAGGAGCATCAGAGCAACTAGCTGAATAACTGGAATTCTTGCAGTTCTGTCTGATTCAGTAATCACAGTTTGTGTGAATAGGCGCAAGGTGTCTGAGCTTTCACAGTTTTCTAATCATTGATACCCGGGAGTCCCAAATTCTCTGTCAAGGGCTGTCACTGCAATGTTTGAATATTCTTGCCTATCCACTGTATCTCTATATGGATAGGGGGAAAAAAAAAGACCCCTAATGTATTTTAAAAAGACGTGTATAGCAGGACTCTTGCTGAGAACCCTTGGTGGGAGGCACTTGCGTTGCTGCTCAGCCGTAACCAAATACAATCTAACTGCTGGCCAGCACAGTCTTAGTCTCAGTGGCACATCTGGTTCTGTGATAGGACATTTCAGTGTGCTGGACAGTAGGAGGGGATAAGTGAAGTTTAGATCAGTTGCGTGCTGAAAGCAAATCCTTCCTCTTTCAATAAAATGCTTTTCTTAAGTACCTCCAAATATATATGGGCCTTAGTGTTTTAAATTACTCGATATACAAGATGAAATCATCATGCTATTAACTTTAATGAAAGTGAGGGGATTTGCTCAAATGTCATCAGAGAAACTGGATTAAGGAAAATCAAAAGAAAATGCCAAATGGGATACATTCTATTTGCAAAGATATTAATGCTGATACTTCTTTCTAAGGACAATTTTGTTCTCCAGTTAAATGAACTGTTTAACTGAAGACAGAATATTTTTTCAGTATGATGCATTGTGTTGCCATAAGAGCGATGATGTACAGACCACCAGCAGTTCCCCTTCTCCCTTTGTGAAGTGCTTTTGGGTTGCTCTGCGTCTGCTAAAATAAGACTATCATTAACCTCTCACATTATGTATCCCACTATGCAGCTACCAGAAATTCAAACAGATAGCATGACAAAGGAACATGAAATACATTTCCTGACTTTCTTGTGAAGCAAAACTGCAGAATTCCTAGAATTAAATGTCAGCTCGATTTTTGAATTTTTTTTGAAGAAAAGTAATTTTCAGAGAAAAGTAGTCACTTTTTGTGAAAAATACTGGTCATTATCAAGTCCAAAATTCTGCTGAAACTTACTTTAAGAGAAATCTTTTCATTTTCCTAACTAATTATCAAATCATGCTGGATTCTGTATTAGTCTTAAGAATGGCCAGTTTTTCAGTTTATTTACGTAACAGGATAAAGGAAGATGTTCGTTCTTGATTTATCAAAAGGCAATGATGTCTGTGGCATTTTTCTAAATTTAGTATGCTAGAAAGTTTTCAAACTTTCTGATAAACTTTTTTTAGCATAGCTATCCTACTAACAAAATGGCACCTGGCTTGTATTGTAGATGGACAGACAGTGGCACAGGTACAACTATGTCCAGTTAACAGATGTGTTTGATTTTTGTGTCTGTTCTCTAGTAGGTAGCAATCAGTGGGGTATCTTTGTCTTTTGGGACAAAGGAGGAAGGGGAAGGAATGAAATTAAACTGGGGCCATGAAAAGACAAGCAATACTCTTTCAATATCAAAAAAGATCAATGCTCGAGCCACAGTTGTCGCTTTGACTTCTGCTCCTGTTTGAGTTATTATCAAATGACAATAGACAAGAGGCCTGGCCATGTTTATTATTGTTTAGTACAAAGACTTTTTTATTTCTATCAGAATGTTATACAGGCATTTGATAGGTGCTCTGCTTGTTACTGAAATATTGCTAAATATTTTCTCCCCTTCTGCTTGCCCTTTGTGGAATTTCTTAAATGAGCAATATATTCCATAAAGTATGTATGCATGGTATGTGTGGCTATGCTCATTATTTGAAGAGACTGTATCAATAAAATGAATTATATATAAATAAAGTTGAAATATTTTTCATACCTCTCTAGGAAGAAGAGAAAGTAACAAAAGACACTTAGTAAATGCCATCCCCAGAAAAACCTTTGCAATTTATGGTGGAATATAAATTTCAATTTTAGTCTATTTTGCTGCTTGGAAAATACTTCACTTTTCCTCATCATAAAACATTTAGACTGAACCTTTGATCATGCAGCCTGGCTAGAAATTATGATTTTTGAATGTCGAGGATAAAGAACGAGCCAAGTTCTGAAATATATGGCTGGTGTCTGTGTATGTAAGGCCAAGAATCACAAAGACAATGTAGGAATGTCCCCCTTTTTTTTTTTTTTTTTTTTTTTTTTTTTTCCTCCCCTTCCTTTCAAGGCAGAGCCTATGAAAGAAGGGGCCTATCAGTGCTGCCTGTCATTTACAGGACACACAAGTTCCTGCTTTGGAAGAAAGGTAGCTTGGAAATAAATCCTAGTGCAGGTAATAAAGCTGTCTGTTGACATAAGACTGATAATGACAACAGTAAGAGAAGGATGAAAAGTATTTGGAAAAGATGATCTATTCCTTTTTCAGCTGCAGGGAGTCACACTTAGAATTCCTATCTCCCTCAAACTGGAGACTGAGTGACTTTGCAGGGATCTCCTCCACAGCCTGGAGGAACAGACCAGCATCTTCCTCATGACCTTCAGCAAAGACAAATCCTAGTCTTGCACGAGGGGCAGGGTAATGTCAGACAGGCTAGGGAGGATGGGGTGGACAGGTAGCAATGCTGCAGAAAGGGACTAGAAGCCTGGGAGATCCCGCATTGAACGCAAGTCACCAGAGCGCCCTTGCGAGATGGGAAGCTTGTCATGTGCTGTGCTGCTTTAGGAAGAGCACAGTGGGGAGAAGCAGCAGCTAGGGAGACTCTAGTAGCAATCAGGACAGCTAGATGTAAGGCCTTTGCTTCCAGACAGCTGATGATATTTTATTCAGTAGACGATAAAATTAGAGAATCTCGGTCTGCTCTTCATTAGAGGAAGATGTCCTCCGGAATCAAGCAGATTTGCCTTCCTAAAGATACAGAGGTATCAAAAATAGCCCTAAACATAGCCAAGTCACACCAGTTAGTATTCAGGGTATTTCAAGTATTTCAGCTGGTGTTTGCTAGCTTTTTTTTTGCTAGCTAATGCTATGTATGAATTCATATAATTCTATGTTAATCTTTCTGCAGCCACTGGTACCTGTATTTGAAATTAAGGCAGAGTGTTGCCTGGAAGCCCAGGAGAGCAATACAGCATAGCAAGTGAATGAAATAGTTTAGTTAAGCATGACCATCCTTGCAATGTCAATGGGACATATGTTGTGTTTTTTTCCAGTTGTTATGATTGCAGTTCACTTCCCAAATATGTCATTGCAGATAGGCATGTGAATGCAGACAGCTGAAGGGATCAGAAATGTTGTTGCGTCACTTTGGAACTTAGGACTTGATGAGCCATTCTGCTGCGAATTGTTTTGTCCCTATATTTGGAAACTGTTTTCCAAGCTACGGGTACAGAGATGCACTGTCAGTCGGGCACAAAGCTCTGATAAGACATGCGCTGATGAGTTTCCACATGCTGTGCTGAAGCATCATGTTGATTTGTTTCACAGGGACTTTTGCCTTTTTCCATTTTACAGGATGTCTCAGAAAAGCTTTCTGTCCTGTACTGGGACTCAATTTGTAATGAAAATGGTTAGTTGGCCACCGACTGTGCACCAGCTGCAATTGGTAGCATCCTTTTTAAGAATCCCTTTTAATGTAATGTCTTGTGGGCCAGAGAAATAGCTTGATCTTTGTTTTTTTTTTTAAAAAAATGTGTTTTTTCTTGTGGATTTTCTTAAAGAAGTGTCAGTCAGCAGCATCTCATTTTGGGAACCTTAGACAAAGGATATTAGTTACCACATACCAGAATGGTGTAATGGAGGAAAAGAAACACTGACTTGTCGTCTTTTAATATCATGCTTAGTGTCTTTCAGCCAAATAGAGTAGTTAACACAGGTCCTAACAGAGAAAGCTAACGCTCTCCCACCTTCCCAGAACTGAACTAAAGCTCTCTGGTTTGGTACAACTCACTTCATGCTGAAGAATAATGATAAGAAAAACCCAGCTCCCTAGAACCTCAGAGTTATCTCGTAGAGGAGGATGTCCCAATAGATACAGTCCCACATGACCAACATGAGCTGTCTGTTCAGCGCTGCCCTGCAGGTGTCCTTCCTGCTTTGGGGATGGTGGGACCCTCGCAGGGTGTCCTAAGCACACCTTTCCTCCAAATTTTCCGGCAATAAATCCCTTCTACCAAAATGTGGCAGTAGTTCACAGGGATAAGCAGCCATGCTTGCCCAGAGGCCCTGTGTGCTCTCGCTAACATTTATTCCTCCCTCTTCCCTTTGTGCTTTAGGGCCATCGTGGCCAACATGTGAGATGCAAGGTGAACCCATGGAGTCTAGCGAGTTAGTCCTTGGTCTGGCATGTTTCAAAGTGATGGCTTCTCATGCCTTTAATAAAACCAAGCTTTTTTTTTTTCCTAGTAAAGTGTTTGGATGTCACTGGGAATTCTGACATTTTAAAGCAGTATCCCTTCAGTATCAGATAAAGTCCCACAGTAATGCTTTAATTCCTGGTTGAGAAATTTCTGATGCATTACACTTCAAATGCACTTTAGAAAGCTGAAGAGAATACTTTCTACAGTGAATGTTATTCTAAAAATGCAATTAGCACAGCTTATAGAAGTACAATTATAGGCACACAAAGCAGGAGCCCTAAACATGAAGCAGAGATTGTCTGCCTTATTAGAGAGAGACAGAGGAAAATCATTAAAATAAGGTTTGTCCTCTTGTTTCTTGCATGGATTTTAGTTAAATGGTGAAATAATGTTAATTACAGTATTCTTATTAACAAAGTGATGTCTGAGTGAAAGAATTATGCTCCAACAGGGCACGTATCTCCATTTTTGGAAGCTTTTTGAGGATTAGCCACATACTAGTATTTGTAGAGTAAAGGTGTGCATGTCAGGTCTGCTCAATTTCTTTTAGGGAATGCTTCAATATATCAGTGTTAATACCTCCTTTCTCTAAGTAGAGTTGAGGGATCAATTTCCTTCCTTAGGGTATCATGGCAGCTGTGAGAAACTCAGTGTTGAAAAGTGCTCTGCCTTAATTTGGATGGCAAAAGGACAGTGTGTTGGGTCTCCCCCCTAGTCCTACATGTTCTTCCTGACAGAGCCAGGACAGCAGGTGAATGAGCCCCAGAATCCAGGCAGTGCCTCCAGTTCTACAGTACAGACATGGCCATGGCACCCCTTGCAGGAATAAATAAATAAATAAATGTATAATGAATTGCTTCTCAGCTACGTATTTTCTTAGGCTCACTAGTTTTGCTTCATTGCTCTAAGTATTTTATTTATTTTGCATCCTGCAAAACGCAGGTGTATGTCTTCGTGCGAGTTTGGTGAGAATGCTATTTAAGAGAGACCTCTACAAAATAGTAGGAAATGTCTTTCCAGTTTCAATCATCAAAATGTTCTCCTACCTGTGTTGTAATGCTTGGTGCAGTAGCATAAATCCTTTTCTTCTTTCAACAGAAACTGTGGCAGGGTGAGCCCTTCTGCTACTTGGACAGCTCCCTTTTCTTGCCATTCAAAAATGAGATCATTCATTGTGTATCCAACTAAAAAAAGAGGGGGAAAAAAGAAAGAGAAAAAAATTAAAAAGCAAATAAATTTGAAGTTAGCTGCAAGTTGTTAAAGCCCCTGCTTTTTTTTTTGCATTCCAAATAATGATGATATAAATAAATATCATAAAATTAGAAAACGTAGCAGGTCTCCTTGTAAAAGTTAACTAAATCTTCCTGTGTATTGTTTGCATCTGCTTCCAAATATCTTCTGATGAAATCCCACCCAGTTATGACAAGTCAAAAGGACTTCCTGTTCTCATTCAGCATTCATTAAAGCCTTGCTCCGAATCTAAGAGATTTGGACAATAATGAGGTTTTAAAATTGAAATCTGCATCTAGCTTCTGTTGTTGTAACAGCTAGAACCACAAGGGTATACCTGGACCACAGATAATAGCTTGAAATACTAGGATAAGAATGGAGTCATTTTTACATCTATAGTATATAGCTTTCACCCATTTGTTTTGCTGCTTTGCTACGCCTGTTACATCAAGTTCATTTCTGAGATATACACTCCATCCTTTCTGAGGTATCTCTAGTGAGGACACCTGCCAGTTAAGAATGATGAGTGATTATAAACTCAAAACTCTTTCCAACCCTTCTCTGTGCTTCTAGATTCTTTATGTATCTTTTGGAGAGTATCTTATGCAAACTATTGATAAGACAGGATGACTGTCAGTTATGTACCTCTTGATTTTACTAGGGCTGGATGGATATTCTAAAAACAAGACCTCATTCCTTTAAATAAGCATTCCATGACGGCTTAAGTTTTATACAATTTATGCATGCCTGCATTAAACATGTATGGAAAAACTTACTTTACTGTCTTCCTCTATGCGATGTTGTAAAATCACTATTTTAAAAGTCACTATTGAATGCCATAAAAGATGAAAACTCAAATGTATAGCTCTTATCGAACTTTGCATGCATTCAGACATAAAGCAGTTGTGTGTAAAGCAGATTATCATCTGAAGCATGTAGATTATGGCCAGAAGTGATATCTCCTGAATAAATTTAATTGAACTGACAAGAAACAACTGCTGTGCCAAAATGTATTTCACTAAATCATATTCAGTGATATCTAATGCATCTTTTTAATTGTAATTTTTGACCCTGACCACTAATTCTAACACTGTACATGCTATTAAAAATAACAACAGTGTATGCAAAGTGCTGATGTAGTAATTTTTTTCTTGTGTTTGCATTTTAAGTAGTATTCAAATATAGATTTAGCATTCAACAGAGTAGTTTCAGTTTCATAAGTTCTTACTTATGGAGTAAATGTGTCTCAAAATATAAAAGAGCTAATGGAGGTGACCATTTTTGTTCCATCCAAGAAAAAAAAATCAAAAATAATATTATTTCTCCTGTGTAAGTATGTTAAATTAACTTAATCTTCATTAAATTTGTGGCCCTTTATTATAGGTAAAACTCCCGACCCAACCACATGCTTGCTGAGTTAAGGAAACGTAAAATCCTGTAACACTCATGAAATGGGGGAACTAGGAAACTAAAGTTATATTAATATATGAAACTTTTTGATAATTCTAAGTTCTTTTTGGGGCAGTAAGCAGTGTCAACCATGGCGAGTATCCTGGATTTACTAAATGAAAGTATATCCTTATTTGGGGTAGTTCCAAAGAATTAATAAACTCTTCCTTAACGCCCTCCCCCAAGAAATTCTCTTCTATATAGTTCTCTCTTGTTGGCAGGGAGAAAAGTAAGAAAAGTGAGAGGTCTTTTCACTGCATGCATAAGGCAGAACCAGAGAATTTGTAAGAATTAAATCAGTCATTCCAGAACAAACTGAAATAAGTGTTCTAGGGCTATCCCTGAAAATTCTTTGCACTGAGGGTCTAAAACTGCATTACTCTTCTGGGTTAGAAAATTTATGGAATAAATATCAACAGTGATACAGCCTGTGTTTTCTTAATATATAAGAAAGGAAAATATTTTTATTTCTTAATTTTGTGAAGAGCTGCTGAATAACACACCAAACGAACCTAAATGCTAGTTATATCTTTGCATGTATTATGCATAGAGAGGGAGGCAAAAAGCATGTCTCTAGAAATGGCCACTAAAAATTTAGCAGTTACCGTACATACAGTATATGCTATTATAAGTTAATGCTGTATTTGCAATGGAGCTTAAAATCAGTGCTCCAGCCTTGTAATTTTGGGAGCTCTGTTGATTAACATAATCAGTCTCTGCTGTTGAAGTGGCTGAGCTCCCTGCAGCCTGGGAAGATGCCATGGTGGCTTCTGAAATCACCTTCAGGCTCCACCTCAAGAACAAAGATAAGCAGAGGATTATGATCCTGGTAGGGATAAGGCACCACAGTGCTTAGTGCCATTGGGATTTGGGTGAATATGTGTGCAGCCAGCAGCAGAAGAGTAGGAGCTTTGCTAAGGAAAATTTTGAAGTCTCAAGGGCAAAACTTTGGAGCTTCAAGGATAGATGAGTGTTATTTTTTAGATTTATGATTCTGCAATTTCTGATCATAAATGCTTACAATATTGGAATTGTGTGAATAACTTAAAAATCTGGTGGCCACTGCCTGTGTTCAGTTGGACTGTATGTAGCATTCATACATATATATATATATTTGCATATATATTTGGTCTATATTTTCAAAGTGGAAATCTGGTTAGATATTTTAAAGCAGGTCTCTACTAAATTACCTTTACCTTACTTATCTAGCAGGAAAAGAAAAGAACACGCTCAGCTGATTGCTTCTAAGTATATAGAAAGAGATGACCCAAAGACAAATCAGAGTCCCTCTTTTTTTCTTTTTTCATTTTTTTTAATCACCTACACAGAAGTGTAAATGCTCTGTAAGTCTACTTACAGAGCTTATCCTGAAGCAGATGGAAGTACTTCTCAGTTCTCGAATCCTAAATTCATCTTGGAATAAGACTTGAGTGTAAAATGTTTCCCTCCTCTCCCTCTTGCTCTCATCATATCTGATTTCCATGGTAAGAAAACTTGGTGTGCAGGACCAAAGGGAGACTCAGTCTGTGAAGAAAAAAACTGTGGATCTATTTCTGAGTGCACCTGTGCACACCTCTGCTCCATAGTGGTTATCCTTCATATTTGCAGATTCTTGCTATTCAGTCTTACTGTATTTTCTCCATCCTTTCTTGCTCTTTCTTTGCGAACAGAATAGAACAGAATAGAAATGTTTGTGAACAGAATAGAAATATCTTGCTTGCTTCTCCTGAAGCCCAAAACAATATTCAGTTTCTCAGTAAAAAGGTGGTGGTATTTTTTGTTTTTGTTTTGTTTTTTTTTTTCTTCTTCTTCCCACTGAGATGGTTTTAATCACTACTATACCAGATGTTTTTTATTGTTGTCGATTAGGAAATTCAGTGTTATGAGGGAAGGTCCAAGTGACTATATTCTCTTTATTTATTAGACATCTCTTGTGCATGAGGTTACAACTCTTCTGGAATGAATAAGGATGCATTCTTGAAAGATGTAGAGCTGCCAGATTTTGTACATTATGAGACTCAAGCTACTGAGAATAATTGAAAATATAATATCACATTCTAGTTTATCTCATTTTCCTGCATATTTTACCTTCAGTTACTGAACCCACTGTGAAGTTTCCTGCCATGTGATTTTGAAACAAGGAAATTGCTTGCTATTGTTTGTTTCTGATGTGATGAGGAAAATGGGATTTGTACAAAAAGACTACAACAAAGAAAATATCTGTCCTGAAGAAACTTTTTCTCCTTGTAGTGGAAAGAACCATGCAAGAGCCCTGAGGGAAGCCACATCATGTATGTCTATGCATAGTATCCTCATCCAAATAGAACTGCTTTGTATCATAACTTTTACAGATTAAAAGCTGGTGTTATGAATTTTTCATATTTTCCTAATTAATGTTACAGCTAAAATTGTTTAATGTAATTAACATTTGCTTTTTCATATAGCAATCACATTTACATAATAGCAAATTACTTCCACAAGAGGGCTAGTTAAAGCCTTCCAGGAGTTACGTACTGGCAGTAGGTTTAGTTGAAGTCAGTATATGTTAATACTTAAAAGGTCTCACCAGGTATATGGGAATTCAGTGGCTTACTGAGAAAAGTTCAGAATTCTTTATTGCAAGAAAAAATAGAAAATTCATGTATGTTGAAAATTGTAATGTATATGTATATATGTAGAGTATACAGTAATATATATTAATATGTAATGTAAATGTATAGTATGTAGTGTAGAGTACAGGTATGTAATATTTTTGCACATATTGCATGCAAAATGAGATGGTAAATTGCTGGTGGTAATATAGCAAGGCTAGAATCCCAGAAGAGAAACAAAGGACTGAGGGAGGACTGTGTCCGTGTGATGCTATATGTCTCTGCGTGTAGTTCATATCGTAAAGAAACAGCTCGGATGAGGAGCCTGAAGTCATTCCTGCTAATTAGCTCAAGAGGCATTTGCTGGCAGATGGAGTCCTCCACCTGAGACCAACAAGGCTCATCCCTTACTTTGAGTTATGACTCTCAATATTTGTGTCTGGAGTAACAGGTTAACTACGAGTCAGCAATGTGCCCTCCTGGCCAAGGTGGCCAATGGGATCCTGGCCTGCATCAGGAGAAGCGTTGCCAGCAGGTCGAGGGAGGGCATCCTCAGCCTCTGCTTAGCTCTGGTGAGGCCGCAATTGGAGTACTGCAGTTCTGGGCTCCCCAGTACAAGAAGGACATTGAGCTTCTAGAGAGGCTCCAGCGGAGAGCTACAAAGATGATTAAGGGACTGGAGCATTTGTCATATGAGGAAAGACAAAGCGACCTGGGCCTGTTTAGTCTGGAGAAAAGAAGGCTGAGAGGAGATTTGATTAACATGTTCAAGTACCTGAGGGGTGTTTGTAGGGAGAATGGGGCCAAGCTCTTCTCTGTGTTGGCTGGTGACAGGATGAGGGGTAATGGGTACAAGTTGAAACACAGGAAGTTCCACCTCCATATGAGGAAGAACTTTACTGTGAGAGTGACAAAGCCCTGGAACAGGCTGCCCAGAGAGATTGTGAAGTTTTCTTCTCTGGAGATACTCAAAACCTGCCTGGATGCCACCCTGTGCCGCGTGCTCTAGGCGTCCCTGCTGGAGCCGGAGGGGTTGGACTAGATGATCTCTGGAGGGCCTTCCAAATTCAACCATTCCTTGGTTCTGTAATAGTTGGTGGAAGTGACAGTCTATCTAAATACCTCTATCTAGGACTATACCATACTTTTAGGCAGAAAGTGAACAAAGCAGATGGACAGAAGATTTTACAGTTAGTCTATTTGTGTCTTTAGAAAGCGTGAAGGATTGCTTAGAGTGAGCTAGAATGCATTTTCAGGATGCATTCCAGGTTGTATGACAAATCGAATGGGCAAAATGATCTGATCTTCCAAAATGTTTCTAAATAGCGAGAAAATGTAAATGTCTGGAAGAAAGAAAACTTCCTGTGTTTCCAGCAGCTCAACACTGAAAAGAGTCTGGTCCTATCTGCTTTATACTTTCCCTTCAGATATTTCAATGTGTTAGTAAGATCCATCCCCTCAGCCTTCTCTCTTCCAGGTTAAATAGTCCCATCTCTCTCAGCCTTTCCTCATGAGAGTTATTCTAACCCCTCAATGATCTTAGCTTTGACAGGACATCCTTGTTCATCGATGCAAATCTCTTGGCTGCTTTGCTTTCTTGCCCGCTGGGACAGACCTCTCTTGAGCCTGGATGAGATGATCCTTGAAGATCAACCAGCTTTCTTGGACCCCTCTTCCTTCTAAGACCCTGTCCCCTGGGATTCTTCCAAGGAGGCCAAACTGTGCTCTCTTATTTTCTCAAGAAAACTCTGGTGCTGTCTTTTCAAAAATGGCATTTGCAAGTTATTACCAATAATTTCTTTAAAGAAATCCTTGAAAGAAAAATATTACTTATTTGTTTTATTTTCAATACTATTATTAATCTTATTAATATATGTAACTATTCTGTTTATTCAGTTTGGAAGGATAAGAACAAAACCGACCCTAAGCAACTAAGGTGTCCATTCAACTTACGTCAATCCATGTAGTTCTATAGATGGTATCGAAACCAAGCTGTGGTTTCAAACTTTTCTCCAGGCTACTCCATGGGACTACCCCCATTACAGATAAATAAGGTTAGTTATTCAACATAAGCAATTTTCAGAGTCTTCATACTTTTGAGTCAGAATTGTCTTGCAATTTCAAGATTTTTTTTTCTCACTTATGCTGTTGGGGTCATAACCACCAACATTGTAGGGCCATTCCAAGCCATGAAGAATTAAAATTTGAGCAAACTTGTGATCCAGTTGGATACCAATTCACCCAGAAATTTTCTACTCAATCTATTTTATTCCAGGGAACCTTTTTTCATCTTATGTCTTATTGTACTAGCTAGAGACATATTAAAACCTCAGTCTTTTTCTCTGTTCAATAAACAAGCACATAAATGGCATGAAACAACTGAATTGAATATCTAGAATTTTTGTACAAGAAAATTTGACTATGCTTTTTTTAATACTTCTTTTAGTCTTAGTGATTTATCTAAATTCCATTCTCATTTTTTATATTTACTGTCTAAGGCACAGGTCCAAGACTAACATTGGGTTTATTCAGCCAGCTGAGCAGCTCTTGAGATACCCAGCTGAGGCAAGGGCTACAGTCATGCTGACTGAAGTGCTTTTACTACTTCTCTGTTAGGCAGCCCAGCAGAGCACCTCCAGGATAAGGTGCCCAGATTAGTAGGCCCAAAAACATGACAGAGAGATTGAGTCCTAAATTATAAATAATGTAGCATGGGGAACCTCTCGTGGATCTAACATACCCAACTTCAGCCTACGGGATAGAATAAATTATTCTAATACATGTTAGCCATTAAAAATGTTAGCTTGAGAAATCTCTTGTGCTGCATTTGAGGACTGAGTCTGTGCTGGAGCTCCAAGAAAGCAGGATTTATTTCTATGGACTTCTGAGCTTCTTTACAAAAGGTCTTTGCAATGCCCTCTAAGTCATTTTGACAGGATCTCTCCCTTGGGAGTTATGGATTTATCCTTCTTAGCCCTTCAGATAAGAATAACATTTCAGGCCCAGTTCTCTCTATTCCTTCCTGGAGCCTATAGATTTTCAACTATCACTTGAATACTAGCTTCTGTGGGGTCAGCAGCAGCTGTAGAGCTACTCCTGCACTTTCTTGCTGTGTGTGATGGTGAAGACTATGAATATCTAGCCATTTTTAGCTGTATGCCTGATCTCCTTTCAGATACATGGTGGGCTGAGTCACCCTTTGGCAGAGTGGAGTCCACAAGGCGAGGATTTGGCAATGGCAAATTTGTACTACTGAAATGGAAGGTAGAGAAGTGCTTGAGCACTCGGGCAATAGCAGACATTGACCTAGGGTGCCCGCATTGACTCTCACTCAGGTAGACACCCTGACTTCCCTGCCAGGGAAGAAATACCGTTCAGTTCTGTTAACTGTGCAGTTGTGGGAAAGCAGCCAAAAGACAGAGTGGTGATTGTCTAGAAAGACCAAAAATCCCCCACAAAAAACAGGAGAAAAAAAAGATCTTCTTTTTCGAAGTTAAATGGTCTATAATTATCAAAATAAAGTGTTCTGTTAGGTAAGGAAGTGCTTTCCATGGTATATTTCATCTTTCAAAACTGATTTAATATGTTCATGGTACTATTGTTTGAAAATCTATGAGTATTAAATTGCACAGATAGGTACAACTGTAATACATAGGTAAGGGAATGTACTGAGATAAAAGTGATATTCAAAAAGACTCAACAAGCTGTAATACATAAAAACTTTTTTTTTTCCTTGGAGATAGGTCTCAGAAATAAATATGTATTTAGCTGGCATTTCTCTATATTTTATTCAAGCAGAATAAAACTGAAATTCTCACATCCCTGTAGACTACCCTGGTGTAAAGAACAAAAAATGACAAAGATTTTCACATGGCAGTTTGATTTCCTTACTTTCTAAGACATGAAAATCATTTGTTTTAGTTGCTAAGAAATCATTTATTTTTAAAAAATCATTTAAAAATGGAAGACGTTTTAACTTTGATATTTTCCAGACACTACAATATATGTCCAGGGGAAAATCCAGCTGCTTAGAGTGACCTCGTAATAACCATTGCAAGAGCTGGTTAAAAATAAAAATTCTATTAAGGGAGAAAAGCTATAGATTAATTTTTCTCTAAGAGCTTTCTATGCAGGAACAACAGTATCAATACTGGTGAGGAGAATGTATTACTAAACAAGATTATTTTATAGCAGGAATACAACACACAGTCTGACCTTTTTAAGTAATTGTGAGTCTGTTCTAGAATGGTGGTGAAATGATTAAGAAAAAGATGAGTAATTTATAGGTAATTTCTAATTTGCTTAGTGTCACATGCAGAAACAAGACTTGCAAGATCAGAGACAATTTAAAGAAAATGAAATAAATAGATGATGGAATCTCATAATTGTTCAATGGTCTTTCTAATTTGGCATGCAGTGCAAAAGGCAGCGGTGACTGTCACTTTAAAGAGAAACATCTGAAAGTCCCAATGTTGCTGTTTTGCTCCTGCCACCGATTTACTTTTTATAAAATATCCTGATGTTTAGATGATTTGCCCAGGATGCCAGCTATCTGTTTTGAAACCCACCTCTTCCACTCCTCTGGACAGAGGAGGGTATCAGCGAGGTGTTTTCTTCACTCCCCCTGGTTAAGCTGTTTCACTGCACCAAAGAATATTAGACAGGCTCACATGAGAGTATGACACTGTAGCCTGGAAACTGAAATAACCCGAAAAGCCTGCATCCATCCAAGAATCTCTTTCGTGGATGGATGCAGACTCTTTGGGTTATTTCAGTTCTTGCCCCAGGAGATTTGATGTGAAGTGGATAAGCATTGAGAAAATACTAACTGTATTTATCCTCCTTTTTTTTTGTTTCCCTGGTAATGCTTGTTCTCACCTGGTGACTGTGGATCTTGGATGATTGCCTTCATCTCTTTCAAAGTTCTGGAAAGGGGTCAGTGTTCATTTTAAGCATTTCCTAACCTGCCTGGCATGTATCCTTTTTTATAACTTTTCTAAAGTGTCTTATTTTCTTTCCTGTACTCACTGTGTAGAAAAGTTGGTTTTGGACGGATGACTTAGTGCCCTAGAAGACCTATGCACTCCAAAATTGCGTCATTGGGCCTCCCTTCCTTTGGTCTGTCACAAAATTGTTTCTCTCTGTTTCAAGGAACTGCTGTCAAATTCTTGCAAACCTGCCTGGTTATTCTGCTATCATACATGTACATATTAGCCAGAGCTCCTGCATGCAAAATTTTCTGACTGATAATTTTCAGCTAATTTGGCCATAGTCCCTGTTTTTCAATAACTGGAATTATACTTAAAACAGAGTCAGACAAGGGGCTAAGGAGAAGGTTTTGTTGCTTCTAACTTCTCTGTGGAATCAAATATGATTCTTCTGTATAACTCTAATACTACGATATCTCAATCTGAAATACTCATTTCTATTTTGCTAAGCTCCTGTTCTGTGAACATTGCTCCTCTGTACCACGAGTGTGCAGCAGGAAATTTGCTACCACTGAACTGGATGATTAAAAACAAGACAGCAATGCAAAATGTTCAGCTAAAAAAAATACAGTAGAACATCTACAGTGCTATTCAACTAATAGGTACTGCTTCCCTATGGTGGAGTTTGTGAACTCCTGCAAGGCTTCTGTAAAACAAAACAGATGCCTCTCTTGTTCAAGAATGCTCAGCTGTTATATGACCTGCCCTTAAAATGCTTGAAAGAGAGGAAAAATACAGCGGAGTTTTATGAAGTTGTTAAAGTCACTCATAATTTTCTAAATATAATTTTAGAAAATTATCTTTTATTGTTCAATCAAATATTATGTACATTCTGTTTGAAACATAATTATATAGACTACCTGCCATATGCATGTACTTTGTTACTTTTTCTTTAGTCACATTAATTATAAATGTGCCTTTGTTTATTAGAATTCTCTCCTTAGATTAAATGTGAACTTTTAGTTAAATGATGATGTACAGCATGTTCCTAAATTCCTTGACATTGGAACAAATATTCAATTTTTGTCAAGAAAATCTCTGCTGTCCAGTTGAGCCATTGACTTTGTATTAAAAGCCTTCTCTGTAATGTTACTGTATGTTCATCGTAATAAAAAGTAGATCTGGCTTTCATACACATCCTGTAATTATTTTGTAAAAACATATACTATTATCCATACACCATATAGTTATGACATACTGACTGACATATCACCTCCCACTTTTCTCTACTCTTACTTTCCGTTAAAAAAAACAGGCAAGAAATATTTTAATTAAATTATGTGCAAGGTATTTCTATTCTGTAATAGATTTCAAACAATCCGGTATGTTCATTCTATGAGCCAGAAGCTTTTCCTGAGATATTTTACATATTTATCCTAAAATCATAAACATAAATTTATCATTAAGATGGGTACTTGTTAGTTAGTTGATTTTTTTTTTCCTATCATCAACTTTTACAAACTCCAAAATAGACAAAATCTTTCAGAGAATGTTTTTTATTATTTTTGTTGTTTCTGCACCATGAGGAGGATCTCTCTGCTAAGAATCAATCTAATATTAAAGTGAAAAGGCAATTCACGAACCAGGGAAGATGAGAATTTAATGCATATTATGCCCTCCTCCTCACATATACTGTGCTAGCTCGGGTCCCGGCACCTGACAGAAGCTTTGCCTTTCTCTTTTTGTGCACGGGTGCCTTGAAATGCCATAGTTTCTCTACACTTGTCATCCTGTTTTCTGTTTCAAAGGACAGCTCAAGGTAGATGGTAAGGGCAATATACAGTGGGTTGGGTTAGTACATGATAGCTTTGTTTCACATCTAAGGTGTTGCTCTTAATTTAAAGATAATTCTGTAAAACTTGTGTCTCTAATCTGGTTTTACCCTCACCTCTGCTGTCCTCAGGATATTTGTATTTTCAAATAGGACCTTACATAGAGAGTGTTCATATCATCTGGAGTTGTAATTGGCTTTTCCCATTGAGTGCACTGGGTTTGGGCAATCCATTGGACCACCTCTGAGAGAAGGCCATCAGGTGTTTTTTTTGGCCCTTCCCTATCTGCATTTTGCTAGCTGTTTTCAATGTCAAGCTAGATGTACTATTACAAATCACATAAAGCCCAGGCAGCTTTCTGAAGATGCTAAAACCTGCTTGTGTTATGGCTGCTGGCGAGATCATCAGCCTTGTATGGATTTTGCTGCCTCACACCTGAAGGCCCTGCAGGCCTTGTTATGATTTTCAGGAGGGCCTTCCACCAACCCAGGGTGCTGCCCTGTTTGAAGAGTGAGCAGGTGACGGCTGTGTAAAGCACGTAGTGTGTGCGTGTGTGTATATATACATATGTGTATATATCTATACACGAATGCATGCTCTATAACCTTTTTATAGTTTTCCCTTGCAGTAAACCCTCTTCCCAATTCTTCCTAAGATGGTCATATAAAAAGTACAGATAAGCAGCTATAACACAGAGGCATGTTAAAGGGCAGATACTCAAAATATAATTACCTTATATCCATTTTTTAAGGACCCCAAGTTATTTTGGATTTTAGGGTGTTCACATAAATCAGATAGATCACTCCCTTAAATTCTCGTATTTCCTTTCCACTTTCCTGTATTACTGGCCCTTGATCACATTCAGATGTGAATGTGTGAATGCAGGGAAGGATTTATGGTGAATCTCTCTATGCATAATTTTTGCATGATAAAGATAAGTTTTGAGCCTGAGTACTTAGGTTTAATATTAGCTTTATATTTACATGAAACTGTTGAACGTCAGTGCAAGTAAGGTTGAAAGTATCTCTATGCTTCATAGGTTCTTTTGATAAATTCAGTGATTGCTTTAAAAAGGCTAGTGCTCCTCTCACCACTGGATGTCTTTCTATCTCCTGTGTGGCTGTTGAAATCTCTATGAAAGTATTTATAGGAGAATACATTACTCAAACTTACAGCTTTCCAGCTGCATTATACATGTTTGCACATCCATTGGAAAATTTTTGAGATCCATTGGACAGGACAGTATTAAAGTCAATCTGAAAGAATACAAAACATATATTAAAAATATACCACAAAAATAGCGCAGGAAGAGTGCATCGGAACAGTTGGAATCATTAGAAACTGAAGCAAACACAATTTTTCCATTAAATAACTCTGAAAATGGCTAGGAATTAGATGACCCTATTTTATTTCCATAGTCTGTGATGACAAAAACTGTGGAAAAATGCAGAAAAAGCCAATTTAATACAGACTTTCAGAAGAATACATTTTTCAACAGGGTTGCCTAACTTTTTGGAATGGCTGAAGGAATGCAACAACAGCATGCTGCTTTTTTTTTGTGATAGAGCAGAATTATTGTACTTTTACAGTATTTTAAATCCTTGGCATAAAATGTACCCAGATTTACAAGAATTTTACAACAGATGTCAGCTGCAAATCATGCTGGCAAAGTAATTTATGTGTTATTGTCCTAAAATAAGGTGCTTATATCGTCAACACAAAGGTTTAAGGTGACTTCTTAGGGTATTGGTGGTAGACTGAAATATGCCTGCAATTTTGAACAGCAGCTGTGTTTTGTGCTAGCCATGATATTTCTTGCTGAGTGCTTTGCAGTCTATAGGGAAAGAAGATATTTTTACATTTTATGTCAGTACAGTAATTCATCCTCCGAGTGATACATCTTGGAGGAATGAGAAAGAAGAATATACGAGGTAAAGGCATATATGCTCCTTAATAAGAACTGGTAGATGCCTATTCATTATTTAGTCATGACTGAACCTTTCTTCTTGCTAGAAAATGGACATTTTCCTCAAAAGTTCAGCTGATACAGCATTCTACAAATTAAAATTAATTCCTTATATATATGGCCATTTTAGGAATGGCAGTGCTCTTGCTTCCTTCTCTTAATTCCATTCCCCTGTGTTTGGCACTGGGGTACATGCTGTGGGCAGTAGGGAGCAAGCACAGGGATGTGTCTCAGTCTTTTTACCTCCCCTCTCCAAGGCTTCCTTTGCTGCTATAACATCTGTTTAACTTGCCAGTGACAGAGCTGAAGGGGAAGAGACAGAGGTAGAAACTAGGCCCTTCCTATTGGAATAGTCCCAAATTCCGAAGGGCAGGTGTTGGGTGCACGTAATGGGTTTCTCTATGATAGTGACGTGGCAATTCATCTGAAAGAAGAGACACCTGGGTTCTACTTTGCGCTTCAATAAATATTTTAGTATTTTACATTAAGGTTTTATAGGAGCAGGAATTGAACTTTCTCATTTTTTTGTCTGAATATTTTTTCAGATGTAATTAAGGGGAGAAGGGGAGATTAGGAAATAAAAAGGAAAAAACATTTTAGGCATTTCTTCCTTTTTTTCTTTAAGCATTTGCTCTTTAGGAATATGCATGTCTACCCTCATTAAAAGCTAAACTCAAATTAACAACTCAACCTTGTGCCAATTATATAATTTTAAGTCTTTCAGAAACTGACCCTCTTGGTAAAATTCTTAATTAAATTGTGGCACCATAAACATTCTGGCTTTGAAAAAAAAAAAAAACACACAAGTGCAATCTGGCATCTGCTCACATCACAGTAAATGCATGTTTTTATAAATTTACTAATGTTTTGCATGTGTTTATAAACATATGACTATTAATTTAGTCAAAATTACACTGAAGTTGTTATCCAGACTTTCATCAGAGAGGTTGTACCTCTGCTGTGTGTACCTTGTGTATTTGGAGGGAGCCGAGTGAGGAGAAGGAATTATTTGATCATGTGGAGCAAAGTTGTAGTAGCTGCCAGTGCATCTTGGAGTGACTCCCATAAGCTGGGGAAAAATGATGTAGCTCTGCTTTTTACTTTGGTCTGGAGAAGGAGTCCTTTCTGTTTGTTCTTCAACAGTTTCTAGCGCCAAAATGCATGTGATGACACTAAGGAATGTTTCTTTCCCCAGACTGGCAGACTAAGCTCCTTTTGGATATGAAGTACTCCTAGGAAGTTTAGCGAGACCCTTGTGTAACCTTGACAAGATGCTGCCTGCTTGCCCTGGAAGATGGGAAGAAGAAGACTCCCATGCCACAGGTACATCCATGCAAGTCACAATCTTTTTCTCTTAGTGTACAAACTGATTTGCAGCCTTCTGATGTCTCTTCAAAAGAGCTGAATTACCTATTAGTACAGTCTCATAAAAGCTTGCAAAACTAACAGAGGAAGCTGCTAACAACTTCTTAAAACTTTTCAAAAATTTACTTTCCACTCCTCTGCCCCCACCAGTAAGTGAACTGTTTTTTGAATCTCATGCTTCCTCAAACAGGTCCCATTTTCATAATGAAGGGCAAGTGCAATATGCAAAATGGCAAGAGGAATAACAGCTGATTGTACTGCTATTGGAAGTGAGTGAAAGAAAGAATTCGAACTCATACACAGGCCTGCTGAAATTATAATATGCCAGGAGTATTTGCTCTGTGTAAATCTTCTAGCTTGAACGGGTTTCTTACTTTCTGTTTTTCACAATTGAGGTGATACCTTTCTTATTATTTTTACTATCCATACAGCTAATTATGAGTCATTTTCTGTTGTTGTATTAATAATGAACAGTAATGATGAAAAATTCACTATTGAAAATTCTTTCAGGTTATTATCAGTAGGTACACTTTTAAGCTTCATACCCCAAAAAAAAAAAAGACTGGAGACTTACCTGATGGAATAAAGTACATTTCCATTTTTGAAAATTCGCAATAACTTATTGTCTGTTGTAACTTCGTGAAAGTTGGCACCTTTCTCATTAGCAAAGAACAAATCAGGTTTCCAAATTGAGTCCAACATGGATGGATCTAAGTCTAAAGAGTCATCCGGATATTCACTATATGCAAGGCGTGGATCATTCCAGTTCTGACGGAGAAAGATGTTCACTCGGTAATCCTGAATGAAAGAGAAAGCAAGCAAAGCTTTATCAAGCAGGGGGATTTAGCTTTTATTTCATTTCTTAGCCATGTAATCCTCTGTCCATCTGTGAATGACAAAACAATTACTTTGCTGAATGCCAGCATGATACCTGTTTGTATTAGTGGAGATACAATGGATAAGAATAAAGATGTATTTCAGAGCAATTGAAAAAGTCATAAGGAAATCCAAGCTCCATGTACAGTTCATGTAATGTCATATAATTCTACTCCTTCAGTAGCTCTGTCTAGAGATCGAAATGACAGAAGCATAAAATGATTTTTATGGTATTATCTTTTTCTGCTCAACTCCTGGCAAAGACTTTCCCACCACCCTCTCCTAGGTGGTGAGATCCTGTCCCACTGTAAGAGACCCTGAATCTCTTCTTTCTCCAGTCCTTGTATGATTTTTAGATACCCCACTTAGTTTTTCCTGCGCCTCAGTTCACAATGGCAAAATTGTGTTGGTAGTGCTTTGCCATGCAGCTGTATGTGGAAGAGAAAAACTGTTCAAATATCATGGGGATCCTGGGTAAGTTAGCTTATGTACAAGTGAAGTCACCTAAATTTCCATGGGCAGTTCTGTCTTAACGAAGGGCACTTTTGTAGAAAAGATGAGTGATTCAAACTTCTGGCAGTCATCGCTATCAGAGACAATATTGTGAATTTATGGCTGCACACATTACTGAAGCTTTGGAAGATGAAAATATTTGTTTTTAACTGAAAGTGAAGATTAACATCTCATTTGATGGTATCATGAACTGAGGGACTTGAGGGTCTATTTTTAAGACCATAGGTCTTATACTTTAGATGGTGATAGTATGATTTTCTTCATTATTTGCACTACCAGATTGATGTCAGAAGATAAAAATAAAATGGAAAAAAAGACCATGTTGATGCATGCAAAGAGGAAATGGAGCAGGGTGTCAGAACTTACTTTAACACTGCAGACAATCATTTAAGTAAGTAACATCACTATTTTAATGGTAAAATGTAATGAATATTAACTTCAGAAAGGGAACTTTTTGAGACAGAATGAGAAATGAAAAAATATTCAGTGCTCAGCAATAGAATTTTGGCAATAATTAGGAGTACCAATTATTAACAGAACAACTAGTTGAATCTCCACTGCTCTAGAAACTATCACTGCAATTCTAGTACAAGTGTCAATATTTTACAGGTATTTCATCTGTGAAGCTTGCAACAAGTGACAATTATGAGAATAATGCTAACAGTATTGTTATGCATGTATAACTGTATGCAATGTTTCCTCCTGAGAAGTAATTATATCTTGAGTATCCTGCTGTTGGGGTGGTTTAATTAATCAGCTTACATAAGGGTAGCCAAATAGGCTGAAAACATATTTATCAAGCATTTGTTGCTTGATAATCAGAAAATACAGTGTATACCATATAGAGGCAGTCTATATGTATAGAAGATTTTATATGTGTACATATTGTTATGAATTATATAGATAAATATGGTAAGTGAAAAACTAAACCTGAAGCATGACATTGATTCACAGTGTTGTTTTGGACATCTATTGAAAAGGCTCTTTTCCTTCCTTAACATGGCTAGCGACAGCCATAAGAGACATGAAAAATCCCCACAGAAACTGAAGGTCTCATATCTGTAAGAGGGAACATGTGAGAAATACACAGCAGAAGGTTGCAATGAGAATGGCATATATAGGAGGAGAAATGGAGGGATCTCTCCCAGCTTACATTAAGCTATTTTGTATATCAGTTTGTCACAAAAGTCCTACACTGAAATCTTTACTGGTTTAAATGCCTTTCAGCCTTTATGATTAAAAAAAAAAAATCCCTTGGTTAAATTGTACTGCAGCAATTTTTCTTTATTCTCTACCCTAAAAAGAATGACTTAAATTGGCTCTCATTATTCATTACAAAAAATTATAATCTGTCAAAATGAGAGATACACGTTTGGCTACTGTTGCATGAAGGACAAGTGTTCATTGTCTCAGCTCATGGTTATGTGGTGTGAGCATAAAGCTTAACTGCTTTAACCCAGTAGCTTTGTTTTGTGCAAACACAGAAAACAGAATTAAACTGCTAGCATTGATTGGTTCTCCTGTAAGAGGATTACTGTTCTTGTGTGCTACTTCCTTGTCCAGAGCGGTGACTCTTAACTCAAGTATTTAACCCATGCTCTTTCCTAGAGAAAGGAATCTTCATTTAAGTAGTGGTGACTGGCCCTGGTTCTGCAAATGAGAATAATCTATGCTCCTGCTCTTGGTCCAGCTATCTTTTCCCTTAGACAGAGATTAAACTTTCTTGAGGTTGTTCAGGATACCTGCTATATAGAGCTCAATAAAAGTAAGAAAGAGCAGATCAGGAGCTACTCTGCTACTCTTCAGGCTGAGGCTGACACTACCATGGAACTCTTTACTGATATTTTTATTATCAATCTTCAAGACACTGTGAAATCTAAAATATTTATGGAGTATATAGACTTCTTCATTGTACTGGTATGGATAGAGCTATATTCCCATAATATGCTGTACAAAATATAGTTGGACAGACTTCTTGAAACTTGGGCATGAATCCCCAAATATTCGATGCCTGAGTCTCACTGGTTATGACTGGGTTATGACTGTTATAACTCAAAGAATTCATCAGTATAGGCAAGGTACTATCTCTCTCTATTACTCCTCAAGAAAGCGTAGTGCGGCACCAGTTATATCACTTGTACTTGGTTCTTATTTCATATCTTACTCTTCTTCCTGTATTGACTCTTATATTTTGACATAGCCAATAACTTTTCAAGACTATTCTGTGCTATTTGCTTTCAGAAAGAATGCAACAGAAAAATTATAACTGACCTTGTGTTTACAGTAGATGTAATAAGGCACTGAATTAGTTTAAATGCTTTTTAAACGGACATTTTACTACTCTTGAGAATTTCCCATATAATTAAAATAATAACCAAGAAGTTCAGCATGAGGGATATTTTTCCTAGCTTGGTGAGTGCCTCAAATACAGATACTAATATAGCAGACTGTTTTTAACTAGTTTCTTTTACTTTCCTCTCTGTTTTGCACCCCAGATTAGTTTATGCTGTTAAAACAACTTGCATCTCTGCCATTTTCCTCACATATTTCAACTAGAAAGGTAATGGTTTTCTCAGACTCCACAGACATCACTTTCTTAGTTTGTGAAATGCCGACACTGTAATTTGACTTTTTTTTTCTCCTCCTAACTAGAGACAACAAGTAAAGTTGCTAGAGGCACCAAGTAAATAACTGGAGAATCACATTTATACTTAATGTTACATAGCCTAGGTATTGAGCCTTCATTTGTTATTGTCATTCTCTGTGTGTGGCTAGGAATTTGACAGAGAAAGCTTTTTTTTTTTTTTTTTCTTTTGTAATAAACCAGCCTGCTCTGTGCCCTTCCCATGAATTGCCATATCTGTCATTCTGGACTGGAAGAAGAAAGAGTGGGAAGTTAATGGAAGATTATAAGCACAATAATTTAATCTGATATTTCATCTGGGGAGGTGGTCAGGCAACATAACAAAAGGTTTTAGCATTAGACTGCTCCATTGGCTAAGTTGAGTTAAAAACCTCTCTTGATTGAGCTTAGATTGTGTGTATAGCTCAAGCGATATATGTAATATCTGAGTAAGTACCAAAGCATCACTGAAGTGAAAATGTTTTGTTTGGTTTGCCATTTAAGATTTTATAATTTCTGTATTTTAAGTACTGAATACCTGCAAAACTGGTGCAACAGCAGCATCATTTGGGAACTTAGTGGATGCAGATTGTCCTAATTTTCATCTGTCCTAAATTTGCTTTCTCTTTCTATACATGCAAAGCTAGTGTGTTACACAGCACATTAATATGTTTAAATGGTACTGGTAGGATTTGTTGTATTTGCTGTATTTCTTGTGTACAATTGTGTTTACAGCTGAGATAAGTTGCTGTCTTAGTCTCTGAAAAATTTCAAATTTGACATGCTTTTTACTGCTACTTTGATTAGTATGATTAGATGGGATGCCCTGTGGCCGATTAGGACTTTGTGGTAATAGCATCCTTCCATTTTAAATTTGTTCACTGGCCTAAGCACTAATGCTCGGTTTAGGTAACCTAATTACTTAGAGTAAATTGATGGAGTTTCCCTGGTTTGTGTCTGAAAATTTCAGACTGGACCACAAGTTTATTCAGCTACGTTTTCAATGTCTTTGATGAAATTTCTTAAATACAGGAACTCAAGTATGCAAGTTCAAGCAAGTCCCTCAAATCTACAGGTCATTTTGCATGAAATGGCAAGCTGGTTACCCATGTGATTCCAAAGTGGAGGAGAATATCCTCGAGATTCACACTGAGATCTGAGAAATGTAAATGTAGATTCTATAGAATCTTAAAGATTTTCTTATATTCTCTTATGCTTAAAAGGTGGATGAGAGATTATTTATGGTGAGCATTATTTATTGAGTCATTTATAGTCCAATAAAAAGATTACATAGAAGAACGTGCAGGAAGGGATAAGCAGGACTAGCTACCTAGTTCTAGGAGAGGAGAAAGGTAAAGCCTGAATTCTTTAAACTGCTGTAAAGATGAGGAGAAGACAGGATTACTGGCTCTAAATATAATAGAGGGTAAATACTAAGGGGTGAAAATCTTTTAAGCCAAAGGAAAAGAACATCCTTTGTTACAAGAAAATTAAGGTGGATCTAAATTTATGATCTTGCAAGAGCAGTAAATTTCAGAACAGCTTCTGAATGCAAATTAATGAAAGTGAAACTGCTCTCCAAAATAAACAACGAGTGCATGTATTATGTCTGTGAAAGCAGAGTCTTGATGGCTCAGGAGGACCCATATGCTGATTTATCTAATTAATTAATGTTCCTTGCCGCTTGGGAGCAAATTGTGTTGAACAGAAAAGAGGGAACAATTAAAGGCTCTGCGGTTATCCAGCCAAATACAATTGAGAGCTATGGAAAGGAACAGTATTTTCACCAATACTGAAGGATGGAGATTTTTCTTTCTTCCCCTGTGCTTTAGACAGAAAGTGTTTACATGCTGAAAACTGCCTGAAGTCTTCTCTCTGTGAGCCACTTTTGCTTACCACAAAAACCTAACTACGTATGACTGATAAAACTAAAGCAGCATCTTTTTATATTGAAGCTGTTGTTTTGATAGCCGTGTGGTACATGCTGTGTGAATGGGCTATAGCAAGCAAAGAAATACACTGAACTTTTCTTCTGTCAAGTATTTTTGAATCTCTACTATTCACTACTGTGTTTGATTAATATATTTGCCCTAGATTCCTGGTCATGTAGTATTAGTAAAATCTTAGATTCAAGCCAAATGTTGCTCTTTAAATTCTAATTCCAAGCTTTATATATGCAGTTTATATGCACATCTGAACTCTTCACATCAGAAGCAATCCTGTGCTTTCTGTAGAGTATCTCTCTCTCTCTCTCTCTCTATATGTATATATATATGTGTGTATATACATATATGTTTCTTCAATCACAAAAGAAAATGGATAGTATTTCCCTTACAGGCAAATAAGGTGTTTAGATAAAGCAATCTTTAATGTATTTCACAAGAGGATGTGAAAATTTTTTCAGATTAACTGGCTGTGGTAAATTAATTTCCTTTAATTTTACATAAGCCTCAACTAAATATTGTCTTGAGTGAAAGGAAATGCTATATTATTAGACCCTGATGTTTCAACAGCTGTCATTAACTTCCTGAAAAAGAAGGTGAACTTTGGGTAAAGGCTTTTGGAGCTACCCAGCTATAACACAGCATGGAGAGAATGTGTAAGTGCTGATAGCAGCAATATGGCTCTCAGCAGGAGAGCAGCATGGGGAAGAAGCCAAGGCGCTCTCCTATTCAGACCTGCTAGTGAAATAGTTAGATGCCAAATAAATAAAAGCATTTTCCAAAGCAGTTGGATTTTGTCTGCCAGAATTCATACCAGAATTGAGCCTCGAAGTGCTGCTTCCATATTCGTTTCCTTCCTTGATATGCACTCCAGTTTTAAAAGCCAATATATACAGTCGTAACCATTAAGCACAACCAAGTATGGTTCCTTGAACTATGAGAAAGTGAGAGTTCTTCCAAGGGTGCTACCAACATAAATTTATTTCTACCAGAATGTACTTATTTCATTCCTCTTGGCATTCAAAATTCCATTTATTTTAATAAGATCCAATGAGGAAAAAAAGCAAACCAGGGCAGACTGAAACGCAGACAGTTTATTCACTGAAGTGAATAAGCACTCCTCTTATGAATGTTTAATCAATTAAAAAGAAAGAATAACAGATAATCATTCCAATGTCGAGAAAAGCATGGAAAAGAGCTTGATACAGGAGCTCTAGGACTGAGGAAAGGAAGAAGTGGAACCAGAAAAGTGATTCTCAAGTGTAGCAAGGCTAGTAGTAATCTGTGGCTATAGGGCAGTTCAATTAGTGAAGAAAAACTTGTCGTGGACTCCATGCCCCACCATTAACTGTAATTTGTTAATCTTTCAGAGATCTAGTATAACAGCTAAAGAGAAATCATCTGTGATTTAAATTGATCACTTAATACTTAACTTTAATCGACACGCCAAATCTGCCAGAGTAACAAGATTTGGCAGAATGCACTTTTCTGTGCCAGATATCCATAGGGCATTCATGTGGAGCAATGTAGATATGCTGGTGCTCATGGTAAAGAGTTTCTCTGACTCATTGAATCCTTCTTGTTGATATCTCCTGGAGTAATTCCATAGGTGGAAACTCTTGTTCCACCATTAAGTTTGGCAGCAATTAAAATTGAGGATGACCTAATTTCTCCCATTCTTGCATTAGACATTCCAAATAGAGAGTCTGGGAGTAGCTATGGTACTTCACTATTCTCTTAATAAGAAACAAATTTTAAATTTTCTAGAACCCCGGGTTTTCATTCAAAAGGAAATATCTTTCCCGCCCCCCCCCTTTCTAAGTCTGTGACCTTCACAATCCTGCTGCTTCACAATCCTGTTCTGCCTTAAGTTAGGCTGCAAAGCTCTTCCTTGGCAACTGGGATCTGTTGCAAGGTGAGGATGTGCTATAACACTTGTCATTTCTGACATGAATGCTGAAACCCTAAATTAGTTTGGAAATGGTGGATGCTTTTACCTCCATTAGGTTTTCCTTAAGTAGGACTGGTCAGATCATTTGGGCATCAGGGTGAGGGTGGACTTGCCTCTGATCTCAGGAAGCTTTAATAGGGGAGACAAGACATTATTTGAGCTGTTTGGAAAAGATTGCTGTGTTTGTGGATAAAGATCTCTCTCTAACCATGTGTATATAAGATCAGATTTGAGGTATTTTATTATTATTTTTAATATTTTCATGTTGTTTGTTGGATTTGATTTCGTAAAACTTACATATTAAGAACTGCTAAGTGTCTAGGTGGTTTCTTTGTAAATACTTTTGTTACAGCTAAGCTTTGCTTAATTCATTAACAGAGTTTGGCTGTTTTTTTTTTTTTTTTAGCAGAAATCACTTAATGATGCTTGTGTTGAAGTCAAAAGAACTGAAATTTACTTGGAGAAGAACTAGCTTAATGTCTAGGACTTTGAAATTATTACCTGTAATATCAGAAGTCTCAACTTCCAAAAATGCAAAGTTCGCTATAGAGGAATGGTTAGAGAGCCGCGGACATGGCTGCCCAGCAGGTCTGCTCAAAATGGGCTTTCAGGTTTCAGTGAAAGAGCAAAGAGACTGCTAACTAGGAGATAAGGAAGTGGGCCAAGGTCAGAGGGAATAAAAGAGCTGTTGAACTAAAAGGCTGAGCTAAACAAGTAAGGGGGGGCTGTAAGGGTCTCAGTCACATCATTGTCTACCAATTAGGAGCCTGTGTAGTTACATCACTAACTGCTAGAATCATATAAATGTCCTGCATGCAAGCTAATAAAGGAACAAGATCTTTTAACTCACACTGAATGTGCATCTGGACTCCAGCTGACCTCCTGCATTTGGCGCCTGAACAGGGACCTTGGGACTATCACTTAAATGCGGACGGGGAAACCCCAGGTAAGCTGGAACTCGCCTAAAACGCGGAGAACCCTTGGATCTGCGTCCTGAGTTGCCAAGAAGCAGAAGGAAGGGTTCAGGAGCAAGACTCTCAAAATCTGCAGCCTGGAGGGGTAGCGTCGAGGATTGAGAAGGTGAATTGCCTAAAACGCGGAAACCTCTCAGGTAGGCAGCCGTCAGAGAGGCAGAGGGAGAGGGGAGGGCAGGGGGCAGGCTGCCAGCCCGAATAGCGCGCAGAAAGTTGGACCTGCATTTTGAAGACTGCCGGCGACTATGGAGGGGGGGCGGCACTCACTTTGCTGGGAGAAATTCTCGCTAAGCGAGAGGCCAGTGTGAGTGCAAAGAAACTCTATGAGTTGTGTAAATGGGCACAAGAGAAGGGACATCTGCCCCCACAAGAGAAGGGACATCAAGAGAAGGGACATCAGCCTGGAACAGGCTGCCCAGAGAGGTTGTGGAGTCTCCTTCTCTGGAGATCTTCAAAACCCGCTTGGATGCAGTCCTGTGCCACGTGCTTTAGGTGTCCCTGCGTATGCAGGGGGGTTGGACTAGATGATCTCTAGAGGTCCCTTCCAACCCTAAGCATTCTATGATTCTATGATTCTATGATCTGCAAATTCCGGAACTTATGTTTAATGCCACCGAGTGGTAGGAGATAGGGGACTCTCCCTGCGACGCCACCATTGGGGGTAGCAAAACAGCTAAGGACCTGGGTTTTACGTGGCGAGAAGTAATGATAGTGAAGGTCCTCCTCACTCCCGCGCAATATCTGCTATGGGAAAGGGAGTGGGAGAAACAAATCCAAAAGGTGGTGAACGCACATAACATCCCGGGAGATCCGTTGCATGGTGTGACTGTGCAGATGCTGATGGGACGGGGTCTTTATGGTGGCCCTGTGGCCCAGCTAACCTACTCCATGCCCATGTATAATGCAGCCACGGATGCTGCGAAGCAGGGGCTGTTTTTAGTGCTGTCAGAACAAAAGGCCTCATCATTTACAATGGTGAAGCAAGGTTTGCAGGAGTCCTATGGAAATTTTGTGAATAGGCTCGTGCAATCCCTGGAGCAAGCTACTGATGAACAGACCCTCTGCAAGCTTTCGATCTGGTGCAGAGAGAATGTGTTCAAAGCGGAGCCCCACCTAGTATTCGAATCCGATGTGAAAGCCGGAAAGAAAGTGGCCGCGGGAGCCACGTCCGCCTTTGCGAGCACTTCAGGACCGGGACCGCCACGCCACCGAAAACCACTGGTGTTTGGAGATCCATCGCCAACCCCCCTGCCCGTGTCCTCGCCTGTGCCTGTGGCACCTGCACCGTCTGTGCCCCCACTTCCGGACCCCCCCTGGCGAGCCTGAAGAATGGCCCGGCAGGGTCCAGAACTTATTAGATTGCCTTGAAAAAAAAAAAAAAAAAAAAGAGAAGGGGGGCCGAGGAAGAGAAGGTGAATGAGATCAAGGAGACTCATGTTGCTGAGAGCTTGACAACAGCCAGGGGGGAGGTGCAGAGGAATTTGATCCGTCTTTTAAAGTGGGAGTTGAAGAATTGTAATGCTTTAAGTGAGGACAGAAACCGTTATTAGGGCTATTATTTCTATTTGCTATGTTCATCTCTATTATGTGTTGTATCCTTTGTATATTGTTGCCGACACGAGGTATGGTTGAAAGGTGGAAATTTGTATGATCCGTAGAGTCATAAAACTATTGTGCAAAATAGAATCTAGAGCCTGAGAAAGAAGATGTTTGCCTGCCCAAGCTGAGAGATAAGGAGCGCAGAGACAGCTGCTCAGCCAGGTTCACAGCCGACCTCCTCCAAAAGCAGTTGAAGGCGGCTGCTTGACCGGGCTTGTAGCCAACTTAACTGCAAACATCCTCTGAACTAGTTTGAAGGTCAAACACCCGAGAGGGAGGGAGATGAGAAAGGCAGGACCCTCAGACTGACGGCTGGGACCACTTACTGGTATGCGCACCTGCGCAGCCGGGAGGGAAGGTTATGTGACTGAAGGTGGAGTTCCCCCCCGGTCTACCTGCTGACACGTACTGGCCCTACGTGGCAGGATGCACCAGGCTTAAACAGACAGTGCAGAGAGAGTGGGGGTGAGACTCCTAACACTGAGGCCTACATTGTCTCTGCAGGGACGCCTGCCAAGTTGGGAGCCTGTCAGCAACCCTCTCATCTGCCAACTCGAGAGAATGTTCAGTTTCAGTGTCCTGCCGACAACCAGTGGAACTCACTAGCGGAGTGCACAACTACGTGAGGTCATGCCACTGAATGGAAATTGTGTTTGTGCTGTTTGTGAGTGTGGTCTTTAGATCTTTATTGTGTAACATATATCAGCAGAGAGGGCTGAATAAGCACAACAAGAAAGTGCAGAATTCGAGAGCGGGAAAGCCAGGAATAACTCAGACTATGGCGTTCCCCCCCCACCACCAGTGGAGGACTGGGAGCTGTACTCTGACTTGTATCCTTTGAAAGCGACCAGGGAAATACTTCAGCATGGGAAACAAGAATGAAGCGACAGCCAAGGTCCAGTGCGACTGGCATGGAAGGACCTGCAACAGTCCTTACGAATTGTAAAAGTCTCAATTGCTACTGGAGTGGAGGCCTCTCTAATATATGGAAATCCCAAGCAATTTCTGGAGAGGAAACCAAATTGAAGCTGTGCAAACATAAATAGAAATGGAAATAGAGAACCTTCCAAAATGATTGGGACATTTTAATAATTGATTTAAAAGATTGTTTTTTCACCATACCATTGCATCCTGAGGACCATGACATAGCGGGACATATGAACCAAACGCTGAAACGCCAGCTACAAAAAAAAAGAAAAATTGGCAAGACCAGTATATGTTTTAAATTTTTTGAGATTACCCCAGGACAGCCTAGTCCCTCTGATGGTCAAACACAGGGCTGGGCTAAAGGGAGCCCTGACAGAATTAAAATCGGGCCCTTGTAAGGCACTGCTGAGAGACTGGAACACGGGAAAATGGATGGGACCTTTGGACTTGATAACCTGGGGAAAAGGGTATGCTTGTGTCGTTACAGATACTGGAACCAGAGGGGGGACAGAAAAATGGGTGAGACCTTGGCTGGAAGCAAACTCGCATACATCAGCCGTAGCAGGCAAGCAACCAGTACCCTAACTGTGGAAAGTGTGAGCCTGCAGAACAACAACATGGGAGGAAGAAGTGTTACTGTTATTATTAGCTGTATATTGTGGCTTTTAGGAGGTAATGTTGCTTTTAGCGCTATTATAGAAGCTGATGCTACTTTTAACACTAATGGATATGTTATGCTTCTTAGGCATATTGTTAATTATACCCAAATTAAGAGTTGTTTGCTTTGTGGGACAGCAGCTTGATGCCCTGGTGTTAGGTATTCCTCTAAGCAACTGGACAGACCTGAATCCATATAGCCTACTCAATACACCATATCAGTGTAAAAAAGGGGGAATTGCGGGAGCATATCTAAGTAACGGAGGCTTCCTGATAGAAGATGGATACAATGAGCCGGACTAAGACCAAGGCGAAAAGATCGTGGGAAAGTCACCAACTGCAAGAACACAGAAGTAGGAGAGGAAGAACCTGTAAACAAGCTTATCAGTGCAGGATAGAGACTGCATGCGGGCCAATCATGTAAACGTGTGCCCCGATATCCAGGAACAATGATCCATCGCCTAGGACAGCTCATCTCTCCACCCGGTGGGCAGGACAGTGATGCCCGGAGCTTCTGATACACCTCATGGTCGTCTCCAACCCAATCTCCGTGTTTGCCCTCATCATGTGGTGGCAAAAGGAAAAAGGGGGAGAAGACGATCATCACTACACTCATCACTTTATCATTCTGGAATGGGTATTTTTAGCAATGCAACCAAAAAAGAGTGTTCAAACTCGGATGGAAGCACGCAAACTCTCCAGCTGGTCAGGCTACAGTGGAGCTCACAAGAGCTCACAAGCAAGACACTCAAGGACTATTTGCAAAAGTTCAATTCAATAGTGGACCTAAGAGAGCATTTGGATAAGGTTCTATTTGTATTAAATCATCTCTGTGTGTTCGGGGACAATGTCGATCCACCCATTGTAATCCATGCCACCTGTGTTAATGCGGGCACTCGCACTAAAGAAATGATGGTTAATTATCATAACCCTAGGATGGGGATCTGGGAGGGCCCCGCCACTGTCATATTTAACGGTCAAGGGCATATGTGTGTTTCCATCCAAACAGGTCTGCTGTGGGTACCCAGCAGGTGGACCCGAGCCGAGAACGGAACGACCATCCCGAAGTCTGCCACCCCTTGACAGAGACCACGCCATGCGTCGAGAGCAAGGAAGCAGAGAATGGACTGCAAGGCGGGGAGTCGGGTTTGGAGGGGTCTGGGGGGTCTGGTTGATCCTTGCGGAGTTGACTTTAGCTAGTAATCCTGGACTGAAGGTATTACGGGATGCCTATTCGCCAAAGTTGTTTGATCCTCGTACAAATGTTTGGGTGACGCTGGCTCATGCCTTAAATACTACCAGTTTTTGTGTCAGTATGGTTGCACCCAGTACGCCCTTATTGACTTGTTTGGTAGGAGTGCCATTAAATGAATCCACCTGGGATGGGTTTAAGGAAGGGCTACAGCAGATGGGAATAGTGACGAGTAGGTCTGCAATCCCAACACCACTGCCATTCTGGGAAGGGCCCACACCGCCAGATAGGAGCCTGGATAGCATTTCTGATGGTTTTAGGAAGTATGATTGGTGGGAGGATAGGCTACCTATAGGGCCTGAGCCGCAGGAGCTGGAACTATTAGATTCCCTCAATGCCTCCCACTGCCTCTTTATTAATGCATCGGCAACTTGGAAAAAAAACGTTTCAAATCCAACTCTTCTAAACCCAATTGGGAGTGCCAGTAGCTGGGAGTCATGGTGCAAGAACATTGAGAAAAATGCATCAGCCCCAGCCACCGGCCCTGAGCTCCCCCGAAGATTACCCACAGGATATTTCCTTATCTGTGGCAATCGGGCTTGGTCCGGAATTCCATCAAAACCTATAGGGGGTCCATGTACGGTAGGCCAAGTAAGTATGGCTTTGCCCTGGGTTCATCCCAACAGCACCAGCGTCAAGAGAAGAACTCGGCGAATGGCACGTAACATAATCCAGACGGAGGACTGTGGTGACGAAGTCCGCCTCTGGTCCAAGTGGGAGGCCATTTTCGCATCTTTTTTCATTCCAGGGGCAGCAGCAGCAAGAGCCCACAAAATCTTAGACACCCTGCCCTGCTGGGTAGTTAAACGAGCAAATGTCACCAGTCAGGTCCTCTCTAATCTGGCGCTAGACTTATCAAAAGTACAACACGCGGTGCTACAAAATAGGGTGGCTATTGACTTCCTGCTACTGGCCCGCGGAAATGGATGTGAAGACTTTGAAGGAATGTGCTGCATGGACCTACAAGACCACTCTAAGGCAATCCACCAGCAGATTCAGCAGCTGATGGAGCACACCCAGAAGATACAAAAGGACCTGGGTTTCTTTGGACTGGATGGGTTAACAGATTGGTTGGGTATTGGTGGGTGGCTCAGATCTTTGCTTAAGATGGGATTAATGCTTTTGATTGTTGTGCTTTTTGTCCTGTGCTTATTTAGCTGTGCTTTCACATGCACTAAACGAATGTTATTCTCTACTACCAATCAGGCCCGGCTGGTGCAAAAGAAAAAAGGGGGAATTATAGAGGAATGGATAGAGAGCCGCGGACATGGCTGCCCGGCAGGTCTGCTCAATCCCGGCGTTAGGGTTTCAGTGAAAGAGCAAAGGGACTGCTAACTAGGAGATAAGGAAGTAGACCAAGGTCAGAGGGAATAAAAGAGCTGTTGAACTAAAAGGCTGAGCTAAACAAGTAAGGGGGGCTGTAAGGGTCTTAGTTACATCATTGTCTACCAATTAGGAGCCTGTGTAGTTACATCACTAACTGCTAGAATCATATAAATGTACTGCATGCAAGCTAATAAACGAGCAAGATCTTTTAACTCACATTGAGTGTGCGTCTTGACTCCGGCTGACCTCCTACAGGTCACTGAATTTTAAGTTCACTGTCTTTAAAATGCAAAGTTCCCTGAATAAGAATACAGATTCTTTGCGCACAAAGCACTTCCGTTAGGTTTTTCACCTGCTTTCAGGACTTTGGAATCTAAAATGATACAGTTGGTGATTCTGCTCGAGATACATGAACATAGATTTTTTTCTCCTGATGGATTAAATAATTTCACATCTACGATCAGTGCTAATGGTTTGGAAAATGGAAACTCCTTTGTTGATATTCCAGTTAAATGTGTTCATGACCTACTAGAAGTAGAGGTCATTTCAGGATGCTTGTTAGCATTTTTGGTCTTTATCATTCAACCCACAGTTAAAAGAAACCATCGTTGAAGGAAGAAGATTATGGGCAATATTTCTGTGAGGGATCGTTGCTTTTTAGATTTTAATTTTCTTCTCCTTGTTTTTAAAGCATTCAAAATCTGTTGAATTCAACAGTTTGCTGCAAAATCTACTATTTTCCCTAGATTTTAAGATGAAAACATATCAAAATGGACTGGTTTATGTATTTTTAATCTGTGGATAATTGTCAGTAGTAATGACCATATTTAAGCTTCCGTGCTTACAAATAATAATTGTATTGAGGCCAAATCACCTAGTTAACATCTAGGATATTTACTCTAGCAAAGAAATAAACATAGTACTGACATGTTGTATAATAAGCTTTGCCACAGCTGTCATAGGTTGGTTATTAGTTACAGGCTGAACAAAATGATTTCCATTATTAATGGAACTTGTATGTCCTTAGCTCTTCTGCACTACACAAAAATCACATTTTGTGACTTGCACAAGTTAATTTAAAGCTCTTTTTTTAGCTCAGGAACTTTTATGTTATGCTTTCACTTTCAAGAAATAAGGGTTTAGATGAAAATGTTCATGAATATTGCATGAATAAAATGGGAAAAAACATGACAATCTGAAAATCCTTAATTTTCTTAGTTCAGGTTCAATTCTGCATTTATTTTTAAGTTACCGTAGCTCTGGTTTCTGTAAAGGGAATTTTAGTAAATTGCCGTAAATGCAAAAATGAAGGCCCAAAGCTATATTCTTATATTGATAGATAGGGATTTATGGACTTAACTCCTATTAGTGTTAATGGGAATTAAGGCAAAATCCCAATGTATCATAGAAAGATTAATTTCCATTAGCTACATACACATCCTGAGGCAGAAAATGGATTTCTTTTGGCTTAATCTATTTCTATATATATCTACTTCCATATATCTTGAGAGTTATTTTATTATTATTATTATTATTTTGTAGTAAACCTTTACATTTGTATCTGTGTCCTTAGGCATTGAATAAAAGTCTGGAGTGTCACACGGTATTAACCCCTGTGCAGTTGGCCTTCTTTTGTATTACAACAAAAGTAAAACTTTACAAACAGCATACCTTGTAAAATGTGATCAGACCTATGTAGTAATACCACAAAGATCTTCTAAATAATAATGTCAAGCCACTCAATCACTGAGAAATAATTCAAGAATTAGATAATGGTCTTATTTTCACAAATCCTGGTATTGTAGTAACTGAATGGATCTCACCTTGCAAATTAACTACCTTCACAGGCCTGTGTGAGAAATGCTGTAATTGTTATACACGATAAGGATTTTTATCAGCAGCTGACTGTTATGTGTTATACAGACACAGTAAAAAGACTGTTTCTAATATAAAATTAAGGGAGAAAATGCTAGAGGGAATGCAGTAATCCCACAGCCTGTCGTAATACACTGCTGTATACAATAAGGTTTGTTACTTAAGCCAAAAGAGCTGTCAGAGGAAGAAGAAGAAAAGGAAGCAAACGCAGATAAAAGGTGATGGGAGGTACGAACTTTCCTCTAGCATTTCTACAACAAGACCAGGTGGGCAGAGGTAAAAGCAGGATGTAAAAATTAGGCTAAAGACTAAGTCAAGAGTGTCTTGGTAAAAGGAGATAAAGATTCTGGAATAACCTCTTATGAGAGTTGGGGTTTGAGGAAACCATTTAGGTTTAAAAGAGCTTTTGAACAGCTGATGAATGGAACTGTAAAGCAAACTTGTCTGCTGCAAGGAGGGGTTTGCACTGATGATCCAGGAGGTCTATCTACAGTCTGTTTAATCAAACCTGTTTTTCAAATAATAAAATCACATTCTATTAACCGGGGCATGAACATTACTGCATGAACACTGTTCCTTAATAACATGCTGGAGAATTGCTTCTGAAAACAGTTTACAAACCACTGGTTTGTGAGGCCAAGGGAAGAAACGTGCTATCAACTCTGCAAAGGCCGTCAGCTCCACTGAAGGCCAAACTTCTGGCTATTTTCTGTAATCAGTGCTTTTAACCTTTCTGCTAGTCAGGGAAAGATTACAAACATAAAACATTTAACAGTCAAAGATGTTTTCTTCAGTGCAAAGCCCGTTTGCTACTTGAATTCCTGAAACTTACTTCTGGAATAATCCCACCCAAGTTTTATCTATTGCTTTTGTTCTGAATCATTTATAAAGCATCAAAGAAAACAAGAAGGAAAAAATTGGCCATTTTTTCTTTGCCTTTTTTTTTTTTTTAGTCATATAAGAAACTCCAAAGCCTGGAATTATTTCCTGAGTTCCTGAACATGAACTCCAGTATAGATGTCAGGAAAGATTACAAGGTTATTTTCATAATGTAGTATAGCAAGAAGATGGCAGGAAAAGCTATGAACTATTGTATGCATCCTCATAGTAATAATAATAACCAGGGGCCAGGTGATCTGCACAGTGAGTAAAGATTTTTTCCCAGAGTACTCCAGAATTGATTCCAAATTCAATTATTGATATTTGATAACTTCTATATGCAGTATCATCCATAATAGCTGCTTGTGTGTGGATCTTCCTTATCCAACCCATCTTACTCTGGTACTGCCATTGCAGCTCTCACTACTCCAATTTATCTCTGTAATTGTAGCTGTTGTTGTTTTCTTTTTTTTGGCACAATTTAGTTGCATTCCATAGAATTTGTATATATTATGGAAAACATGTGCTGTTTCCAGGAATGATGATAGGTTGGTTTAGGATACTGGTTCAGCAAGGGGATTTGCATGGATTAATCTGGTCATGTAACAAACTGGACAGCTGCTGACCCAGTAGAATTTGAAAGGCTTCTGTCTGCTCTGACTTTGTGACCGATACTCAGAATGGCAGAAGAAAGTTCATAATACCACAGGTCATGCTAAATAAGCCAGATTCCAATGTTTTTGTCATTTCAAAACTGCAAGGTGGCTCTTACTGCAGGTTCACTCAACTGAGAGAAAAACTGTGCAAAGTAGTTTCTTTTTTTCTGCTAGTTGCTTTAAGTGTTAACAAGTTCTATATTCATCAGAGAGACATTCAGCATATTTTTACATGAAAGGCACATATTTCATTGTGTTTGAGATCATCTAAATGCTTCATTTAAGAAATAGACATGGTGAACTGCTTAGCTTAATGCTTTGCAATACACAAAGGTGAATACTCTTCAAATGTCCTATTTTAAGACAACTTAGAATATTTATAGTAGAACATAAATAGAAAAGCTCATGTGAAGACAGATTAAGGTAATAAAATTCAAGAACTATGAGTCATTGAAGGAGAATAACTATGATGGCTTAAAATGGGTTAATATGTGTTAAAAGACCATTTCATTTTTAAATGTAAGATAATCTCATTATTGCTGGGAGCTCAGAACGTTATATCAATCACCTGCTTCCAAACAGTATTCAGCATAACACAACTCTGCAGACTGAGTCAAGAAATACCCATCAACAGAAATGTGACAGGAATAAATAATAGGCATGAGCTTTTTAATGAAGTAATTGGTTGCATTCATGTTATTTGCCATTAGGTATTCATGTTCCTTTCAATGCACTTTCAGTACATGCATTATGCTAAGCTTGTTAATACACACTTAGAATATACTGTTGTAATTATTTATTAGGATTACAGTGTTGCTCCTGACCTTTAAAACTTAGAAAACCAGCTCTGTTGGATTGAGGTGAGAGATGGGCAGACTGACAGATAGAGGCAGAAGAAATCGCCAAATTCACCTCAAACCTGCAGCAAGTTTTGTACTAATTGCATGTTGTAGGAATTAACTAATATCAACTAACTTAGCATGTAGTTACATGCAGTTGTAGGTGTGAAGTATATTGTCAGTAAAAGGCAACTTGTACTGTTACTTATCAACACATACAATACTTCTGGGGAGAATGTGAAGAGGATGGGGCCAAGCTTTTCTTGGTGATGGCCAGCAATAGGACAGGGAGTAATGGGTACAAATTGAAACACAGGAAGCTTCATCTCCATACAAGGAAAAACTTCTTTACTGTGAGGGTGACTGAGCCCTGGAGTTCCCATTGCACAATGTCACACTTCTGGTCTTCCTGACTGATACCAGTAAGGTTCAGTAATGCAAATTTAGTGCCTATTGCTATTTGGCAACCAATCTTGGTTTTATTTCCTTGTCAAGGGTCCTCTGTGTTATGCATAACTGAGGCAGCAGGGGGAGCCCAAAGATTTTGCTCATCAGACAGAATGACAGTGACAATAACAACCGCAGTGACAATGAAAGACATTGGTTCTTTAAAGACTTCTTTAAAACTAATATACCATATGCATATCCCTTTATTATTTAGCTGGTAATTTTAAATCCTAGAGTTTTTTTTCAAGGCTAATGGCTAGGTTTGGTTTTGCTTACTTAAAATCCTTTGTGTCAATTCAGGGAAAAAATTATATATATATACACACATATATATATAAAATAAGTTGTTTTAATAAGTTGTTCACTGTGTAATGATTTAGAATACATATCAGGACATAGGTATCTGAACTGTAAGGATTAAAGTAAGTAACAGTTGGTAAAATACTGAAGAGCAGTTAATAGACTTTTGTTCAACAACACAGAAATTCAGTTATATCACAACAGAAAACATGATTTTCATTGTAATTTTTAGATGAAAAGATTTTCATCTGTTTTCAAACACCATTCATTTTCAGTGCTGGGAAGTAGGAAAAAAATAAATACACAATAGAACGTCTTATCTATGCACCAGTATTTGTTGTTTTAAAAAGCCAGATTTAATTCTTTGAGAATTCAACTGCTGCTGATCATAAGCAAAAGTCTGATTTGAACTGTGTCAGTGAACGTGTTGTAGAGAGAATATCGCTACCATGAAGTCAGCATTTGTCCTAACATCAAGGTAATGTTCAATTGTCCAGACTTGAAATGAATATAATAATAGAAGTCCTGAGATTTTGTCCATGTTTTGATATTTTCTCTGTATTTTATGTATCAGGTTAAATTTGTATCTTTAGTGGCATCCATTTTATGTGAAAGCCCCTTTTACTTTATTGACTTTTCTTTCCTACTGTAAGAATTTTCTTTTTTTTTTTTTTTTTTCCCAGAAATCCAGTCAAGGTTACATAGTTTGTAACATCTCAATGTTTTTTTTTTATTGGCCTGTTTTCAAGGTAACGTGGACTAAAGCATAATTTCATTATAAATGGGTAACTACTCGGTAATGTAAAATAACCTCAAGGTAAGGCTCAAACGGAAGTGATGAAACCAACTCAAGGGACGCACAGCTCATGTTCGTTTCATTTACAGCCAAATTCCTGTTCTCCAAAGACAGTGGCTACAGCGGGAAGGTGATTTTTCCAGAGCCTGGTAGTGTAGTGTATATCACAGCAACAAAAGATACTCAAGTTATGATCCGATTGACCCAGGGGTGAGCTATTTTGTGTAAAGGAAGGAATCTGTGTAATTACCCTGCATTGCTCGGAATTTTTTAGCCAGCTGTTATCCAGTATAAACACCCACCTCCACCATAAATGCCACTAATGCCAGTGCCAGAAGAAGCTCTGGTTTTGCTCGCATCTGGATACACTCTCTTTGGAGAGCTGTGCTCCCTGAGCACTTAACCAGTCTGCCTCATCTTGGGTTCTGGTTTCAAGCCACTGTGTAGGATGTTCATATAGGGCACTTAAACCCACTCAAAAAACTGCTCTTGTTCAGCCTAAAGATCAAAGGCAATTTCATTTGCACTCTGCTAGCAACTGTGTAGAGATTTCAGAAAGCTTTTATAATTACCAAATTATGTTGTCAAATTGTTAAATAAATATTCTACTTGTACAAATGTCAGAAGTGGCTTGCCAAGGCCAGGTGCAGCTTGGCAGATTAGAGCTCATGGTTTTTAGCTTGCAGGCCTGGCTTTTTAGAATGAAATCATTTAGCTCTCCAGATTGAAAGTACTATTGAGCAGTAAGTGCTTAAGATGAGCCATATACTGAAGAATGCAAATATTCTACAAATATTTGCCTAAGTCTGTCAGTCTTTTGTCATACTAAGTATAAATACAAAAAAGACGTGATGTCTGGATTTATAAAGTGATTACTAAATTGTACTGGAAGGCACTGTTTACCCTTCTAATTTCTTTTCCACATTGAAGGTGAACTCGGTCAATTTATTTCCAAATCTATGGCAATTTTTATGTATGAGCAACTTAAATTTGCCAAAAATCCTTTTTATACTGATTTAATTGTTGGATCTTTGTGCTTCAGTAACCCTGTGCTCTGTCTTCTGCTTTGCTCTAGATCTACACATTCAGCGAATAAAGAGTAGCTGCTGTAGAGCATTATTCTAATTCTGTGGGTATCGCTTAATCCTCTGATCAAACCTGAATAAATCTCCTTGAATGCTATGTCAATCTGTTTGGGATTTGCAATCTGGCAAGGCACCCAAGTTGAAATACTAAATTAAATCAATTTTCTACCTGGAAAGAATTACATGCCTGTCCTAATAGCATCTACCACGATGTTTCAAGATTTGTAAAGATCAAGTAGCTATGAGTATCACTTCAATGATAAGGGTGCTAAATATGACTTTTGAATTGTTATTTATTTCCTAAATTGGCATTCCTAACTATGACTTTGGCTACGTTCAAAGGTTTCGTTTTGTTCTTAAGTAGTAGTTCATAAGGATGGCTTTTGCTCCGTATTATTCCTTTATAGAATCATACGATCATAGAATGCTCAAGGTTGGAAGGGACCTCTAGAGGTTATCTAGTCCAATCCCCCTGCACACACAGGGTCACCTAGAGTACGTGGCACAGGACTGCGTCCAAGTGAGTTTGGAAGATCTCCAGAGAAGGAGACTCCACAACCTCTCTGGGCAGCCTGTTCCAGTGCTCTGTCACCCTCACTGTTAAGAAATTTTTCCTTAAGTTCCTGTGGAACTTTTGATGCTTCAGTTTGTGGCCATTACCTCTAGTTCTGTCAGGGGCCACCAGGGAAAAGAGGCCAGCACCATCCTCCTCACTGCCTCCCTTGAGGTACTTATAGACACTGATCAGGTCCCCTCTCAGCCTTCTCTTCTCCAGGCTGAACAGCCCCAGCTCCCTCAGCCTCTCCTCATAGGGCAGATGTTCCATGCCCCAATCATCCTCATAGCCCTGCGCTGGACTCTCTCCAGCAGTTCCACATCCCTCTTCTACTGCAGAGCCCAGAACTGGACACAATACTCCAGATGTGGCCTCACCAGGGCTGAGTAGAGGGGCAGGATCACCTCCCTTGACCTGCTGGAGACACTCTTCTTAACGCACCCCAGGATCCCATTGGCCTTCTTGGCCACAAGGGCACACTGCTGCCTCATGGTCAACTTGTTGTCCACCATGACACCCAGGTCTTTCTCCGCAGAGCTGCTCTCCAGAAGGTCAGTCCCCAGCCTGTACTGGTGTCTGGGGTTATTCCTCCTCAGGTGCAGGGCCTTGCACTTGGCCTTGTTGAATTGCATGAGTTTTCTCACCGTCCGGTTGTCCAGTCTGTCCAGGTCCCTCTGGATGGCAGCGCAGCCCTCTGGGGTATCAGCTACTCCTCCCAGTTTGGTATCATCAGCAAACTTGCTGAGGGAGCACTCTGTGCCTTCATCCAGGTCATTTATGAATAAACTGAACAGGACTGGACCAAGGACTGACCCCTGGGGGACCCCGCTAGCTACAGGCCTCCAACTAGACTCTGCACCGCTGATCACCACTCTCTGGGCCCTGCCATCCAGCCAGTTCCTAATCCACCTCACTGTGCACTCATCTATCCCACACTTCCGGAGCTTGCCCAGGAGGATGTTGTGAGGGACGGTGTCAAAAGCCTTGGTGAAGTCGAGATAGACGACATCCACCACTCTCCCCCCACCTATCCAGCCGGTCATTCTGTCATAGAAGGCTATCAGGTTAGTCAAGCAAGATTTCCCCTTGGTGAATCCATGCTAAATAGAATCATAGAAAATGATTGATGATCATCATCATCTTCTCTTTTGGCTACACCAATCATTTTTAGTTCATCTGTGTTCTGTCTTTCCAACTATATATCCTGATCTCTGAAATTGTTGGTTTTTTTAAGCATTTACTATACCTGGGTCTTTCAGACTCCAACAGCTTCTTTCGTCATCTCTCTCTGTTAACTCTATTTGTCACCAAATTACTATATAACTACTCTCAAGCATGTTTAGTTTCCTTGACTGTTAATAGTTTTGCACCTCTGGAGCCTGATGGCTTGCAGTAATCATTCTAACACTAAAATTTGTGCAGGAAAAAGTGAGGCACTTGCACGGATGCCTATATCTCCTCTGTTATCAAGCTGTATCAAGGATACTCATTGCTCTAAGGTACTGAGGTTCCTTATTAACAGAAATGGTTTACCTAGTAAATACGACTGTCCAGGTGATTCTCAGATCAATATTTAATTCTACTGTCTTTCAACTTTGACCTCTTTCTTTTTCTTTCTTTAAAATATCCAGTCTTTATGTACTGTAGCTTCTGAGTTTCCCTTTTAATAGCCATATCATAGATTTATCTAAGAAAAGCTTGTAATCCAATTAAATTTACCCCAATCTGAGAATTCATAGAGAAATTTTATACACCACCACCCCAGTTTGGTTATGGTATTGTCTGTATGCATTAGCTCTGTGGAGAAAGGGCTTTTCTCATAAAGTTTACATCCCAGTCTTCACTATATACAATGAAATTATAAATACTGTTTACCAAGTGACATAATAAGTTGACATGTTTGAGCTTGGAGAGCTGGAATTCTATAAAAGACTAATAACTTGCTAATTGAAAATAGTGAATTCAGTGCCACAATCAAATAAAACTTAGAAATAATAAAAAAAAATCTTGTCTTTATTTTAACCAATATATTCATTAGTATGACAGTGTATTTTCTGTTAGAGAAATGAGTTGCCAAATTAAATACTTTCACTCTCTGCTTATAGCTGTGTCAGGAAGAGATTTAAGGCTTTCCTTCTCTGTTTTGTTCCAAGTGAAGAGAAGCCCTAACTTGCTTTTAAGCTCATTGAATTTTCTTTAACTTGAACTTTAAATATTGTTTCAGGTAAAATATCTTACCATGGTTGTCTCTGCAATGGATCCAAAGCTGTTTATAAATATGTTGCATGTGACATTAACTGGAGGGCCTGCAAAAGAAAAAAAACACCAGTCCCTGTTCCAGAATCATTGCTTATTGAGTGACTCTAAAAATATATTAACCCAGTAAGCTATTATGAAACAAAGTTTCATTGACTTAGGAAGAAATAATGCTATATGCAGGACTCATTTAATAGGAAATTGAATAATTTATAGTAATTAATAGATTTTTCCTGTTGATTATTCTTAAAGGTACGCTACTTACTAGCCAATTCTAGAATTAATCTAGCATAACGGGATGCTATGAAAAAATGAACATATTTTTTGAAGTATATAGCCAAAAGTATTGTTACAGGAGTTTTCGTGCACAACCTATGTCATTTCTCGCAACAATTAGGGGGAAAAAAGTGACCTTTTTCATTTGAGACAGCTGCTATTTTTAATGTTATCTGTCATCAGTGGTAACAGAAATAAATTATTGCTGCCCTTATCTCTACCATGCTGACAAGAACAAATGTGGATAAGAGAGAATGACTTGGAATTCTATTATCGTTTATTTTATATCGATAAAATGGTTAAGAATCCATTTGGGCTGAGTTTTCTGTTACCAGGAGTCTTCAGCCAACTGTTGTTCTGCCTTATCCTGAATTTGTGAAGCATCAGGAATGGCAGAGTAGTCACGATGACAGCTGAACAATGAATCAGGTCTTCATGAGAGAGGTCTTAAATTACTTTTTATCTGAAAGTTTCTGTAAAAATGGCGTTGCGCTGTTGTATGATAATTTCCCCATTACTTCTTATCAAATTCAGTCAATGTACAACGGAAACAAGTTTTTTTTTTTCTTTTTTTTTCCCACCAGAAGTTTTTCTGTCACCCTCTTGCACCTTGATGTTCTTGCATTGATAATGCAGCTCAATATTGGAGAAGCTGATTTCATTGTGAGCAGTCACTAGTAGTGAAGGTTCCATATTGGGAGTTTGAGGACTGGACTTGCAAACATTTATGTCATATTTATTTTACAGGGTCACTGAAGCAATAAGCCACTATGTCGCTGCTGATGCTTCACAATCAGCAAACTTGACAAATCAGGATATTCATTAACACTTTTGCTAGTAAGACACAATTTGCAATATCAACTTCCTTTCTTCAAGGTGATATTTTTTTTGCTGTACAGCTATTGCAGCAAAAAAATGCTATGTGTACTTTTTTTTTAATACACAACTAAAGACTACACACATAAACTGAATTTATCAGGTCAGAAAGTAACACTTTAGAGTCACTTTGACACCATCATGATACTTGCTTAATTGTTTAGAGCTGCTGACCATATTCGATATTTCTTAGAATCGAAAAAAACTTGACACTGAGAACATCCAAATGGAATTGCTGAAAAAGGGTCAAGGGAAAAGGAAAGAGCAGGGGAAATAAAGGTGGAGGCTAATACAAACCTGGCAGACAGGGATTTGTTCTCACTGCCTGTCAGGTGATTTGTTTGCAGGCTAGTTTCCCTTTCTGAGACCTTTAGTCTGAGACCTTCAGTAGTACTTATTTCAAAGTTAGGATGGTATTGTCATGTTTAAAACAATATTTTGTTTTAAAATAGTGTAATGCTATATCAATTTTTTTATAAAAGAGCCCTAAATCTTGCAACTCTGGTGCTTAATTTCAAAAGCAGCATTACAAAGAGATAGTTAATAGCTAGTTAAAAAGAAGGTAACAGGAGAAGCTAAAAGCAGCTTGCAAACAGCTGAGGAATTGGCTCAAAGTAAAAATGAACTCCCCCAAACCATGGTCAAGTAGAAGCATAAATGAGGCTGTTTAAACTGGAAGTCATTTTCAAAAACATGAAATCAGGCAAGTAAAAGTAAATTTATAATAAGGTAGGCCAAAGTTTAAAAATTGAGCTGAAACTCACCGACAACAGAAAAGTTATCAACTGTCTACAAGGCATTAAAAATAGGAATCCTGCCAAAAGTTGGGAGATTAAGTCAGGAGAAGATGATTAAGACATTAAAGTATTCATGAAAGTAAAAAGGGTCAGAGGAAAAAGACTGGATGAATTCTTTGTATAGGCGTTCGTCCCCGCTGGCTACCATGGCCAGATACCAGAGCTGTGAAGACTGTAGCAGATGTTTCAGACCAAGAGAGTGTGAACAAATGGTCATGAGGTAATATCAAGCCAGAGATTATAAAAATCTTAGTGAAATTGTGAAAATACTAATCACTGTGAGTCAGCTGTCACCTGTGCCAGTTTTGGTATCCATGGAAAGGAAAGTCTGTTGTGTCTGACACCTAATTAAAAAAAAATAATGGTTACAGGGACTATGCTGGGAGCTGTATCCTTGTTAGTCTAACCTCTGCACTAGCTGTTTACACTGATAGAGATAATGAAAAATAATACATTTAGGAGACATGGATGAATATGATACTTTTCTGTTGTTGGTAACAATAGAAAAAGAAAAGGAGAATGCAAATATATTAAAAAAAACACACAAGTACCATATAAGTACTTGAATACTTCAAAAGTTCTCCTCAGAACACCTTAGGAAGATATACTAGAGGAAAAAAAGAGATGTCAAAAGGCAGTCAAGGATGACAAGCTCTTTGAAATGCTGCCATACAAAAATACATAGATAGAAAAGGACTCTTCAAGTGAGAAAAGAAATGTGATGAGAGGGGGCAGATATAAGTATCTTCAAAGCTGTAAAGATGTATAGGATCCACTTTTTCTCCATTTCTTAAAATGACAAACTGCAATAAAACATATAGCAGCAAAATGGTCAGTCACTAGACAAACAGAAAAAGGATACTTTGAACAATTCTAGAACTTGCAAAATTAATTGCCATAAAGCACTTTAAAGTCCAAAGTATAAATGGTTTCTAAAAGTGATTAAAAGAACATACTTGTCTAAATCAGTGGTCTGTATGCAAGTCCTGGCTTAAGAAGTTCCAAAACTAATAACTGCTAAACACTGTTTGCAATTACCAAAGCAAGGAACACTTTAGACTTTCCTATACAAAAGTTCCTATACAAAAGCTTATTTGATTGTTACCAGAGATTACATTCTGGTCGGTATAGACTTAAAAAATAAACATAAACATCTCTTCTGTGTCATATATTGAGCTTGATAATGGAGTCAAAATATTAGCTGAATTATGAATATGTCAGTAGAGAAAAAAAAAGAACAAAGTGTAATAGAATTTACTAATAATTCAATATAAGTAGAAAGTAATATTTCTATTAAAAGTGAGAAAAAAGAAAGTTGTTCAACCAATTCATGAAGTGATGTTCCTATGTTTTATTTAAGTACTGAGAAAGCAAGCATTCTGCATTTCTACGAAAAAGCAACATCAGCAAATTTGTAGGAGAAAATAAATGGTGATTAAAAATTCAAAGAAAGTGAAAGAAGTACAAGTATTTCTTCATAGCTCCATATGGGTTTTTTTTTTTGGCCAGATAGACACAGCATTGTGCATTGCTAGATTATACTAGGTGCATTGGAAATTATATGTATAAAAATCATCTACATTTGTGAAGACTAAAAATGAGACTTTTTAAATTAAATTCGCTTCCGAATAAATAGTAAAATGAGGAGATTCTCTGAGGAAACTAACAAATTGTCAGGTTTAATCCTCTCTAGATAGAACAAGTCAAGTCCCAGAGCAGAAGCTGTGGAAAAGAGAAGGATCTGTCACTACTACGGTCTAAGATTGATAGGCCTATTGCAGCTGCCTGGGTTGAAGAGGGCCACTGTCCACCATCGCTCTGGAAGGAATGATTGTGCAGCAAGAAAGCCTTAAGCCTTTAAGCCTTTAGCTTAAAAGTTCCCTGGTAAGTGCTCTAGATGCTCGCACAATATGGAGGCTGCATTGCTGTATCGTTGTGACTGAAGTTAGAGTCATTAAATTGAAGCTATTGTAAATATGCCTAAATCCATTGCTTCCTCGTTTACTGACAGACAGCATGCAGACTGAGGTAGACATCTCCCCCGCCATTTCCTCTCTTAACTTATAGAACCTTCCTGTGCAAAGTCTGTCCAAGGTTTGTTGTTATTAGAGCTTCCAAAGGTGAGAGGAAGCTCCCGAGTGTCATCTGGGAGCGAGTTACCTGCTTAAGTGCCTTGGATGCTATGATGGGTAGCAGAGCTGGGAGGCCAGTCTGGGCATTTTTTCTAATGTGAGCACTCTGTAGAAGACAGTTAACATTGCTGGAAAAGTGAGAAATTGTTCATGCTGTCTTTCTGATTTTTTCTATACATCTCAGCATTGCTAGACATATTTGCCTCTGTTTTTCCTATAACAGTAGGAGATTTATGAGGGATTACCCTTTGTGCGGCACTATGATTAACAGAGCCACAGTGGGAAGTGAAGAATTCATCAATGACAAACTGGGACAGAGTCCCCTAAACCTAAATATCTCAGGGCCATTAGTACCAGTGGCTTCATTTCATATGGCATGTTCCACTAATGGATTTAACAGATTTGAAAAGTAGTAAAGCACGATTATCCGTATTGAGATCACAGTAAATGTAATTATATGAGTCAAAATTAATAGCTTACAGTTTGTCATGTTTTCAAAGTGCCCTCTACTGAGTGTCAAGGGGCAGGTAACAATGTTTTCTAAGCATGATGGAGAAGTGCTTATTGAGTAATATAAGGCTGATATTTTCTCTTTGAAACATAACTATATGAAGGAATTCAGTATTTCATTTTATTTGACCGCATTGTACTACTGGAAAATTTCCCAAGATGTCAGCAATAAAAATGAGATTATTCTCATGGGTGAAAGAGCTGCAACACAACCTTCACCTTTTTGTTTGCATAAAGCTGTTCTTAAGAGTCTAACTGGGTCAATAACATTTTTTACATAAAGACTTCATATTTTGGCCTAAATTTGAAAGATAGTGTATGCTATCCCCATATTTTAATGATAGTGATATCCCCATATTTAGACTGTGATATCCCCATATTTTACGGAGAAAAAGTACTATAAGATATGGACTAAGTAGTAAAAGCGTCTCGATACAGTTTTGACTTGCAAAGAAATAAAACGTGAACAAAAATTTTACAGGAATTCTTCCTTCATAGCTAAATAAATACCAGTAGTCTTCTCTTTAGTCTGTTCTTTCTATTGGGCAAATATAAATAAAGTGTATCTCTTATCCAAAACCAGAGCAGTCAGGCAAAATATATAATGATGTGTTACCTATCAAGATTAAATATGACAGAAAGATAGAAGTTAAAATTGTTGGCTACCTAGGAATTTTAGGAAAGTGACAAGTAAAACAATCTAGAGGGGCTGATGAGCTGACTGACATCTCTTAGTAGTAGTTGTTCTGCTTCTTTAAAACTGTTGATAAATTAAGAAATCAAGAAGGCATAAAGATCCAGTACTTGTACTAGGAATAGTAAAACTAGCCAGAAAGTGGCAAAGTCACTTAAGGAGAGACTTATTCTTTGTGATAGATCTGAATCATTTTAGGCAGATTTGCTCAAACTGCATAGCTGTCCAGAAGATTTAGAATGTGCACTTTTTGAAAAAGAACAATGTCAAATTAGGTTTTTATCTCTTTAAATTTCAACGGTTACAAAACAAGGCCCTTGAATCAAGGCGAGTCTTTTGAATTATACATTCAAGAAGCACTATGTTGAATTCACTAATCTCGAAACCATCTGGCTGATCTTCAGTGTAACCCCATCAGAAGATTGTGATTGCATGGTGTCCATGACAAGCTCCAAAATCCAATCCCCAAATGAACTGCTAAGATGTAAGTGCCTTGTTTTTAAACACTTGTTCATAGCACTTCAGGAGACTCACAGACGAAAGAAGAAAAACTACAGTGCTTAGACTTTGCCTGAGGTCTTCTTTTGCCTAGCACAGCTTTACCTTAGGTTGAACTTGCAGCTTACATTTTAAGGAATGTAGTGTGGGAACAAGTCAAGATAACTTTAAAAGAGAGCAAAAATAATTTCAGAGATGCCATACATATAAAAGAAGCCATTTTAGAAGTAGTGTGTTGCATTACTGTGCAAATATTGTTTAATACACCAATTTTCCCTTCCGCTCAAGAAACCTACCATCGGACTTTTCTTCAGAGTGCTTCTGAGAAGTATTTCCAAAGGAGTTTTTCTGTATAGTCATGGTGAGTGTTAATCAACAACGTAAGTCTTTTTGGTGATATGTTTCCAATTTGTTTTTCTTCTTTTTGAGAAATATCAGCACTGCTAACATTGAAAGCTATGCATTTCCAGCTGTAGTAAATCTTGAATATAAAGTTTATATATATAGCACTGACTTTTAAAGGCATACTGATGAGGAAGTAATTTTCCCAACTGCTTGTTTTATCCTTGTGAGTCAGAAAAATTGTGGCAAAAAAAAAAGAAAGAAAAAAGAAAAAAGAGGAGCAGCAAATAACAATGGCTTTAGAAGCATAGCTACATAAGTTCTGAGACCCATAGGTATAAAAAGACCATTAAGTTCAGTGCTGAGCAAGAATTAAGATGGAAACAGTGATGGAAAAGCTTCATAGCCCATATGGAATAAAACCTGGTATTTAGTAAAATATATGAGAACCTCCTGGATTCAGGAAGATACACATAGGAGGAGGCACCTAAGGCAAGAGTTATTTTTCATCACAGTTGTTTTATATTTTCTAATAATATTTTTTTTTCCTGAAAAATCTAAAAACTGATAATATTATTTAAAAATGCAGAAATTTTGAGTTTGGATGTGATGGTCATGTGATTAACACTTTCTAACTTTTGATTAGGATTAGTCTTGAAGATTAGGCAATATCTCTTTCACAGAGCTTGCTTCCTGGTATACCTCAGACTATGGCTATAAAATGGAATTTAAATCCATTGAAAATCTGAGAAAAAAATAGAAAAAAACAAAGCTATTGATCAGCTAAATTGTCCAAGGACTACATTTGGCCACTGTGAGGACAGGGTTAGAGCATGTTATTGCTGAAGTTAAAGACTGTAGCAAAAATAAGGCAAGTAAGGCAACATTTTTTCAATGAGACTTTATATGTATGTGTGTGTGTATATATATATATATATATATATGTATATTTACAGTTGTTCCAGAAATTGCATTTGTGTGAAAGGAATACTGAATTACATGACAGGTTATATTTGAAGTTACCTTTGAAATTTGGTCTGATCCTTGCATCGTATCCTGACATGCGACCCATTAGCTTATCCAGGAAATCAGATGGTGACATTGGCATACTACGAGATCTTGCACTGTCTGTTTCCTTTGTGGCTACCAAACTATCAATAAGGGGGAAAAAAAGAACAAAAAATTAATTAACTTAGATTTTTTTTGAATAAAACTTTTTTTTCATACTTAATCACTTAATAGTGTATGAACAAGAAAACAGCAAAGCTAAAATTGACTTTTTAACTAGCTTGTACTTAAAAGCTAATAATGTGGAAGATCATAATTTGGAATCAGCTCTAAGACCAGTCTGTTTAACTGGGTGTGATTTGGTAGCAGCCTATGCCAGAAAAGAATAGTCAAGATCTTTTATAGAATAGCATTTCCACTACCATTTTTTGGGGAGTGATTGTTTTAGGATGGTATCTACATATATGATACCAAATAATTTTGTGGCAAATTGTATTCTTTAACATCGTTTTTGAGGTTCATTTTCCACTAAAACAAAAATGACTACTGTGCAGGAAAAAAAAACTTACTGGAGGAACTATCTTAGGGCAAAATTTTCGTCTCAGAGCCACATGGCAAATGTCATCTCATATAGCCTCCTTGCCACACATATGCAGAACTCCCAGTGACATTTTAAAGTGTGTTCTGCACACGTCAGGAGAGAAGAATATCAGCACTGAGATCAACCATGTGGATTCCCCCCCAGAAAGGTCTTTTATTGTAGAAAAAGCCTGTTTTTGTAGAAACCTTACTTGAGTGCTGGCCAATGTATTGAAAAATGAACATAGTTAATAACAGTATGTATTTAAAGTGCAAGTAATATCATCTTACAACATGCAAATAAAATCATAAATGGTTTTAAGAGCCTGAAGAAAGATACAGAACTCATTGTTATGCTGATGTCTACTCAAAATCTATTGCCAAAACAGGAAGGTATCTTTCACTTACCCAATTTTAAGACAATTAATTCATACTAGCTCCAGTTAATTCTTCTAAGTGTGCTTAAATATATCTTTATTTTGAGTTACATACAGAAAAGAACAGAAACTCATAGTAATTTTCTAACACAAAACTCATAGGAATTTTCTAACTTATTAAAATGCTGAATTTTACTTGTTAGCAATAGATAATGTTCAGAAAAGTCTGTTTTATCTGCAGATGTATGTTTTTCTGCACAAGCCACATTCAGCATGGACTGAGAATACTGTTTTTTCTCCAAAAACTGGGAGGGATATTTCCATTTCAAATTTCTTTTGATCCATATGTGTGTTGGATGGTTACATAGCTCTATAGCTACATATTTTCAGTCATCTGAATAAATATTTTCAGTAACTAAAATTAATTTTTAGTTACATGGGTTATTCAGGTCATGAAAGTTACTATTCCATTATAAAAGAGTAGGTGCGCTAAAAACTGTCTTCAAATTGGAATTTGGATTTAATATCTTAAAACATATAATTCTACTTTATTTTGGCTTTCGTATTAAGATTTTTTTTTTGTAACAAGCATGGGAGGCTTGCACATATTGACATATAGACATACCATCATCTAGACTGTTTTGGTATTATATTTTTAATTAGAAAACAGCAATTAAGTCCTTTAATTCTAATATTAGCTAAAATTAGAAAGTTAAAAATTACATTTATCCCTCTTATTGCTAATCTACTGTTTATTCTTTAGTAGGTTGATTGCATATTTCTAAATTTTTTTTGAATACTTTGGTATCTGGTTTCAGTAAAGATGCTTCTTTAGTGTTCTTTAGCAGCTAACCTGGTTCTGTATTTCTTTTTGTGGCTGGATGAGGTATTTGTCTCTGATAAAGCAAGTACTCAATATTTTCTTTTCTTAGTGCAATTTAAAGTTACTGGGACACATTTTATTCCTGCTGGCCTCTGACATTGTTTTCATCATTGAACCTTTTGAGCGGATCTGGTTCTTTACAGTCCTGCAACTTGGAGTCATTTTTATTTCTATAAGAGGTTATACATGGTTATAAAGCGGGGGAAAGAAGGCAGGAAAACCCAATAACAGACAGGCATCTACTTCACTGCACTGTATATATTTGCAAGGCTGTGAGGAACCAAGTTCCTGTGCATATACTGACCTATAAGCAGATATGTATACATATATATATGTATAGGCATAGCAGATATATGTGTTTAGACTTTTTTATACTATTAGGCCTCTGTAAGCTTCAACACTGATCACTTTCTCTGAATGGGGAATTTGTTTTTCACATCGCTGAACAACTTCTAGAATCCTTCTGTTGTGGCATTTATTGCTGTTGTTTTTAAAGGCTTCCATGGAGTAAAGTACTTTAAAATTAAGATCATTCAGTATTACCATTAGCTCATGCTGAGTACAGAAAAAAAATTGTTATCGGGACTACAAATTTTCCAAATGTAGTTTTTGCAGTTTTGTGACATCATGGTATTGTCAATTGATATTCAATATAATTAGTCAGTTTAAGTTTAAGAATATCTTGAATAATTTTATTGCCTGCTTCTGAAAACAATATATTCAGAATAATTAATATTTTTTCCATAAGCAAGTTTTATTCTAGCAATCTCAGCCATAATTCGTAATCAAAACTTTCTTCAAGGAAAATTTTTCTTTTCTCTCAGCTTGATGTGTTCCTGAGTAAAAGCTGATTGTGAATTGGAGATTTCTGCCCTTACAAATTCCCTTTACTTGAAAACATGTATCTCAAGATACTGTTGGGCAAATACTTCTTGATCTATCTGAGCTGACTTGTGGACTACTCTTCTAATTTAAAGGACCAAGACTTGGTAGTTTAGTCAAGATCAGTATGGCAGAGGATTTTAGGAAAGCCAATCTGGTAAAATACTGTCTTTTGTATACAGATTATCACCAAAAGATCTTTCAATTTTGTTATACATTACCTCTGAAAGATAAGGCTTGGCTAAGCACACAAGGTTGCACTGTTTTTGTGAAGTATGAAACTATCTTCTTTTAGTTTTACTGGGAATTCTCTGTATAGCCTTTCTCTTCCATACACATTACAGTTGTGTAATTTGAATAAGAGCTTTCTGCACATCTAGAGGGAATCTGTTCTGAAGTGTTGCAATTTTTTTTAAGAATTTTGTGCATGTATTCTCCAAGAACTTAGTGGCATCAAAACTTTTCACAATGCATTCAAAAATAAACTACGACAAGCGTATGGGTAGCATAAATTATTCGGCTTTAAATTACCAAGCAGGACAGTTGTTCACAGGCAAGTCAGTGAAGGTTTCCTATTGCCTAAGGTTTTTACTGGACTAGACTAACTGTCTAGTCTTCTGGTCTATATTTCACCAAGAAAAGTTGTCAGCAAGGATGTTAGCTGTTATAGTGCATTTGTATTGTGGGTATCTTGTGAGTTACTGATAAATGTTACTATCAGTTTAAGAGATTTAAACCATTTTCAAATTTCAGACTCAAACCATTACTTTATCTCTTTTTCTCAAACATTTTAAACCTGCTTGAATTAAAGATGGTTAAACAATCAAAAAGAAATTTGTTAACTAAAGCAGAGGATGAAAAGCAACCAAAAAAAAAAAAATCCATTTCTTTCCATTGTCAAGCAATGTGTTCAAAAATTGTTTGTGAGCAGCTCTATGTAGACCATCAAAATCTGGGCTGAAATTTTTTGTTCCAAATAGCTTGTCTCATAAAAATAAGCATCAACAGAAAATTGGAATCACCAAAACTATGATTGCTACTGTCCTTGAACCATTCTGTCTAATAAATCACTGCTCACCTAAAACAGAATCACAGAAAGGTTGAGGTTGGACGGGACCTCTAGAGATCATCTAGGCCAACCCCCCTGCACAAGCAGGGACACCTAGAGCATGTGGCACAGAGTGGCATCCAGGCAGGTTTTGAGAACCTCCAAACATATTCCACAACCTCTCTGGGCAGCCTGTCACTCTCACAGTAAATGGAACTTCCTGTATTTCAACTTGTACCCATTACTCCTTGTCCTATTGCTGGCCACCACCGAGAAGAGTTTGCCGCCATCCTCTTTGCATTCTCCCCAGAGGTATTTGTACATGTTGATAAGATCCCCTCTCAATCTTCTCCAGGCTAAAAAGGCCCAGCTCACTTAGTCTTTCCTCATGAGATAGATGCTCCATCCTGTAATCATCCTCATCTCTCTATGCTGGACCCTTTCTAGAAGTTCGACATCCTTCTTGTACTGGGGACCTGAAGAGAGGTGGGCTTATGCTCCTGATAGTGCACAACGGACTAAAAGTTATACTTGAGCCAAGGACTGTTAGCTCAAGCTTAGGACATTTACAGTGGAATGTCTTAGAAATTAAGAAAACACCTTGCATAGCCAAGATATAGACTTCTGCAGATTGTACCCACACTTTAAATTCTAGCCAAAAAGCTTGTGTAGGGAGCTGCAGTAAAGATGATATTCAGCAGTTTTCTGTGTGATCTAGGAATAAAATATAGAGTCACTGTTGGTTCAAACTTAAGAATCATAAAAAAAAATGGGAGAGGTATAAATACTGATGAGGGCAAGGAAATAAGTTAAGCTAATTTAAGTAGAATACTTTAAAAGAGAGCGAGTAAAAATACTTATAGATATATGAATTGAGAATTTGGGCCACAACTACAGAGTTACAGACTGTACCTAGGAAAGTAGAGTCTGAAGAAAGATTCAGAATTCAGTCTGAACAGCTCAGCACTGTTGTGGTAAAGTTTTCATTGCACTACTGTGTTACTCAAGGGTATACAAGTGACCATGAAGGTCACTTCATTATTTTATGTGCTATTAATGACACAAGCTCTCTGATATTGAATCAAATTCTGTGTCCAAGTTTTAAAAAGGACATTAAAGTACTAGAAAAGGTATTGAACAAGCCACTAAACCATGATCTAAGAGACAGAGAAATTTCCTTACAGTAAGGGACATTAAGAGTTCAATCTGCTTAGCTATCAAAAAAAAAAAAAAAGATTGAAAAGTAACATGATTGAAGTATATAAATATCTCAAAGCGGAAAGTACTAGACATTTAATCTTAAGAAGAAAGGCAGAAGAATAATCAATGAGATACAGACAAATTCAAGTGGAATTTAGGCACAGAGTTTTAATAATAATGTAGAACAAACTGGACCAGTCACAACGATATGACTTTCTGGAACAAACAATTTAATAAAGTACAAGGTATAGTTTTTCATGTATTAGTAGCTTGGTGAAAAGAACTGACAAAAAAAAAAAAACAGGCTAAAATAGCAGCTGGTATTACAGACCTCATGTGAAAATCTTCAGACTGCCAAGAGCCAAAAGCCACCTTCTGAACTTGCAGAGCTTAGGGAAGAGAAGTGATGGGAGTATTTAAAAAGTGAGAAATGGTGTCTTCCCAGTGTTATTCTGCCCTGGGGCTGGGTAGCATATTTGCAGGAACCAGGAAGGTAACCTGTACCTTCCCAGATGCGCATTATGCATGATAATGTTGGCCCATTTTGCTCAATTTCTTTCACAGTTGGGTATTTGGCTTGTCCAGCAGCTCCTCTCCCTACATAGCATGGAATTAGGCCCCAGAATGGAAACTGCATTTGAGTCGCTGATAAACTACAGCCAGTACAAACATAAGAGATTAACCAGTGTTGTGAAGGAATGAGCTAATGTGCTATCTATGACATCCACCTGCAAATAAGAAAGAAATTTAAGGGAATGATAACCTTGGCATGAAAACAAATGGATGGAAAGTGTCCAGAAACAAATTTAGATTCTAAATTAAAAGGTTTTCAAGCACAGAAATACTTCGGGAATATTATAGCACTGGGAGTAGGGTTATAAAAGCCTGTTTCAAGGCGAAATTTGATAAGGACATTTGGATGCTGTGAGAGGTATGACTATTATTGCAGGCAATAGATTCAGTTTTCTTTCAATCTCTCTTTAAAACACTACAGAACTAGAAAAACCAAACAAAACAAACATATAGCTAGGATAACTATGTAGCAAGAACACCCAAGACCTACAGAATTTAAATGAGAGATCTCAATTAACAGTATCGGTAATTGATTTTGCAAGAAAAGGCACAAGTCATTGAATTTACGCTCCTGAACTAGGCATGTTTGTAAAGAGGAAACCTAACTCTTTCATTCCTCCAAAAGAAAATGATTGAAGAATTCTTCAAATGGAATTTCACAATCTCCACAAATGAATATATATTTCCATTTCTAAGTCTTTTAGAGGAATACAAGCTGAAAGCTACTCCCTCATCTTTTTTAAGAATGATTGTATTCCTACTCTTGAGTTGTCATTTTCTGTCTGCCCCAAATAGTGAAAGCACATCTACAAATGAAGATGTTTTATATGCATTTTTTAAGTTACAGTTTGGAAATTCATTTAAATGATATTGTCTTTGAGAGTTTCATGTCACTCGTGTGTTACTGAAAGTACTGATTTTCACTGATTTCTCTCATCAGATACTATTACGGATTCAAGCTTTCTGCACTTTTCATCTTCAAGGTAATTTAATCACTTTGAAACACAGTATGTTGTTTCAGCCCTGAAAAATGTAATTAGTTACTTGAAAGTATCAAAGAAAAGTAGTAGTGGGCTACTGAGAATACTAATATGAGAAAATTTATAGCTTTCCAGAAGGGCTAAGTATGAATATTAAAAAGATGAGGTGCAGGAATAAACTCTCTCACTGACTCTTCCCAGTTTGTTCCTGATTCAGCAGGATGACAGAGATGAAGGAATATGGTATACTGTAATGATCCCTTCTGCTAGACAATTTTACCAGGAAGATGCTACAAACATGTACAAGTTAGAGCACTGCCATAGTTTATCTAGCTTATTCTGCGCATTATCTGCAGAGTCTCACTAATTTAATATTGAAAATATTTGACAGAAATTACCTTTGGCTTAGATAATATGCTCATTTTCTTCCTTCCACGGCTAGAGTACCTATGTATTTTACCTTGAAAACCTTATGTTAATACTGTTCTTGAAAGTCAAGTTGAAAGTCAATCTTTGCTTTGTGAATTTTCTCATGTAATAGTAATTCTTTCTTTCCATTAGCACCTCAAATACAGACCGTTCGGAAGTTAGAAATTTTGTATTTTATCTTAAAATTGATGCTACAGAGCTTTTTTATGATGCTTTTCATGCATTGCAATGGTCCAGTAGCTCTTTCATTTCATTATCTATTTTATTCTCTGAGACAGCAAGTGTGGCCAAATCCCTGGAGCAATCGTATCTTGTGTATGTGGTCCATTCTATCCAGCTGATCTTTGGATGCTTTTAATGCACTTTACATTACAGAGCAGCTCAAAGAAATTAATTACACACTCATAAGGAAAGCATAAACTGTAGCCAGCCATTATGTGCTCTGCTGCCTCTCGCAAACAGCAATATACAAAAGCATTTCATTAAATTGATCTGAGTTGGTACTTATTCACCGGTTCACCACATGAGTACAATAATGGTTAGGGGATTTAATCTCAAGACCACTTCCCTTGCTTCTATAGCTGTAAGTAATATAATGGTGATAGAATTTGTTATTTTTAAAACAAAAATTATTCGGTATGACTACTTAATTAACAAGATCTGTTAAAATGATCTTCAAGTACCTGGTGCTTAATCATATGATGAGACTATAATACTTGAAAATTATGGCAGTAAGTTCTGTGATATTTTAGGCCCACTAATAGAAAGTATTTGGTAAGCTTAATGTGAAAAGTGAACATTACATTTTAGGAGATCAGAAGCGATAAGATTTCTAAAGGGAATTAATCTAATTATCTAATATAAAGCTTTAAAAATGTTAATTGGTTTGACATTTGTGGACAATACTATTTCCCAACATGTTTTCAAGTTTTCTGACAGTAATGACAGTTGTCATTAAAATGCATTTACTTAGTTGAGTGATACAAATGGTCTTCCAAGGTGTGAAATGTCTAAACTGGCTACCTGAAATAATTGTCAGAAGATAAATGCATTTCACTGTTTTTGATTTGAACAAGATTAATGAAACAGGAAACAAGATTAATTTCTGAAAGATTTTCTGATGATGTAAATATCATGGGATGCGAGCTCAAAAGAGACACAAATACGTTGAAAGCAAGTATTTTAAATTGCAATAAAAATCTCAAGAGGCTCTTCAAAGCAAACTCTATTGAAAATGAAAAGTCCTCAGAGTAAAAGAAAGGCAAATGCCTTATTGGAGGCAGTTCATCACCAATTTTGATTCATAAAAAGCCCAAGCCAATCTGGAAAAGTAGGAGCTCTATCAAGGAATTACAGTTGCACTGATCCAGTCCTGGAAGTGACCCTCAGACTCTGCTGTCCTTGCCCTGCTGTTGTAGCTCACATGGAAAGGGTTACTCCTAAGGGGTAAGTTAAGACTCAAAATTAGTCTCTTTCTGTGAAGCAGAATCAATTGCTGTCTCTTCTTTAGCTGAATTGTGAACTAAATTCCTAACTGAGGCACTCGAATTAGGTAACCTGACCTTCTCATATAGTTCAAGGTTCATGCTAGGAGAAGACAGATTCGCTCCTCCCAACTCCTCCTTTCTATTCTAGCACGAAAATAATTCTACTTGAGCTTTCTTGGTGAATGAATTAATTTCAGCCTCGGGTAGCAAAAAAAGAGAAGTGAGTTTACACTGCTGAAAGAATAAATAAAGGAAGAGGGCAAAATGTACTGAATGCCAGCAATGCCAAATGAAGGAGAAAGATTAAATTTGCAGCGACTCAAAAATGACTGAGATTCCAGCTGTCTTTCCTACAGTTTTTGTTAAAAATGACAATAAAGTGCTGCTTGCTAATTAAATATGAAATTTCACTTGTTTATACTTATTTGCAAAGTCACCAGTACCTAATGCAATCAAAATGCAGATTTTCGTATTTTTCATGTTTTGGATCATAGTGATTTCATTAGCTCAGAGACAAACACAGAATTCTAAACTATTTTTTGCCAGAGAAAAGACTGTCAGTTCAACAACAGAAGCAGAAGCATTTCATTGCCAATAAGAGGTTAGGTTTCTTCACTGATTTCTCATGTTCTTTGATTTTTCTAGTGGCCCTCTTATCCTCTAATTTTAAGGAAGTTCAATAGGTCAGAATAATTTTTGATAAGAGTCATTCTGGACAAATGACAATTCTTTATATGCAGCAAACAGTAAATTGCCAATTTAAGAAAAGTAGTAATCCATTCTTTGTTATTTTAGTGGTTAGAAAAGAGAACTGCATGAAAAAACATGGCATTACGTCTCAGTGCACCTAATAAAACTTCAGGCCGTTACTTCAGCTTTAGAATTCTTTATATTTTTCTGTTTCAGTGACTGAAGCAATACAACATTTTAGCGCTCTGCATAGGTTAGGCAATAGGTGAATTACCTTCATTTTGTTATGATGTTCCTGATACCTTTGTAGCAAAATATTCTTTTCTCTTTTGTCAATATGGTTGAAAGTTGCTCCAGCCCTGCAGACTTCCTTCAGCTCTATTTGCAATGAAAGTAAATTGATGTAATCTCTAGCATATTTATATACTGTAGCTTGAAAAACCTCAGGATCACTATAGTGTGTTTTAGCTTTTTCTAGTAGAGACAGAGACTAGTGAATAATGAGTTTTAAAGTATTTTTAAGTCTTTTTGATCTGATCTGCATTCTACATGTCAAAGGGCTGTATATTCCAAGTCAGGCTTAAATACATATGTAGTTGTTTGTGTACATATACTATATATGTATATATATATATATGTGCACAATGTTTTCTTTTTTTCTCCTTCAGAAAAGCATTTACTCTTAGGATAAAGAAGAAAACTGACTGTAAGCATTTTTCATACATGTACAGATGTGGCTTTCCACCTTAATTAGGTCTGGATTCATAAAACTAAAGATTGTCTCTTTAATTTCATTTTCATGCTTATGGCAAATTTATTGATGCCAAATTTAGCATGCAACATTTGATTTTTTCTCAGGACATTTTATGTCTGGCTCTAATTCTGCTTATAATGAGTATTTTTTCATAACTTTCTCAAAACAGCCTCATCTCTGAATAGTCTCTTGTGTCTTCTCTGTACCTGATTTTCATAATTGCTTTAAATTCAGGTTTTGGTGTCTTAAAGTTTCATAATTTTTCTCTACCTACATTTCTGGGGAGAAGCTGTCCCAGACAGGTAGAAAAGGAGCAGAGAAATGTTTCAAATAGTTAAATTGAAACATTTGATAATTTTCAACATTTACTCTCAGTAATGAGCAAAACCTTATTGTTATGTTATTAACTCAAGACTCTTCCAGACACTGACTGCATGGGTTAAATTTCTGTTAGCTTTGATCTTGTATCAAAGGTAGTCAGATTTTCTCAAAATTCAATTACCTTTTTCTTTTTTTTAAAGACTGATAAAACCCAACTGCAGTGAATGGAATTTCTTTAAAAATAGAAATTATAAACCCCTAATTTATAATAGTTTGAACTTGCATTCCTATCTCACTATAAAGATTAATTCACTTATTAACTAAATAATGGAGAAAAGTTCTTGGAGTAATGTATAGTTTCAGAAGACTCCAAGTAAAATAATTTTACAGTATTATCTTTTGTAACACCAGATATGCTACTATGGGTGCTTGTCAGAGCTGAACAATTAGATTTATTTTTGTGATTAATGAACAATTCCACTAACTGACTGAATATATTCGGGAACTGACTGGTATCTTTCACCACTGTAATGAAGAATAATTGATATCAACAACATGACACTAATATGAAAGGAGAATTAATTAAAATGAGACTTTTTCCTGGGTTGGACTGCAAAACATTTTTTTAACAAGATAAACTCTTTCTAAATCTAAGAACAAATTTTAAGAATAGAATTTTATAGGTTACAACTGTTAGGATGATCCTGTATTTTAATTGCGTCTCAAAATGTTCTTTAAATAATGCAGCTGAAAATTGCTAATTTTGCAAGTTTTAATTTACTGCCTAGATTTTTAACTATTGCTGTGCCATTACCCCAAAAGCTTATTTTGTATTCACACTAGATTCTGTACTGTCATTTAATATCTTTAGGTACAATGCCAATCGAGATGTATTGCAGAAATCATCAGAATAATAACCATTAATCATCAGTAAAGACCATATATAATTTGACAGGCACACTGTTTCTCCCTTTGCTTTGCTTTAAAAATCCACCTTTATGAGTTGAAAATTGTAAATGAAACTGAACACATCTGGGAATTTTCGGGTCTTTTTGTGTGTTTTCTTTCTCAAATAACTTTTTCCTGTTCACAAGAAACTTTATAGAAAATCTTAGAATTAAAGGATAGGACTTCATCAAGCTTGATAAAAATTCAGTTCTGAATTAATGCTGTAGGGCCTGTGAAGGCTGAAGCATAATTCAACTAAACACTATTCCATTTGCCTTAGGGAAGTTCTGCTTGTATTGGTACAACGATGTTGTCCTGTATCTTCAGTGAACATGTCAGCTGTTTGGAAGATGACACTTTTTTCCAATTGGATATAAAGTTATATGTAAAACTGGAGGGAAGCTGAATAGAGCTTGGAGACTGACTTACCTTAAAACAAAATATTTCAGTGGCAGCTGCAGCCTAAATAAACCAAGACTTGTCAGTAAATAGAACTCAGGGATATACAGGGTTCTTTCCCAAAATGCTGCTCGTGAAATTGTTTGTTTTGATTAGTCAGTTAACTATCTAGTTAATGCTGTGTTATTACTACTGTTTAAGAATTTTCAAGTGAGACAAAATATTTCTAGTTGGAGAAATACCGATTTATTTAAATAGAGTCTTATAGAAATACATCTGTTGCAATGTCATTTTAATGAAAAGTATACATCCCTGTGTGGGATCTTGCCTGATGTCCTTTCTATTCACTCAGGATCAGTTAGTTTTCTAGTGCTGGTGTGGAACTGCACATGAAGAATGTCCAAGAGTGTCCAAGGTGGAGTCCCAGGTGCTCGTCTTCAAAACCTTCCCTAAACATCTCCCCTAAAACATTGACAAAGATTCTTCCTGCTTTTAACAGCTTAAAATTCCTGCTCTTAGCTAAAAAAAAGCAACAAAACCCTTTCAGAATTTTGGATTTTCTGTGAAAAATTAATGTTGATGTTCAATCAGCCATGTTGATTTATGTGCACTACATGAATGAAGTAGTTTTTTCTTCTTTGTTAGTTATATGCAAATCAACACTGCAGTCCTCCTATGTATGCTGTTGTTTAAGACAACAACAGGGTTGATCTTAAGGGTGATGATCAGAGTGGCAGGATTCATCCCACATAATGACAGAGCCCAGTGTTTCTAATGCATGCGCTGAAGCATAGGCCTTACTGAATAAGTCATAGAAGATAACATGAAAGTTAAAAAAACAGGGCTCCTAACCTTTCAGATTTCCACCAAAATTATCTTGGTCCACTACACATACACCGACACCGGTGGCTCTTTCACAAACAGAAAGTGATGTTTAAAATTCCTCTCAGATACACATCTGCTATACATTTGCTATGTTAGTCTTGCCTGTGCTATGTTTTCCATGCACTCTTGATTCTCATTTCAGTCTTCTCAGCTTTGTATAGATGAATTGAAATAGGCTGGGTGAAGGAAAGATATGCCTGAATGTATTCTGGTCTTGATTTTCTGCAGGACATTTAATCACCTGAAGGACTAATTTCTGTTAAAAAAAAAGGATGAAAAGGGCTATTCTGTTAACCACTGAGTACGTTTCCTGTAGGAAATCTAAACATATGCATTTGTCTTCACATTTTGATTTTTGATTTCAGGTAAAATTGGAGTACACTTATATAGAGTACGGTATAGTATGTTAAGACTTCTTTTTGTACAGTGTTAAAATTTTGAGGATAAATTTGGGAGATGAATTTTGCCCTATAAGTAAAGAGAAACTGAATGTAAGTATTTCCAGTTTATTTCCAGTTCTCCACCTCACTGTACTCATGTGGGTGCATTTCACATTCTCTTTGTGTAAAAATAAATTACAATATCAAGTTCAAAACAGCTGAGAATCAGATCTTCAGTGTGGGAAAAATGAAGGAAAACAGATAGAGGTTTGTTTGTCTTACTTTAACTCTTGAAAATGCTTTTTCACAACTAGCATCTGATAAATCTTCATCTTTCTGTTTGCAAAAAAAAAAAAAAAAAAAAAGATTGTGTAAAGCATGTTTTTATCCAGATGCAGCAGGAAAAACAATTGCCCTAGTTTTTCAAAAATTATTTTATGGGATCTAGGTCCAGATGTGATGCTGAAATCTGACCACTTTGTTTTTAGTTCCATTACTAATGGCATCAGCCGTAATGAATCTGACCTGGTGGCAATGGGGAAAGCATCTCTGAGAAACACATGTTTTCATGGAGGCGTTGTATAGAGGCTTAGATACCAAATTAAAATTTAACTTACAGTACTGCATTTGCTCATATTTTAGCCATTTGAAATCAGTGTTTTACATAAAATATACAGCAATAGTAGAGGGGCACAGGATGGACTGGTATCTGTGTACCACTTATTAATTCCCTAATCTTGCGCTGGTTGTGCACTGACTACCTGCTCGACATGCTGCTGTCCTGTCTCAACGCTACCCGGTTGCCTCCAAGGGCCTCCAAGGAGCGATGAAACTTGAGGGGAGTTTCAGTGTCCTTGGTCACCCATCCTACTTTACTTGTGAGTGATCAGGAGCACAGAGATTTTAGGTTGATTCTGTGGCTTTGCTCAGTGCCTCTTTCCGCTGGGCACTTCTCTTGTGTTACAGGCAGATGAGGATGGGAGTTGTTATAGGCAAGATGTCCGTGATCTGAAGTTATACTTAAGTAATAAAGATGTGAGTGATCTGCTTTATGCAAGTATGTAGCTTTTCATATACTTCATATATACTTCGTATATTTCTCTAGAAAGTTAGAAATCATATATATATATGTGTATATAAATATGTATATAAAATACAGATAACAAGTACATATAACATAGAAAAGAAAGTGTAACTTTTCCATTCCTTTGTACTAAATAACCTCACAAGACATACCAGCCAACCCTTTCTGGATTAAGTCTCTAGGTTCTGCAGTCGCCCACTAAAATGGACTTAAAGTAGTAATAATTAAATATAATCACCTTCTGAAGAAGTATGCTGGTATAACTGTATTTATTAGGTGTTTCTGCTGAGGGGTTAATTGTGAAATAGTGAATGTCAAAAATTAAACAAATTTTAATCAGTCAGTTCATAGAAAGTCGGATACAACACTCTGTGGTACCTGTGAATCCTCAAAGAGGATACTAGTTATATTAATTTGGATTTATAATTTATTTTTCATGATTCTGAATAAGAAGAAAAATGTATTTTTACAAGAAATTGGAAATAAGTTCTACACGTGATATTGTGTCCTGCAAACTGTACATAAGATGTGAAGCCTTGGGCAATAGTGAGCTGAGTAGCATATGCCAATGCATCTTTTTGAATGTTTAAGTACTTGTGATGTTCTAAATCATAAGACGAGCACAAGTGACAAGAGGCAATGCTTGTAGTTGAATAAGGGTAAGTTTCTCTATCAAAGGCAAGAAAACATGGAAGGCAACAGAAGAAATCTTAAGACAGTAGGGTATATAGTCATAATTGCAGCATGAATTTTTCTCAGGCAGACTGAAAAAATAGTTTGCTTTTGTAAATGTAACAGCTGTATTCATTTTGCTGGTGATATCCTTCCTACTTAGTTTTACTGTAGGACTTATGTATGGGCTAATAGCAATAAGCCTCACAGTATAAGATGATTTACTACTCATGTAATGGCTCGCTTTAACGTTTCAGTGAGTTAATTTTTTTGTATCCAAGTGTCTGAGCTCTTTTTCAACTTCCCTACATTTTCTGTCCTTTCCTCTGGCAGCTACATTCTGCCCATGTTTTACGACCTCAGATGAAAACTTCCTTAAATAATATTGACAAGGACTAATATTTTTAGGGGAGTTAATGCTTGGTAATAGCTCTGACTTTCTTTTTCTTTACTCGGTCTTGTACATCCCATGCTAGGAGCTAGGGGAATACTAGGACACCACGTGGTGCAGGAAAATTATATAGGAAGTGTTCAATATATAGAAAGTTCATTGCAGTGTGGAGCAATTCTTACCCTGTTTGCTATTGGTTAATTTCAGAACAATTAACTAGAGAGCTGAATGGAAAAATAACAATAATTTCCTTTAACGTGTTCTTTTACTCTTTTATAATGACATGCTGTCTCCTTTTGCACTCTTTTCTCCTTTCTTTTTGTTATTATTTAGCATTCATAAAACAAAAAATAATGCATTGTAGTCTCTGATGGAAAAAAAAAATGGTTAGTCTTAAAGACTGTCCCCTTCTTTTTCCTCTGCATTGCTGGGTAGACTGCTCTGCATCCTGATGCCCTTCTCAATCTTGTGCTTTGGTCCTGCATGCTTGTTACACGTTTTCTGTCTGCGTCTTCTCCAGCTCTCTGAGATGTTCCTTTGCTGCTGGTAACTGATACTCTTCCTCAGAAAGGTATCTTTTATTCTATCTGTTCACAATATCTCTATTTCAGTGACAGTAATCGACTTCTTTCTTGTTTCTATCTGCTTTTATTGATTCTTCCAAAAAATGGAAGACCAGTAAAAAAAATAAAAAATAAATAAAAAGAATGCAGAAGGACTTTATATTGTTATTAACTGAGCAAAGCTGATTTTTAGGAATCGATTGATAAAGGTGTTATTACGTAATACTCAGCAAGGTAATTTAAAGCTTGTATTCTGTATATGTTAAAATGAGAGAGCCCAATCTTTCAAAAATTTTCATTTTCTTGAATTCTCATGAATCCTAGAATATCTGGACTAGACTAATCTGATAGAGGAGCTCTTACATTTTTCATCATGCAGCAGCACAGCACTCGTCTCAAAACACTACTTGCTTTCAGTTGTTGTTAGCATCATTTCACTAGCGATGAATTAGGAAACGTTGAAAAGAAAATGTCACTACACAGTAAGAATTGAAAGATTTATGCTCTTGATTGAATTGCTTTGCAATTTAATTTTATTTACTTACAACTTATAGCATTATAAGCTCAAAATTCTTCACTTCTTCCTCAAACTTGTAAAATGGTGGTCACTTAGGAAAGTGACCTTTTCTCAAGTAGAAAGAAGGAATGACTATTAAAAGGATGGACTATTAAAAGGGATGACTATTAAGAAGGGATGACTATTAAAAGTGCTGATCAAATTCACACTGGTGACAAAACTCTTACTTTGGTGCAAAGGGATTTCATTTCTTTCACTGGCACATTTGAAATACAAGAGAATTTGAATTACATCTTCTCATATAGGAGAAAACTTTGCCTGAGTTTTGGAATTTCAGCGCCTGCCTACAGGCACATCCTGCAAGGGAACCCCAATGCTCTCCCCCTGACATTTTGTAAGAGCCCTGAGCACACTCCCCTCAGCCCGGGGCTGGGCTGCCTGGGCTCCGTGCCAGCTTTGCTAGTGCAGCTCTCCAGCTCTGAATCAAAGAGCAGTTTGATAAAAAGCTGTGAGAAGCCTCAGCAGGGCATCCCCTCCTGCCTCTCCAGAGCTGTGGGGTTTTTTTCTCCCTTTTTCTCCATATTGTTTTCCGAGAGATGCTGGGGACTCGCTCTTGGTCTCTGCTCAAGCAGCAGTGCAGGTGCAGGTTTACCTGGTCCACCACCTCCCTGATTCTGAACCTGACTCTGAGCTGCTGACTTGCCTTTTTGGCTTGACCTCAGACCTCCCGTATGGCTGCAGACTTGCCTGACAATCTGAACTTGTGCTTAGATGGGATCTGCTCTGCTCTTGTGCAGGTACTTGGTGCAGACACGCTCCTGCCTGCTCCCTGTGGCTTCCAGCTCATCCAGCTTCCCTTGCTGAGCATGAGTAGGCTGCCCTTGCTGCTCCCTGACACTGCTATCAAGGCTTTTTCATTAGGATCTGGAGCCTCTTGGCTGATTTATTCCATATTACCTTTCTTTTGGAAATGACACTGGCCTTAAGAGGAAAGGTAGTTTTGCTCTGGAGCTATATCTTAACCTTACTGCTTTTTTTTTTTTTTTTTTTTTTTTTTTTCCCTACACACTATTCTTAAGTACAGTCAGGTATCTCTGTAATACTGTTTCCTGTAGTATGGACTAGTGAACAGGATGAGGACATGAGGACAGAGGTGATAAACCTAACTGTAGCATGAATGTTAGTGTAAGTAATGCTAATATGGTTACCTAAGAAATATCATACAGGGGAAATCTATTTTTCATTTCCACAGTGCCGCCTACCTTTCCATACACATATATCCCCACATATAAAATGAAAAGGAGAAAGCAGCATTCCTGTGAAGTCCCTGACGGGGGTAGTTTGACTGGAGCTATACTGGAACACATGCAAGTTTGCGAGCTGTCTTCAAACTGTCTTAAAACTCACAAGTACAACCTGTGACTTAAAAGACTCACAAGTATGACTCTACAAATAGGATCTTGCTCTCAGCATGAGCTCTTGGAAGCCAGGCAAACCCAGAAAAACTTATGCTAATGATATTACTTAAACAAAACTTAGAGGAGTATTCAATGGTAGAGTGATTGCAATTTCAAATTCAAAGTGTTTGCTGTTCTTGTGTAGTGGTTAATTACATTTATATTCAGGCTCTATAAAATTCCTTTTCTAGTGCTTATCTTCATGTGTGCACCTCTGTCCAGTTCCTAATATCACACTGGGTTGGCAGTCATTAATAAATGATAGTATTTCACACCATTTATTTTGGGTCTGATGCTAGCCTTTCTCTTATTCCTCAAGTATATTACTGGAAAACATAATAGAGTGTTATCTGCTTACACTCTTGTTTTCCTTATCTAAGATATATTAATCTATTAGTATGTCATTAATCTAAGATATAGTACTACAAGTTTGTGTAATATCATGAAATGCAATTGGGGATGTTTTCTCTGCAATATTTTCAGAAATCAAAATAACAATTGCATCATACATCATCCAAAATACAGTTTATTTTAATCAAATGAATGCGAAGAACCTTCAAAAATGTTTTTTTTCTTCTCATAATGTTTGAGCAGGTGGAAAATCTGGAGTCTGATTATTCCTAGGAATTCCTCTACCTCTGCCTTTTCTCTGAGGGTGTTATGTAGGTACTCAGAGAGAAGACTGGAAGACTGTGTCTCGCAGAGTGGAAATAGCATCCAACCATTTCCTGCTCTAATGCAAATAAGGCTTAAATCTGAATAAATGGCCTCCAAAAACTTAGGAAATTTACAAGTTTAAATATAGTTTTTAGACACTTCTTCAAGCTGTGTTGGACATGGAGACTTCTGTGGATCTGAATGAATATCACTGACTCTGCCTTTCCTCAGTTTGTATTGCTAGATCTGAAATCACAAGCAGGCTTTATGTAGAGATTCATATCAAAAATACATGTGGTCTCTGAGCAGCTTCCCAAATGCTTTCTCTAACATTTCTATAATGTATGCATGGATCTTTGAGCAGAATAACCATGTTCTTTGTGGAGAGGTGATAATACTGTTGAGATTGTTGTAAGAAAACAGTTGTTTGAGCATTAAAAATAATTTAAATTTGTACAAAACAAAATGCCAGCACACATTCTGAATTAAATGTTAGTCAACAATTCTGTATTGCAAAATAGCTGTGCCTTCCAAAACATTTATTTTTCCACATTTTTTTCCCCTTGGAATATACTATGTATATTTACGTTATTAGAAGCAAAACTAATCATTCAACATAGCATTTAAACAATATTCTGAGGAAAAATAGCCCTGAAAATGTTACATTTCCTAGGAAAGCGCAGATAACACCCAGTACATTGTGATAAAATAATAATAGGACAGTACTGAGTGTGCTCCCTACAGTCTACAGGGGTTTGATCTTCTACTTTGGGTATTAAGTATTCAGTGCAAATAGAAATTTTTAACTGTAATATATGTGCATTTACTCTCTCCTCCCAATACCAATTAATCCCATAGCATATGACCCAGCTCCTTAAAAATCTCTTTTGCAACAATTACAATAAAATCACATGAGAAGCTATTTACATTAAGTGTGTAGATACAAAACAGATCATTTACTTTGAAAAGAAAGAAAAGCTTCACTCTGAAGCTGTGCTCAGCTGTGAGGGGATGTCATCGGTGTGAGGCAACACACGGTGCTCTTTCAACTTTCCTGTGTGGCTATAGATGAATAATCATGAATAATCCCCAATCCATGTCATAATCTATTTATCGTAATACAGAGCTAGAATGGGTGTTGATAACAAGTGTGGTTAACTGCATCAGCAATGAATGTGATGGCACTGAAGTCTGTTTTGCATGTCTGTTTTTTTTTTGTTTTGTTTTTTTCAAGGTTTATCTGCACCTCTAGAATGATCTGAGTACTCAAGCAAGTTTATTGCAGCCTGTTATCTCCACACTTGCAGAACTGTGTATTATAAGAATACTTGCATTGGGATCATAACATTAGTAGTTTAGCTAGAAAAAGCCTGCTGGGCAGAAAGAAGAAAAAAGCTTATGAGCCTCGGTCTTCTACAACAGCTGTAATTTATGGATATATTGGCTGTGTTTCAGAATACAAATGCTCGAGTACCAGGTATTCCCTTGTAGTTAAACCTCCCGAGAGAAATGCTGCAGACCATTTCCTCTGTCCACACAGCTATTTTCTTCTGTTTCTGCATTAGTCTTTTCTGACTTAATGTGATCCCTGCCTTTCCTTTTACTGACCCGAGCTGGTAGTAATAGCTGCTCTGTGTCTTTCCCAATTGAGATTATTATCCGTAGCTCACGCATGCAGCTCTTTTGCGCCGGAACACCTGTCAGGATCGCGAATGTTACATTTCCTAGGAAAGCGCAGATAACACCCAGGGATCGAGCGGGACGCCCCGACGGTCGCCCCGGCGCCCTCGGTGCGATCCCGCGGCTCCGGCGCCCCCCGCGGCCGCCCCCGCGCGGATCCGCACTCACCTGAGCAGCAGGGCCGCTTCCCACAGGCAGAAGCCGGAGACGGTGGCGCGGAGGCAGCGCGCGCGGGCCATGCTGCGGCACCCGCCGCCTCCGCGCGCCGCGCAGCACCCTGGAGAGCTCCGGCGGCTCCCGCGCCCGCCTAGCGGCCCGCGCCGCCGGGCGCCCCCGCGCCGCCCCGCATGGCGCGGGCGGAGGGAGGGAGGGAAGGAGGCAGGGAAGGACGGAGCGGAGACCGCCCCCCTGCCCGGCTCCTGCCCCGGGCGCCGGAGCCTCCCCCGGGAGCGCCCGGCCCCGAGCGGAGCGGAGCGGGGAGGGTTGCGGAGCCAGGGGCGGGCGCGGGGTGGTCCCGCCCGGGGCCCTGCTGAGCTCGCAGGGAGCCGAGACCTCCCTGCGGCCGCCGGCTCCTCAGCCACACGCAGCACTGACACCCACCGCCGTCCAGTCCTGCTCTGCTTGATTTTGATGCCCAAATTGGTGGGTCGTGATGTCCGCACAGGGACTCAAGAGCTAGGATTGACTTCCGGAGACGCAGGATCATGAAGTTTTGGGGAATGGGGGGTCTTCTGCTTCCCCGCATTGGGTCGGTGACATGTGTTGTCTTAGGGAGTGAGTAGGCTGGGGAATACTGCATGTTTCCCTCCTGTTGGAAAGTTCAGCCCCAGTGGGCGCAGGGAAAATGTGTCATCTTCTGTCTTTCTTGAGGGAAAGAGAGAAGGTCCAGTGTTATGGGATCAATTGACAGGGAAAGTTTCAACAAGGAGCATCTGAAAGCTTGGCTGGAGGAGACCTGGGAAGGAGGGAAAGAATATTGTAAGAAGGGCATGGGATATTTATTCCTTGTGAGACAAGGAAAGGAAGAATGAATTTACAAGCACAGGTGGCCATAGGGAAGTGACATGATTGTGGTTCCTGATGGTGGGTAGAGAAACCCCAGAGGAAATCTGACACAAGCCAGGAGCTGTTTTCATTAAAAAAGGGCAAGTATTTATCAGTCGATACTGATATGTATGTTTGAGAAAATCAGGTGGGAATCTGTATGGCTTTTATATGAGGGAAAGTGACAGGTATGTGAGCAAGGGCTGTATCTGGAGGGAGACAGAAGGAGGAAAAACAGTAGATGTGGGGATAAGGCAAAGGTTCAACAAGATTAGGAACATGAACAAAGTGTAAAAGAAACTGAAATAAAATAAACATTACAGAAGATGGAAGAGCGAATAAAACATAGAACAACTTTTACCCAGAATAGAACAAAAGAGATCAGACCACTGATTAAAGGAGATGCAGTAAAGAAGTAAGAAATGTGGATTTTATACACTGCTACAGATAGCAGGTGTGCTAGAAAGAGATTATTTCATTATACATCTTTAGAGGTGATCACACGCTCCACCTCCAGTCCTTTTCTGCTTCCAAAAAGAAAAAATATTCCCACATGTAGCATTCGCCTCAGTCCTTAGCCTATGTTTTCCATTTTTCCCATGCCCCCATTTTTCCAGCTGTTCTTGGGGGTTGTTCTGCCAAGCATAATAACTAAATAACCACTACTGTCATATTTTTAGGTCCAGTTTGGCTTGCTTTGTAAGGCATCAAATATATACAGGAGACTATACTAGAATGTCACTTACTTCCTTTGTTGCTGAAGCTTTGTTTTTAGATAGTGTGGTTATGTAAAAGGAAAGAACAACTCAGGGACACTTTCTATTCAGTGCTCTAAGGTCACTTCGCAAGAAATTTACCTTTTTATTCTTGTCCATCTCTTCCTCCCCACTCTTTGCCCTGGTGCTAACAATGACAAGAATCTGTTTAAATATCCTATTGAAAACATAATAAAAAAATGAAGAATCTCTCTATTTGCTCAAGGTCAATTTGGCAATGAAGGTGCTGTACTGAATCAGTGCCCTTCCTTTGTATAGACAGAACAGTTGATTCTCATCTTTTCTTTTAAAATAAGTATTTAGTGAGGCTGCTTCTCGAGGCAGTGCCTTATCTTTGTGCATTGTGTACTTGAATTGGTCTTCATTTCCCCAGGGCACCGAGGCAAGTGCATTTTTCTTGTGATGCTATTAATTAATATTACTGGCATGAATTCTCCAGTTCTCCAATATGAACAGTTCTATTAATTATAAATATGAGCTCTACTTTAGGTATGCAGAGTTCAAACTTTTGAAATCTGTTTGGGGAAATCATACACTTGCTTGTGCTTTAAGTAGTAACCTCTCTGTTGCATCACTTTCTTCCGCTAGCTACAAATGCTGTCTTCGATTTTTAATTATTTCTAAGGAATACTGTGCTTTAGAAAGATATCACATAAGTAGTGTTGAATATTAAAATACTGTCTTCTGAGCAGATTCAAACAGCCCTGCATGAGTATGAAAAGTTCCAGTTCATTAAAGCACTCAAACACATACTGTTGTCTTCAGTAGGATTAAAAGCATAGAAGTATACTTAGCATTTAATCAAAAGCTTTGACAAAATATTCCCAGTTTTAAGAGCATTAATTCATTGTTGTTTTAATTACAGTATTTTTATTCTTTCTGTATGACTTGAGTAAAACCTACCTTATACAAGGCTGAACACATGGTGATGTCCAGTCATAAGGAGAAGTTTATGGTATTAATACTTCTGTTAAAGTTTGTGAATTGAAAGGTAGGATTTGTTTGAACATCCACTTTAAACTTGAAATCCATAGGATTTGACCATGATATGACCTTGTCTCAAATGTTAATGTTGTTGGTTTATATATATCTCACATCATAAAATATCACTCTTTGAAACATGATAAGTGATGTGTATACATGAAAGCTAGTGTCGGATGTCAGAAATTATTTAAATATTAATTAATTCAAGTACAAATTGAAAACACAGCTATGTTTAAATGAAGTTTTCACCAAAATGTGTTAGTTTGTGTCAGTCTCCAGTTCTCCTATACAGAATATTTAGTCAATCAACACAATATAATTGGTAGCTCAGAATACTGGCCCTCTTAGTATATAAGCACCTCACTTACAGTCTTTCTTCATCCTTCCTACAAGAAGTACAATAAAGTTATCTGTATCCTAGCTAAATGCCATAATCAGCATGTTGTATAGATAGTCTTTTTCTGGTGCAATTCATATTTAGGTATACTTGCAAAGTAAAGCACTTGTACATATGAGCTTGAGAGATGTTCCCCAAGAGTAGCTATGTTACACGTTAGCTGTCAGGTTGTTGAAGATTTAGTTTAAATTCCCCGATGTTCTAAAAAATCCTGAATAAGTGCTCTGGCAATTTTATTATTGGCTATTTTGTATCTGTGAGTGGAAATGAATGTCTAATTTTTCACTAGAAGAAAACATTGATAGAATGTCACTATCATTCTAGTGGATGTTGTTTTTGTCCCTGACATGGGGAAACTTGAAAAACTTAGAATATTTGGCCTCAATAAAAGATTATCATAGGTCAATTACATAGAGTAGTTCACTTTAACAACATGCAATTTATACAACTGAATGCAAGATTGTGCAGCCAGTCAACAGCAGTAATATGAAGAAGTCAATGTGCAGAAAGAGGGTGAGGGATTGCTGAAAATAGCTTTTGATGTGACCAGACAGAGGCCTTGTGGAATATTAAGACAAACCAATCATAGCAGTAATGAGAGGTGTTATTATCATTTTAATGTGCACAATCCTGGAACACATATTCAACTTTCAGTAAGTTAAACTAATCATGCTAAAAAGGTTTCTGTGAAGGGCTACAAGAACATTACAGTTTAGGATACCCTTCTCACATAGATTAAAGCAATTTCATCATTTAAAGGCAGAATGGTTTAGAGGTGTCTTTATATATCTATATGGGAGACAAGATGTAAAGTGAAGATAATTCTTTAAATAACTAGGTGTAATGATCTAGAATGGCTGGAGTATGACAGAAGATGAATTCAGAATAGAGAAAATCCTACTTAAAAGCAATAAAACCGTAAAAACATAAGGGACGAGTAGAACTGATTGCTCTTTGAAGTCTTTAAAGTCTTTAAATATAGGTCGGGCATAAGTCCTGATCCAGAAGACACTGGTAAAATTTGTTGAGCCTTGTTATTCAGAAGTTCAGACTAAAGGATATTTCCAGTGTTAAAACATGTGAATCTTTAATACCATTATTTTTTTTTACCAAGATATATTGAATTACGCAATTAAAGATACAAAAATTAATAAATGACTTTGTAAACACCAGGTTGGCTTTCCATCTGTCAGAGTTGAAAACCATGTATATGACAATGTTAAGAAATAAAGATCTCATGTACGCATTTTTTTCCATACACCCTGTGCCAGATGTGGACATTCCAGAATTTTAAGAAGGTACTGTGATGAAATATGACATCACTGTAGTTTTAGATCCTAGTTTTACTGAGACATGTTTGATTATGTTAATTAATCTGACTTTCTCCGTAAACAGGATTCCCCAAGATGTAACTCACTCAAGTGTGAAACCCCAGAGGCTTTGACCTATTATTAAATACAAGGCTACAAATAGAATAGATTTTTTTATGGTAAGAACAACCCTGAAATAGAAGGACCAGTGTTAAAATATGGGAGTAACAGTCACTGGAAAGAAAAGCAATTGTTCAATATACCTCAAAAAGCAACAACAAACTTATCAATGTATTGCAGTCTCTATTACAAGAGCTTTTGCCAGTTTTCTTTGTAAGGAATATAGGTGCTGACCATAAGGTCATAATGTAATATTCTTCAAAATGTATTCACAAGACAGACTTGAGGTGACTAAAATAAGTAGATTTTTGCCTAACTGTTGGCTGTTGCATTTAATTTCTGGGTGTATAAAAACTAATTGTTTTTATTTCATGGATAATTAAATTACCAGAATCTTAACAAGCTGAGGTATAACTGACATGTTGCATGCATTTTTGTTGAGGTATTTTTTTCTTTTCCAGCATAGGGAGGATTCTTAATTCTCAAATGTAGCTGGAATCCTGCAGTTCCAGTGGTAACTGATGATATTACCGTCATGTTCTTTATATCTGTGCTAAGCTATATGAGAATTTAATTCCTGGGGAGAATTACAGCAGTTAAGAGAAATTAAAATGCAGATAAATGGTCTCTACTTTACTCTCTCACTGCTAGAGCAGTTCCATTATTAATAACAGCGGTATATTTTAGGTTAGTAATATATCACATAAAATATACATACAGCATGATGAAAATATAACAACAGAAGGAAAACAGATTAAAAACTACAAGCAAAATACAGTCACATAAGGTGACTTCATCTCTTAAAGGCAAGGTATATACATAAAAGTATCACTGCTAAATTGTCAAATCTCTAAATATAGAATTTCTATTACATATCAGTCACAGTGTTTACAAAATGTATGATTGTGTATTCACTTTGTATGAAGACAACTAAGCAAAGATATAAATAGAATGTTAATTTATACTCCATAAGTAGGCACTACTGGAAAGAAATGCTGAGGTGGAACTGAGAGGTTTGTATTTACCGTAGAGCCTTGAGTACCTTGAAGCAAAATCTCATCTTTTGTGCTCTTAAACTAGAATTTGGTGATGAGGCTCAATAGAATTTTAGTATTTTCTGCCTTTGTTTTCCAAAAATAAGAACAGTGATCTAAAAGAGGGGAAATTGCCAGTGTGCATGGAGGTATCAAAATCAAAAAGATTTTCACACAATTTTTGTTCTTTGTTATTAGCTCCATTTATTAATCAAGGCTTCAATCCGCTAAACACTGTGTTTAGCTTAAAGCAAGTGAGCTGTTCTACTGGAATTAGTGGCCTTATTAATATTTTGCTGGCTCAAGCCCCAAGGGAGACGGTTCCTGCTAGGTAGTGAGCATTTGCCTTTTTTATTTAATTACTCCTTGTAATCATAGCAGAGTAGTGCTTAAACATCCAAACTGGCATTCTGTCTTCCCAGAGTGAACCCTATTTTTAGGACACTGCAGTTTTTGCCTGTAAGATAGGTTTGAGTATAGAATTAATTAATAGAATAAAATTAATAATATAAAAATTAATTACATACACTATTAACTTAGATAAACAAATTGTACTCGTAAATTAACTCATGGATTTTGATGCTAGAAATATGATTGTCTGCATTTGTAAAATGTAGTTTGGGTTGGGATAGTTTTAATAATACAGCTGAAAATGTTTGTGGATCTTGTAAAGAACTAAAAATGATTATGAGGGCACCACGGTGTTTTGTAACTGAGGTTGTATTGATGTTTGCACCTGAGGCAGGGATTAAATAATGACATTTTTAAAACCTTCTGGTGTTGGACTAACTTTGTTTCTATTGGAGTCTTTAAAATTTAAAAAGAAAAAAGCAAATGCTGTAATAAGAGTCTCTCAGTGTCCACAAACAGATTCAGTATATGAAAGTAAGAAATCAAGCCTGGCTGCTCTAGGCTTCTTCAGGTTTCCTAGCCAAACTTGACAGTGATTTTCTCACTAGCTCAGGAGAACATGCAGATTTTTAAAGCTCCAAGTACTGATATAGTCCAGATACATATGAATAAAAAGGATTTTCTGACATACATTTTGAATACACATCTGGTTGTCTAGTAGTTTTTCATATAACTCTAATATATAGAGATGTATAAGCTGTCAATGACCCTTTAAATTCCTATATGACTTAAATAATTGACAGGGTATCTTTTATAATAATCAGTGACTTGATTCCAAAAATATAACACCTGAACTAGCTCTGATTTTGATAACAGGCTGTTACTTTATAAACACCATTATTCAAAACTCTTTTTCAGAGATGTGACAGAAAAACAAACTATTTTTATCTGCTTTTTTCATGAGTAGCTCTGCTCAAATGCTTACATTTCGACATCTGTTGACCAAATGTTTTTTCAAGTAGTTATTTTGCTGAAAATATGATTTCTTACAGTGATAATTCATTACATAAAATTGTTTTTTATGTATATTACTTCTCTGTGGAATGAGTGGCTAACTACTTAATTTGACTTGTTTATAAGGGATTGGACCACTGGATCATTTGCCTTTAGATGTAAATTGCCTGTTTTTCTGGTCCTCCCTTTTCATCAGCCTACTCAACAATCCTGCATCGGAAAGCTCTTTCAAGAATTGTAACTTGAACATTATTCCTGAAACTAAACAACAGAACTAAATTCTCCCTTACTGTTCTCCACAGTGACTGAGCCATTTCCATTCGGGTAGAATATGAGCTATTATAATTTGTAGAATGGATTTAGTATGCAAAGTGAAATTTTATGCAGAGAATATATTGCAATAACACACATGAATTTACACTCTTTCTACAGAAAGTTAGGCCTTACTGTAGAGAAACCTTAGGGTTGTGCATAATGTCTTCATGTGAGCAATCCTGCTGAAGAAAATTATGCACTATTCTTTAAAAGTACTGATGTAAACATCAGTACAAAGGAACTTTGGAGTACCAGTGAGAACTTTCTCAAAGGCCAGTGAGTTCATGTCCCTCAAACTCGTTCCAATACAAATTAAAAGAAAATGAATGAATAGCAGTTTAGGCTTGGGCTTAAGACCCAATTTCAGCTTTGATGGTACTCAACCCTTGTAAAGCCAGCTCATAACCTTATAGCTCAGCAGATGCTCATCAGCCATAGAATACCTCATAGTCCTCAAGATTTTCAATATATTCATATTCTAAGTCTGGGATAAGTTATGGTTTACTCAAGCTTTCTTATATCTCCCTTTTCCTTTTGGGAAAATAAACCATCACCTGGACCTTAATATAAAGTTGGTAACATCCTGAATTGTAGAAAGATTCATGTTTCCAATGTTATTCAATGTCATAAAATCATTAAGAGATGTACTCTGCCATTCTGAGTCATACTGAACAGCGCTTGACATTGTGCATAGTTCCAGCTAGATCATGGAATGATTCAGAGACTACGTTGTAACTCAGCAAAATTAATATCAATGATCAATAAATTAAACAAAATCCAGTTTCTGTAAAAGGCAGTAGTTGTTATTTGATCTGAAACCATATTTTCAGAGAGAAAAAAAGTCAATGGTGCATGATGTTTTGAGATTTGTATGTAATAGTCAACAACACACATATTTTTGTTACTGGCGTCACATCTTGAGGATAAGGGGTTGCAACAGTGTTCACAAAAGATAGGATTTTTTCATTCCAGAGTAAATGTTCTACAGCTAATAACTTTCCTTTTAGCAGTGATTTTAGTACAGTCTTATGATTGGACAATTTGTTAATGGATTTTATTATCAATGCATACTATTTATTTATTATTAATTGTCAAAGGTCATAAGTCAATGCACTAAAATCTGCAAGCGTAGCACAGCATTCAAATGACAGCGATTAGTCACAGTTATGATAATCTTAGATTATTTTATCATTATTTTATCTTAGTTAAGTTTGTCTTAGTTTATGTTATGTTCTTTTAGCTTCCACTTAACCATTTTCATACAGAGTGCTACCAACAGTGTTAACTATGAATGCGAAACCACACCCTGGGACACAGAAAACTGCTCTATACAGTTTGCAGTCATTTTTTTTTAATATTATTTAAGATTCTACATGACTTAGTATAGTACTAAAGATACCTTCCTATTTCAGGCAATCATACTAGCATGGGTTCCAGTATAAAATTATGTAAGCCATTTTTGCCGCTACCCTCAGAAGGGTAATATCTCATTGCTTTGATGATGAGAAACTTTTTTTTTTTTCTAATTTCTGACATTGATTAATTCCCAGCAAGTTTATATCTACTTGTGATTTTCTGCTTGACTGTGCTTTTTGTCAATATTATTATTTTCTTTCAATTGTGTTTACTTCAGGAAATGTACTTAAAAGGCTTTTATTTTTTATGACCAAATGGGGGTGAGCTCCTTCAGTCTCCTGAGAAACTTTTCTCTCCTTTTTCTTGTTTGCATTCCTCTTTCTTAAAGTTAAATGATAAGAAAGAAATGGAGTATACTGAGTAAGCACAGCCAAGGGCTTTACAGAACGGCACTACTACTTTCCTAAAAAATAACTGATGCCAAAGTTAGTGTCAATATAACCTCTTTATTGAGTTTACTGCATCATTTGGGGCAGGGTAAGCTCTGGTGTCTGTTCCTACCCTGCGATGACACCAGGCAAATGGGCCATGCAGAACTGGGCAGCATACACTTCTTTCGCTTTAGCACATGCTTGCTGTTTTGGTCTACTGCAAACAGCAGATCTAGAATGAGTACGCATACTGATGCTGTTATAAAGGGGAAAAGAATAAAAGGAGGGCCAGCATGCAAAATGATGGATTCTGCTTCTTTTAATGCATATTCCAGATTGCAATGAGGGCAGTTCTGCATAATAGTGCCTGCTACTTAGCCTTCCAATTACTCAGAGATTGATCAGCTCACTTCAATCTATTCATGTAGTTCAAATAGCAGTGAGAGTTATGCCAGGAGTAAAATTTCAGACCCCTCAATACACACCTCCAATGATGCATTGCTACACACTTATATCAGGACCCTGAGGACATAATAGACCTTGGGGATCCAGACCTGCCTCACCTGGAACCTCTGCTGACTTAAAGGTATCTTACTGGCCCTGACTCACCTCACCTGGGACCTCCCACACACCCTGTGCCCAGCACCCTATTTCAGCTGAGCCCCAGGGCTATCACTCTCTGGGTGCTCAAGGATGAGTGATCCAATCCTGCTGCTTCTTGTTGGACTGTGTTGTAGCCTTGTCTCCATCTTCTGCTGTTCCTGGGTGGACTCCAGGCCTGGTTCTTCAGTTGTTGTTTTGGGAGCTGTCAATGTGCCCTGTTGCTGGCCCCTGGCTCTGCAGAGGCTGCTCAGGTGTGGCAGGATGGCACCCGTGCGTGCAGGCCCAGCACGGGCTGGGGTTGCCCTTGGCCCTGACCTGCCTGCCCTGAGGGAGCTGTGAGCTCTTGCAGCTCCCTGATAACTGGCTCCATGTGCTGAAAATCCCTCAACTTCTAGGAAACTGAGGTGTCTGTCTGTCTGTGAGAGCACTTTCAGAAGTGGGTACAGACAGCTTCTGTCCTCACATGGTATTAGCTTACACCTCCTTTGAGGTGTACAAGTCTACAAGTGCCTGGGCTTTGAAGGCTTAGCACCACTGCATGCAGTTTATTGTACCCATGTCTATGCAGGTGGATGGCAGAAAATAGTCTTTATTGTCTCTTTTCTCTCCTGTGGTATGGAATCATGTCTCGTTTTCAAAACCTAAATCATTAAACAGTTGATATATCTGGTTGAACTATATATTTTTTTTAGTATTAATACATATTTATTACAGCTAAAGCGTATTGTACAAAAATATGTGAGTTTATGAATACTATTGTTCTACTTCAAATGCTGATATATTCTTCATAAAGAAGTTAGATAGCCACAGCCTGATGGTGGATGCTACCTTAAAAAAAAAAAAAAAAAAAAAAAAAAAAAAAAAAGTAAAAATATAAGCAAAGCTTAGGATGCTTCTACAAAACATGTTTAAAATTCATTAACTTACTAAAGCAAAAACTTTTTGATCTCCTACAGGGCAAGAGTTTGAAAAATGCACCAGATAATAAAATCTCTGAAAAATAATTCGTGTTTTCTGGGGTTTAAGGGAGAGTTAGTCATTCTAGGTAGACTCTCCTCAAACACAGCCCCTACCAGTCTGCTCTAATTCACACGCCAGGTAGAGGCTGGTATAACTGCAAACAGCATCAGACATTCAGCAGGTGAATTAAATTATTTGATTGAGCTTAACAAGGTAGCTAATAAAAGCTGGACCCAGGTGCTGTTGCTGTTCTTTTCCTTCCTTCAAGGAGAGTGGGTCAGGTAGGTCGTTGCTCTAACTTGCGGGAGACATACAGATATTGAAGACTCAAAAGGTACTTAATTGAAGGGCTTCATTCATGCTCCCTTCTTTTTCCTTTTGTTTATGAGTTGTTTTTTATTATTGCATTTATTTTTTAATGAAGGCTGTGTGGGGTGGCTTGTTGTTTCCTTATGAAGGCTGCTCTTTGAAGTTGCCTTAGGAAGAGCTAACTTTGTGTATTTTTTTGTTTCTTGTTATGTTAAATTTTTTAGTTAATGATTAAAATTAAGTAGCTTCTTAGGTGTAGGAGATCTACATGTAGTAATCATTCTGAGGTCAGGGAGCATGATGATGTTAACTTTTTATGCTCTCTTGATAATGTTTGACAAATTCTAAGGGGGTGTTGAAATCTTGAAAAAAAAATCCTTTTGAAGGCTTTCAGATTTCTTTTTTACCTTAATTGTTGTTTCTCCTGATTATTATTATTCCCCCTGGAAGCACTTGGAGAAAGTCTGTGCTTTCATGCAGCATTTTCTTTCTTTTGCAGTCTCCAGTGTGGAGCCTGCTATGCAGAGAGCATGAGTGTGGGAGGCTGGGCTGTGGAGAGCTTGCTGGCCTGCAGCATGAGAAAGGCTGCAGGGTTTTTTGGACTTTTTCCACTCGTGTTATTTTCCTGCTTGCACTTTTCATTGTGTTCATTCTCAAATCATTCCCCCTCCTGGCTTTTATTGACTTGCACATAAGCTGTTATTTTCAGTATCCCTAAAACATGTTTGAAATGTGTGTAGTTATCTGATCTTTCCTGAAGCTTGAGTTGATTTTTTTTTTCCCCCTTCTGTAATGGCTAAGGGTTCCCAGCTAATGCTGTTCTTCACTAGAATACAGGTGCTTCTGAGCACCGTGTTCTGCAAAGGGTTTGGGCTAACTGTAACATTTCCTAATTTGGTATTGGTTTTATTCCTATATAACACCTTGATGGCCCAAGTTGAAAATTGTTTATGATTATTGATAGGAAGCTATGGTCTGTATACAAAAATGATATTGTAGAGTGATTCATACTTCCAGTTTGGAGATGCAGAGCTCAATTAGTCTATGCTGGGTGAATAATGCTTGGTGGATTTTTGTAATCTATTTCTAGAAATAAGAAAAACTGAATGAAAAACTGCAGTCTGAATGTGTGAATAGCCTTGCATGACAAATGTAGCATGTCAGTTCCCCAGGTAGGATTTCCAGCAGCGTAAAACCTAGTAGTAGGCAATGGCAAAAAGCACATTAAGCTGTGCCTCAGTAGAGTTAGAATAGACTCCAAGAATATGAATTAAAACTGATGCTATCACTGCTTTTTTCCTTGCCTTGATCTCTGACAGTTTCATGTCCTCTTAGGGAAACGGAATGAAGTATTTTAGTCAACAAAAGATTTTGAATGCTGTTCTCAGAAGAAAGTCTGCATTTTGTGGAATATGTTATATATTAAAAAAAATCTGTTTGATGTAGCTATTTGCCTGTTGAAAAATTTTAACATCAACTGGACAGTATTTTAGCAAAAGATGCTGAAATAGGATGCATGCTGAAATCTAGATGAAGTTCAGTAACAGGGAGAGTCTGTATAGCTGTTTGCAATCAGCTATAATGCATTTTTTTTCTTCAAACCCTAAACTGGAGGAAAAATATCTTTTATTTTTAATCTGCTAATTGGCATAGCTGGCTGATCAAATATAGATATAAAACCAGTCCGTCTTGTTGAATACACTTTTAGTGGGGGATGCAAAGCCATTACTTATGAAATTTTCGGCTAGCGTTGACAAGTTGGAAGCATTATCCAGTTTACATGAATGCCAAGATACTTTTGCTGGAGGAAGATCTAAAGTATTGTTGATATATGGAAGTCAGCAAGAATAACTCATTCAGCAATAGCTTTTAAAGGGTTCCTTGGATGTCTTTTCAATAGATAGAGAAGAAATATGCATTTAAGTAAAAGTTATTGCTTCCATTCAGTCTGAACAACATTCAGCAACAGTTATAGCAGATAAATGTTCATATGGATTAGAAAAACTTTTCTACTACTGAAGAAAAACTGCTTATAAGCTGCATTTGTGAAGAAGTGCTAATATTAAGATATATACGAAACTGATTCAAAGCTGTCCATGCTGTCTGTCTTTAAAGCATTTCAATTCTACATTTCCTCAGCAATTAGTAGATTTCTTACCTGTTTTATGATCTGCTTCAGTATCTTACAAAAAAAAATTGCAGTGGTTAGAATGAAAACTTAAAAATAAGATGTGAGAATTTTTGTGTTCAGAAATATTTGAATGAATATGTGTCAGGAATATTGACTGCCACTATCATAGTTATTTTCTTTCAACATTAAAACATCAGGGAAAGCATTTGTAAGCTATGTAATCAGAATTCTGTAATGGCTGCAGGGAAAGGAGGAAGGCTCTGTAAATGTATTTAGACTTGGCAGTTATCCAACAGCAGACAACCTGAGAGGTTATGTTTTTACAGTGTGTATGTTGTGGGCTTTTTTTCTTAAATCATTGTATTTAACATTGCAAAGAAGAAATATCAGGCAGTGAGCTCTGAAAAGACCTTCATTTTGACAGAGCCAGCATGACCCGTGTTTCATAGTGCCCTTTATTAATGGTAGTGCATTTTAGCTTACTACTACAGAACATGTTTTCTAGCTGTCACGCATTTCTACCTACCTGTGGGAGCCTGCTTTGAATAAATGAAGGCCTTAAGGTGAAACAAATGTAAAATAAAGAGACCTGGATTATTAAAGCTAATAACAAAGCTACTTGGTGGCTGTTGGCTGTAGGTAGCTGTAATAATCTTTGCGAAAAGAATGCAAATGTGAATGGCATCCCTAAGTTAAATACAAAGCAGACTTCTTGCAAAGTCAAGAGAAGAAAAGATAACAGACTTGAGAGAGGTATTTTTCCTTTGGAAGTCCTGAGACACTTGGAAACTGGCAAAAATTATTTTTACTAATCTACAGAGATTAGAAACAGGCTTCTTGGGTTTTGTTTTAGTGAACCAGACTCTTCTGGACATGAGAGGCACAAGTTTTTGAAATGCTTCTCAGCAATAAGCTGTTCTCAAGGGGTTTATCTACCAGGAATGAGTGAGCCGTCTTCCTGACATCAGTGCCTTGCAGGATTTTTCAGCTTTATGTTCAAGGCATTTGTGGTGTTTTGTTTGTTTTTAAGGTACAACTATACTATGTAAATGTTTCAAGCTGTGTGCTGGTGTTTGTTTTTTGAGTATTGAAGGAAGGTAAATCAAGCACTTTGAAAGAGCTATGAATATCTTGGTGTGAAAGAAAGTCTTTACAAGACTGTTGTGCAGGGATTTAGACTGGCCACTTGCAGATGCTTCGTGTCAGGGCGATTTCTGAACAATCTGTGTTTATTGCTTTGCAACTGAGGAGCTGGGGCTAGGGGATTTTATTTTCTATTTATTTTAAGAGAATATCTCTGAATTTTTTCCTTTTTCTCTTTTTGGAGGTGGTGCATTGTCATAAATTAGGATCAACTTTGGCTAGTAGTGATTGAAATACAAGATTTCACTCATAGGAATCCAGGTAAAGCCTGAAGTTGCTTTTCAAAGAAGCTTATGAAATAAAAAAACTATTTAGCAATGAGAAGCGCAGGGCCCATAGTTAAGTCTTCACATATTACATTACTTCTACCATGAATTTTCATCTGAAGCTAAAATGCATAGTCTATTTCCATGAGGATAATTCAGTATCCTCAAAATCTGACTTGAGGGCTTTTATGTCTGCATATATTGTGCGAACTTCCAGTAAATGCCATTTGAGTAGTCAGTGGAATTGCTTTACATATATTTAAACTTCCTTAATCTGGTGAAAAGTTGTCAGCTGGTTTTGTTATATTAGTTGCGTATGAAATGAAGCATTATTCACTTTTACAAACAGATACGAAGAGACTCCTGAATTCCTCTTCTTTTAAAAAACGTTCTTTTCCTTTTTTTTTTTTTTTTTTTCTCCTCTCCCCCTGCATGATATTCAGAGTATTAAAAGTGTGTGTGTGGTGTATGTGGGTTTTTTTGTTTGTTTTTAATGATATGAACCTTTTAGCAGCGTAAATCTTCACTGTAGCATTAACCAAGTTTTCACCCCACGATGTTCCCTCTGCCTCTTGTCTTGGGTAAGAATCTTCTACTTTCCTAAAAGAGGGGACAAAGGCTCCAGACTCATCTGCTTGCCAAGCTAGTTGCTGGACTTTTCTATCTTGAACTTTATTTAAAAACACAGTAAGCTATGGAGGAGGATTTAAGGGATACTCCTAGAAACATTTAATTTTTGCAAGCGTGCAGATGTGAAAAATCTATTGAATAAGCTTAGTGTTGAGCATCAATATTAAAAACAAAGTAAAACCTTCACCTGCACTGTCCAACACAGGAGGAGGCAGATGGTTCTGCAGGTGCTTTGGTCAGGCTTGCTTCTTGAAAAATGCTTCATGCTATGCTGTTCTTGCACTGACTACTAAGAGCACTGAATTAGTAGAAATTGAGTGTCTGCATGCTTGCCAAAGTGAACTGGCTAGGAAAAAAACTTGCCATCTTGGTAGATTTTCCTTGGTACTGTTATTTTCATCCAATGGGAAACAGAAGGTGAAGAAATAAAATTCTTTTTGGCTTTTGGTTCTGACACATAATTATTACTTCTGTTACGTGTGAAGGCAGTCTGCTGAGGAAGCTTGCAAGTGGCTTTTTTTTTTCTTTTTTTTTGTTAATATATTTCTGATTCAAACTTTAGAAGGAAAAGACATGAACTCACTATGCGTAAACAGATTAATTCCTTCATTGTTTGCTGTCTTTCAACCGAATGCTAGATTGGTGTGGGGAGAAGAGGAATGTAGCAAAAAGTGAAAACAGCAATGGAAGGCAGAAATTAGAATGTTTATTTTAGGAACACTACTGCTTGATGTGTTTCTCTCTTCTGATATTACTCTTTCTTGAAGAGAAGATGTGATCATGCAAAAAATATCTACCATCTTCAAAGAACTTTCTCTCCTGAAGAGAAAACCATGCTGCAAATTTTCATGACTTGCAAACCCTGTGAAGAGAATTCCCAGTACAATTGCACTAACCTGTTAACTAATGGATAGAGGAAAATGCAGACCAGGCACTTAAGTTTTTATTTGTGTTTTTCTTAGAATGGTGTGTGTGTGCATGTGATGTGTTTTTTTTTTTTTTTTAATACAAAAATTCACAAAGGTTTTGGAAAGGTTTCTTCAAAGCCTGGAAAATTTGTGCATACCAGCTCCTTTGGCACATAAGAACGTGTGCATCTGAGAGACTGTAAGCATTTATCTGTTGTTATTCCTAATTCTAACAAACTTCTGGCATATGGTGTGACACTTGAGATTACTGCCATCAAGTTGCCTATCGGCCAATTTTGTGGTAGTCTTAACAGGAAAACTGTTAATGTGCTAAGAATTTGTAAAATCTACATAGAAGGATGGGTGTTATCTGAAGTGATTTCTCCAATATGTTCAGCAGGATGTCTGGTCAACAGTGTTGGCTAAGTAGCATCTGTACTGTTGAAATAGAAAGGGAAGCTTTGTGGCAATACATATAAATGGCACTTCTCACCAGCAGCCACATGGACTCAGCCTTGCAAAGTGACTAGTGGTAAGTCCTAGAGCTAGAACAGGGGTTACTGTACTTCCAGGTTGTAAGTTTTTTGACAAAATTCAAGCGAACTCTTAATTGGGTAGCTGAAATCTCTGCCTTCCTGTCTCCAGAATGAGAGACTGGACTGTAGTCTAGGCAGATAAAACCTAATGAATTCCCAGAGCTGGGAAGTGTAGTGGTTTTGAGATTCTATTTAATTTGGTGTGATTCAGATTTATTAGAAATAGCACTTGTAATAACAGACAGCCTGATCACGGCTTCAGGAGTAGGTACTTGCATTCTGGTCACACAGACGTGGTTGCATTACAGCCTAAGGTAGACTGAATAGCTCCTGTATCAGCAGACAACTCCTGAGTGCAAAGTTTTTCCTCCTTTTTTCTTTTTTCCCTTTTTTTTTTTTTTCCCCTCTTTCTTTAAAGGAAAAAAAACCTCAGAAGTATAATTGAAGTATATGCCTTAAGACCTTCCTGGATTAGGACTGCAGATCATGGTGTAGAGATAAAGGTGTGCATGTAAGAATTATGGAGAGAAAGGACACATCACACTAGACATATTAATAAACTATTAGCTAATATTTTTTTGCGAGAAGGCAAATATGCAGCATCATAACACTTCATTTTTCAATTTCAAGAGATTCTTTGTACACAAAATAAGAAATGAACCCATCAAAAACAGGTTCATGTTTTCTAAACAGTTTCCACTGAGGTTGTTGGACTTCATAACAGAGTGAGGTGGATCTCTTAGCAGGTATATCTGCAGAATCAGAGATGTCTTGCTTTGATGCCAACTGTTTCTTGGGGATGGATTGGAGGGGTAGAGGAAGAATGTGATTTTTTTCAATTGGCAATAAAAGCCAAATTCTGCCCCCTACATAGGATGTTAACAATTATTAAATTTCATTTTTTATGGAATTTATTGGTTTCTTACTAAAGACTCTGTGACATCAAACCCTGTGGTTTAATGTTCATATGAATGACATGTTCATATGTAGCATAGATTTAATATATAATCTTTATTTTCTAAAGCAGTATGTGATTTTACAGTAGCTGTAAAATAGATATGGTAGATTTTTATTTGAATTTGGTTTAGGTTTTAGAAGGAAGTCCTTTTGATTATAAACTTCTACAGAGGTTTCTTTTTTGCCACCTGAATATAGATGTGTTTGGCACTTGTGAAATAAATAAATAAATGCTTGCATTCTTCTTTGAGTCTTTCTTTTATGTTTTATTCTTGCCTATTTTTCTTAGCCTTTTTAGTGTGTTGGTGTTTTCTCTACAACCTTCTGTCTACCCTACAGCACTTCTAGCAGCAGATCTGTTTTCATAAATCACTTTGAGAGAAGCCAACACTCATAAGGAAAATATATGTTGATTTCTGCACTGTCCTGACATCACACTTAAAGTTAAAATAAAGGCCACAGTAAAATTCCACTGTGCTTCATATTATATTTGTTTTGTGCTCTATGGCTGTGCAATTTTTCTTTTAGAACAGAATATCGTTCTGATTTTAATGGACTTCTTTGCTTGTGAAATAAGATGCTAATGAAAAGAAGCACAACTAGGTTCCAGTCCTGAAATCCTTTCTCACTTTTTCGTAAAGACAGAGCATTCGCTGACGTCAGTGACAGTTTTGCCAGACTCAGAGCTGCAGGACTGGGCTGATAGTGTCTGACTTAATGAATTTCAAGTAGATTTCATTTCATGACCAGACAGGTCACTTTGGAGCTTCTTTCACAGCCAGTGGAAATGCTTTCTCTTATCGTGTTTTGTTTTTCATTTTGTTTTCATGCTTCTTTAAAGCTTTTTTCCCTGGGAGATGATGTTCTAACAAATGAACAGTGTGTCTCCTTTGAAAGGAATTACAAAAACATTGCAGGCTCTAAGTGCATTTTTGCATGAGTATTTGAAATGCAAAGCTTTAGTTCTTCCTGAAATATTTTTTTTTCTAACAGAACTGGAAAAGATCTTATTGCAAATTATTCTTTATAATAATTTGTATGGCTATTTGGTAGCTATGAGGTAAGATCTATCAGAGGGATTCCCCATGTCTTTGAATCTTCTTAATACCTCTGAGATCAACCCGAAAAGAGGGAATTCTCATCTAAGCCAAGGCGGAATTTGAGAGCTCTTATTAGGCAAGCAAAGATCACATTTTCTCTCTCTATTTTGTCTACAAATATTGCTGTTTATGGAAATAATAAATGCAGCCAGTGCTAACTTGAAATTGAGCTTTAACTTGTAGTATGAGACAGGAAAATGCTTGCTTTTAGTAGACTTAATATTTAGAATTTCTTACGATGGGTCTTCCCTCTTCCGCCCCCTTCTGTAAGTACCTCCAGGCTGTATTTGTATATGAAGCTTTTCACAAAGCTTTGCAAAATGACCTTATACTAAGGTTTCCTCTTGCTGAAGTCAAGCAATTCATTCACTATAGCTATTCTGCCACTGGCAGTTTCATAGATTATACTGCCTGCTAGTGTGAAACTGATGACTTGCCATGATATTTGGACTTGGGTTGTAATGAGGAGACTCTTTTTTGCTTGCACATGCAAGTGAAGAAAACAAATGTGTTATTCTTATTTAAATAGGTAGCATTTTTCTTCTAAACTTCACCTTCACACACACACACACACACACACACACACACACACACACACACACAGCAGCTTAGTATATGTATTATTTCGAGTAGTGTTGGCACAGAATTGAGTGCCAACCCAAAGTTGCTCCTCAACTTTGCCTTCACAAATATTTTAATATTTCTGTGAAGCTACTGCTAATGTGTAGGAGGTAGTTTTGCAGAACACATGTAAAGAGAGAGATTTATAAAAGCAAAACTTTCTGAATTAAACCCCATCAATTTTCAGGGAATTTGTCCCTGTCTTTTTGGCTTTAATGACCATCAGTTTAAGCTTGATGAAACTGTTTATTCTATGAGAAATACTTCTTTTTCCCATCATGGTTATAGGGATACTCATTCTGTGATAACACATTTCATGCTCAGTCTGATTCTGCTCAACTAATTTGCAAATCCTATTCCTGCTTTGTAAAGGGAATCACCTTCACGGTGACACCAGTGGAAGTGCCAATATTGATACTTTTTTGACTTTTCAGTGGTTAATTTTAGGTAAACAAATTTTTGTTGCTGTTAATAATGTTTAAGATCTTCCAAACTACCCTACCTACAAATACATCATTTATAACAGCCTGGATTTCCAGGTGGCTTTGCTAGAGTATGTGATGAGTGAGTGGCTGTATTACACTTCTTGAATACATTCCTACAGTATGTCGTGTGGCCTTATACTAATGAAAAATTTTGTTGAACAAGTGTGATAGGTATAATAGAAAGGTATACATTGGGAAGTGAAGAGATTTTCTTTCTCTTCCCCTGTTGAGGCTAGTACAGGAAGAAAAAAATCATTTTCACTGTCTGCATGGCACTGTCTTGCTAGAATACAAGTATTTTCTTTAAAGGCAGTAAACTTTAGAATGAGAGAAAATTCTATATATTGCTTTTTTTTAAATTACACCTGCCCTTCAAACAATGATGCAATGTGAATGCTTGAGTGGTTGCGTTTCAAAAGCCTCCTAGGTATCAATTCCTCTCTGCTTTGGCGTGTTACAATGGATATGTAACTTATTATTCTGAGTACTTCTGTATATTTTCTTTCTTACAAGGCAGTCTTGAACAAAGAAGGAGAATAAATCAAATGGCAATTGTATCTGTGTGTCTGAATTTTGGAACTATTTGTTTGAATTAAAGAGAATATAGCTGAAAACTGACTAATAAGCAAGCTCAGGTACATTTGTTCCTGAAAGTAAAGTCTGTTTTGCAATGGGCCACTTTATTTGTGGTGATGCCCTTAGTGCTGTTATTGCATGCAAAAATCTTGATAAAGTATTAGCTTTCATGGACCCCATACTCAACCAATATGCAATTTCAGGTTGGTAATTCGTTCTCTGGACTGTTTGAGCTGCTCCTTGTTACTGACAAAATCAGTGGTATTTATTGCAGTAGGGTTTTTTTGTTTGCTTGGGATTTTATTTTCCTGAAAATGTCCACATGTTAACAGAAAGCACTTTCTTTTCTTCTTCTGTTAACTTGTAGTATAGTAGTCCAAATGTTTACTAATAAGCCTTGATCTCAACAGAACCTTAAGGTATGCATCTGAATGCTATAGAAATGACCGGCAGGCTTTTCCAATGCTACCTGGTTTCAAAGTGCCAGTAACTTGCTGTCAGAACAACTTTCTGGCTAGAAGATTTGCTATATTCCTTACTAGCCCTGAAACTAGTAATGGAATTGGTGAAATCTATATTTCAAAATAAAGGGGAGAAATATCAGTATATGTATCTCTGTATTTGCTCCTATCCAGACTGATCAAAATAATCTGAAGTGGCTAGCAACAACAGCAGAGTGAATTTCGCTGTAGTATGGGTTATTAAATGCAGCGTGTGTGTGTCAGACTGACAATGTCATGTTCTGTCTGCATTGCCTGACCTCATTTGCTATAAGGCTAGGTCACATCTCTTACGGGGGGACAAGAGGGAGTTTTATAACTTGCTTCAGGGCAGATTGAAAATGGAAAGGTCCACTATGTCTTGCGCCAACTAGGTGCTTTAGAGCTGCGCTTGAAGAGGACTGCCTTCCTTTTGAAGTGTTGTCTAAGTAGTTATTGAAAGGTGTGCCCCTTCTGACAGCAAAATCTAGGCTACTTTTTGAGTGCTATTACATAGTTCATTAGTAAATCTTTGCAGTCCTTCTGTGGTGTAATGTATATGGTCCTCTAGAATAAATGAAGAAAACTGTATGTTATAAAAAATGACACATGGATATCTCCTGGCCTGATGTGTAATCTATTAAATCATTCATGCTTTGTAGAAGAACAGTTTGTTTGTGATGTTTTTTTTTTTTTTTTTTTCCCCTCTATGATAGTTCTGGAAACCTCATGTAACCTCTAAACTAAACTATGTCTAGAGAGTTCTTATGAGCTCTTGAGTTTTAATTTTATTCTTGATAAAGTTTCACTATGATATCTTAGGAGAAATGATAAATTCAACAAAATATTTCTGTTTTTCAGCCCTACATCTGCAAGCACAACTCATTTTAAATTTTGTTAGATGGTTTTATGAAGATGCCATCTTTTTCTGAAAGATGCCGCCACAGAGATAGGAAGTGTTTTATGTGCAAGCAAGGATTAATCCTTTCATCAAGTAATCTGGGTTAGAATGCTGCTGCTCCTTTTCAAATACCACTTTTTTTTTCTAGTAGATGTGGGATTTGGTGGTTTTTTTATTTGACCAAACCGGTAGCTCTGCGTGTTACATGGAATTGGAGAAATACCCAAGATACAGAAGGCAGTTTCTTCTGATTTTATCCCACTAACCAAGACATGGGTTCTACTAGAAATACATAGTGTGAGCCAGACACGTGGATTGTTGAGTTGAATAATGTCATCCTAATGTCTTAATAGCAAATACTAAACATGCTGAATTTGTATTCTGAAATTCCTAAGCACTTTCTAATGAAAAATAATGCAATGTCTGTAATAGACATTTAAAGCATTTTGTGTTGGAAAAAAATATTTCCAACTGATCTCTCAGTCTTTTAGTAACTAGTTAGCCATTTGAGAGGGATATCAATTTGAAGTGTGAGAATTTTGTGGCAGATCATCATATTCACTCTTCATATTAGCGAGGGAAAACAATTTCTGAACATAGACTTTGAGTAGGGAGGCTGTTGTCTTCAGGCTAATATTTCTACCAATGGGATTGCCAAGCAATTAAGTCTTACTACAAAATAACTCAAAGCTAGAATGAACAGCAAAAGCTACTTGGTAATAAAGAGTTTTCAGAAAAATAACCTAAACTGCTACTTATTGTTGATTTGAATTTGTGATAAAATTGTTAGAATAATAGTCTGCTTTCTAGATGCCATTGGGAGTTAAAAGTTGGAGTGTCTGGGACAGTAAAATCAGATGGATTAACTTACATACCTGACTCTCAGATGTATCTTATTTGTGGAAGGGAAGAGAGAGCATCTTTTTCTGCAGACAAGATGGTTTCTGACAGATTGCTAAACCCTAGGGAATTGATGAGAAAGCGATAAGATAGAGAAGAGAAGATGCTGTTTCTGGAAGTATTTTGCCAGAAGATTTTAATGGAGCAGGTGTACTTTTACTAAAAATGTATAAGATCAGATACATGCAGTCTTTTACCTCAGCCTTGATATTCTGCTTGTGTTCTTAAAACATGCTTGTAAATACACTCTTCCTTTTTTTTACTGTAATCTGACCCAGTGCTACACAAAAGTGATGAATTGCTAGTCAAGCTGTGCTACTAATTCTTGCAGATTTACTCTGAAGAAGGTATATCAAAACTGCATGCGGTTTATAATTACACATAAAATAATAAGTATTTCTAAGAGTGGATAAACTAAACACACAATTCCTCTGGAGCTTTGAAGTGCAGTAATATATGAAATCGAGAAGGCTTTTATGGTACTTCGAATAATTTGTCTTGTTTTATTGCTGATTTTGCTGTAATAATTCAGAATGATTCAAGTTTATTCACTGGTCCTGTGAGTAATACCTTGGAGGGAATCGAAATGAATGTTATGGTCTGTATTTTTTTTATTGAAACTGTTGTGTTTGTAAAAGCTGTAAATGATAGTGCCGAAAGTGCTTTCATATGAAGTAAGCATTATGTCTCCTGAACTTCCTACTTATGATCAAATTTGTGACCTGCAAAGTTTACCTAGTTGCACTAGCATCCCTTTCTAGGACTGGAATTATAGAAAGGCATAAAGACTCCCTTATGCAAATACACAGAAATACTTAATCATTGCTGAGGTAAATAGCTCTGATTCTCCTCTCCTACCTCTTAGGACTGTGCTAAACATACTGATTACTATTTTTCCTTAAGACATTTGAACTGGAAAGTATTGCTAGAGTAGAGCAGACCTAGCTCTGTATGAGATATATACAGGCAAAAATTGGCTTTTATATATATTGAGAGGAGGTTCAATCAACTTTTGCCTCTGTAGTTAGAAGTCATTTGTGATAGAACTGCTCTTTTTTTAATGCTTGCTTTTGCCTTTATTAACATTATTTAATTAAAATAATTTTGTGCAAGACTAACAGACAGAAGTGAGCATGAACAGGATTAAGGTAAACATTACATGATAAAAGAAGTGAACAGAGAGGCTAGAATTTTTCAATCATTTCTGCTTATAATTATCCCTTTGTCAGATGTCAGTGGACTAGACATGAGGATAAGGTCTAGAAACTATTGCTATTGCTGCGGTGGGGGGAACATTTTATCCTGGTGTTTTCCTCCTTGATCTCTGATCTCCTTTCTTACATAAACTTGCTCAGAAAGTGGTAAAAATGTTGTGGATTGGGTGATAAAGCAAGATACAACTGGAAAATTTTCATGCCCTTGTATGCATAAGATGGGGGACAGAAAAAAAACCCTTCCTCTTCCAGTAAACAACACTAGAGCACAGTTGGGTTAATTTAGAGATGGGCTAAAACTGTTTTTCCAGACTACAGGTACAGTAATGTATATGATGGGGGAATATACTTTCTAGCTATATAAAATTCTTTGGCAGAAGAGATAGTGATATGAAGACCAAAACTTCCTTTCCTTGTGCTGCACCACTTTGTAGTGAAGAGGAGGTTGCTTCATCCAAGCACATCTGTTTCTGCCCAGATTTCTTATTGGTCTTACCATCTCAAATTTTAAGTGTCTATTTCTTCCTTGTGTTCACAGTACCATCTATATTTCAAACAAATGGCCTTCACACTGCTTTCTAGTATGAAGCATGGCTTTTATTTACCTAATACGAATACTTTCCTGAATTTTACTGCTGCTTTTTCTTCCATTTATCAGAATTTATCTCTATGGTGTGGGCATTAATTTCCTTAGATTCTTGTTGCTAGGAGTTACTGGAGTTTGAAGTTCTCCTACACGGTTTATCCTGAGATAGAGGAAAGTACTGCTAAACTTTTTAAGGAATAACTGGAAACTGAGGAATTACTTATTCTAAAGACCATGCTCAGTCTTAAGTAATAGAACGGGATATTTGCTGAGGCTTGGAACTTTAAAAGCAACTTTTATACCTATAAACATGTGTATGCTAAAATACAAAGTCTGTATTTAGTTTAACTGGACTCCATGCATCTACTTTTGAAATGTGTATATTTAGAAATGCGATTCCTGCTTACTGAGGGTCTGAGTCTTATGATCTAAGGGTAGTCATGCAAGGATACTTGCTATGCTAGATGAGATTTTTTCCAAAGGGCTTTGGATTGTCTCTCTCTTTACGATGAGTTTCTCCTCTCAAATTTTTTGATTTTCCATAGCATCATATCTGGTCTGGATGTGGTATTAAAGCTGAACAAATAGGTGTAGCCTTTTCAGTAGTTTTTAGCTATTTTATATGCAGCAAGCAATCTAAACTATTTTACTGTCAAACTTCAAAAGGAGATTAGATAAAAGTTTTGCTACCATGCATGTCAGTTCAGGAAGAAAAGAGTCTACTTCCTTTTTTCTTTGGAGTTTTAAGCCTGCTCATGTTAGCTATTTATTTTCTGGAAGGTCATGGATTTTATTTTACCTTCTCACCTATTTGAAGCTTCAGTTAGTGTAATCTCTCTAAGAACAACAAGATAAAAGGCATTGCTATAAAGTATCAGCACAATCTAAAAGCTTCAAGGAATTCAATTATGTGTGTAATAAAGGGAAGACTAATATTACACTTTTCTGAGCCAGAAGTGAGGAGTTTCATGGTATATTTTGAGTATTTCTTGGCATAGTATGTTGTTTAGTGCTTTTCAGATGTTTCACTTCTGAACCTTAATCACATCAATCCTGATTAGACATATCTTAACGGAAAATGTAAGAGCATCATTTAAGAGCCCCTTGTCTGGGGCATGTCTGGAAAAAGGAATGTCGCAACAGAAAAATCTCCTGCTTTTAGGCAGACTGGGTGGGAGATCTGGGTTCATGGAAAGGAATAGCAAAATATATCCTTCTCTATGCACACTTACAAAACACTCAATGACATGAGTTCTAGTTTTTCCTGTTGATAGTTCTGCACTGTGTGTGGTTGTAGTGTCTTTTAAGCTTGTTCCCAAATTTTCACTTTTTTTTGTAAATAGATGTTTCCAGTTTTCTTTTGGGAATTTAAAGGGTTTTTTATATTTGAAACTCTTAGTTTGGAGAATGGGAGGGAATACTACCAGAGTAGACTGTCATAGGAAAAGCATCTTGGCCTGCCTGTTTACAAAGACATGATGTTAATCAGTGACTTTGTTTTCTGTAGGACTTCTGTTTTGATGTTGTGTGTGTATTATCTGTAAATGTCAATTTAAAGAGTGCTTAGAAATATTGAATGTGAGTAGAGAGGGCAGTGTACCCTTGTGAACTCATGTCATAAAGCCAAAGTTGTGGTATGCCTCTACTGCCCCTAAAGATGAAGATGATTAAAGATTTAATCAACCAGTGACTTAAACTCATCTAATATGCTTCTTTCACCAGGGTGAAATCCTGCCTTCATATATTATAATGTATGAGCTAATTGCTGACAAATGTTTCCCTTTGTTTATTTTGATCTGTCTTTATTCAGTAACTATTTTTCAGCGTTACCTTATAGTTAAATACAAAGAGTTCTAGCAGGGGAAGTTGAATAGAGAAATTTCTTTTGATACCAGACTTATACAACACTGGACTTTGCTTTAGATGTTTCTCTTTGATTAGCAGTAGCAGGATACATACTTCATGGACTTTGCCCAGTGCAATCTTAACATTCAGCATAGTAAACATGTAACTATTCCTGGCTCCTACAGTATTCAAACATGAATTTTAATGTTACCAAATTGAAGTTTGCAAATGAAAATATCGTCATAAGGAAATAGGAAACTTGTTTTGGCCTCACTTTCTGCAAATCACATTACCAGAAGAGCCCCACTGCATTACTAGTTCACTGTCCTGCCAGAGTCATCAAAGTTGATTGGTTATGCTCCCAAGGGAAAGGGAATTAGCTTGCATCTAAGATGGTCTGGTGGCAGTCTGTCAGATCTCAAAATTCAAACCTGCAAAAACAAAAAATTGTTCTTCTCTTCTTGGAAAAATCAAGACACAGCAAGCACATATTAGAAATGAAATTGCATGTATTTTGTTAGCAGAACCTACACAAGTTCAACAAAACTCAGCTGTCTTTCTGGAACATTTCATAGGGCAGAAGCACAAAAACAGAAAAATATCAAGTTATAATTATTGCATTATACTAATTGTATGGTAATCAAGTAGCTAAAATTTCTGTAGTACTATCAGATGTTATCTACATATTACTGAAGAGATAATCTATATATGTTAACTGGTGGACTAAAGTATTCTAAATCAAAGCTCTATTAGAGAGAGAGAAATGTTTATAACGGATCATTTTGTGTGTGTTCTCTGGAATAAAAATTTAATTTGATCTTTTACTGATTTCATAATGTGAAAGAGCAGAGTAGGGGTAGAACGGAAAGTGGGGTACAAAAGTTGGGGATCTTACTGCCCAGGCAGTGTCTGTTAATCTGACGACCTGTGATCAAAAATTTAGAATATATATGAGAAACTAAGGCATTTTTGTATTCATAGTTTACCCTTTGCTCCCTCTGCTAATGTCCATCTTTGTGGCAAGTACAGCTGACTTTAGGCATATTCTTCTGGTTTTCTTTATCTGTCTTTTGTTTTCAGCAACATTTGGGAAGAGAAAGTCTGGCAAGTCTGCCCTTGTTTTTCTGTTAGCTATTGAAGAGTTGTATGTGCATAAAATTGGTTGTCAGCCTGCAGCATACAGTACATGTGATAGAATCAGTCATTTAAATAATCTCCTCATTGTGATTCTGAAAGACTTAGAGCCTCCACTTTATACTACAAAGGGTAACCCTCCTTAGGATTTTGTCACATGGATGCTTTCCAAGCTAGAATCTCTTTTGCAAGAGTTTGGTGTAGATTAAGCTTTCTGAAGAATATCATGCTAGCCTCTGATCCAAAATATATTCAGCGAGTGATGTTTGAATATATGAATAATATCTGAAGCTGAGAAAATGCAAGATAGTCTTGCTCCTGTGCAGTGGTTTTTAGCCGAGTTGAAATCTGGAAGCCAAGTCTACTACTCTTTTAATCATAAAGTTTGCAAGTATTGCATGGGTAATCTACTGCATTGAGGGCTATTATTTTCAAAAACTCTGGGAAGTGTACAAATCACACTGATACAGGGTAAGAAGGAGAGAACAACTCTAACTCATGGAGTTGAAGAAAGCTACTGTAAGCAGCTGGCTGGAAAATTTGGCACTAATATCTGTAAACCCTGAGAACAGGTACCTGATGATGAAAACTTTAAGATGGAATTTAAATAATCCTGTTCCCTTTGCAAACAGCTTCCCTTAGTACAAATTTCAAAGAGGAAATTTGTGTCTGTTTGAGCCTTACAGGAACAGGGAACCAAGTGGAGACTTCACTTACGTTCTCAAAGTAGAGCTATGGCTTCATTGAGTTAGCTCAACTCTGGGATATCTTGTTTTACTGAGGCAGTATTCAGAAAAATCATACTCTTGAAACTCACACAAGCTCCAGGAGATCTCTAGGGAAAGACCACTTGCCCTTTTGTTACACTGGTGATCAGTTTGTGCTTAAAGAAGCTTGTGTATCATTGCTAATCGTTTATCCCTCTGTCATGGAAAAATGTGTTTTCATTGGTGCCTTAAGCTTCCAGAAGATAACTGTCCAAATCAGTGGGCAGACGCTTGAAACCAGATGCTACCATCACTTCCCTAGTCAGGGAGTTCCAGCTGTAGAACAAACCCAGCTTGTTAGTTGGGCTTGTGATGCTGACTCAGACAACAGCAGATGGTACTTGGAGCTGGAATTGTTTCCCGTTTCTTCATATCAGTAAATCTAGGAAGACTTTTAATCAAGAGTTTGGTGTCAGTGCAATTTTGCTCTGGGAAATTGAAACTGAAGGACTTAAATGTGTGTGAGCTTCTTGTCTCTACTCCTATTTGTTAGGGTGGCAGTCAGCAAGACAGTGCAACACAGTTTTATGGAATATTAGCATAGTTTTGCCTAATCTTTCAGGTGGCTTTGGTTTCTTCCCTTAAGATTAAGGAGCTGTCTACTTCACCAGCTTTCAAGAAAAATACTATGTTGCTGTTTGTTCTTCTTGAACATGGGAATAAACAGGAAAAAAAATCTCACTTTGCAAAAGTTACCTGAAAAATAGAACTCAAAACTTTAATAGGCAAGTGCCCCTCTGAAATCTCAGCCTTATAATATCCCCGTAAGGTATAAGGGTTTTGTGTAGCACATCATTTGATTATTAAACAGGGTAGGGTATGAATATATGTTAAGTCATATTTTGTATTATTTTGTGATCATATTTTCAAAGGAAGTTTCTTTTGTTCATTTTTGCACTCCAACTACCCTTGAAAACTAGTGTGAAAATAATAGATTTTATGTTCAAGAAAAGTACAGGGTTTCCAACTTAAATATTTTGAGTTAGTTTGCAACTTGACCAAGTTCTGACATCTGCCCTTTTCATATAAGTTATATTCTTTGAACTCTTGATTCAAAATAATCAATTATTTACATTAGTCTAGAATGCAAGATATTTGAGAAAACATTGGTAAAACCAGTGAATAACTCAAGCTTGGTGGTGTTCTCTTATTCTACATGTAAGAGGTACTTTTAGACAGTGAGTCATAAAAACAGTAGCACAGAGGAAGCATTTCTACTCAGGTTTATTAAATCTATAGGCTTGGTAGCAAATGTGTTTGTAGGGGTCTTTCTGTAGTACTTAGAGATTCAAGGTTTGTGAGGCGAAGCCTTATCTCCTTTATCTCTCTAAAGAATTGTTGGGACAATGATCAAAAAGCTGCTTTTTACATTTTCTGAAAATGGATGAGGAGTTGATGATATGAAATGGGAAGTAGCATGAGGATTTGGGGGGTGCAGCTGCAAGCCTCAGGTTATTACAAACTGAGAAATTCAGAGAACATCAGTGACCAACTCACAGCTGAAAGATGCAGAGGTTATGAGAGGGAAAGTGAGCTAGAAGGAACTTGGGTGTGAATGCAAAGTAAAGGGATGATGGCAAAGGGATGCGGGTGCTGTAGCAGAGAGCAGCTGGAGCACCCAAGGGGGTTAGCAGGGGATGCTGCAGGAGTGACAGCAGCAGGGGAAGCCATGGGGTGTGGAAAAAGGCCAGGAGCCAAGCTGTGTGTGTGACTTGACATGTGTCTGCAGAGAAGGGGAAGAACAGAACATAAAATCAGTTCTGCAAGTAGATGCTTGCTCTGCGTCCAGTTTCTGGTCACATAGTTCTTAAAATGTCATTCTGCTTACTAACCTACCAATGACTATGTTTTTAAGGCAAATGGACATTAGAACTGTTTTCAAAAGTTTTGTTTCAGACTTGTAGTCTTCTGAACATAGTGTCAGCAACACAACTGTAAACACAGAGAAACATTAATCTTGGTAAGTCTTGTCCTGCACCTCTACCATGCTTTACTAGGTGTCTTTCATGTTTTGTTGTGTCAGGGATGCTAATGTGCAAGAAGACTAAATTTCATAAATTGAACTTCTGTGGCTTCATATTCTGTGGAATAATTCCTTCTCGGATTATGGTGCCGGTTGGCATACTGCATAGTACCCATACTTCTATCTACAGAAACCAGCTCTCCTTATGTGGTTGGTTTATGTGACTTTTTAAAGGCAGAAAATACACAGTAGTCTTGTCAGTGCCTATATTCTCCTTTGGTCTCATACTTTTTGTGGTATGAGACTAGTGAGTAAAAATGATACAATAGCGGTGGCGTTAGGGACATTAGGGAGCTGCTTTTTCACTTGAGTTGTCTTGAAAGAAATGTAGAGTTCCTGAATCGGATAAACAATGAATGTAAAACTCATTTGCCACAATATAGAAGGTGTTTTTTTAATATATTTTGGCTTCAGTATAGATTTTAGTGAAGCTTACTTATAGTTATTGGCAATTAGATTCAAGTGCAACATCTCAGTAATGTTTGTGTCCAAGAAATCATGTCCTCATCACCAGAATCACTGTATAAAAAAGATTCATGAGCAGGGAAAGCTGCTGTGCTTTCCACCAGTGGGCAGCAGTGAACTGATGTTGCTTTGACATTGACAGGGCTTCTCTTGGGTTCTTAGGCTCTGTTGTGTTTTGGTATCATGCCCTCTAATCTGGAGCCTCTTTGGACTTCCATTAGAAGCCATCGATGTTTTACCATAGGTTCATTAAACACGAATTTGAATGAATTAGGAACCTTATTTGAGAACCTTCCAAATAACTTTTGCTATAACACTTAATTCTTAGAGATTGCCATAATGAGACTTCAGTTCAAATAAAAACACTAGGTGTGACCCAATAATTTTTTTTTCTTTTCATAGTTAAGGACTTGTTACATATCTACTGAGAAAAATTAAATTCTGTAAATTCTGTAAAATTCTGTAGTTTCTGTTCTGCAGAAGAACCAAATGGATCAGCAGGCCAGATTAAAAGCAGTTTGTTATTTTTTTTCTCTTTTTTAACTTATTCAACAGACATTACAGGTTCCATATTGTGGGCCCTACCTATTATAAATTATAAAAGATGTAAATGGGGGGGAAAAGGAGCATTGAAAAGTTTGTGCTGTGATATTATGATATATTTTATATGTCCATTACTAATTTGGTTCCCTACAAGTGTTGTAAGAAGGCCTGTAATACGTACAGCATATGCGCATATGTAAAGACACTACGCAAGAATATGACCTGTAATAAAAATTCCTGGTATTTTAGATTGAGAATACTGGCGTTCTGCCTATTCTGAGGTATTGTCCTTCATGTACCGTCTGAAAGTCATACTGCAGAACTGAGCACAGATTAAAGACTGGGTAGTAGAAAAGGGATCATAGTATAAAATAAGCAAAATGCATATTAGAGTTCTGAGTGTGTCCCTTACCTCCCACCTCTTGGAAATGTATTCTGAAAGGAAATGAAGGAAGGTTAGGAATCTAGATTCAGGTGTTACAACTAAGTCAATATTTTGTTTTTTCAAATTTGATTGTGTTAATGTCTTTTACTGAATATTTTCTCTTCTGGAGAGCAATAAACATTTGCATTCTAACGTTCTTACATTATAAAATGCTGTTCTGTTTAGATCTGACAGCTCTAGAACATATGATCTGAATGTTAGACACTGTAGCAGTGAAATAGTAAACAGATGTGAGACCAGTGAGGTATTTAAGCATGTCTAAGAAGTGAAACTAGAATAAGTGGGTGACTAAAATTGCTTGAGTGACTTATCATTATTTATTATTATTATAGGACTTACAACTGTCCTATACTTGAATGTCTAAAACAATACATCTTCTAGATGCTAATAAAATCTTTGGATGTTGCTCTAAAGCAATGTCTGACACCCCTCTTGAGTTTCTTCCTGAATTAGTAATTCACTAGAAAATTCTTCTACTTATAAGTCGATACAGAGTGAGTAGAAACACCAGGATGAAGCATAATAATGTAACTTAAATTTTTCAAACTGCATGGGCAAAACAAAAGCTATTTCACCCATGGAAGAGGGCTTTCAGTCCATTGCTGAAACGCAGTTCTAAGAAGGTACTGATCTTCCAGTGTCCCTTGTGCTATTATGGTGGCATTGCATAGTGTGCCACTAAATTCCTGCTGGGAGGAATCTTTCTCTGTTCTCTATGGCTCAGGTGACTGATGCAAAGAGTGTGTGGGTAAATACATATCCCTTGCCTGAAGACTACAGGTGATATAATCTGCCTAGGAAAGCTTGCTAATATTTACAATATTACTTAAACACTTCTGGCATCTGTTTTTCCAGCTGCAACAAATTTGGTAAAATTATATGGTGCTTAAAGTGCAGAAAACAAATTTGTTCTAGCTGTAAAGATGTTTGTATCAGCTAATTTTGTGGCTGTGGATGGAATACATAATATCTTTAAGAGATGAAAGGGGTTAAATGGGTGAAAATATAGCTCTGCAGCTATATAGTTCATAACATTGATGATGGTACTTAATTCTGCTTGAGGAAAATTTAATGCAATCTGTACAGCTATTAAATGAAAATATTGCTCCGTTCACTCTTCAAGATCAAGCTCTTGAAGAGTGAACATACTGTGCGTCAACCAAAATTAGTATTAGAGTCCTTAGCAATTTCGTCTAGGTAGACAGCAGAAATAACTCTAAAGGCAATTGGTTAAATAGCATGAATCTAAACTTTGGAACACAAAGTTCCTGTGTAAACATAGGAAAGCTGAATATTCAATGCGATATTAATATAAACTAGTATTTTGCTTTAAAAACTAGTAGTTTTTTTAAAAAATCTCTATGAAAGTGTAGGTTTCATTGTTTCAAGCCAATTTTAGGTGGTTAGAGTGCTGCTTTTGGTTCACAAGCACGCTTGTTTCTTTTCCTCTTTTTGGTTAGCTTGCTGTTGCTGTCTCCTCGCTCCTTAGTGCTGAAGCCATTAAAACCTTAGTGGGAAACTTGATGTTTCCTTCTAGACCTAGTGACACCAACATTTTCTAATGAGAGGTTGGTACTAGAACAAAATCTTCTTTCTGTTCTTTAAAACAAAGTCTCATCTCAGCAGCCTAAAACTTCAAATGCAACTGTAAAGAAAAATATGGATTTCTGACAAAGCTGCTGAAGAAAGCCAACTTCTGAGCTTTCCAAAGTTGTTTGCTGTTTCTGTTTTTGAGAAAAGCAGTGTTCTGAAAATTGAGACTTTGACAAATTTTGTAGAAAGGAGTTTCTAATACTAATATCAAAAACTAAGGTGCACTTAATAGATATATCTAATGTTTCTACTAGATGTTTCTTTCGTTACTTCCCTGTAAACAGAGTTCCCATTTACAGTCTATGAGAATGTCTAAGAGATCAAAAACAAGATAGAAATTCCTGTGTGGAGAAAAGTTGCTGTTTTGAAAAACTTGAAATAATGAGGAACACTCATGTGCAAACATGGCATGAGTGCTAGGCTTTGTATTTCTTTGTATTTGTAATTCTTTGATGACTGGGCGGTGAGAAACCTTATGAAATTCAACAGAGACAAGTGCAAGATCCTGCACGTAGGGAGGGATAACCCCAGACACCAGTACAGGCTGGGGACCGACCTTCTGGAGAGCAGCTCTACAGAGAGGGACCTGGGTGTCATGGTGGACAACAAGTTGACCATGAGGCAGCAGTGTGCCCTTGTGGCCAAGAAGGCCAATGGGATCCTGAGGTGCATTAAGAAGAGCATCTCCAGCAGGTCCAGGGAGGTGATCCTGCCCCTCTACTCAGCCCTGGTGAGGCCACATCTGGAGTATTGTGTCCAGTTCTGGGCTCCACAGTACAAGAGGGATGTGGTGCTGCTGGAGAGAGTCCAGCGCAGGGCTACGAGGATGATCAGGTGCCTGGAACATCTGCCCTGTGAGGAGAGGCTGAGGGAGCTGGGCCTGTTCAGCTGGAGAAGAGAAGGCTGAGAGGGGACCTGAGCAGTGTCTAGAAGTACCTCAAGGGAGGCAGTGAGGAGGATGGTGCTGGGCTCTTTTCTGTGGTGGCCACTGACAGAACTGAAGGAAATGGCTGGAAACTGAAGCACCAAAAGTTCCACGTGAACTTAAGGAAAAATTTTTTTTAACAGTGAGGGTGCCAGAGCACTGGAACAGGCTGCCCAGAGAGCTTGTGGAGTCTCCTTCTCTGGAGATCTTCCAAATGCGCTTGGACGCAGTCCTGTGCCACGTGCTCTAGGTGACCCTGCGTGTGCAGGGGGGTTGGACTAGATGACCTCTAGAGGTCCCTTCCAACCTTAAGCATTCTGTGATTCTATGATTTGTAGGTTACAAGCTTTACAGAAACAAATCAATTTATTTGTCTTTTATATGGGAAATTTTACAGAATATTGTGAACTCTCTGTTCTTTTCTAAGTACATCTAAGCTCTGGTATTAGTTAAATATCTTATACAGATTTTATTTTTTGTTATTGCTTTTTCAGTATCTGTGCCTCTACAAAAAACACTACTCTGTGCTTGTAGAGAATAACTCACGTTCTTATCTAGCAGCCTTTAAAGGTGCATATCACTAGGTGTTGCAGTATTTCTTAACTTAGTAAAATCTTGACTCCTTACTACTATTGTTCAGTCATTAAAGGTAAAATGTTTGGGGCTGAGGTTGATTTGCTGAGCACTAGTGTGCAAACTTTTGTGATTTCTGATTCTGCCTTTTTTGTTCACCAAATACTGAACAAAAATTAACTCATTAGAGCCTGAATCTGTATTTCCTGTTACTTTTTTAAAGTCCATCTAATATTTGCAAATCATTTGGTATTATGTATAATAAGGTAATATTTTTACTTCCAATTAAACATTTTATAAGGCATTCATGTTATTAAGGATCTATTCTTATGAATAGCAATGTTATTTAAAAGTACATACAATAAACCCCTTTCTGATGTCCATTCTTTGCTCTTGCTTTGGGCAAAGTCAGCTTGCTTCACCAAATAAGCCTCCTCTTATTTGACAGTAGAGTCAACAATGACAACTGAACTTATTTGGTTAAATCCCTAGTGGTTCATTTGTAGATAAAAATGTCTTAAGGGATTTTTACAGGATTTGACTGCTTTTCCAGGATTTCCCAGAAGAGTTAAAACGAGGATCTGCAAGTGTGCTTACAAAAGCACAGGCAAGTTTGAAAAGCATGTGCTGGACGTTTGTTCTTGTCCATGTATGCCACATTATTTTCATAGATCAAGATTAAAAAATAATCTTCCCCTATTTAGCTACCTGATTTGACAAGCGCAGATCAACCTCCATTACATGCTGTAAATTCTATGTCATCGAGATGACAAAGCTTTTCAATTATGATTTGACTAATTCTCTTAACTAGTACAAAAATAAAAATTAGAAGAACTTAGAAGATAGTTTTTTGTCCTTATGTTTTATTCAATAAATTATAGTCGTAGCTTATTACTTTGCTTTATTCATCTACAGGTATCTTCTAAGGCTTACACAAAGCAAAATAATCGAAGTTTTTGGGGAATCTTAGTGGAACATGGCAGGTTCTATAGCAATGGTCTTCTATTATCAGGTAGATATTCATTCTCCTTTCAAAGTTTGAAAGAAAAAAAATGAAAATCTCTGGACATTTATTTCCATTTCTCATCTTCTAGATCAAAGTGTCTTCCTTGTGAAGGCACTTTTCTTTTTGAGTGCATTAACATATTGGACTTTGTATATTAATCTTTAGATACTCTATGGCTTTCCAACAGTTATTTTTCAACACTGTTCCCAAGAAGCTTACCAGAATAACGGCATCTCACAGAGTTTGTAGAAAGTTAAGTAGCATGTAAAGCACTTATTTGTTGTCTTTTCTGATCTGTTGATTTCAAATGAGTTCATTTAATGGAACAAGTATTTAGGTGTTTAATTTTAGAACATGAAAGTGTTTAAATAATTGACCAGATAACAAGGAACACTGAGTAGTTAGAATTTTTTAATTGGTGCTGAAGTTATTTTTACTGTAGTAGTAAAAAAAAAATGTTTTGTGTAATTAACTTTCTCTTCTGATTCTATGAAGTTATATTCAAATTGTATCGTCATTTACCCCTCATGCTCAGATGTGTGAAGTGTAATCTGGGAGGAAATAGGCATCTTCATCCTGACATTACTGACCAGTGTGAATAACTTTACCCTGTTGTGTTTGAACAGTACCTAAAAGTACTCTTATTTGCAGCTGTTTGCAGGAAAGGGGCTATAGCTAATAACTATGCTAATATCACTGAATGTGCTTAACAGACTTGCTTAGCTAATACACCAGGCTTAATACTGAAACTGTAGCAGTAGCCAATCTCTGAAAATGATTATGTAAGAAATTATAGTTTTATTAGGGAAGCATGTCTAAGATGGAAATTGGTGGATGCTGCTATGTTGGGGGGCTCTTGTATAACTGTTTATGCGCATAGCTCCAATCTGAGTTACAGAGATGCCCTTTAGATGCAGTGAAATCTCTGCAGCATTTATTGCCTTTCCTCCCCATTCCCAATTCTCATCTCTCCAGACCAGCAAACTGTCAGGAAAAGGGTATAGACACAGTGTTGTCCAGTGGAGAGGACATAAATGACACGCTGACACAAGGATCTTCTTTATAACACCACCACCTCTATCAAAGTACTCAGTGCCCTTTGTGATACTGTCCCCACTTTGTTTTGGTCACAAGTCTAATTTGTCTGCTAGCACAGAAAGGGAAAACACACCCGTTGTCTACAGAAAAAAATATGCAATGGTTTTGAGCTAAATATCCATCCTATATGTGATAGTGACTTCCCATGGTGTCATAATCTATTCATGTTTGCTAACGTTTAATTTTAAGGGTTTTGCTAAGTTTGCTAGTGTGATGGAACCAGGATGATCTTAAAGGTCTTTTCCAACCATAATGATTCTATGATTCTATACTGCAAAATGGCTATAAGCAAAAAGGAGCACAATAATAGAGACTTGTGTAATAAAGATAATGACAAATAAGAACACATTTATTGCTTTTTTGCTGCATACAAAACTTTTCACAGAAAAAAAGGGGAAAAGTTTGGGTACATGCTATTTAATGATAGAGTAGTTGCTATTTTTTCACTTCTCTCTATTTCTACAAATCTAAAGTACTAAAGGTTGCACTAGTGGAAATCAATTCAGGTGGGGTGCAACCAGGAGACCGGCAGTGATTCTCGGATTTTAAACGTTACAGACTTGAGAAAAATGGCAGTGTTTTTAGATGCCTGCCAAATTAAAATCTGAGAAGTTTAGACAGAGGAAGGCATTTTCATAGCGCTCTACAAATTTGGAATTTGATGACAGATGTGTCCTTTTCTGTATGTATGCAAGGAGTATCATGCTTGGCATAGGCTTCCCATCTTAAAAACAGTCCATTATTTAAACTATCTTCAGTCTGCATTCACTTGTGTTGCTGTCAAGTGTAATGTATTTTGCTTGGACAAGTGAATACCAGTTGAATATTTAATTTTCTATTAAGGTTGATTCATGATAAGAATGTGAAGTGAGCCTTACAATTTTCAATTATTACCATCAGTTAAATGAACTGACACTTTGTCACTAGAGTAAAATTAATGCTGTAATAATGTGACTGATAAATAGTTATGTTCTGCCAGGAACTTATGATTTAAAATCTTTGTAGCTATGATACTAAAAACTTACATTAGCTGGAATAAATTTTTATATGTCTGGAGAAAGTCTGTCTGGAGGAACAGGCTGTAATGTTTAGCTGTGGTTATTAAGAAAGTATCAGGATAATATCAGCATATGAAAAAATAGGCTATTTGGAAAACTGGTAACAAATATTTAATGTCTACCAGTTGTCTGTTGCTTAGAGCTTTTGAACAGTTCACTATGGCACTTCTGACTTTAAAAGCAAAATCCATGACAGAGTCCAGCCTCAAGATGAAGCTTTCAGCTTGTATGCATAGGGGTCTGCTTGGGCCAAATTTTCTTAAATGGAGAAAAAAAAATCTTAGTATCTTGCAATACATGTGAAGAAGAAATAAGAAAATTGAGATGAGAAAGGAGGAGAAAAAAAATACTATTTAAGTTTCCTGGAGAATGTAAGGAGCTTCATTTGGAGGAATAGAGAAGAGGGATTAAATGTAGGTTTATAGATCCCTTGTCTTGCAATCTGGCATTTGTGGTGGGCCAGTGCTAAGCCTGTTGCTTATAATGAAGTAAATCTAAAGAGAATCATAATTTTAAAGGTAACATTTAATGTTACAACCCTTGCTAGTTGCACTTATTTTATCTGAGAAGGTGATATAGACTATTATTACCTGTAGCTGGCTGTGAGTCCACTCCAGCTGTTATTTGGGGGGCATTTGCTGTGAGCTGGTTTTGTGGGCTCGTGGTTACCACTTCTTGGTGTGGATTGCATCCCTCCAAAAGAGTGAGGTCTTGTACTTGTGCCAACAAGTTATGCAAAGAGGCAAGGGAAAAGATGAATCCAGTAGAGGTTATTCCTGCACTAGGGCAGCCACATCAAAATAATGACAGTAATTTTTAAAATTACTGGAAGTTATTTGCACCCGTGTTTTTTTAGACTGCAGGTGAATATAAAATAGCAGCTCCTGCCACCCTATTCTAACCGCCCAGCAATCGACACTGTGGCATGAATGTGCCTCTGCCTATGTGGTAATGTCATCTGGGGCTAAGGACATAAAACCTGCTGCAGAGACAGGTGGGGCACTTAGCTCCTTATTATCACAATGGTTTTCTGATGTATAGATATTAATCATTATTCCTTGTGGAATAATGCAAAAGTGAAGGAAGAAAACAGCCCTAGAAGTATTTCGTCCTTGGTTTTAGCAGTCTTGGTTTTTGCATTTTCTTCTTGCAGAGAAAATATGTTATGTTTTATCTTGAGATGCTCCAAGATCAAATGGAATCTGTGTAATTTCCTATACGGTTAGATGCCACAGGTTGGTAGTCTATATTCCTTTGGGGATATAGCTGTAGCCCAAATAGCCTGGAGTTCACCTCACTATGAGAATCATTAGTTTGTGATTCAGACTTTTGTCTTAACACACTTTGTCTTGAAAATATTTGAATACTGTAATATGTCTTGTCAATTCAGCAGTGATAATTTGTCAATTAATGTGGTTTGTTTTCTCTAAATAATAATTTGAATTCAAATTCTGTTCTCTCTCTCTCAAACATGATTGATTGTTAACAACCTGCTACTCTGTTCTGCTCTGCATACTAGTCTTATTTCAAAATCTCTACTGGGCAAATGTAAATATCTTCTCTAGAAAAATGTTTACCTGTGTATCTTGCTGTATTTGAATAGGGAAAGATAAAGGATTTGAAGCGTTTTATTACTGTCTTTGCTGTTAGTAATTCTCAGGAGTTTTGCTAGTACTGCCTTTCTCTCCATATCAAATTTGGAGAGTCGATTCCGGCCTGCTTCTCTAGCCTTCCCTTTGCTGTAGAAATTGAGAAACTTTTCATCTTTGCAAAGTTTTGTTTGGCCAGTTTTCTTTTAGGCCAGAAGTCCTTCCTGGTTTGGCTTCATGCCCCTCTCCAATGTTAGGGGATGAGAGTAATTGGGACTGGGCACATAACTGGAGGCAGTTGAAGCTGAGGTTGCTTCAGGGATACTTGGGATTACATTTATCAGTTGGGATTCAGGGATTAAAGTGAGAAACCTCACTATGGATAGCTGGTGATGCCAAAGAGATGTATCTGTCCTTTCTTCTATGATAAGAATTCAACTCTTAAGTTTTGCTGCTTATTGGCTTGTGTGCCCTTTCCCTTGCCATATTCTGAGAATGCACCAACTTTCAGCATGGACATTTGGCAGTTTTCCTTTTGGAGAACAGGTGTGGACTTAAAGTAGAATCTAAAAATACCTAAGGACCTGAGTTTAGTTAAGACTTTTAAAAGTATTTACACAATCTACTAATTAAAAAAACACAACAGTCCACTTCTAGGGTGACAGTTGATTAACCTCATCGGGATGATTTATATCTTTTTTAAAAAAAAAAAAAAAAAGCATAACGTGCATTTGATCAAACAGCTTTCAAGCGCCTTGTCATTTGAAATAAGCTACAGATTTTTGAGCTGTAAACCTTGTGAATGGGGGAGGTATTTATACTTTTTGATCATGGGGGCCCATGCCACCGTTGTCAGGCTCTCGGAGGATGAGACTCGATGCTGTGTTTGCCAGGTGCATGAGGGAAGAGAAGGTCTCTGTGCTGCAGCAGGTATGCTGAGACCATGGCCTCATCCTGTGGAAAATTTTTAAATGACAATGAGCATGAGTGAAGTTGGATCCATCCCACTGAGCACCCCCTCAAATATTCTATGTCCTGACGTTGAAATGGCAAGTTTGATATTAGTGATGAAACCTTGTATGTATCCTGCAGAGAGGCAGCATGTCTTCTTGAGGAACAGTATTAAAACATGTGGCACTGTAAATTTCAAATACCTTTTTAGGAGAGATGTCATTTTCCCAAGCATTTTTGATGTGTACCTAATTCCTTCGTTGTAGAGGCAGTATTCTTGCTTAGAAATCATCTCTTCCTGGTCTCTTCACCTTCAGTGGATGATTAAGAGCCAGCCTATTATTGAAAAAACTAGGTATCCCCATACTGTAGTCGCTATTGTTCTTCTCTAGCTTTATGCTCTTCTTTACACGCACAGTAACACAGTGGTAACAAAATTACATGGAATAGTGTTGCCCTGAGGAAGTGAATTCAGCTTGACAGTATAAACTGTCTGGAAATGCCTGTAGTTTTCTCATCTGTGTAAATAGTCTATCTTAGAACCAGTTCACTGTAATCACCTCTTTAAAAAAAAATGCTAGAAATTATGTACCTGTGCTACACTTGCTGTCCAGTAATTAACCCTGGAAATAAGTTCAGTGAAAAGATGAAGTTTTTACCATCGTGATCTCATGATAAGCTTCAAATCTAAACAAGTAAATAATATAGTTTAAGGAATTTCTTATTACATGCTACCTTGGATTTGTAAAAATATAACTTTAATTGAATTTATTTCCCTACAATTATTTCCAAACCTCTGATGAGTTGGTTATTACTCTCAAATTCTACATAATTTACAAATTTCACTTTTATGTTTAGCAACTCTTTGCACCAATGTTTTATCCTGTGAGTACTATAAGTAAAAATTCTTTTCCTTGTCAGAGCTTTAACTGTCAGAGTGTTAAGTGTCTTATCAAAGGTTGTGTTCTAGCCTGTCTCTAATTGGAGAGAAGTACAGAAGGTTAATTTACCAGAAAGATGACGTTAGACTGTGAAGAATCAAGTAAACTGAGCAATTTCAGTCTCTCTCCACTATTTGACTAACTTGCAGTAGCAACTCAATTTTTAAATAAGTAAAAATTTGGATGAGGTGGATTCATCCAGTCTTCCATATACATAAAGTTCAGTAGAAGCAGACACTTGGAGCATATATGTGTTTTTCCTGCTTCTGTGTTTTTCCTGTTTGGATAAGAGGATTCAGGTGAAATGGTGTCTTGCAGCACACTAAAGAGCATAGTTGGAAATCCATTCAGGAGGAGGAGAAGGCTGGGAATGGTCAGTTGTGCTTCTGAACTGCAGAATGTAAATTTTTAAGCTATCATAGCTATTAGTTACTATAAGCTTAAATGGCTGATATTGAAAGCAAAGTAGCTATTGATGACTTTAGACAGCAAAAATGAACACAGAAGTTCCTGCTGTGAGTATATTATACAGGCTTCTCTGGGCAAATATTTGAAAATCTTCTGGAACATCTGATCGGCAGTACTGCTGGACATAGGTCCTCACGCTCTAGACATCCTGTGACTTGATTTGACTTGACAGTTACTGGTTCCGTTGTATGATTTTGATACTATATGACACAACCATGTTTTTGTTCAATATGACCTTTCCAGTTACTTTTGTCCATCTGTGTGCCTTTTTGTTTTGTTTTCCCCTCTGCGTGTTAGTTTAAAGGAGCTGCATGGTGCTGCTTGTCTGTGCCATTCGGCGTTGCAAAAAGCAACCCCTTGGCCTTCACTGTGGAGTCCTCTAGTCGGTCCCTGTGTGACTTAATTTTTTGTTGCTACATTGATCCCTTGAATAACATTGTGGTGTTTGCATTGCTAGCTTGACTGTTTGTTTTTCTTGTGCTACAAATAGTGATGCAAATACTGTGGGTTTCCAAATCCAGCAGCCCAACAGGGCACCTGTGTTCCCAAGCTATGCAAGCAATTGAGAACTGTGTGGGCCTTTTTTGGAGGTGTTAATCAGTTCTGAACCCGCCCTTAGCTCAAATGGGTCTCAATTCCACTTCTGGCTTGTCCTCTTCTCCATCTCCTACTTCAGTTTACAGTGCGCCCTTCCAAAAATTATTTTAGATGCAGCCATCCTGGTTTGTCACCTTTTCTAGTTAAAAGTTGATAAAGGAGTGGATAAACTTAAAGTTAACAATAGTAAAGTTAAGGTTAGATAACATACTGGGTTGTGAAGTTTGTAAGAGGCACCTATTTATGTGAAATTTTAAGATCATGGCTTGTTCTCCTGATGGGCAGTCTCATGGAGAAGTATTAAGAGAATAAGTGTAAACTAGATAAAACATTTGTGTTCTTTTAATCTCCATTGTCCTTGCTAAGTCTTGATTTGTAAGTTATTGGTGTAAGTGTACTGAAATGAAACTGTACCTTAGAGTGGACTGTAAAAGCAAGCTAAAATCAATCTTATTTCACTCAGCTGCAGATTATCGGAACTTTTCAGAAAATTTGCCTGTGAAAATTTGTGTGTCATAAATATTGATCTTGAGGTCCAACAATTTCTTCAGTGCTATTGAGAGAAAAAAAAATCCCTTTTGGTTAAAACTTCATATGCTTCACTGTACACTAATTTCAGGATTACCATTTTTAAAGAACACTTCTGTGCTGATCTAAATTTGGAAAATGTTCATGGGCACAGGGGAAACTTCTCTCTCTTTCTCCACCCATGCAAAGCAGCATGAATGTTTTATTAGAGTTAAATTTGGGGTAATTTATATCCCAGCACCTATGTAATAAAGCAACCTATGCTGATCTATTTTTTCTTATGACAAAAGTGCCTGGTATATTCTGGTAAGAACTGAATTTTCTGACTCTTTTTCTTTTGTTTTCTCTCTCTCTCTCTCTTTTTTTTTTTTTTTTCTTCTTACAAGAAAGAAATATTTTTTCCTTACAACTCCTTTACAATGATGATACATATGAGAGAGGTTTTAGTCATTAAAAAAAGTTTTATGAAAAGAAAAAGAACAACCAAAAAAAACCAAAAGTATAGTTTCCAGAAGAGAATTTTGGAAGTAGTCCTAGAATTTATTGTCATTTTACTCATTCTTTTATCAGTCTGTTTGCTCATATTTTAAATACTTTTCTGAAATTGTCCATAGTGAATGTATCCCTCCACTCCCTGGCGGATGTATTTACCATGTCAGTAAACAAAGTAGTGTAGACTTCAAAGATGAGTAAATATTTGGTTCAGAGGTTTGGACTCTGCAGGTTTAACAGCTGCCTTTGCAAGATAATCCACCAAATGCGAAGTTATAAATAATATATGTTTTATATTCCCCCAGGCACTCACTCACAGGTGTTTTGTCCAAGTATGTTGCCTATCTAATACGCACTGCAAGATTCCTGCAGTAGATTCTCTTTAGTATATAGTGCTTAAACTGAAAATATTCAACAGATAATCATTTCATATTAGGATATATTTTCACTGATTGGAAAAGAGTTTACAGACTTTGAATATTCAAAATATTCAAAAACAAGAGGTTCATCAGAATTTGATTTTTGAGTGCAAGATTACTTCTGAGTTGTAAATCCTGTGAGATTAGACTGTTTGAGGTTAGCTGATCTTTGCAAATGCTGGTAGTTCATGGAGAGAGTCATCCATTTTAACATCCACATGTTTCTGTGTGGCTGCTGAGGCAGCCACAGGAGGCCAGAGTCAGTTTGCAAGCAGTTTGGTATCACTGAAAAGCAGAATCACCAGAGTAGAATGAAACTACAAAAGAGAAAGGAAAAGTGATGGATGCAATAGGACCACAAGGATTTATGCAAGTGAGGCTAATCTGTGCATTACTATTTTGATGGGTTTGGAATCAGCGTGTGATGAATGAATCAGATCACTAGCAAGTAGGTGCAGAGAGGGAGGGAGTTGCGTTTCAGGAGATAAACTGGTGGTTATTAATCACTGACCACAGAAATAAAAATATCCTGCCAAAAATGTAATCTGTGCTTCTGTTGTGAACAATAATGTTTCAAGTGTTTGTGTCAAAAATATCTGAAATGTTAATTTGAAAAACATTTTTTGGAACTATATAGAGATACCCTTCATAGATGTGAGCAGGAAAAAAAAAGATATATGCTCTGGACAGCTCTTGAATTTTCCTGTCATATCTACTATTGACAAAGATAATTAATTTTTAAAGCAGTCAAGTTAGGCTCAAGATTATGTTTTAAGAGTAAGTATCATTGTCAGCAACAATAGCAGAATATAAAAATACTTTTTCAGAACAGTGTTTCAAGCAACATGAAAAATGTTCTGAGCAATAGCAATTAATGTTACCAAGTAGTAAATGCAAATTGTTTCTATGGTAATGCATCTTAGACTATGTGGTATGTGAAAAGAGGTATTTGAGGGATTTTGTTGTTGTTGTTGTTAGAGCTGCAGTAGTGGAAGTGGGCACTGGACTCTCATTTTACTGCATATCATATTTGAATTTGTTTATAAATTTTGCATGATACAATTGAGCATAAAAAGATATCTTCATGAGATTCATTTAAATGGAAATTCTCTTTTGAATAACAATGAGATGTATTTTTTTTCCTCAAAACAACTAAGTTAGACACACAGCTAACTTAAGATGGTGGAAATGTTTGAAGGAGTCCTTACCTGAAGGCCATTATATGTGCCAGTAGCCTCCTGAGGGAAAATACTCAAATACTCTCCAAAAAGCGGTAAAAGATTAATTCACGATATAATAATATACAGTAATACATTCTACATCTAGTGTTTATCTTGATTCTCATTTCTCAAGTTACTATATTTAAGCTCTGCCATGGAATGAATGCTTAAGCATTAAATCTGAAATTTTTGGTTGTCCTCCCAGTTTTTTGATTGTTTTCTAAAAATGAGAAATGTGGGTAGTCTAGGAGAGGAGCCCCTGGCTTTCTGTATTAATAGGTATACAAAAGAGACTTCTGATGCTGACTGCAAGAAAAATGGCCAAGAGTCTAACAAGCAGCTTCAGAGCCAGATTCTTCAGGTTTCTGTTGTCTAAAATTTTATGGTATTTCTAAAAATGTATTCAGTTTCTCAGCGTTTGGTATAAAAAGTAATGAATTTTTATTAAAAGCAGTGAATTTTCACTCTTTATCATCAAATGTGGATCTGTTTAATTTACCCACCTGACCAAAACAGGGCTCTAAAATGTGTATTTAATCTAAATATTGTATCAGTAATCAGAATCTTCTTTTCAGTGTTTTCCCCTTACTGGAGATAAGCTTTTTTGAGAGACTTAGTATGCAAGGACTGTTTCATACTTGGTCAATTATATTAACCTTAAGTTTTATTTAGTATTAAACTCATGTTCAAAATTAAAACATTAATTTTAAATATAAAATTCAAGAATTAATTTTTTTGGTGGGTTATGCCTTTGTGATTGTTTTTCTTTTGGCTAGCTCACGTTGTTTTTGAAATATGTGGTTAAGCCATGGCCTTTGACATCAAGGTAGAAATGAAATTATCTTCATACAAAATCATGTAGGAATAAGCTTTAAAAATGTGATTCACACAAAATACCTCCACAGAATTTTTACCAGCACGATAGACTAAACCGTCTGAGTCCTTGAGGCTCTATGGAAGAAGCTTTTGCTCCTCTGTGACAGTTATTCAAAACATAGCTCGAGGAGGCCAGCATTTGCAGTTGGACAAGTAGACCATGACAGTTCTTCCCTGAGGTTTAAATATGCAATACTGACATGAATACAAAATCCGTTGTTATTGCTGTGTTGGTTTGAACACTGGCCTACTCTTTATCCCTTAGATTGACAAACACCACCCCCGTGCTTTTATTTTACATTATATCCTCTTGGATATCGTTACTTAATTAGAAGCTCCTTTTGACCACAGTGGGAAGGAAGAGTATGTACATTTCTCAAAGCAGAAGAGATTATTAAACTCTAAGTGGAAGGAATTAAGACACAGGAACCCAAATTTAATCTTGGTGGATGCTCCATCCACTCTTCCTCTCTCTCGGTCTTGCCCTGAACGTCTTTTTGACTAGGACTGTCAGAGGCAAAGCACAATGGCAGTTTGGATTTTGCTGCAGTTTTCCTTAACTAACCAGCAATGTCATATTTAATTTTCTACTGCTGGTGGTAGAGACCATCTCTGTGTAGTAGTCTAGGACCTTGATTAGGTCTTTTTGAGAGCTGATGTTTATTCCTGTTAGTATTTAGAGGATAATGAGTCTAGGAAATGCAGGAAGATTTGAGTCAGTAGGGGAACTTAAATTGTATCCTATCTTTATAATGGTTTGTGACATTTAATACTGTGATATTTTCATAGTTCAGTAACATGGACTTTACATTAAATTTGCCAAACTTTATTTGTCAAATCAGAATTTCCATCTATAGATATATTTGAAATCACATCCTGGATTTATTCCTTCAGTGTTATGCAGCTGCCTTTAAAAATATATATATTAAAAATATAAACTTGAAGTTGTACTGTCTATGCTTAAAGATAAGCCTAGGCTCTGAAGAGCTTCTGAAAAGGAGTCTGTCTTGATTCATTTTAACTAAAATATTTTTAATAATAGAGGTTAGCTTGATGGGCATAATCGTAGAAAAGAGGAACAATGAAATACACTAGGTATTGAAGATTACCTTGCTGTTTGAAATACCTCCCGTGTATGTGTAGTTTCTGCAAGTCCATGACAAATTGTGGGGTGTATATGAGAATCGAGTGCTTTCACAGAATATTTAGGTTTTTTGATCTGTATAGATAATTAAAATACCCAGAAACACTTGAAAGAGGTGGACTTTTTTTTTTCCTCAAAAAAAATTGTGTAATTGTCAGATAGGTTGTATTTGCATGAAACGCTGTATTTATGCACGAAGTTCTAAAGGGCGTGGTCATTTGGTTACCAGAAGTCTTCATTGAATGTTTTGATGTCCCTTAACCTTTTGTTGCAAAGAATTTGACCTATTCTACTGTCTACTGACCTTGTTTCACGTGTGTGTGTGGTTTTTTGTTTTTTTTTTTTGGTCTGTTCATTCTCTTGGACATTATTTTCCTAAGCACATTCAGTAATAGATGCATATTTCTCCTCTGCAGCCTCACTTCAAATTTCTACCTTGATCAGCAAGTTACCTTTTTTGTGGAGTCAGAGAGGCACATGCAATGTTTTGCAGCCCATTGGAGCATAGTCAGTTGTCAAACAAGTGACTTGTGTTTTGTGCCACAAAACAGGACTGGTTCTTCTTGATCGTGGGGTTGTACACTTTTTTTTCTGCTTCTTCTGGCTGCAGTCATTAGTTCATAACTCCTTTTCACAAATGGATAACACCTATTCAGTTTGCTGCTAAGCTGCTTGTACACACTCGGGCAGTTCATCCAGAAAGGTGATAGTAACTTTCCATTTTTAACTTTCTTGTGAATCAGACAATACTGGTCTGAGGCAAAATGTCCAAAGATTATGCCCCCAAAAAGGCAAAAAAGTCCAAAAATAAAAAAGTATTTATAAGCCTAGTATTTTGGCAGAAAATGACTAAATATCTTAATTCTGATACTTTGAATCTCAAATACTTCTTTGCTGATAATCTTACAGAAAAGAGAGATTAAAGAATAAGAAGGAAACTTCAGGAGTAGTAAAGATAGCAGAAGGCCAGGAAGAGTTGTAGGGCCTTAGGTGAAATACAGCTACTGTGCAAGGAAATGTCAATGACTAAAGAATATACATCTTATGTAGGATAGACATATTTGTGGGTACTTAACAGACACAAACCCCTCTTCTGTTGGCAGTGAAAACAGGGCAACTACTCATATAATATCTACTTTTCCTTCAAGAGAAATGGTATTTTTCAGACACCACACTATTATACTATACGCTATAATGTATTTCAGATAGCATGTTTTGAAATTCAGTCTTTCTACTGACTTTAGTCAATTGTCTCAGCTTTTTGCTGAAGGCAATTCTGATGAAATACAGATTCTAACAGCAGCATGGATTAAAGCATTTGTTTTGTAATCAAAGCAAAAGAATAAATAGACAGGAAAAGGCTGCTTAATTCTTCAGTTGCAGGAGTCAGCGGTAGTTGTATTTATTAAAAAAAAAAAAAAAAAAAAGTGTTCTATGAAATAGAACTGTGTGGACCTACTGAAGTTACTTGTTGGGTAAATATCAGGTACAGTGTAATGTTAAGTAGTGCTTATAATATGAATTACTCATGTAATCACCTCGGTGATGCATATGATTCTCTCTATATGAGCTGATCCATGGAAACATCCAGTGTTCTGGCTCTGTGTCATCCAGAGTAGCTTTTTAAGGTGGTATTTGCTAAGCAGAACTGAGAGGAATCACTTTAAATTGTGCTCTGGGCAGTCACCTGGGAATTGTGGCTTTCCAATTTGGATAGTCTGTTGGTTGCTAAGTTTATTGCTGATTAATTTACTGTGCCTCCTTGGGATGGTAAGTCACTTTTCAGCTTCCTACCAGAGTTGAATTATTTCAGGTGACTGTAAATGCTATTCACATGATTGAACTTCATCTGCTTGATTGGTGTAATTATGTGAAAATGCGATCTTGCTTAATATAGGCTTCCCTGGCTTTGACTACTCATGGCATTGTGTCTGTAAAATGAAGATTTATCTTTACTTAATTTTTTTAATTAATTCTCCATCACATTCTGAAGATATAGTCTGATGTGGAGATAGATCCTGAATCCTTTAGCACTGACAAGAATGTTCTTTGCTTAGGGTGTGGAATTAAGAAATAACTCCTTTTTGGAAGCTGGGTGATATCATGTTAGTGTAGGTGATTCATCTTAGGGCAATCTTAAGACTCTGGGAGCCACTGTCTGAATGTACAATGAAGAAAAGCCTGGTTTGCACCTCCTTTGTATGGTATAGATGGACTCACCATGTAGCGGAAAGTCCCCAGGAATGCACAGGATCAAGTGCAACAGTTAGCAGGAGATTCAACACAGGCATCTACATGCAGAAGCACCTTTAATACTGATTTTTGTTTGTGTTTTGGTCTTTTGTTTGTTTGTTTGTTTTTTTGTTTTTTTTTGTTTGAGCCTTAGGAGACCATGCATTAAGGGTCCTTGATTTATACATAGCCAGTCCTTTAAGCAATCAATTTATACTATTAGGATTTTGGTTACTGAAATGGTAGAAGTGTATGGACATGTATGTTTGTGAGTGTACAAGCCATAAAAATGAAAAACATCTGAGATTCGTACATACAAAATTTAAAGAGCTGTATCAGCTCTTTTAGCCAGTCTCAGCACGAAACCATGTAGACACCTTCAGATATACCCTTATTGATTTTTGAGTTTGGCTCTGGGGACCAAATGCACAAGGTGCAAGGATTTGGACAGAAAAAGCAAATAAATATCTGTGTATTACTAGATCTGGTTCTAAAGACTTTGATTTGAGCCCGAAATGGTTTCTTTCAAAGCCTTTGGTAGAGTATGAGGCTGAATTTTTGAGGATTGTCTTTTCTGGAGGACATTTGCAGGGGATATACTGTGAAACTTGTTGATTTGCAGCTATTCATCTGTCAACTAACTACTTGGTATTTTAAATTGGGGACATATGAAGTTTAGGAACAAACAAGACAGATATTGAAAAGGCCACTGAAAAAATATTTCTTACTGGAACTCAGGTGACATTTTAAAATTTTGAAAGAACTTTCATTGGATATGCAGCATGTTCTAACATGGTTCCAGCTATGTTGCGCTAAATAGGTCAGCTTGAATTATTTTCATCTTCATCTTTACTTTCTGGGTAGCAAAGAACATATATTGAGTAAAATACTTTTTTTTTTTTTTTTTTTTTTTTTTTTTTTTTTTTTTTGACCAAAGAATAAGAGTTTTGCTTAGTCCTGGTGTTTGTGAAAGTCTTGTTTTGGATGTTGCCTGAGTGGAAGTCACTTTTTGGAGACTGTACAGTCACGCAATTGCTTGGTGTGCAATGACCTTAAATATTTCATAAGCATTGCTTTTCAACATTAGTTGTCAAGGCTTAGGAATACTGTGTCAATTTTTGCTAGCAGGCGATCTGAAACTGAATGTCACACAGTTCTTTACTGTGTTACAAAATGGGTGCTTAGGGGTAGCTTCCTTCTGAGATTCAGTGAAAGGAAACATGCAAAAAGTTATAAAAGGACATGGTGGAAGCATTGCTAGAAAACTAAAACTTCTAAGTATTGACTCAACATTTTTATTAGCTGTCAATGTTTTGCACAAGAACATACAGTAATTTTTATGGTAGTGCCTCAAAAATCTCTTTAATCGCTTTGTAAGATCTAAGTAAACTGTTCTATTCCAGTCAATAAATGCAATTTGTTTGCTTTTGTTTTCCCCTGGGGGTGGTAAAATTTGTTTTTTTGTGGATTGCAATCCATTCCACAAAATCTAGTACCTCCTTTTAACAAACATCCACCTCAGTGAAAGAAATAGCACTGCTAAGATACATTCAAGCTCCTGTTTTGATAGCACATTTTAGTAATAAACTATACTAAAATCAATTATTCAGATTCTGACACAGCCTAGTAATACTGTATATTATATTTTATGTGGTATTTCAGAAGAAAAATAGCATAAACTTGTAGATGTCTAATTAAGGAAAACATCCATGAAAATGCAAGTGGATGTAGCTAGCTGTTACTCAATGACGCGATTTGATTTAATTATTTATTTTAAGGTCACAATCTTTTTAAATACTCGTGAATATCCTTGCTTTTTGTTTTGTTACTGTTAGCTTTGTATTTAGCTCAGAATCAGAGTGTTCTATGAAATTACTTCAATTCTGCAGAGATTAGTTCCCTTTGAAGCCGCTAAGTGAGATAGAAATATCCCTCTTGAGGCCGATTGATGCAAGCTGATGTTATTTTCAGCTTACTGTATTTCCCCCAGCAATGGAGCTGTTCTTTGTCATGCTGATATATATAATGTATTTAAATGTTCCTACTGTAGAGAGACTTGGACAAATGAATATCTGTGTAAGACATATTTAGAATTTTTAATTTTTTTCAGCTTGTTAATGTAAGCTTGATTTATTTTTATACTCCTCTAACAAACAACTGAAACACTTAAAAGCTCAGAACTAATAGTAATTTGATTATTAATAATTTTGCATGCATCCTGAAGTGATAAGCTGTGACTAAGTATAGCAAGCTTTCATGTCTGGGAGGATTGTCTATATTTAGAGACCATTGGCAAAATCTACTTCCAGTTCTCACTATTGCAGTGTACTGCTCTTTTATTTAGAAAATGGACTGCTGTGTATTAAAGGGCAAATTGGGAGTGCATTCTGTCTCACAAATTGACTGATATAGGTTTATTCAAGAATAAATCAAAAACAGGAGGAAAAAAAAGACTGCTAAGTGGTGTATTTTTAGCATGTGTTACTGATGTGATTACTAAAATTTTTAAGGAAGCAGGTGTAAAAATGGTCAGCCTTTATTGGATTTTTTTTTTCCTTATTTCCTAGCAAAAGATTAAAAAAAAAAAAAAAAAAAACTAGCTTTTGAAGATGAATTATCCTCCCCAAGCAAGATAAAAACAAGCATTCAGGTTGATTATAGATTCTTATCTGTGCTGTGCTAGGCAGACTGGAACATAAGCACTCAACCAACAGTACACAAATCGTGGGTAAAATATAAGAGAGATTCACCTCATTCTAATTGAATGTGCAGTAAAACAGCTAACCTTCTGTTGTTGGCTTTAGGTCTATTTTTGTTGGCTTCTCTGCTGATGTTAGCATGTATTACTCCACATTTATGTTTTCTTTATTAACCAGGAAACGTGGTTAGGTATCTATTGCAGCTTTTATGGGGGTGATACATTTTAAAGAAATAAATACTGCCAAATAACAAAAATCAGTCTGTATGTAGACAGAACCTTCTTTCTCCAATTGAATGCAAATATTTCAATACAAAACACTGTTAAATGCTAAAAATTTAGACAGTTTAAACAAAATAAATAAATCCAGAACTGAGATACTGGAGCAAAACAAGTGAGATTTTAAAGAAAGAGCTATCCCCTAGTGCTTACATGCCTATTTTATTAGTTTTAAACTTTTGCAGCTTGAGTGAGCTGCGCTGAATGAATGAATGATTGGAAAAGTTATCCTTGAAAAACTAATGAAAAAGAAATGAGGTCATATAAAAAAAAAAAAAAAAAAAAAAAAAAAACTTCTGCCTCTAAATGCTGTCCTTTACTGTGTTCATGGGTGAATTCATCTTGTGATTCTCGCTATATTTCAGTCCTGCACCTAAATGCATCTGACTCCTTATACTGATAAATTTTTTTGCATTATGATTTAGGTATTCTGCAAAATGGAATAGTTGTCCTCCTGTTACTCAGGAGCTCATTCAGCTAAATCAGGTTTATACACCAGTGAATGTGTGAAATATCATTTGTTATTTAGGTTACACATCCACTTATAATAATGTTGGCATGGCAGGGATACATTCCAGTTATTTCTTATGATACCTGTATTTTGGGAGGATTATTCCTTTGCTGGTTTTCCATGACAGTTCTTAAAATTACTACTGATATCCCAAACCAGTCAAGCCAGCTTCAAGCAACACAGATAGCTTAGTATGATACTCATAACAATGCAATTTTTGAAACATATTATCATTGATAATTCATTGCTGCATATTTCTGCAATATTTTGCATGGCTAACATTGCAGTTTTGTTTTTTCCTTGGCAATAATAGCTAGAGACATTTTCACTGAGAGCTAATTTTTTTTTCCCTCTCTATGGCTGCACTTAATCTATTTCTGCTCCTCTGTACCATGCAAGCCTAAATGCTGATGCTCACTGAGTCTTTTTAGCTGACTTACCTCCTCTACATTGCTGATTAGCTGTGAGATGGCCTGTTGCACGAAATGGAAATGTGATATAACTTGGCATTTTAGTCCCTTCTATTAACTTGCAAATTTCTTAAACCAGAATTTGTCATGCGAGACTGTTACTGAAACTATTGAATGTTGGGCTTAAGATCCCCAGTTATATAGTAGGTCATCACTTTAAGAAAATAACTACTAGTCCATTCAAGAGGCATCTGTTCGTGTTTATATTTCTGCCAAATGATATTTTTATTCTGGAAAATAAGATTTCCAGACTTCTATAGCCTAATGTGGCTCATTGGGGTCATTCTTATGCTTGGAAGGGATGATCCTTGAAAATCAACCAGGTCTCCTGGCTCACTAGCAGAATGGCTGGTAGGCAAGATGAGGAGGAATCACATTGTAGGAGACTGAGCCATGGAAGGTGTGGAACTCTGGCTGAAGATGGTTGATGACCCAGCTGAGGGCATATGACTCAGATTTAGAGGACAAACCAACATGGGTGGTGATTTGTTACATGTATGCTACCTACAGCCTAATTAGGAAGATAATGATGATTAGGCCACCTTCAGAGAGCTAGAAGAAACCTCATGTTACAGGCCCTGCTCCTGCTGAAGGGACAATACAACAGAGCACAAGCATGAGGCTTCAGAGTATGTTGATGATAACATCCTGGTACTGGAATGCTGACAAGGAGATGTACTGCTAGATGTCACACTTACAAACAAGGAAAAAGGTATCAGGAATATGAAAACTGAGGCCAGTCTTGGCTGTGGTGACCATGAGAAGTAGGATTTCAGGACCCTGAGAGGAGGGAATGAAGCAAATAGCAGCCCTAGATTTCAGGCAAGAATACCTTGATCTGTTGTGGAATCTGCTTGGAAGAACCCTGTGGGAGGCAGTCCTGCAGAACAGAAGATCCATGTCTTTAAGCAATCTGATGCTCCAATTGTGTCTCTCACAAGTGGGGCACTAGATTGTTCAACTCACATGAGCAATCCCACCGCAGTGGTCTGTTCTCCTGAGAACAGCTGAGATTCCAACGAGATCATAGTGCAAGATGAAAATTTAGAGTATTATCAATTTGACATAATAACAAAAGTGAAAAATCAGAAGAATGTCTACATACCTTAGTAGTTGTGTATGATACAAGAAAGAAAGGAGTAGCTGCTTGAGGGAAGAGCAAATAGATAATGGTAAAAAAAAAAAAAAAAAAAAAAAAAAGTATAATTAAGAATATGCTGATAAGTGCATCATTGCAATGTTGCTGGCTTAGCTGTTCTGTCAGGACTCTTTAGAAGTTTCAGTTCTCCCACCACAGAGTTTGAAGAACACAATGGAGCATGTAGTATCCTATTATAGTACTAAAGTGTTTATTTCATTTTTTGTTAAGGATATGGGGTCTATTATTTTATGTCTGAACCTGTGCGTCTTTGCATGTGCAAACAAAGATTTTAAAAAAAAAAAAAAAAAAAAAAAAAAGGAAATAGAAAAGGATACAACAACCAGAAGAGACTTAAGGTGAGTATGAAACTTTATTATAAAAAAAGTTATGGTAGTTGTGTCCGCCTATTTGAGGTTTACTTTTGCACAAATTCTTGTGTTTAGATTTTCAGATTTTTATGGGCAGGGTGATAGCTTCTTGACCTTTCATTCCTGTAAATATTTTATATAAAAGCATGTTAAAATGAAAGTTAATACATTTTGTTGTTATTTTTAGCCTATCTTAAATTGAACTGGTCTATTCTAGTACTGGCTATTTTAAACATTCTTAATGTCTGCCCACCTAAGCATGTTAAATTGCAGTCTGTTAGATACAGCTGGCGATGTCTAAGAGTGATGTCCAATGTATTTTAGAATCCATGAATAACATGAGGTCATTTATCTTGTGATTAAATGCAGAAGGCAATATCTTAGTACACATGAGCATCTTCAGAAGTGTCTCTCTTTCAGAATTCAAGTTCAGTCTGTTTTCTGACTGGTAAAATTACTAGGATAGCTGGCTTTTCTCTTGTTTTCTTGAAGTGTGTTTAGATTTTGTTTTTGAACTTTTTTTTGGTGTGCTGGTATTATTGGCTTTTAATAATATTGCAGTAATTCAACTAACACCATTTTCCCAATAATCTATTTTGTTTCTTATAATGAAGTGTTCAGTATATGTTCAGTATCAGGTTATTTACCCCAGTTATTTATTTGAAAACTTGTGCTTAGATGTTACCCATCACCTCTGCAAGAAGCAGTGGTAGCAGCTGCTGCTGCCATTATCTGCTGCATGGTTATTAGATTTAGGTTCTTAGGTTTTTAATGTATAAAGTCTCCAAAAATAAAAGATGAAAGAACAGAAGGAATTAGAAATGCATAATATTAAGAGTCCAAAAGTGATGGTAGAAATGATAACCCTGTAGGCAAAACTTTATTTGAGGATATGACTTTGAAATGTCACAACATGTGGCAAGTTTTCTGAGGATTTTTGTTTATTTGGGTGGGATTACAGTTAGTCCTCTTGATTGGTGTGGACTTCAGATTTCAGAACAGGGATTAGTCTAATGCTACCCCCTAATTTGCCAACAGGAGTCTTATCCCTTGAGAGAAGACACACAATAGTCTTTGATTTTACACCAATTCTATTAAACTGATAGTGGATGCTGGAAGTGTAAAAGAGAAAACTGTTTGTTTCTCTACTGTTCATAGCGTTATATTAGTATTCAAGAAGACAAACTGTATTTAGTTATTAAAGATAGCAGTTGGTGGGCAGCCAGGCCTGGAGAAATATTTACTAGAAATATATACTATAGAAATACTATACGAGAAATATATACATCTAGAAAAAAATACCTAAAACATACTAGACATTGCTGAGCGCACACTAGGAGCTGCAACTTGGGAAAAGAGGTCTTGGACTAATTGGCACTTCTCTAGAAATGTTAACCCAATGCATAAAGGAAGCCAGAAAAACAAATCAAAACCACTTGCATATTTCAAAAAATCTTAAGAACAAGACAGAAAGCATTATTTTGCTAGGATAGAAATAAAAATATTTCCTTTCTTTCTCCTTACCAATATTCCTTTCCTTAACTGAAAGGAACCAAAAGAAACCTAAATTATATAAAAGGAGCAAAGAAAATCAGCATCCGGAGCAATCCAGATAATTTGTAACAACAATAGTATTTAAGTACCTACGTTATTTAGTAACATTTTATTCACTCTAATTCTGTTCTTCTAAGTACTAAGATTCCCAATGAATGTTACTTTCATATATTCTCACAGTATGCAAAAAAAGAAAAAAAAATCTAAATAAATATGACTATCTGGCAAAAGCTAAGTTGAAACTCGCTGCTTGGAGAAAAATGAATGATTTTTCTTTTCTCTCTCTCTCTCTCTCTCTTGATTCCTTTAGGCTTCTTTTTTTTGATTTATTTTTCCTAGTTCTTTGTGTCATTCAGAGTATGCTGTTTTTTAAATATTGTTTTGCATTCTGTCTTTATTATTTTTAAAATACCTCCACCTTTGTGCCAGTGCAATATTATCACAAAAATTCAAAGTATTCAGTTAACTTATCCTTGACCTATAGTCAGTATTCTAGACCTCCTGGCATTGCAAGCTCGCTTATGGAGCCACCGCAAATAACACCATGTTATCAGCTTATAGTTTTTACTGAAAACAAAAGTATTCAGCATATTGCTTGAATGAGGAGTTTTAGAGTACAAGCCACATGCCATGTTTCTGCTACTTTTGCTATGGAAAATTCCCTTTCTTCAAGTTACTGTTTCAACAATCAACCTGAGAACCTGGAACGCATATTGCCCTGGCAGCGTGATTTCAGCACGTTGGTTACTTTTAAAATGGTGGAGTAGACATGCTACAACTTTCTCCCTCTTAAGGGCAGATGAGTTTGGTTATTTCAGTCTGTCTCATTTGTAAAACAGCAGTACATTTTGCATGCTGTTGTTGAATCCATTTTAAAACAACTTTTGAATATGCTAAAATAGCCCTGGCTGGGAATACATAGGCGGTTCTGCCTTGGTCTCAGCTCCACCAGTGAAGAGGCAGCGGGTTCCAGCTGAACTGTCATCTGTAGAGAAGCCTGAAAATCCTCCCAGCATAAACACCTCATTTGTGTATCCAACTGGACAGACCCCGTCTCGACCAGGTTGCACGCCACCTGGAATGGTTCTGCTGGCTGGGGGGTGGCAGATGGCTCTGCAGAAGCAAGGAAATCTTCATCTCTGCCTTTAGCACAGCCCCAGCTCTGGGATGTCAAAGTCAGTGGGAGAGGTCAGAAGCCCAGAACACTTGTATCTGGCTTCAGCTTTTCCAGAAGTACAGGAACCACAATGAAGCTTTTTGGAAATAACACAGTAATTCAAACCGTTGCAAAAATATACAATGATGACCTAACTGCTCTATTTTATAACAGATAAATATTATATAAATATTAGATTATATTTATAGATCGTTATATAAATATTAGATATTTATAATATTCTCTTTTCCATTTACAATGGAGTTTGTGGAACTTGGAGTGACTGGTTAAAGATGGGCCATTGGTGCCTTGTATGAAATTATAATTTAAAGGTTCAGTAACACAAGGTTAAGCTATGTTGTAATATGGAAAAGTATTCAGAACATATTATCTGTCCTAATTGGTAATTGCAACAAAGATTGTATTTGATACTCCCCCAAAATAGTTAAGTCAATCATCCACAGTCACTAATTAACAATAACTAAAAAAAAAAATGTGATGTCAAACAAGGACAACATTTCTTATCGCCAGATTTTGCCTTTCTTGATAATAAGGGAAAGCTCAATTTCTATGACAGTAGTGAAAAGTAACTTAAAGTTGATATAATGGATATCTTGTAATGTTAGAGCAATTGCAGCTGTGGAATAAGGTGATCATGGCCAGATGCTATTGCCCAAGCAACACTTCCTCTAAGAAACAGAGTTTTAGTGTTACTGTAATTCATCTCTCTACTTCCAGATCTTCCCAAGATGTCAGAGACCAGCACAGATGGAGATGCAATAGCACAGTAAATCCCACAGGAAACTTGCTGCCACTGGCATAGGGGAGATTCACTGATCGCTACAGAAGGGTTGTCCTTCTGTGCAAATGCTTCAGTCCTCCAGAGAAGCTCAGATCTGTGAAATTTATTTCCCCATTCATCTTGAGTCATTTCTAATGCTGGCTGACCACAGCTCTTGCTCAACCTTCAGGGAAGCAAACCATGCATACTAAATCTCTCCTGATTATTCTGATGTACAAGTAACATAGGCCCAGATTCTATAGTGTATTTAGATGCCTAATTCATATTGATTTAAGTAGGGCTATGCATCTAAGCAACTTTGACATCAAAAACATACCCTTCTGCTGTTTATTCCAAACAAAGTGACTAGTTCCTTATACTTCTAAGTAAGCTTGAATGAAGTAGAGTGCGAATTTCTGTTGTGTTCTTTTGTATGAGCTATAGAAGAAACCTGTGCAATCCTATATATTCTTCTTTGAGGAACAACTTTGGGTTGAATTACATTCTATACCATAATAATGCTTTCATTTCCAAAGGATCAATCCTACTAATATTTAAGATTATGAAAAAAAAAGCTATTAATTGTGAAGTTATGATAATAACCAACTGTCAAAGTAACAAGAATCAAGCCAAATGCTACCAAATAGTTAATGATTTTTTTTAGCTTTCTTGCTTAATGTATGACTAAACTTTCTAGAAAGCAAAAGGCTTTCATAATCATAAAGAAATAGGTTGTCTTTAGTGACTTTAAAACAGTAAGATATCTTTTATATTTTTAAAACAAGGAATACTGTCTCATATTTATGCATATATATGTATATGCACACATGCATAAAAAAGTTTTTATTTTTTTTGTTGTTTTTTTTTGTTTTGTTTTTTGTTTTTTGTTTTTTTGATGGTACCCAAGGAAAGAAGAAGAGGAAGAAAGCAGGGAAAAGAGTGGTGAGGACAGGGAGTATGGAAAAAGCAGACAATGAGCGATGCTTCCTAAACATCAGCATGGCTAACATTGCTGGCATCCAGGCTTTCCTAAAAGCAAAGTGTCTTACTATACCTCATGGATCTGGTGGTTGATCTGGTAAACACAATGGTCCTATAATTGTAACTCTTGCTGAGGCTTTTGATGGGACTTTTAATACAAAATGATTGCTTTAAAAAATGCTTATTCTCTCCCAGGGAATTCCTGGTTTTGTTTTCCAAAGAGGTTGGAAGTGGGCCTGTGTGCTTTACATCTAAACTGTAATTAGAGACTGACAGGTTGTTGCTCTCATGTGCAAAGAGAAAATGCAGTTAGGGATGTCACTAAAAGAGATTTATCTGTTTCAGGATATATAAGGAAATTCTCAACATTTTAGTTGGTTCTTTCATGCTTTCTTCAAGGGTTAGCACTTATTTGTGCAATCTTTGTTCCACCTGTGCAGTGTTCCACTTGTACTTCAAAAGCATCAATGGTTGGAAGAGAATAAACATTTATGAGCTGGAAAAAAATATTGTTAAGATTTGCACACTGTAATTCCATGTTTCATGCAGAGAGACAGAGACGGAATGAGACACCTGGTTATGATGAGGCTCAGCAAGACTTTCATGTACAAAATAGCAAATGCCAGATGTGCTTTATCTGAGCTAGATAGAAGAGGAATATAAATGAGGTCAAATGTGTGTGTATGTGTTGCCTGACATTTCAGATTATCTTTTTTCACACTCATTATGTTTTGGTAGCATCTAGATTTGTCACTTCATAGAATTAAATGATGCTTCTAATGTGTTTTTAAAGAAAGACTTTAAACTAGGGTTTCTTGATTAATTATGGTACTCATAAAAGTATTGCAGACGACTTGTCCCAGAACAAAGACTGGAAGCTGTAGGACTTGACAACTGAAATATGATTTCTATCTCATGAACCTTGATAGCAGCCATAACCACGAGTCCTTGATATAATACACTTATCCTCCTGAGCACGAGTAGGCATATATTCTTTTATTTCCTGCAAGCAAATGAACCATTATTTCTGGTTCATATAAAGGTGTATTGTGAATTGTTTTGTGACAGTTTAAATATGATGCAGCGCATGTCAGAAAAGTAGAATGCATTACAGTAATTGCTCTTTAAAAACCCAAGCACCATTACAGTGAAAATATTTCCTCCCCCCCGCCCTTTTTTGGTAACCATTTTTATTTAATTTATGAGCTGTTATATTTTAAACATACCTTCACATAAAAATTTTAGAATCTGCATGAATTACAAGGAAGCAAAAAGATTAGAGGCAGAGGCCAAAAAAAAAAAAAAAAAAAAAAAAACCTTCTAGAAACAAGCACCTTTTGCTTTTTAAATATGGGGAGCATTTGGCCAGATTCCAGCACTGTTGTAAACTGTCACCTTGTGCCAATGTGCTTGCTGTCAGAAGGGACACAATTTGTTTTCAGTCTAAAGAGTCTGCTTCCAGGATTTTCAACAAATTCTGTGTTTTTTGTTTGTTTGTTTGTTTTAAAGAAGGAAAGCACCTACTTAAATGGTTGGATTTTTAGCTCCGTATTTCCATTAACAAGCAACAAAACTCAGTGAATAAGAAATGACCGTTTACAAATTTATTTCATCAAAACTATTTCAATAAAAGAAAGTAGAAAGGGAGACATTTATGAGTAGAAATGCAATTGCTAAAGGTACCAAAGTGACCCTATCATAAAAGCAATCAATATCAAAGAAATCTAGATCTGTTTTCTAGGATTATTGGTTCCCTGGAAAAATCATAGTTAACGTGTCACGTTTAACCTTCAAGCAGTACTGTAAGGCTCTTATGAGCTGCTGTTACTGGGGGCGGAGGGGGAAAGAGTCATTATTCTTTTCAGGAAAATGCATTCTATTTTGGTGTTACCTTTTGTAATTCAAATTCAGAATGACAAATTCAGTGCATTTGGGCTGTTGGGAAGAAGGGGTATTCTGATTAAAAGAGGAGTGAACTGAAAACTGAGTGGTTTGGTTATCAGAAAGTCATGGCTGGTATGGAGCTTTTTTTCTCTTTTGTTAAAACTGGTGTTTTTCCTTGATGGAAACAAAAGTGTGTAGATTTTTTTAATTTTTTTTTGAATATATGTAGATACAGACATATAATTTTGGGAGAATTATATGTTAAAGGTACTCACTGTTTTTAGAGCATGAGATGAAACTGCTAATTCATGTCTCCAGAAGTAATCTCAGATAATACCTCTCCATCATCTAGACTTTTACGACAGGAATAGTTCAGAAGTCTTTGAAAGGCATTGGCCACCTTCTGGATTTTTGAGCTAATATATATTTTAATGTAAAGAAGGAGATTATTGAACAGTAAATTAGGCAGTATTTTATTGGTGACTTGTCCTACAAAGAAGGGTTGTTAATCTGCAGATACCAGGCCAGATGAAACCTGTTGGTGTTGCGGTTCTATTAATGAGCAAAACACTAACTAGTTTAACAGTAATAATGTGTCTTCCTGCAGGAAGTGCTTAGAAATTGCACATACAAGAATAGAAATAATATGGAAGTATGAAATAATAGACCATAACAGAGAACCTGTGGGAGGCTGCTTTAGGCCAGAATCCACATGCCATTTCTCCTTGGGTTGCTTGAGCCATGTAAGAGGACACGGGGTGGCTCTGTGCTGCACATCGAAGTACTTCCCCACTTAGTATCCACAGCATAAATAAATTCTGCTACTGAAATAATCTCCCTGTTTTCCTGTAAAACATAGCATTTATTTTCAAAATTACAGTGTTTTTATTAATTTATAACATTTTTTTTCCCACATTTCATTTATGCAGGTGTGGGATGTAGTGGCGTGGGGTTTTTTTTGTTTGTTTGTTTGTTTTCTTTTTAATACCCTCTTCCTGCTATTTATCCTTTTGATAATGAAATTTGCTTTGCTTGGGGAAAGAAATGATACCAATTTACATGAGCATGTAGATTTCTTTTCCCTCCCTTTCAAGAGAAAGAAAAAAGCATTTTCTGGGCTTAGTTCTTATGTGTTCCACCAAAGCATGCTGTCAAAGTGCATCGATAATTCCTATTTGGCTTTCTTGGATATTCAAAGGATTCCCCAGCATATATTCGGTTGTTGAATCCTACTCCTACACACTACCAACAGTCTCCTTAGTGGCCTAGGCAGGAAAAGCCAAGCTGTGTTAAAATTATTCAGGGCTGGGGTATTTCCATTTGGGGATCAGCTAAATAAATTTACAGACGTTTGGTGAAGTTGTGGGATGCTCTGTCCTTGGAGGGCGCAGGCACTGGGAGCCATCTCAGCAGTATTTGCTGCAATGGTGCTGATCATGCAGCCTTCTCAACAGAGACCAATTTACATGTTATGAGGTTGAGAAAAGATTGCACTTGCTGAATATTACATTTTCTAGACAAGTTTCCTTTTTGGCCCAAGATAGTGCTTTAAAGCAGCTTCTGAAAAATTATATTTTTTAGGAACTAGTGGAATTATGCAGGCATATTGATGGGCACTAAATTAATTGTGATCTCTTAGGAGAAAGGTATGTCCATCATTTCTAATTTAATGAGAGCATTTGCTCAATGTTCTGCAGTGAACAAGAAAATGAAAAGGTACATGTTATTATGTAAATTCACCTTGTGGTTGGGTCTGATATGCTGTGTTCTGTTTCATCTTCTCCATAAATTTGGGGGGGTGGAGGCAGAGAAGGATACCCATTACAGCAAGAATGAGAGACTCATTTATTCTAAACAGAATAAAATGAATAATAATAATACTAATCAGAGATGAGGACCAGTTGGTGAAAATTAAATAACTTTAGAGGGGCAAAAAATCTACAGTCATTTAGTTTTATAAAATTAAAAGGAGATGATAATAAGACTTGATAATAACATTATAATATGAACTGACAGAGAGATGAGATGTTTTCTAATCTAGTGCAATGGTGTCTATGTACAGGCATTTCCTGGCTCTTCATTTCTATGCAATCTTCTTGGTCAAGTGAATACAGTATTGGCTCTATATCACTTTTGCAAAGTATCTATTAAAATGTATTAGCTACAGGTTGTGTTGCTTAGTCAAAACAGCTTTTAGGGAGAAAAAAGTTTTAATTTTTCAGGATTAGTATTAAGAAACTAACTTTCAAATTTTTTTTTACAGCATAGTATTATTTTGACGTACATTGAGTATGTTTGTAGCATAGCAGAATCTAAATGAATATCTTTTCATCACTTATTTGGGAAAGATTTTATCAAGAAAATTTAGAAGTAAAGAAACATTTCCTAAATTTGCCTGTACTGGTAGCAACAGGAGGTTGCGCGGGAGTATAATTGTCTTCCATGCCTCAAATGTATAGAATATACATATACCAAAAGACATGAAAATCCAATTAAATTTTGTACTGCTGACTGTTTTCACAAGAACAGAAGTCTCTGTTGATTCTGGAGATTTTGCATTAATTCATTTCTTTTCAGACAAGGTCCTATGGTGGACTTTTCCTATCCTTGAAGGAAGCATTCTCATATTTCCTCAGAATTCAGCAGCACTAAGCAAGACAAGTTTACTGCAAAGAAAGTTATATAGGCTTTTCTGTTTCCTTCCTTTTTAAAAAAAAATAAAAAGCGAGAGCACTAAAAAGGAACAATAAATTTGAAAACTTAGGCTTGCCAATTTTGACTCTTCAACAGAATTACATTTAACAAATGAAGAAATCTGTTTTATGGTTGATGAACAGTCTTAATTGTCTTTGTGTAGTTGATATTGATCTCTTCTTCACTGAGCCAATGTATTTCTAAGCTAGCTATAAATGGTAATTTGTGACAGAAGAAGTTTAAATGAAACTATAAATAACTGATAGGTATTTTTTTCTGTGGAACTTTAATCATGCACCTTAAACTGTAATCAAAAGATTCAAATCTCAAATTTGGAAAAAAAAATAAATCCAATTACCTTAGTGTAGAACTGCTTGGATGCCTAAAGATAAGCAGAGATAAAACCTTTACATTAGGAATACAGATAAAGCAATCTTGGAACAAGGTGGATGACTTCACAAAATAAGTGAAATCTAGTGTAGGAAAGCTCTTGACTTGCAGTAACTTGGGTAAGTTCAGTGTCCCGAACCTGTTGTCCTATGTGTTTTAGTGTTCTTCAAATTGACTCTTGTTCATGGTAATGTAAGAACCTAATATTAATCTCATCATTATATTTCCAAAGATGGGAAGAGATGTTATGAGACTGGATTCCCCTTTAGCTATCAATAGAGATTCTTTTTATTGGTTAAAAGGCAGTGTTTTAATTGCACACAAACACAAAAAATATTTTCAGCATATAATACATTCCACCACTATATTAAGAGAAAACTATCATGAGTTTCTTAAAACTATGTGGAAACTCCTATTTTCCCTAAGCATAGATTTTCATCTTGAGCAATTCGCTAAGTCATGATAATCTAACCCATAATACAGTAAAACCAGTTGTGAGGAAAAACAATATCCATTTGATAGTAGTTTTATTTGATGAAAGCCATCCTTGCTTTACCTTAAAGTACCATGTCTGTAAATGGTATAAATTGGAAAAGCTGCCATGATTTTGTATGAGTTTACAGAACTGCGCTGTTGATTTTTTCATATATTTGCCTTACACACTTACACAGTAACATATTGCAGGATTTTTTGTTTCCTTTTTTTGAGACAGCCTTGGCATTGGCATCAGTTAAAATCCAGCAACTGTTATTAGATGACTCAGTGAATTCTCATTAGACTTAATGGAAAGCAGCACTCAGCTGTCAAGTTTAACTTTGGACAGACTTAAAACAAAAGTTAAAAAGCATGTGACTAACCATTTTTATTTTTCTTGCTGGCTAGATTTTTTTGATATGGTCTTAAAGGAAGCGTGTTTTTCATCCTCTGTGTTGCAGTCTTTTAAACCTGTTAACTGCGCACAATTAGAAGAGAGCTACCACAGTCTAGTATTTTCATCCTCATCAATTTTGTGCAGATGTTTTTCTCTTGGAAGGGATACTTATATGCTGAAGGGAAAAAAAATAGGATGTTGCATTCACAAACATTTCATCTGTTGTTTTATAATATCTAAATAACTCATGTCAATTATTTTTACCTGGGACCTCAAAACTAGGTTTAGAGTCTCAAAATCACTCAGTCTTGCATTTAAAAAGAAAAAATATTGAGGCAGCGCTACTAAAGGGCTCTCTATCGGGTGCAGCTAAGCCTTGGTTGCTTACTGTTTGGTCCTGTTCTGGAAATGCTGGGCCAAGATGGAGCTCTGCTTAACAGACAGAACATGAAGGTTTTAAGTCATGGACAGGTCTGTCCAAGGTGACACTGGAAGCCTTTACATTTCTTCAACATGTATAAAAACAAAAAAGCAGAATTTTCCTGTAACCATATTTAAATTCATCAAACAAAGTTTTTATAAAAGAATAACATTTTATTCTTATAAGCATATAAATTCCAAATTTTGTATAAGAGCGTTTTTCTATATAAGATACATATAAACTAATTTAAACTCATGTAAGCTAGTTTAAACTGTCATTTGAACTCATAGAGCTAGCAGATTGTTAGGGAAGAGAAGAATAATTAAGGCAAGTATGCAGAGTGCTGCAAGTGTGTATGAGAGTCAGTGTAATCATTTTTGCTGTCATGTTTGGTTGTTACTGTATGTTTCTGGGTTTGCATTTAAAATTAAAAAAATCCTATTAATATTTTTATATTAATATTCTTAGCATTATTATATTTCTATCTTTATTCAGTATTTTATTCATTTAATGACAGAAGTATGAAATGTCAGTTCAGCTAAATAAAAGCATGAATGAAAGTGTCACTTCAGCATGAAATTTTGATAGCATAACTCCTCCAGGAATCACATGTGAGATCTTAATTCTGAATTTTAATTGACTGATGGAGTTCAGCTATGCATTCCTCTTGTGATGCTGAAGAATATTCTATGAACTTATCTTCAATTTATTCCCTTTCTGGTTTAATTTTTGATACCATGTTTTTAAGAACTGACACTGTCCATATAGATATGATTTTTAAAAAAGGATTTTATATATGCATATATCTTATCAAAGTTTATGATAAGTTTTTTGTACTCTTATCTGAACTGAATCAGAACTGAATATCATGTATATAGCTCAGCATTGCTATTAACAGAGAGCTAATGTGCTTGTAAGTGTACATGTTTCACCACATTTGATAGGCATTGCTGAAATCAGGTATCTGTAAGTGAAAGCAAGGAATCAACATCAAGTAGTTAAATGTTTTTGCTTTATTTCAACTTTCCATCTGTATTGCATTGTTATTCTCATTTTAATTCTATGAACATTAGCTATAGAAAACAATCTGCTGGCCTTGGCTAAGGAGAATTAAAGCTTCCATGTTTGTGGGAAGTTGCTTTCTGAATGAAAGACTTGATGTTTCATTGGTTTATGTTCCTCACTTGATATTTTCACAGGACAAAAAAACACAGGAGGCAGTTGTCTTTAAAAATAAATAAATAAAAAATAAATCTGCATCAGAATTCAATACCCATGTAACCGTCCCTTCTCAGTTCAGGGCTCAAGTATAATTTTTGTCCTATATCCTGAAAATACCATATGAACTTACTTTGTGTGGAAAGAGTTTGGATACTTTTTAGTGTGATGTTACCAGGATATTCATAAATTAGTTGTTGTTTTAAGATTTTTATATATTGCATGCTTGTTTATATTACATACTAGGGTTATAATAGAGATTTAGGCATTAGGGGAATTAGAGAACTGGGGTGGGAAGTTATAAATGAGCAATGACATGACTTGGCCCATGCTTATAACAATTAAGATGGCTTTTCATTTTCGGCTACTAATCATCATTGTTGACAATTTTCGTGTTTTGCCTTTTGATATTGAAAGAACTGACAAACTTGAATTGTGTATTCTTGCAATCAGTCAGTTCATAAACAGCAGTGTAGAAGGAAGGGATGCAGGGAAATAAAAAAGAGAAAAAAAGAGATTTATTTGGCAGGACATTTAGATTGCATGAAGCTTAATTCCGTAAATATCTATATATAATTTAGTAGTCAATAATGCAGTCATAAGAATACAGTCATCAGTAAGCTATACAGTTGGTGTTTTTTTTGTTTGTTTGTTTTTTTGTTTTCCCCTATTTTTCTTACAAACATTTTGGTGACAAGCAGCTGACTATTTAATCTTCAATTTAGGTGCACCTACAAATTCTCGACATTAATAAATTTGATTGAAACATACTATATGAGTTGACTAATGATAAATTTCAAATTGTGAAATGAGAAGCAGCTCCACAAATTTTAAGGCTAAGGTAATTAAACATTTACTGTATTGGGGAGGGTAAAGCCTTTCTGTAGATCATCTTATCTGTCTCAAATGTTTTAGAAGCATTTGCATTTTTAGCAGATTTGTTGTTGTTCTTTCTATGGGAAGGAAGCATTGCTAAGATGTTTGTCTAATTCAGTGTCCAGTAACTGGAGCTCTCAAGTGAAAATGGTTAGTTAGATTGTGTCAAACACTAAAAATAATGTGTGTTTTTGTAACAGTGAGGTTAGTTAATCACTTTGAAAAATAATGCAAGAGCATCAGAGATATTCCATCTGTTGACACTTTTCCATTCTTTCAATTATGATCAGATTTAAAATATTTGCTTTAACTATAAATTCACACTGGATGCAAGGTGAATTCTTGATATACAGGAAATCAAACTAGATATTATAAATTTTCTCATCTAATTTTCAAATTTATGATTCTTATAAATGTCTGAAGGCAGAAGTTTGAAGTCTGATGTCAAATTCTTCTTCACTGAGGACAGTTTCCTTTGGGAGGTATGTGTAAAATAAGAATTTTAGAGTTATAGCAGGTGAATATCTCTTGAAAGTTGTTACAGCAGCAAACATCTTGTGTCTACTATTCCTCCTAGCTAGTTCTGTTCATTTACAGACACTTATCACCTGAGTTTAGCCATCATCCAGGCAAGCAGTAGGTGTGAAGGACAGGAAAAATGACAAGAATGGATGGCACAAAACAGAATTGCCTGAATGAAAGTGTAGGGAAAAGAAATAGTAAATAAATCTTGTTAGCTTGAGGGTGGGGGCAGAAATAGCTTTGGTACCTTTGAATGCTTTGAATATGCACTCTGATACCTAAGAGTGATATTTTTATAGCTTCTAAGATAGATGTGTAGGTGAAGAGCCTGCAGCTTTATAATTCATCCTTTTTATATTCTCCATTTTATTTGTTAACTTTCACTAATCTTGGGACCTTGTGTCAAAGTGCACCTACTTGCTTGTATGAATGTACTATCCCAAAAAAGGTAGGTCTGGAAAGTTGAAAGAAGCTGGAATTAATTGGCTTGTATTTCTGTAGAGATGTGGTGAGGTTTCTACAAATAGCCAAATGTCTTGATATAATCCTAACATTCAGGGTGAGTTTAGGTGTCTTTATTGTAGACTACAGACCCAAATGAATGACAGAATTACCACATTCTGATTGACATTGACTGGGTTCATGTCTTAGTTCACACACCTTATATTTGTGCTGGGGCTAGGTGCCTTGCCGGGAGGCTCAGTATAGAGGTAATAGTCTGTGGTCACTTCCCAACAGCGCCTGCCTGCAGTCTTACTCTATCTTTAAGTAAAAACTTTGTATTTGGGAGGTGATCTAAATGTACTGTGGCAATGTTTTAGGCCATTTTATTTATCCCTAACAGTACTTCATGTGTACATTCCATAGCAGATATTTAACCTTCATCCATTTTAAATATCCATAGGTTAATCATTTAGTGGTCCTAATCACTTTCTCTCTACTATTCTTTGTCATTTGCTTTATCCTTGGTAGAATTAATGTTTGTACCTCTTCCCTGGCCCAAGGCACTAAACCTTTTAAGCACTGGTTATTCATGTGTGTACTATGCTAATGGTCTGGATCTGCTGTTGAGTCGATTATGCATTCTTCCACTCACCCTGCATAACAGAGAGTTCTTGCATTAAAAAAATGTACCAGAAGTAGTTTTTTTTAGCTACTGGTAAAGAATCATATCTGTAGCTGCACCAGTTCGTGGAAAAAAGTAGTCTAAGAGGTTATATGAAACTGAGTACATATCACTTAAAGCAATGTACTTTCATACATGCTTCCATGGTTTTATCGTCCAAGCCAAATGCACATCATGGTTCAAAGGAAAAGGAATGCTTTTTTCTTGCAGTCTGTGACTTGACAGACTTGCTATACCCATTTCAATGGAATATTTTATTTCAACCTATTCATAGTTCATGCATATAATGTTATTAGGAAGATATGAGGCTAATGAAAACATTACATCTATAGCTGCTACGTGCCTACTTCTCTCTTAACTAGCTTACTTAGATATATGGGGAAGAAACATGAGAGAGACCAGCAGATGATTTTATAAACTTACTTTCTATTACTTGAAATAGATTTATTTCTTGCAAAGAAAGGTAGTTTGGTGATTCGTGGGATTAAAGCACTCAACATGAGACTTGGCATGCTCAGTTCAATCCCTGACTTCATATATTACTTTAGATATATCACACTCTTTACCCGAAGTCTCTCATCTGAAAGATGCTCAGATTAGAAATGGTTGTATTCTGTATTTGTGCGTGGCCTGGAACAAAGGAAGTTATTACTGGAATGCCACCAGTAATCCTTGTTTTTACAATATACTGAGCTAATACCTTTATTTCAAGATAGATCTTTAAGAAACATAAGTGTGGAGAAAATGTTTGCTATTGGGCCAGCCACAGAAAGAAGGCGAAACAATATGGTGCCTGATTTGGGAATGCAGAAGTACAAGCAGAACTATTCCAGGAATTAGTGCCAGTTTTTGTAAGTGGAAGATGAAATAAACTTTAAAGTTCATGGTAAAATGTCCCATCAGAGTGGTCCAGTTATGACCAGTGGTCCAGCTACTCCATATGCTAAAAAACAAACAAACACAAACAAACAAACAAAACAGACCAGATTTAACAGACTTAATTCATGAATTAAGTTAAAACTAAATATGACTCAGATAATTGAACAATATGCATATTAATGGTCCAGGTATGGAGCCTTCAAGAAAAAAAAAATTGCCATGCATTTGAACAAAATGGATGAATGAGTCTGAGACCATCTGAAAAAAGCCGTATGTCTCTTAGCTGTGAACATTGTGCCATGAAATGCTAATGAAGTAGAACTAATGTTTCACTTTTCTGAAACATTTTTCTGCACCTTTCATTGCAAATAACTGAAAATGACTTTTCCAGGTCACACTTACTACATTTCTCTCTCCTGGGAAGACTATTGGCTATTATTGGCATCACTCATAAGCTTTAACCAAAAGTACTGCAGGAACACAGTAGTTGTTTGTCTGACTGTCATTCCAGAGTTTCATCAACTCACATTTAAAAAATTTCTCCACATTATTACTGCACCATTTTCCCATCTTTACTGCCTAAAACTTCCTGGATGTTTTTGCTAAAATATGTATTAAAAATAAATAAGTAAATACATATGCTAAAAACCACTAAGAATACAACATTTTGAGAGTATTTTTATTTTTTCACTATTTTTATTCTTTCAATAATGTTATTTACATTTTACACTAATGCTAGTTGTATTTCATGGAGCATCCTGTCTGTGGCTCTGCAATAGCAGCCTTCTTGTATTTATTCTACATTTGTGTTGCAGAAGGCTTATTTTTTTGAGTAATGTTATTGGGGTATGAATGGGGAAAAAAATATGTTAAATGATACTGTCTCTGTATTTTTAAATTGCTTATTTTTTAAGTCTCTGCTTTACAACATCTTTCTATTATGTTGACTGCTTTCAGGAGAAATTGCTCCACTACCTGTCAAATTACTGTCACACTCTTCCAGAACATATTTTTCAGGGCATACCAGGATATGCCTTTATGCAAGAAATCATGCTGTCCTCAGTGACCACCTAGAAAAACGCCTTATGATCACAGTAATTGCCATGTTGGTTGGAGTAACTTTTTCAATGAGCTATTGATTGGTAAGAATCTGACAAGAATATTGGTAAGAATATGACAAGAAATTGTTTAAGAGTTAATGAGGGAAGAATATAATTGCAGTAAAAATATACTGAAATATAAAATACTGAAGTAAACTACTGGAATGAAAATACAGTAACATTTTGCTAGTAATTCAGCTGTTAGTTGGGTTACTGATGCCCCTGGGTAAACTGACATTTTTATATGCACTAATTAGCAAAGAGGTCAAATAAAATTTCAAGTAAAAAAAGTTAATTTGTGGTGTTTTGCCTCTGTGGAGGAATGCATCATGCAGCAGTGATGGGTAAAGGAAAACACTGGGTGCACCCTTCCTCCTAGCCAGGACTCATTTATTGTCTACATCTAATTAGCTGCAAATGAAATGGAGAAAAATACATGTGCAGATTGTTTATGAAGACTGGAAAATAGCTGTAGGTTGGTGTATGAAGCACCGTTGCTATGTGTAAGTGCATGCACACGCTTGGTTTCTGATGGGATTAAACGCTAGTGTAAGTAACAGCCATGAACTGATAGAATATCTCTGGCTCTTGCCAGGCACACCTGTAGTGCTGTGTGCTCTTTACTAAATAGTGCATGTGAAAATACCAGATTACACAGGTGCAGTAGCAACTTCACTAAAGGCAGCTGAAATAGGAGGAGAAAAAAAAAAAAAAAAGCCACAGTTTGTATTTCCAAGGCAGCCACAAATCTGAATTGTTATTCAGCTTCCCTGCTCAAATTTTCAGCTGCTTTCTGGCTAGCTGCTGTAACTATAATTATATCTCCATGAAAAATGACATAAGGATTTAGCAATAGCATTTGACATGCTCAGAACAGGTGTCTGCAACACAAGCGCTTATGGAATATCTTTAGCTAAAACAGCACAATTATTACACTGCTTATCTGCAATGGGGAAAAGACTGTCTAAATTCAGGCTAAAGAGTATGTCTGAATTCCCTGGTTGCTTCAGCCCACTTTTGTTGTGTGTGGGAACGGTCGCAGGATTGAAGCCGTGGCAATGGGCAGCTCTTGCGGTGTTGGGAAAGAGCCTCCAGTTTCATCTGTTGGTCTAGCAGATGTCAGATCCGACCCATCTGGCTCCACACAAGAACAAGAGACAACTTGTATCCCAAAATACCTATTATTTGTGCTTCTGTAGGCCTTCTATGCTTTTCCATGTTTTTGTACCAATGAAAAAGTGATATGCAGTCCAATAATTTCCTTGAGGTTGGAACTAGTTGTTCAGTCCTCTGACCCTTGCAGGCAAGAGTATATGTTTATCAAGGTGATAAATACATAATGTAATAGTCTCTGACGAGTCACACATATCAACTAAGATCAACTTGTTGAATTCACTAGAAGTGAATTCACTAGAAGTGGTTTGAGGGAAGGTGCATACTACTGTATTGTTACTATCATCTTCCCTGCTGGGGGTGAGGGGACCAAATCCGGGTTTGCCGTGTGCTCTGTGTGCATTTTACATATAGAAACTCAGACAAAAAAAATGAGGAATCATTTGGTTCCTTCCAGCCCAATCTAGCTATGGATAGCTTTAAAAAAATTGTTTTAGTAGCTGTGTGGATTTACCTGAAGGAAGACCATCTTGAACTTGACTATCTCTATAATGGTATTTAGACACTTGACTATCTGTATAATGGTATTTAGATAAAATACTAAAACTTGTTGGCCTAAAAAAATTTACTTTTATTTGAAAATGTTAACTACAAAAGGGTTAAATAATATTATTTGCTGTAGACTGAGGATATAAAAATGTAACTAAAAATAAATCGTGTTGCAGCTTGTGAGGACAGGAGGAAGGGAAGAGAAGGTTAGCCATCCAAAAACAGTTTTTCTTATATCTAAAAAATTACAGAAAAAGCATATTTCCTATTACCTGAAAAAAAGATTGTCTAAGATTGTCTTATCCTTAAGAGCAGCATTTTTTTTCTCCATATTAACTGACCATCATAATATGTATGAACAGCAAAAAGCTGCTTTTCAACATGCAGATATTTCTAAAATAACCACAGGAGATGCTTCCTTTTATTAGAGAGTGACAGTTTGCTTTTCTGGTGGTATTTGTACTGCAGATAACCTCCCACTGTCCCAGAGAAATTGCACCTAAGTGGTGTTACCTTTCAGAATTTGGAACATGTTTACACAAGAACTATATCTAGATGCAAAAATTATTTTACAATATTTCCATCTGCAAGCTTTTGCTGCTTTCAGTTCTGTAGGATGTTTCTGCTGTTATTCTGCAGTGACGCATTAGGCTAGACATGTAAAGTAATGCAGTGTGACTGATACAAGCTGATGTTACACTTCACAGCACAATGCTTCATAATGTGTTATGTCAATGAGAGCATTTAAAAAAAAACGTAATTTTACAGAAGGAGCTCACTAATGAAAGAAACTGAATAACCTTCCTTCCTCTCCTTCTCCCACCTACCTCAAAATCTAAAAACACCAAGAGCAGAAAGCTACTTGTAATCCACATATGAAAATTATTCTTTTGAGATCTATAGCATTAAGCCATTGTATAACATACATACAAATAGAGATGAAAAGGGGAAATACTGTATTTTAAAACCATAGGTTTTTAAAACTGTCTTTCAAAGCCACACATTTTTACAGTAAGTAAGAGCTGTGTATTTTAATGCACTTGAAGTCTGCATGATGCTGTAAGATTTTTCAGCTTGCAGGGAAATGCCCTTCCTTAATTCCAGAGGCACTGGTTTTATTGAATTTCCTGTTCAGTTTAATATTGCTTTTAAAACAGGAACTGTTATTCTTAGGCTTCAATTCTTGTAAATTCTATTTGTTTCTTCTGATTTTTAACATTTATACCTGTTTTTGAAATTGATCTTTTTATTTGATCCAAGCACTATATTCTTTTTTTTCTTGTAGATCACCATACTGAAACTGTGTGCTAGTGTGCTGCTACTTACTGCAAAATGGATGCCAAGTTATTTTTTTCACTGTCTTCAAGCGAAAAGACTCTTCAAATTCTTTCACTTTCCAAGTTCTTTTCGAGAAGTGATTTCTGCAAAATTTATTCTGAAAGTGCTCTGGTATTTCAGAATCTTTCTTCAATCTCGGTCTTATTACAGCAAAGTATTTAATCTGGTTCTTGATGTTACCTATTCATAGCAGCTGAGCATTAAGACTCCACTGGTGCTGTTCATTTTTTTCCTAAACAGCTGTACTTCATATTTTTAATGCGCATCTCAGTGGTTTTGCATATGGGAGGAATTGATGGAAGTTCATCCAGGCTTGGAATTCGCTAGCTTTAATAGTATCTGACCTTAAGGCTCAACATACAACATATTGTCTTTTAAAGGTGTGTTTTCTTACAAAAGATATTATAAAGCCCCTTGGCTCAAATGCTAAGAGTGAAGTCTTGAATTTGTGTGAGTGGAGTAAGGAAGGACTAAGCTCCTCTGCCTTCGTTAGGGAAACTCATGTTAGGAACGGCTCTAGCCTGCCACGCTATGGTGTGCTTCAGGAAATACCAAGTTCCTCAGCATGCCAGCTGTGGCTTCGGGATGTGCCCCAGGCTATGGCTGGCATCTTCACGAAGGAACAGGGAGCGGACATCACCAACTTGTATGTGGAGTAGGCAGACAGGGTAAGCTGGAGAGGAGGAGTAAACGTGCTTGCTATTCTAATGTGATGCTGTACTGCAGACAAACTCAAAGGGACATCACTGTTGTAGAAGTTTCTTGAAACCTGTGACTTTACGTTGCCCCAGAACACATGCTAACTCTCAGAGATAGAGGCAAGGAAGAATGGAAATTAACAGGCAATGAGGGTTGCTGTTTGGTTTGGATCCCTAGCCACTAGGTTTTAGATCCTGATAGCAAGTGTTTGCTTAAAAATATTTTCTTCTGTAATAGAACTGGAAAGAATCTCCAGCAAGGAAACAAAGACCCAAAAATGGCATGGCCTGAACGCTAGAAAACTTTCCTGGTATATCATTTTTATAGCATGTTTTACAAATGAGGCAAAAAGAAGTTCACAAAATAGTGAAAATTCAATATTTGGAATCATGAAAGTGGAGGGAACTAAAAATTTATCAGTGGAAGAGTTTTTTTTTGCTGGCCAATCTTTTTGATGCCAGGAGGAAATACCTCTTCTCACTCCTAGAGCCAGCTTGCTAATTCATTAAAATGGTTATTTTATTTTACAAAGACTGATTGTCAGAAGATCAATTTGACAATAGCAATAAGGTTTATTCAGGCTGCTACTTTATCAGTGTATCTCAGCCTATCTAAGGATGATTGTCAGACCAGGTCCTGTTTTCTGTATGCTCGTACCTTACCGAGACAAATTGATCCTAACCTGAGAATAAAATCATTCTGGTTCCTTTATCCTAGCAAGAGTGACCTTCGTATGAGAGATAAACAGCTGAAGACTGGGAAATGCCTTCTTATTTTATTGGATATTAAGAGCTGCAGCCTTTTTAGACCTTTGTTTAAATGAGATGAGAGAGCAAGATAAGATGCTAATCTGTGTAATTAGTAACTCCAGATAATAAGATCTCCTGCTGAATTGCCTGCACTGGACATGTGCCAAGTTGCAAAAGCATAAATTCCCCAACATAATCATTACATTGCTGAGAGAGAAGTCAAAACAAAGCAAAAGGTCTTTCAAGGCCTAATCTGTCTTTAAGAGAGAAGTTCCTTCTCTGTTTTAAAAGTGAAGTGCAGAATGCCTGTAGCAAAGTCCACAGTCCAGATTTGCTATCTCAGGGAGGACATGGAAAGATCTCTTTTTCCCATGTCATGTTAGGCTGTTTGTTAACCTCAGAGTTGATATATTTTCACTCTGCTTTTCCATCACATGGATCAGAGGACACTTGATCAGGTTCACCAGGTTTATAACTATCTACCTTTGTGGTTATGTAGAGGGTTCCCTTTCAGATGGCTACAGGCGTCATTTTCACCCTTGATGCTTGAAAAAGGCTGAAAGGCTCTTTCACATATAAAAAATACAAACAGTTTTACAAATGCAGGTGAGTTCAGTCCAGTGAGCTAAATTAGTATTCTCAGAAAGAGGCGACTTGCCCTAGGAGATGGGACATGATCTGTGAATGGTAATTAAGTGCAGTCATAAAAACAGGGAAGTTCTTTTTTTCCATTGTTCACAAGGTTTTTCCAGAATCTTGCTTTTACTTTCCATACCAAATTTATGCATGGTCAATTGATTTATAACCACTGATTCTTTGAAATTTACACGGCTTCCCTAATCTTAATCCCTGTAATGCTTTTCAATGTCTTATTTTAGAGGCCAAACAAGCTATACTTGCTCAGTGTTTTCTTGTAAAGATAGTTTTTTCTCTTCCTCAAATAATTCTAATTTGCAGCCTTTTCCTCAATTTATATTCTTGTTTCTTTAACATGACTATTTAGAAGTAAGGTCTGACCAAGGAATAGATGAAATCTATTGTAATGTTACATTCAGGATGTAGATAACCTACCTATTTGAATGTAATAAAAGGATGTCATCTAAGTTCCCAAGTGGTGCAATGAGATATCTGAGGTTAGGTAGAGTTAATTCAGGTCTATATTGCTTCCCTACAAAAAGACATATCAGTTCTTTCTCCCCAATTTCAAATGACAAAAGAGTGAAAATAAGCAGTAAGTGCTGTTCCTTTTCTTTGACAACAGGCACTAAAGGGATTAAAATATTCCCTACAATGTCATTGTAATGTCTGTGCTTCTGAAAAGGCAGGGGAAAATTGTAAACAGGAGGCTGTGGGCCAGCAACTAAGCAGGGGGCAGCCGTCTGCCCGAACACGTCTGGAGAGCTGTTGGGACGAGCCTCGTGCTGCGACACAAGCGCCAGCTCGGATGGCTACAAGCTGTAGAACAGAACGGGGCCTCAGTAAGTGGTTTTGTACAGAGCATTTAACACGAGTACAGCTATTACTGGAAGGCTGAGTAACATTAAAACCAACATGAAAACCGACTAAAGGTTACAGTATTTGGCGTTGCAAATCTTTTACAACTAGTAAGCAGCCCTCTTGGGGTGAGGGTGAGGGAGATGAGAGCAAATGTTGCAACATGAAATCTGACATCGTCTGATTTATTCATGTGCTTGAATAGCACGATATGCTCTCTACTTGATTTGCCATTTAAATAAGAAATTGTAAATACATTTTATCTATAGCCATAAAAAAGGGGAAGGGGGAAGTCATCTTGTAATTTATTAGAGGAGGAGTTCTCTAGTAGTTGAAACGTTAGCAAATGAGTTGAAATCACTCATTTGCTTTTGCATAGATGAATGTAATGGATAGATATAGTAAAGGAGATGATGTGACACTACCTGATGGACCTCCATTTCCTTCTCCCTGAAACCAGGAGGGAAAGTAAGGTTTCTGTGGTGAAACACAGGGAAGGAAATTTAAATTGTCGTTATAATCCACTAACATTTAAATTAACTGAAAGAGGCATGTCACACCAGGAAGCCATGCCATGGCTTATTTTCATATCAAAAGATAAAATATTTTAAGATTGAAACCTCAGGTAGTTTAAGACTTTATTTTTGGAACACAGCAGAAAGACTGCAGAAAACTGAATGTGATCAATTTTGAAAACTGAGGGTACTTTCTCTTCTAATTTTAGGCCATGGGAGTAGAAAGCACCTCTATTTGCACACATTGAAGAATGACCTAGTGGTCTTTGCTTTGATAACCATGAGGTGTTTGGCATGTTTACCCCCATGTCATGTGGAATTATGTACTATTAGACATGATCATGACAATTATTCAAGCACTATGCCTACACTTAATAGAAAGTATTGATATACATATTATTGTATTGCCTTAAAATAATTTGAATTCTTGAAGCTACTGTGTGCAGTTAGTTAACTGAACTCTTACAGATATGTTTTCAGTGAATGATTTGCATTTGCTAGAATGTCTGATCAGTATAATCCATTCTTTTTGGAAAATGTTCTGCTGGTCTCTGATAATTGCTACATGTCTTTGTACTTCAGACCTTTTTTGAGAATTGTTTGAAAGTCAGAATAATGTGTTTTGAACTTTGTTGTTGTTTGCTTACATAAAAAACATTTTTAGGGGGTGGACTGGGGAAGATGGTACTTGTGGTTTTATCTTTTGCAGTGCTTTGGAAGATGGAGCTTCATTCAGAGCTTTTTCACAGACCCTCTGTAATAAACAAAATCAATAATAACAGTTCTAATTAGAATAGTATTCTAGTGCCAGCTAGAAAAATAAGCAGTTACTCATAAACATTTTATAGGAGCAGCTGTTTCTCCATGTATAGATAGTCTTTGATATAATAGCCTTTGTCACCACTTTTGTTTGTGCCTGATGTTTCATTTCAAGACTTAGAGTTGTTTTGCTAGGGTAGACCCCTGTACTGTTAGTAAAACATACTGAAACTGGTATTTATGCAGGATCAGGAGTCTCTGATTCTTGGAGAATTCTTTACTCATGGAAAAAATAGTGTTTGTTTTTTTTTTTTTTAAATAATAATAATAATAATAAAAGAGAATAAGGAATATTGTGAGGGGGTTGTAGGCTTTTCTATTATTATTTTGAAGAACTAGAGAATTAGTATATTTATATCCTGGAAGGGACTGATCAATTTTCTTCCAATGCCAAGAGACATAGTTTTCAGGAGAGCTGCATCTGGCTAGCCAAGATCTAAGTTTGGACAAAAGTTTGGTTCTTGAGAACATCATGTGGATTCTTTCACTTTCAGTAGTTTTGGGGGAATATTCTCAGAATAACTTCTCCCTAAAAGCTACTGTAATGGCTTTATCACTAAATTTAGTGAAATAAAGCTTAAAGGTCTTTGAGAAAACAATATACCATAAACACTAGTTCAAACAGCAAAATATGTGCTATGCACCTTGGTATGAAACTTTCAACTGTTTCCCTAAAATGAATGATTTTCTTCTGGATGTTTCTTTACCTACCTTGCTATCTAGGAAGCAAATGCTTACCGTATACCACACCATATAAATATTTATCCTTTCATATTATAGTTCTCTTTATTTATTGGACAAGCATGAGGGGGAGAAAAAAATCCTTCTGGTAATCTATTCTTATTTTATCAGTATCAGCTCTATTAAATCTGTTTGTTAATTTGGCCAGTGCTGAATGTTAACTTGGCGAGTGCTGGATAGTAACTTCCATTCTTTCATTACAAAATAAAAAGCCATACTTCTATAGGCTAAATAACTTGGATGAGTTTGTTACAAATGAGAACTAGTTGCATGTAATAATTACTGAAATGGTCTGAAATCTTTTGGATAGAAGCTCATCCTGAGTATTGATGACACTAATTAGATTGAGGCACCAGTTCGTGGTAGATGCCATCTTGCCTCATATGTGTAAATGAAGTAGGGATCTCTGAAACTTAAATGAAGTTTATAGAAAGGGTCTTATATTTTGCATTTGGGAGCAGTCTTTGTAGACAGAAGACATGGCAGGTTCACTTTATTATAGATTATAAGAGATACAGGTTAGATTCAGGCTTCAGATGCTAACAAAGCTTCTCTATGATAGCTTCTCTAAGTTCTCTATGACAGCAATTTGGATTTCCTAATTAGAAAAACTGACCTTAGGAAATCAAAGCATTTTCGCAGGTTAAAAGTTATCTATTTTAAGTATGAACTAGGTCATAGAAATGATGCTTTGTCTTTAAGGTGAAAACTCCTATCCTGGCTATTGTCATTATGAAAGAGAAGTTGGTGCAGCACCCATCACACAATCACAGAACCTATGAAATTAAGCAAAAAATGCTTGTCCATTTTTTCTTTCATTTTTAGGACCAGTTTGCTGTTTGTTTGTAAATGGGAAGAGATCAAGATAGATCTCATCTGATTTATGTCCCTCATCTAATTTAAGCTGAGGTTCACAAAGTTATGGGGGAAAAAAAAAAATCTCACAGTCAGAATTTATTTAAATTTGTTGATTATCTTCATTTTATCTCCTGTGTGCATATATACAGAAGTAATCAGTTTACAAATTGCATTACAGATGGTACTAATTAAAATCACTTAGATTAATTATAGAAACAGATTAAATCAGAGGTTTAGTGAAATAGTGTGGAACAACAGAACTACAGAAGCAGCTTTGCTTTTAATGTTTAGGTAGAAGTCAAAAACTATTCCTTAATCTCTAACTGCTTAACTATAATTTAGATTTCTCTAAAGCTCTGAGTTCATTTAACTTAGGTGATCCTTTCTGTGGTTTCAGTTTTTGAAAATGGGTAATCAGCTTGACACAGACTCCCAGTGGTATCACATGGAAAGAAGAAAACATTTAATATCAGTAGTAGAAAAAAATAATTAAAATGCTAAATTAATACTTATGAGAGATATCTTATTCGAAACACCGAATCTGATGTCTACCTGAACAGAGCAATCATGATTTCTTTTCTGTGTTCAAAAATAGTCCAGAAGTGTAGGGAACTTTTCCGTTTGTCATTCAATGAACTACAAAGACCAGCTGTTTACAAGTTTCTGCATTCTTAAAACACAGTAAAATTTCAGTCACGCTGAAGTATGTGATAAAATTCCTATTAACTTCAAATGTCTAGGATTTCACCTGTAATACTGTGCTATGTGTTCATTTGACAGATTTTAATTCCTAACACTTGGTCTGTGTCAGCAATGTCTGTTTTACACAAATCCTCTTGTTTGGTGGTATTTGATGTAACTACTTGCTATTGCCTGTAGGAATTTATTTTGTTAAATTTTCTCTTGAAAATTTCTGAAGTGCCCTGTAAAACTAGCTCTGTGGTAGTTTCCACTTACAGACCAAGAAACAGATCCTTCCTATTTGCAAACTAAAGAAATCATCATGTGGACACAAGAAATCCTCATGTGAAATGAGAAAAATGCTTGCATATTTTGGATCTGTTGTAATAGATGTATATTGCTTCCAAAATAGATACAATAGGACACCCTAAAGTGACTGGTAGGTGGAACTTACCTACTTAAGTACCAGCTTACCTTACTAACTTAATTGTCTTTTTGTGTTTGATATTGATGCTGTTGTAGTAAAATGTTCACAAAGGCATAGAGATAGATACTGCAGGGAAAAAGTAAGAACAACACTGATTTCCAGAACTAATGCTGGAACAATTTGAGTGGCAAAATAGGCAACTAGAACCTTAATCAGGTCCTATTTTAATGGAAAACTAAGGGTGAGGTTTTGGCTGAGGGCCTTCACTATAGCATATGTTGCTGTACGTCATTTTTAGATCAGGGATTATAGAACACATAGCTGAATTTGGGGGGAAAAAGAGTGTTTCTATTCTTTTTTATTTTGCTGATTTTTTTTTTAAAGGCAAAATGAAAAAGCAGCTCTTACCTTCTATAAATCAATCTCATGGTTTCCATCATAAGCCTGACAAAACTTCTTGACCCCCTTGGTAGAAGACCTTAATTATCACCTCTAATGAAGCCCAAGCTCATTATGTCTACAAGCCTAGCTTGTCAGTCACAAATATATTTGTTAGAGACCTGACAGACTTGACATCTTTATGACTTAGAGTCTTATTGTGATATCTGATTTTTATCTGAAATGCTACATCTATCTGCTTTCTAGTCAAAGCTCCTGATAAAATAGAATAAAACCAAGTCAATACCTGGGTGAAAGATTTGCTATCTTAGAGGATGATCTGGAAGGAAGAGATGAACTTTTCTCTGTCATGTAGCTGTAAATCATTGCTGCTATTTTGCAGTCAGATTTGCTATCTTTATCTTTTGCTAAGATGTCCAACATCAGATCTAGCTTATTTGCTGTTGGGGGAAAAAGAAAAAGTCGAGGTTCACATAAACATAGCAGTCTTGATTCTAGCAAAATTCCAGCTGTATTTTTTTTTTTCCTAATGATGACATAAACTTCATGAAGAATTTTTGTGAATGCATGAGGGTGTTTGAGCAGATATTAGGAAAAAGGATCTAAAGAAGGTAGACCCTGCAATTATGCAACTGAAGAAGTAGCAAATGGAGCACCCTGGGCAGTAGTTAGTTATATCAAGGAAAATTAAGGATAATCAGGAACTGTGCTTAAAAGAATTCTGTCTAGTAATGACAAATTCAGAAATAATCAGTATGTTTCAATGTTTTAAATGTTACACGCATATATATTATGTGAGAGGTTTGAGATTTCTTTGTATTATTTTATGGCTCATTTAAAACCAATAACAGCAAGATTAATATGAGACTTCCAATTTTTGAAGCTTCATAATTTAAACTTTTGATATTTTTCTTCCAATGATTTTTTAAAATCCTTATTTAAAATTATATTATTTATCTTTACACAATGTTTTTGTTTATTTTCACTATAGTTGCAATAAGTTTATCAAAATTTTCCTAGTTAATAGGCCTGAAATGTCTGATGTGGAAAAATCTAGGCTCTGACATGCCCCCATCTTACTGTGGACTGGTATGTTTTCGCCCCTCTTGATATTTTTTGCACTTCAAGTTCACAGCTAAGGAACTAAGGAAAGAAGCTACCTCATTTCACTGCCATTCATGTCTAAATCCTGAAGTCCTTCACAGATAAAAGAGAAAATATATTTATTTAAAATATATTTAGTTTGAAAATAAGAATTATTTGGAAGTGAGATAACTGCTGTCTTTAGGTCTTTCAGCTGCAGATGCCAAGCCCTTTATACAGCAGGAAAGAATCATTATTCACACATTGCAAGTGGGAAGTTGAGGAACAAAATGCTGTGGAAACTCCAAAATCGTGCAAGAAGAAATGTCAGAAGAGAAAACAAGTGTTCAAAGCCTGTCTGAAACACTGGCCATTATCAATTAACAAACTATCCAGTGCCTAAAACAATATTTGGAGGAAGATGTGGAACAGTGCCATAAACGAAATTAATGTAAGTCTGGCAAAGTTTAGTAAAGAAAGTTGGTATATGGCAAAGATACTAAAGTGAGCAGATGTTGGTTTAAAATGTGGTTGCACAGATAAAAGTACTCTTAGATCAAATAAATCATTTAAGTATTTATATTTAAAATTTATTAATACAATCATATTATGAAAGATATGTTCTACATAATTCTTATTATAACCTGCAAACTGGAGATCTTAAAATCCCCCTGCAGCATATAATATGTCAGGGATGTATCCCTAAGCATCTTTGCTTAAAATATATTACCACAGTAGAAAAATACAGACTTTACTTATCCAGTAACCAGCTAATTAAAAAAAAATAAAGCTCATATTTTGTAGGAAATGTTTTAATCAGCCAGAAATCACAGACTCAGAGAATTGTTATAGTTGTAAAACACCTTTAAGATCAGCAAGTCCAACTGTAAACCCTTCAGCCATACTAAACCATGTCCCTAAGTACCTCATCTACATGTTTCTTGAGCACTGCCAGGGAATAATCTACTGCGAGCAATACCTATATTAAGATATTTAATTACACAGATAATTCACTATATCTACAAAATTTCATTTAAAAATTTAGTCTTGCAGACTTTTTATTTGAAACTTTTAATCTTGCAACAGGTTGTAAATCTAGCTGCAGCTGCACTGTAAGAGGCAAATATCATATCGCATAATCTCATGCTATATCAATGAATTACTAATGCACAAACTAATTTATTCTCTGCATATACACTACACTGTTCTGGTAGGGGTGGCTGTTTTTAAGTCATTTTGTAAATTAAGAAATTGAAGAAATAGTTCAACACATTGCACACATCAGAATCTTTCGTGTCTGTAAAATGGTTGCTCAAATGAGAACATTTAAGATTGTTTGAAATGACTGTGGGATTTTTGTTTGTTTGTTTTGTAATTGCATTATTTGGTTTAGGACAGCGTCCTCTTAAACAGTGTTTAGTTAAAGGTAGATTTGTCACATTAAACTTTTTAAAAATAGAAAATAACTGTAGTTACCTCAGTGGAAGAAATGATAGAGGAGTTTTTAATTGCCGGTATATACTTTTTATGCTCAGACACTTTCTGAAAAAAGTGTCTGAGAAGTAGCTTTAAAGTTATTTCCATGTGGAAGATGTGAAAACATGAAGAAATCTGAGTCAAGTCAGAGACACCTGTTATCATTTAATTAATAGGTTTTAAAGGTTTTCACCCAGGGTTTCCAATTTCATAAGCAGTTTTAGCAGTTGAAAGCAGAGCATTAAAATTCTTTTGACATTCTTAATTCGGTGTTCTCCCTCTCTCTTACTCTTGCGTGTCTTACCACTTCCCTTTATTACTCTCTGAGTTTTTCAGAATACTTTGAATGTTCCTAATTTTTCCTTTCAAAAATAATGCCCTAGAATATCTGTAATGCATGTATGAGGTCAAATTGTCTGCACCATGTAGAATCATTAGAGGTGGTAAAGTCACCAGGAATACCTCCTGATACTCTGTGCCCCACACCTCTCAGTTCAAGGCAGATAATTAGACGTATACAGTGCTCTAAAATCTTATTATTGCCAGAGGGAAACACAGGAAGAATCAAATTGACAGTCATTGACCTTTTGGCACAGAATGGAAAAAACAGGAGTTGTGCAACTGTGGGTGCATGATGTATACATTACAAATTTTGACTGAAAAAATGTTTTTATCTGAGAGTCTAGATGCTCAAGAAGCATCTGCACTCTTTTATGTCTTAATATTCTGTAATATCTTTATATCACAACTTTATATCACTCTTTATTATTTCTTTTTTGGCTGATATTTTTGTGTTGTATTTGCTGATGTAGTGTCTGGTTATAGTATAGTGCTATGAGAACACCAAGCGGCCAGCATAGAGCTTTTAATCTCAACAATGATGGAGGAGGAAATGAATAATTATAGGTGGAATAGAAATAATAATAATAAAAAAGCTATCATTTTACTAATGAGCATTACTGTGGTTTATCTCAGTCCTACAGCTCTAAATACTATGTTTCTGTAATTAAAAACTCCAACAGAAAACAATTTGCATAAGGGAAAGAAAAAAAATACTTAAGTCTACAGAGTTATTTCTATGCAAAGAAAGACAAGTAAGTTGGAATTCTTTTGTCTGGAAGAACTAGCAGCAGACATGAAAGTAGTCTTTATAATCCTGGCTGAAATGGATAGAGTGCATAAGTAATAGTTACTGTTTCTTCTAGCATAAGAACTAGGCAATTAAGTATAATAAACAAATCAAGGTAAAAGGAGGCAGGTTTAAGACAGATACAAGATGTTCTGAGACTTCTTAATGTAGGATGCGGTGGATGCTAAGAGTTTATATGAGTTTCTGTAGGGGCTGGAGGAGACCGTGGAAGAGAAATCCATTAAGGATACAAGCTTGTGACATTAGCAAGTGGAGCCAATATACATCTTTGTTGAAGTTGCTTCAGGATGGAGTCAGATCTTCCAAATTTTAACCTATGGCACTTTTAAATTTTCACTGTCTATCATCTTGTTTGCAAAGGAAACGGCTCTCTAATTTATGAGCATTCTTAAGCCCTGAAGCTGAGAGGTATGTAATGCAGCATGACTGTTTTAGTACGAAGTTCAGCGTACCACAGTGTGTGAAAGCTTCACATAGTTGTTCTGAAAATAAAATGCCACATGTGTGTGTGTTTCTGTTTTTTTTTGTTTGTTTGTTTGGTTTTTTTTCTCCAATGACTAGTATAATTTGGAGGGAAATACAGAAAATTTTGTAAGCAACTAGATTGCAAAATACAATCTGTATTTTATGTTTGATTTTCTTTTCTAAGAGTAAAGTTTTATTGTGTGACAGTCTTCCAAAGAGCTTTAATTAAATGCTCAGCAGAGCCACTGGTTCTTAGCTCCATGACTAGGGCTGGAGTCTGTCATGTAACAGGTAAGTACAGTATTTCTCTTATTACTCCTAAAAGAGAGAATGGATGAGTAACTCAGAATATTTTATGAATGTTTTTGGTTTATTTCCTTGTTTGTTTCTTGCCTTTTTTTTTTTAATTTCTGTAAGAATATTGCAGGAAAGAGTGTAAAAGTGGTGAGCTGTAAGAATTGAATGACACTTACTTAAAAATTATGTTTTCACATGCCTTTACTTTTTTTTTCTATTATGGCTTAATTTCTGTCAGTTTTCAAGCAATCTTTTGTTGGAGTTTTTTCCCCCAATAACATAGTTGAATGTAAATTATAATGCAAATGTTTCCAGAAGCATAGCTTCTAAAATAGGTTTATATATTTAAATGCAAATATGCTGTTTGGATGTTATTTAAGACACTAACTGAACACTGTTTTCTCCAAGTACAGCATGTTTTTCTGAAGCCATTATCTTGTGTTGACATTAACTACATAAATATTTGTGACATTTTGATGTTTTCAATAAACCCTGCTTTTCTTTTTCTTCTGAAGAAGAGATATTAAAAGTGAAGCCTTTTTCAACTTGTTTTAGGATTGTGCTCTTTGTCTGAAGCTGCCAACACTGTCTTTCAAAATGTTGTGTGTACCTTTTTAAGTTTGTGGCTTTATTAGAGCATGTTTAAAACATTTTATTGAATTGATAACCTTAATGCTGCAGTGGTTAATCTTACTGAATTCTGCATTCTCACTTTTTTATTTTGTTTCCCTGTTCCACAGTTATATATCTGATTTCTTATCTTTTTTTTCAAAAAAGAAGTCTTCAAAACATTTTATCTATTTAGCATAATACATCCCAAGCTATTGAATGTATGAGTGAAGATAAAATGTGGCAGTTGTAGCCTCAGGTAACTCATTAATGGGCTGTGTTTACAATTGAGAGGAGGAAAATGCAGTGACTTGCTCTGCTTAGTGGTAACTGAGTTAATTATTTGCTGACATTGATATTTTGTGATAATGGCCACAGAAGATCATGGAGATTCATAGATCACCTGGCTTCAGATGTGATTAGGCTAAAAGAAAATCAGGAGGTTCATGATTTGCAGACTGTTGGAAACTGTGGCAGGAACCATACCCCTATAAGCTTGTCCCTCTTCTTGTGCCTTCCTAGGATAGCTGCTATTGACCTAGAGAGTTGAGTAGATATGACTTTGTGTTCATACACAGTGAATCCCAGATGTATCTATGATATTCTCACAATATATTCTGAAAGTGATGGATAGATGGCAGTTGAAAACACATATTCATAACATTCTGGACTCAGTGGGCCTTTTTGATAGGTATTTGTCCAGCTGTGACAACTTGCAAATCCCACACCAATAAATTACCACAGTCCATTTTTATTTTATGGAGAAGAGAGGAGATGCTGAGAAGAAGGGAAGCTCAGCCTCCAAAGAGAATATGGTAGGAGCTCAGCACACAGCTGGGAAAAGCAAAGTTTTCAGAGTGAAAAGAGCAGGTAGGGGATATAGTTAGTACTTTTGTTGAACACCAGGTAAAATAATAAATGTAGTTAATGAGCCTGTGGCGCGTGAAGTAACTATAGCAGCAGACAACTGCGATGCACAAAGTGGAGCTGTTTCTCTTTTTTTTTTTTTTTTCCCTTCATTTTCCTTCTCAACAGTATTTCCACCATTTTTGGACTTCTGTAGAAAGGGATACAAGTTGTAATGATAACATCAGCCATACTGTGATCTTTGTGTTTTCAACTGCCTTCTCAGGTAATCTCTGAAGTTTTACCTTTGTTATTTTGTTTAGTGTTTTTTTTGTTTCTTGATACAGCTAATGATGATTTCATTAGAATGAAAATGGGTATCTGTAATTTAGTACTTTTATTTATATATATATGTGTATATATATATGTATATAATATATACATATATATACAATTTATACATATATATATGTATATACATATATATATAATATATACATATATATTATATATACATATATATAATATATACATATATATGTATATATATATGTGTATATATATATGTATATAATATGTATAAAGACATGCTCTGTCCCCTGAGATGGTAAACATAAGCCAGTCTAAAAAACAGTCTGCTAGCTCATTGAGTATAGAAAGATACTTGGAATCAGACATTTCCCCCCTCTTTTAACTAAAGTGCCCCAATTTTGCCTGTGTTTATTTTGGGCTTTTCCAGAAACACAGAATTTTAGCAGCCAGAAGGGAAACAAGAGTTTGGAGTTTAAATAATTCATCACACTCCCTAAGGACACCTTGGATAGGTAATGCCCTTTTCGGTACGCTTTGTAAATTCCTCAGCAGAGTTTTGCCATAGGTCGCCCCAGCAAGGAACTCACTTAATATCACTAATTAGCTACGAGAAGTACAGTTACATAAGGAGGTACGATGATAAGCACATACAATATTTGAAGGTTGGATTTGCCTTCTTTGTCCTCTGTGCTTAGTGCAGGATGCCAAGTGATCATCTTCTACTTATATGTTCTCCTACTTTTTAGTCATATTTGGGACTTAAAGTATTCTTATGTAATCACAGGAGCCTGAAGCCTTTCTACAGGACAGAACTAGCAGTTGCTCCGTGTCCGTGCTGTTGTGCTGCACTGTGCTCCCAGCAACCTCCTCCTGCTCACCCTTCTGGACTAGCTGAAGGACTACACAGTCCTTCACAGCATTGCCCCTGTTTTAGCAAAGAAAACTCTGCCAAAGCTTCCAGAAAGGCCTGGACACATTCTAGGATCAAGTTTTTTTAAAATCCCTTTTTGATTCCCTAAATCCCTTTAGGTTTAGAGTCATTTAAAGTGCCTTAGACATACTTAGTTTCAAGACCTGCCATACTCGGTGCTGTTGACTAGTTGTGTGTTCCTTCAGAGTCATTTTTTTGTGGGTATGGATTTTTGGTAATAGTACTTGATTTTAATGTTGTTGGTTGGTTGGTTTTGTTTTTAACTGAAAACCAATAATCAAGCATTCAGAGGTTAAAGACTGGTGGAAGATTCTCTGAATTCCTAACACACCCCCATATGTGCTTTTCAAAAATAAATAATCTAATTTCCTGAAAGGCAAATGTATTTTGTCTGAAGATTTCTGGAGTATTTTAAGGTATTCAGCAACACATAACAGCAATAAAAGTTAAGTGAAAGGTTGAAAAAAAATCTATGCTTAATATGCTTTATTGAACAAAGTATTAGGAATGTGACTACTATATAAAATCATCCATTTATATTCATGTTTTTAAAAGCAACTTTCTGGTAATATCACACTCAAAGATATGACTGCTAGATAAGTTTTTAAATGTCCTGTTGTCATAGAAAAGGATAATAGTGTATAGATGATAGTTTAAGTAACAGTAGGTGAACTGGAGATGTCCAAAGTATCAAATTCTCCACTCTATAATAAATATGACCTCAAGACCACAACCCACAATACATTTTTTTAAATCAGTGGCGATGCATTACAGCTTAGATTTTGAGATTCCCTTGGAAGGCAAATATCATGTTGCAGTTTTTCTTTTCTTTAGGCATTAATTATTAAATAATCTTACCATCAAAATTCTATTACACCATTTATACAGAAGATTGCAGACAGGCTAGGTGTAGTCCCTTAAGGCCTATTATCAAGTACTTTTCTGTATAGTGGAAAGTAGTTAAACAGCTGAGGGTCATAAGAGAACAGATGGGATTTTAAGACCTGTAGAAATTAAATTTGATACAGCTTTTAAAATATAGGTCCATATAACTAACTTTCATTACATTTCTAAAAATGGAGAGGCAGAATTGTATGAGCAGGGAAAGCTGGAGTAAAAAGAATTATGCAGTGGTAACTCTCAACTCCTTTTGAGAAAGTGGAAGGGGGTGTGGGGGACTTGCATGCTTTTCAGGTGTGAACGCAGAAGCTTAAATTTTGATAGTAAAGTTCTTTCTTTTGTATTAATCACAGTGAAAGCCAAGTTTGGCAACCAATATGGAAGGGATTTCACTGCCTGAAGAAATTGCCTTATCAAAGAGGCTGGCATGGAGAGCCATGTAGACTCTGGTATCCTCTACATTATTCATAACACCAATGTAAAAATAATCACAATTCTGTATTGTATGCTAAATTTTAAACTGAAAATTGCTCACTGCGTGCAGATAGTACCATGTGTGTTTTTCTTGTTTTCTATCTGTTCTTAGTGTATTATTTACAGTTTGTTGTTATCCTCCACAGAATTCTGACTTTGAAAATTGTGGAATTCTGATGACAAAGTTTACATGCAATGCCATCTGCAAGCGGCTGTCACTATACTTTTGCTACAGTTAAGGAAGTACAGTACAGGAAAACAGTACTGTCTTAAACAGCATATGAATCAATTTAACATTAATGCTAGACAGTTATTGTGAGACTTCTCCATATTTAATCTTTTCTCATGATGGTTAAACCTTCTGCCTTAAAAACAAAACAATGATTCAATATATAGTCTGCAGTATGATTCTGAACTCATGTAATGCTGCAACATGCTATTGAAAACAGCAGATGTCCACTGCAGGGATGGCTGCACTTCATTTGTGAACAAAGTGATTCCTGTATATATCATGACAAGGTAGATTCTCTCTCTGTTGTACCTTGGAACTTGAGCAATTGCCAATCCATGTAAAATTGACTTTAATAGTTAAAGCAAAATTCGATCTGCATGTACTTAGTGCTAAGTTTTATATAGCACTTAATGATCTATGTGAATGAAGAAAAGTCATGTATATTTTTATGCAATGCCATCATTCTAATTATCTTTACATATGGCACAGTAAATATTGATACTAAAGTTAAAGCAAGATAGAATCTGAATATTCATAATTTTGCTCAGAGTACATTACAGATGTTTTATGCTGTGAATTAATTCTGTATGAAGTTATATATAACTTTGATAGGTTTTAATTTGACTGTTTATTATGTCTATTCTGTCCTTGATTATAACCTTCCAGCAGACAAAAAAGTCATCTATGAGGTTTTCCATTAAAAAAAACACCACACACACACACAAAAGGCAATAGGCACTATAAATGCCAAGAGGTTAAGCTAGCCTAATTAAGCTACTACATTAATTTCAAAGACTTTTCACTTGCTTTAGTGCTAGAATCAAAAATTCAAAAGAAAAGAATCAAAAATCAGTGCAATTGATTTGTCCCTCCGGGCTCCACCATCTTTCCTCTCTTCTGGGTCAGTATGGGTCCAGATTCCTAGAATTTCTATTGAAAAATCCTATACAGCATCCAAAACCTCTCCTTGAACTCTAGTCCTCATGTGACTGAGATAACACTTATCTGGGCCCCTGCTGACATCTCAGACTTAATCTTTTTAAATCTGAATGTGTCTGTCTAAGATTTCTAATCTGTCTAATTTCTCCTAATTATTGTGATTCACTGGCTTGTGTTTAGATTTCTGTTCTTCTCCCATTGTCACTCTGGCAAATGGTTCCTTTTCATTTCCTCTTGATGAATTTGAAATTGCTGCCTCTGTCTGGACTACTGCAAAACCTAACCCAGTTAGAAAATACTTTGAGAAAAGACCAATTTTTCTTTTCGTAGGACTAAGTAATTGCACTCCCTGTTTGTTGCTGATGATTTATTCTAGAGCACAAATGGATGAATGAGAGAAGACTCCTTGGGGCCTCATCTCCTTTGCCATTGTGTGCCCCCCCTGCAGTTGCCACAAGGCAAAAGAGACAGGGCCCAGGGAACATTTTTTGTTACCCCTTGAAGAAGCAATTTTCCATAGAAAAACAGCACCATAGCGTAATTTGCTCATATACACTTCTTTCATTCATATACATTGTATGTAATTATAATTTTTTGTATAATAAATAAGAACTAAGCCACTGAATGAGTTGCCATCCAATTGCCATACTTTTTAATCTTGCAGGTAAAGATGATCTGCAACTGAATGAGAAATAAGAGTGAGTAAAATAAAAATTGAGAGTTAAAAATCTTTAGGAAAGCCCACTAATACTTCAAGACATATTCTGGATGCTTAACTTCACACATATATAAATTAAGAATAACTCTATTTTAGCACTGTTTAAACTCACAGATTTCTTCAGTCTTGCCTGTTAGGCCATTAGGATCCTGCTTTCAGGATGCTTGAGTGGAGTAGCAGAAATGTACTGACCTGAAAGGCTTGTTTAAGTGACCTCCTAACAATCTTTCTTAAAATAGGTCACAAGTGTGGACAGGGTCCTGTTCTCCAGAGCAATGCATCTGTTCTGCCTTAATTATCAAATCTTTTTTTTTTTTTTTTTTTTTTTTTTTTTTTAAAGAAGTTATCTGCTACATTTACAATATGCATTTAAATAAGTGACAGAAACCCTACAGCTTAATTCACAGATAACCCTGACTCATTGGGGCATTTTTCTTTCAAATTGCACAGGACAATTGTGAACAGGAGAAACTCTAGTATGCACATTCATACTTAAGGACAAGATCATTATACATTATACTCATTACACTTGTATGAAGCACTAAATTAAAGTTTCACAGATGACAGAAAAATCATCTTTTCTTGGTTTCAGTACTTGATTTTGAGTATGATCAATTGTAAATAATACCCATGCACCTAAAAGTATATGCACTGGCAGTTCACAGTTCAAGTTCCATATTAACCACTTACCTAGTATTGTACCTTTCTATTAATATTGCCTGTGAGTTTGTTTGCTTCTGTCTTTTGGTGAGAATTCTGACTACAGATTGGATTACTCTTCCATTAAATTTTCCAGCACTAAGTTTTTCCCCCTTTAGAGTGCCAGTGTCCACTTTGAAAATGTTACTGTACATATGTATAACATTTTTAAGCCTATCTGAATATGTTAGTGTGTTGTTTTATTATTTGTGTAGTTGGTTTTTTTGTTTGTTTGTTTTTGTTTTTAACATGTACACGTGGTAAATAACCTGTCTACAGAATAGCATTACAAGTCAAGCAACGAACTACTAGCACAAGGAAGGTGCTACATCATTAGGAATACACATGTCGATATTAGTTATAGCTTCTGAACGTAATATAGATCAGAAGGAAGATTTTCGTTACATCGTTGTGATTTTTACAAAGTATTTTTCTACAACTTATAGTTAAAAGCTTTTGAATTATTTTAGTGTTTAATGCAAAAACTGTGGCTGGCTTTGAATGGTGTAAAAATCTAATATCCTTTAGATCTATTGATCATTTAGTTCTAGCACCTATTTTCAGAAAAACATATAACCAAAATCTCAGACACCTAATTTAGTAAAATAACATTCATAATTTTTCTTCGAATTATCTGCAGGGGGTGTTCTTATGACATTGTAAATCCATCTTTCTGGAAAAAAAAGATATCCTTGTTCTCCATAATCTAAACTAATAGAATCTGCAATCAAACTAGTGGAACATATTCTGCCAGCCGAAAAGATCTTTTGATACAAAGTCCTTCAAAACCAGCTCTTTGGTAGCAAGAAATATTCCTTCTTTTGTGGTAAGTAGTTAAGTTTATGAGAGGATTTTAGGTAGTGAATCCTCAGTGTGGCCATAAAACACATGTCCTATATACTTTCTTTTGGGCTAAGTTTGGACACTCCCTATAGATCTTAGAAAGAAAGAGAATAATGTAGTTCAGGGATTCATCCCCTTGGTCAAGAAAATTTTGGTAGCTGTCCATTATACCTGAAATAGGACAATAAAACTATGAAAGCCCTTATACTACCAAAGGGAATAAACTGTAGGTGTAGTATCAGAATAGACTGCCTTAGAGAAAATATTTCTGATTTTTAAAAATTTTGATGGTATGTAGTTGGTAGAACAGATGCCTGAGATACCTCTATATTATTAATGTATTGATTATATTCTGATTAATATTAGCTCACCTTGAATCCAAATATAAGCATACTAAATTGTTTAATAACCAATGGGATACAAGTATTTCGTAATGCTGTCGCCATTACTAAACACTCTGTATAAGCATTTTTTAAGTATGTGAAGAGGGTCACCTTCAAAAGAGGAGGAGAGGAAACCCTCCCTGCCTTTGGAAAAGGGTAAAATACCACAAACTTATTAAGCATGAAGAAAAAAGTGCAAGAAAGCAGAAAACAAACCTCATGAAGGAGCTCTCAAGACCAGTCGTCTTGGTCCCTGCAAGCAGAAAGCAGCAAGGACCTCAATCATCAGTGTGGCAAGGACCCACAGCATCAGCTCCATTGGATGCACTGTAAGGATGGTTAAACATGTAAGAGTTAACAATTAGAAGTATATTTTTAATGAATTTAGTAAAATTTGATTTTTAAAGTTTAAAAGTGCCCTGATTTGTTGGTGTTAAGACTGACTGCTCCCATCACTGTGATTACTAATTCTTGAGAGGAGGGAGGGCAAGTGGGGCTGTCATTAGGTAGAATTAGGTGGACACACATCATATCACTATATATACACCATATATATGGTTATAAATTTTTATAAAATATATGCTAATATTTTTTATATATGCTATATATACACACACACAAACATGTCTTTTGTAAGATGTATATATACATAAAAGGAACTCATATTTTGATTGCAACTCCTTTTCATCTTTCAAGCAAAGATTTCTGTCACCAAAAGATAAATAGAAAGGGAAGAAGTAAAATTAAAAACTAAGAGTTAAAAATAATCTTCAGAGGCCTCACAAATACAGCTGAAAACATGCTGATCTGAATCTTGCCTAACAAAGATGTTCACTTACAATAGGATGCTGCTGCTTTTTGTTGCAGTCTTGCCTGCTGTAGAAAAGCAAATTGAAGACTAGCAAACTGTCTCCTATCTTCTAATACTAGACATTGTTACTGTTTAGGAGAAATATAATTTTATCAATAGAGCAATATTTTAGAGAAGTTTCAATATATCTTCTTTTAATCCAAAATAATCAATTATCAACATATCTTCCTTTAATCTAAAATAATCCAAAATAATCAATTATCACTTATGTGGCTTGTAGATTAACCAGTCCTAGATCTCTCCTCTGACTGCTTTTAGCTACCTTGGAATATCATAGTCTGCTATTTTACTCTGCCATTTTTTTCCCCTTCCAATATATGGAGGAGTGTGTCATGCATGCTAGTTTTTACCCTGCTAGCTGCTAATATGGTACTGCTTTCTAGGGAAATTTGTTTTTACATGTTATTTTTCCCAAAGATGAATATGAGTTCTTCCACTCTCTTTTTTTGTACAACCTCCGTTTTACTTTACTGAAATTATGCTGCCTTTCACAAGGCATCTGCATACCTTTATCAAACTGGTCAACAGGAGACATCAGAAAACCCCCTCTCAGTGCAAAACATTTTGAGTTCATTACCAGGTATTTCTCATAAGACCACAGAACAGTTCTCCTTCACTACCCTTCATTTACATCTAAAAGCTGTTCTTTCCTGCTGCAGAATACACAAATGACAGTAATATCCTTCTAATGCTCAGGCACAGAGCCTGTATAACAGTCTATTTACAATGCGATTATCCTCTTTTCCTCTGCTGAACCATGACATATACTTGTGAGATTACACAGCAGTGATAAAATAACAAAACCCTAAATTAGATTCAGCAATGACAACACCATCATGATTTCTATTTCCATTATAGTACCTTTCACTTTCCCCACTTTAAGTTAAGATGTAATTTCTATCTGGCCTACTCCTCCTACTCATACAAGTGCATAAACTCAAATGAATGCCAACTGATTTCTTAATCATGACTGGGCACACAGCAGAGAGAAGGAGCTTTTCAAATGGGCAGAACCAAGTCTAACTAGGACATAAAGTCAGAAAAAAAGTCTTTGGTTCTTTTTAGCAGCTAGATGGTTGCTATGTGTAAATTAAAGGACATCACAGGCATGATCTTTAAATGAAATAGTTAAACATACATTTTTGCATCAAAATCATTTTCCAGAGAGACTGAATATGTACATTATGATCCTTTAGTTTTGAAGCAAATAACTGAGAATTGTAGCAAAATTTACATTTCTATTTAGTCAAAACCATATTGACAGATTTTTTAAAAAATGAAAAAATGCTGGATATGGTACCAAGTGATGTGTATACAGATTAAAACTTTCCTGAATTTCTCATGGTTTCTCTGTAGAGAAAAAAAAAAAAAAAAAATCACCTACTCCTTCATATCTTCCCAAGCAAAAGAATTTATTATACAAACTAATGTTAATAGCAATAGCAGTGGGCTGAGAAAAATATATTATCCATACCTGCTAAAAGCTCGTGAACATAGGAGACAAGTTAAACAAAAAATATAGATAGAAAATAAGAGTTTAACTCTCTTCCTTAACCTATATGCATTTGTACTTAAGAGCCAGGGCTCTTGACCTTGACTTACCTGCTAGGCTCAATTTGAATTGCTAACTACAGGACTCCAACCCTGACCAATGTCTGAAAGCAAGTATATGTGCTCTGCCAATGCAATTACTGAGCCAGAATAGTAGCAGGAGCTTTACAATTATAGTTTCAGTTACTCTAATAATTTTAAGTATAGCACAGCTTAACACACCCATTGTTAATCAAAAAATAAATAAATAAAAAAAATCTGGAGCCAAGCTAAGAGATGATCTTTTAGGGCTCCACAACCTAAAGAAGTCTTTGATTAAGCTTCATATTCCGTTTGGATTCATTTACATTCAACATTGTGCAAAATGATTGTTTGGATCAAAGTAACTTACATACAATGGAGAAACAGAAGCGCCTGAAGCCAAAATATCCTGTTTCAGAGCAGGAAAACAGAAATGAGAAGCTATAGCTTGTGCATCTCACCAGATGACACAGAGATGGATACCAGTTATTGTGATGCCTTATGGGGCAGGGGGGGAGGAGCGGCGGGAGTTTATTTTTCTAGAACAGCTCAGCAGAAATTGGAGAATAGTTGGTGTCCCAATATTATTTCTATGTAAAAGCTGCTTATATGCAAGATATTTCCACCCCCCCCACCTTAAAAAAAAAAAAAAAAAAAAAAAAAAAGAAATAGAGACCTCTCTTACTGTCCTCTAACAGTAACAATTCAGAGCTCGGTGGTTTTTAGGGTGGCATGTGCTTGTTCATATTTTTTTTGCTGCGTTTTTCAGTTAGGCTCGCATTAATATTTGGCAGCATACTGTCACAATTTTTTTCTAACAGGTGGGCATCTACTAACTCATATAAAAACGTATCTTAACTAAGTTTATGGTAATCCAACATACTAAATGATAAAGCAGTTGCTAAGTTTGAGTAACTTCATTCTTTAACACTACCTTGCCTTTCTCTTTCCCAAGAGCAATATAAAGCACAAAAAACATGGCCAACCATGTATATTGGACCAGATAATCAAAAATCCTCAGATGCTTCTAATAAAGCATCAAGAAACTAACAAAAACAAAGGAAGATTGTTAAATTTGTTTAAAAGTAATTAGATTATTCCCAAGGTAAATTATAATGAGATTATCAACTGTTTCAATTTCAGAGTAGCAGATTTCTCTCTTTGAGGTGATGAGAGAGTTCACCTTGAAAAACAGAATTTTACAGCTCTGTTAATTAAACAGCAGAGAAAACTGATTGCATAAGCTCAGTCTAACAGAAACCAGCTAGCTCATTTCCCTCAGTAACAGCTAGTTTGTTATCATGTTATATCTACAGCCAAACTGTCTACTGTTTTAACATGATGCTCACATATTTATCTTGATAGTGCCATGTGTAATACAATAAATATCAACTCTTCTGTGCATCATAATACACACACACACACATTTAAAACACCACTTACTGTCCTACTGCTACCTTATAAATACTTAGCAGCCGAGATGATCTGCAAGTGCTTTATTGGGTTTCTTAATCCATCAAGTACTGGGTCTGTGTAAATACTATGACAAATACATTCAGCCTTTTATCAAAATGTGCATTACTAGTGTCATTTCTTCTACACAGAAAATGGAATCTGCAGTTCTCATTCCCATTCTTACTGAAACTGTAATCTTGAAAATATGCAACAGTTACCAGTATAGAATTCTTGCTGCAGTCTTTCTTTAGTTCAGTTCAGCCTTGATGAACTCAACTAATATTTAAATGAAAGGAAATCCATTTGACTGCTCACCAATACTCCCACAGGTTATATATTGTAAGAAAAATGCTGGAAATGCCACAATTACCACCACTTTTCTTGCATGCACATTTCTTTCTGATCAAGAAACTTACTTATCTTTCTGCTGGACTAGAATCTACTTTAGTTTTGTACTGTAGATACTACTGCAACATACAAGTACCATTACAAATAATGGGATCTTCTTTGATATCAGTGGCCAGCAAAAGCTGGGGACCTCAGGGGGCTACTGTGGGAACATTTTTCAAAAAAAAATATATCAAGTAAAGGTGTAATTTGCCTCAGAAAAAGAAGCAATTCATTATTATTTAAAAAAAAAAATTGTACAGTTGTGACTTCTACTCCATTTGAATCTTAGCTCTTCCTGCCCTTCTGTTCTGAAACCCCTCATTTTGATAGTGTCAAACATACAATTTTAACGATGGTCTTTTCTGACTATAAATTGCATACAATCTTAAGGAGGGAAAAGAATACAAACTTGGTTTGCTGGCATGACTTTAAGAAGAAAAAGAGTTTTTCTATAAAAGTGTTGCATCAAACATGAGCACATTCTTTTCACATCTGCTGTCTTACCTTCATGAACACCTTCATAAGCACTGTGGAAATAAAGTTATTTGTTTTGTTAAAGCATTTGATTTGCTCAAGTCTATTCTTTTCTACAGAGGGTAGAATGTACATTGATGAAATTTATTTATTTTCCTTCATTTCTGCAGAGACTTTCAGATTAATTCAATTAGAAAATGTGAAGTCCCTTGCTCCCTCAAAAGGACTCTTCCTGCAAAAAGACAGACAATTCCTGGCATTACTGAAACAGTGTAAGTTGCTGCAGACTTTGGGCTTAGAAATTGATACTTCCATAAAATGGCAAACAAATACATTTTCTGATAATAGCTTGATTACCCCTCAATGCTAAAGTGAAGCTACTATACATTAGTATTAAGTTTAAATGTAGTGCAGCTGCTTGTTAGGGCTTTTTCAAAACAATGACAGTATACTCACAGATATAACCACAGCAGAAATTAATTTTGAACTTTGAAACTATCATACAATTTTATGGAATATTTCTAGCCAAAACCTTTGACAGATTGTTTACAAAATGTTTCTATTATGTTTCATAGCTGGACAGAGTATGAGTACTCAGCTCAAAAAAAATGTATACATACATATGACATATTACAGAAGAGTAATTTGGTTCCTTAAGAAAGAGGTTTTGCCTCAAAGTGGCCACAGTTATTCAGATTAATTTGTATTTTATGAAGAAGGGATATTTCTGGTATAGGTTTTGTTTTAGTGTATGTCAAGTAAGGCTATTTATCATCTGGCAGAATTTAGCAATCACCACTTTCATAGACACAAACTAGTAAAGCCACAGCAATAGATCAGGCTCCTCCAATTGCAACAAAATGACAAATATGAGACCATGGACTCATCATTTGTCTTTGAATTGCTTCGTAAAAAAGGCGTAGATGAAAGAAATGGTGTTTAAGAATGAAAAGTTAATGGACTTTTGTGGCTACTCCTCAGGAACTACTGCAATTAAGTAAATTATACCACATAATAAAAATCTTTACCTACCAACACCACCACCAAAGAAAAAATAACCCCAAACTGAAAAAGTATCCTAAAGGGGAAGGAACCTCCTTGGTGCTTAAGAAAACAGAATGCTTGCTTGACAATATTTTATATTGTAAAGGATTATTAGTATGTATGTAATAGTATACTTACCAGCATGACAAGAACACAACTAAAGACAGTGCAATAAGTCACCAATTTAGGACATCATTACCGAGTGCTAGAGTTTACCTAAACCACAGGGAGATGTGGATTAGCGCATTCCTTTTTGTCCTTCTGTACACCCAGGCAATGGGAGTAACTGTTCTCCCAACTTCCTCCTGAACGAGAGACTGGCTGGTGTAAGAGTCTTGTGCTCTTTGCCATGACTCAAGTATTGTCTAGGTAGCATTGACAAGCTAGGAAGAAATATCATAGATCAATATTGGGCACCATAGCAGGATGTTCGTTATTGCTTTGCCTTTCAAGAATTTTATATTGCCTTCTAGCCCCCAAATCTTTTGGCATACTTTTTCTAACAACAGTGCCAGGAACTGAGAAAATTACATTTTGATATTTCCACTGCACAGGAAACAGATTCAGTACTGCAACTTGTTGCTTATTACAAAGCTTTTGATTAAAATTATTCTTTTCAGACAATATTTTTGTGCTGCCTCTTATAATGTCTGAGCTATCTTATTTGGATTTATGATATATTTTAAACTGTGCACAGTTGAACAGCCAGAATTGTGTTTCTTTGCAAACCAAGAAATGTTGATATTATGCTGCATCACAAATACACAAAGCTCTACGATATTTTGACTCTGACACCTTGCCAAGATACAACTACACAGTGATAAAATAAATATTTCATCAATTAGCACTTTTTCAGGGAGCAGAGTCTTCCATTTGATAACACAAAATTATTTAGAAAGTAATATACCGCGGGTAAGACAGCATTTTAGGAATGCACAAACTCTGGTTAGTGATCTTTTGAAATACACAGAGATTTTTGTGAGAGGGCTCACAGCTGAAGCTTGGACCTTCAGAAACAGAAAAAAAGTGACTCTTTGGGAGCTGCAAATAGCATCTCTGAGAAATGGGTGACTCACTCCTGTGAAACAGAAAGCAGATTTTTTTCTTGAACACAGTAAATGCCAGAGTACTGACAGTCTAAAGAATGGAAATAATATACCCCAAAACAAACATCTGTACAATATATGTAAAATGAACATTAATGGACTGACACATCAGGATATAAAAATTACAATCCAGTAATTACACTCCTGAGTGGAAAGTAAAACAAAACAATAACCCAGAGGCATATGATTTTAATACCGTTCAATTTTGATTCAAGTAAGATATTATTGTTGTTGTCAAACTGACCCCTTTATCCTTCCTATCAGAACACTTGCAAAGTACAGAGGACACCATCATCCTTGCCTTTTTTGGGAGGCAAATATTTCAAAAATACAAAAAGCAGTGAAAATACAAAGAGCAATGAAAAGAAAAGGCACTGTACTAGAGCAGAGATATTTCAAGTCAAAAAAAAAAAAAAAAAAAAAAGACTTCAAATTTCAGATTCCTTATGGCAAATATAAATACTTGTCATCACAGAATCACAGAATTGTTGAGGTTAGAAAGGATCTCAGGGGATCATCTAGTTCAAATTGATGCTCAAAAGTAAAGACAGCTAGAGCGTGTTGCACGGGAATGTGTCCAGCTGGCATGAGTATCTCCAAGGATGGAGGTTGTACCTCTCTGGGCAACCTATTCCAGTGTTTGACAGCCCTCACAGGAAAAACATTTTTTTTTTCCCCCCTAACTTTTAACAGAATTGCCTGGCTTGTGCCCGTTGCCTGATGTCCTTTTATCACACACCACTGAAAAGTTCTTGTCTCAATCTTCTTTACTTCCCCTTATCAGATACTTAAACAACCTTGTCAGATCCCCCTGAGCCTTCTCTTCTCCAGGCTGAACGGACCAAGCTCTCAGCCTGCCCCCATAGGAGAGAAGCTCCAGTTCCTTAACCATCTGGTGACCCTCTACTAGATGCATTCCAGCATGGCCATAATGTTCTAGTACAAGGAGCCCAGCACTGGATCCAGTGCTCCAGATGCGGTCACTCAGTGTCAAGTAGTGGGAATGATCAATTCCCTAAACCAGAAGGTGATGCTCTTCCTAACACAGCCCATGTACATAAGCCACAAGGCCATATTACACACAACAGTTAAAAGTATATGAAGTCACCAGGTCTTTAATAATCTATAGACTTCAAGCACAAAAGATTAAAATATAATTTAAATCACAGAACAAGCAAAGGCGAGAAAACAGGCCAGGCGAACTTAGTCAAAAATCCAAAAACACAGTCACTGATAGTATTAACAACCTGAAAAGTGACCAAATATAAGAGCCATGAAGATAGCTTTCCCTCCAATTCTTACTAGGAGTCCAGTTAGCTGACCAGCTTAGTGCACCCTTACCATATTAGCACATGACAGCTCACTGTGCAGTCAGCGCTAACACTGTGAATTCGTCTGAAACCTGAAGAAATTCAATGCATAGGAAAATATGTCATTACAGTAGGTTCCTATAGACAAAGCTTTTATCTGTCAAAAATCTTTTCACACTCTGGATAGGACACTCAATATCTTCAGAGCTGTTTTTCTAAACTTTTCTACTTATCTAGGTTTTCATTCATGACGAAAACGAGACCACTTTTCAGTGGTACTATTTGTAAAAAGTTAGGCAAAGTTATTGAAAAGAAAGGTTTCAGTCAAGAAAAAAAATTCATCAAATGGCTTGCAAAATATGACACCTGGGATGCTTTTGCTGCGCCTTTCAGAAATTGCAGTTTATTGTAATCTAACTTTCTGTATGTTTTCTTTGTATATGTCAATTTTATTAACTTCACCATCTGTAAAAAGACTAAAATAGAGAGACATATCATAAAATTAAACACAAAAACACAATAAGTTTTGCACATTTGTCAACTAAAAGATTTTTTTTATTCTATTCAAAAAGCATGGATTTATTTCCTTCCTTTTCCTCTTTGGCATCCCTTCCTAGTTTTGCTTTTGTGTGTATATGTAAATTAGGTGTCTAGGCATATAAATTAGCTACTGGAGAATGAGAATAGATCAGTATTGCATCTATTTGGTGACTTTTACAATAAAGGAGATGCTTGTTAATGTTCGTAATCAGACTCATTTAAATTGATGTCTTACATGGATATCTGAAATCCAAGGGATATTTTAAACAGATTTACAATTAGGGTGAAGTGCTGATCTTGGTAATTCAATGAACTATCTAGATAACAAAAGACAAATGATTAACCCATTGTTTAGCACAAAAGTCTGCATGAACATGCTTTGTGTTGTGCTTAAAGTCATTAGGATTCTGCTCCACTCGTACAAGTGGAATTTCCTACCCAGTTTTTGGCAATAATTACATCTTGCTCCAAACTTTGTGTTTCTGATTCATTTAGAGTCAGTCCATATCAGGTCAACTCAGTTTTGATTTCATTAGGGATGAACATACGTCAAACATTGTTGCCTGAGTTGAGACTCAGATTTTCAAAGATCCACAAAATCTAATCTACAGTGACCTGAAGTAACATTGATGCTTGTCACCTCAAATGAAAATCAGCAAAGGCATTGGAATGGCAGAGCCTATAAGAAAAGCAAAAGTACTTTTGTTCTGACTAGACAAACCCAGAGGCATCCTGTTCTGGATTTGATGCAGGCTTTCTTTAGATTGATCATGCTTAGTGGGTTGACTTCTGAGTTTCCTCTTGGATCACAAATGACTGAGCCTCAACTGCATGCTGATTTATTGCTGTTTCATGCTACACCTTCTCTGCCTCTCTCAGTGATCCTGAGGTCAATGTGATTCTGTGCGGAAATCCACAGTAAACAGAACGCACATTATAAAGCTACAGGCCAAGCTCTTTCATTGTGCATTGCTACGTAAAGGTATTTAAGAATGACAATAGCGTTAAAACTTTTTGTTTGGGGATTTTTTTAGTTGAATACAGTAATCTGCATATTCTTGAAGGCTGCTGCTCTGAGGCCAGTTAAATACAAACAGCACTATCCTAATCTGCAGAGCAAATATTTGGAATTTTTATGGCAGTAGACTTCCCCAAGTCTCAACACAAACAGAGGAAGAATATAGACACTCAGAGCGACCATCTTTCTATGTCTCCTGCTCAGACCCAATTCATGCTTCCCTCCTGCAGTCCTCCCCCTCATGCTGCTGAATCCTTTCCCCAAAGTAATGATAAAAAGCCACAGAAGCCATCCTACAAAGCAAGTTTCCAAGGAAAAGTTAAGGTAATCTGAATAAAACTTTAGGAAACATACAGACAATGTCTAAAAGAGAACATCACCATTACAGCAGTTAATTTGGAAATCCACAGTAATTCAGACAACAGAACCGACATAAAACAGCAAAAAATGATGCACTTTTGGTAAAAGTTTTCAGTGTGTAGTAGTGTGGAAATAGTGTTGTGTATGCATTGTGTGCAGTGGTATGGAAAAGTATTTTAAACGTGTAATGGTGCAAAAGAGGTTTTTTTTTTTTTTTTTTTTTAATACCTCTTTGGCTTTAATTTGAAGTACTATTAAGTTTTAGATTCTTAATTACCACCAAACTCATCCTGAAAATCTTAATTTTTAGTTCTGTCACATTTAAAACCTTTGAAATGCAATATGTAAAACCTCAATTTCTGGCAACCGTTCCCAAACACTTACGTTCGCACAAAGTCCACTTTGAAATTACTCTGTTGATCACTGGGCTGTGCAGATTTTTCTTAAGAGAAGTCTTTCTAGTAGCAGGACCTCGTAGTTTTCCAAACTGCATAATGCAACAACGTTGCTCCTATGTGCAATGGGAGTTACCTACCAGGAAGAGTCAAGCAGGAATTAGCTTTATGGGCTTGTGAAATAGGATATCTTTTGTTTACTCTCCTCTGTGCCACTTAAGAGAAAGATGCTGTCTCCAAGAAGAGTGTAAAAAGTAGCCACACACATTTTGGATTACATCTAGACTTCAAGGGTGTTAAATATCAAACTACAATACAAGACTACTATATAAAAATCCCACCAAGCCTCTCTCGATTTGATTATTGCACACACTCTCCCTGGCTTCTAAATCCCACAGTTACAGACCTAATAAGACCCTCTTAGCTAAACATGGAATGGGATGCTGTATTTGAGTGGAGCTATGTGGCTTAATTTGCCCCCCCCCCTTTTTTTTTTTTTTTTTTTCTTTTTTTGTGCATTTCAGTCAGCTGAAAGACTGTTGTTGACTTCTCTGGCACATCCTCAGGGTATGGGGACTGTTCCTTCCCCTAGGTAGATCCTAGATACCCACAGCAAGACATGGGACGAATAAGATGCTCAGGAGGGTGTATTTGTACCTTGTGCTTTTTATCTTTAGTTATTTATTTTAATCCATAAAGCTCTTAGCAGCTGTGAGGCTTCAGACACTGCTCTCCCAAAATGAAAATATGTTAATGCATGTCTAACTCCAGTGCCTTCTCATGCATGTACTCAGGCTTGAAATCTAGTGCTTCAGCAATGTTTCTCTCTGCTATTTTCTCCCTGTTTTTTTCTGCATTTCCTCATAATAGGGAGGAAGAGAGAGGTTCCACTAAGGTTCTTGTTCCCAGTGATTGTTCTGCCTTAGGAGAAGATACTGAAAATATGTACCTTCCTGCACATAAAATACTCATTTATCACCTGCACTTCTAGATGAATGCCATTATAACATCAACTCTTTAAAGTTATTGATCAAGTTCTTCCATATTAAATGGAGCATTAAATGTAAAATTAAGATGTGTCTTACCCTTTCCCATTACTAACTGCTCTCTTTTCCTTCCAGGTAACCATTTCTTGCATAGCTGTTCCACCTCCATCCGTTTCATGTATCTTATGACCCTTTTCACTGCAAATTAGTTCCTACCACATTTGAAGATAAACAGCTCAGCATCACACAGAGCATTTGAGACAGAGGAGGAAATGCTATTCACAGTAAGTTCTTCTGATGTCAGAACTGAAAATTGTACACAAGATTTTGATGTAAGGAGAGTAAAAACAGCCTATGCTGATGAGGAGAAACTGGTCTGTAGAGCTATCCCAGAGAGTCATATGGCATCTTGCAGAAAACAGCTTCATTTGCCTGAAATATTTCCTACTCAAAATGTTTCCTACGAGATAAACTTGTTTAAATACACAGACTATCACTGTAATTTTTGCAGAAAACTGCAACTGGTCTCATGCCAGTAAAGCAATGGAGAAAGAACCTTGCTTTCTCATCAAGATGAAAAGCTAGGTAAAAGGAGAAATATCTTTGTCAGATATCAGGAGTTATGGGGAAAGAAAGCCTTTTTACACTGAGGAAATGAAAAATAACACATTCTAAATAGAACAAAAGGAAGAGAGATATAAGCTATGAAGTAATTGAAGGAGGACAAACGTGATCTAGGTTACTAAAGAGAAGAAGCAAGGTTTGAAGTACAGAAGAGATGTTGAAACAAATCAGTTTCATTTTCACAATATTGCCTTTGTCGATAGCAATTCTCAATGATTATTTTGTCTCTCAAAAAAAAAAAAGAAAAAAGAAAAAAAGAAAAAAAAGGGAAGGAAAAATTCAAAGACAAAATTCGTTTATCATCCTGGGCTCCACGGTGCAAACAACAAAGGTGTTGCTCTCTAAGCCTTAAAACATTGTTTAACATATGTGCTATATGCATATGTGCTCAAAAAAGAGTTCGGGCAGAGTCTCTCTCTTCCAAAGCACACACAGTAAGGAAGGAATCCAGAATGAGGTGACCTGCTAATAAGTTTTAGCTTATTTAACTTCATGAAAAATCAACAGAGCAAAAGAGCCAAGAAGAGGTTAGCTCAAATACCTAATACAGTAGTCACAAAAACAAATCAAATTGAATGCTAGAGTCAAAATTTCTTTTAAGACCTTATTTAAAAAAATCTAATGTGGTAATAACAGACCAAAAGAATCTGGTGAGTCAAATAGCTTGTGTTTATGTAGGAAATATTTTTTTTTTACTTACATATTTCTATCTACTATTATTTTAACATGTAAAAAAAGTTAATGTATACAATCATAACAGGAAAAAAAAGCTAAGGACAACATTGTGTTTAACACCACACTTACTGATTATCAATGGGAGTTTCAGCATAGAGAGATGGCAGAATATGCCACCTGTATGAAAAGCATAGACTACATTTTTCTTTTGTGATTCCTCATTTCTCATTGCCTGGACTTTTGAGTTACTTGTCCAGCTTTAACAAGAATGACAAGAATGAGAGCAGTCCTAGATACAGCAAGAGCTTCACTAGTGAAGGATTTTTGTGCCTAAAACAGGCTGTTCTCCAACACAACCGCTAGGCTGCAGAATGGATTTTTTCAGCAAGGATTTCATGTTAATATGCTCACGTAAGCATTCCTGTGCCAGCATAAGGAGGAATCACTGGGCGTTTTGCCAATCTGTTTGTCAACACCTTGGAAAGAGCCTCCTCCTCTGGATGCAGTCATGAACAGCAGATAGGAGAGCGCTTTCCTGAGTAAAAGCAATAAACATATGCCAAAGTCAGCTATGATTTAGGTGACTTTAAAAATATATATATATATATTCTATAGACCAGCCATTTCTTTTCCCCATGTTGTTATCACTGAAAGCAAGATTAGACCCTTAGAAGGTGAAGACTACTTAGACAATGAAAGGTTTTCAGTAAAAACTAGAAGATGCCACTGGAGTGATTTTAACTAGACAAAGTAATCCAAGATGAAGGAAAAACTGACTATACTTCTTGTTGATAGAGCCTTTTGGCTGCCAGCCTCAAGGCTACGTTAACTTAACCTGGACCCATCCCAGAAGTTAATTCTCATCTTCAGTTAAGGAAGAAAAGCCTTTGTTTCTACATACTGACATTTAAAAAATAAGAACGTTTTTGTTTTCAATTCCATATTATTTCTCATGCATATCCATGCAAACAGCCTATCCAGTCACTTGTGACTTGCAGGGCCCTTGCATTAATCATTACAGAAAGGAACTCAAAAAAACCCCACCAAACAAAACCGTAATTTCAAGGAGCTCATTTATTCTAAGAAAGAACTGCTCCTTTGGTAGACAACATAAAGTATACTTTAATTAGTGTGGTATTGCAAGAAATACCTCAAAAAATCCACTACGACCTGTATTTCACACAGCCTAACGTTTGAGGGAGAGACTGTTGCAGAGGCCTGAAATAATTATAGGTAATCCAGAGAAACTATGTAATCTCTAATGCACTTATTTTTCATCTTACCCAGAACATTATCTGACTATTTAGTTAATCCACCCCAGCCACAGCAAGTGTTTTGCACTCATATACTGTGTCAATGAGAGGTGAATGCAACGCAAAGACCACTGTAATATCATTTATGAGCTATTTTCAAATGGGAAAACACACAAAAAAAAAATTAGAGTAAAAAATGGGGTGAGAAAACAAAAAAAAAAGAAAAAAAAAAACACAGAAGGGGCCAGCAGATAGGATTGTAATTGTGTGAGGAACTCTTACAAATATGTGGTTTGCTTGAAACTTATAAATACTAGTGCAGTTCATTAAGCAAGTGAGAGAATCACCCACTAACCTACGTTACACTTACTACATATATATATATATATATATATATGTATGTATGTATGTATGTATCTCTTACAACCCATCTACAAAGCATGTCTCACGTCCACTCTTTGGTATGGATATTTCATTTGTCAGATCTACCTAACACACCAATATTTGTATGGCAGAAGAAAGCCAAGGAGGAAGGAGACGTCTGCAAAACAAGAACTCAGCATTTTGTTTTGGTTACAACTGTTCATTCACCCAATACAGTGTTCAAATCTTCCCACAGCTGCTCTTCCATAATTAAGTAATCTCCTGTCTTCCAGAGTTGTCATTTAAACTCCACGAAGTGGCAATTCCCCCAGAGCAGTGAGGTGGTGAAATGTCAACATCTGAAAATCACATCAACATCTGGAAATATTTAGTAGGTCTGATGGCACATGCACAAGATCTAGCAAAGCGAGCCTTTTTAAGAGAGAAACATGCACCTCCATCGCTTCCGATAAGATGCACTGCCTCAGAACGGGGCCCCTGTGACAGCCCAGTCAAAGCTCTGTCCTCCTCCACTTGCACAAGAGCCTTGTCCAAGGGCGAGCAAGAGAGTCACCCTATGACTTGCCCTACTTGGCAAATAAGACTCTTTCTGTAAAAACAATATGTAGTAGACAGGTGCACAGAGATTTCTTTTTAAACATTGCCAAACGAGCTCTGCTTGTTTTGATAAAAGACAGCGTGCACGGACTCATAGAAACAGACTGCGGGTAGAGGGTCTATAGATGCAGCATCTTCTTGGGAGACATAAAGATGCTCCTCTGAGAGAAACATTAGGATCTTTTCTCTTTGCTTACTGGACAGTGCTGGTAGCTAGCTGTGTAATTTTAGGTGTCTCCTGCTCCTAATCTAAAGCAACATTTCTTTTCTTTCCTTCACCCCCTTTTATTTTCCTGAATTTCCCAGCCCTTTGTAAACCCTGCATTTTGTTTCTGCATTGAGGCCCAAAAATGACAATTATTTTTCTGTCTAGGCTAAGTTAGCTATGAGAATTAGAGTTTAAGTAGTAATTCCAGGCCACTTTTACCTTGAAAAATTACACTTAAATCAAAGATAAGGAAGAGCAATGTATGCAATAACTAGCAATTAAGAATTTTCCACAGCCTGCTTCCTACAGGAACTACCAAGAACTACATTCCCACAGGTGATAAATCCTTAATTGCATCAAAAGCAGCATCAAACATAATTGTAGATTCATAGCAAAGCATGAGATTTCAGTTTGCTTTTCAAGCCAATCCATAGGTGCACCTACCCAGAGTTGGTCTGCTTACAGTTAAAAATATTGACAATTATTTTAGTAACACTATTGTTACTGAAATATTTTAAGACTTGAACATTTCCATACTATTTAAGCCATCTGCTTCAAAATAATGATCAAAATAGCCTCTTTCATTTTGCATGATGAGAAATGCATACTGAAGAGTAATACTACTTCAGAGACACCACTGCCTACAGATGCCAGCCTCAGTGCTTGAATACAAACACAACGATTCTGGGTTTCTCTGGCTAGGAGAAAAATGCTTGTATTTATTCTATGCAATTAATATGCAAAGAGGGACAACTGTCAATAAATGTGCATATTGTTGCTGTTTACATATTTGCAAACAAATTCTTGGCTCATTGCAACGCTTAATTTCATCAGAAACATATCTTGGGACATATTCTCAAAAAATGCAAAATACAGTATACGCACATTTAAAGTTAAACACTTAGTTAAACGCTTTTAAAAAGTTATATAAACTGAAAATACAAGCCATTTTGCATGTTTAAAATACTGCACATGCATCACTGGTAGATTCACAGAAGTTTAACAGAAAGTTATTCTTTCTGTTTACATTGGAATAGAACACATTCTATCAAACCAATGGGAGCTAGAAGATACTACAGAAAAAAAAAATCCAATAGGCCTTTGAATGCAAACCACATTTCACCTAGGCCTTTTCCCTCCCTCCTTCCTTGTTTAAAAAACACTCATTTTTGAAAAGCACAGTGAGAGGATGGCCATTTTTGGTGCCCCTAAAATCTTTACCAACTTCCTACTCAGGGGGCAGACACAGACATGATTTAGACTAACTGTTTCACCAGCCAAGGAATGAGCTATAGCCAATAAAGACTGAAGTTCATAAGACAACAAATAATCTAACCAAATACTCCCCAAACCATTTTCTAATCATTTATGTCAACGCATTTTCAAAAAGACAAAGGAACTGATACCTCTTTAGAAATGAGTGAAGTGCATAGAGCAACACAATGATACTAGCGCAATTTCATGAATTAAACACGCACAGTAATTGAGGTCAGGAAATGAAAAAGACTATGGCTTACAGTTCGAATTGCTGGGGTATTTCAGGTAAGCCTTCTGTGTTTCTGGTAAGAATAAATAAAGGTTCTTTAAAGCAGGAATATTAATTAAAGTCTGCTCTGAAGAAAGGAGAAGGTGTTTGAAGTGTCAAACATGAATCCTTTCCCTGCTCAACAAAGGATGCGTTTGATGTTTACGTTCATGTAATACTCTAAAATTGGAAGCAACAAAATGTTTGACATCAGACAACACCGATCAAAGAGTCTGTATCTGATACAGCCAATTTAGAGAGAAGGCCAAATATATGTATTCAGGCAACTGTTCAGGCATGAGATGGTTTTATGGTTTTTACAAGTACCCAGTTAGCAGTCATACTTTGTGCAAAAATTCCCTCAGAGGTCCTAGAGACAAATAACATTTGCTCCAGCTATGCATGCTTTTCAAAGAAATATTACTAACTCAGCACTGCAAACAAGGGGCCTCCAGAGATGCTAAGAGGGAGCTGAAGTGAATTTCCTGTTCGACCTGATATCACGCAGGAAGTTACAGTGTTAATAGGATGAGACTTTGGTATCAAGGCATGAATTTGTTTTCTGTTACAGATGTAGTGGAAGTGGGAAAAGTGTTTCAGCCTTCTTTTCACTTCATAGCAGCAAATATGAACAGTATTGGCTCATATTAAGCAGAATGAAATATGCAGTGTCTTTCATTTGCCTTTAAAGCTTTATTTCTCTTTTTTCCTTGCATTCTGCTTCAGAGAACTTTTTATTTTACTTTGTCTTTCTCTATCTGCAGAAGCCCCATCCTAGTGTTACATTCACAAACTATCATTTTTTTCTTTGTGAATTATATTTTTTTTCCCTATCTCATGTCTACTTTATCCACCTCTTAGGTCAAAAACCATCCACACTTTTTATTACTTATGAAATTACTTGAGTAATGTAATGCTATGGTTATGCATATAACAATTGCAGATAATACTAGAAAATTCCCAGAAATGCAGTCTTCATCATCTAATTTTCTAGGTAAGCATCTTTCTTTCTGCTTCATGGTCGATGTTAGAGTTGGACCACGTGTTAGACATATGGGTATATCCATCTTTAAGTTATTCCCAGCTCAGAACTGAACGTATTCTCACAAGCTGTAGAAAACACAAATGTAAGAACAATTTGCAATTTTTATATTCCTTTTTAAAAACTGTCATTCTACTTTACAAATTGGAATAAAAAGAAAAAACAATCTAGATCCTCATCTCTGCCAGTGCAAGACAGAAAGATTTGCAGTGGCATCTCAAGTAGTCTACTAATATTAAAAATAACAACTACAAGAACTTTTACATCCAACTTCACAGTTCCCACTGTTTTGCAGGATGAGTATCCCATGATTTCATGACTGTGACTATGCTATATTTCATGGAGATAGAAAATCCTTTAATATTCTTTTTCCAGAATATCCAAAGCAAGGAAGACCTCTCAATGTTCTTTTAGCTCATGGACTTTTACTTGGGAAGATGCATCTAATAAATTATGGTAGGAAAAAAAAAATAGAAGAAAGAGTAGAATTTAATATAGAAAAAACTACTCACTTTGTGAGCAGGACAAAGCACACAGATTCATGAGTATTAAAAATAAAAACTATGAGTATTAAAAAAAAAAAAAAAAACCACTCTGTTCAACTCTTGAATACAGATTCTTCTTTCAGCCATCACTTAAAGAATAAAAATAAGCAGGACATGGTTTCAAAGAACTTCTACTATGGCAATTGTTAAAACTCAGCCATGATTCAAATTTTTTGAAAGAAGGAAAATAAGCAAGAAAGTTGAAGGTGCTCCTTAAACCCCTACTCCATTAATATATCTAGCATACACAAGAAATGCAGTATCACAGAAAATACCTTTCCCTCTCCATCCCCCCGCCTCCAAAAAAAAAAAAAAAAAAATACATGCACAGATTTTTTCAGGCTTTGAGCTAATAATCTAGCCAGAAGTTTCTCATGGTATCTTTGTGGCCAACTTTTTACTTGGACTTTTTAAACTGTCGCTCAGTTTTTCAGAGATTTTATAATGATACTGGTTCCTCCTTCAGCAGGACTAGCATAGTATGTTATTCCCTTAAGATTACTCTTTCACATCAGCCACTTCTGTGCCTTCCTTTGCTAATGTGTTTCAAGAGAGGAGGACTTGGTTACTTAGGTCTGCTCTGACTTCTAAGACCTTGCGCACCAGCTGTCACCTATTTGTCTGTGCACAGTTTGAGACATTTGTTTTAACCCATAAATTGTCCATCACAGCATTTTGAACCTCACATAGAAATAAGGAATATTCCTTATAGGAATAAGTCCTTATTCCTTATAGGAATAAGTCCTAATGCTCAAAAACATTTAAGGCTGTTCCAAATTTAAGCCTCAACAGAGCAACATTAAGTCAATAGAAAAAAAAATCTCAATGCTCTCAATATTCATTGCTCTAGATTCCTGGTTATTCTTTATGAGGTTGAGAACAAACCAGAATGCAGGCTCAGAATATTGTCAGGACTTGCTATTATACAACTATTTATTTTTCTAGTAGCATCACTTTCAAAAGGAAGCATGGCAACTGTCATGATTGATTTTGCATGGTATAATTATTCCCCATCATAGACTGCAGGACTTTTACGCCAGTGGAAAACATGTAATCTTTGCCACTCTTGCAGCAAGTTACTTGAATAATGACGTATCATTCCTTTTAGGTTTGCACTGCTATGCGCAAACAGCATCACATTGTCCAAAAGATGCTCATTGCATCTGCTTGTGAGTAGTAATTATGATTTTTCCCAATATAGTAAATTGCAAAAGTGAAAGATTGTCATGCTTGCATCTAAAGTAAAATCACAATGGTATTTATGGAAGGTTAAAAACAGGGGAAAAAAAAAAAAAAAAGACAACTGCTCAAACATCTTCCCTTCCCTTTTGTCACTTCGGAGTGCTTTGATCAACAGTTAAAAATCCCTGTGCCTGGTGCAACTTGCTTCTGCAGGTGAAGGCGCCAGTGGTTTTGCCTGTGCACTACAGATGGTGTTTTGCCTCCTTCACAGGCAGGTCGCCAGATACATTCCACTCATTTTTTTCAAATGCCCAACAGTTGCCAGATGTTACATTTCTCTCTACAACTTTTAAAATATCTCTTTGTGAAAATAGAAATTAGACCTAACACCCCCAACTTTGGCAACACATAAAGCACGAGTTGCCTTAAAAAAGTTAAGAAATACAGGTATCTCAAAACATGACAGCATTTTAAATGACCATAGATAAAATACATGCAATACTTATAGTTGTGCAATAATGCTGGGGAGCATCTTGAATTATGCATTTTATTTAATTTCTGACCAATTAATTTGGTTTTGAGGATATATTTATGCAGAAATCACAAAACAAACTTGTACGACATAATTGAGATCACTTAAAATATACTAAAGGAAATGTTTAGCAGGCTTAAAATTTCCTATTCTACCCTTTAAAAGTCTAAGATAACACTGCTTTCTTATGAACATTTTAAATTTCTTTACACAAACCTTTGAACGTATTTTGTGTAGGGCCTTTATGTATAACTCCCTTACAAAAGATGCCTACTGACCGTTTCTGTATATATGCATATATTATTGTATATGTGTATAGTAATATAAATTGAGATATTTAGCTTTGTTTTCCTCTGCTGTCCTAAAAACACTTTTTAATTTACTTAAACAGATGCACTGCTATGATTTATATTTTGCATCAATAGGCTAATAATACTTATTATTTGTGAACCTTCTGTAAGTTATCTGCATATATTCCCTAATGGCAAATATAACCAAAAACAACAAGAATTTTTTTTTTTTTTTGCATTAAGTCTGAAAGGATTTTACATTGTGTTCCTAGTTAACTGTCTAGACTCACAGAGAAATACAACAAGCAGTATGCTATTGAACTAAAAAGTGTTTCTCTGCACCATCAGTCTGCAGAATCAAAAATGTTTTTAATTTTTTTTCAATATCATGCTCTTTGCTCTGTATCCACAGGGGGAAAAAAACTCTAAACCAAATCTGATCATTCAGACATATTGCAGTCCCCTGTGTCGATGATCTAGAGGTTTTGGATGCTCACAGTCACAAAGCAGACCTCAGGCCCCCTTATTCTGAAGCAGAAAACCTTAGCGTGTAGGATCTCCCAACTCAGTCACTAGTTCTGCTAGTCTTACTGGTCAGTGCCAAGATATTTTTTGCAAGTCTGCATCTAAACTGCTGCAAAGTTTGTCACATTTCCACTTCACAGCAATATGAGCACCTCACTGAACAATCTCCCTCCAGCTGGCAGCAGATATTGGACATTTTGTTCAAGTAGAAAATGTTTGTACTTTCTCTAAACATATAAAACACCATGTAAGTGCTAAACAATCCTTGGCTTAGAGTAAATATGAGAGTAAATGCCAAGTTCCACCTCTTCCTGACAATGGGAAGAAATGGAGTGAGGAAATCAGTTTCCACTTGCTGCAGCCCTAGGCAAGCACATTTTGCAGAGTGGACGATTGCTCAGGATCATCCTCTGCCCACATGCCACCCTGGGTGGACACTCAGCAAGGAATTTCAAATATTATACCTCTAAATCGCAAGCTACCAAATGCACAGAGGATTTTTAGGAAATATAGTTTACAATGTACTCAACACGGAAACTCTTTTACTAATGCTCATGAGATAAATTAAGCACACTAGCACCTTGTAAGAGAAGGTCCTGTCTGTTTCCCGTTAATCCAGTCACTTCAGCTGATAAATGTGAGAGGTCTGTTCTACTCTACCTCAAACTCTTAAAAAAAATGGTTTACCATAGATAATGCAAATAATGATTCCAACAAATCCAAGCAATAAATCCCATTAAAGCAGGCAGTGAAAATGTTACATGAGTTATTACATGCTGCTGAGTCAGTGGCACAGAAGTACCCAAACACTAGTTTAGACATTTCAGACATTAGAGCATCTAATAATCCAGAGATCTTAAAACTACTTAGATGAGATATAGATTTAGAGAATTTGAAAAGGTTTACCTAACACCTGATCTCCACAAGCTGTTTAGCTTAATTAAGGGACAGGTATAAATGAAAGTTTTACACCACACTATTCAGTACAGTGCAACAAAAACCAGTGAAGGGAGACCTTTAGCTACATAGCATATACACAGTGCAACAGATGCTAATGCATACACTGAGGTTATCAAACAGAGGCAACAGTAACAGGAAAAAAAAAAGGAAGTTGAACAGAAAAGCAATTTAATTTGTGAAATCACCCTTCTCTGTGAACTCGTAGCTCAGACAAAACACTCACTTTATACAAAAGACTATAAAGAAAAACAAACAAACAAAAAATCAGGCAAATTGCAAACATGAGAAGATTAAATGCATGAAGGAACAAACAAGAGAAGAGATTACCAAGAACTCCAGTACAGGGGTTCACGTATTTTCACATTTGAGTTTCACATTTCATTAAAGTACACCATTACCCAAGTAGCTAAATTTCTATTGTTTGCAATGCCATTTCTATCAGGAGAAAGACTTCAAAGTCAGACCTTTAAAAAGGGAATTAGCTAAATTGCTGATCTTAATTATTAATGGTCCAGAATGCATTATTTTGCCTGCATTAAGCAAACAACGCCTTGAGATGGTGCCGAATGTAAATGTAAAAATACACTAGAGATTTTTTTTTTTAGCTATAGTAAGACAACAACAAAAAAAAAGATTCTTAGGTAAAGAAGCCTAAAATTAATAATGGTAAGATATAACAATTAAAGCTTACCAAAACTACTTAGAGAATATCCCAAATTGCAATTATCCTTTTCCTCAAGCACAGTAATGCAAAGGTATTTGGCTTGCTATCAGCCTCTTCCATAATTAGACCTTCAAGGTGATGTTCGCTCTAGCTTGAATAAACAAATTGCCATAAAAGTGCTCTTTATCTATAGTATATTACAAAAGCTTGAGTCTCAGATGCACTTCTCTTAGCTATACAAAATGTTTTTTATGTATTACTAACAACTTACTGTTTTATTAAGTACTCTAGGCTCAACATTATTAAGGAATAAGATAGATAAATTATTCATTTAATATTTTAGATAAGGGAAAGAGACGATGAATATTTCACATACTAATATTCAACAACATATTTAAAAGTCTGCTGACACAACAAAGCTGATGTTTTTCATAAAACATGTATTTTTATCTGGAAAGCTGTAAGGCATTCTCTCTCAGTACCTTTTACCATTACAGCTTCACAGTAGGATAATCAAAATTTTTGTAGATATTTATGATGATCCAAAATTAGACTCTAAAATGTTTTAGTACTTTTCAAAGCCTAAAAGATAACTGGGGTTTAAACAATGTTTCTATGTTTGAAAATTTGCTGCACTATTTAAAATGTGAGATTGATCTGGTGGCCTGCCATGAAAACCCCTGCGCACAGTTTTGTTAGATTTAGCATTTGTAAATTAAGGCCAATGGAAAACTTCAGATTTTTTATAGCAAGGATGAAATGGAGGGGGATCAGGATTCCTGAAGAAGGATATAAAATAAGCAGAACTATTCAACATGCAGTTTTAGTGTTTTTTTCCATTCCTTTTATGCAGGAGAGATCTGTTTGTCAGCAAAGGATGTAAAGGCATAGTATAGCCTACGACTATCATACTTGCCTCAGTCTCTGTATTAATTAATCAAAATTAGATGTAGATTATAAATATAGATTATATATAAGTAAAAATATATCTAAAACAAAAATATTTAAAAGTTTACTAAGCTGATTACTGTTTTCCTTGGAAATTATTTCTATCCTCTCAATTCAGAAGAGATTACAAGAAGAATCAAATATCCTAAAAAGGTAAGTACTCACAACTATGATTTCAAAGAACATTAAAGTCTATGCATAATCTGAAATGTGCTCCTGTCTTCTTATGTGGTCGCTGTTTCTGATGAAGTAATTGTAAAATATTTGCAGATTGTAAATATGTAACTCAATGTCCATAAGGACGATGATCTATTGCAGAGGCCAAATCATACCTTCTACCTTCACTTTTCAGGCTGATATCATTAAAAAAAGAAAAATCAGAACAGACCAATTTTCTTGGGAATTCAGGTAATAATATCGTGAGCTCAGAACATCTGCAGTTTTCACGTGCTTTTGTTGCCTCACAATAACTTTGTGTTATCTCCAGCTCTCCACCCCTACATGAACAGATAATCATATGCTCAAGATGATGCAAAAAAGACAGCATCAGACACAAATCTGTAAGAGTCCAAGCCAAAAGCAGGTAGGTGAAGGATTTCTCTCGCTATATTGGCATATTGGTTCACACAGCTAAATATGAGAACCAAGGAGCAAGATGATGCTGGAGCTTGCTCCTTCCCTCAGATCCAGCAGCCACCCATGCCCAGGGCTGGGTTAGCAGACAAGGCAGCCTGAGCTATGTGTCCTCAGGACCCAAGGCTGCTCTATGGTCCTCTTATTCAGCAAAATATGTACACACTTAATTCAGAGACTCAACAGCTCTGCTAGTCTAAGGATCAGGCATAATATATACACATATATTAACTTTTAAAACATAAGTACTTTTCATTGCTTGTTGCCCAGAACATCAGTGAACAGCCTGATATTTCATATTTAGTGTCATTATCTTCTATAGGCATATATCACTGGTCCTTTTCTAATGAAGTATCTTTTTGTCAGAAAGAGGGGAATAATCAGGAATGCTCTATCTGTAAGTCTCATGGTGATATTCACATGCAAAATGATTGCATTTACTGAAAGTAAATCTTTGGGAGGAATCAATAACAATCTGGAAGCAGAAGTTCAAACAGCTTTTCTTTATTGCGCTGAAAAGTAATCAGTTTGGAGAAGGTTCCCCCCATGTCTCTGAAGAGCTAATACAAGTAATTTAATTCTACTTACAGCAGTGTCATCATGAACTGCCACACAAATCATCACCTGCAGTTGAAAGAAGGGCCTTGCAAATTATGACATAAAGATCTTGGAAATCATAATGTGAAAAAAGGTGCACAGTGCCTAGCAAGAATAGCGTTCTTATGACTGTTTCTTGGGAAAAAGGGAAAAAAAAAGAAAAAGAAAAAAAGAAAAAAAAATAAAAAGTCACGTTGCTTATTTATATTAATAGCTATAGGTTGATATTTTAAATGATAACAACAGCTACTAAATGCTTCTGCCAGGAAAGAACAAACAGCAATTAGCACAAAAAACACAAGATCTTTAATCACTGACTCAAAACATAGACTTTTCTTTAAGGATGGATAATATAATAGATCTCTGCACTTTTGCACCTACTCCATAGTGTCATGCATGCTAATGTATGAAGTGCAATAGGGAGGGCAGCAATAACACAGAGAGCAGCATTTAGGACAGCCACAGTGCAGAGGGTCGGCAGGGAGAGGAGGGCACCTCCAGGGAGGCCGTAGCAGGAGTCCTGCACACGATGGTGCCAGGGCCCAAGCGTCCAGGAGAGACTGGGGCAGCAGAAGGGTAGGAAGAGGCTGCAGTGCTACAGGAAATGCTGCTTTAAAGGACAGACAACAAACCATCTCCCAGACTTAAGCAATCAATACCACTGAACAGTCCTTACTCTCCCTTCAGTATTCTTTCACAACACAAATCTTATTTATGCAGTAGGAGTTGAAGTCTCTGGCCAAGTTTAACATGAGAAGTATTCCAGCCTAGTTGATATTTTCAAATCAGTGGAGGAGATTTTACGAGCAAGAGAGAGACAGAAGGCAAGCAAGTGTGTTTTTCCACTGCGGAAAAAAAAAATCATTTCGAAAAAAAAAACATCTCTCACCTATAGGAACTTCTACACTCCTATATAACTGTTCTGCAGCTAATGAGCTTGGATATTTTGCTCAATCTAAACTGGCAGAACTTAACAGCTCGGTAATTTTACTGAAGTACCAGACTGAAGGATTGATTTTGCTGCTTCAGCAAAATTCAGCAATTGCAAAAAGGTGAATGTGCCTTCAGTGTGAATATCCCATTAGTATTAGAATGAACCTGCTCCATTCAGTCCTATGCTTGACAGTAAAACACAGTTAACCTGGTTAGACTCTAAAGTGCTACAATTCATTGCTTATTCATTTTAGTTCATTTTAAGATTCAAAGCCAGATCTTATGACATTCTATTATACTAACTCTACTATTATACACTCACACTTTGCTTTTAATGCTATGTTTTGAACTACAGGCAAACATAACTTCATATTGACCATCCACTGTGAATTCACTGTTATGACAGGTCATGTGCTACCTTAGCAATCCACCAAATAAGAATTTTCTTAGCTGCTAATCTTTTAGACACAGAGGGGTTTTTTTATTTCAAGAATAGTAGTGAGTTTTAGCCTTTTATTACTTGTGATCAAGCAGGAGTTTCCCAAGTTTTTCCTATTATAAGTCACAATGCAGCAGTGGAATTTGCTAAGGGATCTGTCATACTGCATGAAAATTTTTTGGCAACTTTTGTCTCATGGCCGGGTGCAGTCTGCAATACTATACTACGCCTTAAAAGTCCCCAACCTATTAAAACTCCGCTGAATATAACTCTGCTTAAAACAAACAAACAAAAAAAAAACTTGTATCTTCAGCGACAGTTTGCAAGTCACAATTGCTGAGTATGTTTTAAGATTGAATGTTTTGTTAAGATAATTTCCTTCTTCTCATAATGAACTATCTATATCAAGGTAAAAAAAATATTTAATGAGAATTTGTCATCATTATGATCTCATTTCTCTTGGCATATGCTTCAAAACAGCTAGAAATATCTGTCATTCTATTCCAGTAGATATATAGCATGGTTGCTATAAAGGTTATTTTGCAATAGAAACAGAAGACAAATTTTCCTTTGAAAAATGCCTTTCATAGCAGTAATTTCCAGGTATTTAATATTCTTCCTGATAAAATTAAAATAAATTTTTCTCTTCATTTCTGAATCTCCTTCAAATTTATCATCTTTGTAATCAAATCCAAAATATATTTTTATTGGATATTAAGAATAGATTTACTACAAAAAATTCTTAAGGTACAATATGGTGATTGTCATTGGCAAAAAAATCTACTTCTTACTAATGCAAGTATCTAGGATGAGTATTCCCACTTAGAAGTAATTGAGGTTCTTTCACATTATTGGAGGACAACAGCCAAAGCCAATTCAGCCTGCTTTGCACTGAAAAAACTTCTATTCTTTTACCTGTGGTCACTGATGACAGCACAAGTCCTGATGCTTTGTCTTATCTGCAATAGTATTTTCAGGATTCTTGCCTAAATATGCTTTGTAACCAACTAGGGATACCTTCTAATACATAACTAATTTACAAGAAGAAATCCCAGTGGAGCCAGGGCAACCCACACTCCTAAATTACTTATGTGCTTTTCTATTCCAAGCATATAGCAAAATCCATTTTACATTTTAAAAAAAGCTACTTTTTTTTTTGTCTTAATCAAACTTTCTGCATTTATACCACAATTTCCAGTACTCCAACTAATTTCTGCTAAAGGTAAAATATTTTTCATTTTAAATTACTGGAGTGGAAAATTGCATATATTTAAAAATTTATGAAAAAAGATGTAAGGGCCTGTGGTCTCATAAAATATGTATGATATGGCACCATATTTATTCTACCTACTTGTTAAATTTGCTTAAAGTGCCCACTGTGATTTGTTTGGCAGAGCATATTTTTCCAATAAAAGTCTTTTCAATTTCTTCCATAGAGTTATCTATTGTTTTAAACATACCAGAATGAGGGGGGAGAAAAAAAAAAAAAACCCATACAATTTCTAATTATTTTTCCCTCTCCTTCCTAAGAGGGGATAGACCCTGGCAGGAATAAAGATAACACTTTTATTCAACCACATAGGACAACCTAAAACTGACAACGACCTATTAAACAATATAGCTCTTATAATGACTTAAGAATGATTTGTTACAACCAAATGAAATTTTGCATCAAGATATAGAGACCTTGAAGGAAAATGTTAGCACTGTTAAATAACAGGCTTATTTTAGTTCGATTTCTATATCAAACACTCAATCTTTCTAAGGAATTAAAAGACTTTTCAGTAAGGAATTACTGTCAAAATCATTTGATAAGATAGAAAGGGAAAATAAGTTATCTCTGCAACTTGAATAAAGCGAATGGGGCTTTTTGTTTCATGGTAATATAATAATTTCTGTGTCATGTATGACAGTTAAATATTTATCAAGCTGATAGCTATTCAGTGTCATGATTCCAAGAACAGTAAAAGATAGGAAAACAAATATTAGACTTCTTTTCACTGAAAGAAATGGCACATTTTTAAATTCTGAGTAATATATCAGTTTTAGTACCATAAGGTTGTACATTTCAAGCTATATGATATAATAAAATAAACATTGTAATTGAGCCTTTGAAATAGACAACATTTTCTTTAAAGTGATATAATTCCTGAACATTACACAGAATAGGTTCAACATTTGATACTCTTTTGAAAGAAGCAAAAAAAAATAATAATGTTTCTATGTTTAAGGAACATTAAAATAGTAAATATATTGCATTCCCTCTATCCTTCATCTTCCTCCCATTCAGAAAGTTCATCCAGATGGTAAACTTCTATCCAGGACAAAATGTTTTGAAATATGGGCCTGTTTAGCCTAGAGAAGAGAAGATTGAGAGGGGATCTGATCAATATGTACAAGTACCTGAGGGGAGAATGTAGGGAGGATGGGGCCAAACTCTTCTTGGTGGTGGCCAGTGACAGGACAAGGGGTAATGGGCGCAAGCTCAAACACAGAAAGTTCCATCTCCATGTGAGGAAGAACTTCTTTCCTGTGAGGGTGACAGAGCCCTGAACAGGCTGCCCAGAGAGGTTGTGGAGGCTTCTTCTCTAGAAATCTTCCAAACCTGCCTGGACGCAGTCCTGTGCCACGTGCTCTAGGTGACCCTGCATGTGCAGGGGAGTTGGACTAGATGATCTCTAGAGGTCCCTTCCACCCTCAACCATTCTGTGATTCTGTGCTTTCAACCCCTTTCTTTCCTCTGGGATATGACAGCACTTATTTTTTCTTATTCTCACCTTCTTAAATTTAGTCTCTTCTCTATTATATAGATTCTGTATTCTCTATTATACAGATTTACAGCTTATACTTTGGCTGCAACACATGCAGTTCAAACTTGGAAGAAACAGAGGGTGAAGCTGTTCCAGGAGGTGCTACAGAGAGTGAGTCCTTGTACCACTGTTTCATCTGAAAACGTCTCACAAATAATCCTTTGCCTATGTTTAGGGCTTGCAACTCAAAATTGGAGAGTTTCCTTTTAGCTTCACTTTGTTTTCACCTATATCTAAATCCAGAAAATAGATAGGAAATCTTAATTGAGAGTGTACAATCATAGTCATTCATATTTCCAACATAGTCATTCATAGTTCAGAACATGTGAAGGAATATATATTTTTCAAAGATCACTGGTCAAAGGTTGCTGATGACTGGCATGCGTAGCAATGGAAAATTTGAATATCAACAGATCAGCTTCAGTACCAGATCTGTTTGACATTTTCTTCAAAAAAGTGGAATATATTTAAACCACTCTGCTCCTCCAGTCTTTTACTTAGTACTAAAAGGCTTGCTGATTTCTGGTCATGAACTAAAAAGAGGCCTTGCACTGCTGTGAACCACAGTACTTGTGCCGCATTCACTTATGTGATCTATCCTCCTTTGGTGCTACACCAGCACTGTGTCACAAAGAAACACTTCAGCAGCATCAAATTAACTTTTATTATTATTATTATTATTTTCTTTATTGCTTTGGTGGGCCGTGCCTCTACTTGCGATGGTCTTGACCCAACATCTAATTTAGACAGCTAACCTTTTGCTTGTCCTCTGATGATGCTGCCTTTGTACCCTTGGGAGACCCATTTCATCTTGACATTGCGCTGTACTTCACAGCATAAGGACCACCTGGCAATAACAGGTGAACAATGCTTAGGTCTTAACTGCAACATTTCTCCTAAAGTTAAATATGATGTCCTCATTAGGATACAAGGTTAAATTAAAAGACAATGTAAAATGTATGCACATGCACAGTTAAATGTACAAAAGTTTTTATCTGATCATGGGAATGGAAAATCTAAGAAAATACTGTTGATTATCAATATGGTCAAGCAAGGTCATACTGCTTTTCAATACTCAGTCTATTTGTCCTTACACCTTTGTAAGAGGGTAAAGAAACAGCCTATAGGAAAGGAGAGGACTGAAGTGAGAAATAAGATCTCATTCATCAGAGCTAAGGAAAGACTGAATTTTCTGAGATTTATGGACACAAAAAGGAACATAACTATCATTAACTTATCCGCCTCCACTGAAATAAAGCAAATTACAATCACTTTTAAATGTCAGTTACAGTTTAAGTCTTCTTAGGCTTCAGTAGATTTCCAGAAAGACATCATGATTAATGAACCCTAATGAAGATTCCAGTTAGGTAAAGCAAAATTATTACTGAAAACTCCCATCCTGAATGTCCAAAATGTCAAAACATTCTGAATCAAACATCGCTAGATAATAACTCAAAGGGTAATGCTAATGAAAGCTTTAATGTTTTTAAACACAATATGCTGGAAACAGCTTTCTCCTCCTGCTCCCTCCCACACTTTTTTTCTTCCTCTCTTTCTTCTCCTGCTGCTCTCCATTCTTGATCACACTACAAAGATGGGAACTCAAAGTAAAAATGGAACCTACACATGGGCTGACTGACTGTCACTAATCTGAAGACGTATTCTCCTCTCCTTAGAGAGAGGAAAAAAAGAAAAAAAATCTCATCATCTTAAGTAAAATAGGCTTTTTTATCCCATAATCTTGAAATGTACTTAAAAACACCTACTAGTTTAAGTACAGGATCTGTGTGCATGTTCTTAAGCATTGCTGACATCAAAACAGATATACATCAGCTGAACATGAGAAAAAAAAATAATGTTCATGGATGGCCAGGACTTGAAATGCTGCTGTATATGCATGTGTTTCCTTTGCTCCCTCCCAGTGATTTCTGTATCAGTGCTTCTCCCACCATATAAATCATTGATTTACAGCTGAATGACCTTCGAATCACTGACTTTCATAACTAATTCTCAAGGTAGATTAGTTTCAGAAGGGTTGATCATTTCAGCAAGAAACCACTTTTCTCTGTTGAGTCACGAAGTTGCATGTGCCAGAAGCAACTAGGTACTATAACTAAAACACAGCATTTTCAGAATCCCACTGTAAAAATACAAAGTATCAAACTTGTCACATTCCTGCAACCAGATTCCAAATCTTAATAACTAACAAATAACAGTGTTGTAAAATTTTTAAGAGTAAAGAGTTTTTTTCAGAAAACGTTAACAGCATTTTGAGAGGAGCTTAATAGAAAAGATTTCTAGCTATGAAAGTCTGTGCAATAAGCAATAAATGTTCTATTTTTATTTGATTTTTAGCTGCAGAGTGATTCACCAACAGGAAGGATCTAAGTCACTCTTAGATATCCCTTTCAGTCTTAGCAGACAGGAGTACAAACCTAAGTACTGGAGCTGCTGGTCTCATTATAACTGATCAAATTTTATGGCAGTCAATATTTTTTATGACTCAAGTCAACTCTGCTACTAGATTTTCAGAGAATGACATTACACTTGGTGGCCTCAGTGACAATCAGTGATTTCAACTGTCTGAGTATGAGGCTCTGGAGACAAACCAACCGTTTTCCATCTGTAGAAACATGGGAAGCTTATAACCTTGCACATGTGTGAGAAACACTCCCCAAGGGGAACTTTCTAGTCCCTCTTGCATTGAAATAGAAAAACATGAATATTTGACTATACAAAATGCTTCGTTTTACACATTAAAAGCCAGAACTCTGATAAGAACTCAGTTTCTAACCTATGAAAGTGTCATGTACTAACACTTTGGTGAAATATGGGGGGAGTAGGGCAAAAATAAGGCCAAACTGAGTATTGCTGAATTGAGCCATATTTGTTTGGAGTATTGAATGTGGAACAAAAAAAGCTATAATGCCTGTGATGGACCAGTCTATTATAAAGTAGCTAGTTCTATTTTCATTTATCTCATGGTGACCCTAAAACAAATTCCACTGAAAGAGCTTGTAGTATCTTGACCAAACCTTCAAAGTACACGATTCTTGACGGGCTTAATAAATACATTGTGAAGAAGGAGCTGTATTTCAATAACTAAAAATTTAAGAGGCAGCAAAGGCACCATGATATCAAGAAATGCAAGAGAGGAGGGAGAATCGAGTGGAACACAGTGTTTATTGTAGACAAGAAAACCCAGTCGAGTGATTACCCTTCTGTTTTCTTGCAACCTAGAATACTCTTGTTGTGAAAAGAAATCAGTTTCTAATGGAATATTATATAATTAAGAAGGTCTTGAGTTAAATAAGAGTTAAAATGATCATTTTTTTCCTAAGAAAAAACAATTGCAATTCTAGTTTTATTTTCTAGCTTTCTAAATATGTTTGACATTTTGAGTTGGAGGAGTTATTTGTTTAAATGTAAATGATAAACTGTGGTGTATTGGAAGTAATTAATCTGAAGCAGTGTTCACATTACTATGTTTTTAACAAAATGCTATTATCAGGACTTGCTTTCCATACGAGCTATTATGATTTCCTACCATGAAGTCAATAATAACACATCCTAAAATACTTATTTCCATTGTAGTTATGTTGGGGCTTTTGAAGAAGGAGAGGAAAAAAAAAAAAAAAAAAGAAAAAAAAAAAAGAACAATTTCAGCAACCCCTGCTGAAGTGCTCGCTTCTGCCTTCTCCTGATGACTCATATCAGAATAGAAATAATTCTAGATCTTTATTGGCAATCTTCAATTCCCTCTGCACTTCTCTGCGCTTTTAGTGTTTATAGGAATTCTTACATGGACAAAAGTCCATGTGATGTATAACCTATTAAAAATGAGCAAGTCTTCTCATCTCAGTTAAACTGCAACTAAAAATAAAAAAAATACTACATACACACACACTTTATAAAAATATTGAGTTGGTACACCTTGATATTTCATACCCATGAGTTTTACGAACCTCTCTTGGTACAGCTCCACAATATCTAACATCACCATCAATATCCTCAGTGAGGACACCAACATTAAGATCCAACAGCACTGGTTTATAAAACCATAACAACACAGGTGCTATTAAGTGAAAGGAGCTGACAGTAAAAACGGCCTTTAGCAGATTGAAGAAAGTAATATTGTAGAGCAGGTGTGAAAGCTCTCATTTGACAGATGCTTATAGCATAGATTAATATGCAGATGCTGCACCATATGCTTGGCCACATAAAGGTACCATTAAAATTGATACACAAGCCACACAGTAAAGGTTATATGCATGAATAAGGGGCAGTCAGAGCTGTGACCAGTATACATCAGCACATAGGACAGAGCTTTTATATAACTCAATTTGGAAACAACTGCAGTATAAATTTCAAAAATACAGACCACCTATAAACACATGCGGTATCCCCCCAGACCACAATTAGTAACAGAACTTAGTTTTGGTAATTAAATTAAATTAGCTAGATTACAGCTGCTCTAGGCCTGAATGCCTCCTCATGTTTTTAATGAGGACATGGCTGTAAATAGGTTGAATGAAATTCCCTTCTCTTCCTTGTCACAGAATACGAATGGGAAGACAGAAAAATATAGATGACATATGTGGGATACACAGGAAAGAAAAAAAAAGCGGAGAAAAAACTAATTTAGGGAAAAGAATATAATAATGATCAAATATAATAAATATAATAATAATATATAATAAATAATAAAGATCAAATGTTTGAAAAACTTTGAGATGAATGGCACAAGAAAGAGCAGCAATACTGCTCCACAACTACCAGGACCAGAGAAAAATCAAAACAGCACCTTGACATTGGAGTAGCCAACACTATGAAAGGGCCAGGTTCATTTCATAAGGTTCTTTGCAATACTACAGACATGAGAATAACACTTCTTTTCCCCTCTACCCCTATCTTTTTTCCCCTCCTCTCTCAAAAGCTGACTGGCCAAAGTAAGAGTGAAAACAGTATACCTAAATGCAGCATCTGTTGTACGCATTAATTTAGACTGATGACCAGAAGACAGTGGTATAGAGGAAAGCCGAAGAGAGTCAGTTCTCGTGTGCATTCAAACAACTTCAAAAAGTACTTTTCATACAAGTAAACATGCTATTAAATTTCTAAACTGTGTTCAGAGCTGTTCTGACTCTGTTCAAAATCATTTAGCTTCTGAAAGACCATATGTGGCCCTTCACTTTTAATGACTTTAATACTTTGTAGTATATTTTTCAAAACAAGGGAACAATGAGGAAAGGAGGAAAAAAAATTAAAACAAAGCTAAAATCTTCCTGTAGGAAATTGCTTTTTGCCAGTGTTAAAAAAAAAAAAAAAAAAAAAAAAAATCCATGCCTAAAAGTCAAGCAATTGGTGAATTTTATTAAGTAGAGGATGGCAATTCAAAATTGAAATGCTTAGTTGATTCAAATGAGCAAAGAAGAGGTGCTTCACCCGAGTGCCTCAGAATGATTAGTTTTCAACAAGTGCTTTCAAATTGTGCTGGTAGAGGCTATTACCTGATGCAAAGAGAGTACTCTAGAGTGAGTCTTGACAAGATTTCTCCTGCAATGAAAGCATTCTTTTTCTTTGAAAAGTAAAATTGAAGTTATTTCATTGTGCATGGCTTTTTTTTTTTTTTTTTAAAATCAAAATGAAAACTCTTTTATCACCAATTTTGGAGATGTCTTCCATTTACCTTCACATGTTAGTTTTAGATTGTATTTAGAAGAGGGGAAAGAGCAACAGGGTTTCAGTGGCTCTAAATTGGCATAAGAGAGTAAAGATAATAAAATTTTGATACTTGTGCTCTAATGGTAATTTATTCTCATATTGGAGTATGAGAATAATACAAATATACTTAAAAAGCATCTCTGAGATATACATAAATTAATTCAATTACAGAAATTCCCCCACTAGCTCAGCTGCACAGCCTCAAGCTTCAAAACATCTATTCTCCCATCTGTTGGGATGCCTAGATGGAAATGGATGATTAAATGATTATGGATAAAATTACCCCAACAGGAAGAATTTGCAACACACTTTGAGAAAGAAAAGGCTGCATGCACATCCTCAGGGTAAGAGTTTCTTCAGTCTAAATTTGGTTTAGTCCTCAACTATATCATAGAAGATGAAAGAAGGTCATTTGAGACCATCGCAACAGTTTTTGCTAAATCAAAAACTGGGAGAAAAATAAAAGGCTCATGTGACCCCATGTGTGCAAGGGGATTGGACTAGATGACCTCTAGTGGTCCCTTCCAGCCTGTGGGATTCTATGATTCTATGATCTTAAACATTTTTGGCTTTTTTTTTTTTTCCACTAGTCCTAAAAGCAGTACATTATAACCTGAACCTTTCCTAATCTGCTGTTCAGAAAACCCAGATTTATTATTTCTCTATTTATTATTTATTTAGGTTACAGAGTTACATTTCTTCTGTCATTCTTCCACAGTAGCTACAAAATCCTTAATTTCTTGGCTTTACATTCTTGATCTTTTCATAATGACATGGCCTTCATAGGATCAATGGAAAGCAAAGCAATGAGCCACTTCAGTTAGCTACTGCTCTAGATGTAACTTGCTAGCTAGAGTAGTCTTATGAGACAAGATATGGGTTGACCTCTGTCAGATTTGGGATAGTACAAAAGATCTCCAGTTTTGTGTATTAGTGTCTAATCAATACTTTTTTTTTGAAAGATTGAGTATCAAAAGAACGCTCAGTTCTATGAACGTTACTTCTCAGCGTCTTCAGAGCACTCAGCTCCAAATGGACAGAAAAATTACTCTTAAGCTGCCAATCAAACCAACAAGGAACAAGTAATCAAAGTGAGCTGCTAATTAGGTATTACCGAGGAACAGAGCAAAGGTCGGGCATGATTTGTAAGCTACCATTAGGATGAATGCCTTTCACGGACAAATGTGAAAATGTACCTCACACTGCTTGGGGGTAAATGAAGATCTTTCCAGCAGTTAAGCATCTTCTCTTTAATCAGAATAAATAAAGATTGTGATGACAGTTTATGTAACTTTCTGGACTCGTTCTAGCAAGTATCATGCATATTTTAAGTTATAAGCTTCAAATATTTTTCTTCTTGTATCTACTAAATGCAATGACATAATGCAAGGCACGAGCCTTAGATTAGAATTAATCAAAATTGTATGTGAATTCTCCTTATACTGAAAGAACAGTGAAAAACAAAACAACAATAACAAAAGCCAGAAAAGTATCTCTACCAATAGTCCGTTTCAAGTGTTTTCTATTTTAGAGTATTCTGCAACTTATTACTACATGTAGCTCATATATCAGGGCAAAGGAGAGATTCATACCCACATCCAACACAATTTGATGCACTTGCGCAGTCCATACATTCTGTAATTCAGTCACACCAGAGCAGTATGCAAGGGAGACACTAATGTGGAGCAGCATACTGAGGATTTCTGAGGGATATGAGGTGTGCTGAGACACCTTTACTCATTGGTGTAGGTGAGGCATTGTAGAGACCTTCCACTTTCTGAAGCAAGGCCTTGCACTCAAGCCAATAAATAAACAATGCTCAGATTTCTCTTTAAACAAGAGAAGTAGACAAGGCATACTTGCAATTAAATTATTGTATTACACTCGTGAGGGAGAACATGGAACCAATTTAATTCCTCTCTGAACATTTAAAAACATATAATTTCTGATCCCGAGTTGCTAGTAGGCCTTTCATCTACAAATGTAATGGAAAACGTATAACATTTAAACTCACTGTAATCTCATTCTTTCCAGCAATGACATACAAGCCATAAAGAGAGCTGATTAGATTTCATCTCACATGGGATATGAAGTAATTTATCCTCCGTATTGCCACTATGTTACACGTTGCTAGCAAATGTTAATGTAATTATGTAACCAACTGCAAGTGATTTGTATTCACACCACTGGAATGGCATGTCCTCCCTGGATTCTAGCACCCTGCCTTCTCTGAGAATTTAATTCTCTACCCTGCAACACTTAATCACTTTTAAATTATTCACATTGTCTCAAACTTAAAAAAGCCTTGAGCATTGGAGCTGGAACTTGAGCTGCCCAGAGAGGTTGTGGAGTCTCCTTCTCTGAAAATCTTAAACAAGCCTCCTGCATGCGACCCTGCGCCACGTGCTCTAGGTGTCCCTGTTGGAGCTGAGGGGTTGGACTAGATGATCTCTAGAGGTCCCTTCCAACCTTAACCATTCTGTGAAGCCTATTCTAAACAAGAATCAAAACAGTGCAATATCAAAATCTCCTCTATGAGGCAGAACTAGTTTCACCCATAAGATTTTTCTTTTAGCTTGGCCTGTGCACTAGAAACAAGGCAATAACCTATATATTCAAACATGCATTTCTCTTAAATATATTCATTAGCCTATACTTTGTCTCAACATTAAATTAAGATCCTAACTTGTCAACTACAGTTTCTACCTGTAAGTTATATTTCAGTTCCCCCATCCTCCTAGATCCAGCTCTGTAGTTTTGTTTTTCCTTATGTTTATCAATGCACATACACACACACTCCATTTGCAGGCTAGTTCAGAAAACACAGTTTCCATCCACATCTATTATTCTAAGTGAATTGAATTTGCAGATTTCCAGCCATTACAGAGAGCTCAGGCTCTAGTCAGGGCTTGGATCTTGGCTTTGCAGCAGGACAACTTCACAGTTCTTACTTCTCTCAGACTTGGCTGGAAATATGCCATTGGGTACTTACTACATTTCACAAAAATACTAAAACTCTGAAGTCTTTTAAGTTTTTACTTACTGAATTTTGACTTTTTTTTTTTAAACTTGGAAATGCTCACAAGTACCCAAACAGCATTTTTCCATTGAAAACTCATTTTGACTGAAAAGTATAGATAAATTCTAGCACATGATAATAAGGGAAATACTACTCAGTACAACAAAGTAGTTCTGGGGTAGCACAATGAAAGATGATTTTGAAAGGGGAAATGTAAACGAACATTGTACATTTTGTAAAGCAAAAACTTCCTGAGACATAAATACATTATTCATAGAACAGATAGGAACATTCAATCTAGGATCACTCTCTGTATGACTCATGAGGGTATTGACTCTCCACCATTTATCTCATTATTGATAAAAATCACTTCTGTTTGGCTGAAATGCATCTTTCAAATGCCAGAGTCATATCTACTCTTGTTAACAAAGGACAGAATATTCTTCATTTCCTTTTGTTGTTTCTCCAGTGACTAATCTCCCTCACTGTTAAAATTTATGCCCAATTTATGCCTCAGATTTAGGAGGCTGTCATTTTACTATGCAGTGTCTTTTTCCTAATCAGAAGTATTTGTTTTCAACTTACTTCCCAGGCTTCTTCCAACAGAAGAATCAGATCTAGTTGTGAAAGAGAAAAATCATATTCCTGGTTAAGAAATATTGACAAAAGTCAAGAAAGTCCAAGTGAAAATTAAATGGCTGAGATCCTCTGGAACTCAATAGATGGAGTCAAGGGGATCTCCACTAAACTCCTTTCTCAAAATTGACCAAAATTTCTCATAGTTCTTCTTGTACGAGACAGTCTAAACCAAAAATTAGATTATTAGGTATATTTATATATCCACATCTTTAAATCATGAACCATCCTTAAGAACCCTACCACCCTCAGTCATTAGATTTCACTGTTGAAGACGCAATTTGACATCTCTTTCTTCTTTTAATAGCAAGATTAATGCTCATTTCTGCTTGTGAGTTATGAAAATACAGTAAACAGATTACTAAAGATAAAAAGTGGTGTATTTTATTTTTCAACTTATTTCATGCTTCTCCTAAGTCTTTTTGTTTGTTTGTTTTTGTTGTTTTTTTTTTTTTTCCTTCTTCTCTCCAACAACTACTGTCGTTATTAGCTGGAAAGAAAATGTTGAGATAATAAACACAATGCAGATAGGCATATCATTTAAATTAATCTATTTGTTATTTTATTCACACTTCTATGCTTTCCAAATCCTTCAGTCAGTAACAACAGATAAGGAGGGTACGTCTTCACAGATGGTACACAGCTAAGTGACCAGTTCTGTGAACAATTCACTTCTGGCCTAGCAGGAATCCTCCAACTCCTTCAGTTAGACCACTTAATACAGTACGAAATTAGTTAGCATTTGAATAGCCAGTACTTTTTCATACTGTGTTTTTTTATCCCCTAGAGCTTAAAATATAAATTAAAACATGAATTATAAAGATATATACGAAAACATCCATTTTATTCCAGATAACAGATAAACTTCTATAATCTTATTTAAAAGTACACTGTATGATAAATTCATGCTTACTATATCCCTGCTAAAGACTGTAAATAACACCAAGGATTTACATAACTTCATATTATTTATTCATTTCTAACCTATCTTTAAGTAATTTTATGAATATAAACGCAGGCTTAAGATGACAGAAAGCAAAAATCAACCTTTCTATTTATCTCTTTCAAAATATTATCATTTACTGTAACAAGAGAAAAAAAAAAAAAAAAAAAAAACCTCCAAGACAAGACTTTCCAAAACTGCTAAACAAAATACTGCACACTACTAAAACAAACAGCACAACAGCTGAGTAAATTAACTCATCTAATGAAATATTCGAGTGGTAGCATCTTGGTAAATTATTTAAATTCATTCATCAGCAAACTGAAAATTTGCATATCCTATAGCCCTTATATATATATTATAATATAACATTATATTATAATGAAGGTTACTCAAACATAGCCACACACACATATCAAGAAAATAGTGAGTGGAAAAACATGTACAACATCCTCATCCCTGGTCCCTAGCTCACCACTTGTAAAATTTAGCTATTGCTCTTTCATAACTTTTTTCACTTTTTTTCATGTAATCCCAGTATTCATTACCCAAAGCCATAGTCAAATTTCATGTCTGATCCAGACTAGGTGCATTTTCTGCTGACTATGTTTCACAAATTCTATATACTAATGGGTTATGAAGCCCAAATACTTCAAGATCTATTTTGGAGAAGTTGGTGTGCTGTAAGCAGCTACTCTAAGAGGAATTTGATAGGGAATAGAGAAGTTACCTAGCAAATTTGACAAGAAATCTGATGCAATAAGAAACATTTAACTGAGACTTGGATTATGTTAATATTCTCTTAACCAAAAATTCCCTAAATTATAATTAAATTGAACTGATAGTACCCTTGAGCAACTTGCAATTCCTATGCCATGAATTTGATATGAATGGAAGGAGTTTTTCTCCTCCTCCAACAGCTTATATGGAAGAGCCTGACTTTATTTTCTTACATCCTCTCTCAATTTTCTTTCTGGGTATCCATAGAATAAATTCCTTGTTTTCCACCTTGTATTCCCCAATCCACTAACTTGGAAACTTACTTCAAATAAAAATATTAATTTAGTAGTCTTGGGTACATGGTCTGCATTCCTTAGCGACCATTTAGAGAAAAGAGGAGCCAGGGACTTTTGATTTTTGCAGTCATTTGTATGGATTAGGCAATATCATATCCTTCACTCAATTGATTCATCACCAAAATGATCAATTTCCAAACTGATTTGGGACTTCAGCTGACCCATGCCCTTTTCCCAGAATAAAATTCACTGACAGAAGATACTTATGGAAAATATGTAGCAGGTATGATAACAATCATAATTTTATTTAAACCCTTCTGACTAATTTACTGTGAATGGGAATTAAGGCATTAGTTGTTTATCATTAGTACAGAATAATGATGCTATGGAAACAGGCTTTTCATGAAGGGGCATCCCAGTCCCCAAGGGCAGCAGAGGACACCTGATGAGCCACAGCATGCTTTAGAAAGCATGACGAGCACAATTATAGAAACATGTAATATCTCAGCCACAGAGCATTTCTACAGTTACCACTCAACTCAGGAAAGCACTTTCATATTCTGGGCTAGAGAGTACACAAGATTTAATTTGGGAGATCTAATCTCACTTGGAGTTAACACTGCCTCAGCTGAATGATTTGGAGTCTTGAGCTTTTCCTTAAGACATCTTCAAGTTCCCCTTCATGCTCCATGTCCCCACCAACTGTCACAAAACACAATCCTCATTCTCCCCCTGCATGGGAGTTTTGGCTTCACAGCAGTCAAAATTAACGAATTAAGTTCCTCAGAAGGGAGGCATTTCCTCACAGAGTGCATGACTCAGCTCCCCCCACTAAGATCTGTGTCAGGGGATGATACAGGCAGCTGTCCAACCGCAAGACTTCATTGTCAATACCATGGTCCTGCTCTCTAACATGCAGCTACATTCAGGGAGCTTCCTTGCTGCTCTGCACACGCTTGCTAATTTTCCTCCTCATTCTCCCAAGGAATGGAAAACAGCCACAAAGCTGCAAACAAGTGATGAAAGTGAGAAAAGATCTTATTCAAGAATTGAGGTTCTCCTTTCATACAGGTCTTTATGTTCAATTACAGACTCTTAGACTTTATTTATTTATTGAAGGGTAGAGAAGTTGGGCTTTGTGGGTCCCCCCCCCCCCCGCTTCAATGCAGCTCTTCATTTTCAATTACAGTATTTCACAGAGACTATTCTGGTTGTTTGGGTTCTTTTCAGGGAAAATCTGGGGGAGCTATTATGTTTTTTAATTTTAAGAAGGTGACTTATGAATAGACTTTTTCTTCATTTCTCATAATGTATAGGCTGTGGCAACCTGTTCTTACAACAGCCCAATGATTAAGTTTATAGTAATAACAAGTGACAATGTAATACCAGAAACAAACCCCAATGCTTGTGCATACCTACCCCAATAAAAGACTTGATTTCAAGATTATTTTGCATCTCAAAAATATTAAGAGCAGTGATATGACTGCAGTGTAATTTAAGTGTAAATGCTTGCTTAGTTTTGATGATTTTGACAATTGTCCAAGACTTTATTGCCAGTGAGCACAACAGGAAGAACATTTTATATGGAAAAATTAGATTAAGGTTCAACTTTTAAAGAGCAGCATGTGAAACTGCAGAGAAAATGCATTTGGCAACATAAGCAGTTGGTAAGGTTTGGGGGGTAGTAGTCTGTGTACTCTCCATACGAGAGATTTTGAAGGTAAATTAAATGAAAGGTGCAATAATATTGTTCGTAACCTCTGCAGTTCAACTGGCTTTTTCCTGCTCTCATAACACCATCACACAAGCAATATGACTGTCAAGGGGAATTAAGACATTTCCTTGCAAGTATTACAAAATTAGATGTATTATTTTCCAAGACAACAGTGTTTATATAGCATTATCCTAGAAGAATAAAGGGTTGAAAAAATCATATTGCTTTGACAAAATATTTTTAAGTTGTGTTCTATATTGAAATGCAAGTTTTGGTATATTTAGAGGTGACAATTAAGTCACCATATTCCATGTTGGCCAGACACAAACCAGCTCCAATTACAAAGCTGTATAGCTACAAGCAATGCATCAAAAACCACAATGAAAAACAGGATATATTAACCAGAGTAAATTACTGTGCAGATATATGTATTCAAGCTTCCAAAGTTCTCATGCCTATCCAAAGTAATCTCAAACTTTTGATTCATCTAAGTAGAATTAACAGCTCATGATATATTTCGGGATGCTCTTAAAAGTTACAATAAAAACTTTATGAAATACAGAAGGAACAATATGTAGTGTATAGCAGAAAAGAATGTGTAAGATTTTTTCCTCTTCTGTTTCCTGAGATTCTTCAATACTTCAATAAATGGAATCATATCTTGGACATTACCTTAAATGTAATTAAACAATTTTGATTCTCATTAGTCATCTGTTTTTTTTCTTGCAAAGGGGGTTTGCTTTTAACATTGACAAAAATTGAGTCATAACCACCATAATTCATTCACAACAGAGCTGAGCTCTAACCTCTGAAAACTGATGAGCTTTAATAGAACGCAAATTTCTTCATAAATTTGAAAATGGTTGTAGCTTTACAGTGTCATATCAACATATTCTGAGATTATATTCCATTTACCTATCATTGATGGGTTCTCTGTGACCAAGTTTCATTCTGAAGCTTATTTATACAGTATGACTGCGATTATAGTATATATATTTAACATATTTGTTCCTCTAAGATGATTATTATATTTATACCCTTTTAAGTCCCAAGCCTCAACATTAATGTTAAGCTCCCATCAAGTGTATACACATACACACACACACAATCAGAAACTTCATATAACTTTACTCCTGCATCCATCTATGTACACTAAGAGATGCTTTGGAAACAAGCACATAAAATTCAGAAGTGTATAAATCACCTCATATTAAAAGCTAGTTAATAATTCCTGAAAGTAGCTCTGAGCCCTGACACATGCAGATTTCTGCCTCTTCCACAACACCATTAGTAGATGACAGGAACAATTCTGTGCAGCTTCTATTGCCTGATTAGAAGTTTATGAGAATTAGATAATATTCAGTAAATACATTAAACTAAAGCATTAGGACACAAACTGTGGACACAAACTCAGATTGCTATTCCAAATCCTACTTAGCAGTGGATGCCTTTAAAAATCTATGCCAACTCTTTAAATCTGTGAGTCAGAAACTGAAAAAGATATATTTCCAGAGTTAGTACTCCAACTAGTAGACTTCTCTATGTTGGAAAATGTGAGCTTCAATTTCTAGATTTGCTCTCCCAGGCAAGTTTGAAACTCTCCCCCCAACTTTCTTACCTCCACTCAGTAACCCCTAACTAGGCAGAGCTGGTCTTTCTGCTGAGTCTTGAAAAAACATGCAAATAAAATATCCTAATTCTTGTGAACAGAAAGGTCTACAAAGATGAAGGCTGATTCATGTGGTAGATACCAGAGGGGAATGGATTGTCTTGAGAAGAATGACTCTTCACCCTAGGCTGTGAAGAGTTAGATAGCATGGGTCTGAATCACAAAGTCAAAACCAGGAGCTGAAGCCATCAGAAAGTTAGAGTCTCAGATGTACATGCTCCAAATAGCCTGTGTTGCTCAGTATATTAGATAAAATTGCTGCTAGATTATATTAGTTATATATTGTTTTGGTAGGCAATCATTTGGGAAGAACACTGACATGTACCTATTCACATACACAAAAAATCTATTTAGAATAAAGGAGGCATTAATTCTTTTTATAACTTCATCTAAACACAGAGGCATGCTTAACTGCACAAAACTTAATATCCATTACAGAAGAATGAGTCCGTTTTGGAAATGATTTGACCTGTCACCCTTCATCATTTAGTGATTAAGCAAGCAGACTGATTGCTTGCAAGACAGACATGCACATCAGAATACACCTAAAGCTTAGTAATATGTTCAGAAAATTGTGTTTTCCAAATATCAGTCAGTTTTGGTTATCATCTATGACATAACAGAATTCCTCTTGAAGACTGACTTTTCTTCCCACTCCACACATTCTACTAAAAATGCAGTTTTAAAAGCCTGTGTCCTGGAGACAGTTTTAAACAGAAACATATAACAATTAACGATTTCCTTTGGATCATGAAGACTTGCATGGTATCTGAATTGAATAACTACAAAGTTTTTAACAGAACCTCAACCACCCATGAAGAAATGCCAACTTTCAGCAGACAGTATCACTAGACTTCTTCTGTTTCTAGCCCTCAGAGACATTCACCTTAAGGCATAGCTTCTGGCATTTTGATTTCTTAGTCTACTACCTTGACATTACTTACACTGCTTTTCACATCACACAAATAGGCTTGTCTTAAATGTATTTTAACAGCATAGTGCTTCTGTGTGCTAGGTTCTGTGATTTTTACTGACAGAATTTGGAGAAAACAACATACTTATAGAAAAATAATCAGAAACATAGGCAGTTATAAGGATGAATGCAGATTATAAACACTCAATGAAATAAGATGTAGAATTCAACATTTGCAGTTGTGAATAAAAGCTAACAAATACAAGAACTAATAAATTTATCCATCTAAGCAGGAATGTTTTTCTTAGTCTGCAGCCAAACAAAAACAGTAGCTCCAAGAAAAGTGTTCAAGTTTTAATGTGGAATTAAGACACGTGATTCAGTTTATCTAGATGCAGCCTGGTCAAAATACCAGTAAACAGCTGCTTCTTAAAGGGAAGTCCTACCACACTGCTAAGAATATAGTGGGAAGCAGAGATTTGCTTCTTCACTTGTAAGCAAATGGTGGTTATACTCTGGAAGAGCGCATTACCTTGTTAAACTCCATTTTATTTACATGAATGCAAAATAAAAAGAGCTTTCCTAAGCTCAGGGTGATTAAGTTTGAACAAGGTGGTATGAGGAACCCCACTGCTTTTTGTTTTAGCCATGTTATCCCTAGTTAAGGGCTGGACAATGCTGTGAATAAGAGTTAAAAAAACCTGTCTGCATGTTCCCCCCATCTCTCCTTTTTCCTCTTCCCCTGTTCCAAATTTACTTTGGAAGTCAAATATATTTATAACATTCAGTGCTTTTAAAAGGTTTGTCACAGATGCACACAGTATTCAGAAAAAGGCAAAAGCAGCACCGGAAAACCTTCCTTTTCTGCTAGGAAATGCAGAGTGTACAAATCTTGAGGACTTTAGATTTCCCTGGGTTGACTAATGTTTCTGGATATGCATCCAGGTGAACAGAAAATGTAGTACAGGAGGCACAGAAAGTTCACTGCTTTCAGCAAGTATATTTACATGTGGTGACCTGCACAGCTGCCGCATGCTTGCACCATATTCTGACCAGGCTGCCAAACATCTGGAAGGACAATGTGTAAACATGAGCTGTGAAGAGGCAGCTCCTGAAAGGACTTCAAGGGATTTGTTACCTCTTGCTAAGTGCATGTCTGATGTTTCAAGAACAGACCACATATTAAACATGTGTGCAAGACCCTATTAAACAAACCCAGTCAAAAAAATCTCAAAAAGACCTGCTAACAAAGCCAATACCCTGCAATTCTTTAAAGATGAAAATGTTGCTTCTCCTTTTAAAAGTTTCCTCTATTACATGGCTTTCCATACACTTGCAACATTAATTGCCCCATGTACCATTGGAAAGTCATAAATGGAACTATATTTTTCAGATAACTGTAACACACTAACCCTTTTTGCTACTCCAGAATGGAAGTAGAACACACATCAGCAATATACTGTACAGCAGACTTATTTCCTCCTTTTCTTATCACTAGAAAATTTCTACTGCAAATGGCAGATCCTCCTTCAAAGCAAAAGGATCATTATGTGCTACATCAGTGGCAAATAATTCTTAGTGTGTGGAAGTGTGTGAATTTAAACAGGAATTTTCTACTACAAAAATCATCTACAGTATAATAGAATAGCAGCATTCAATTCACTAGAAAGCTGAAGGTAGAAGAAAAAAGCCACACGCTGAAGCAAAGAAGCACATATGTAATTTTCTAACAAAACTGAGTACATTGATTTTATTCTTGAACTTCTATCTGATTTTTAAGTTATATCCCATTATTCAAGATTCTCATCTTTTACTTAATTGCCTTTAGAATAACTTGCTTAGAAATTAATTTTTCCTTTTTTATATAGAGGGAAAAATTCAGAAAAGCAGAGTTAAGCATAAATAAGATGCAACTTTCAATCCCCCTCAGCTAGTGAACAGGTTAATTATTTATTAAATCTGTTTGGAAACTACCCAAGCTTTTTTTTTTTTTTTTTTTTTTTTTTTTTTTTTTTTTTTCCTCCTTCTTCTTCTTCTTTTTAAACTCAGTTTACAGACGTGAGTTTCTTAAAAAGTTTAGCAGGTGCTCAAAAATCTTCATAAAAAGCAGGTGGAATTTTGATTTGCTGTTACAACTTGTATGCAAAAACTACACATATTGCTAATAACCAGGTTCATTTTCCACTCCTAAAATCTCATCCTTGCTCCTGCTCTACTAATAAGATCAGGCCGATATCTCTCTGGACAATCATTGGTCATAAATTGCAAAGTCCCTTTTTCCTCATTTGCTGCCTGACCAACATTCACATTAGCTCTACAGCTGACTGTCTACACTATCATGCTGAAGACAAAGGACGATTTAGAAGAATCTTGGTTCTCTACAGTTGTGCTGGGTCAAGGCATTCAGAAGTGCTGAGTCCACGCAGACAAGCCATTTTGCACTGTCAAGTACTTAAACTACAGGTAAGACCTGGGAGTCTCATGGAGAAGGACATTAACACCAAGATCCAGGTCTGGTCATGTTGTTGTACTTTGGATAATGGTGAAACTCAGGCTACGACCACCAAAAGACTTTGAGTCAGGCTATATGCCCACAAAGACCTCTGCAGTGTGAACATACCTGAGGAGGAACAGCCCCATAGTGTCTACATGCAACATGAGATCTTCCCAGAGTCCTCAGAGGTATCATGGATGTCTTCCTTCTCCTTTAAAAGCTCATTTTGTACAAATTGAATGTTCATAAACATTTAAAAGAATTAAACAACCGTTTTACTCTCATTACTGTAGTATATCCATGTATTTATTCAGACTTTAAGCCATTATCAAGAAAACGGTGCCTGCCTTTTCAAAAGTGTAATAGACAACATTATGATTATGCTTTCATAGTGATATGTGTGCAGTTTGAACAATATCTAGGTTAGCAAATATTAGATTGGGTTAATTGAAGTTTTGGGGTCAACTGATTGGGTATTACTCTAATTTTATCTTTAAAGGTTGTTGTTGCAGTCAAATAGGTCTTGCTCTTCTGGGAAATGCTTGTTTTCCCTGACAGATGTCTCCCACACATCCCCACACCTCTGGTAAATATCTGTACATAACTGCTATATTATTCAGGAAAATTTGTTTTCCTTCAAGAAGCCTCCAAGATCATTATTCACATAAACTCCTAAATCCTATTAAAAATGACATTTCATTTACCAAGAAGATAGCAGGGCTCCCTGGACAACATGAAAAATGATACAAAAATTTGGAATATGTCACAATAATCACATAACTATTCTCTGGAGAGAAGATAAAAAAAGAAAAAAGCATACACAGAAAAAAGCTTGAATCCCAGTTGCCATTTGCTCAGATTTCTAGACCAAACTTGTTCAGGGTATACACAAATGCAAAATAGATGCATTTGTTTTACAAGTGCTTCAGTAATAACACATGCACGTATCGGTAGAAACCCTTCCTGATCTCTCACTCCTCAGCACACCTTAGGAAAATCAGACAAGGGGGTAGGAATAACTCTGGGAGCTAGGAGAGTACAGAGACAAAGAAGTATTAGTTTAGCTACTGAGGACCCAACTCTCCCTTGACCCACAAATTCACAGGGATTGGAAAGATAGAATGAAAAAACACTTCTTAAAAAACAAAATAAAAAGTAATAATTAAAAAAAAAATCACTTCTCACTCTGTATCCTTTTGCCTATGAAAAGGAGAGATGCTCAGCTTTGACAGACGTCCCCTCCATCTGGACATGATGTTCCTGGGTCACTTGGCCTGCCTTACCAAACCATTGCCAGTTCACATCCTTGTTTTCCCTCATGAGCCACAAGGATTGAGGTGCGATGAATGCTGGAAGCTGGTCTATATCCACTTTGAACACTTAGAGTTAAACCAATTAACACCAAACTATCTGTACAAATGTCCATATTCCCACGTTATTAGTGCCCTGACTCTTCTGAGTTAGTATTAGCTTTCCATCTGAAAAAAATCCACTCCCCTTTTGTTCTTTTCAAAACCAGTTATTTCCATATTAATATTATACCACCTCATTTGCATGCTAAAGTACACTCTTCCATGCCTTTAGCTTCTATGCCACTTATAGTTTTCAGACTTTGATTTATTATCCAAATGTGTCTAGAACAATTTGTAGCTTACAGAGCAAGAGTTCATGATCAGTCACTAGTAAAAATTTGGCTCAATTAGGTTGCCATATTAATTCAGCCAGTGCCCTAGAAATACTGCTGTTTCATTAAATATATTTTTAAAGGAAAAGAGGAAAAAAAACTACAGAAGAAAATCTGAATGACTGAATTTGACCTTGCAAAAAGAAATTCACTGTTTTAAAAAAGAAAAGAAAATGATGAGTTATTGCTGACATTAGAAGCAGCAGAAAGAATGGTTCCCTAAGCTTCTAATAAGCTAATTTTTGCTTCACATGTCAGGATAAATGATTGTTTAAAACACCAAATCCATCATCAGAGTAATAAGTTGTCCAACTGACAAATTAGAATCTATCTTCTTTATCATCTCCTGTAAAATTTTAAAAATATCCTTAAGCTACAGGCAAGCCCATAGCCCCTTGAAACTATTCAAAAGTCCATTCTGCTGCATACTGTATCATACAGATTACTAAAACATCCTAGCAAAAACATTCATTTTAATCCAAGAGTGAAGTACATGCAACTAGACATAGCCACGGGGCCTGGCTGGCACAATGAACAAACAACTTAGCCACATTCACTCAGAAATGGATGCATTTGAGCACGCAAAAAAATGCACCATTGACTGCAAACTGGATATATATATACACGCATATATATATATATATATATATCAAGTTACACATACTAACACTACACTAGTGCCCTAAACACTCTTACAAGTAGAGTATTTATATTTTATTACAGACCTAAACCTCTACTCAAGCTTACCAGCCTGAAGAGTGAGGCTGACATGAAAATGAAAATTTGTAAACTATTCTACCACACGGTAAGTAGGACATGGAAGTTTAAACCAATGAATGAGGTTCTTAGTTGTAAATGAATTTGAGAATTGAAATGTGAAACAAAAATTTTGATTTTAGATAATTTCAGCTATTGTTCAGCCCAAGTCTCCCTTACCATGTGATAAGTACTCCTTCAAAAACTTTTACTGCTGTCTAAAATAACAGCCATAAGGCAGTTGACTGTATTCAAGAGTTACCTTATGCAGGACAAAATTTGAGGTTCACAGAAGGCTTCAAATGTCATAAATTGCATGATAGATATTTTAGTAAAATAAATAGATAAATAATCCTTCAGTCCTGTAAAATAGCAAGAGCTTTCAAGAAGTTGCCAGATTAAGAAGCCTCTTAATAAATAGCAGAAATTTCAACAGACCATTTAGTATACATCTATGTAAAAAGCATAGAGGGTTTAGTTAAAAATCCTGCTTTTACTTGATATTAGAATCACATATAAAATGAAAAGGGTTTCTGACCTCTAGCTGCTTTCATCTTTTTTTATACATAAAAAAAATGTGTTGCATTTCATTTTAGTCTGAAGATTGTGGCTCAAATTGCATCTCAAGGAATAAAATGGTACCTTGTAATGATATCCAGGCTAGTTCTGATCTCAGAAACAACAAACATTTAAGCACCACACTCACAGCAGGCTAATTAGTCACCCTGGTAGAGCACCTACATGGTGTTTCACTCTGGCTAGTTAACCTTGCTCCAGTGCCTTAATGTATTAAGGCAACAACATAGATGCTGAACCAGCTGGACTGCCCCAACCTCACCCTGACACATAGGTGTCCTCTTGGTCAGCAAGCACAGGCCAGATTTAGTTTGCTGTGGCAAGGGCATTCACCAGGACTGGCAAGGCTGCTAAGAAGATAGCCCAAAAGCTTTGAGACATCTGGCTAGATGGAGGGTAATTTGCATTTAAATAATCCCCAGGTGGAAGAAGGAAATTGAGTTAAAATCTCATGCACTCTAACCACTGAGTATTCAGATGGGATTATATTACCATCCCTTTCTATTGGTGGTCTCAGCTCTTAACTCCGCAATTGAAGACAGAGAAGCTCAGCTGGATAATCAGGGCTTGCCAAATGAACATGCCTTAAAGCTTCCTACACAGCTCCCCCAGTGCGCAACATCAGCACCTGATTAAGGCCTGCAGGGTCTAGAAGGCATCACTCACCTTCCTTTCTTCCCAGGAGAATAATCCTGCCCCAAAATTCTTCCTGATAAAATGAGTAATTTTTGCTACCGACTGAAAAAAACCAGTGTTGTCACTTGATCCTTCACCCCCTTCATTAAGTTTCAGAATAAGACAATCTTTGATGAGTATTTGATTTGTCATAATTTTGATTGGTTAATTGGTTTGCGTTATGGTACGCATTAACCAATGCATTTTTTTTTCTTGCCCTTCCTCAACATAAAACTGTTCCTGGTAGTCAAGCAAGCCTGATGACTTTCAGAAATTCATTTTTTCTATAGCAAAAATGCTATCAACTTTGCACAACCATGTGACTTATCCTCAAAAGAAAGATTTCATTATGAAAAGCTGATCATTTACAAATTAAGGTGACAAATTTCATTTGCCTTGTCATTTGAGATGTTATTGGTCTTTGCATTTCCAGCAGAGCTCGACTTTAATTAAATGCATGCTGTGGCATTCATTATTATTACTGATATGACTGGCAAGTTCTGCAGCTGGAATGCTAAACATCAAAGTTCTTCGCAGAACTGAAACAATCACTCTGAGGGGCAGATCTATTAAAATACTCTTTTCTCCCATACTTCACATTTTTTGATGTCATAAGCCAAAGTACACATCAGGAATACAAAAAAAAAAGTTCATTTTAGGATCTTATACAATAATAGCATTTACTTAAGACTGGCTTTCATTTCTTTTCCTGATGTTCAAGTTTGTATGGAAAACAAACACTACAGGCCACAACAGACTGAAAACTGCTAATCATTCCTGTCAGAATAAGTGCTATATTCTTATCTTGCAGTTCAGATAAGCTTTTATTTCTTCATTTGATGTTCTCCACAAATAAAGCCCTATTCTCTTTTCTATTCAGCATGTGTGTTACTCAGACTGAGAATATAACTAAAAGTAACAACATTGCTATACCTTATCCCAGGAGCATTTTTTGTGCATGTGTGTGTTTGTGCATGTTTTAATTAAGCATTCCTAAAGGCTCTACCTCCTCTAAATGTTTCATCTCAAGTGAGAAATCAAGAAGCTCCAGATGATGTCATGAGCAGCATTTAGAGGGACAATCAGAACACTGATACCAAAAGGCTGAAGTGTGCATGGAAAAGATTCAATTCCCACTCGTGCACCAGTTTTCCACCTTATTCTCCTTCTCCTTCCAGCACACGCAACGCGAGTTTGATGTGGACACTTCATTTTTAACCATCCTTAGTTACTAAAGCCATCAACAGGAATGTTTGTTACAGCTTGTTGTCAAGCTGAACCTGCACGATCATTTGACCCGCACCATTTTGCTTTTGTAAATAAATATACAGAATCAGACCCTGCCTTACAAAAATCCAGGATGTTACAAAAATCAGCAGCAGGGAAAGAAGTCTACAGCTCATTGCATATTTATCTCCTTAGAGTTCCCCTCACAGCTTCCAAAACAGCAAATTACACATACTTAAGCTACATACTCCATTAAAAGTGAAAATCTCATCAATCAATAAACACTTTAAAATATTCATAGCACTATACATACTACTCCTATTTGTGACTGGGCATATACATAACACTTCCATAAGAATGACTTTTAAAAAACCCTCAAATTAGTCACATCCAATATATACAATTTTACCACATGCCATTGTTCATCCATTTAAACATAGTTACACATAATCTATGTTGTAAATTGATTTCCAAGAATCACCTTAGGTGATCTCCAAAGAAACTTTTAAAATCTGTCAGAGTTTGCTCCCAGCATATACCCAAGACAACAAATTTGTTTTAAGCCAATTTTCACCACATAAGTCATTAGCAAGATATATTGGTCTTTGCACCACGATTGTAATTTTTTTTTAAAAAAAAGAACTTAATAAATATAGCTGTTTTATATAAGTGCATGAAGACCTTAAAGATGAATAATGAGTGTCCCAAACAGCAGTAGAATGCTTTGAGTTAACTCAAAGACAATAAATGTGATTTACACTGAGTTTTCACTGAATTTGTGTGTCCTGTGTTAATTTATATAAACTGTAATAACATTTATCACCTTGAGGTTTTGTTTAGCTTCTCTAATTTACAGAAAAGAGTCAGTTTATTCACAGTTTTTAGTAAAGTACTATATATACTGTATTTGCTTTATTCATGAATAAATCACTATAACGCAGTTTTAGAAATATAATTTTTCACAGGTTGCTTTCGGTCAAAATCCTATATTCAAAAATGACTTGCTGTGAATTGAAGGCCATCATGAATATCAATAGCTCAAAATTCCAATTTTATGTGTAGAATATTAAAACTCCGTATTCTACTATAGTAGAGACTAGTTTTGTATTGAGTCCTTTTCTACCTCACTCTATAGCAAAGTGGGGGAAAACAGGATAAATAAAGTGGAGGAGCACAGAAGAAGGGAAATAAAAGGGAGGATTTCTACACAGTTACCTATGTGCAAGAGAATTATTTGCCTCTAAAAGGAGAAAAAAAATACCCATACAATTAAAACAGGTAAAAAGAAAGGTTGTGCTCCATAAGCCTAAGTAAATCAAATGGACAGATTAATTTGCCTCTATCATAATGCTGTATAATCAGAAAAGGGCAAGGATTTTACCATTTTCTCTGTTAGGACAGCAGCTTCCCAGGGAGCCTTGGAGCTAAGCTATAGACTAACCAATATTGAGTTATATGTGAACACTAAAAATGAGTCATTACCTCACCTTGTCACAAGCAAAAACCCATCACAAGAGCATTCACTGTGCAGCAAACAGTAATGAATGGTATGTGAATGAGAGTTAAGAGTTAGGACCTTGACAAAAGCATTAGCTTTTTATTAAATCCGGACTCTTCAAGCTTCTGTCCACTTATCTACCTTCCAGGACCGATAGGAGAGAGGTTAGGAAACACAGATCCATAAATGCCAGACTCTGAGGCATTATTCTTGCTTGGTATAAAAACAGCGTTGATAAAGTCTTGAATGACCCTGATTTTACAAATTTAGTAACATTTTAGGAAGGCCTAAACCTACTCTCTTGCAGTCACCTGCCTTCAGTAGACAAGGTGCAGGGTTTGACCCTCTCCATAACAGTTCATGCTTTAGACAAAATCAGACACTGATTTTTTTTTTCCCTTAATATACCAATGAAGCAAGACTTCAAATGATAATCATAATGAATTTAAACAATTGATCATCAGTGTAACATTAATAAAAATCTGTTTCTCCAGCAAATAACTAATATAGCCACTACTGCATCTCAGACAATTTCCAAATGGATTCCCTTGCATCATCTATGAACAATTATCCATCACTCCCTGGCTACTGGGAGAACAAAGTCAGCCTTCGGATGGTATCATGCTCAGCAGCACAACATTAAGAGAAGCTACTGAAATACTTTGATCAGAGGTTGACATGCTTTTTGTTCTGCCTCCCCCACCACTGAAGACAGCAAACTTGTTAACATACACTCTGCAGACAGCAAGTTTTTTTCCTGAAGCAATGCTTGTAAACAATGAGACACATTCTGTTCTTTTATACCACTTGCTTTCTTTTTCTAGGCAAGAGGCTTTTTTTTTTTTTTTTTTTTTTTTAAAAAAAAAAAACCCAAAACCTTAAACGGGTTATTTTGAGGGCAGTTGGTAGATACTGAACTATGTTAGAAACAGTTGAAAAGTAAGTTTTCTGCATTATTGTGGCATCCAGAGTTGGAAAAGTTCTTGCTGGCATATACATGACAATTCATATAGATACATGCTGACTTGTTGCTATTTAGTTACACAGTCAAGCTCTTTCATTTGTTCAAAGGCTATTGTTTGCACTCACTCTGCTATCCCACAGTTCAACCATTTCACTCTTGTTTCTTACTTATTTCTTTCTCCAAAAATGTTACTTTCCAAAGACTTCCATAATACTGTTTTAAGTATCTGCCTTACTATGAATTTTGGCCAGTAGCAGCTGTAGCTTAGCATTAGATTCTCTCTGCTATATTTTCCATTGCAAAGGGATTAACTGAATGCTACATGTCAGGTCTGAGTGGGTTGAAAGATATCTGTGCCAAGTATATTGTTGACACCAAGGAAAGAGGGACTGTAGCAACAGGCTTTTATTTGGCATTTATTTTCTAAAGCAAGTTTCCAGCACTGCTCCTAAGTGACTGTCCTAAGAAGCTGTGGAGCAAATGAGGAATTTGGGGCAATCTAATATTTCCTTTTCCTCACTTCCCAAGTGAGGGTTTTGGTTCAGGACAATTTGACTTGACCTCAAAAGTCTGGAAGTCAAACTGTTCAGGGCCTCATTTAATGCACCAGAACACTCACTCTCATTGCAGTCATAGAAGTGGCTTCTGTCTCTTGAGCTGCATCATTCTGAAGAGAAATCTTGTAACTGCAGGTAACACTATCAAATTCTAGAGATAAAATCGATACAGGATTTATAGGGAAAGGTGATATGTCTTACATAGCTGGCACAGGTGATAAAGCAGACAAGCAGGTGATACATCCCTTCCTTAGCCTTGATGAGATATTACCTCTCCTTATAACTTGCTTTTAAGAATGCTTAAAAACTGGCTGCTCTTCAGAAATGCCTATTTTTCCAGAGGACAAATGACAGCAGACACAGTAACTAAGCTGGTTTTATAGCAGTGGAAGGTCCTCATACCAGACAGTCCTCCAGTCATAGAAAAGGTTACTTTGCATATAAAAACAGAGCAAGAGGCAGGATGGTAAAAGAAATTTTCTTTTTTTCACATTAAAGAAAGTGCTATGCCATTCAAAGCCTGCTTTTGCGTGTTATGTCTATCTTTTTAATATTTGCCTAGAGCTAAGATCTTGTTCATACTTTGCATAGTTAACTTTTACTTTCTGCTTAAACTTTTTTGCATTCTCTCCAAAAAAATATTTTGGTTTCAATTCTGTTTATGCAACATAAGCCACACTTTCAGCACCAAAGCTAGGAAATATCTTCGAAGATTGAAAGACATTGCTAGAATGCAAAGCTATTAGTTTTGTGACTGCAGCTCTGGGCTCAACAATACTAAAGGACTGTAGGCTTAGCAAACTAACAACACAACATGTAGACCCAATCAATCAGTCTTCAGTTGCAATAGACAAAAATTTAAAAAATGACTAAAATGTAGAATTGGCTAGGCTGCTTATTAATACAAGTTATAGAGCATGTGCAAATTGTGCAAGATGCCAGAAAGACTTGTCAAGGTAAAATAACCATCCCAATGGTTAAAAGACTCTTTCAAGTAAAAGAAATTGAATGCTTTGTGCACTTTCTTTTTAAACTAAGCATTACACGAATTGGATGCTTCCAACATCTTAAGAGATTAATAAGGATTTTTTTTAAAAAACTTTATAACTAGCAGTTTACATCAAAGTAGCTGTGCAAATTCACATTTTCCAACATTAATTTTAAACCAATCTATCATGTTGACCATTAAAAAAAGTCAGAGAGTATTAGAGCCCTCTGCATCTTTCCAAGGCATATCATTATAATCCAACTTCTCTGAAAAATCTTTCAAAACTCTAGAAAGGTTGATGGTAAATATGGGAAAAGTGTATTAGCCTGGTCTGCTTCATTATCTGTTGCAATTAACATTCTGCAAACTGCGGGGGGGGGGGGGGGCAGGGAAGATCACCCAGTGTTTCAGAAACTCAATATTTTCATCTATCTCCGTCACACACTTTTAGGAAAGTTTTATCCAACAAAACTGCTCTTCAGATTGATCTTACTTAAAGTTTATGAAAAATATATATTTAAAAAAACAGGAGTTAGGGAAGGAATCAAAAGTGAGGAAGGTTTTTTCATGTTAAGAGGAAAATTATCAGAATCAGTTGCAGAATTCAGAGAAAGTGAAAATATGGGGGTGGACAAAGCAGCACAACTTAAACATTTATTTCACTTTTTTAAAATTTCAATGCAACTCACAGTAACTGGAAGTCTTTTGACATCTTGGAGACAGCTTCAGTTTGGTTTTGACCTTTTTAAATCCTCTCTGTATTTAAAGAGAATCTGAACTAAAACAGGTCTCAAAAGAGGAAAAGATACCAAGAGATTCATTTAAAAAACTATCAAGATGTCTTAATTCCTTTTGTTTTCTTCTTTTTAATTTTGGGAGTCTTTCCTCAAACCTTTTCCCTGATGCTCACTCACAAACCGCCCTATTTTCCTCTTGGAGTTTTATATCTCATCTTTCTTCTAAGTTTCCTTAATGTTTTACATTACAAAAATTGTATTTTGCTGGGTAAGAGCAACTAGGAGGATATGAGCAGCAGGACTTAACTGTCCCATCCATCACAGAGGCCAATGGAAGTTTTTAGTATCAAGCACACACAAAAAAAAAAAAAAAAAAAAAAAAATTGTATCACACAGTACAAGCTCAACACAAGCAGGAAGGTCCCATCCATGTCCAAGCTGTCCTATAATGCTCAGAGTCTTAACTGTTTTCAACTACAGGTTTGATGACTTGGAAAGTGTTTTTGAGGGAGGTCAAAGAGACAGTATGCTCACATCTAGTTTTTCTGTTTTCTTGGCTATTTCCCCAGTCTACTCAACACAGCAGGTAGTGACACAAAAGCCTTGTGAATATGCAAAAAAAAAAAAACAATAGATTAGCAGTTGTCTGAGGCATCAAACAATAAAGCAAAAAAAAAAAAAAAAAAAAAAAAAAGCACCAGATAGGCGTTTTTAAAATTATGGTAAGTTATAAATTATATTGTAAGGATTCTGCCTGCCCCATGCAGGAAGAAAACAGAGATGTTAATCTAATTAGTTGTGCAGCTGCTTAACACAGTATTTTATTTTGACACTCACAGATCAGAGCCTGCTAAATCAGACAGAACAAAGTTCTTTTTACAGCACAAAATGAAAAGATATACTCTAACCAGTTATCGCCCACGTATAAACAATCACAAAGATTGTTAAACTTTGGACACAATTGTGTGGTTTGGAAACCACGGAGATAACACTTAATTCCAAAGAAAACTGAATCAAACCCTGCAAACAGCAAGCATGAGTCTATCAAGATATCAGGCAGATAAATCGCCTATCTCATCTCAGTAAATACAAGAGAAAAAAAAAATCCATAGCAACACACATTACAGAAGAACCTGTTTTATAAGCTGCAACAGCAATCAGTATAACTACAAGAGCCAGAAATGAAGCCATACTTTCTCCTGGGGTGCCCTTGGTGATATTAATGAGAATAATGCATTAAAAATAAATGAAATCTCCATGCTTTAAAGTGTATTGACTTTAGAAATAAAACACACCCACTGCTAACAGAAAAACCTTTTACCAATTACCTTATCCCCAGCATGGCATTTTCAACACTGTTTTTTCAAAATATATGTAGCTCATAAAAGAAACAACCCTCCTCTCATCTGACACACAATCACATTCAGGAGGCCTGATTAAATCCTGAAACAGAAACTACACAACTCTGAATCAGCCATTAGTTTCCAGCATTGCCAGAAGACACTCTTTTATGCATTGACATAATGTCCCTGTCTTACAAGGACAAGACATCTGAGCTGGTCTGGAATAATGTCTTGCTTTACCATTTTCTACAGCATAGAAACACCAGCTCCATCTAAGTCCTGAAAGCACCTTTCACATCTTATATGGAGATAGGCCCCTTTGAGATCCTTCATGTTTTGATGGTCAAATACTACAAAAAGAATATAAAGACTTATCTAAGTGGACCAGAAGTTCTCCGCAATGTCTCCCTTCAGACCTCCAAAGACTCAAGTATTTGCATAAGTTTGACGCAAACACTTTAAATTGACAAATAACCAGATCTGCAGAAGCAAAACACTGAAGTAGCATGTATTACGTTGGGTATTCTCTTTTCACCTAAAACACCAGTCTGCTTAAATCCTATTTAACGTTCAATTATCAGCAGGCCTTGACGAGCTCAACTGCAGTGATAGGAACCAAAATACAGTTATGCTGTTCATTGGTTTCTTTATCTAAAATGAAAACATACTTGCTATGAGATAGTAAAAAACTGATTCAGTTTTGTTGGATAAGATAGAATAAGGCCGTCCACTTTTTAGATGAATTCACTAGTCTTTAATACAAAGATATGTTTACGTTTGTAATCTACATCTACTTAAAGCTTGCTTTTATCTAGCCAGTCCTTCAAACCGTGCAAGATTACTAGGGTAAGCAAATAAGTTATTCAGGAAAAGAGAAAACAAACAAACAAACAGAAAAACATTGCTTAATAGTTCTTGCAATACCATATACAGAGCTCCAGAAGTTATTTCAAGAGGGAATAAGCAATGAACATGCTATGAGCATGTATAAAGTCTAACAACATCTCACTGGGAAGAGACAGGCATTTCAACACTACCCAAACTAAGACTCCACTCACAGGGCAAGTCAGTCTGGCACAAGTCAGTGTCCCACATGGCAAGAGAGAAAGGCTCCTCGAAGCTCCAGAGACCTGCGCCACCAGATGCTCTTCTAGCACTCCCCTCCCAGACAACATGAGCTTTTCAAGACAGAGTCAGACTAGCTTTACTGTGTCTTGGCTGTTTATTTACAACAGCTGTGACCTGGTCAATGGCCTAATCTTCTAACTCGCATCACTTGTGGCACTTAGTCCCCAGCTCGTGTTGTAGACTCATGTAGCATCAGGGGTGCTCATTAATCAAACTTACTAGAAGGTCATTGTACTTAAGTTGTTAAGTGCACGAAAGGGGGAAGGGAAAAAAAAAAAAAAGTTTACTTTCCCTTCGTCTTTTCCTCCTTGAACAAGGACAACCACTAGAGCCATACTCAAAATAAGAACTAAAATGCTCCTTGCAATCTCGGTTACTCCTGATTGGGGCAGCAAACCATGCCCCGGTCCCATGTCTAGCAAAGCTGCCTCATTACTTGCAGTGGGAGTCCTAGCCCAACCATATTCAGGAAAAACACAAAATGTCACATGAGAAGACAGCAATGGCCCAGAGGCCAGAGCACTCGCGAGGGTAAGGATGTGCCCTACACCAAGAGTAGATGATGGCCCATGAAAGCTAAGGGCAAGGAGAGAGCAAGAGGAAACAAGGTGGGAGCACACATGGGACCTGCCACAGCTCATAGCCCGCCCAGTGCCTTCCCCAACACAAATGTTTTCCCCCTTTCCTTTCAGACCCGCTGCTACATCCAGGCTGAGGACCAAGAAGGACCCACCTCCTCAAATGCAATCCTCAAACCTCACCTGGCCACCCCCTGCATGGTTTGGGGTGCTGCACTGAGCCCTGCTCCTGCACCTCCCCTCACCTCCTGGTGAGGCCCATGATTAACCCAGACCCTTTTTTTGGCCCACACATACTAAGTAAAAGAAACAGGCTGAAAATAAAGAAAACAAAGATTCCAGAAGCCTCAAAATGAAGATGAAAATCCTCTAGAAGGAGCATATGGCCCACTCTAGGGACAACCTGGAGACAACAGGAGCAGGTGACAGAGGCCCATGAGGCAAGGTGGGCTGCTGGAGTGGGACACAAGAACCACGCTTACGCAAACATCTAACACTCACCTTTACTTGAAGGCCAGACATAGCTCTGGGACTTTGTTCAGCTCCTTAGATGCTCTGTTCGGGACCTCCAGCTGAATCTCACTCTGTCCCATTAACCCCTTGCTGCTCAAAGCAGGGCACAACATTTTAACATTTAAAGCACATTTTCTTGCTTTCTTTCCTTCCTCTTCTTCTTTGAAGCCAGACATAAAATGGTTTAGTCACTCTGAAGATAAACAAACAAACAAAAAAAAAGGCAGTTTCCAGGCAACAGGAATTGCTTTAAAGCTCCCCAAAGGATTTTGCCTCCTTGATGTTTTCAAAGCCTTGCCCGTTTACTAATAGAGCTACTCACATCACGCTAGTGTAATTTGCTTAAACAATGACAAAGTTATATTGCTTTACAGCACTGAAGACACGATAAAACAGAGAGTGAGAACTCATATTCCTTCCAGAAGCAAAGAATTGTCCTTCAAAGTTTTACACCAGAGTCAAACATACCTTCTGAAAGTGCAAGCAGTCTTATTTCACTGTATCTTACACACTGCACTTATGCATCTGCAGCCCTAAAAAGCTCCATTCCGAAACAATAAAACTTGAACTGCAGAAATGGTAGTGTTTCTAATGTATGAAACTGCATTCCTTGGGTACCAAGCCAGACGTGTTATTGTCGTTATTTGACAAAAAATATAGGGGCTCTCTGACTTGAACTGTCTGACATCTGCTAATATGTTAAGTAGGGGCAAGAGCCTTCTGAATACAAGAAGTTGAAGCACATGGGGGGATATATAATTCTTATTTCTTGAAAATACTGATGTCTTGAGGATTTAACTGCCAAGCAATGCCACTGAGATTAAGTGCTTAGTAGTATTAAAAATAAATGAAGAGAACATCTACAATTATATTAATTGAAGTAATATCAGGGAAAAGATATATTCCTCAACACATATGTAAGCTCTTTTCTATGAGAAGGTGAAAAAGATCAGTCCACAAATAGCTGTTGCAGGGCCCTGTTGCACATTCTTCTGAAAAATAAAATTAAATTAAAAAAAAAAAGTAGCAATCATTGGTTTGCTCCTGTGCGAAATACCTGTGGCTTTCTCTTTATTGGAACTGACTGACAGGCTTAGAGAAGCTGTATGGCTTTGGAAAAGTAATTTCTTTCATTCTGATATTAGAATGATTTTTAATATTTGAAAGAGGGCCAGGGTGAAGCATGAATCAACATTTGCACAAAGAAATACAGGCTTATACTGCTGTGGTTTTAAGGCTGTCTTGGTTTGTTTCTCCAGGTTTTGATTACTTAACATCAAGATAAACAACTGTAGAACACTTCTGTAGGTGGGAAGCAGCCCTTTGTGTTCTGACCTTGTTTCCATTGGCTCTGCGTGATAAATAATAACAAACCAATGAAAAACTATCTATAAGAATATGCATTATCAAAATAGATTAATTGCATAAGTGAGAACAAGTGTTGACTAAAGGCTTGAGGGAGAAGAAAAAATGCATGTTTCCTGCTGGTGTGAGCCAGTCTTAAAATAGCTGAGAATTAAAGCATGCAAGTCTTCTGAGACTGCTGAACTTAATGCTGTCACCTCTACAATGCAGTGAACATATTAGGTGTTAAAGACACAGTACCCAAATAGCAATGAAGGAAAAATAAAAACATTTTGATGTAGGAGGACAATGCTTACCTGTTAGTTGCATGAACTCTTAATAAGTGCAAATCTTGCTTAGCGTAAGATCAGGATACATAAATTATCATTCCTTTTTGTTCATGTTGTTATGTTATAATATTAAACATGATGTAACATAACAAAGGAACCCTGGTGCTTTTCACAACTAATCTGCTTCAGTAAATAATATATCTTGAGAATGATGAGACTAAAAGCCACATTGTCTGTTTTGGAACTGTAGTTGTATTATTGTGACTTAAAACAAGGCAGAAGTTCTGATCCCTCAGACTATGTAATGTCAAATCAAGCAGCTGCAATGAAGAGTTATTTAAAAGAATATAAGATCAGAAATACTATTTTATATATATATAGAGAGAGACAGGATTAATTAACACCTAGACAAAAAATTCACAATATTTCTCTTGAAAATGTCCTATAGTAACAAACTCCACAAGATCACTATATGTGATATTTAAGATATTATATTATTGGTCTAAGATGAATTATGACTTAATTTATTTGGAAACTAATTGTTAATAAATGTAATAGTCCACAGTAATGCATTCTGTAGCAACAGGACATCTGCTGGGGGGAAAAAAAATAGCACAGTTAAGTTTTCCTCTTGTATTAACAAGTACACTGAGATGACATGCTTTCTCATCTGTGTGGATCTATTGAAAAGCTACAATGCTATTTACATTTTATAAATAGAATGGAAATGCCAGTGACAAATAGTATAAGGCCTACCAGTAGCAATGGCAGCACAATCACATAATGTAATAAAAAAGACCTATCAAAGCACTGTAATTCCTAAACTAAAACACTCCCACATCCTCCAGATCCAATTTACTATCATACCTGCTGAAATACTACAGTAGTCAGTTCTTTATAGATTCTTGAAAATCTGATGTTGCTAAACCATTTTAGTAATGGATATTCTGGTCAGGACTCAAACAGATTATAAATACAAGTGTTTTATACCAGAAGAAAAAAAAATGCTATATAAAAATCTTATTTAGTTTCTTCAACAGCACAACAGCAAGAAAATCTAATCTTAGGAATCACAGAAAAAGGAACAGAGAACAAAAAGAAAATATGGTGGTATAAAGGTATGAACCCATAATGCATCTGCATCTGGAGTGTGAAGTTTTGGGTTCCCATTCTAGGAAAGATATAATAGGACTAGAAAAAGAGAGAGCAAGGACCATTAAAGATATAAAACAATTTCATTACAAACATCACATTAAGAAGATACGACTCATCATTCCACACATCACTATAACTCTGCTGAGTAACAAAAGGCTGTGTATTTTAGGTAACCACTTAGTAAGGGCAACTTAACTTCTCATGCAATAGCTGCTTCCCTTTTTCTTCCTCTTCTCCACCTCACCCCAAAAAAAGCATTAAGTCAAGGATAGTAGTCTATGATTAAAAGGAATTGGACATGGATGAACTGTTCCAGCTCCATATTCCAGTAATCTTTTGGTTTTGGTAAGTGATTAAATGAGAGACAGAAGAGCCACCAATGGAAAACAAGCTTATTTCACAAGTTAATTAAATTATGGTTCGAAGACAGGATTAATATAATGAAAAGTTATTTGTCAACACACCAGGCTTAAGCCAAAGGGCCTAACCCATCCACAACTTGATTCCCAAGCAAAGGACCAAAAATCATTAGATTTTGAATCTTAAAATATTTAAAAGAGTGTGTTGGGGGATCCCAAGCTGTTTTCAATTAGCTGTTGTCATTTACAAAGTCATTAACCAAATAAGCACTGCCAGAAGTAGACATTTGCCACCTGGCTGTAGCTGAATATTACATCGAGTCTGAAGCTTGAAAGCAGAGCAGTTTTGGAGAATGCACCACATGGCTACTCACACTGGCAACTTCTCTGGAAAAATTGCTCTCATATTCAGATATTTCTAAATTACTGCTATAGTTCTGCATATATCTTAATAGAATTATAATTGCCCTGAATCAGTTGACAGAGTGCTCTTTAATTAGTGATCACATCTGCTCAATTGCTTACCATCTCTACAGTGAACCACAACTGCGAGAGAGATCCCAGACTCCTCTATAATTAAGAAATACACCTGGCAAAGATCAGTATTTTGTAATGCTGGGACTGATCCAATGACAATTTTTTTTTTTAAAGGAAAAGGAGAATTTGCTATCACAATTTTTCCCCATTCAGAATCACTCTGCTGCTTTTCCTAAGGAAGAGCCAATTCTAACCTGTATGTTCAGCTGCCACCAATGAAACAAAATCAGCCTTGTTTCAACAGTTTTAGTACCGTACCAGCAAATTGACACTTAGCAGACAAGGGTGCAAGAAATACTGTGCAAAGACTGAGCTCACTGTTCTTTTCGTGGCTCAAAAAGAAAATTGACAACCAAATAAAGATTTTTTTTTATACTCTTCCCACTTTCTACATTTCCTTCTCCCAAAAAAATAGTAGTTTGTGATGGACAAAACTCCGACCCTCTCATCCAAAAGAGTGGTTTTTTTCTTCTTTTTTGATATTTTTTCCTTTCTTATATTAAATGTAGGTGTATTTCACCCTTAAAAAAATTAAAATGGAAAAATTGATATTTTGCATTTTGTAAATGCTTAAATAAAATATTTTAATAATATTGTTTCCTTTGGGAAAGGAGAGAGATGAGAGCTCCCCCAAAAATATTCAACAAATTCAACTCAAATTTGCAAATACTCTCAGTCAACATGAAAATATAGTTTGAGGTAATTACATATTTGAACAAAAACATGTCACTTGGCTTTGCCTACCAATGGAGTAGCAAATTCTTACACTATGTCTGAAAATGTCTGAATTGTATGTTAAATTATTAAGTAATTGGCTGCTGTTTTGTAGCTGCAACAAAGATTTGACCATCTTCATTTATAGATACATGATTAACATCAAGATAGGCTGATGAAATAATCAAGTTTTTTCTGTTTTTTACTGTATCGCATAGATGCTTGCAAGAAACTAGAGCCAGACTAAGTCAAGGCTATGCCTGTCACATAGATAGGAATAGGAAACACTAAGAAAAGTTAAATGGAAAAGCCCTACATGCTATTTCCTTTTTACAGATAGGAAGTTCTCTGCTATATGCTGAGAGACTCAGTCTATACCTGAGCTGCTAACTGAATAATATGAAAGCAATCAAGGCCCAGGCAGGCAAAATGTATTGCAGTGTTCTGAAAGCAAAACTACTGATCTAGAATTATGTGCCCTGTGTTTTGCTGCTATGCATGTTTTATACTTGCAGTCTGTTTGTTGAAAGCGCTGTATTGCAATGTTTTCCAATATCCTTTTGAAGAGCAGAGATCCTTAATATTTTTTCAGAGTGCCGTATGTCAACACTATCCTGAAGGTATATGAAGGCCTGCATGGTGGTTATGCTTGCAAAACGGAATTACAAACTCAAAGGGACGTGATGGCAGCGCTCAGCAACTCAGCTAATCAGAAAAAGAGAGACTTCGACTCATAAACTACTGCAAAGAAGTGCTATACTGAGATGAAAAAATACTTGCTACTGATATGCAAAACTCCTGGAGAATTGCTTCTATCACTGCTTCTGTAGCTGCTGCTCTTGGAACAGCAGTCTGACACTGTGATTAGAGCCACATAAGAAACCCTGCTTTCATTTAAGTGCATTTGTAAAAGGCTACACATTTTTACTTTTTTTATATGGATTCTCATGCTATGGAAAAGCAGCAGAGACCTATAAAACAATAGTAGTTCTTGACGAAACAAATATCATGAATTGTTATAAATTTAAAATATTAGACTAAAAGAATAAGTGATAAGAGCATATATAGAGATAAGAAATTGTTTTATAATAAAATATGTGTTAGTAAAATACGTTAATTTGAACAGAGTAATATAAAGTAAGGTACCATTAAAAACATAAGGGGAGCTTTGTAGAAGAGAGAAAGATATAATTCTTTTGGCTATAGGACATCATGGAAAATAATCTGTATAGTAAAAACATGTTATTAAATGCTGGTATTACTTGCTACATTAATTTCACCCAACTGGCCCTTCCAAATGTCTCCTTCCTTTTGATGATCTCGTCTTGCCGCTGGCATGGCAAATGAATGTTTCAAAGTGAAAGGAGAGCATCTTTGATGGCACGAAGAGAGAAAAACAAGCTGCTCTTAGGAAGCAGAATCCATTTAAAATATTTGTGTATTAGTTCATACTGAAATAGGGGGAGCTAGCTGCATTTCTGTTCTCCTTGTACCAGATACGCACCAGCATCCACATGGTTTTAAAATTGCTATATGCAGCGTTTAACTATGTTTTTTAACTACATAAAGCTTTAGAACTAAGATCTTACATAGGTATTACAAATGTACCCCATTTGTGACTATTTACAAAGTGTTTCAGAAAACACAATACTAAAGAAAGAATCAGAGTTTACCTCATATTTTATGCATCGACACATGTGTGTGTAGGGATTGTTCATGTGTATACATATATGCCACACATATATAATGTATATACAAACAAGTGATTTCATTTATATTATAATAATTTTAATGCATGGAAGCATGATATAAAATATACTATGTTATAGTAATGTAGTAATTGACAGTAGTATAAATGAGCAGCCATCGAATGCTAACTCTAAGTTATCAATAAAATTTTCCTCACATCTTCTGTTGAAAATTAATCACTTAACTACTCAGCAGCATAGCTCTTCATGGTGCACAGTCGTTCATGATGTGCTTTTAGGGACTGAAGTCTAAATGTTATTTAGGAGCAGCATGCTTAATAAATTTCCTTATGCAAGCGGAAGGTACATAAAGACAACATGTTATATAGCAGCATTTGGCCTCAGATGTACTCCCTTTTTATTTTAACTGCTCATGCAGCAGACAACATCTCTTTATAGAATTCCAAGTACCAAATACATTATTTAGTTATAAAGACAAATACTTATCTCTTTTCAATGTCACCAGCAGAAGTGTCAGGAACCAGTTGCTTTAGAAGCCCTAGAAAATGAGATGCCTATAGACGTGAGATACTCTCCTTACCCATTAGGTGTTATCATTTGGGAGAATGGCTTCAGCAATTTCATATAATTTCCACTAAATCCTTCCTACAATAAGTTTCAGGAACTCTGGATTTTTCTGATAACCATAATCAGGTAATTTTTTTTGATCTTGAAGTGAATGGCTGTGTTGCATACACACAAAAAAATCTGCTTTTTTTCTTTTCTAATGATCATTTGAAAATAGAATGCTCAGAAGAGTATTTACTACTATTTTCCTCCACCTAAATAACTGCAGTGAAGGAAAGATGATAAGGTAGGAAGGATAAAAATAATGCTAGGCCTTTTCAGGAAACACTTTCCTGCAAAATAAGAAACTTCACAATTTCCTGCACCTTGAAGTCTGCAGAAATGCTTTTCATAATCCCAGCTATTACATGACTGGCAATGTGATATGGTGAAAGGCTGCTTCCAAAGGCATTACCCTGGGCAGAATATTCTATCTGTGTAGACAAACAATCACCAAATATTTTCAAATCAATTACAGCACATAGTAAACTTTGTGAAGCGTGATGACTGAGCACAGTGACTGGATTACAAAGCAGGATTTTATTTACAACCCTCTGGAGGCAAAGAGTGGTTCTAAATGAAATATTTGTGGTTTTTTTCTGTCTCTTCATTTGAATATTACAAGTCTGAATCCCTGTTTAAGCAGTGATTTCAGTGTATTTCTGGTGTACACTGATCCAACAGGTAGCAGAATCAGACTGCACAATGTGATGTATTTGCAACAAGGAAAACAAGGCACAAAATTTGGCTTTTGACCATTTGACAGTTCAGTTTTACCATTCATTTAGTCCTGATTCCTTATGTCATTTCAAAGTACTGCCTACTTTATTCTTACTGTATCATTTACAAAAAACAAAGCAATTAATAATCTTTATATTAAAGGAAGTACATGCAGTTGTGCTAATTCACTCAGGACCAAACAGTGTTTATGCCAATGCCTCATAAGCAGATACCCTTCCAGCTTTCTAGATCATGCAGCAATAAACTAGCCATTTTCAGTAATCCTTATAGATTGATGGATATTATATGTTGTATTCTCTTCTCCGCTACTCTGCATGTATACAAAGCAGTAGCTGGAGAGCATTCCACTCTTTATAGATGAATAGTCTTCACATTAAGCTCAACAGATATTCCTCTTAATTGTACTTCCTTGACGCTTCACAATTTTGCCTAGTATGCACACACCACTCATGGTTGCCAGGCAAAGTTACAAGTGTCAACTGTAATATGCAACAACACAGTCGAACAGAGTTTTCCCCATTTTGAAAGTTAATGAAGAAAAAAAGATAAAGAAGGACACAAGTAAAGTCAATATTATGTGCCTTCCTGTTATCAGTGGGTAGCGTAGCTTTTAGTGGCATATTATGACACCCCATCATTCATCTTTTTTCTTCAGTATAGAAAGAAATTAATATTTGATCTTGTGTGGTGCAAAGTGTTTTTTCTTAACCTCTGGGAAATGTGACATTTTTAATGCTATGTCTTCAGACTGAACATAAGTGGCAACTAAGAGAATGAATAATAAGCTGCTTTGTACTTTTGCTTGTGTTGAAACAATTTAGCTAGATAATGATATAGTTAGCTTTTTATTTCTTCCCTTTTTGGTTCACTTCATACAGGTAGAATTGGAACCTCCTTCAAAGTTTTCATTATATAGCCTATTATTCCCTGAAAGAAATCATATGCAATGCATTATTCACTGTAGATAGCAAATCTTCACAGCAACCACAGAGGATGTAGTATCATAGAACTGCTTAAAATTCTATGGCTTCTTTCTCCGTTTCTGCTGAATTCAGTTCTGTCTAATCTGAATGCGTAATGCAATGTCTGTGGCTAATTCAGATATTGCAATGCTGAAGGAAATATTTGTTCTTTATAAGTGCAGAAAAAAGTAGTTTTTATTTATCAGAGTCTTGTATTCAGTGTGTGTGTGTGTTTCCTTTCTCTGCCAGTGGTGTGTATATGTGTGTATTGGAAATCTAAGTAGAGTGCTCCATCAACACTTCTCTCTGCTGGCCTCCTGGACTTCATTTTTTCCCAGGAGTATGCCTTGGAGGTATCTTAATATCTTTTTGTACATGTTAAAATTGGTATTGTGTGCTTCCCTCATGGTTTCTTAACCAATTGCTGCATAATATTTTATGGAAAAAAAAATCAATCCTTCTTTCATATGCTTCACATGATACCCATTTAACAAGCTGTATGGGAAATGGTGCAGACAGTAACGTAATAAAATAATTTAAGGCACTTTCTTTGTTTTTTTTCTCTCTTTATCCGCTATATATTTATTCTCAACAGTACAGAATTATAGAATATAGTTTCCGCTTAGAACATAAGTAAGAACATCCAGGCTGTTGGTTGCTATGTCCATATGCAAAAATCAGCAAAATCCTCATCACACTAGAGACTACCATGTCAAAAATGTCCATATCAGTTTGTTTATTGATTTTCTTCATTTCTTGCTTTATTTGTCCTTTCACTGCATATTTCTTAACACTACTTTAAGTTTGGCTCTTTTTAAGTGTGAAACTTCAGGAAAGGATTAGGAAGGAGCTTGTGGTGTTATAGCCTAAAGTGTTTTAACTTTTACTTTGGCCGTGTTTCAAAAGACTGGGTCTGTAACGCATTTGCTGCTGCTGCAGCATGTTCTTCCTGACGCTTTCAAAGTTATATCTGCTACAAGAGATATCCCAAGTGACCAACTTCTTCTCTAGACATGACTAGTTTTTGCATAAGGCAAACAAGAAACTTGATTCAACATTTCATCATTTGGTGTGATAAAAAACATCCAAAATGCATATGCAGGAAATATCAGGTGGGAAAGTTTCTAATGAAATGTCAATACAGCAAACTTTTAATTTAAAGAATTTGGATCCTCATTAGAATCAAAATGCTAAACTAGAACCTTAGAAGAGTTTCATTTAACCTTTATTTTCCTAAGAGATAGAGGATTATCTGCAGGTTTGCATATGGGACTAAAGCTAAGGTCTTGAACTAAGACAAATTATTACTATTTATATTTTGCAGAGGCTGAATTCTCACATTAAAAATACAGACATTCATGTATACAGAATGTCACTAGGGATTAGCATAATATTTCTATTAGTAACGCTAGCTTATCCCCAGTGTAGTGCAGAGCAAAGCACTGGAATGGTGAGAATGATCTTCAAGTGTTTCTAGCACAGGTTAAGGGGAGAGACTGACAGCTTCCAGAGGCATCTCTTTTTTACCTTAACTAGCATATTTTCTATTAAAAAAAAAAAATCTGTGTGCTTGTGTAACTGATTGCCCTCCATTCCATATTCTGCTCTTTCTCCAGAGTCTTCAAATGGAATATAAGAAACCAAAATTCTGCAGTGGACTCATGGAGAACTGAACTTGTTGCCTTTTAGGACTCTTGATGGCTAAAAATAGCCTTCCTGTATTTCAGTCATACCTTTTTTGGTATTATGTAAATCTCAAATAATAAAAACAGTGTTTCTTGTGATGCTACTGTCACTGCTTCTTGTCACTGCTACTGCAACTAATCCATTGAGGAATATTACCTGTCTATAAGCTCCCTATACATGTTTTCCATGTTTCTTTTTATAAGCCTGGTGTTTCTGTAACAAATAGAGGCCTTTAACACAGTTCATCCCAGCTCCTCTCATGTCTACACAGACATTTGAAGGAGACTAGTGCAGATTGCACTTTCAAAGGATCACAGAAGGAAGCGTATTCATGGAGATGCTGCATCTTTGATGGAAAGGACAAAGGACAGTGGCAAAGTTTCATTTGTAAGCAGGTGGATTTAATTTGGAAAGCTTTCCCTTTTTTTTTTTTTTTTTTTTTTTTTTTTCCTGCAGGGAAGGCCTGATACTGTTTATATGTTTTAAAATAAAGCAAGCAGGCCCAAAATTGTTGGCTTGAGCCAGCTGCTCCTGTCTATTCGGAAAATACATTAACCTGAGAAAGGCTGACGCTTCAGTTTACTAGAGAGAACAAAACAAAGAAACTCAAGGAGCCATGCCAGAAGTAAATCAATCTTTAATATGTGACTCTGAGATGAAGAATCCTGTTTGATCTCTGTCTCAATTTTGTTCTAAATCGTATAGAGAAAAAAATAAGGATTTCATCTTCTGCTCTGTACTCCCATCTGAAAAATCTTGAATGAGAATAAAAGTCAGTGCCACATGTGTTAAAGTATTGACTATATTGTTTCACTATTTAAATATGTAATTATTTACACATAGAACTATTTCACTACAGTTTTATATTTTAAAGAAAGTTAACTGACAGATTGAGGACGGGGAGCAACATAACTATGCACAAAAGAAAAGACATTAATTTCAGCTGAATCTGAATATAATTAAACAATAATTAAACAACAGCAGGAAAAAAAAAACAACACGTAATTATTTAAGTAGCAACACTACCATAATGGTGAAACAGTACCTAAGGATAGAACATAGTTCCTTGATTCAACATAGGGACCCCACTGTGCTCCCTGCCATATATGTGCTTATGTATCCAGTCAGGAAGAGGATGAAGTGAAAAAAAAATGGAAACATTTTTCCAACTTCTGTGAACAAGGATGCAAGAACACAGCTTTCAACTCTTTGTGAATGCACTGCAGCATAATACATACAAACTGACCTTCTGATTTGCTTTTTTTATTCATTGCATGTTTTTCTACTGTCGAAGATTATATGGAAGGAGACTTTCAGCACAATTTTCTCAACACCACTGCTTTGAACATCTCAATTGGCAGAACATCAGTGTCGGCCACCATCCTATTTCTCATCATTTTTAGCAACAGGAGTTACTACCACATCAATAAGTCTTTTGAAACTGTACATTCGTCCCCCTACAGTTTTCTCAGATATTTTCACTGAATAGTTTTTCTGTAAAATGACTACTGTCTTCTGATGACTTCATTATTCTCCTATCTAAGACACTTTACAAATCCTTATCATCTAGTCCAAAATTTAACAAGCATTAGGCTGTAAGCCACCAGCTGTGCTCCCACTGGAATATAAACTTCTTATTGATAAATTTAAACGACAGCATTGCAACTGAATAAAAGACTAAAATGAGTACTGATTGATTTTTTTTTTCCTCTAGAGTCTGCAAGATGTCTAGGAAAAGTTTAATTAAAATATCCAGTCGTTGGTTTCAGTTCCACACACCACTAAATGGCTATTTAGGTATTTTAACATTCTAGCCATATATCTTTATAAAGTGTCCTATGTTGAGGGCTTTGATCCACACTCTTTCTAAAAATACTGCTTTCTGCTCTGTTGACAGATTTCTATAAACTAAACAAGTGTGATCTATCATAGATGAGAATCATTAGCTCTTGCAAAAGGCTTGTCCAAAAACAATGTAAAAGGACTTTTCATGGTGAAAGCAAAAATACTCCTTAATAGAATGCTAAAACCATTTACCACTCTCTGGATAGCATTTCTGTGCACAGGAGAGAACAACAATTACCATATCTTAATCCTATCACTGTCACGGGAATTGCATTACTGCAAATAATAAAAGTATTACTTCCATTTTTGCTTTCACAGTAATATTTCTTTTTAACATACCCAAGCTAATTTTCTTTGATATTCATAAAATGAATATGAGATGCTGAACAAGAAAGTAATTACTTTATTAAAAAGGCATATATTTAAAAATAAGGGTCCCTATTGATTTTTTTCCCTAATTCTTGTACTCAGATCACAGAAAATAAGGATCATTGCAAATCGCTTAAAGATGTAATGAAAACCCAGGTCATTCATGAAGAGAAGTTGAGCTGATTTAGGAAGAACAGCAGTGCCATCTAGGTCAAACTCTTTAAGACTCCCTCACTGTACAGTAATTAGATCAGAAATGTCTGTGATATGAGAGCCAAAAGACTATGTCTGAGAAGTATTCTATGTACATCCCAGATGCGGGTTTTGAGCCTAACTTTACATTAAGCACAAATCTCTACAGAGAAATGCAATGATCAAATACCTTTTCAGAATTAGCGTATTAAATATAGACTCTGCAAAATGTCCATTTTTTTTCCCAGTGTACATTGAATTGCATATTGGAGAAACAGTGACCTTTAAACAGCATGGAACTCAATGGTGAACTATCCATTATCGGTATTTCTGTTTCCTAGAGCAAGGTATTGGACTCAGGTTTTACTCAGTTCTGAGTGAAAGTCTAAGCTGTCTTATTACTCTCTTACAAATTTATCATTTTGCTTCAAAAGAAATGCTTGACAATTTTTCACCATTCCCACTCTTCCAGGTACATGTCTTTCTGACAAGGCATTTTCCAACAAGTGGGAAAAAGTAGTTTTGCTAGATATCAGAGAAATACTGTTTTTGTTTTTTTGTGTGTGTTTTTGTTTGTTTTTGTGACAAACAGTACTAGCCTCTAGTAATAGCTAATGACTGTGAATCTCAAAAGAGTTACACGGCCCCTCGAATCACAAAATAGGGCACCTAACTCTCTGTAAGGCGCCAACTTAAGCCACTCTTTGACACTCTGTGCACTTTGGAGACTCACCATCCATGCCTTATACACCTGTCGTTCCCAAGCGCTCTTGGTGGCTCATCGGATTTTTGTAATGAGTGGGACATATAGATTTTAAATAAAAATATTGTAGCACATAGATTATATTATGATCATTTGCTTCTCCATCAAAAAGCCTGAGCTCCTTTACAAGCAATTTTAGATACTTTCAAAATCAACTAAAGGCTCCCAGGTTTGAAAATTTTATCTTAATGTACCAGAAGATAATTTTGGTAATATCCATTATATCCCAAAATTCATACATTGTGAAAAAATCGTGTCAGTCATAAAAAAAAGTCTTTACGACAGCCTCATGAATGTCAGTCTCTGCTTTCAAGAGATATACACAGTATAGTGTAAAACAAATCTTTTTTTTTAAGTGCTGAGGTCATTTTAGAAGCAGTAATTAAAATTCAAGATTGCAAAAAGAATGTTTTAAAACTTCCAAGCATCCTGGGATTTCTGGAATTTCCGTATTTTTTTTTTTGAATATCTTATTTATTGTTTGGTTTTCCTCTTCTAAGCATATGAATCATCTCATCCAAAATAATTATCACTGCAGCAGAAGACAGCAGTGTTCTGATGTGAAGAACCTCTGTATGTAACTTTTCTGTATTTCAAGGTAAAAACTATAGGCAAAAAACTATTAGGTAAAAACTATAAAGATATTGCAAAATATGTGAAATAGATAATTACCCATGTTTTCTAGTTTAGGTGAGAATACGTTTTGATTTTTACAACCATAACAGTGATTATCATAATAGACCCGCAATGACATCTTGTGGCTGTACTGGGCCAGTCTTTCAATGGCTGATATGGCAAAAAATTCCCAGTGACTTTCCTAGAAAGTTTTCCTGAATTAAAGAGAAAAATTTATCACGGAAAAGAGTTTCTGTGGGCTGGCTGCCCATGAGAGCAGGGCCTGGGCTTTGTAACTCGTGTTATGTTGGCTTTTTTGTAAACCTTTGATACCAAAGTGGTTTTTTTGTTGTTGTTGTTTGCTTGTTTTTTTAAAAAAAAATTTAGAAGACCATCACGTGAAAGTACCATGAAAACTTTGCAAAAGATAATGCAATGCATTTCCCTTTGAAGTAAGTCAGTGAACTATATAAATGAGGAGATGTGTGTGTGTGTGTGTGTGTATGTTCTGGTGGGTATTGCAGGGAATTTGTTAAGGACAAGAGCATTGCCAGTGATTTGCGTAGCTGTATTCAATTTTCCCAAGCAGTATGTATGATAAATCTGATGAAAATCCTGAAAATACCCGTTTGCTGGGAAGCAGGAAAGTGTTGTCCCCTTACTCTACATCTACGAACATTTGATAGCAACTAAGTTATGAAATGAAAAGTCATACCCAGGTCTTTTTTCCACCAAGTTATAACTACAAGGTGTTACATTTGTAACTACAACATTTGCTAGTTTACTTAGACAGTCATTCAAAACGATAAAGATGGAGCGAAACGTAGCTGTCTGGCTGTAACCTTGGAAGTGCCTCAGACATCTGCTGGCACCTGAAATCCTCTAAGTGCATGTGCCAGAAGGTGCCACTGTCTTGGCAGAAGGAAGACTCCAGGTGCCCCAGGTACTTTGAAATTCATAAAATGAACAGCCTTGTACCTAAGTTCCCTATGGAGACAGATCCGATGTGTATCCGCAATGCCCTGGCAGGTGAGGCATTAACTTGAAGTTGCCTGATGAGGCAGAAAAAGGTCACCTTTCGCAGAACAGCCTAGAGCAGGGGTTTCACACAGCCTCCTTGCCTCCTAACACAGGCATGAGCACAGGCCCAAGAGCTGCTTTTAATATAGTATTACAGAACAGTGTTGTTAGAAGGATGTGACTCTTTCGTTTTTCATTGATGGAGCGATCTAGGTTTCACATGAGATTCAAAATATTGTCACCAGGGAACCACATCTACATCACTGTTGGGAAATGGCTTATTTCCTAAGTCACTTGAAAACAAACAGTAAATGCCAAATGAGGACAGGAGAGTGCTTCACTATCAGGATGTTTGATAGCATCATCTAAATTCAATCTTTAAAAGGAAAGAGTGAATAATAGAATTCATTAGACTTTATTGCTACTCTGAAACATCCTATAGTGCACAAGCTATTCTTTTATTACTTTCTTATTGCAGCTAAATTATACTTGTCTGTTGTAGCAAAGTTAATGACCCAATAGTGTTAATTGAAGTGCTAAAAGCTAATAAGTGTTATTAAGTAATCTGTGCAATTAAATAGCTTTAATCAACGTATTTATGTCTTACTGATAATAAAAATTACTCTACAATCTGCAATGAACCTCCATCATAAGTAAGAATTCCTGAGATTGTATAATAAACCTTTTTTTTTTTGTGATAGAATTATCCAAATGTCCAGAGGATCAAAAGCAATATTTTTAAAATCAAACATGTAGCTAATGCATTGAAACATAGGCCTGAAAAATATGCATACTATTTACTATAAGCATGTTGTTGCTGCAGGCTTGAACACTTGATTTATGATCAGCTATAGACTAGTCAAATGAGCAGGGTCTTCTATCTCTAACCTCATAAACACAACACGGTTAAAATAAAATGTTTGATTAGAACTCTGGTTCTAATAGCATCAGTCATTTTCTTCCTCATTTAATTACATGTAGCTCACGATTAAGTCATGGTTTAACTTCCTCTTTAATAATCAAAAGCTTTGTAAAATCTGTTTTTAGAATAGCAACAATACCAGCTCTGAAATCACTCATGTCCCTTCTAAAATATCAATAATACCAAATATAAGTAGTAGCCAAACAATTACAGTAAAAACAAAAAGCATGAAGATGTAAAATGTTTTATTATATCTATTCCATAATTTCCTTAATTTTATATATGTTTATTCTGTTTATTCTTTTTTTGCATTTAACCTTCTCCTACATTATGCTGCAACAGCTATTCTTATTTGGGTTCAGTGTTACAAGACTAACTTCTCCTTTCAGAATGAATATGTTTCCATAACTATAAAACCTAGAGTGCAGAATTTTAAATCCAGGCAGGATAACAGCATTAGACAAATCAAGTATACAATAAATATTAAATCAAGCAAAAGGAAAAATACTGAATAGGATGCTTTCAGGTTTGACAGTTAATAAACTGTAGGATTAAACTATTCAAGTTATTAAAACAACCCTTACTGTATCATACCTTACCTGAAAAAAAGCTGCTATGCTTTCATGAAAATTTCATTTAAATCCCTGCCTTGTAAGACAAAATTTCTATTCTATGAAATCCTATATAAGGGAAATTCTTGATATGAAACATCACTGCATCCCCACCTTGTGGAAATCTTCTGCATAAACTACTGTTTACTTTAGCACTGAGTTAGTTGGTATGTATCTATAGTATGCATATACGTCTGTATGCAAATATTTACAGTATGCAATGTCGCTATTAAAAAAAATGTCAAATGTTAAAATTCAACTGTTAAAATTGATCTGGCCATGGACTTTATAGCCCCAAAAGTGGTTTCTGAGTTAGACGAGCCTGAGCTGACTCTGCTTGTCAAAATCTTTAGGAGAAGAGGTGGGGGAGGTGAGAGGAGAGGAGACGACAGTGCTGGAGCAGGAGGAACTCTATGAAAAATCACATTCAGGTTTGTGCCCCAAAGATTATTGAATTGAGACTTGAATCTGAAGCAGAGTTAATGAGAGCTGAACTGTTCTGCTCTATTTTAGGATATTGCTCAAATCCTGAGCTTCAATCCTATCCATCCTCAAAACAGTTCACTGAATAACTCATTCGGCTATGAATTAAATAACTCATTTAAGCAAAAAGAGACCAGAAACATGGAGAAATGCTAAGTCTTTCCTTTCTTACCATGGTCTGGAGATGGAGTCCTGCTGTATAAATCTTGGCATTCTGACAGGTCACCTATGAAGCCCTATTCTTCCACTTCTGCTCCTGAAAATATGTTTTCCTTTGTCATTCAATGGCTTGGAAATGAAGACTGAAGTGCAGAGTGTCTCCTGGAATCGATGCAGTTGGCTCTTTCTTAGTATAAATAGTCCTACAAATACTAGAAAAGCACAATTAAGTTCCATTTTAAAATATATATTAAAGAATATTTATTCTGTCTACTTTCTCATTAGAAGGTAGTTATGGAAAAGTTTTGCATTAATCATTAGAAATCTTCTTTTAATTTCCAGCCTAAGACCATTATAATTAACTTTATTTCTTTGTTCTTTCTTTGGTGTTAACTAGCAGCTTAAATAGCTATTTCTCCTTCTCTAATGTTCACTGTCATATGATCTTCTTTTATAGACAATAAATATATGTCTATATATAAGCCTAACTGAATAAGCCTAACTCTGCATGTTTTATTTTTCCTTTACCTGGCCCTGTCCGAGCTTTCCCATCCACTTCTAATTTCACCTCCTTTCAAATTGTACCCAGAGTTTTGGGTTATATCAAACCTTACCAAGACCTTGTGCAAAGTATTTCTGAGTTCATATCAGAACATTTATTCTCATTTAGAATAACAACAGTATCAGTCTTGCAGAAGCTCATTCCATTCTGCCCATGTTTGATTGGTTCACAAGAGGTCCGTTTTCTCCTGAATTCTTCTGTTTCCTCAAATTTTTTTGGCAGAGTGCATTTGCTAATGTGGGCTAAACTAGGGGGTTTCACATTTATATTCTGTTCATAAAATGTGATAGATTTTGATTTTTTTCCAAATCTTTCCTTGGAAGAATTTGAAATGCAAAGTATGTTAGTAAATATGATACTGCTTATTTCTAAAGTAATTTTGCTAGTTCATTAAAAAATTCTATTGTAAAAGAAGTCTTAACAATAATTTTGGAATGGTTGTTTTATATATGCACTTTATGCTTAACAAGCTACTTTCCATTTCATAGTGATTAATAAGAAAGAGGGTTTTTTTATATATATTATTGGCTTTAGTGACAAACAGTTTTTTATTTCTAAAGCCTTTCATAAGATTTAAATCTCCTGCTCCAGGCTACTTCTTAATGGAAGAATGCCAAACCTTTTGAAAGAACTCCTGAGAACACAATTTACAGTGAGTATATCTGCTTCAAAAAGGAATATTATGTAAACAAATAAACAGTAGAAGAGGCAAGAGACCATTATCTCAAGGCAAGTCTCTACTACTATACAGCTTTTGACTGTGGGTCTCCTCCAGCCTCTGTATGGTAGCTTTATGGCTACCATATGGGCTTAATTTCTATTTTCTTAAATTATTTTAAGTCTAGAGTAAAAGACATAATATGAAGAATATATTGCAGTCCATCAGAATGTTTTTGTGCTTGAAACTGAGGATGTGCGTTTTATACTCTATATGCAGGCATGGAAAAGATAATGGCAAAATGCTTGCTAGGATACTGGTATGGAGCTATAGGTGACAGATCAAACGTGGTGCCATTTTACCAGTTTCACCTTTGGATGTGGGTCCTAGGGCGAGCCAGCCCAAAGGCCATGTCCTAGCATGGTCTGACAAGGGAGCAGTTGACTAACCTGTAGCAAGGAGAACATTAGCAATCAGCAAAACAACACTTGGGTTTGTTCCCATATTATCATTCATGTAAGGCAGGGCAGAATAATAGCAATAAATTATTTAAATTTTTGATATTTTGAAAAAAAAGTATATAAAATATATATAAGAGAGGATATAGAAACAAATATATAATAAAAATATAAAAGAACATGTTTACACAACACACAATTCAATGTGCTTTGAGCGTTTTCTTTCAATTTTTTTTTCAAAATTTCACCTATTCATACCATTTATGCCCACTTAAGCAATATTTGCAAGTTTCACTCAGTTCTAGCCTCCAGTTCCCTCTAACTATTTTATTATCATCCAGCTAATTTGAACAGACTTTCATTAGAATGCACCAGAAATAGTTGGAAGGCACTGAGGCAATCTCTCATAACTTTCACATTTTGTGTATGTGATATTTGAACTGCCATAGCATCCTCAGGCCAGAACAATTTTGCATTTGTTACAATGTATATATTTTTATATATCTGTGTATATATACATATACATGTATATATAGGACAAAGAAAGCATTCCAAAGACCTGGAAAACTATGTAGATGAGAAGATACATCAGACAAAAGGAAACTATGAGGTAACACCATTCTGCAGGCACATTATATAAGGCCTCAGTTATCATCTACCATCAATCAAAACCACCCTGTGCATGAAATATTCTACAGGCAAATAACACAGAGGGCAATTCCTACAAGCCAAAGCAATTTCAAGAGGATGAAACAGAGAGGCTGATGAAGACATCTAGGATGATCATGCAGCAAAATGAGAAGCTGTTAAAAGGAAAATAAAGCCTTGCCTAGTCCTTCACCTAATGTCAAAGAAATTCCCAAGAGGAACGTGAGTTATTCCAATACCAGCACATGCATTAGTTTTGGAAGGAAGATGGAGAAGCTCTGCAGTTCCTGGAAGACCAGCTCATTTCTTTCCTCTTCTCTGGAAAACAGTGTAGCAAATTCATTTTTCTTAAATGAGGTGTCTTGCCACTAGAACAAAAGCATAACAGCTTCTCAGCCTAAAAGCACTATGTTTAATTCTTTTCCTTTTTGTTGGATATGTCTTGTTCATTGCTAATTATAGTTTAAATACATAATTTAAAAAACTTATCAGCCTAATTACACAGGCTGGCTATATATACTTTTATGTTCAATGGTACAGATAGATTTTGGAAAAGTTCCAACTTTTCCAAACAACAGAGAGTTTTGGGAAAGTAAGACATTTTCCTTTTCCTCATTTCATGAGGTAAGTGTAAACTACAGGAGATTGGGTAAGTATATGTACGAAGTACATTTTCACTTTTGTCTAAAGGATTTGCCCACTTCACCTCTGGAAAGGGTTATTTGCTCATAAGATACATAAATTATGAATTAAATTATTAAATTATAAATTAATCTTGACAACTTTTCTAAAATACAACACAAAAGTCTCATCAGATGTTGAAAAACTTTTTGGTGCCTGTTGTCTTCTCAAAAGGAAAATAAAAATAATTCCTTTTCTGTCATTCCATTCCTCCTTCTTGTATGCTCTCCCCGCTCCCAAAGACTGAGTCACTTTGCAGTGACTCACAGAGTTTTGGAGGAAGATCTTTTCATCTTTCTTATGACTTTGTGCTTCAGTCATCTTACAGGAGTTCCCAAACGTCTTACTAGCAGGTGACACTTAAGAGAGCTAAAGAGGAATTCTTCTTTTCTCTGAGAGTCTCACCTAATTCGTAAATCATGTTCAACTACTGTCTCTGTGGACCCACGTCCAGGATGTCTTCAAATAGTCTGCATCTTCTCATCTAAAAATCTATTTTTTTTTCTCTTCCTACCTGCCTCTTTAAATCTGTCCTCTGATATCTATCAGATGGTGGTTATCACACTCTCTTTTCTGGGTTTCCACCCTGTCTTTTGTGCTGGGCACGACCTGTCCCTGCTCTGTATTCACTCTCCTGGCTCCCTGCTACATTGCATCAAGTTCTGATTCATTTCCATCCCCTTAAGGCCCTTAACTGTTTTTGTCCTGTCATCTTTCATTTTGTCTTGTCTCTTCTTTTCTTATCACGTCCTTCTCATCCTGCTAGCAATACCCAATTGTCCATTTTTCCACTAACTGCTTTGCACTTCCATCCATTTCATCCCCTGTACGTATTTATTGAATAGCATATTTTCTCAAGTCCAGTTCTGACACAGGCCTGTACAAACCCACAAAATTAACAGCACCTCTCAAATACAGGCATCACCTAAAGAAAGACACTGTCATCATAAGCTTAAGTTCTAATACGTGGAAAACATAATGTGCCAAATAAAAGGTTAGATAAGTATATTTTAAAATTAAGTGCTGAAAGTAATTTTACTTGCATTTTCCTGGCAGAATCAGCACCCTAGATTCTCTGCAGTCAGTAAGGGCAGCAGGAATAACCCCAAGCAGGGCAGGAAGATATTTCTCACTTGGGAGGGAAAGCTGGGGCAAGGGCCAAGCAAGGCTGTGGCAGCTTGCATGCGTTTAAACTCTGCCAAGGTTCCCACTTTGACTGGACATTCAACTAGAGTTACTTTGTATTTGGATTTATCTAGTCCCTTCTTCTGGTCCCCTCACCCTGGACTTCAAAGCCTGACTTTATTTGCAGACACTTTTGAGTTTAAGAGAAAGTATTTGTGAAGATAGCACATCGCACTGAACACTGGAAAGTTCAGGAACCTGTCAAGAGCTCTCCTTATCGCAGGGTCCCTGATTACCTCTTTCTAGGCAGTTCTCTCACTTGGGCTGTACAGATGTGCCCATGCCCTGTACTGCTATTATCCAGCTCTGCTTTGTGGTCTCACACTCCAGAACCTCTTTCCTCCAAGGCAAAGTACCTAAGCTTCAACTTTTCTTCCTCTTTTTGTCCTTTTTACTTGCATACCTTGTCATTTTTTCCTTTACTACTGTCAGGAAAACACACCTTTTCTTTATTCTTTGTGCCAAAAAACTTAGGACAGGGTCTTTCTTCTGAGGTCTCCCTGTTTTACAGAATTTCATCCCTGGCCTTGAGGAAACCTTAAAAATATAGGTCAGTCATCTCTGCTAAAAGGATATTTTACCTGACCCCATGGGAAGGCAAAACAACGGTTCTGATAGGGAAAATGTCTCCAAGTTTTTCACAAACTTGCTTCCAATATTTAGGATATGTGTGTGGCAGGAGCCAAAGAGTGTAGCAGATCCAGCTCTTTCATTCAAGCAGATACAGGTCAGTCATAGGAAAAAACAGTGCGTCTTTCTGCAAGAAATCTATGTGTTGCCAGATAAGTAACTAATGTTTTGACTAATATCAATATTTTATATTCAAATTGCTCCTTGCATTAGTATTCCAGTTATAACAAGATCATTTGATACCATATTGCTACATCAACTATCTCTACTTTCATATAATAACAGCATCAGAGAATTAATCTGTTAGACCTTTACATATGATGCAACATCACAGTTTGTGTTACCATATTATTACTTGCTGTAAAATACATTAGAAATGATCAAAATGTCATTTTTTTAATTTTCTTTCAAGTTAAATGAACGAAGACTTTAAGAAAAAATGATTTTCAAAAACAGCGATTAAATCTTTGGCAAGATGCTAATGGCATTTTTCTCATGTAGAGAAGAGAAAATGTGGTAATGAGTTGCTGACTTTTCTTTGCTGACCAGATGCAATACATCTTTTTGAACACCTTAAAAAATCCTACTAAAGGGAAGAACCTTGGGTTGTCTGCACTACCTCCTTGCCAAGGAGTGCAGACAAGAGGGCCAATGGCAGAGGCAGCAACAGGGTTGCTGAGCAGCCGGGGCCAAAACACTGGAGATCAATAGATGTAAGATTCAACTGCCTAAATATAATCACTTACTGCAATTTTACATGCCTTAAGGGTATCTGATAGTCTACATGGGGTTAATAGATATGAGACACCTCCTGTATGAAACATCGTCTTGAGTGGTAGCACAAGCCTAGGAGAGAGACCCTAAAGCATCTAACATGGCCTTAAATGTCACCTCCCTACAGACGTAGGATCTATAACACAGCTTCTCTTTGAACAGCTGCCTCCCTCAACAGGAACCAAGACAGCTTAACTGCAACTCCCATATCTACAAATACCACCTACCACTTTGCTTTGACAAAGTTGAGGTGTCTCATGACTCTCATGACTTCATGGCTCATTTCTGAGCCAAGTGCACCACTGCTCCAACTGAACTGAGAATTGTGCTTATTACTTTAATGCCAAATAATAATAATAATAATAATAATAATAATGCAAAAAATATTTAAAAAATGCCAGTTTTATAGTAGGTGGCAAAAATCACTAAAAACAAAAAATGCTTGTAAAATTAGAATGTGAAGTCACCACTAAGTTCCTTTTGTGCGCCAAAGAGCCATTCGCTGCCTGTAAATTTACCAATTATGGCTAAGATTTAGGTGGGTAAAGCTACAATATATTTATATAAAGAAAGTGTTTGATATTTCTAAGTAACAGAACAGAATATCTTTCTAAATATAGAGAGCTAGATAAAGAACAGACAGATGTAATCTCCCAAAAGTGATTTTTTCCACTAATGTTTTTGAACTTTCTAAATTATAAAACTAACTTATTATAATATTATATATTTTGCTTACTTAGCGCTTATAATACTAAATAATTGCTTGTTTGTCAAATACATCTTCCTGTTTTCTGTTTTTTTTTCCACTAGATGTCAGTGTTTTACAGCCTTCAGTATAAAATTTTATATCGTCTGCCCTTTCAACTGTTTTCCTTATGGTCATTAAAAGTCACAAAATAATACTTTGCATGGATAATCTCCTTCTCATGTTTCTGTCTTTTTTACATGGAAAGTATTTAAATATAATTAGTAAAGAGTGAAATGCTTTCATCTACAATAGTCTCTTTTTCTGCTATTACTGGAACATTGTGTTCTGCCATAAGGACAGAAATACATGAATTCCATAATTTTAACCCTTCTGTTATGGATTTCACTGATGATTAATTAACTTACATCAAACAAGCCTCATGGATGGTCATCAAGAAACAGACTGTCTGAATTTCGTAAGAAGATCATTAACTAGCACGTCACTCTACAGGCTATTTGTAGCACATGCTGGCTTATAATTGAGCAAAGAACACTATGTCTAATAACCCAGTTCAGTACCATCACAGCACGTTTACTTAATTACCTCTGGTTTTAGGCAGATCAAATCATTTAGGTAGCATAAAGATTTGCTTTGAACATCAGAGACTTTGTGAACATTATAATCCTTTAAAAAGAAAGGATAAGTAAATTAATTAGTTTAGTTAGATTTTTCAGTCTCTTAAATTAGTTAAAACAAATAGACTTGAGACAACTGTATAATCATAAATTTCTACAGAAAATTTGTATATTACAAAAAAAAAGTTTCTGAATGAGCAAAAATTCAGTTATCACCCAAATGGAATTCAATTTACAACTTTACTTACAACACAAAAGAAATTATATTAGGTCAACCTAAGTATGCGAAGCCATAACTATAGCAGCCAAAATAGAGAAAAATGTAGAATAAGCAAGGGTAAATTTTTGAATCTAACATGACTGAAGACAGACTTTCAAGGCAACACAGACTGTTATAGTGGCTGGCAGTGATCAGTACTTGACAGTAGAGAAAAAAAAGAAATTTTACCAAATTGGTCTGTGACATGAATTTATATCTTTTCCATCTCTAGCTAACATCTAACTGAAAGCTCACAAGTAATAGGCAAAACAAGGCTGGATTAAATATAGATTTTTTTTTCTTTTTGCGGTAGGATTAAATAACAACAGGACTATGAGAAGGACTATGACCCTAAAAAGAACAGCAAATTATAGGATGTTCCAAGTTAGCCCCCTGGAAAAATCTGTGGCACAGAGTTCAACTATAATCTTACTGCGACATGTTCATTTGAGATTATACATAATCTCAAATTTTGGAACAGAAATAATCAAATTGTCTGCAAGTCTATCCATAAATACTTGTTCCACAGATCTGGCCTATATATTGGTCTAGAGACTTAGTGGATATTTTTCTCAAGAATTTAATCTAGTTAGATTAATGCAGATAATAAACTCTCTTACTGCTCTTTCCCTTTTTTGATTTTTCCCTTTCCTGATTTTCCCTCATTTTACACTCAGAGCATTGAAGGACAGTTGAAGTTGTTTTAAGGAGATGATTTTTTTCTTTCTTTTCTCTTCCCTGTAGCCATCAGAGGATACTTGTGTTGCTGTAACCATCTTCCTCCTCGAGTTTGGACGATCAGGCCGTGAATGTGCCAGAACAAGTACAACAAATATTTGTGGCAGGGACTCACTGGGTATAGCTTCACGTTTTCTCAGAGTCAGATCTCATTAATCCTCATGCCACTCTCGGTAGCTTGCAGCTGGAGCAGAGCTGAATTTCTGAGATGGAGGGAGGTGGGAGCCTTGTCCAGTGACGCTTTGCCCCGGGAGGCAATGATGTACTGGAGCTACCAGCAGAAGAGTTAGGAGAGATGAAGCAGCAACTTCCAGCACCGAAGGTTAAACTCCAGTGACTATACACGAAGGGGAAGAGCACTATTTAGAGAGTTGGAATGAGATAGGGAAAAATCTGCTTGCACGCATTAAATTCTGTGTGAAATCCTAAATACTGTTACACTTATCTGTTAGGTTGTTTGGAAGAGCTGAAGGGGAAAAAAAAAGGCTTGCTTTTAGCAAAATTCACAAGAAGATGAATAATCCCATAAAGAAGAGCCAAAGCTGCTGTTTTTTGCATAGTTTATCTTAGCATTTGCCCAAATACCTGATGAATACAGTAGAGTAAAATAAATGTCATTTTTAACACAAAAAAGTTCACCTTATCACTGAATTTCAATTTTCCTTTAAGGATGCCTTTAATATTAACGTAGCACAAAGGTTCCTTCTCTGCATATGCAGCTATTATCATCTTCTAAGGACAATGGAGTGCATATGGATGTGTCCAGTACAGAAGGTACCAGCTGCAATATCACATAGTACATCTTCAGACAAGTGAGGATTGTCTAGTTACATATTTTTTAAATAGTGTGCATTTGATTAGACTATATCTATATCTCTGTGTTTGTACATATATGACTACAGCAATTTCTGAAAATGTAATAAGTTATTTTTAATTATCATACTGTAAAAAAAATGTATTTTTTTAATTGCATTTCAGGCAAATGATACAAATGGCTATTTGCTGGATCTGTAGTCCTGACCACACTGACTTCTGTTAGTGATTTTGCTTCAGTGGGGCTGGCATTTACACATATGCAGTGGTGGCCACCTTGTGCATCATCCACTCAGCAGATTTAAATGACACAAACTATACCTGACTGTTCCATGGTGCTACACATGCAGCACATCTGCTCCGCCATCATGTTACCCATTCCAGGAATGGAAACCAAGAGCACATGGCAACACCATAGATCCTTGGTCCTACTGTGACAATTACAGGCAGCTCAGAGCTCCAGGTTTCACCCAGCCATCTGTTCCTTTAAGGAGAAGTGTGGCCTGGGCTTGCCCAAAATTAAGATGCTCCAGGTGGTATTGCTCCTTGGTCAGAAGCTCCCTGTAAAGCTTCCTTAAACCCAACTCAGGGTGGAAAATACTCATAATACCAATATAAAATTCTTCATTTGAAGTGCAGGTCCTGAGACAGAATACTAGCTTGCATTTAGGACTACCAGAAAGAGAAGATTCTACTTTTCTTTACCCTCTTTTGCTTTCTCCTTCTCTCCTTATCCCTATTTCCAGCCATGTGATTACCCACTCGCTAGCAGTGGTGGTATCTCCCCTTCTCAGTAGCAACAAGATTTACATTACTTCAGCCCTACTTCAGAATACAGCACAAGGAACAGCAGGTCAATTAAAAGGAGGTAATAGCGAATGGAAAGGAGAAACATTAATGAAAACACCCTAACCTGGTATTCATGTCTAACATGTTATTTCATCTTATGTAACAAAATGGTGGCTCCAATGAGAGTTTTTGTGTGTGTGTGTCATAAGACTGCTGAGGCTATCTAGATGAGAGACATTTCTGTCTGCCTAATCAGCTAAACCAGCCAGCTGAAGAACCTGAGGATCTGCTCTGTGTCTAATAACATGATTTAACCAATTACTAAAATAATGACAAATAAAAAGGACTGAACTTGTGATGGTGTGAATGTACATGCAAACTGGACTGACTGAATTACAAACTTTCAGAAGATGATTTACATGTTTTCAATGAGGGCATGAACTTGCTGAGGGTAAAGTTGCTACCCTCCTAAAATCATTAAATTAACATATATTTGAATAAATACAGGTGAGTAAAGCTCTTAAAATGCAGGTCTGACAGTGTCAAAGATCAAAAAATCCTCCAAAACTACAGCAAAGAGATTCACACATACATGTCCTTTTCCTGTGCAGCTGAGAATAACTATTTAGATGGACACTTCTGAAAACCCAGCTCTTATTACTTTTTATACACCATTTCTGGCTTGAGTAACTCCACATGCAGAACTGTGGTATATTCATGCAAGTCTCTCGTTAATTTTTTCAAGTGTTTTTCTAGTATCTTCACAATCTAGTGGCACCACTTCAGTCATTGCCACGTTACTGCCACAGCTGTGGCAGCTGCTGCAAAAAGAGCTTTTGTTTGACATTCCCTTCCCTGGATGCTAACCACTTCTGGCGGAGAAAAACCTTTCCCTCAAACCATCCCCTTCAGCCACCGCAGCTCAGCAATGCAAAAGAAAAGCAGGCAGATCACAAGTGCCAATTCAAACAGCAGCTAAAATATCTTTCCTGGAGTCTGAGGCCAGACTCAGCCTGATGGGAGGAAGGGTCCACAACAGTTTTTATGATGTGGGCAGCATCATGTTCTTTAAAGAAATAGCCCCCACAGAACAGCTACTGGTTTCCTGGCTAACGGGCAGAACATTTAAACCAAAGTTAAGCCGTTTCTCTATCAGTAACCAATTCCCTCACTGTACAAGCAGAATTACTTACCTGTTGCCACCATTGCTAATAACTGGTAGGTTTGGGAGTAACCTCTGAAGCAATTAAAGCATCTGCGGAATTCTGAAAGAACAAGAAACTGTGGTTGGAAATCTCAAAAAACACCATCTTTGGAGATCATCCCTTGTGAAAAATACAAATCAGAATTCATGTGGGATGGAGAGTTGCTCAATGTATAAATTGCTTATTCTCTTCAATTGTTATTTACTCAAAACATAGGCAGCATTGCGATATACCACCTGGAGACACAGCTTGCTTTGCTGCCTAAAGAGTTTCTATTTGCAGAGAGCCTATGCAACTTAGTGGAAATAAAATGTTGCTCATCTTTAAGAGAATAGCTTGTATAAACACCATCTCTGCGCTCCTTGGATGAAACACACTATGGCCTGCTCTTTTATAGGTTAGCTACTGACGTGTTCTTCAGAAAACCAAGTGTATTAATAAATACCCTGTACTGAATAAACTGAATATATATATATATAGGAACATAAAAATAGAAAGAACAGAATCAACATTTATCAATGATTATTATAGCAAGTTTAGTACAGAAATGTTCTGGCCTAAGAACTACTATAACAATTGCAGGTAACCACGGTCATGTTCAATTGATATTTTTGATCACCAGTGGAAGTTACTATCCCTTAAAACATCTCAAATCAAAGAAATAGATTAATTTATTTTTGTAGTATAATAAAATCATCTGGACTATGTTCAGTTCTGCTGTACTCAAATTTGTGAGAACAAGACAAGAGAGTTTTTTTGTTTTGTTGTTTTTTTGCCATTTGTATAGTCTCTAGATTTTCCTACCAGCTCCATAAAACACACATAAATCAGGACTGATATTATTTTATGAAACACTCTGAGACAACAGCCACTGGACAACAGAATTTTATAAGTATCAATAGTCAATAGTCTAAGCATAACACAATTATATAAATGGATTTCAAATGCTATTATGTACAAAATAAAATTTAAATAACTGCACCAAATTAACATTGATAATGGCAAATATTAAAAATAGTGAATTTGCAATTACTTTTACAAATATATTAGAAATCTTGCTTCAAATTAAGCTTCTGTGACCAAAAAAAATAGTACATTAGAGCAACTTCAGTAAGTCTAATAATGCAATTATTGGAAACAATTCTTTAGGTTTTGTATATATATGTGAAAACGTACAGAGTGAGAGAGAATAATGATTTTTCTAAATTATAGAAAATAGGTTTTTTAGAAGTAGGTTATGTTTGTGAAGGAAGAATGTATCAAATCATTGAAATTTCATATTAGAAATCAATCCACCTCCTGCTTTTAGCTTTACCATCCAGCTACCTGCTTTTAATTTTACAACCCAGTCAGGTGATACCCTGGCTTAGGCAGCCTCTTTCTCCCCACCCCTGCAGTGGACACTCAACTCCAGGCCTGTGTTGCATTTCACCATCACCTAAACCATGCAGATTCAATGGTTTGGGTAGCTGTGCTGAAAGCAGAGTTACTGACACAGCACTGCTGAGGAACTAAGCACCTTTTTTGGGGAGCAGGGGGGAAAGAGGTAACTGGTGACTGCAGGAGGAAAAAACATGCTGCTGAGGGAATAAGATAACCCTGTCCAAAAAAAAAATACATATATATATAATTATAAAATATATAAAAAATAATATGGTTAAAAATATATCCTGTTTTGCTCTTCCTGAACTGTGAAATTCTGCCTTAGAATGCATTTTACTCCCTTATTCTTACAATATATAGCTTCTGGTACTAAATGCTGGTTTTAAGAGGTGCATTTGGAGTAATCGAAATATGGGAAGAGACTGTGACTTTAAAGCAATTAAATATCCAAAATTGAGGCAGAATTTCTTCTGAGGCAGAACCTAGATGTGATTTAAGAGATACAGGCCAGAATGAATTCAGTCATGAATTACCTAGTAGTAGATGAGACATATATTTTTTTATTTTTTAGATATTGTTCATAATGTGAATTTTTTATCACAGATTTGGCAAAGACATGCTCTACAACTGATGTAACATCTCCAGATTATATTTTATAATTTTACTTTGGGGTTTCAAATTTCTAGTAAAGAGATTGTCTCCTGGGACATCTAAACATAAAACATAAGCTCTACAAAGAAATGCATAATACTGAAAACATTCCCACAATAGCAAAGATACCAGCACAGGCTTCTTCCATTTCTGCTTGCAAGGATTCTTCAGTGTAGGAAAAGAAAAGGAGACAAGACACAAGTAGTTAATAAGTACACAAAGTACACCAGTGTGTTTATTACATTTTTGCAAGCACTTTGTTCTACATTTCAAAAACGCCACCATCAAGCTGTTGGCACATTTATGTACAAAACAGATTATTGTAATGCCTGCTACAAAGCATTCTTTGTGAAAATACAAACTCTAATACCAGAGAAGAGCCCAAAGCATTAAACATCATTACATGAGTTTAAAAGACATAGTTTTAAAAATCAGCACAAACGTTTTAAGACACAAAACTGAAACACTACAATATAGAATCCAAAAGAGGTTCCTAATACTTCTGCAGAACTGTAATACCGGTACTGCACATATCAGAAAACTGTTGATCTTCTAGGATAGCCTAAGTTTAAAAAAAAAATCAAAAAAAATCAAAAACACAACAAAAAAAAAACAAAACAAGCAAAAGAAAAAAAAAATCAGTATTACTTAATGCATTATCATGCCACAAATAACTATAGTATTACCCTCTACTTACTACAAGAATTGTTAAAAATTACTGATGATGCATGACTAGTAATAGTACAAAGAAGAGTTTTACTCAAGAATTTTTATTAGAAATGCACTTACACTGAGAGAGAATTCACAATGGTCCAATAAGTGCACAAAACTACCTAAGATTTTTAACACTGACAAAAATGTCTTGTCAGGCTACATCACTTTAAAAGACACTTTACAGCATTCTTGTAGCATTAGAAATAGGCAAAAAAAAAAAAAAGAAAAAAAATAGAAAAAAGATATCACCAAATTTGGTCCAATAATACTTTTTTAAATAGGTTTTTTGCTCTGTTTTTGATACAATTCCTTCAAATTAGGATGACCTACATTTCTGATAACATTTTCCTACCAAAATAAAGGCTCAAATATATTACTACACTTTCAAACAATAAGATTTGTAGTGGTCTTTCACCTTACTTTAACATATTACAGGTAAAACAGTATGTGTAGGAAAACTAGAAGCCACGCTACAACATTTATGGAAGTCTCTTTTAATATATCTTGTACAGTTCAGACAGGTGCAATCCAGTTAAATTTTTAAAGCAGGTAAAAACACTTCCGATTCCTACGGTCACTGTATTTTTGATATATTACTTTCATAAATGTAGCTAAGCAGCAATTTCTCACATCATCATATGAACAGTTCCAATTTAGCATAACTATCATTGAATTAAAGAGAGATCATTCTGTAAAAAACTATGGTTAACTATATCACTTAATTAACAATTGTCTATATACCATAACTCTTTAACAGGTAACCGTGGTATTGAATTCCTTAAAAAGGCAAGTGGCCATGCATTGTTAGCACCACGGTCTGCATGCTCACAATACAAACAGGAATCATCACCCATGGAACTTGGAACAAGAGAATAGTCTTTAAAAACATCAAGAATAATACAATGTTAACAAAGATAAGAAGCACTTTTTTCTTTTTTTTTTTCAAATCTTTTTTTCATTTTTCTTTTTTTTTTCTTTTTTTTTTCTTTTTACCCACTATTATAAATTTAGAAATTGCACCTTTGATTGCTTAAAATGTTCTTAGGACCTTCATTCAAGTTGAGCAGGGTCTATCTGGCAATATTTCCAAATATAAAGGAAATTCAAAGTGTTTTCTCTGTATATTGTACATCATGTACAATGGTCCCTTTGAAGTATACCTGTAGTTAAAGTAGTATTGAATTTAAAACCAAAAAGTATAAAAAGTTATTTTTTTCAAAAACATATAAGAAATAATGCAAAAGGTGTTATGCATAACACATACAAAGTGATTAAAAAAAATCAAACACATTTTTGTATTTGACAATAATATAGTATCCTTGATCTAGCAGAACTAATTGGCTTAAAAGGATTCAGGAAAGGCTATTTAGGAGCTTTGTGGTAGAGAATGGTTACACGAAGTAAGAACTAATTAAGAGACAAGTGCTAGACAGCCAAGAATTGTACATGGGTGACATGTAAGTCACCTAAACTATCTTTTGTGAGAAGCACTTTCAATTGTTTTTTGAGATGGTTGGATGGCCTTTAGTTAAACAAGAAAGCATTCAAATGTTAGAAAGTAAGACCAGGTTTCCCTTATGTGTATGCATTGAGCCGCTCTTTAGAGCGAGTAGAATGAATATCATGAAGCTCTTGTTCCTCCTTTGACTTAATATCCTCATACTTTTGCATTCTGCAAGCATCTTTCACGTAGGCCCAGTTAGCAGACAAGACCATGAGATAATGAACCTGCAAAAGAGATGACAGTGTCACAGGGCTAGAAAGCAACATAGCGAGTCAGAATGCAGCATGTTTAAAGTCAGAACTATAGATTTTTGAATTTCATCAGAACTGTTAAGTCAGCCAGTAGTACAGAAATAAATGTACATACATTTATGTATGTAAACAAGATATGTAAATACATGTAAATTTCAAGCTTGAGCTTTACTAATCCTGGGTTACTCAACTCAAAGCTGTTGATGCTACACTGACCAGCAGTTGGTGGCCATGACTATTGAAAATATAAAAGATAACCATGAACAAATGAACCAGGGTGGTATCTAAGCCCTTCACCTTTTACATCCTGAGAGCTAGAAGACTGTGTGATACGCGAATATGTACATTAGTTTTCTCAATATAAAAACATAGTGATATTCCTGGAATCATCATCCAAAATCATAAAACAATGACAAAATACTCTGATGGTGCATTGGCCACAGTCTGATGTTCATTATACTCCCATTTTTCCCCTCACATGCCTAACTGAAAAATGTACAGAACCAAAATTCTGGCATAGCTACTGAAAACTCTTCTGGAGTGCATATTTACCACAAGTGGGTGACTTTCCTGAAAATAGTGACTTTCACTCAAACAATGAATATAATCTCAAATACATGTGCATATTATATAATCATATATATAGCACATATGTAATGTGCTAAAACAATCCTGTGTAATCGGGGACTCAACAATTTGAGAATAAAGTCTTACCATGTCCAGTCCTGTAAGGCCTTTCTCCATACAAAAAAAAATAGCAAATATTTTGAGCTTTATTCAGAGCAGATTGAAACCATTCAAAGTCCTGCAAACTCTTTTTTTTCCCAATAATTTATTATTTAAAAGCAAATTCCTGGCTAAAATAGTCACACTAAGGAGGTCATCTCTAAGTGGCTGTCTAATTGCATTTCACACTTTCATGACTTGATTAGCCTGAAGCTTGCGGGGCCAGGTCAAGGCTTATTCAAACTGAGCCAGGGCAGCTTCCACAGCCTGCCTCAGGACGGATCAATTACAGACACACACAGGACTCCAAGTAAGGGTCTCTGCTCCTGTTTAGATTTCTTCTGAGAGGAGAAAGGCTGCTTCGACCTTTTAGCTCTGTATAGCTATCTAGAATTTGCATTTCCTTATTTCAGCTGGGCAAAATCTAAAGAATTGTTTTTCTACCCCTCACCTGCAACTAACATCCTGCAAAAGAGCACAAGTATGCTGGAGGAGAACTACACATTCCCATCACCCCTTTTGATTTCAGGAGAATTGACAGCCTATTGATGTTACAGAATGGGGAAGTTTGGGCAGAAGAATACTGGTTTAGATCATCACTTTTGAGAAGAAACTCTATAACTTATAATATAGTTTTGATATGATGGTTCTCAGAAATCATCACAGGCAGTGTTTTTACTAGTCTTATAATCAACCCTTTAAGATGCTAGCATTTACAGTTAAACCACTTCATGACATCTGCTTCTATATGACACAACAATAAAAATAAAAAATCATATTACTTGATTATTTGTGTGGACTTTTATTTCTATCCAGACAGAAGAAATAACAATATTATTCATTTTCACAATAAATGCCTATGTTTTTTTCTGAGTTATATTTTTAAAACACAGATTAATGAAAAGTATCCTGGTGATAGATGGTCCTAATATTTATGAACAAACTATTTTCATTAATAAGTTTTATGACAAAAACTTACAGAGTTAGAGAATTCTGAATGCATTAAATACTTTTGTTCTTTGAAATGTCCCTATCTCCAAAAGAGATACTAGCAAAGCCTCTCACTGGCATGATTTAAAACTGCCAAACTGGTTTTACCATTTAAATTATGCATCCTGGGTGATGAAGTTCTATTATTAACTGGTAATAATAATTTTGTAATAAATACAAGATACTTGACTAGAGTAGTCAGACAGTATACTCTAGTTGAAAATAATAATTAAAAAAAGAAATCTTGCAAATTTACAATAAGACCATGAGCTTCCTCTCTTGTAAGAGACTTGGAGTTTAATCTCATTTTTCTGTGAAAAAAGTCTCGTTAAGAACTCATCGACCCAGAGATCTGCTACTGCTGTGGAGACATGCAAAGACACTAGACAATAACTTCATTAAGTTAATGCTTTTAAGAGTCTTCTAGTGACAGAACATATGAGGGAAGTTAGTATCCAGTCCTCTCAGATGGCTTCTGCACATTTTGTATCCTGACCCTCTGCTGATCCCTACTACCTTCTACTCTTTTGAGGGCTATATCTAGGAAAAAGAGAGCTTTCAAAAATCTTCTCGGAAAGGCAGAATGCTTATCTGAGCAACTAACAATATGATCAGCCTTCCATTAGATGTGAATATATCTCAAAACAATACTGCACTGCATAAATAATGTTCACTAGCATATATAATGTTACTACTAATAACGTATTTACACAAAAATTACTACATGGTTGCCATTTATTCAGAGTCTATTTTTGGAAAATCCCAGAGTGAACTAATTAAATTATTAGTATAACTTAGTATTCTACTATTATGTTTATTTTTTGTCATCTTGAAACAAGAATTACATTAGAATATGTAATTTTAATTTAGCTAGCTCTGTGGCAGAATGTCACAAGATATTGCAAAAGCTGTAGGGAAGCACAAAAACTCTAATATGAAAAGGGTACTAGCTTCACTGAATATTCTCTGATTCTCCATTCTAATAAAAGTAGTTTGAAGAAGATGAAAAACCTTATGACCCCAGGGTTCAATGAAAAACAGTACTGCTATCATAAAACATAGCTCCAATTAATATAAGCATTAATAGCACTAGCAATAGCGATCACCATCACTTATACTTTTATTATATACCTCAGTACCAAGTAACAGTCATTTTTTATTCCCTGTTCCAGTGGGTACCATAGAAATCCTCAGTGGTAGAGAGCACCCACTCTCAAACAAAAGTCAGAACTGGGCTGTAGCCTCCATGGAATCTCCCTGAAGCATTCTTGTTGGCAAAATATCATATTAAAAGCAATGTATCTTAGGTAATATGTCAAAAATTAATCCTGAAGCTGAGACATTTATATATGTGCACAGAATTAACAAAAAGAGTCTATTCCTAGCACAGCAGCATGGCAAGCCTGTGCTACCAAAAAAAGACAGAGATCATAAACAAATATTACTATTGAGGCTTCCAGAAGACACTTGTCTGAACCGAGCAAGGGAGCAGTAAAGTGACTTTGCATCTGTTTGAAGGAATTTTATATTTAAAAACACAATCAGAACATTCTACTTTGAAAGGAATTCATGAATATATTAAAAAACACACACAACAAGAGGTACTATTCTATTAGAGAGTTATATTTTGCTAATAGCACTGATATTGCACAAACCTAAATGACTGATGCTAAGTAGGAATCAGAGCGTAATCGTGATTCAGAGGACACGAGCTCGGGCAAGGTGCAGGGTAGCTTACCATAGCAATGACTGCTGCTCCAGCTCCAGCGAGCGCCACGATGAACAAGTGGAACGTCATGTTTAGCTGCAAAGGGCGACAGAGAAAAGGACTTACTTGGCAGTAATGGTAATTGGAAACTGAACGAAAAGGCTGAACAGCACAGTGTAAATAACTATCTTCCTAGTGTCACCCTCTACAAAAGTAATGATTGTTAATTTTTTTTTCTGGAAGACCAATGCCACCACGCAGCACTGTACATGTATCTGTGTTGTAATAATGCTTATACCAAGAATAAAGTCCCAGCAATCCTTAAAATTATAATTAAAAGTAACTAAATATAATAAGAATTAAAAATAATCGTTTTAAACTAAGACAGTACAGCATTTTTTATACATGTACAGTTGTACGTGTACAGCAAATACATTCACAATATCATCTAACTAGACCAGCAAGTGGATGCAGGGCTTTCCTCAGAGACGGTGTAAGGAAACCCTGTTCCTCCATCAGCTGCAGGTTCCCATACTCACATATTATTGCACTGCGCTCTCATTTTTGCTGGTAAGCTTTTTCATAGTGCTACAAAATACACTTGATTGATTACTGAAATAATCCAAGTTAGACACCTCTTTCCTCCTTACCTCACCAAATCAAAGTCTTACGGCTGTTTTTCATTTTACAGCTGGTTTATATAGTAGCCCCTGCTGAGGACTGGCTGCATAGTAAGGGTTCCGTTTTCTTAAGTTTTGGTATAAAAGGCGGCAGATTGTGTAACTTCAGGCTAAGAAGATTTTTTTAGGGAGGATAAGAACAAGCAAAAGAGGTAGCAAAACACCCACTGATTTCAGAGGGATCCAAATTTTGGTCTCTGATGGGCGAGTAAAGAGCTAAAAACAAAACTGATGTGCATTAGCTCTGCCAGAGCTCACAGGGCTCTGGCACTCACAGCAGAAAAGCGATGGTGTGACTTTGGGTGCTTTTCCCAACAACACAGGGAGGGGGAAGTCTTGCAGGGCCAAGGCGATCCAACCTAGCTAACGTTTGCAAGGAAATACCCAACTCGCTAAAGAGCTGGTAGGCTTGCAAAGCGCCTGATGATGGGCCAAAAACTTGCCCAAAGATACTGTAAGGACCACCTTGTGAGGATGATCATCCCACAGTCACCTACTCCTTTCCTAAAGATATACAGACAGAGTCTAGCAGTGATTATCTGAACAGGGATCGGGGTTCCCTGTACATTCAGAGTGTAGGAACGCTAGCATTTTCATTTTCTTCCAGGGTTGAGAGGCCCCTCACACAGGGTGAAGTAACACTATAGCATTTTAGCATTATTTTTCTCTCCCACCCCCCCATAAGCAAGTTGCGCTAATTGTCAGTTGCTAATTACTAATTGAAAGCCCATCTCTATGGCAATGGTGCCAGTTAAGGCTGGATATTGTTATCTCAAAGATCTTGCCTAGCCAATAAAATGAACTAAAGCCTGTGTCATCCCTCTGGATTATTTTACTGCCTCCTTTAACGTGGAGATAGTGCAATCTATTTCAGATAGAAATCATTTTATTTCTCTTGTCTTTCTCTCTGTTCATTTAAACAAAAACAAAAAAGCTCAGGTGCACTGAAATAGGTAGCTTTTGCCTAAGGGAAAAGCAAAGAGAAAAATATACGGGAAAATTGTCCTCTTTGCACATTTTTTTTTTTTTCCATTCACAACAGCAATCATTTTCAATGCCCTGGCTTAATGGATTCTTTAAAAAATTAAAATAAACATATGTTTAGAAAACTGATGGCTATAATCTGGTAAAAGAGTAGAGAAAGTACTTGATGTATTTTCCACTGGGATTTCATTCCATCACTTTAAGTAAGATTGGACATTAAATGTAAGAAGAAAGCATACAGATCAGTTACTTTCTATTATAATGTATGTTATGGTTTTGCAAAAATATAATCACATTTTCTCACCTCATTAGAGTCACACATCTTGAAGAAACTTTCTGACATGGTGCAAATTTTCTTTTCCTCTCCAATAGTTACAATACCTGCAGCAAAATAAATATGCACAGTATTTAGTACTCCAACTATGTTGCAGCTTACTTCATATGAGCCAGGAATGTTGGCAACAGGCCACAAGCAGAACTTTACAACCAAATCGGTTTCCCCTATTCAAAGTGTCACAAAATTGACATATTACCTATTTAGCGAAAACTGCGGTAGGAAATACCTGCAGGTAATCATATTTAGCCATTTTTAAAAATATCATCATTTTAGATTTGATCATCAGAAAATAACTTGCAAGAAAATGACTACAAGAAAATAACAACTTGCAGTCAGTGTTTTGCACTTACCTTGCTTTTTTATTAATAAATGTTCTTTATCCTCATGTTGAGGAATGTGCCATATGTTGTATTCACATCTATTGATCTGGTACAAAGCTTCTTTAAGTAGTTATAAAAGCATTATCCAAAAATCATGCTTTGCTATAATAACTATTTCTATCAACAAGAAGAACTATTGATATTGAAATTGCTATATTGTTTGCTTTAGCTGATGATTAGATACAAAATCCTACTAGATTCCTAAATCAAAACTAGCTTGAAGAAAGCAGCTATAACTCAGCTACCAAGAAAAATGGTAAAGCATTTGTTCCTACTATCAACATTTTTACAGTGGACTGGACTGTTTAGGGGAAGATAAACATAAGTGCAGAATAATATGTAAGCACTATATGTACATTTTAAATAAAATTAATAATAAAACATGCTTAAGTATTAGGAAAACAAAATCTCATAGACAGAAGAATGAAGACTCTGGGTGAGATCTATACAGATACGTTCTTTTTCAATACACGTGCATTCTTGAAAAAAAGTAAAAAACATTTTTTCCCCCTCATTAAAACAATAACATGAAATATTTTGTTTCAGGTGAAATGAAATATTCAATATGAAGCAAACTGTTTCATTCCAAAGCAATACACAGCTTTTTATATCTCAACATAATAATTGATAATACATATTAATTTTATCTTAGGCCTAGGAAACAAGAGAATTAGACGCTAAAAAGCTGCCTAGTAACAATATGAATACGAAAGGCTCGGTGGGCTGAGGAATGACCAATACCTAGAACATCTACAGTCAAATCAGTCTTCGGATAGAAAGAAATTGAATTGACATTGCCAACATATCTCAGACTTTTAAAGATTCCAACCCCCCCTTTCTCCATATTTTTCATCCCTCATACACACATATCTGTGTATATCCTCCTTGTATTCCAAACTTCATGGCTGAGCCTGTAGCTCCCCATATCTCCTTCTATGAGTATTAGTATTTATATTCTTCTCAATATATAAATAATACTAAGTAAATATTGTATTCAATATGCATTAATATTTAGACTCTTCAAGGATAGATGATAATAGAGAATGTCATGTTTCAAAATCAGTGTGCTGCCCACAAGATTAAATAGTCATTCTACAGAACAGTGACTAATGAAGCATTTTGTACAAGTTTCAGCAGTTCTAAAAGGAAAGACAAAATAGAAGTCCACAGCCAAAATTTTAGTACTTTAGGAAGACTGACAATTTTGCTTTAATTTCCTTTGTGAAATTCAGTGGAAGCAAATCCCTAATATCCTGTTCAGTGCCATGACTACTGGGTGAAATTATGAAAAGTGCATTACCTTTTTTTTTGTGTTAAGAACTGTTTCATAAACACTAAGATAGTTCATCTTAGATACTTGGAAGGGAAGTGACTTTGTTTGAAAACTTGCATCTTAGTGTTCTTCACTTACATACCATACTGGCGAAGATCCAAGCAGAGATTAGCTCCATCCACTAAGGTGGCATTTCGGCAAATGGTCCATAGATTGAAGTACATGTAAACAGGCAAAGAAGTGAAAGCTGTAACGCCGAGCCAGGCCAACATAAAGATGTATGTCAGCATAATAAACTACAATAAAAGAAGGAAAAACAAAACTAGTAGTAAGTCAAAACCTAGCTGATATTCCCTTACTAAAATGGAATTACATAGAAGCAACACAAAAGCATTTCTGATTCATTTGGTCTCTCCTTTTTTGTTCTTATCCGTATTATGGTTTGGTTATGATTTTGGTTTGATAATCCATGGTCTGGCCAGCACAAGTGACAGGACACTAGCATGATGTTCCTGGAATTATCTTTCCAAGAGAGCAAGCTTACTCCCCATTTCTGTTCTGTGGATGGAAAGCACCATACCTTCACTAGAGAGAAGCCTGCTTTGTGAAATGTGTCGCTGTCTTCCTCAATGTCAGTAGTTAAGATAAGTGGTCACTACGGTTGTTTCTTCCACTGTCAAACCCGATGCAAAAAAATAGAATGAAATACTATGCAGGTTCTTTGCTTAGTTTGCTTCTAGAATCTGGCTCTTAATAAGGAAGAACCCTTATGCTTGTCAAGCATAGAATTGCACTGTCAAGTCTATTTTGAATCAATGAAAAAAATACATTTTCCATTTTTTTTCATATGGGGAACAAAATAGATATTTGGGTCAAAACACACACACAAAATTCTGCATTCAGAACAAACTAGAGAGTTTCCCTCTGTTAATAAGAAATGCATTAAATTATATGTTTTACAACATGTGTTCTCCAAAGAATATACTTTTTCCCTTTTTACCATAAGCCTCAATAGTATAGCAGTCCGCTAGTTGGAAGCACTGACCTGCATTTGCATTCAGGGTTGGTAGTTATGTGCACACCCAACTTTTGTAAACAGGTTAGCATGGCCCATTACCACATAGCAGCTAACCTGAGACAATTGTTGGAGGCTAGAAAAAATTTCTAGGGCTCTCCTATAAGAAATTCCTTAGGGAAACAATCCCCCAGAAATTAACTTTTAGGTGACATTACTTTGAAGAAAGACACTCTTAAACAGTAGAGCGTAATCTGATTTACCTTAATTCACTTCTAAAGAATATTAAATAAAAGCCATTTTAATTCTGAAGAAGAGAATTTACATAGGGGTTTAATGTAACTTAATTAATCCACTTTAAAATTCAATTTGAATTAATTTGCCTGATTGTCCCAGGTATATGAGTCTTTCAGCACTAATATGATGAAAAGAAAAATACAGGATAAAATAGAGAATTTATAGCACGAAAAATAATTATCAGAAGTATGCAAGAAATTAAAAGAACAGAGGTATTCACTCTAACACTTGCAGTTACTTCTTTCTACCATTTGCTTCACATATTACTCAACACCAGCTTAAACCAATTTGTAAGCTAAGGGTTATTTTAATTTGTCTCTTAACGTCAAGTTTAGATTGAAAGAGAAACTGATGAATCTAATTTGCATTTAAAGATTTAAAAAAGTGGATTCATACATAGAAATGTCAGTTTCCTTTTTTACTTCTCCACTAAAATGCACCTATTAAAAATCCAGATAAAATAGAGAAAATTTCTATATCAATAACAAATGTACAATCTTGAAAGCTGTCACAGGTTTGTGTGCCGGTTGCTTTACATAAAAGTCAAATGCCTCTCTTCCATAGAAAAGGTCAATACAATTAAATACTTTTTATTACATGATTCTATTTATTTTTCATTATTGCTCCTTTATGGTCTTCTTTCTGCTTCTCTCTATGTTATAGAAACAGTGCTAAAGCTGATGAGACATCTGGTTCAATTCCAGGCATTCATTTACAAATAAGTACTTGAAGAACTACTTGAAAATGTAAAGCCACTTAGAGGTTATGAATGCCCAGACAAAATGCTATGTCTGGTCCTAATTTGTTATCAATCTAAAGAGCTGTACACAGTTTTTCTAAAGCAGAAGCTATAAATAAGAAAAGTTTCTCTGTGCACATATTCTCAGAAAAGTTTACAAATTCAGTTTAGCTTTTATTATTATTATTATTATTTTCTATTTTTTTATTTTAAAGGTAAAACTAGCCTCCTAGATTATTCTAAGTGTTTTCAAAAAAAACAGACACACCTGAGCTTTTATTTTCAAGCTACTTTCTTGAACTTCAGAACCTAATAGCACTTAATAAATTTGATACGTTACTCAGTGCAGTACATACATAATAATTGAACAGACAGAACTTAATTTATTATAATTATATTTGAGCGTCTTTCGGATTATATTCCACACAGATTCAGAAATCTTCCCATTCTGTGATTTAGGATTACCCCCCAAAAGTAGCAAAAGGTTTAATCTTAAAATAAGAATTATAATTTCTGTTAAATATTTGGGGATATTTGGATCTGTAATAGCGACAGGAAGCATGCTCAGGATTCTGTTCTTATATAAGACAAAATACTGTTATACCAAGGAGGAAAAAACAGAGCTTATTAGCATCTAAAAAATCTGCCTGGGGCATACAATAAGAACAGGAGAAAACTGTCATATGATGGCTGTTGGGAGTCACAAGAGATCCCTTGCTCTCCTGAGGGAACTGCTGCTCATTTATAAAACTGATCCTCTTTTAAGAACATGAAATCTGTTTGGTTTAGTATCTCAGAAAATGAGAATCAAATGCTCATTTAAATTTTTTGAAAAAAAATGTTTTAAAAAGATTGGAAATCATTTTAAAGGAAGTTTATCTTCCCTCTTTCATTCACTTTTGACGAATATGACCAATGATATGCTTCAACTCATGTCACAATACTCAGAAAACAAAGAAGAAAGTAGAGAAATTTCCCACTTTTCACGTGGGATTAGCTACTATGCAAAACTTATTGTTAAAACTATCGTTAGTTAATAGATATCTCTGGAAACTCCTATTCCTGGTGTCAGTGGATCAAAGTGTGTGATCCAGGCAATATACTTTTCTGCTGTAAGTAGCTAAAATGAAAGCTTATCCTTGCACAGAAGGCTTTTCATTTCCAAGCAATAGGAGGTGCGTGTTTACAACGTCTTGTTATAATAGAACGGAATTGTGAATATATTCCATGTGAAGACCACAAGCGAAGGACTGTTTTTTTAGATAATTTTCACTGCCATGATCTGTGCTTTTTGCTCTGGAGGCAGAAATGTTTAAGCAACCTGTTCACTGTGAGAATTAAATTCAGAAGCCAATCTCCTCTGAGTCAAAGGGATTGTTCTCCTTTGAAGTAGCATTCTGCTAATGTGAAAGAAATGATGTGTGAAATAGCAGAGGAATATCTTAAGAAAGTACCACAGTTCTTTCTTTAGTATACTACGTAATGCACTGGTAGCAAAAATGACTTTCTCCAAGTAGCTCAGTGTTCGCTGACAGAAGACAACCTCGTAAATCCAAAACTAAATTATCTTTAACCTTTCATTTGATTGTAGGTTCATTCATCAGTTACGAAATCAGTTACAAAATTCAATAATCAGTTACAACATTGATAGTTGTGGTGTTGACTCAGATACGTAATTAGAATGTGAAAAACTTACAAAATGACTTATTTCCACAGAATTAAAACCAGCATTGTTGTTGACTAGACAAATTCACCTCTGTCCTCCTGGATCTTGTGAATGTCAGCAGACTTCTGCTTTTTGGTCATTTCTCTCAGAACCAATCTCAGCCTTTCTTCCCCCAAATAAGTTCAATAATTAAGCTGACCTCCTCTCACTGCTCTCCCCAACAATACGTGAGTTGTACAGCACATCCCATCATGGCTAAAAAAAGCTCCTGAAAAAAATCTAATCTTGTCACTTGTATTCTGCTTATTTTGCAGAATTATGAGAAGCTGTCTAAATGACAGAGAAATTTGCCCACAGAATCACAGAATCCACAAGCAATATTTGGTTCACATTTGGAAAGATTAACCAGAGGAGATGGCTCTGAAATACCTGAAATAATAAAATCATTAACGTTTGTAACAATTAATTCTCTAGATCACCCAGCCTCTAGTAAAACCAGTAATGGCTTTCTTAAATAATGAATTTTCAAAGTAAGGAAGTCACCAACCTTTCTGGCAAGATTTTATTATAAAATCTGTTTGGCAGATCAAGAACAGGAGGTAGTGAATATGCCCAACACAACAGATTTCATGGTGGCCACAAGTGGGTAAAAATCCACTCAAAATATCACCCAATTCCTGTATATCTTAGTAAGATTCCAATTTCAACTACTGCTTTATCACTAAACTTGTGTATATTTGCTCACTGTGTATTTTTGCTCTGTAAATTCATTGATTTTCAAACACTTCTTGCTTTGGTTTTGCTGTCAATAGTTTTATTCCCATAAGGAAAATGACTCTAAGAACAGAAGGAGCAAAATCGTATGTAAAGGATTCTGTTATCATAAACAAAAAGGAAGATATCTTAGGAGGATACTGACACCTGCTACATAAAAATATATGTATTATGGAGAAAATAATAAAAAATAGAAATAATGGAAAGTATCTTAATTCCCAAACAGGATTTATCTTGCATCTCAATCTTTGTTCCAATTGATTCAGTATTTGTATTTACGCTTCTTCAATTTATAGTCATATGCATATTTTATATAAGCTCCCTGACTTGAGCTCCAAATTCAAAGAGTTCTACAATGGTCTTTCTACGTCTTTCTCTGTTTATATCTCATTTACAATTTACCATTCTATGACACAAACATAAAAAGTTGCTTTTCACCTGTAGCTTGACAACCTAGATCCCTCCAAACTCTTCAAAGGCTCAGAAATTCTCTTCTACACTTTTTGCCACAGATCAAACGTTATATATTGAGAGCTTTCTCATCTTTATTGTGCCAAAAATCTGTTATGTTTTACTGTGAAACCCTGCCAGTTGAGAACATAACCTAAACGTTAGCCCAGAATTAGTCTGGATGCATCTGAACTGGGAGAATTTTACTTCTGTACTTTGAGATGTTCAGAATTTATATAACAGAAGTTTACAGATCTGCACTTTTTAACAAGAACTTCTCCATAAGTACAAATGTATTTTATAACAGTATCTTAAAGGTATAGTTTCCCATATGTAAATACTAGAGAAGGTAACTGGAAGACTGTCTGGGTTTCCTTGGAAAGGATTTTAAAATTAAACACATTAAATATTCCTTGTTGCATAATTAAAAATGAATGTTCCTTAGAACCAGCAGTATTATACTTATTTATTTAAATGCAAATAAATCTCATTTTCCTAAGTAGATAAATGAGAAAGTAATTTACAAGTGAAAAATACTGAAATCTTTAAACTCACTAATATGCCAAAGGCTAAGATATTATAGATCAACCTTTGTAATCCCAGCTAACCTCTCTTGGCATTCATATGCCCTCTGATTTCTTACACATAGTATAAAAACCAAATATTCTTAAGAAAGACTTAAGTATTTACAAAACTGAACGGCCTCATCTGGTATTCTCAGGTCTGTACTAGCATCTCCAGTGTTCACACATTAATGACGCCTCATTCCTGAATAGAAGTAAAAGATGAAACAAATATTTTAAAATAGCTAGTTCAACATACAGTGCAGCTGGATAAAAGAAAAATGGTGTTCTAATATTACTACCTAATGCTGCAGAAGTCACAGCAAATATACAAAGTCTATACAAATATATTTACAAAGTCTTTTCTACTTGATCTAAAATACCACTCTTACTCCTAACACTCACTTGTTGGCCATTTATTCTTGTTTCTACAAAACATGTTCATCCTCTCCCTCTCTGCCATACTATATTCCTAGGCATAGCTCCAGGATTCTTGTTGAAACATGGACACATTTCATGCTAAGTCATTACTGTAATGCAGTTGATTCTTCTTGGTTTGTATTCAAGTCAATGTCTTAAATAGCGAGAGAGGGAAGAGAAAAAAAATACTTAATAATTAGCCAAATACCTAAAATAACTTAACACATAACTGCAATTTATCCCTATATTAGCTAATCTGTCATTTCCTAGATTGCTAAAAGATTGTGATTAAATCCCTGAAACAGAAATTTTGAAGCAACATGAAAATATTTTGAACATATGGAACTGTTTTTAACATTTACTTTCTATGACAATTGCAGATTGATGGAAAGTTGCTTTTGAAAAAATTTAAGAGCAATTCTCACTATTAGTTCCATTTTTTATTTACACGTATATTTTTATAATACTTCCTTTAAATGTGTACTATGCACGATGTCCCTTCCATTTTAACTATCTAGTTGCCTATGGAAAGTTTAGCATTCTGATTTACCATAACTTAATAAATTTACTGGTAGTTGAGGGGGAGGTGAATTTCCACAGTTCTATGAGAAATACAAAAAAGATTATGTAACAATTTGATTCACTTTTTGAAATCTTTGCTTTAGATAGATAAATCTACTAACAACAGAACATACCCAGTTTGCAGAAGATGGCTTTGCATGCATACAGGCCTGGATTGTCTTAGAAGACTTATCAGTTTCTTTTTCACATTTCCTTGTAAAACAATTTTTTTAAAAAAACTTCTGAAATTTCTTCTATATATTGATAGTTCTGTCATACTGAATTGCATAAGATTGTTAGCAGTAGTCATTTTATTTACTCTCCAGGCAAAACTTATTTTTGTAGTCCAAAAGGCTTCTGAAATCTTACAGAGCATTGGATTTTATCTGCTTTTTAATAGTAGAATTTCCCATCTCATTTTTCAATCTTCTATATAAGATTTTTTTTCTAGCACATCGATATTTTCAAAAAATCTCCTTTGCATTGTTAGTCTGACATTTCGAATTTTCCTCAAATTTTTTTGCTTACTTTTTTACCTTCTCAGAGTTTTCCTTTTCCTCTCATTCTTTCATTTCAGCAGTGTTTGCAAGACACTCATGTATTCTCTCAGAATCCCGTTGATACCAGTTTTGTATTCTTTAAACTATGATATAGATAAATATTCTGGCTTTAACATTGAAAAATGCAGTAGATATCTTCACTAAATACTGCTGTTTCACAGCTTCTTTGGGTTGCATTCATACCACATGCTATGACTGTTCCAACACAATGCTCTCCCTGCGGATACAGGCAGGTCCTTGCAGTGCATTTCCAGGCTTTTTGTTTCCAAGATATAATGCTGACATCCTACTTATAAGAAGCCAATTCCATAGTCCAATGATTCGCATTCATGACAATTTTTCTATATACATAAAAGATAACAGCTTGGGGGAAGACTGCTTTATACATATAGTTTACATCTCTCTTGACAAGATTGAAGTTGTTGTGCAGGAGGTTTGCAAGGCTTACATTTGGGAAAAAGACAGTAGAAGTTTGAACTAGAAAGCAGAAATATAATTTCTTACAGACTGCTATAATTTCTCTAATCAGAAGCATCACTCCAAGTAAATGTTTGGCTGTCAAAAACAAGATCATGCGATGCTTACTTATTCTTAATGGAGCTTCAGAAGTCTGTGATATTCCTGAGAAAATTGGGTATGGACCATTTTTAATTTGTGTCCTTGTGTTGCAAAGCAATGAAAGCTAATAATATGGCCAGCGGATTCTAAAAATGTGGCCTTTCCCAGAAGCATTACCTTTCTGAGTCTGCAGAAACATCATAGGATCTTTGTATCACTGCTCAGAGTGCCACAATTTTCTTTGCAATCACAATGTGAACAGATTCATTATTTTGTGTTCATAACTGCTGAACCTGGTCAACTGACAAAAATATTGATAAAAGTATTCCAACTTGCTGACCAAGTCTAGCCAGCTTTGCTTTAAAACTAATAATCGTGTGATTGTTAATGGATACAAGAAGGGAGAGGGTAAATTAAGTTCATAAAACACTTTACGTTGCCCTACTCCATCAGGACAAGCACTGTGACAGGAAACACATCAGTTATTACCAGACATCGTTGGAGAACACAGTTCATATGAAGGAAAAGACTATGGGAACAAGTAAACTGTATATGGCTTCCAAAGATTTGGGGAATGTTAACTCTAAGTGGGAGAACCAAGAAACAAACGTGTTAGAATAAAGAGGACTGGATAAAGGCATGGCTTTTATTATTAAAGCATGATTTATGATAATGCCACTGACATTTGTAGAACAGAGAAAAATGTGTAGGTGTAGTAAAAAAGAATAGGGCAGTTAGGTGAGAACAAAAAGCAACATCAAGGAAAAACTGTGATCATGAGGTGAAGTATTTAACTTTAAAATTGAGAAGAACTATCTGAAGCTGGGGAAAATAAAGCTATCAGCTTGACCAGTTCCGATAATAGAAAGGTAAAGCGCAGGAAGTGTAACAGCTCTCAGTCAAAAATGCTTACATGCCAAAGAAAAATGCTATCCTGATACAAAAAAAATCATAGCATAATCTGAAACAAAAAGTTTTTGTCCAGTTTATTGCCAACTCTAAAATATCTTTTGGGGAATAGCAAGCACAAAAGAATGGGAGGAGTAGCTGGCAAGGCACATGGCACTGCCTGGCACACTCTCCTAGCAAAGGAAACACCAACCTTGCAGCCAAGAGAAGGGCTGTGTACAGAAATATATAACAGAAATACGTAACAAAAACTTCTATTTTAGCTCACTGAAAGAGATTTCCACAATCCCTAGAAGTAGTCACTGGCATTTTACTTTTATCTTCAGAAATCATATATCTATGAACTATGTAGTTGAAAAAGCAATGGAATAAAGATGAAAGTTTATTAATAAACTACCTTTCTGAGTCCTGAAATTTTGCAAGGTTTGACTTCCCTATTTCAAGAACAAGTGCAAGTTACAGGGAATCCAGGCCTCTAAATAAATCCAAACACTACTCTAGCATACAAAGCTAAAAGGGCTTTCAGAAAAATTACAAAACCACTGATGTGTTTTATTTTACTTTCCTTACTAACTGCAGCACTGTTTAAATGTTATTCATCTAAAGTCCCGAGTGTCCAGAAAGGATCTACACTACCCAAACTTAGGCAATTGGCCATATCACTTAATTTAAAAGACTTAAAGTCTATTCTTTTTACTGAAAATAGGGCAATTGCTTGTAGAAGAATTCAGTGCATCTGAGAGTATCCCCAACCTTCTTCTCTCTCTGTGTTACTCCTGCAGTAGTGTAGGCATTTAACTTGGTAACCCTAGCAAAGTGCCTATAAGGGATATCCACACCTGGGTCATGGTACATTCCATCTGAAGTTCCTATCCCCACTGGCACCTGAGTCATTTGTGACAATACTTCATGATTTTGAACTCTGCAGTTCAAAAGCTCAGACTGCCATGTGAATTTTGCCTTCCCCATTTCCCCTGCCGGTGGCTGAGACTGTTTAAGGCTTTCCCGACTTAGCGGGTATGGGGATATGAATGGATGCCATCTCTGTGGCTGTTAGCTCAGCATTTTGCTACCAGAATATCCTTATATGGGATCTCATTTTCAGAAAGAGATCTGCATTTCTGCTTTTCCAGCATTCAGAAATGAGGCATCTGTTCTGCATGTGAAAGCCAGCTGAGCCTGCACCTAACTCTGCTCCTGTTACACGTAGATTCATATGTAAACTTAAAACTTAATTCAGAAATGTTTCCACAGATTTAGGGATGGAACTAATGTCTATCTAGAGATGAAGTTTTTTGTTGTTTTTATTTGCTTTTAATTCCTCTATTGTATTTTCTTACACACACAAAGCTAGGATGAAAGTTGAGAGTATATTTCTCAGCAAATGTCAAGGATGATATTGCTGTGGTATAATATTGAAATATTTTCCCTATGAGGAAAAAAAAAAGAATTATTCAAAAAGAGAATTACATTAAAAAGCATGATTCTTAGTAGCCTTTTTTAAAAAGGAAAAATAAAACCAAAAGGAGAATCATGAATATACTTAGAAAACAAAAATACAATTACTATTTTGCCAAAAAATAAGATCATCAGTGAGTAAATAATTATTAGTAGAGTAAATCAAATTTTTTGGAGACATCCAAGACGGATTACACACCGCAGAAGATATGCCAACATGACAATATTTAAAACTAGAGAAAATGATTTCAGCACCTAAGATGAAAAAAAAGGAAAAGATACAGAAAAAAAGTTTAAAACAATGAAACCTCTTTGAATGAAAGTTCAGCTTGACTATTTAGTATCATAAAATTGCTTGCTTATACTGGAGAAATTAAAAAGCATGATTTTACTAACACATCTTTCTAAGACAGCTAAATAATAATAACTTTTTCCTATCTAAACCAAAGTGTAAGGCAATCCAAGATTGCATTCAAAACAAAGATATACCTCATTAAGATTTAATGCCGTTAAAAGGAAAGCTGTGTAGAAATAGAATTTTTCAGTAGTGTATAATGAATTAGCTCTAAAGGAAGTAGGTCTTCTATCTTATACATTAGGTTACTTTAAATTGATAATGGCCAGTAGTTATCTCATAAATATCAAGCAGTAGCAGTATAAAATAGTGAACATAAACTATTTAAAAGCATACAATAAACTCCTACAGCCACTCCTACTCTTCAATGAAATCTGCCCGGGCTGCGCAGACACACTCTTCTCATAAATGGCAACGCTGGAAATGACCTAATGCATCTAAAAGACAACAGATAAAATCAGTCCAACCCAGTAGATTCAGCATCCTTCTGTAGAGCCTTAACATGCTTAACATGCCTAACAAGCTTTTCAAAGCTGAGAGATACAAAGAGATAGAAGCACCACAGCCACGACGAAATCTTTATCTAATGCTTTCTGATCAGAAAAAAAATGAACTGGTTTTTCATCTTTCCATAAAATTTTCATAAGACTAAGACTTGTAAAGGAAGAAAAGCCTCAGTTGTGGATCTTTATTCATTTTTTATTGACTTTGTAAACAGACATTCTAAGACAGAAATTAGGCTTTCCATGATCAAGGTAGAGAATATAAATAGGACGGTTATTAAATTTCAAATACACAAACAGTGTCACAGTTGGCTTCAGGCCTGTCTCACTTTTTTTTTTTTTTACTAACTGTGTTATACCACAGTTATCTATAACTGCTTCTTTAATTCTCTGAAGGCATATTCAGGCATCGTAAAATACTAAAAACACAGCTATCCTTATCTCAATGTGACTAACATCGTTACACTGCTTTAGTTTTACTACTTCTCACTGCATATTCCTTCTGAAAGTGTCAGTGAGACTCTTCATTGCCACTGACACCAGCCCTCTGAGCTCTTGTGGGAACTTCCCAGGGCAGCATTGGCATAGTTGTTATTTTTCAGTGATAAGTCTACCTTTTCTATACACAGTTAGTATGAGCTTTTCCTCCTTGAAATTTTCCATTCAATGGTCTTCATTTTCCTACTATGTTTAATGATAGGCATGACAAATAATAGACAAAAATGATAAAGCAAAAAGAACTTGTTTTCATTTTCAGACCTCCACATGTTAAAATGCTATTTACAGAGTCACATTTGTTAATGATTTCAGCAAATTTGATGTGAAATAACAGATAAATTTAGATTTTTACATAGGTTTTTCTGGATGTAGAGTCATTTTTGTGATTTTAATTCTTCAAAAAGACATGTTGGTTGTACATATTTCAACCAGAATTAAGTTACTAGTAAAAGAAGTTTAAGGCTTTTGTTTTAAAGTCTTTGAGGACTTAGATTTAAAATTTATATATATATATTTTTGAAAAAGGTCTTATATGAGGAAGCTTGCTTGCAGCATGTAGGCTGTGGAAGTCCTCTTCAATAGCATTATCTTAGTATGGCAACCTGCTACATTAAAAAGTTTCTTACACTAGTTTTACGTAACAGTAAAACCATCCATGCTAGACACATAGGCACCCATTATATTTGAGTTATATCTCTAGTAATCTGTCTGTTGTTCTTAGAATTTATCTCTACATACTACTGCATGACATAATGAACTGAATAAATAATAATAGCATTCAGGCTGAACTGAAGTCTTCTATTTCCAGATGTGGTTTTCAAATAGAGAAAGCTACTTTTCTCTTAAGAGTTTTAAGGCTGAGCTAATCAAAAGAAATTTGTACAAGAAGGGAATCACAAGTTTTAAATGACAAAATACTATAATTGCCTTACTCCCAAATTGTTAGTCCAGAATAACAACTAAAAATAGCTGCAGTCATTTGCATAGTATTCCTAGTGATTTTAAGATTATATCACTAGAATCAGACCAGCAGTCAAACAGCGGAAAGAACGGGCAGGCTTCTCTGGCTATGGTAAAGAAGAACATCCACTGATTTCCATAGTAACTATAGTAAGGTATTCAACTCAGATCTATTTACGGCTTATATGTGTTTTGGTCACAAACAATACTTGGCCTTAATCTTAACTGTACAGCGTTTATATGAAGTAAAACACAAACAATACAAATTACTAACTAGGCAAGTAACATGCTGAAAGAATTCGTATTATGAATCATTAATCATAGCAATGATATTAATCATAGGATAGATGTTTAACTATTCATTTCCTCTAGGTACAGGCTATGGAATTACAGCTCTTATTACAAAGGCATCAAAACTGTGGGCAGATAAAGCATCGCTCATTGTACTAAGGAAAATCATTTAGGGAAATTTAGAACAACTTAATTTTTGTAGGTTTTCCATTCTGTGCAGAATTTGAACTAGCTACATAGATTCAAAGCATAAAAGATCAAACGTTATTTTTCCAAAGATGAAAGCAGGTAGTGTTGGCATAAATATGCAATAATTTTTCTTCATTTAAAAAGTCTGGAATTTTTGCTCATATATTCATGTAAATGCTTTAAAACAATTCTTAAAGAGTCAATATCTTACAATACCATTCAACAGGAAAAAAAAAAAAAGAGAGAGAGAGAAAGCAGCATTACCATGGAGCTTATAACACTGTGTAGGGGTGACATACATGCTAAATTTCTTAGTTTCCAATGTGTCGTTTATCTATGCCCAGTTTTAATATCAGACATTTCAAAAGATAAATTTTGTTAGCTTTTAGTATCATTGAGGGTATTCACTGTTGCTTATATTTGTTCCTAGCCCATTATCTACTTAATAAATACTGACATTTGAGATCAGGTACAGTATAAAACCTTCCTGTGGTTAATATTTAATATGTTACTTATTGTCTATGACTTAGTGTAGCTTGATATCCTGAGTTAGTTGCATATGCTTGGTATTTTGTTTTTCATTAGAAAAATATAACTTGTTGATGCTGATGGCATTTTCAGAAATATCCTGCTGCAACAGGTACCAAGTGACAAAACCACTCTCACCAAAGAAAAGGAAAAATCAAACTCCCCAAAAATAAGTTTTTATCTGATATTGAACAGACCCCCTCAGAAATCTTAAAATAATTACAAGCCCAAATAGTAAACACTATCAATATAAGAAACCTGTATTTAAATCTTTGCTGGAATTTTTAACCACTGAAGTGATCTATCAGAAAATATCAAAGAAACAAAACCAAGAATAAGCACTATAATACCACAAATATATAAAACATGTGAAATTGCCTTAAATATGCAGGCTGCCTTATTAGCTTACCCAGGCACTGACACATCTGCCGCAAGTGGTGATTTTGAAGTCTCCATAGAGATCCTTGATGGCACCGGTTGTAAAGAATCCTTCCACCATCAGCAAAATGCCATATACAAAGAATGCAGCTGCTACACCATATATCACATACTTGAAGATATCAATCCTGTATAAGAACAGCAAAAGTTATTTGACTCTGAACATTGAGACCCTCTAAGCATCAAAGTTTCTACTCTAGAGTCACTTTAAATGCTGATGTGCTATAATGATAACTCAAGCTGAGGACAGAAGTTGGAATAAGCTAGCACTGATACAAAATCGTAGGGCCATTTAATTTAATAAAATATAAAAATTAATCTCTATATGTAAGAGCACAATCTGTGCAGATAACTTGAAAATGAGTTAATTATCTCTTTTTTTTATGCAGATAAAGTAGCAAAGAGAAGGAGTAAAGAGAAGCAGGAATCTGACACATTTCCTGAGCAACGTTACATCCATCAGTGAAGTGCCACTCTATTATAGAAAAGATACTCTGTCATAATCTGCAATAAATCTTTCTGCATATGCAATTAGTTCTTAAATAACAATGTAAGTCTCTGCTGTCCTCTCCTCATTATTATTTTTCCTCTTATATCTCAATGGACAAAGTGACACAGACAACAGACAATTCTGACACAGAATAATAAAGGCATCCCCCAGCTTCCAACTAGGAGTAGGTATTGCTCAAACTACAGCAATAAGGCCAGCTCATTGGGTGTTGCTCTATGGCAAGGCTGTAAGATCACCATTTCAGGGAGCCAGGACTGGTCCCGGTGTGACCAGCTGTGGAGGGTCCATGGGTTGCACAGGCAGCTTTTTGGACCATCCCATGACCCAGAGATGGCCAGAAAGTTGACTACAGCGTGAGGAGGCTTTGCCTGCTCCCAGGTCATCCATTATACCTAGGAGTTGTTACAAGACACTAGGATGAACAAGATCAATGTTAACATGCACTAAAGTTGAAGTTGCTTTGGAGAGAAGCATTAATCTCTGTCTTTATGAGAGAAAAAAAAATAGTACAGTTTCTTTAAGTTCTTACTTCAAAATTTCCCCCCCGGTCATCTTTCAATACATGTTTTACAATAACAAGTCACTAAAGTTCCTTAAAATATCTTTGAATTTGAATGGTTTTCCAAGAGATTCAAACTCAGATTCAATTGTACAGTTAATATTTTGGATATATTAATGCAACTACAGCTTTGCTGAATGTATATTAAGCTTGCTTTGAACAATTTGACAAAAAAAAAAAAAAAAAAAAAAAAAGCCAAAACCAATTAAACTTATGACCTGGTGAGGAAAAAACAAATATAAGAAAGGAACTCTGTCGGTATCTATCATAGTATTTTTCATAAGGTGGAACTGAAAGGTTCTAGAAAGGAGACAGGAATATATATTTTCTAACTCATTCCAATAACAAAGTCTTCTCATGTTTACTTTCATAGGCAAGTGAAAATTAGGATAAGTTGACTATTCAAAACACACACATAAACTTACTGTAGGCAGTATAAGATATTGAAGATGCAAAAATGAAATTTATTTCAATAAATTGTACATTGTATTTTTAGTAAATTGTACAATTTACAGTACAATTAATACAATTAATTTAATTAAATTGATTGTACTAATTTAATTGAATTGTAAATTGCCTACATTGTAAAAATCCCATTTTCCTCATTTTATAGTAATTCAGCCATTGTAACACTGTTTTAACAGAAAACCCATATTATGTGTTTTTGAGCCTTTCTTGACATTATTGACGAAAATGAACTTATGACAGGAAAACAAACACATAGTAATTCTGTGAATATACCATAGGATCTATTCCAGTTGATACATTATACACCTTGTAGAAGTGTGACCTCCACCAGTGGCTGGAGTATGGGAGTTGAGCCAGCAGCAGCTCCTCGCAGCCCTCAGTGTGCTCAGCCCAGTAGAAATTACAAGCTGTCATAGACCTGAGGGATTAAAGCTTTTGGAAGGTCCAGAGACTATTTCAGCCCTTGCAACAGCTCTTTAAACCATCTGTGCCGAATCTCCCACTGAGCTGCTCACATCAAAAAGCCTACCAAAAGATTTCCTTCCTGGCTTTTGCCTCAGCCTTATGTGTAGCTAAAGGATTAAGTGTCTTTTAAGCCTTCTAAAGGAAAATACAAATACTTTTACCCTAACCAAATATAAAAATCAATTTCTTACTACTTCTCTTTGTAGAAAGAGTATGAGTAAGATCTCTACTGATCTGACTACATGATATGAAATAGCCAGACTCATTCCAAGAAGGAGGGATCTCATAAAAGTAAAGAGCAAAAAGAAAAAAATAGGAAAATTGTAAAACCATAATTTACTACCCCTTTAAAAGTCAAGGAGAATTGTATTGCAATGTAACTACTACGATTGCTATACTTAAAGGAAACAGATTACAGCAGTAACATTTCATCATACATACAATGAAGACTGCATTGGTTTTAAATTCTCCAGCATCTAATAAAGTTCATATAAACCCTGATCTCTCTGTGAAATGGTAATAGACAATGAAAGGTGGGCCTTGTAAAATGGAGATGCTATTCTTTAAAAGTAAAATCTGACTCTTGGTGAGTGAGCACAGGGAGATTAATGGCCATATGGGTTGCCTTGGTGTCTCAAATGCTGGGGAAGAGAGCAGCAGAGCCACCAGGGAGCTTGGGAAAGGCAGAAGGGGTGACGGACAGAAGCCAAAGGGTGAGCTGAACAGGGACAAAGCAGAGCACCAAGCTTGCCCAGACTGGCAGCAAAGAAGCCAGCTAAAGAGCAAAGGAAGCAGACACACAAAAAAAAGAAAAAAAAATTATGCTTGAATTGACAGAATTTGAAAGAGAGACATTAGGGGAAGACTGAAGCTACCTGAAATCAGAAGAATGAAAAGAAATCATGAATACCGATTTGACTAAATAAGAAGGGAGTTCTATGGGTAGTATATAATGATATAATTAAAATTTTGAAGCCTTTATATAAAAAGACAGTGAATAAAGTTTGCAAAGATGATCTTTATTTTAACAAATTTAAGATGATCATGCAATCCTCAAGTGTTAACATATAAGTTGCTGGATATATAAACTTATGTGAATGCACGTATACTGAATATATTTTTATAGAAGTCTATTGTACACAAAGATTCATACACAGTATTCAAATAAACTGAATGATTATCTAAATGGAAATCAATTGTGAATAAAATTGAAATTAATAAAAATATTTTTAACAGAATAATGTAAAACATATTTTCCATGCTTAATCTAGTAGAGGCTCTACTATCTGATTCCAGATCAGATTTTCTTCACATTATTTTCAGAAACCTTAAAAAATAGAAACATATTTCACTCTCTCTTCAGTAGATGATTTAAATCAAGCTGATCCCACTGGAGAATTTCCATTTTTACTGTTATCCTACTGCTGCTCATTAATTATTTCATATTAAGCAGACTTCCTAATTCATTAAGCCGAATCTGGAGTCTATCCAATAGACAAATATGAAAACAGCTCTAGAGATAACACTTTCTTTCCCTTACAGAAATCCTTGATGGAGGCTGCCAATGCTAACACCTTAAAAGAACAACCCGTTTGCAGATGAGTACAAAGCAGACTTTCCCAGCAGAGACAAGTCAGAGGTGGCTGAAAAATGCTTGGTGAGCCACATCTCTGTTGCAGATTTCCTACTGTATATTTTGGTGGTGCTCTGTGAAAACTGAAGAATAAAAAATTAACAACAAACAAACCCAAAATGCTGCATGATCAGGTCTACGCATGGCAGGCTTCTAGAAGAGTGTTATGACAACTGAGGTATTATATTGTGGTTGAGACTCTTTCAGCCCACTGGGCTCATATTAATTATTTTACACTCTTCCAAAAACACATCAATACAATCAATACAATCAAAAAGCTGGTAAAATAATCCTAGAAGGTCAAGGATTTCTTTGATTAAAAAGATGCTTAAGTTTGCAATAAAACATGCTTGCTGGGTTGAAGGGGACTCCTCAGATGTCTGCAGAAACATCTCAGGTTTTCTGGGTGTCAGCAGATGGGAAATGGTATCCCTACTTCCTTAAAAAGCAGGAAAACAAATTTGGCTGCTCTAATCGGAAAAATAGGATATACACGTAGGCATTATTGTTAAAATAATCTATTTTGATTACCTGATTTTGATTTCCCAGCTAAACAAAACATAGTAAGGAAAATAAAACAGCTGCCAAAGATACTAAACACAGTACAGTTCTTTAAAAATGCTGTTATAGCTGCTGCTATAGCTGCCACAGATTGTTAGGAAGAAGAAGCACTGAATTTACCATTGGTGGAGGTCTGTTTTGCTGGGAATGCACTACATACAGCCTAGGAGGTTTTTAGTTTGTTTGTTTTTCTCCTCCCCGAGTATCAAGGAACTTTGAATACTTGACACTTCAAGATCACATAGTGCTGTCCATCCCTCTGTAAAAGAACAGTACTGGCCTTTGGGATGATCCCCTTGGCCTCTCAGGGATTAATCCAAAGAGATGTTAAAGGACTGAATAGCTGCTGGCCACCTCCAGTTTTCTCAAGTTGGTACAAACAATTCTGAAAATGCATTTCTTCAAACGGAGACAAGCTATAAGGCACCATTTATAAGCAAGCAGGTTGGTAGGGAGCCTGTTACAGAGTTCTGCCCCCATGGAAATTTATAAAAAAGGTTCTCAAGCTGTGCTGCATACCAGCTGGGAACAATTTCTTAGTGTAGGCTCATGATGTTATTCACTTAAACAGTTTTAGTAAGGAAGACGGTTGGTGCCATGAAGCACAGGGGAACTGTTAGCAAAAGGAGGTGATAACAGCATTATGTATCACCTCTGGGATTTGGATTTGGGTAGAGAAATAAGCAAAAGCAGACTTGAGAAGAAAAAATGCAGCCAACAGGAGAAAAGGAGGATTTACTAATAATCATACATTATCTGCAAATTAAGACTATAGAATAAAAAAGGCAAGCAAGAGTAAAATATCTTGAGTGTGTAGAAAAAGAAGCTAATAAGAAGATGTCAGTAAAGCCTCATTAAAAACAGGTAGTGTGATATAGCTTTTGGTTCTGTATTTCTGGAAGAAATTTGTATAGAATGACATCAAATTACTTGCTTAAAGCTAAAGCATGACTCATTTGCAGGATAATATGCAACTCCATGTAGGGATCCAGAATTCAACCCTAAGTCATCATTTTCTAAGAGTTTGATGTTTGCATCCTTCTTAGGAAAAGCACACCTAAGATGTTATTTCATGGAGCATCCTGAGAAACATATAGAATTTCTAACCGAAATGAAGAGGTGTAAGAGTAGCTGAAACTACATTTCTCTTCTCTGAATATTGAAGCATTCTTGGAACAGGAAAGATTCTAGCACTAAATAAATAAATACAGCTTATATGAGTCCAAAACACATAATTCTGACTATAACAAATGGATGATGGTGCCTCTCATAAAGTTGTTTCTGATGACCTAGTCAGCATTCTCACCTCTACTAACAACCACTTTCTTAGAAACATTTTTAAAATAACATTGAGGAGATTTCCATGATGGTATTGGGCATGAATGGGTACTGAATTTCCACTCAGCTTTCCCTGGTAATAATATACACTTGGAAAACTGGGGCAAAGACCCACCACACAATTGCAGGTACTTCCCAAATCCCATTTGGCTTATATAGAAAAGTACTTGTTTTGCTTTATCAAATACAGCGACAGCTGTAGTAAAGGTGACTTTTCATCACTATCATCTTTTGAAGGCCGTATTCTCAGGTGTTGGCATACTTTGCCAGATTTGGTATGGCTACTAAAAGATACCAGATCTGGACTGCTACACTCTGAAAGTAATCTTTATTATTTTTGTCCTGTGCTACTTTAGGTATGTAACTGCACTGTTCCTGTGAAACAGAAAATGTCTTCCTAGGTAAACTCTAGTTTTTAAATGAAAAATGCATGCCAATACTTCTTTTAAGGCAAACAGAATTGCCCACAGCGAGATTATATTCAAAGAAATGACAGTCCCAACACAATCAATGTAACAGTAGTAATAAAATATTGATTTTAGTAGAAGATGATAACATGATAAAGCCAGCAAAAACAAACCAACAGAGGAGGAGAATAACATTCATTCATCTATCTCTCAAAACACTCTTTTCAAACACTGTAAAGTAGAATTAAAAAATCTCTAGTAGTGCTGTTTCTCCAAAAATAAAGTAATTGTGCATATGTCCATTGGCTTGTTAAATAACATTCTTTTAATAAAAAAATGACTATAAAACCAAGCTACTTCAGCATGTAAAATGAGGGTTTTTACATTTTTAAGGGAAGGAAATCTTTAGCTGTAAGAAGGGAGTGGAGCATCCATGGCATTTCCAATGGCAAACATAGTAACAACAGATTTTAAAACTACAGCTTCATTTAGTTTATTTTTTCGATCTCATACCTTGACAAGGAAGTGAATGTACAATGACCTAAATCAGTTTTTTTTTTTTGTAGGAGGTAAATGTTATTAATGTTTCTTTTAAGAAGACTTCCTCATTTTATACTCTTAAATGTGATTCCCTTGTTTCATGGCCTATATTTCACAAACATATGACAGATGGCACTAACTGGCCTTACACACTAAAAATAATGAACTGTAAAAGGAACTGCTAGGAAATACCCCAACCATGTACCTTGTGCTGCTGATCGCCTGAAAATGCTCTTCTGGAGTTTGTCTAAAATAAACAATTTTGAGCTTATACACTATATGTTCAACAGTCAGCCATCTACTTCTACTGACTTTGGAAACTTGTCAAAGTCAGTGACTATTTATGCTCTTTACTTTGCAGACATACTGTATGCTGCAGTTTAATTACATTATTGAATTCTTCTGAATCACATCAGCACCCTACAGCAATTAAAAGACTCCACACCCCAAATGCAGCTTATGACTTTCCATTATGGTTAACCTCCCAAAGATACATTTCTTCATGTGAGGAAAAAAAAAAAAAGTGCAATAGTGATAATATTAATAATGAAGTCTGTGTCTGTGTGAAAGTTTTACAGAAATGATCGAGAAAGCAATATAATAAGCAGTTATTCCTGATAAAAATGTCACTCACTGATTATTCAAAATGGGTTTTATAATCATACAGTTTATTAAAGGTTTACACATTTAGGAACAACTGTGTCAAAACAGAAGAGTACGGCATTAAGCTTTGTGACTTCTCAAGATTTGCTCTCTCCACAGTGAATACCTGCTACTGCAGTATGAGTTCTGGTATATTTAGATACTTTCCAACTATTTTAGTTTTCTGGAGTTTGTTTTCCTGTGTCATCCTGAAGAAAATCAAATCAGGCTGTAATCCAATCCTTTTAAACAAAATCTGTTTAAACAAATCATTGCTGTTTTTCAGAAGCTATTGTTATTTAGCGCCACTAGCATAGATTGGATTTGTTTTGTCCAGAACAAGCCCTTTGCTATAAAAGCATTACCTTATTCCACCCAGCCTCTCTCTGAAATATCTCCTGTAGACTTGAATTACTAACACTGATCATTCCACACATTTGCTTAGAAAGAAAATAATTTGAGTAAATTAATTTATATGTTTAAGGAATTTCAACACCAGCTGCAATTTTTATTCTCATTTTGTACATCAAAACTACAAATACTGTTGGCACTTCCAAAGCATGTATGAGTGAATGTTAAGAACTGCAGCTGGGACATATTCTTGAACTTGAGCAATAACCCAGGGACCTGGATCCAGAACCCACCTTTGCTCAGCAAATTAACAGGCTTTCTTCCACTCATGCCCTCTCTGTCACACCAAACTGGTGCAGTTGGTTGAGCACCTGACAGGCACGGAGGAGCAGGGACCTTTGGCTCCAGCTGGGCTGAACCAGGGCCTGCAGTGGGGGTCATGGGAGGGAGACCAGGAGCATTTGTGGTGCCTGACACCAAGTTTCTGTGCTGCTAGAGTATATAGTTCTTAATGGCTTTCACAGATTTAGGTATCTTGGCTTTTCTTCTAAGGCATACAAAGGGTGTTTCAGATCCCCTTCATGCCCTGGAGAGAAGTGATAATTTTTCTATAGACATCCGCTCCTTCTTTTAAATTGCAATGAGTAGTTGTTTTGGCAAAGCTAAAGTGTGAATGATCCTTTATGTTCAGAACTGAAACAACTCAAATACAGGTATGGGCACAAGAAAAAATGCTGTTATTTCCTACAGCCTGTATAAGGAGTCTTAAATATTGATTGGTTTTTGAACTGAATGGCATTTGAAACCCACCATGATAATAAAAATATAGAGGGAAACCATAGGCATGATTAAATGGATTTTAACACACTACAGTCAATTACAGAATTTCCCTAACATATTTATCACTAATATGCAGTCTCAAGGTTAGTCTGAGACACTTCAGATCATTAAAAGTATTAAAAGACAGAAGCTCTTAAATGACTTTAAATATAACATAACATAATATAATAGGTCACACTTTTTTATTATTATTATATGTAATCAGAAAAATAAACCAATATGTTTTACTTCCATTCAACTACATATGGTTTTGAGAATGTTGATACCACTCTGTGTTTTTATATGCATAAGTTTTCTGCTTTTTTGACTTCCAAAGCAATATAATTTCCTCAGGGTTTTTGTACTTCCAGCTGTTAATCAATAGTTGTGACAAAATATCAAGCCTCAATTCTCCCTACAAAGGCAGAGTAATATCTATTTAAGCAGGTGCAAAATTGACATATGCAAATTTCTTTGAGAACCACACAGTTAACCCAGTTACAGACAATAGGCCCATCTGCTTTTAGTCAAAATATTTGCTCCTTTTCTCCTTAAGACTTTATTTTAGAGACATCATTCACAATTGAAGTTAAATTGAAGTTTCAATCCCAGTGGGTCTGTCGGTGAAAGATCTGGCTTTAGTAAGTCTTTAGGTAAACAGCCAGAAGAACAGATCAAAAATCTATGGAGAAAGCCAAACAATTGAACAGGGAGGAGAAAACAAAACAAAACAAACAAACAAAAAACCCACCTCCGTTACAGTTCCTTAATCATTTTCAGTGAATCATCTGCATTTGAACTGTGGCCCTTGACTGATATTTGCACTTAAGCACTTGACAGAGAGAAGCTGGAAAACTTACTATGAAGGGAAAGCATCGATTTGTGGCTGTTATGCACTAGTGGCTTGCTAGCAACTAATAAAATAAGTTAGAGTAATAAAATGACTGATCTTTCATTCAGGATAACAATGAACCTTAGCAGCCAAGTGAAGTCAGACTCATTATTCTAAATGACAAGCCAAAAAAAGTGAAACAGAAGAGCCATATTTTCCACTAACCCAACACAACCCTGTACAAGAACAACTAAATTCCCTATGCCTAGGCCAATGAAATTTCAAGGCAGTATAGCAGTGACATACTTATTCAGTGCATTCCCCTTGCAGGATACTAACTCAACGAACAGGACTGTCAGTGCTCACAGAAAACTCATGGGAAGGATGATGATAATATAGCACCGCACAGGTCAAAAGATTAAGATTAAGATTCTTATCCTACCCTTCCATTAACAAAGTGGCACCAAGACAGATCAAATATTATTGTGTCCATTTTCCTTCCCACACTCTTCCAGTTTCTGGGACTCAGCTGGGCAGACTTATGTCATTAGAAACCATTTGCGTTCCATGGACTTCCCAGTTTTCCCTTGAACCCATATACACTTTTGGCATCCATAATATACAGTTAGTTTTACAATTCTACTATGCAGCAGTTGGAGAATCACTTCATCTTTCTTCTAAATCTGGCTTCTATGAGTTCCACTGGTATCTCCTGCTTTCTCCAACAGAAAAAGTACCATCTGTTTTTAGACCACTCTCACAACACTCTTAGTCACCCCTTTTCCATAGTGAAGAATCCTAGTATATTCAAGATGTGCATCTAATCACCTTTCTTTCATTTATTTGGTACATCATAGTCCTGGGGACCACAACAATATGCAATATTCATGATACAGATGAAAGATGGTTTGATACAGTGGCATAAATGTGTTCTCTTTTTCTCTATGCCATTCCCAGTTTTCACTGCTATTTGATTTGCTTTTTGATGACTATGAAGCGCTGAGCTTTTCATGGATATATCTATCATATGATGTCTATGTTTTGATGAATGACCTCTGGCAGATCACTTCTCCCCACACACTCAAGAAAGAAAAGGCTTACGAAAGTGTGAATACGATTCTTCAGCTTCAGTTAGGAATATCAGTGGCAAAAACAGGAATTTGGAATTCAAGTATTGAAGGAAATCTTGTTATAAAGAGAAGAAGATAAGAAGATGTCACTTAATATTATATAAAAGGAAATTCTCAACTAAAGTAACATTGCAGGCTTTTTCATAAAACCTTTCCAAAAATAGGTTTTCAGGAGCAACAAGGCATGAAAACTAACTGAACTGTAGGAAAGCCAGAGGCAATAATTTTCTGAAGCTTCAAGTCCTATGGTTCTGTATAACACGTCAGTTATCTTCTTATTCCATTTATTCCCGGAACTAATCTATTATTTGTTGCAGACTTCTGCTTCATTTATTTGGTGTATTCAGTTGAAAATTTTGTACATTTCAGTAGTAAAAATTTCAGATGCAAGATGTAAGCAAATATTGTATGGAACAAATTCATGAATATATTAAGTCATTTTTTAGTATTCAATTGCTTATGATTACTAGTGGGTATTATATTTTATTACAAGTTATATACAGAAAAAAATCAGCTCTGTCAAATTCCATCTGCTGAGCTTATCTGACATAAAATCATACTTTCTGTGATTTTTAGTGCAGCACATTTTCTTGGATCTAATTTATGTTCCCTGCACAATTCTAAGCAGTATTAGAAGAAAGCAGTTAAAAGAAATTAGTAACTTACATGGTGAAGACATCAATGACATCTCCAGCAGATCTTGTCAGCTCAAAGTAGGTTTGCAGAATGTTGACAGTTCCTGAAAGTGCTTCATGTCCACAGCCACAGAAGAGCGCGACTCCTGCGTACAGCAGGATGGTAGCAATCAAAGATGCATAGGGAATACCCCCCAGGCATTTGATGCAACACTCAAAGCACCCTGCAAGAAAAGGAAGTTATATATGTTTATGTTAATATATTACAGCAAAGAAACAGAAATAAAGTTTCGTGTTTCTATTCAGAACACATTAAACCTAGGCTATATCTATATTCATAATTCTGGTTTCTCAACTATCAGATTCCTGAGGAGGATCCTCAGTAACAGAAGAATGATAGAGAGAAGGTATCTGGTTCATTTCCCTCCCTCACCATAGCCTTATTTTTATTATTACTTAATATATACAAGTGTTTGTGTCACTTAACTACCTCACAATACAAGATGAAAATAAATGCTAAAAAGGCCCAGAATTAGAAACCTCTGTAGAAGCTTCCCAACACATCTTCCCAACTTGTTTGACCCGCAGCTGTGCTTCCTAATGGAAGATCATAGCCTAAACAGAGAACTCTGTTGTAACTAAGGAAGTTGAACAGGAAGAGGGGAAAACTGAAGAAATGCATTTATTTCGCTGCCAGAATCTTTATTTCCTCCTAAGCATTACCAATCATCCATGCACCACAGAAAGCAGTGTGCTGCAAGTAACATTTGCTCCAGCTCTTTCAGCTGTGCAAAATGTGAAAATCGCTGTTAATAACAGAGCAATGGAAATTACCTTGACCATTACAGAGCCACCGAGCCAGTGCTGCAGCACTGTTCAAGCACCAGTGCAGGACATAACTCAGCTGGATGGCGTCTCCATCTCTGGGAGAGAGACGGGTGCAGTCAGTGCTCTCACCACCTTCTTAACAAGGTAGCAAAACCACAGCCATAGAAATAATTACCAGGAAGATAAAGGAGAGTGCGTGCTGCTTTGATGTTTCTCTTCATCTGGAAATACAGGTTTCAACACTTTTCAAACTGTTCATTATGCACAATGAACATGTTTCATCTTGTGCAACAGAATTCAGCATTTATTTTACTTATTTTGTATATGTTTACCAATGTTTTCACTCACATTAAAAGTCAGATCTGCTGAAACTATTTATTTTTACATAAACAAGGCATATAACCTTCCATAAGCTATAGGAAATAACCTAAAATGCACTTTTTCCTTGGGACTTTCAACATGAAGAAAGGTATTAGTCATATCCACCATTATAAATCATTCCAAGGAGAAAATGCATCCAGAAATACATGGAAGATTATATGTCAAAGGAATGCATTTTACATGGGTAAAATCAAACTCCAAGTAATGGCTCTGTCCAGCTACCGAAATAGCACACATTAATGTCAGATTACATATATCCACATTCCAGGCAGCAAAGATCTCACAGACAACTACCTCTGGTCCTCCCAGTACATTTTTATTGTCTATATCAGGAATAGTCTTGAGATAGGAATGCAATTCACAATTTCTTCTGTAAAAGGCTTGTAAAGTACTCCTTAGAGAGGATTTGCCTAGATAAATCCGCTCACGCGTCTTTGAGATTATGTTGCCTTTTGCATGCAGGTTTTCTAGCAAGTTTCTAAGCAAACCAGCCAACTATGATTTGCCTTTGTGTGTGCACACAAACTTTTATTTACCTTAAGAGAAATTATATACCTATTGAAGAAGAAAAAGAAATTATCCTCATGATTTGCATACTAATGATGCACCCAAATTGCACCACTGCAATAATTTCTTTGTGTGCTAGCAATATGTGAATCCTTTCTCCTCAGTACAACAGATAAATAAAGCAAACAGTCCATTTCTGCCCAGTACATTAAAAAAAAATCAGACCTACATTTCACATAAGTCTATATTTCCATAAGTCTATGGAAAGTGGAGTTTAAATCAGTGATAACAGAACAAATCCCAGATTATAATTATGCTATTCTCTTTTTCATTTTTAAGAAAACTGACCAACCTCAGATTTCCATGGAAAAATAATAATAAAAAATCATAAAGAACATAGAACGATTCTTTGAATTTGCTTTGTTTCGCCTCTACACGCATTTCTAGCTGGAATGCCTATGAAACTCCAACTATTACTGTTTAACTACAGATAACTATATAACCCAAGGTAAAAAGTACCTCAAATCATATATAATTTAATGACATGTTAATCAAACTCTTTTGCTTTCTTAAAGGCTTTTTTATTAAAAATTAGGAGAGAGGATAGCAAGACCCAAGTAATATGAAAGAGACTGCATAGACTTGAAATTGAGAAGAAACTACAAAAATCTTCCTTGCCTTTCATGCCTAGCTAGGCACGTTTTATTTTTCATGTCTAAATTTGTACCATTTGTCACACAGCTTTCATGACCAATCAACTCAAATCCAATACAGTTTCACAGGCCGTCACGAAATGTGTAGATTTGTTTGTGAATTTTGCTAAGATATCCTTAATCTTATAAAAGAAAGTTTGAATAAATAAATACACCTATCAAATCACAGAGTGCTACACAAAAAGCAACACATTTTACTCAATCTGGTGCCATAAAAGTCAAGAAATTGTTCAACTCGTAGCATGATTTCCTGATTGGGACTTTACAGACCTATGCACAAGAAATGTTCCTAGTTGTTCCTAGTTCCTCTTTCTTTTTCATTTTATGTATATAATATTCTACCTATAAAGTAGTACACGATTTTCAACAGCACCACAATTCCAAAAAAATGTTTAAACAACATTGCCTTTTCTAGTTGCTAAATTATGCTTAGAAATGCCTGTCTCAGAACTAAAAACTTATTGCACAAAAGTAGTAAATACTGGAGTATTGCATTTGACTGCATGAGTCAAGAAAAACATTTTCATGTATAAGCATAGGAGTAGAAATTCGAGGAATTTCTAATATATTCTAGGAATAACTTTTTGACCACTCCTTGTCTCCATGGTGAAGTAAATTACATATTCATCAAGTGTATGTGTATGCAGTCTGAGGCTCTAAAATCAATCTTACTGATCAATCACACCCACAAATATAGTAGATATGAATCAGTGAATACCTTGTAAGGAATTTAAATTCATTCTGTTGAATAATGAGGGGTATTACATTAAGTTATAAAGAGAATAAATATAGACTGTTATCTTATAAAAATTGTATCTGCTCTTCCCTAACTTCCAATTGTATGATAAAAAAAAGTATTTTAAGCAGCACATGGCTTCAGAAGTTTTGAGTTGCATATTAGTATTTTGTCAGCAACTTTCCTCTGGTCTTCATTCAAACTGTGTTTCAATTTTACCTAAAGAAAAAGAAAAAAGGTCTACTAGCATGCAATTTACCAAGAGCGTCACAGCACATCACCAGGCAGAAGCAATGCAGCCTTCTTGATATCGTCCCAATACAGAACAAAGAAAAGCAAAGCAACGATCAACCTTACACTGTAGTAAAAAGCTATGCAAGAACTGTGGCATATATGTCCCACATCATTGCCTTCCACTGATGGTGCAACATCCTTCCTGGAACATGTCTCCACTCTGCTGCCATACTCCTCCAGTAGCACAAGAACCATTGGAAATGAGAATTTTATCACCTTGCTGTATCAAGCATTAACAACTGCTGTACCTGTTTCCATCTTATTTAGGAGGCAGCTTGCTCTTCAAATTTAATTTATTTGAAAACAAGTTTCCAATTAAAAAAAATACCTGTAAAGCAGCAAAAATTACTTGCACCACAAAGTTAACTCCAAGACTCTGGCTCCCAAGACTATGGTGGAAAAAAAGTAGTATAAAGAATACTGGCTACAGAAAACCCCAAAATGGTTTTGAGGTTTTCTTGCAACTTTGCTAGTTGCAAGAAAATTTTATGCAGATATGCAGATATCTTCTCTTTCTCTTGCACATTCAATTCACTAACCTAACAGGATCTGCTTTGCCTTGTTATCTGTTAAGGATGATTGGATATTAGCTAACTTGTAGGGCACAGAAATTCAAAATGTTATTCTTTAAGCATTTGCAGTCATTTTACACTGAGTAAGCTTTTCAGTCACTGCAGACACATGGGACCAAGGCTAAGAGGATTTGTGAATGAGTTTTGACATATTTCTATATGTCTCATTTGGACTTATTTCTATGTTGACTCTTTTGGAAAGGAGTTCAAGCATCTTTAGTCATGCATTCTCACAATTACATTAATTCACATTTGCTGGTAAGATCCCACTGGTCAAAATGGCAACTTGAAGCAATGGGGACACAGTCTGGTTGTGCTGGATTTGCAAGAAGCTGACACAAGCTTGGCTCAACATTGAACAATATAAATACAATCAAGCCATCCAAAAGAGGAGTCTTAAAGAACAATACAAACTGAAATTGTATATGAGGAATCATCTAGGGTCAAAACACATATAATTTTATTACAGTCTTTCAGAAATTGTATTTTCTGATGTAGCTAAATGCGCATATACTGGCAACTGAAAGAGTGAAGGTGGATTAATTCCTCCTTCAGCCTAATTTGAAATCCAGAATATATTTGGAAACTACTATGCAGGCATTAAAAAAAAAAAAAAAAAGGAATAAAGTGGTTGAAAGGTAAGCAATCTATCCTAGTTCTTACTTCAGCCCAGTTCTGTCTAACGTTTTTCCTTAATAGGCTCACAAAAGTCAAATGAAATAATCTACTGGCTGGTCACCTTATATGAATGTAAGATTATCCTCTAAAGTATTCTCTTTTCAATTTTTTGCCAGTACAGTTGTACTACAAACATACATACATACTGATGTAAGAAACATTTTCCTAAATAATATACATGCATTTACTCCTTGAGACCAACTGTCTTCAATTAGTGAGAATTGGAGTGACTTTATTTAAATCAATTCCTAGAGAAATTGTAGTTGGAAATCTTAGGATTTTAATGCCCACTTAGGTCAGAAGTCCAGTGTGAACTCAAATGTATCATGAAGTGCAAGTTTTGTTTTGTTTTATGTTGTTTTTTGTCTTAAGTTTGCAATAAGGCACCACCAATAATGAAAAAGGCACATTTTTTTAAATGGGAAAAACACACTAATACCTTCAAAGACCTGCTTTACAAGCCCAATACCTTTTTTATAGTATGTGCATATATAAATTGAAAAGTTCTTTCTTTTCTTTGTGAAAAAAATGAGAAATACCACTAATAATCCATCATGATACTCAATATCAGAAACATAAGCTAGATTTGCATTTTTCCCATATGTATCAAATGCATTTCTTAATTAAATCCCAAATGGGCTGCTTAAATGGATTTCAAATAATTTAGTTTTGATGCATGGTGGCAACAGTATAAAGCAGGTTCTTAGACAAAAAGATGAAATACTGTTCTAGTTCTAAGATGCCTGCTACAGAAAAATACTGAACAATTAAAAAAACAACTATATTTAGCAAATCCACCTGTCAGAGCTATCTATAATTTCTGTGTTACCACCACCTCATGTAACAAACTTTCAAAGACCAATTAAAGATGTACTTTATATCTAACCAAGCTAAGGGATATTGAAAAAGCTCTTAACAATTATGTCTAAAGGCACATGTAGCGTAAATGAATATGCTTTTCATTTCCACCAAAATGTATAGTGTAGCAATTTATACAGCAAGGAAAAGGAGGTCCCTTCTTTCCCCTATAGATTAGGGGTTCTATGTATATACTTATTTGTATGACAGGTAATAAACACTCTTCTACTTAGTTTCCTCCTCCTTAAAAAAAAAGCAATCTATGTGATTTGTACCTCTTGGCAAATGGCAGAGCTGAGCTATTGTGACAGGCTGGGCAGTACAGAGTCTAATCATAAGTCACCACCAAAGCGCTCAATTTTCATTTGTGAAGGTAAATTCCAAGCTCTGGCAGAAGCTGCACAACATAAACTATACTGCATCTTTCTCTTCTGCTCCACAGCTCTTCACAATACAGGGATACACAATCCTGAAATGCTGTGGAAGTTATTATTTAAAGCAAAATGCCTCAACCTCTTTGTTAATCAGATAGGATGCTAGCTATTCTTTTTATAGTTTATTTTTTTTCTGTTTTTTTGATAGCTACGTGATTATCCTGCACATTGTAGGCTTCCTTTAACATATCAGCACCACCTCTCCAAGCTCTGTCAATTATGATTCCAACAAAGACCTAATTTAAGAAAAAGCTCTTGGCTGCACATCTTGCAGCTTGTCAGGGAAATTGGCTCAGTTGCTATTTAGGTACTGACATGAGGCTCCATTTAGTAAGGTACTGAGTATGTGCTCAACTGTAAACAGGTGGCTTGTCTCCTCAACTTAAAATCAAATTAACATTGTAACTCCAGTAAAATATACAGGTATAAGACAAACACCCACAATGAGGTGATCTCACACCACAAATATTTTCAAATAGTACAGATTCAGTAAAAATTCATTGCTCTTTTGAGTAAATATTCATTGCAACATTTAAACATTTAATTCTCACAAATACCTCTTTTATCTTTTTTATTTACTACTTGAGGGCCTTTCTATCAATCATTTCTCACCTTCTTTATCATTTTATCCATAACTGGCACCATCTTTTATGTTGTTCTTCAATCCTTTATATTTCTTTAAAGTTATATTATGGAAGTAGCTGCAAGATCTAATAAGAATCAACTCCTATTCACCTGAATCAGTGCTATCTAGAGAAAGAATAATTATAAATGTGGATCTAGTCTAGATCTTTGTTATCAAATTTTAGACAATAGGCCACTTCAGTTATGACCAGATATACTTGCTTGCTATAGGAGTTTTAGGTATCTGCAGGGCTCGCCTTTGATTGCATCTAATGGCACTTTGCACTAATTGTACCTCAGTTTTTCACTTAACTGCATTCTGAAATGTCTCTTCTCCCTTCCTTACAGAAGGAACTAGAGCAGCTGCCATAGTTTTCTCAGTTAAGTGCCTGTAGTTATAAGAGTGAAAGAGGGCCTAAAAACCAGTAATTCCAAAATATCAGTGCCAAGTCTTTTCCTCTGAATGTCTCCTTCAAGCTTTATTGCATGAAAAATAGTTGAAGTCACTTGAAGATATGATAATGCTCTGCAGAACATAGGCACATGCAGCAGTGGCTTGATGGCAGTGCTATTGCTTGAGGGACAATTTGTATTTGAATGATGGACTAGTTCTGTGCTGATATTGTTTATAGTGGCAATATTAATCTTATTGAAGTCACAAGAGAAGATTTTCTCAGTTTTTAATGCCAAAGGTTTAACAGAGTGGATTTTCCAATGCTGTAAACAAAACAGGCTCAGTATTTCTCACTCACTCTGAGCATTTTTATGGATCCTTGTAACACTGACTGCTTCTGATTTTATTATGGCTCCACACTGAGAAGAACAGCAAATACCACAAATCAGAAGCAATAAAACATCTTTGTTTCAGATTCATATAAAACATTACAGATGTGAGGAATAGCTAAGCAAGCTGGGCCTGTTTAACCCGGAGAACATTGAAAGGGGATCTGATCTATATGTATAAATATCTGAGAGGAGAATATAAAGAAGATGGGGCCAAACTCTTCTCAGTGATGGCCAGTGACAGAACAGGGGGTAATAGGTACAAACTGAAACACAAGAAGTTCCATCTCCATATGAGGAATAACTTTACTGTGAGGATGACAGAGCCCTGGAACAGGCTGCCCAGAGAGGTTGTGGAGTCTCCTTCTCTGGAGATCTTCCAAACCCACCTGAATGCCACCCTGTGTCATGTGCTCTAGGCATTCCTACTGGAGCAGGGGGGTCAGACTGAATGATCTCTAGAGGTCCCTTCCAACCTCAACCATTCTGTGATTCTGTGATTCTGCGATATTTTATAAACAACCACAGTGTTTGCATTTAGTCGTGTTAAAGTTGGTAGTGCTTCTTATGAGAGAAGAATTGATTAATCGAAAATATTGGAAAAGAGATCTGTACATATCTAAGAAAATTTTCTTTTTATAGGCATCGTTAGAGATTGCAAAATAAATTATTGCAACATTTCCAGATAAAATATTAATTGAAATATTTGATGTCTATGCATGCAAAAACTTCCACGTTCATACCTTTGAAAGAAACTACATAACACAAATGAATGCTTGCATGTATGGGACACTGATGATCATGAAAATGCAGAGAAAATTATGTTGTGATGAGCTTTTATATACTCTTCATTACATTAGGTTTACTGCAGTTTAATGAGACATATTTTCATCTAGTGGTTAATCAACATACAAGTTACAGGCGCAGAGAATTCCCTGCATGAAATACAAATCAATCAGGCATAACACAGTCAGCCTGTTTAATTGCAAAATGACTTCTGACCGAGTTAATGCAGAATGCCATTTGTCTTCTTCAAAATCACTATCAAGCTGGAGGGACAGTAATGAAGCAAGCTAGTTGCTCAGGGGTTATACAAATTATGAAGAATTTAATCTGCTTCTCCCACTAAGAACACAGAGCAAATGGTTAGCCCATTACAAACCCATGCATTACATTACTTCATGCAGTTAAGATGGGTACATTGGTTCTTATTATTGCTCATAAACATCTTATAAACATATGTATCAGCAGCTTATAGAGGATGGTGGAAACTATTATAGATAACTATTACCATGTTTTTGACCTGCTGTAAATAGTGAGAGTTTGTAAGAGTTTCCTAACACATCTTGCAAACACATACTAATTCTCTGAAACATTTGAAATTGTAGCCTCATTATAAAGTGAACGACACTGCTATGGATCACAAAACTGGAAAAATAATCATTCTTTTCATGCCTCTAACCTAGAGTTCATAGAAATCAATCCTTCTTCTCATCCTTGAACAGAGCTATTTCTCACAAATGAAAAGCAATGATGAACTACATATTGAAGCATAATTCTTTAGCATTTTCTTTTTCTCATTCACAAGTAGGCTGAGTTGCACTAGACTTGAAGCCATTTCTTTTTTCTTTTTCTTTTTTTTTTCAGGACATCTTCCAAACCTTGAAAGTCAGAGAACATTTTCCCATGAATTTTCTGTATGTTCATCTGTCTAATTGCAGTGGTGTTTTTTTTGTTTGTTTGTTTGTTTGCATATTAAAACTGTCCTCCTGGTTTATAACAACCACTTTTCAGAGAGGGTAGTATCCCTCCTTTCTCAGGCAATAAAACAGAAGAACAGATAATTTGCCAAGTAACTTTTCAGTTTGGTACTGAACTCAGGATGGCACAAATATGATTTGTCAGAATACTCACATTTATATTCCTCTCTATGTAATCAAAGCACAGTTTATGAATGTCATTTGCAGTTGGGTGTGTTTAGCATGAGGAAGTAAAGAAAATACAATTGGAGGTCATTTGAGGGTATTTTGGTCTCAGCAAATTTTCCACTATCTATAAAAGATATACTGGTAAGAAGTAGTGTATGGATACAACCTGCCTTTAGAGCATTCAATTACCTTAAATGTTCTCTTTTGTCTTGCAACCTTCACCACTACCAGAGCAGACAAGGTATGTTATATGGCTTTTAGCTGACCATAGTGCAGTGCTGGAACTCAAGAAACCCGGATGGTGGGGTTCTGTGGTGATTACAACTTTTTTTTCCTAGGCATCACATAGCCTTTGCCCTTTATTCTCCATCACATACATCTTATAATTCCATGTCCTCCTGCTCTTCTTTGCCCTTATCTCCAAAACCTCTCTCTGACCTCATCTGCTGCCTTTGATCTCAAGCTGTTTCTGTCCTGGCTGGTCTTATTCCTTCAAACAGCAATAACAACTACAGTAGATAGTGTCCCTCAGCCTTGTCAAAGCTGGGCAAAAGGAAGTTCACTGCCTTGGGGGGACAGCACAGGTCCAGCTTGGTCACTGGTGTCCTCAGAAGGTGCTGCATTCAGCACATCAGATTAACTGCCATACCACAACACATGCACCCAGAAAAACAAGCACTTTCCTATTCTCCCTCTTCTCCTTCTAAATACCCAATTCCTCCACCCTTCTCTGAAGCACTGAGATACTGCTGAATGCAACAAGCACACATAGTTTCAGTGTGTATTTATTATCCAAAATGGTAGAATATTCCAACTAAAATAGTAAGGAAAAACTCACTATGAGCCTTTGACATATGAAAAATAAAATCATCATTATAAATAAAAAATCATCATGATTTAATGGAAGCACTAGGTAACTTTATATAGGAATGTCATTTCAACACTGCAGAAAGAAAAGGTGATGAAGACAATGACGCAGTTGGCTATTATACAATTTTTACTGGCATTCCTTCAGGATGATCTGAATAATCCGGTGCCAACTTGGTTAGTTATAAAAGACACTTCTAAGTAACCAATAAATACCATATTGCATTTTTTTTCAATGTATATATATGAGTATCTATATTTTTAACTTTGGCTAGAATTCTGTGTATGGTAGTTAACGGTTTAACCACATTAAAAAAAAAAACCCAATGGTATGTTAACATAAAAGTTAACGTTTGCAATTGGATAGTAAACAATTTTGTACACTTAATAAAACCCAGAATCAGAAGTGTTCATGAACTTGGAATAAATGATACAATTGGCTTGGTGCAAATTTATACATTCACTTTCCAGTGATAACACCTTTAAACGTACAGGTACATAACTAAAGTCTGCATGGATCAGTACATGTTATCTACTTTCTAGGACTATGATTAGCTAATCATGAAAACTTGGCACTAGAATAGAATCCTTATCTTTCCTTATCTCACCATCTGTACAGGATCTGCAAATACATATTTCTTTTGAATGAGATCTGCAATGACGATTTTCATTGGCTTCAAAAAGACTACATATATGAAATTTGAGCCAGTCCCAACTAGAGTTAAACAGCATTTTTTTACTGACTCCAGGAGGAACTGAAATTTCAGCAAGTATTCACTGAAGTGACGATTTTTAAGAGTAAAAGAATGAATAACTGTATTAAGGAAAATGTACTCGGACAGATTAGAATCTGGTGAAAGATTAGTTTGCATTAAGTGAACATTTCCTTTCTACTCTCTATGCAAAATATTAAAGTATTAAAATCCTAAAAAGAAAAAATACCATGTGAGAGGAAGAGAATGTCACATGACAAGAATACAAACTATGAAACTGAAGCATCAAAAGTTCCACAGGAACTTAAGGAAAAATTTCTTAACAGTGAGGGTGCCAGAGCACTGGAACAGGCTGCACAGAGAGGTTGTGGAGTCTCCTTCTCTGGAGATCTTCCAAACCCGCTTGGACGCAGTCCTGTGCCACGTGCTCTAGGTGACCCTGTGTGTGCAGGGGGGTTGGACTAGATGACCTCTAGAGGTCCCTGCCAACCTTCAGCATTCTATGATTCTATGTATTATTCCCCTTATTCAACTGCAGCTTTGCTATGGAAGAATGTTTTATTTCTAGTTTCATAATGATTAATAGGTGAGATATTTAGATATGATTAGTTTTATTATAGTTCATAGTTTAATAAAATTCAGTCTAGATTCAGGAAGCCAAAAGTCACTAATAAATCTCAATCTCATTTTTATCCAAATGTCTTGCCCTTCCTACCTTTTGCAGTTTATTTGCTAATAAGTTCTTTCCCCATAAAAATATTTTTGAAAGAATGATTACTTCACAAAATTAAAATATTCTATTTATACTCTGCTCTCTACAACTTTTTGAACTAAAACATCACAATATTAAAATATTCTACTTATACTCTGCTTTCTACAAGTTTTTGAACTAAAAGCAAGGTCAGCTATTTTGAAGGATGAAAAGGTAAGAGGAAACATTGTAAAGAGTTCCTTAAGAGCACAGAACAAGAAACAATTACTATAGCCATAAGCATTTTTTTCTCCCAGAAATATAAATTCAGAGAGCTAATTTTGAGAAAGAACGCATGGAAAGGCAAGAAAACATCTATGGAAGAACAGAGGCAATAAAAAGTAGGAAACATGCTAAAAAATAAGATGTCATTTGACATTTTTATCACAATGATGACAGATGTCTACATACATATTTTTTAATCATTGACTGTGAGACCAAACAAGATCATCTATGAGAAGCAAATGGGATCTCTTATACAATGTAACCCTTACGTAAGATTGCTTTAAGAGGATTTCATCTTACAGTCAAATAGCTTTTTAGACATAAATCAAGTATTAATTTAGGAACTTCAAACAATGGAGAATGCCTTGTATCTAGAGGTGAATTGCTCTACATACGAAGTCACAAGACTTCATGAAATTCAGCAGCACATTAGTAGCCAAAATAGATCTAGATTAATCCTCCAATATCTTTCCATATCTTTGTCTAGCTTATAAACGAGAAATAACTACAGTAGCAGGATAGGTTTCATGTTGCTTTTATAATGTAATTTAATGTTTATGCTTTTTCCCAAATTCTAGATACCAAGGAAAGGAAACACTGCACATGAAACAGAAAATACAAGGTCATCTCTGAAATAGGAAGGCTTTGTCCAGCAGCCACAGTCCATGATGACTAGCTCCATCAGCCTTCAATTACCATGTATCTTCTGTTCTGCTGGTTTGCTCCACAGTTCAAGTGCTCAGTAGTTACCCCATTGTTACAGGAGGTTCTTTTATCTCACACTTCACAAGCAAATACGCCTTCTCACAAATTATTTGGTTGTAGCAATTCCATAAAAAGAAATGAAACAGAACAAAGCAAAAACTCCAAACACCAATTTATCAAACTCACAGGAAATCATGGATATAAGAAAACACATTCAAATTTAGATTTCACGAAAGCATTAGGACTCTGGCATTGACAACAAGGCTATTAAAATTGTATTAACAACATGTAAGCTTTATATTGGATATTTCTTGCTGAAAACATTTCTATTTGTGTTATTGCATTTTCAATTCAAGCCAAAAAAAAAAAAAAAAAAGTCTTCCAGGTACTGTACTATTCTGCCTTTAAGATATAGATGTTTTTGCTTATGTTCTCAAAAATTTTGAGCTTAAATGCTTTCTAACATAGTATATTATTGGATCAAATACACTGATGGTGTAAGAAGCCAGAAGTAAGCCTTTTACTATTTAAAAAAAAAGAAAAACGGCCATAGACTCAGGAAGCCTTACTGAGCTTTTCTACGTTATCTTCTTTTTAATATTGTGCTGAGGGCAATACATTTTACTTTTGGGGAAAAAAAAATACAAATAAAAAAGCCAACAGACAAATCGTTGAAATAAAAAACAAAACAGAGGTGTATACATTCAGAAAAAATATCTGCTAATGAAAAAGATATATAAGTATACCTATCACGCATATCCATAAGTATCTATGTCAATGTAGGTTAAGCTCTGTATTTTTAGTAACAACTGGAAAACTTGTGGCTTTTATGATTTTGTACATTCTATAGACAGGAACCTCTAATAAATCTAGATCCTCTAAAATATTGACTTTTTAAAGATCGGATATAAAACTTGAACTCTAAGTTGTACTGTGCTATCACGAGTTTTATTTTTCATGATCTTTTCTTTGGAGACACACCAAATATTGTAAGTTGTTTTCTCTAAGCAATGTTAATCAAGCAACTTGCATGTAAATACTTTCAAATTTTTTTTGCTAACTTTTATATTTCATATAGTTTATTAATATGCTTCTTCTACAAAAGGAATGCAATGCCATTTTAACATTCACAATAAAGAGAACATAATCTTTACATGAATTCTCATCTACAGTACATACATTCTCATCTGCAGAGTTATGGTTTTCATTCCATCCTTCATTTATTTTTCCAGCTTTTCCACAGCTTACTTCCTAGTCTCTTTTTCATGTCTATACAATAATCTTTAAAAAATCCATGGCTAATTCTTCCAAGAAAATGAATTATTTACAGTTGCTAATGAGACTGTCTATATCAAGATGAACAAAAAAAACCCCTAAAAAACAATAAATCAACAAAGTAGAGGAATCAGGACAATCTTAATTCACAGATAGCATCCACTACCCACCACGGCACGGTGCCTTCAGTTTGGGTTCTCATAAAATACAAGTGTCTTCTATGTAGGGTTCTTATAAAAGGTAAAAGTCAAATTCTGTTCTCAGTTATTTAATGTTTTGCACTAGATACAATTTTATGCTGAATGGGCCCTTAATTTATTAATGTTCACTTAAAGACAATGCGCTTCTTAAAAAAGGAACAAATCAACTTCTGAATCCTTGGTCTTTATACAATGGGCTAGAAGTGAGAAAAGAGCATGCACTTTTGGTGCCAAACACTGAAAAAGCCCTTTTGGTAACAGGTCATAGCGGAGACACTAATTTGAGGGATAATGTCAAGAATTTACATTGATTGGGGGGATAATGTCAGGAATTCACAACCATTATGTCTGCATTTGACCAAGGATGGTCCCTGCCTTATGCGATCTTGTGTATGCCTCAGCCACAGCCTCACTGCAAGCAAACACTTTATCCACATTTACATGGTAACCTCTTCATTTATGGAGAAAACAACACAGTGTTGCCCTCTACTGCTCCCTGCAATATGGTAAGGGGCCCTGGTCCGCATACCCACAACTGCAGTAGATAACAAGATTAAGATAATCTTGGTACTTTATCTTTTGCAGTATCTGCTCTGTCCAGAGGTACCTGAAGAGTACTGAACATTTGTGATTACGTATATTAATTGGACCCCAGACAAACTTGCTCTGAACTACTGACAAACTACATGGAGAACCTCTTCTACAAATGTGTACCTATGGAGGTAATCACGGATTTGGAAGAGAACCATTTTGCAGATCAAATCTTGAGCACATGTAAAGTGAATAAGATTCAATAAAATCATTCATTTTTAATTGTGAGGTTATTGTCTCTCTTTCAGAATACCATCTATCATTTATCATCATGTCACTAACACTTAACAGATATATCCCATAACTAAATAGACATGCTTACAAGTAGAGAGAAATGTGTAAAATCAGATCTTTTGACTATTTATTTTTATAAATAACTGAAAAAATCCTAGTCCCTGATGCACAACAAAGGCAGAGACTGTGCTTAAGCAGGGCAGTAGTACAATATCTGCAAATTAGTCCCCAGCTTCCATAGTGCTGAAAAGTACCTTGCTCTTTGAAAACAGCTCAACATAGCTCTCATCAGGTTAAATACCCCCTTTGAGTGACACGTCTTATTGAAATCGATGGTAGTAATTTGCAGCCAGGAGAGAAAAGTCCTACATTAAAAGCAACACTTTTTTTTTCTTGAATTCTATGTGAACTCCAGCTGTTCCAGTCAGAGGGCAACACCACAGAAAGCATATCAACAAGCAAAACAATAGGTTAACTGTGTGCAAGAGAAAAAGATAAGTTAATGGCATTCACATTTTAATTTAGAGTTTGTACTCAAATGTCACTGAACACTAGAAACTATGAAACAATTTTTTTATTTAATTATTTGAAACATTTGATTTGAGGATTTCAATTCTATGAACTGGATATTACCTAACATAATGAAGTCAAAAATGCATGTTTTTTAATACATACAAAACACTGACAAACTGCAAACACCTACTGAACAAAGTGCTATGATAAAAATATTTGAATTACATATACTTTGCTGATCACATTGAGACACCGTTGGCAAGGATTGTTGTTTTCCTAGTTTACTAAAGACAAGTCCTTTAGCCCTTCTCATTACATACAGCCAAATCTAACAACATGCTGAAGAATGCATGAGATTTCTCTCCAAAGCCAATGATGACTTCCCTAAATGCATATTACAGAGCTACATAGTCTCCAGGCAAGCATCATGGGAGCACTATGAAAAGTGCTCTAACTGCTATTGTAACAATTATAATGAAGTCTAATTCCATATGCTGTGAATAGATATCATGGGAAATTTACAAAATTATGCTCCAATCACTGTTAGTCACTCCAGTTTTACCTACAATTTTCACATATTCTTGTAAAAAATGAAATCAGATATTCAATTGCATTCTACTTTAGGGGATATGTCGGTTTGTTACATCCAACCTCAGATTTTCTTTTTCTTTTTTTTTTTTTGGCAATTTCTTTTCAGTCTTGGATTGATTATATTTGGCTAGGTTATGGCCAGTAGCAAAAAGAACAAGAATACAACTGCCATCAGGGATTTCATCAGCTTTCTGACCTAGAAGAATTCATTCAAAGAGATGAGGAAAAAAAAATCTATTTGTGCATGACTCCTTTGTCCGGCCCATAAAAATAACTAAATACCCAGTCCTGTGGCTGCAGGACACAGTCCTGCACAGGTGTGTGTACTAAGAATACTAAAAGTTAAATATTTAGACTACCAGCAGTACTAGAAGTTTAGCTTAGAAACAACACACCCAAAAGAGAGACTCCAAAATGGCTATTATTGGCCAGTTCCCTCACAGACCATGCAAACATGAACAGAGGGTGGAGGCAACATCTTTCGTTTGTGAATATGCAATGTGTCATAAGTCTTTTGCTATTCATCTTTCTTCCAACATTTCAAATCAAGAGAAATTCACATAGACAAAATCAATAAAAAATGTATAAGACTGAATATTATTTGCTGTGTTGCATGTGAATCACCAGATTTAGAAACAGGAAAATACAGGCCGCTTTGAGTGGACTAGGCTTTAGAGTTAATTATTTACAATCACAAGGAAAGGAGTCTTGCTTTCTTTTAAAGATAAGATTTTGAAGTTCAGATGTTAATAAGCACTAAGCCAAGTTATGAAGAGCTCTTAAAAGCTGTGCAAGTGAAGCGATATTTATCTTATTTGTACTCTACTTGTCCTCCACTCAAGGAAACTCTGCAACTCTTCAGGGTTCCAACACCAAGCAAATTACTTCAGAGCTCTTCAACCAAGGCCATCCTAGCGTTCAGCAGAAAAAAACGGGACTATTCCCTATTCCCTACAGAACATGTTTCTAATCTCTGCTTCCTACTATGGAGCCCATTTTTTTTTAACAGTACAAACTTGTGTTTGTTTAGTGATCCACAAAAAGCCATATATTCACAAAACTGTTGTGCTGTCGATTGCTCAATAGCCTCTATTTGCATTCTCATTAGCCCTGCCTTGCGCTTGACCTTGTTGAAGAGCTTCCTTAATTTTTCCGTATTGCTTCTTTAATTTGTCACAATGATTTTTAAATGTAAATCTGTTCCCCAGCATTCTGGCAGTCTGGTATTGAGTTGAGTACTTTCTGAAAATGTGTTAAGAAAATGTGCTATTCCTTCATCCAGATAATTCATGAAAATACTGAACAGAACCAGATCCAGGAAAAGGTCAGTGGAAATCTGCTTAGCAAGTTCTTCCCTTTCCACAATAAGCTGTCAGCTACTGGCTGTTCCTACTTCTCCAGCTAGATCTGCACCAGATAAAAGGAATCACGAATAGGCAGCACAAACAAGCGCTTGCATACACTGCCTTTAGCCTTATTTAACAGTCTTCCAGGATGAAATACAACATTTACTAACCTTTGTCCTGGCACAAAAGTTTATCGTGCTGTATACAATGACCTAGATATCTAACTATACTCTGTATAATTATGTTACCCTTAATGGTATTGCACCAAAAACCAGTACAGCATGGTCTGCTGGTGGTAATGTTAGGACAATAACATAATGCAAGTAAAATGCAAAAAACCTTCTTTTTCTTTAGGCAACATTCACCAGTAGTTTCTGAAATTACACAGTAGACTGTAACACAATAGACTTTATGAACACTTGAATGTTGTCTATTCAGAATACAAATATAACAGTTCATTAGTATTTATAGAGACACTCAGAGCATGACAATCAAAAGAAGAAAGAAAACAATTCCTGCAGTCAGAAATCTTCTTTCCTACTGTTCAGTGTGATACTGATGACCAGCAATAGCTCAGTGGCTTTCTGAATCAAATCAAATAAAATCACCTATGGCCATGCACAGCGGCTTCCAGAAACCCTCCATTAGAATCAGTAGACCCTCAGTATTTGGAGAGTTGCTCTCTATTTGGGCTCAGGAGCATGGAATAACGTCACATCTACAAGAAAGCACAACTGGCAAGATGTAAGAAATCATGTAACTTTATGGGAAAGATAGAGACACAAATGTGGTGTATCTCCAGAGAATGTACATCTTCAGAGAAGAATTCAAAGATGTGACCAAAATAGGACGTATTAAGATTTCCTATTCCAAAGTGAATATCCTTGTCCAAAGTGAATGAGAATTACATGAGGACAGCTTTAATACATATTCACATTTGTATTATTTCCAGCTTTAATAAAATCAATAATTAGTGCTTAATGATATACTAAACGAGGTGTACTACATTCAGAACAGGAATAGGTTTTCAGCCTTTTTTAGGGAGGCAGAGGCATATGCAAGATTTGAAGGAAGACAGGAAAGAAACAAAACTGACAAATGCCATTGCCCAGCTGACCTCTCAGTGAGTCACTTCATGCATTCCAAAACACAGCTATGCCCATTTTATTTGCAAAAAAATCAAGTGTTTTTCAAGAGCCACCAGGAGAGAACAGAGACTTTATATTTCCCTTTAAGAGAAGTCTGACTGATGAGTTGCTTGAATCAAAGAAAAAATCCTCCAATGTCCATAAACTATCAAATATAATTTGCAGAAACATGTACAATGGAAGACTTCTACTTTTTTAAAAAACATGAAAATTTCATACATCTACAAAGTTGAAGAGAGCAGCAAAGAAAAGTCAAAGCATCATTATTTTCACAAGCACCTCCAACCAAATAAAGTTTTTCCACAGGTTAGGAAGGCATGAGATAGCATTTGACAGCACATTCTGATGAACAAGCTCCAGAAAGCTGGGGAAAAATTCCTAGTGAATTTAAAAATACACCTCTTCTAATGACAGAAAACTGCCCACTTCCATAAAGTGCAAATGGCAGTAGTCTGTATATGAGCATCTGAATGAATCAAAAATACTTTCTTCTGTTTGCTCTATTAGTATTCTAAGAAAAATCATTCTGAAAAGACACAAAAAAAATCAATATAATACTTTAAATAACTATGATGATGAGCTTGAGTCTCCTTTTCTTACAGACGGTACACACTTCAGATCCACCAGTCTAACATTTAATAAATAAATTGAAGATTTCAGAAGTATTCAGCGTGGTGGGGCAAATACAATACAGGAAAACTCTGAAACACATGGCAAGTTGCAGCTTCAGCCACACTGACTGCATTCTAGTAAAAATACATTCTGTTGGAGAGCAGATGGCATTCCAGAATGCACCAATTTGCATCTCTGCTGATGGAAGGACTTAGGGTTTTTTTTCTTTAAACTTTACTATAGCTTCAAAGACTCCTACCAGCCAGACACTTGCAGAATGGCAGTGAATCAGTGGGTTTCCCAACTGCATTGAAAAAAAAAGGTATTTTCTAGATGCTCCCTGCTCCCGCAAATAAATAAAACAAAACAAAACAAAACAAAACAAATGGTTCTGGCTCTTCTCTGCTTTTATTATTCTTCAGAGTAAAGAGTCAGTTCACAATATTAATTTGTGTACAGTATTTATTTGTGGAGCATCATTGAGATATGTTGTCATAAATGCAGTTGCTCAGTGTGAAAGGACTGTTATGGTCAAATGGACATTGCAGTCCAATGCCAGATGAACCTTAAAAAACTCTAAAGATCTTCCCGTTTAATTATTCTGATGCAAACTTCTATTTATATTCTTTATCATAAAGATGAAGCAACAGGTTATTATTCTCATCATAAACTCCTCATTAGAAAACTATTCAAGATCTTTTTCCTGCTCACAGAAATAAGCTACCTTATAGATATTATTTCTATGTTGTGTTCTGGAGGCACTGTCTACGCACTGTTTTCTGTGATTATTATTCAGCAGAGACTCTGTATTTTAAAGTTTATTAACAACATTACATTGCAGGTTCTCAGAAGATGACTATTATTTCAGTAGTAATCAATGTACTAACATTACAAAGACATACTAAATCTTATTAAAAAAAATTAAAATTACCATTATTATTATTGATATAAAACTATTATTATTTGTTGATATTCAAAATAATGTTTCAAATCAAATTCGGTCTTCAAAGGGTTCCAAGTGTTAAACAAAGCATCAAGGAAATGCTAATATGCCAAGTCCTGCTAGTTCTTATGTGCAGAAAAAAAAAAAAGTTTTAAGAATCTTCCAGTAATAATCATGTAACATCATTGTCTCAACAAATGAAAACAAACCTACAACAACATTTCCCATAAAATATGAACTTACTGCTTGTCAAAACAAGTTAAAATGTTAGAGCCTGTTTTCTTCCTGCAGTTTGCATTTCCAAATCCATACTTTCACTATGTTGTGTTTTAGCCTTAGGCACTAGTGCGACAACTGCATGTAAGAAAGGGGTGGATGCTACCAAAAGTCTCTGGGAGCTGCACAATCTAGAAGACTCGCTGTTAAACCACCAGTGCTCAGATTTATTCCAAAGATCCAGTACTTTTAAAATACCCATAGGAATACACTTACAGGTGTGATTATACACAGAGAGAGAAACACAGACCAGAAATGTGATCATGATTTATTTTCTCTATTAACATGTAAATTACTACATGGGTTTTCATGATCTATGCTCCGAAGGCAATTTTTATCACTAAAGTCTGGTTATTTGTCAAAGCATTTCCTACCTGCAATAGAATAAAGATATTACCACTTCTCTCTGAGCACAGGCAGCTATCACAGCCCCATATCAGTCCTCTGCTTTTACTTCCTCCCTAAGCCCCCCAAGTGTTTCTCAGCCAGGATCCCTTCTTTTTTCCCCTAAAGCTCTCAACTAGATTGACAGTGCAAGGCTTCTCCAATACCCCTGCTTATCTTCTCTAGCTTTACAGCTGTTTTCCATGGATTATGTATATCTTGAATCAACTGCAGAAAGAAAGTAAAAGGGCTGTGAAAAAAGTAAGACACAGCTGGGAACATAGACAAAAGCAACTACGCTTCGATGAGAGATTTGCAGTGGGAGAGCATGAAATACAAAACAAAACAAAAAACCACAAAACACCATGCAAGCTATATTTAATGAAAATCCCAGGCTGCTTTTTAATTACACCCTATATTCAAGATTTCATAAGCTTCTGCATCTGGGTTTAAACTTAGGAAAAAAAAATCTTAACAAGATGACAAAGCATGAAAAACATGGAAAATATTCCTATGCTTTTTTTTTCAATAGGAATACATGTTTAAAAATTTGTTGTATTTTTGTTGGAACGTTTCAAGCATTTTCTAGGTCCCTAACAAAATTTAATCAGGTTAAAGACCCAATAGAGACACTCAGGGCCTCATACACCTGTACTATTTTGAATACTTAATAGGAACGATAGACCCCCCACAATGTTCCATCTTTGTCCACATAGGCACCATGCTATCTCAACAATTCCTTTTGTAAAATTGTGTAATGTTTACCCACAGCATAATAACACAAACTAGGTCTTTTCCCAACATGTAAATTAGCATTTTCTTCTAGTGCTTTGTAGATCAAGAAAAAAGACAGGATTCCAGAAGAAAATATATGTCTACTACAATGCTCCCTTTTTGTTTTGAAACTTTAAATAAAACTTAGGCTGATAATCTAAAAATATTTTCTTTTTTAATTATAGTTAGACTTGTTAGTATTTTTTTCTAAAAAAATATATTTTTCAGAAAAGGCTAGTTCAGTAGGAAACATATTTTGCAAGAACATATCTATTCTGATTAAATTTTCTTTGAAAAAAGTTTCTTTTCTCATTTCTAGACTGCAATGTTTGCTCAAAAGCATAAAAGCAAGCTACAGAAAACTGTGATTAAGTTCAAAGCAGACATCTGAACTATTTCAGAAGGCAGGCATGTACATCTCCCTAGTAGCTCTTTTCTTCTTTTCTTTTTTTTTTTTTTTTCTTTTTTTAAAGTAGATATATCTTGCTGGAAAGCAAATTTCTGGAGGGCAGGAAACCTATTCCCTAAACAGCATCTCAGAAAGACAGGCAGCTCAACATGTCCCCTTTGGAACTCAATATGCATAGCTGTAATTGTTGAATCACAGTAATTCCTAGAACTCTAAACCACACAGATATACCCAAATTTGTTTTATACTAATGTGACATCATGTAACAACACGATCTCCAAAAAACACCTCAAAACCTTTTTTTTTTTTTTTTTTAATGTGTAAAACAGTGTCAGGGAATAGGCAGCTACAGTCATATTTTTTCTTATTTCTTTCTCCCTTTCTGGACCATCAGTTTATAATAGGTCCCCTGGACATATCTACTTGGTTCCTTTGTAATTTTGTCAAGAAAATTCTGCATCATCACATAAAACAATCTTTAGTATAGAGCACATTTGGGTTAGGTGGCTTGAATTGAATTTGATTTCATATACATATACTGTAGCTTTTATATTAGGTTTGTTTTCTCTCTCAGTAGACTTAATAATCTCCAGCTATTTATTTTTCTGATATAAGGCTCCTTAACAACTCCTCAACATTTACACTGGCCAAGAAATAAATAAAGAAATGTATAATACAAAAGTGTTTGTTGTTGTTAGCTTAATTTGAGATGGTCTATTCAAAAGTAAAGGAATGTTTTTAAGATAAAATATTTCTATTATTTTGTAAGCAAGGGAAAGGAAATTGGGTCAATTAAAATAAATGGAAAATGCAGTTTACTTCAGTGGGAAGCTCATCAAATATTTATTTCCCTCAGTGTATAATACCCACGGAACTCCACAGCTTGGAAATAGATGCTTTATTTGTATATTTTTATATTATACATTTATGTCTCAAACACAGATTTGCTGTTAGATCTCATGTATGTATGTTATGCTTTGCACTAATGACAAATTTTGATGACTTATCTTATGTGTAAGTAAAACAATCTTGATAAAGTCCAGATATTTAAGTCTTCTAACAGAAGATTTTCAGTAAAATTTACTTTAGAAAATGAAACATTATTGTAATAAAAAAAAATAGTCATCATTGCTGAGACTGGAAATGTTGAGAAGAGCTTTAAATTTTATTAATCCTATAAATTATATATAATCTCCTACAGATTTTATTAACCCATTAAGATTTCCATACAGGCAAGTCTAATCAATACATAAATTACCTGATTAATTGCATAGGCAATTGTTCCTTGGACAAATACAAGATCCAGACAAGCTAGTGAGATTCTTTGTTTAGGTATATTTCACTATCTCCCCCTATTCCCACCCTCCCCACCTACACCTCAGTTTCACATCAAGACATGACCCCTGATGATGCAAAGTGTTCCATCTTCCTCTTTCTGCATTTTCTGCTTCAGGCTCCAGGCATTAGGTTTTTGGTTTTCTCCTATGGAGCTAAGCCATTTTTTTCAGTTTGTTTTTCTCCTCTCCACCCACTAGTTCTGAATTTTGGCTCATCTGCCAAGGTTGCAGAATGATGTGGAATAAATGAACACCTGCTCTTGAAAAGGAAGCTATCTGAAATGCCAGGCTTTGGCATTTTCTCTATAGCATGGCTATGTTGCAGAGAAAATCTGTTCTAATGGCCAGTTGCCAAAGCATTCATTCCTAGTGAAACACAGGTTAAAACTGCTGTCATTAATTTGTCTTTTGAAAATAAAGAATTGAGCAGAACCCTGCCAAAGGGAGAAAATAAAATTCAGCATTCATAAAGAATACTTCTTAAAAAGAAAAAAGACTTGCATTAAGTGGCATTAAGGTCCTTCTTTCCTACTTCTAAGTAGCTAGAAATAATTCACTGTCATTGGTACACCAAGTACACTGCTGCAATCAGAACTTCATCATGAGATCGTTATTCTCCTTGGTGAGGAAATAATGGCTAACTTACTTGGTGACAAACCTATTCTGATGATAAAATATTTTATATAACAGCTCTCTTTAGAAGGTGGTGAAGTTAAAAAAATGTATGCAAAGAAATTTAAATTATTTTAATTGTCTGTTGTGTTTTTTTGTATTACTAATGAGACATACAAGCTCTCTGGTTTAATGCTGATAAATTTACAAATATTATTGCCATATTATTCAAAAATATATGTTAAAGTTCTCAAAAATAATCTGAAGTCAATCTTTAGCCAAGGAAGTATTAGAAAAATCACTAGCAGATAAGCGATAACATCTATTCTGAGGTGTATTAAACTAACAAAAGCTCTAGATAGTCAATAACAACTATTTGAAAACGGAATAAAAGTGTCCTTGCAATTTACAATAATTTAGTCATTCTCATAAATGCTCTTATTTACTTCACTGACCCTATTCTCTTTCCCCTCTTTTTGTAGAGAGCTCAAGACCTATTTACAAATAAATAATAAAAAAAAAGAAATTCAGAATCAGAAAGGAAAAGGAAAGATGAATTGCAGTAGTAGTAACCTGTTACTGTTCAAATATTATAAGAAAAATCACTTGAAGTGATAAAATATAAACATATATAGCCCATTAAGCTTAAATCACAATATCTTTGTAAATATCATCTGAAACTCTTTGCTAAGATAACAAAAGTCAAAAAGTGTTATTTCAGTAAAGGGAAATAGTCATACAGAAATATTTCTAAATTACAGTTTTGGATGTCAAAATTCTGTTAGTCAAAACAACTTAGCTTTTAGTGGGCACATAAAGTCTGAGTCACCAAGGTAGTTACCCAATTCATCATTCTCAAAAGCAGTGTTTTTGAGCATACACTGCCTTCAAGATACACTGACTATTAAGTCAGGTGTGGTATATACTTGCAAGGTATATTTTTTAAAGGTTTTGATGAGGAAAGACTAAGCGAGCTGGGCCTGTTTAGAAGAGAAAATTGAGAGGGGATCAAATCAATATGTACAAATACCTGAGAGGAGAATGTAGGGAGGATGGGGCCAAACTCTTCTTGGTGGTGGCCAGTGACAGAACAAGGGATAATGGGTATAAACTGGAACACAGGAAGTTCCATCTCCATCTGAGGAAGATCTTCCTTACTGTGAGGGTGACAGAGCACTGGAACAGGCTGCCCAGAGAGGTTGTGGAGTCTCCTTCTCTGGAGATCTTCAAAAACATTCAGATGCGACCCTGTGCCTGCAGCTGACTCCCCAGCCAGGGTCATGAGAAAATCTTCAGGGACAAGTGGGACATTTTACAGAATATCTTGTTTTGACATCAGAATATAGAAGACTCTTAAATAACAGCAGACAGATTGAGAGAGATTTAATAATATTCTTGATAACCTCAGCAAGGAAATATCAGAGAGTTTATTTATCCTAAATAAATTTTCCCTTGTTTTTTTTTAACATACTGTTTGCATTGGGGCAGTTAATTACAAGTCCCCTATTACAGAAATAGAACACTAAATTTCTCAGCAACCATGTGAGATTGGTAAGACAGATGTTGATTTTAAAGATAATGGCCTAAAGATATTCCAGGGCTTACAATTGAGCAATTAGCTCAAATTTCAAATTGCATGGATTCCTAGTTGTGGCAATCTTGCCTTTCCCTTTTAGAGCTGATTTAATTTTTGTCTTTAAAGCACCATTTTAACAGACTCTATATCTGAAGATTTTTCTTTAACTCCTTCCTTGTTCAAGGGATTTAACTGCTTTCTTCCTCAAAACAGTTCTGTTGGTCTTCATGTGGCATAGACAGCTATTTATAAGTTTCTGAGTAGATGCTAGTAGATTTTTTTCCTCTTTCTAGACTATCATAGCCATGGAAGTAAACAGGCTTCTGGCACTTTACAAACTGTGAAAAGCAGCTTTTGTGGTATCATCTTTATCTTTCTTGTCATGCAATTAAAAGAAATAGAGTAACCTATCGAGCTAGCATGGGATATGGGTTATTTCAAGTGTTAGCATACTGATGAGACTGAGTTGTAAGGTATGGAGGGAGTAACATATGCTGAGTGACTCAACGATTCAACTTCTCCATTTTTTTGTTGCCAAGAATGGAACTGTCTAGAAGAGCTATACTGAGCATAGCACATCTGGGATGTGGAGATTTTCATTCCAGTCGTATCACAGAAAATATAAAGGCCTTCAGAAGCAAGCTAGACCATTTCCCACAGTCACAGACAAATCAGTGATGTCCAGATCACCTCCGTCAGCCTTTTCTTAGTTTGGTCACAGACTCCCCTACTGATGGACCTTCTGTTACTCCTTCTTATGAAGTACTGTTTTGGATCAGCTTTTGAGTGCATTTTATTACTCCTCAAACAGCCAACAAAGGCCTCTCTCTTCTTATCTCTAATTCAGATTTAAATAAATAAATAAATAAATAAATAAAAGGGAGAAAAGTTTCCAAAGGTGGAAGAGCTTCTAGGAATAAGACCAAACAACTTGCAGGAAGCCCATCTACAAATCAAGAGAAACAGAGGCCTAGGAATTATGCCTGTCTGCTAATATCATCCACTGACCCACTGAATACAGTGTGTACATATTTGGTTGAGAATCTTGATCAGATTATATCCAAATCACTATATTATAAGCAATGTGTTCTGCTGTTCATACTTCATTTGTTTTTAAATATGAAAATGGCTCTGAGTCTTGGCTACCATCTATACTATCAACCTCTACCATCAATCATCTTACTGCTGAAAAAACTCCACTCAAAATCAAAATATAATTTCATCCCAAATATTAAGTGTATGTTACATGGTATCTATCACATAAAGTGTTAACAAGTTGAGATATGAAGTTCCTGTGCTGCATGAAATGTATATCAGAAATAAAAAGTAAAGCTAGTGATAAAAGCTTCTACCAGATTCTACTCCTCTTCTACTTCACATGACATCATTTCATCACAAACTATTTATTAAGAATATTATTAAGAGTAAGTCACTAAACTAAATTTCAGATCTAAAACACTTCCTTTAAGTATGTAAATATTGTAATTTGTCAGCATTTAAACATCTACTAATTCAGGGTATTACTAGTGTGAAAATCTGTATGCTGAAGGTCTTTTAAATTGACACTAAAAGACTATCTTAATCAAAAGTAAGCAAACATCAAGACAATTCTTGAAAAGTCATTGCTATTCTTTTATTTGCCTCCCCCTCACCACCACAAAAATACATCAGGCCATTGTTTCCCTGTGTTCCATACAATTACAACAGGACGGTATTTTAAGATAACATACTTTTCTCCATGTTTTTAGTGTAAAATTCCTGAAGGTCTTTAATGTACTTTGAAGAATAACCAGGAGGGTAAACCTCTTGTGTTTGCTTCAGCTCAAGTGTTATAAATAAACTGCTTTCTGACACCTGATTTCTTGATGTGTCAAAGCTATATTTATGCATCTGCTGTCCCTTAAGAAAAAAGACTAGAGGAATAGTTTGATAAGGACAAGGAAGCATCCATCTTCATTCTTTCAAGCGGCATACCACTAATTTATATTGTCATTAATACCAGCATTACTCTACTGTATTTAATGGGTAACAGAGATAAAAGCCCTGCAGTCTGCATTACTAACCACATGACACTTTCTGATCTTATTGATAAATTTAGCTTATTTTAATGTCCAAATTATATCAATATACCAATATCATAACTAGGAGAACTAATAGAGGTTCTTACAATGGACTTATCAAGCTTGCACAAGTGATAACAAAAATCATCATTTTTCTAATCAACATTAGGCACATGTTAACAGAAGAAGATATCAAAGATGGCTTGACCCTCTCCTGACAGACTCAGCAACAAATCAATCTTTAGCAAGCTTTGCTTGCATCAAGTACATATTAAATACAAGATCTAGAACCTAGAATTCTTACCGAGAGAATTTGCAGAAGATTGCAGAGTGCAGAAAATGACACTTGCATATTCCAAGGAAATGGTCCAATCGAATCATTAATTTATTAAGTTATCTCCACAGCTGCAATCCAGAAAAAGACCTCAATACAAAAGAGAATTCTGTTCCAGTTATACTCTCATTTTTACTGGGAAGTCTGCTGGGAGAATTCTAAGAAAACACGTTATAAATGCTAAATGAGTAAAAACAACAAAGCATTAATGGTTTTAACAGGAAAAAAAAAGCAGAATTATTCAATAAGACTGAAGGAGTGGGTTGAATCTTTGCAATTTGGTAATACACAAAACTCAGTAATCAATGGATCTTTTGAGATAGTTTAGCAGTTTACCAAAACCACGCTGTATGTAAAGAATAGAGAAAGCTGATTGGCATTTAAGTGTATTATAAAATAAAGTCTAATAGGAGGAAGACAAAATAGAAGAAAGTTATCCTATGTATGTTTCTTGAAGATCAAGTCTCCAAGCTTCACGCTGTGAAATATAATAAACCACAATAGTACCTACTTCAGAACAAATACACAGCAGAAATTTTTCAGGTGTGGCATAAATATATTTCTAAGACCAGATTTCTTTACGGAAATGAAGTTTTAGAGATCCTGCAAGGAACACCAGACAATACCAGATATTAACTGTGAGTAGCTCTGAAATTTTGTGACAGTCTAACATGTGATGTATCATCCAAGAAAATCTACATGAAAACAAAAAAAACAACTTCTTATCCCAAAACAACCTCTCCAAAGATTTTTAAAAACAGTTGTGTTCACTAGGGACCATCACAAATAGTGGCGGTCGTCCAAATGAGGAAAGATAAAACTATTATTTGCAAGCTTTGGGAGTATTTTGGATTTTTTTTAATTTGGGAATTTGCCTCATAATAGTAGCTGTCTTATTGTAACACATGTATAAACAGATGTGAACAGTCAACATGGTGCTCACAGAATTTACTCATGATCAACTTAAATTGCCTTTGCAAATAATAAGCTACAATAGAAACCATGAAAAGCACTATCTGCTTTCTATCTGTAGACAAGAGAGAAAAAAAACTTATTCTGTGATTATCCTCCAATATTTAGCATATAAATACTCAGCAGCAGTAGTTATTACCCTTTATACACAAGTTTTTAATGACCAAATTCATAGACAAGCTGCAACTAGCACAGCTCTATAACTGAAAGTATTTAACGGTTCACTTCAGCTGTCACACGGGGGCATGACCAGAATACTAATTCTCCTTAACACAACCTATTTGTACAAGCTTTCCTGCCAAAGTATCTTTTCTTGAAATTTAGAATTCAGTACTGTGCGATAGTAGAACAGTAAAAAGGCTTGTGAATAAATTGGAGATTCCTAAAGAACTACTGACTACCAAAAAATATTGGCAAAAATATTATGCACTCAGTTGATGTCAGTGGGCTCTTCTGTGAAATTCCTTGGACACCAGCTAGCTATCTTTTCAATGCACCAAAGCATCTATAAAACCTCTATAAATGCATTGTAAACACACAAGCATACAAAGTCACAGAAGACAGAAAGGGTGTCAGTACTTTACAAAGACGTTTCGTTTCTGAGAGAAATGAAAATTGCTTCCTCTCATTTGGTGAAACATACATACAATATACAACCAGTGCTTGCTTGATTAAATATTCATACTTCTGACATAATATGAAAAGAGTCTCCAAAATCTTATTACAAGCACATGTATAAGGAACCTAGAAAAATGGGTTTTGCTTGTTTTGATTATTAATATAAAATACATAAATGTTTGTTTGCTTCATCAACAACTACTTAACAAGGTGAAAGAAGGAAATAAAACTTAAGTTACAGAGTTTTATAATATGGTGAACATTCCTGGTTTTACTTTTCAAGGCCAGAGGTGTGAGTGCTTCTGTTTCTTCGCTGAGGTGTTTCAGAGCTCCAAACTAACACAATTAAGCAATGTGCTATCAGTGAGACTACTGATGTGAATTCAACCATGAAATGTGCATTAGTGGGGCAAAATTGTCTTAATCTTTCAAATATAGTTGTATTAAAAGTTTAATATCGTCATTCACTCTCAAAGCAGCATTAAACCTTTAGGACAAAGTTCAGAAGAACTTCTGGAGCTCTTTGACCCACACTCTCCACTCAAATCAGTTTGCCTGAGCCTTCCTGGCAGGAAGGGAAGGTGGTGCTTCTGCACACAGAGTGTTTAGATACAAAAATAGTCATTGCTTTCAAATATAGTGATTATAGAAGTTAAAAAATCTCTACCTAAATGACTTCTGCTCTATCTTCAGGGACATTTACACCTCAGTTAGATGGCTAGGCACTTTCTTTTGCTTCTGCATGCCTGTAGGCATTACAAAAAGTTCTCCAAACAGAACAGAGAAGCTTGTATTAATTTGTTTACTTTCGGAAATTATTTTATTACTAGATAAGATTAGGAAAAAAGGCTATACAAACTAAGAGAGCTGACAAACAGATATCCATAAGTTCACTGCAGTTTTTATCCTGATCAGTCACTACCCTTCACTGAGTTCAGACAATAGCAAAGATAATTCAGAGATGTGATGACAGATGTGCAAAAGATGAACTGTCCACCTCTAGATGAATACAGAATTGACAGCATAGTTTCTTGAAAAATGCAACAAATTAGTAGACCACACCAAAACAGTAGAGAGCTTCATGTATTGTTCAAAATAGAGAATTTACGGAACAAAAAATCAGAATTTAAAAAATTTTAAATGAGATTTCAAAGTTGCATCATGGATTATATTGTATGAGTTTGCAGTTATCAGAATTTAATTTCTGTCCTAAAAAGAGCCCTTTGTTTTAATACATATCACAATTTACAAGATCCAGTACATACTGAATTTTTAATATAATTTCAGTGACTCTCACACTGCAATTTAAAGAATTTTGTCATAGTTTTTAGAGACTGATTTGCTCTTTAATTAGAATACTCAAAAAGGGCAAGCTTAACACATTTGAAGTTATGAAACTTTGACATTAAGGTTTATAAAAACCTGGACCAACATTACATTTGCTTAGGTTTGATTGCACTCACAAAAACAAAAGACTTTGACCAAAGTTCCACCCTGTGGACATCTTCCAAAATGAAGTTACCAGAGAGTCAATTCTGCATATATCTTTAAGGATGCATATTACAGTAAGGCAACTGTTTTGTCCTTGAGTCTTCTCTGAAGGCCACCCTCCATATGAGTGCATGCCAGCTAAGGGAGTGTTGACACATTCAGAAGATAACACACTGCACCACAACTCCCGTTCCTGACAGATGAAAACCACATATACAAGAGAGCCAGTGGCGAGGCATCATGTGAATGGAATAAGCTAGAAATTCATTCTCCCTTATGTAAAGCTTATATAAATTAATGTTGCAAGAAATTTCTTCAAGAAAGTCATGTGAAGCTATGAACAGCCTGCTACAGCACTTCAGTATGCAGGAAATCTAAGCTACTACATATACACATGATAAAATCTACTTAAGTTTTCTACATCAGTCATCTCCATCTAACTTAAATCTTTGTTTATTCCTATCAAGTGACTTCATGCCAAGATACTTGAGTCAGATGGGAATTCAGCTCATCTAACATTAGTGAAGTGTTAGAATACGTAGGCATCTTTGACTCCTTGATTCAGAGATTAATCTCTGTCACTTCTGTAAGTTGCCAAGTGGGCTTACAACAGAGGGGAAAAAATAACATGTTCATACATTATCTCATAATCTTTGTATACTTACAAGAGTAGCAAGAAAGTAAAATAAAGACTCCTTTTTGGACTGTTTCTCATACTTGTAGAAGAAACAAAAAAATCTGTCACTGAGCATCAGCTATTCTTTGTTTGTAGGCCAAGCTTCTGACTACTGAGCTATCCAGATGGAAAAATGTGTGATTTTAGTTCTTACTATCTAGTCTTGCTGAGAAAATCTCTCTTTCTGAGACCTAAAGTTTTTCTGCTAACTCTTCTTAAATCACTTTTTAAGCATGTGTAAGTTTTAAGCTTATGATTTAATTTAAACATGCACACAAACAGAATACTTCTCTGCATTTCTTGGGACAATAATTAATTTTTAAAAGACCTCTAAACTCCTATTTGACTAGTTGGACAGCACTACCTGAGAAGTCACCAAAACTGCAGTCCATTTTATATTACTGGTCAGAGAGGACTGGAATCTGGTAAAAGGAGGAAAAAGATAATATATATGCATGTGGTTGTAGAGTCTGACAACATTTTGTGGAGTAGTATCAATCTTTTTAAATAATTAATGTATGTTCAACCCACCACATGTGATCTTTTATGTCCCACACTTTAAAACTGTTTTTTTTAGAAATAGTAAAAATAGTAAAGCTATATGTTTATAGCATCCATCTGTGTGTAAAGTCAAGATCTTACCCACCCACTAATGCAATGTGCAGTTACGGAGCCCAGCACCAGGGATCTCTCCTCTTAGGCAAATCCATACACTTAAACATCTTTGGGCTCCAAGCCAGCTATGCTCAGCATTCACATGATTTGTATGTTGCTATCTAAAGAGTGCTGGTGTCCTGTGGGGACATACCAAAATGGGAAGGGTATACAGCACCAAGAAGCAAGTATAAAGGTCCTTCTGGCCTTTAAAAATTCCCTACCAAAATGCTGCTGGGAATATGGTTTTCATTAAAGGAGAGAGTTTTCCACTAAAGGAAGAATTTGGGGACAGCAACTCCAGACTTGTAACTCCAAGTGACAACTTTCTCCTGCTGAAGGAAAGAAATTAAGGAATTTCAGGTGCATGATGAAATCAGTCAAGATCCCTTAGAAGACCTGAAAGGATAGACTGCCTATAAAAGCTAAACACTTCACCAAATAAAACAGCAATAAAAAATGCTCATATGCTCATTGTCATTTTGTTAAGAAGAAAACAGAAAGTAAAATGAAGGAGGAAGAGAGAGACTTTTTTCATACTGTGGTTATGTTGCTAGACTATGAGCAGGTTTTTTCGCCATTCTTTGTCTAAGTAATCCTTTCTAAGCATGTTACTTAAGTGCTATAAATGCTTAAATTTTCATTTTCACCTAATCTTGTTTGAGTTAAACGTGAATTCATGAAATGGATAATAAGAAGGAATTCCTCAAAAAAAGAATATGGAGAAATTATAAACTGGGACTATGATTTGATTTGTGTATTAAGATTTAATTACAGCATTTTCTGTGAGCATAGCCCAAAGACTACGCAGCCTTACATTTTCAAAGCATATGTTTAAAAAAAAATAAAAAAGGAACAATAAATGTATATCAAAGACAGTCAAACTCAAATACCTCGACCTGGCAAATTCTCTAACAAGTAATTTAAAAGTGCATACAGACCAGAACAGTGCGAACATGCCTCCAATCTGTGAGCTGTGGTAAAATATCAAGCATTCACATAAAGAAGAGAAGGAAAATAAAAACACCACAAACCCAGAACTAACCTTAACGCACCCAACTGCAACTGAACGAATGAGGCCATCCACTTTCCCACTCGATAACGCAAAGGGCCCAGCAACAACAACAAGCACTTCCACACTACAGCAAGTGAAACATTAACTTCAATTTTTGTCCTTGCATTTTAAACAACTCCTTTGAAACAAACCAAAATGGTGAACCCCTAATTATACCAAACAAAGGTACAAATCAGAAAGTCAAAGAAGCTCCGTAAGATTGCCACTTTTCAAACCCTGCATAGTGACAGCTGGCATTGATATTGCTACCATAGCACCATCAGAGATGAGAAAGGAAAATCTTCACTCAGAGGGATGCACCCCTTCTGATGTATGTGTAACATACAACTCATATTCATAACAAAACACAGTTAATTGATTCAGTAAAAGGGAAAGCAGTTCTAAAAAGGGAAAGATAGTGATCACAAGCTTAGAAATAAAAGAATACAAAACCAGAACATTCCATAATAAAAAAATGAAAATAATAAACATTCCATCATAACAGCACCTATTTTATCACTAAATAAGCCCCATACATGCAACAATCCACAACTGTCATATAAGGCTGTCAGATTAAAGGTTTACTTTTTATATAAACAAAGTGTAAAAATAGCAATAGCAAAAATAGCAAATTTAATGTTAGATGGGGATTCTGTCCCCCTGGATTCTTTTGGTAGCAATTTCAATATGCTCTTGCCATAAAGCTCATTGATCTAGGTACCATGATACAAATACATTGTGCCTAAGACAGTATTATCATATTTCTGCTCGACTTTAACAGAATTGGAATGCTCCACAGCATTACTGAGCTCAGGGATGCTCTCAGAAGTATCCCCAAAACCATGATAGTGTCCATAGTCCAAAGTATCTTCCACCCATGAGGGCCGGTTGGACACACAGCTGCTCAGGCTCCCATTCAGGTGCAAGGAGCTCCACATCTCGGTGGAACCACTCAGGGCTTTTTCTGGTTCCTCAGTGCCACTGCTGGCATGAACGTGATACCAGCTGGGAGAGGCTACGCCCGGAATTATTCCATTAGGAAGCTTCCTTCCTGCCTAGTCTCCATCCCACTGAGCTGTTGTGCAAGAAGGAGGCAAGAAGGAGGACCCAGGCAACTACAGGCCAGTCAACCTCACCTTCATCCCTGAAAAAGTCATGGAGCAGCTCATGCTGGCTGTTGTCTCCAAACATGTGGAGGACAAGAAGGTGCTTAGGAGTCAGTCAGCATGGATTCACCAAGGGGAAATCATGCTTGACTAACCTGGTAGCCTTCTATGACGGAATGACCGTCTGGGTAGATGACAGGAGAGTGGTGGATGTCATATATCTGGATTTCAGCAAGGCTTTTGACACATTCCCTCACAACATCCTCCTGGGCAAGCTCCAGAATTGTGGGATAGATGAGTGCACAGTGAGGTGGATTAGGAATTGGCTGGATGGCAGAGCTCAGAGGGTGGTGATCAGCAGTGCCGAGTCTAGTTGGAGGCCTGTAGCTAGCGGGGTCCCCCAGGGGTCAGTCCTTGGTCCAGTCCTGTTCAGTTTATTCATCAATGACCTGGATGAAGGCACAGAGTGCTCCCTCAGCAAGTTTACTGATGATATGAAGCTGGGAAGAGTAGCTGATACCCCAGAGGGCTGCGCTGCCATCCAGAGGGACCTGGACAGACTGGACAACTGGGTGGTGAGTTCCTCAGTACAAGGGGGACGTGGAACTGCTGGAGAGAGGCTAGTGCAGGGCTACAAGGATGATCAGGGGCCTGAAACATCTGCCCTATGAGGAGAGGCAGAGGGAGCTGGGCCTGTTCAGCCTGGAGAAGACTGAGAGGGGACCTGATCAGTGTATATAAATACCTTAAGGGAGGGAGTGTAGAGGATGGGGCCAATCTCTTTTCAGTGGTGGCCACCAACAGAACTAGAGGTAATAGCCACAAACTGAAGCAACAAAAGTTCCACAGGAACTTAAGGAACAATTTTTTAACAGTGAGGGTGACAGAGCACTGGAACAGGTTGCCAAGAGGGATTGTAGAATCTCCTTCTCTGGAGATCTTCAAAACCCGCCTGGACACAGTCCTGTGCCACGTGCTCTAGGTGACCCTGCGTGTGCAGGGGGGCTGGACTAGATGATCTCTAGAGGTCCCTTCCAACCTTAACAATTCTATGATTCTATGGGACTTGGGAAACCTTAGTAAGGGTCTTATATTCCCCAGGATATCTTCCAGTGAGGTAACAAAGTGGGTTGCACTGCACTTGATCTGTGCAGGCCATGTAGAAAGCTGATAGAGCGGGGATCAGGAAGGGCAAAAGTGACATGAACAGCATTTGAAACACTGTCATTCACTGAAATATTGAGATGCATCCTTTAAACCCAAGTCATTGGGATACAACATTAGAGGATAGAGTCCATGTGCCTCCACAGTGGGTTGAATGATGCAAAGGGGAACTAGGGGAACTACAACAGGTTCTTCAGCACGGACATAGTGAATTCTTTTGCCTTGGGGAAGTCTGTGTGCCATATTACGGATTAGAGAAAGTGTATTATAAATTAATTATAAAACTGCCATGAATAAATAAACTTGGCAGAAGTGGTATTTCTGCAACATCCACCCCTTTTGTCAGTGTCTACTGGTTTCTAGAGGTTTGAATCTGTAAGGTGTATACTGACATAACAAAGGGAGAAACATAGTAATTTTCTATATTCACAACATCTCAAGAAATGGGCTTTGAAAAATGAAACTCCCTGCAATAAAACCAAGAAAATCTTTTCCCTGATATCTAAGAACTATTAATAATTGTGTTTTTTTAACTTGTATGAGCTATTCCTGTGGGAGTTAAAGGAGAGCAGAAGGGAGAGAGAAAGGAGAGAAAGCAAAAGCAAGACCCACTTTTGTCACAATTTTCCACAGAAAGTCAATAAAATCAAAAACACAAGTATTAGAACCTTAGGAATTGGCACTCAGCCATTTTTTAACATCCTTAATTTTCTCTGCCTTATTTAATATTGGTACTACTTTCTCTTCATTCCTTCATGCTTTCCTAAAAGCTTTTCATATTTCCCCTTACCTTTTTAAAATAAATTAATTTGGCTTTTATGCTCTTCTATTTTTCTTTGCCAGTTTAAGCAACACTTAAGAGATTTTTATTGCAACTCAGTTGCCTTCCTTTTTTTTTTTTTTTTTGGAAAGCTATTTTTTTTCCTCAGCCTTACATCTTTAACAGTGTATCATGAAGGCACTTGGCTTTTTTCCTGTTTCCTTCATTCTGTTCACTTGGAGATGTGATCAGTCATGCCTTCACCAGTGTGCTTTTTAAGACTGCTCAAATGTGTTCCATTTTTGGCAGAATTTTCCTCTTTATGTTTCACTTTACTAACTAGATTTCTCAATACTTTTCAGATTTGCTTTCCATATTCTTAAATTCTTGTACTGCTACATGTTATTATAGATACTGATTCTAAGTTAGATGTAACAAGGTTGTAAATACACTATTAAGTGTCCTAATTTCACATGTAATTCTCATGAGAAACCAATGAAGAGTTCATTTTCTCTTCATTTTACATAATCTCTTTGCTAAAACTATTTTTATTTGTAATTCAGTACTCCTAGCAAGTTTAAATCCTGAAGAACATTGCATCTTAAAAAATACCATTTTGTTTTGTTTTGTTCTCTTTTTCCCCCATTTTATTAAGTTTTCGCAACAACAAAATTAAGGGGAAAAGATCTGAAATCACATTCAAGGTAATTTATTGTAGTCAGAATAAAACACACAAAAAGCATAATATGAACTAATAGTTCATGCAAAGACATTTTGAAAAAGTAACAAGCAAGCATGCAAAGGCACATAACTTTTTTATGTATATATATATATATGCATTCCTACTTCACAATATATTTTTTGCAGGATTGTTCTGTTTCTATTCAGATGGTTCCATTAATGTGCATGGCACTTTACAGATGTCTTTAAAAATGAGGTCACTGCCTTGAAGAGCTTATAATTAAAACCCCTGTGAATTATGTACTGAGTAAATGAGGATAGTACATCTGCCTATGAGCTGCACAGACAACATTATTCAGTGCTACATATTGCATATTTATATTTTGCATTTGAGTTTGTTATTTGACGTGAAAATAAAAAGGAATAAATCATGGAAGAGTTAAGAAATGATTTTAGCCAGGTTAATGTTTTCTCATTTGCTTTTCATAGATGTAAGCAAAATGAATGGGTTACCAAGACAACCGATTCTAAAAATCAGATTGTCAAAATGTGTTAAGAAACAAATACTCTATAAAATGAGCCTTTGGCTAAGAGAAGTCAGCTGATATAATGTAACTGTAAAATTACCCCAATTAAAACAACTTCAAATTACACCTATGCAGCCCAGAAACACTGACCACAAACATAATCCATGCTTGTCATTCTCCAAATTATCATGGCAGAAAATAAACAGTCCAAATTCTAGGGAGCTCATAAAATCAAAGCGCTTTCACTACTATTTTTCCATTTACAGTGTTCTTCAGTTCTCATTTTCAGTGCTAAAGAATACTATTGCAGAGCTAGCAGAAGAAAGGTTAAATTTTTCCCAGGCAAAGAGCTGAAGCGAAGAGATTGTTTAGTATTCATCATGTCACTTCTCCTTCCTCACCCAGTCTAGGCAACTCGGGAGCTAGATACTGTGTGCAGAAGTCAAAGAGAATAGTCTGAGGAGAATAGAGGATTTGCTGTTTGCATTTATTTTGTCATTCCATCTATGACTCTTTTTCAAATTCTCCACCTAAAATTGTAAGTTTTCATTTCCCAATAGAATGAGCTGGAATCAATAATGTTATCAATTAAATGGTGTGCTGAGAACACATCTCAGCTACATCTCCTAGGCTGTGTGTACCACTTAACAGTCCTGGTCACCAACCTCTTTACAGCTGAAAAGAGAGTTAGGTTACAGTTTTTATTTCTGTATGTTTGTACATATAGGACTTGGGTTTTGTATTTATATAAAACATTTTCTCTATATAAGTAGACACACATATTCATACACATGGAGCTTTAGTGAATGAAAATTTCGCTTCTTATTTCACCACACTGAAAGTAACTTTACTTTTTAGAATTATTTAAGTTTATCAATAGCACCTCCTAAACAGTCCTGAAATTTCATTTAGTAGAATTTCTGGAATCTCTGGAAAAGACTAAGAGCTCCAGATGGAATATTTTTTGAAAAGCTCTATTCAAAATACTTCTGAAATTTGGCAGATAAGTGCTGCATATGTTGTGTGGAGGTGATCTCCTGTGGGGAACAGGAAGATGATCTCTTAATGCACATTCACCAACTGTTGTAAGGCTGAAAGGAATATGAACGTACTGTACAAAGATACCTCAAAAATTTCAAAACTCTGTTTTTTTGGTGCAAAAGCTGAAAGAAACCTTAAAAGTAAACTGTCACGTTTTTAAGGGGATTAAACATGTTAAGTCTATGCATCATTGTAAAATCAATCAAAAAATCTAAAAAAAAAAAACTTCAAAAACAAATTTCTAATACTGTGTTTTCTGATTAAGAAAAAGAAAACCACTACTCCATGTACTCCAAAACTACTCCATGTATGTCCAGGATACTTCAGGGAGATCAATCATGGGCCATCATTCTTAATCAGGGAAAACAGGTTCCAAAGAATAAAGTTTGGGAAATACTCTCTAATGGCTACAATGCAGTGTGCTAATGTATAATAAGGAGCTGTGATTTAAAAAAAAAAAAAAAATCCTACAGATTTGAACATCCAAAACAAGATCTAAGTTTGGGACACTGCTTACACAAGAAGGTTGAAATAACCTGACATACATAACTTAACAAAATATCTCTTTCCACAGCCTCATTTCAATGCCTTCACATCAAAAGTATTTCAGCAAATAAAAATCAGACAAAACATATGTATGTAAAATTCAGATCATTTCACAGAGAGATAACAGACACTTTAATAAACTTACCAATATAGGTATATCAATCTTTTATCTACATGGATGACAAGACATACTTTTTACACAATAAATGCCATGATTATTTTTCAATGTAGTGCTTTTTGTCAAAACTGCTAATAAAATTCCATTACTATGCATTTCATTTTTAAAGCACTTCAGGGCTTCTCCACTGATTGTTCAGAAATATGAATTATATGGCAATTTAAAAATTATTTTAATATCACAAAAGTAGAAACAACAATAAATCCCTTCAAATAATAATAAATCACCTCAAAAAGGTGGCAGATCCTCCTTTCCTTTCCTTTTCCTCTCCTTTTCCTTTTCCTCTCCTTTTCCTCTCCTTTTCCTTTTCCTCTCTTTTTCCTTCCTTTTCCTTTTCCTTTTCCCTTCCCTTCCCTTCCCTTCCCTTCCCTTAAAATCTGGCTCATCTGCAGAAAAAAAATCAAAGCAAGAAAATTCTTATTAAATTATTTAAAACCATTTTTTGAGTGTCCTTGTATAATTCAGGACACACACATCATAGTACGGTCTTTAAAACTTAATATTGCACAACAAAATACACACTTGTCTTGAAAGCAAGATGAACTAACTCTCCCTACTATTGTATGTTTTATGTGAAGCAAATGAAAATCTCACTGGAACCTCACACCCTTTCTCTCCTCATTCCTCTCCCTCCACTCTCCTTCAAAACACTGCCAAACAATGTGAATTTGTAAAAACATTTTTGCAGAGTTTGTCCGTAATGAACTACAGAATGACTGAAGGATGAGCAGCTAGTTAATGGCAATCATACGAGAGCATTAGATCAATTTGATAGGATAATCCTGCTTATAAAACTTAGAATACTGTAAGATACAGGAGAAAAACGCAACAGTTTCTATAGCAACGAGACTACGGATGGAGCATATAGTGCAAATACCGTTGCTCTATTTACTGACAAAGCAGAGCAGTGTTGTGTGCTGAAGTACACAATCAGAAATGACAATTTCACCTATATAACAAATAAAATTTTAAAATCTTTTCAGCTGACAATTAACAAAAGGCACTATGTTTTTAAACCGTCAATATCTTCTAAGAAGTGCTTTTGAATTCTTACTTCATGAGCCATCAGTTAATTCTGACTGCAATTTACATCTATCACAATTAAAATTCAAGTACTTGAAAATTGGTGCTCCCTAGAATTGGCCATGTTTCAGCTTTGACCAAAAATATTGATCTTTCTTCTAAATAACAAATCGTGATCAACTTAATGGTTGAGAAAATTCTTTCTAATTCAAAATCCTAAGAAAGGCTATGATTTTGGGGATTCTAAGTTTAACAGTAGGGCCCTACTATTCATACTTCAAATAGCATCCGAAAAGGGGAAAAAAACATTGGATAGTGAAATATAAACAGTTGGGTGATAAGTCTTAATTGTCCTACAGTGCTTTGTTATCTGAGATCTATATTTTACCAGACAAGGATTTCTGATAGTGTATAGTTTTATTTCTATGGATTTTTTTTTTTAATCCAGAGCAAAGAGACTCTTTTAACAATGACTGACAAGCACCAAGCTTTAAGACATGTAACTATTGAATATGTATCTCCAGGATACTATATCCATATTTCTTACATGCAAACCTGAAAAGGCATTTTAAAAAATGTAACCTTAACTTGTATTCCAGCTGTGGTCATGAGATCACTGAGAGCGTGAACAGACAACATTTCAAGATGTCACTTGCCGCATTTTGTTGTGTTATGGCAGTATAAAATCTGCCTTAATTTCTTGGCAGCAAAATTTGTCTCCCTAAAACAATTAAATTTTTAAAATATGCCTACAGAAGATGTGAAAAATAAACTTTTTAATACTCTATATGTAGATTTTTCAAAATAACCAGATTTTTTTTTTTTAAATAAGCTCTATCTCTCTTGGCAATTCTGAATTAGCTTCACCTCAAATATTCCTTTTGCCATCAAAATCTCTTAAGGTCCTTGTCATGTCAATTCAGGAAAGGTCCTTGATGAGGGAGAATAAGCATTATCCAGGCAAGCGCAGATCTAGGCATAGAGTCCATTCTTTCTTCTTTTCCTCCTGAAAGCTCACCTAATAGGAATCATCCATTTTGAATAGACGCAGTTAGAAAAATCTAAGCACAAAATAAAAGCCTTCTCATTCATTTTTGGAAGAGTTTTTTTTCTTGTGATCTCGTTATGCAAGTCGGTAGAAATAAAAAAGTCTTATAGATTACAAATCTTAGAGAAAAAAAAAGACATTGTAGGAAAAAAGTGATGATTTTTCTGTATTTTAACACTTAACAAAGGGCATATATGCCATTGTTGAAATGACTGTGATTACAGGAGTGCTGTTTATCAAAAATACTTTTTAAGATCCTTAAGACTCAATTGCTTTAAAAAATGAGAAATCTTTCTGAAGGCTATATCCATTGTCCAATAATTACTTGTGGAAGGCAGGGGATATAAAAGCAAATACTCAATTTAAAAGAATCTACAGTAGATAAACTGAAAACAAAGATAATAAAATACAGTGGAGTAACTGTGAATGAAACAAAAAACATTTCTCAGAAATTATCACAGCTGTTTCAAAATTTGAATTAAAAATGAAGGTTCACGGACATATGATTATTTCTCCCTGACAAACCCGTTAACATACCTTCTCCATTACAGCCACAAGCTAGAGTGTAACATCTAACCAAAGGAAAACCAATTGTGGGTAGCACCATAACACATCCAAAATGGCAAGGTAAATAAATGAGGAAGCTCAACTAAACCAAAAATAAAATATGAACAAAGATGCACTAAAACATCGCAGAATCAGCCCTTAAGAAGTCAGTATCACTATATAAAAATAGCTTTTGTATATTTTGCAAACAATTCTAAAGCCCGCCTTAATTTCCAAGTTTGAAATTTTGAGCAGAATCTTGTATTTATGATGCTGAACTGGAGTTCATTGTACCACTATGCAGAAGCATACTGCATTCTGTCTTTGCATATGAATGCTTAGATACCCAAAGTTTGGATCTGTATGTCCAGGTTAATTAAACATTCAGGTGTAACTTCATCTGCTAGTAAATGCATTAAAATAAACAGAAACACTGACAGAAGAATTCATATGCTTTGTAGTCAAAAGATATTTTGACCTGTTGATATCACGATGCTTATTGTCTCTGGTCTTTGAAGATGTGCAAAATTTGACTCAGGAGGTAACTTGGCAATTTGTCCTCCCTAAGCAGAATCCAAAACCAAGCACAGATGATGTTGCTTTGTTGCTTTCTGGCATCCCAACAAACATAAAAATTCCATAGTGGCACTTATTAAGGAAGGTGTATTTTAGGAATGTGTAAACTGACACATTTAGAAGACATATAAGTGAACAGAGTTTCTTATTCAAAAAGAAGTATTTAAGGATCATTACAGCATTGAACAGGTTCCTTTGCAAAACTGAAAGTTATAATGATTTAAATGATTTTAAATCATCGTTTAATGATTTAAAACTAACCTTGAAAGCCATACAAACTGTATTTTAGTCTAAAAATGATTAAAAAGAAACACTAAATTTAAAATCTTCAAGCTTACATGTCCAGTTTGGAATAAAGGTACAAATATGAGTATGTGCATACATGGGTGAATTTTTTTTTAATAAAAAATATGAACATATTGCTTATATTCTGTAAATGCTCTTTATCTGGTATAGTCAAGTATTTAATTGTTTTAGTGAAAATATATACATATAAGGCAACAAAATTACTTTTTTTTTTTTTTTTTTTTTTTTTTTGCAATCAGCTATGGTACACTATATCAGCTAACATGTAAAAGAAGTGAAAAAATGTCACTTTTTTTTTTTGGAACTCATACAGGGTATTTATAACGCTACTTGGCATACAAACAGTGACTCAGCCAGTTATGAACAAAAGAGGTGAATCCAGAAGAGGCTCAAAAAAACTAGACAGCCTGATTTTCACTGAGTAATTTGTTCAGTGCAGAAGGATGTGCTGCCAAAAAAAAGACAGAGGTGAGAAATATTTGTGCGATGCCTTAATTTAGCTAGTGTGTAACTTATAAATTAGCCATTCTATTAGCCTGCAGCCAGACTTTCCTTCAAGAGTGAAGTATGAATAAATGACTATTCTTTCAATTGCTTTTCATCCTTTAAAACTTTGAAATGGGCAAGATTAGTGACACTATAAGAGTAGTACCACCATTCAGCTGTGATTGAAATTTTCACATTTTCTTCTCAGCCACTTTAAATAAGAGACATTTATGCCATAGCATCTAGAATGTTAATATGCTGTAGAAATAACAGCTGAGCTAATTACTGAAATGTACAGCTCTATCAGCTGGAAAGTGAAATACAGACTTTCTTTCTCCTCACAATGTATTTTGACCTACAATTGCCATAGTTTTTGTTTTTTTGTTTGTTTTTCCTTTGTTTGTTTGTTTAAAGAGACTTTACTGTTATGATTGTCATACCATCCAGTCAGGCTATAATTAAGATTTTATAATTATAAAATCTCAGAATATAAAAGGTGATGGCATCAAATAAACGCCACTGAATACTGACCAAAAAATAAGTTAAAATATACTTTTTTTTCCATTAGCATCTAAAAAAGCTAACTAAGCACGGAACAAACTTGAGTAATGAAGCCTAAGTAGCTTGGCACCAATGATAGCATTTACATAGGCAAGTAATCTTTCTGGGTCTCAGAGGTATCGGTATCAGGATTATTGACATAAACAGAACATGAAGAGGCTGTTCTTAAAGATTAAGCTATAAATGCAAATTAGTTTTGCCTTGAATGAGCTGCTTCCCATATGCAGCTGAAATCTATGGAAAATGGCAGTTTTACCATGTGCTAATGCATATAGAATACCAAACAGAGTAATGGAGGTAGAATACTAGATTGTATCACTTGATTTTACAGTTCAAATTGAATAGACGAGATTTAAATTGAGTATATCCCAAGTACCTTTTGCATACAGAATGGCATCAAAACAAATAATTTTTTCTTAGGAAACCAAGAAAAGCATGAAGCAACTTTCATGTAAAAACCACTCTGTTTTATCATCAAGTCCTGAAAAGTCAGCCTAGATAAACATATTCAATAATTTATCATGCCACACATTTCAAACATCAGCAGATTTAGAGTGCACATAACACAGCACCTCTGTATTACTTCTGAGGTTTATGATAACTGCAATGCTGCAAATCTATAAACTTCAATATGAATTTCGAAGAGATAATAAATCATGTCTTCTGTAAATTACTACCACATAGGTACTAAAACACAACTCTACCTCTGTGTCCAGCATATATACACTTTACCTTTATCACCAAACCATCTCCTTTATTTGCACGACAATCATTTATATTTTTTTTGATCTGAATGCATGATTACTCCTGCTGAGTGGTCCAGCTCTCTCAGGATACAGATGACGGCTGCACTCAGTAGAGCATGGTAGAGTCATGACTACAGTTTTCTTGCACGTAACTGCGTGTCTTGTGAGGCAGTTTGCTCTCACCTCAGGATTCAAAAAGAGTTATTTACTCACCCTCAGCCCATGAAAAGTGCTAAACAAAATGCTAACACTGAAAAATCTACAAAACCTATTATTTTAGACCAATTATTTTTGCATTCACATTTGAAACTGCGGCAGAATGCAACTGCATAAGTAGGAAGGACCTCGAGGATAGGAAGCATGGTACATGGGTCAGCTTGCACTCATTACTGGAGACTTCAGAGGTTTTCCTCAGTCACATAGTCTCATGCCTACTCCATGCCTTTATAGCAGGGACAAATCTCAAATACAGCTAGAGAAGCATTTTTTTTGATGTATCACTGATGTGTCGAAAAACAGTTTTGCCTCATTAAAAGTATCTGTGGATTGAAAGTGCAATCAAGAAATAACAATTGTAAAAAGAAAGATAAATCTCAAGTTTCAAAAAAGTGTATTTTATCATTTCAAAAATGAGTGTACCTAAGAAACATTTTCTTCTTGGCCAGTATGCAACAAGATGTGTTCAACATTCTCTGCTCCATAAACTATACCATGACTGGCTAAATTCTATGATTTTCTTACACTGTCTTAAGATCTCTAAAAGTATCCTAAAGAACTTACATACAGCAGATTTTTGATTATTTCAGTACCAAACTATCTCACATACAAACATTGACAAGATTAAAGTGAGACTGAGCCCTCCAAAAACACATCAGTTGTAAGTCTGAAAATGTACACCTAGCAGGACATGTCACCTGTGAGTTTAATTGATACAGATTTGGACTAGCATTATCTATTCCTTTTCAATGGCAAAAAAATTCAAAATTTTTTTATGCCTATTGTTTAAACTGCAAACTTAAACAAGAAACTCATAACAACAACAGAGATATGAGCTCTTACAATTTAAAGTGTCTACATCACTAAAAATACTACAACACTGATTCACTTAGAAGTTCTAAACTATAGTGGTTAATTAATACCAGCCTCATACTACAGAAAAAAAGGAATATGCAGCGGCTCAGAATGGACGTGGCTTGATGAACTCCAGTAGCATTTAACAAATATGTCTCTCCCTAATCAGATTTATACTGGAAATGAACTGATGACTAATCTCAAAAACCTGAAGCAGTTCTGAAGTTAGAAGGAATCATTGACAGTTAAATTGATTGTACAGGCATTATGCCAAGTATCGCAGAGAATACTTTTAATAGAGAAGACAAATCTCTAATGAAGAAAACTATATCAACAGAAAAAGCAACTTAAAGCATTGTATTTCATTCTTTTTTAATAAATACTAACCAGCAGTATCACCACCATATGGCATAAGTCCATATGACACCCTTCTCTCAATCGACATGTAACCAATGTCGATCTCGATGTCACAGTTCTTTAGCTGCGAGAACATTTACAGAAAATTTAATTGAATTAAATATATGGGTGAAAAGCACTGAACACCAATGAATACAAAAAATCAATATAGGAAAGAATAAATCTACGAGAAAGATCTCCACAGTTATTTCATAGACAGGAACAAATGGGAACAACAAGTATCTAGGTTTTTACAACATTCGTATAGCACAACTCTGAAAAAAAATACATAGCGTGAGTTCATTAAGCCACAGATTCTTTCCTGAACTCTTCAAACAAAACAGTTAGTAGCTTCAAAGTGATTTAACACTATGTCCTCAGCTCCATAATAAAGATTAAGGTTATTTGCCTGGTAATTTTCTCTAATTAGTAATGTAAGATTATTTTTCAGGGTCCCTCTTACAGTGGCATAGTAACAACAGTGGCATAGCTGTTACCAGACTAATAAACTGGGTTAAGGAGAAGACTTGAGGCTTCTTCAGTGTCCTGATGCATTTGAGATTAAATCAATTAAAAGAGTGCAAGGGTGCAGTACACGGCATGTGAAAAGCAATATGCTTTTTCTTCATTAGCTTCTCCTATCAGTTAACTCAAAGCAAGCACTCTGACTTGAGCAATGAAGTATTGCTACACTTTACTAGCTGAGGACAAGAAATTCAGAAATCAATTTTAAAAGAACCTGAAAAGCAGATACCATCGTAAGAGCTGTAGAATGTTGTTTCTGAGATGCTTATCTGTTTTTGCAGTCCAGTCCAATATCAAAGTATGAAAATTAGCAAAATACCACCTCAGAGTGGTGTGTGTGTGTATATATAGCGTCTCTATATATCTGTGCGTGTATATATATATTTACACACATACATACACACCCATACATATCACTTATTTTGGAAAAGGATATGAAGGTGATTTAAAGTCCTTAATGTGATCTTATATATTAAAGGAAACTCCATAATATGAATTTAATGATGCAAAACCAAAACAGCTTGCAAGTTTACAAGGAATACAAGATAAATAGCTACATTAACAAATAACAATGCATTTACAAATACATTTACAGAGGACATCTAGATTGTTCAGAGCCAAGCATTAATTTCCAAACCGTCAAAGACCACTGCAGCTGGCTGCTTCTTTCAGCACACTCAAAAAATTCAGATAATACTAGAACAAGAAGAGAGTCATAGACCAACAAAGAATCCCATAACACAAAGATCCAGTTACTGATAACAGAAATTAAATAAAAAATCTGTAAAAAATACAGGCCAAGCACAGGCCAAGATAGAACAATGAGCAAATTAAACTTCAAGAGCTCCTTTAACACATATCAGAGGAATATTCAAACCTCGCTCATGAATGCTGCATTTATAATGAGATCTAAATAAGACAACTTCAAACATGGAAGACAGAACAACACTGTCTCATTTGTTATGTTCCATTCATTATACAACCATTAGTTTTCCTTCAGCATTTATATCCTAAAATATCCCCTGTTAACTAATATGAAATACTCTTTTATTTCTCTTTCAAATATCTTAAACAAAAAATAATAAAATATTACAATGCTTAATTTTTTAAGGGGAAGGTGTCAAGCACATGTTTTATCTTCATCTTTCATATTTCATTTACAGAAGCAATTTAGATTTAAGCTCTTCAGGCAAGAGGCTGCATTTTAATACGTGTTTGCCCAGAACCTAATAGACTGTAAATGCTTTAATAATATATACAAAATGATCCCATTAAATCTCAAGTTCATCATCCCATGTATCTTAATATCTTAGAAAAGACTGAACCAAGAAGGCATGCTGAACTGAAACTCTCTTCAAAGCTTTTAAAGGAATAACAAATACACAAGCTCAACATCTGAGTATATCAGATTTTCTTTTTCTTTTAAAGTTCAGGCGTCTAGTGACACATACCAAGAGACAGGCCAAAAATAGACTAGGTACCTAAACTCTGTCAGAGAATCCAAAAATCCTTTGTCATGAGTGCAGATTCCCTCCCCAGGGCCAGGGCAACCAATCACATGCTTCAGAGGGGAGATTGTAGTTGTCCCGCACCGAGAGTCAGCTTGGAAATTTCTACTTCAATAATTAATTTAGTGATAGCTTATTTAAAATATGTATGTGATCACCAGGCTTCATTATGCTCTTTTTAAGGCTTCTCTTTTTTTTATCATTCCACTGAATCTTTAATTATTTCCAGTAAAATTCAACAGTTTCAGCAGAGATAGAAGGTACCCCATTCCAACATGACCTCCAGCAAGGTTGCTAGAACCACTCTGGAACCTGGGAGAGGAGGGTGAGAAGGAAATTGATCCTGAGCACATACTACAACCATTAACTTAGCACTCTCCTTCTCCAGGGCTTTTCCAGATCACATTTTGCAAGCTGAAACCTGTAAGAGAACACAGGCAAAGTAGCACTCTGCATGCAGGTGAAGTCCCAAATATAGGAAGCCCAGTGAGCCCTTAACTGGCAGTTCCACTTCCAACATACCTCTAATGCATTGGAAATGTTTTGATACATAAAGATTTTAGCATCCCCTAGGATTAAGCAAAATCTCATGAGGTTTAGTCAGGATCAGAATTACATGCATGGGTACCTAGATTCTGCCCAACTCTTTAGGGCCCCAATGGTTCAAGTCCAGATTTAAGCAAGTAAATCTGCGTAGCCTTAAGTATAGCTGTTGAAAATTGTTGCCTTTGCAACTTGATAAATGCAAGGTGTTACTGTAATCATGGGGATATCTGCACGCTGTGACTTTATGTTAGGTCATTGCTGACTTTTAAAAGGACAGCTGCAGGGATTTAGAGTAGGAGACTGAAAATACACCCGCTAGCACCTATAGTAACCAACAGAAAACTGCTACAGCCAGCTTGCAAACTCCAGCATCTTCTCCCCAGTTTGCATCCAAAGCTGATCTGAGGGAGAATGGCTGGGGGACAAGCAATTAGAAATCTTTTGGCACGGGGGGTGAAAATAAAAAAGCCTAAAAAGAAAGTTTTGACTATATTACTATATTTATTGGAATTAGACAGTCTGCATGCCCATATGTGTCTTTTGGAAAAAAAATATATATATATAGACATTTATTACAAAACTTGTATTTAACATTACCTCTTGAATTCTGCAGATTAAATACTTAATGCAAATCACTGAGAATGAAACCACTGTTAAGTATCTTGTGGCAGAAAGTACTCAAATTTACTTGGGGTTTAAGGCTGCATACATGTAAAAATGGAATAAATAAAATCATACTTTTTCTGCATGTGAGCTCTGGTGGATCTATCATCAGGTCCCAACCTCTCCACTCCAGAAAAATACTGGACAAACGTCACAGTAAAAACAACTGTTTTTACTCTCATTCCTTTCATATGCTTCAGCTTTTATTCTGTCCTGCTTCAGAACATAATGGAAAGTTTGGCTCTCTTAGTTTCCCAGGAAACTTTAAAGTAAAAGACAACTACGGGATGTGTTCCAGTAACATTGTATCTGCTATGCAAATAGGAAACGTGGGGAGAGATGCTTTAATAGTATTCCATTAACTTCAATAATATCTTAAAATAAAGGGAAAAAAAAAGGTAGTCCCTGCAGTGTTCAAATCCATTAAGGTAGAGAGGTATCCCCCCAAGAACGCAGGAGAAGTCTTATCATTTGGCACTTTCAAAACCACAAATCAAACTAAACAGATTTGGAAAATATTCTGCAAGGAGAAGTCCCACCATTCCAGACCTTGGAAAGGTCTTACCCAAATCTTGTCTTTAATGCTTTAAATATCCCTCCCTGTATGTTACCTTTCACTTCTGATGAGCTATTTGAAATATATGACACTGAGGTCAAGAAAAAAAGGCACAAAATTCATAACAACTTACAGGTAAATTTGAAAAAAAAATGATTTGGAAAATAAATAATATGTCATATAATTTTACTGTGCAGTAAACTGCTTTGTCAAATCAAATTCTTAGGATTTTTAGGCTTATTTGCTTTGGGGAGAGGAAGGATTTTTAGTGATGTAGAAAGTTGTTTTTCCTTAACCTCTGAAAAGATGTGCTTATTCTTACTACACCTTACTGACTGGGATTGGCCCCAGCTCTATGGATAACTGCTGTTGTCCATATGTCAAAGCAGAAATGAATATTAAATATACACCATACTGCAAATTCTAGTTATCTGTAAATAATGCTGTCTAAGGAGGGAATGAACAATCCCAGAAGTGTGCAAATCAACTTCCCAGGTCTTCCGACAAGTAGAAGAATTGCCATTTGTCTAGTGACAATTCTCTAATTTTCTTTTGGAAAACGTGTAACACATAAAAGTTGAAAGTTGCAATGATACAAAAAGGAAACAAAAATGTGAGAGGATGGAATGTTTTGGACTTTTCATATGTCCTCCACTGTCTTGGGCATCAAATTCCTTACTTAAGCACAACCTCTAAAAATCTGTGGCAGCCCTGAGGAGGACTATGGTTGTGGCAGATTTTATTTACAATCTCTAGCATTTTTGCAGTTCTGTCCCTCTTTCTCAATAATAATGTGTCCCAGTAAAGTATGATTCATTTCTGAATGGATCTGAAGAAATTTAAGCACAGCAGAGGAAGTTAACTAAGGTCTGACTATGCCGCCATGAATTCTGTGCAGTTTCAAAATTAATTTCAGTAAAATAGACACTGGGCTCTTAGCCACAAGGACAAATAAGTTAGAATCACAGGACTACATTGGTTAAATCAAACAGCATCCTGTCTAGCTATTTTGCTCAATAGAAAAAGAAATGTTGAGAACATACAAAAAAAGAAGTGAGTGTAGAACACCACCACTAAAGAAACTGAAGAGGATTTGAAAATTTCCTCATGGACAGGAAAAGGCAATCCCTTTACAAAAATAGCAGTGAACATCTGAAAAGTTTAAAGACAAGACCTGCTTCCATTTTCTCAAGCCATAGGTAACACTTTCAAAACCCATGGAGCTCTTCCAAAGTTACACCTCAAAGAAGTGAAAAGAAGAATTTCTAGTAACTAGATTCAAGTAAATGAACAAGCAGCCCTAGGAGAAGTGTAGCTAATGAAGCCTGTTTTCCTATAGATGTGAGACTTTCACTGATGCCTCAACTTGGCCAGGAAAAAGATTTCTATGTCTATTCCGTTATAAAATTCCTTATTTTGCCTTCACAGTTCTTTTGTGAAGAGTTTTCATGGTAGCATAGGAGCCTCTGCTTCAACTGTAGAAACTTATGAACATTGAAATCAATCTCTTCTGTTCCTGGACCACACTGATGAAACTAGTGAGAATTCAGATATTACTGATGTCCTTTTACCTTCTTTAAATTAGCCTATAGGAAAAAGTACTTGGGTTTCTAGCCAAAGTATTCAATTTACAGTAATACTATAAATGCTAATCACTATTATGCTCCAGCAAACAAACAGAGAATGCTAGCAGTTCACTTTTCTCTTGTGGAAATTTGGAAATATCTACCCCTTTGAAAAAACAGTTGTGCTAATTCCCATCTTCCTAACTTACAGCTTCCTAAATTACAGAGATCAGAATCTTTAGTAGGGAAACACTTCATAAGCATAACAGTGTGAAAACATTTCCCTTACATTTCTACAAGTTTAATTAAAAAAAGCATCAAGAAAGTCTGAAAATGATTAAGATATACCTGTGATTTTTTAAAATAGGAAAGGAGAAGCCTTTTCTGATTATATCTTTGAAGCCCCCAAATAATTTGGCATGACTTTCTTGCATCCTTCTATATATATTAATGAGACAAGGCGGAATTGTCTTTCTAAGAAGACATAAAGGCTTTTTTTCCCCTCTCCTTGTTTGAAATTTCTGTGTGGACACAATATTCCAATTTTATTTTATTAAGCAAATATCACACTTAGCTTCACTTACATCAAGTTTTGCTGTTGTTTAAACAGGCAGACAGGTAGAGTCGTTCTGTGAGGTCCTAAATAAAGCTGACTGTGGTCAGATGCTATTTATTTAATTGTAGTTTTAGCTTCTGTAATAAGAGCAAGAATGCCTGGCTGAGAACATTGAAGATAAGACTTTAATCTCTGCTGTATGACTCACTTCAGCTTTACTTTGAAATACCAGTTCCAACATCTGCATCATGCCTTTTTGAGCATATGGACAGGACAAACAATATTCTAACACATTCATTCACACTAAAAAAGTTTAAACTATCCAGACTATTTCAAGCTCAAGCACTTCTTTTCCCATCATTGGAGACTCTAAGCTTGCAAAAGATTATGAAGACACTGAGGCCATGATCTCTTATGAAAAAAGCTGCCCATTAAAATAAGATTTCTTTAAATGAAATGAAAGAATCAAGAAATTTGGTTACTGCAGAACAGGTGAATTACATAATGCCACAATTTACCTCAGATTATACAATAAACAAAGAATCTGGAGAATGTGTTTAGTTTTGAAAGAAAAGTACTTTTTGCTCATCAGGATCTGATATACCTCTAGGCAAAAACACCTACATATTGCTTGTTTTAAAGAACTAAGAGGTAGAAAAAAATTAAGAGAACACAATGGATACTGAAATTCACTATCTATAGATTTTAGCCCGTTATATCATTCAGCGGGGTCATTTCCCTCCTTCGGCTTCATGTAATATCAGGCTTCCAGAAAAATAGTCAGTGAAGACTATTACATGAACCCACACGGACACAGAAATTCACCCAAGCTGGAATTGGTTCTTTCCTTGTCTTAAGGGACATGTAGGGAGGAAGGGGGGGAAAATGACAAAGCAGAGCAAGCTTATTTATCTTTCTTCTGTTGTGCATTAAAACCACTGAATCCAGCTGATATATAATCTATTTCAAGACCCCTCAAAAATAAAGCAACATGCCATTTCCCTGGCCAAGAACAAAGCCACAGCACATCATCTCAATGGCTGTGCAGAGCCTCTTTCCGCTTGGAGAAGTGCACATCTCTCTCCCCTCCCTGCGTTGCTCCTACATCGCTGCAAGGCAACAGAGAAGAAGGCAGGGGAGCCTGGGAGGATGCACGGCATGTTCCAGCATCAGAGCAGGGAGTTTTTCCTGGGGTTTGGGAGCGGGCTCTGCGCATGCTCCATGGACCAGCGCAGTTGCCTTGCCAACCATGCGGCAGGATTCGGGGCTTACATCGGGCATTTCAATGCAGTGACCCAATTACTGTCTGTCAACAAATTCACCGGGACAATAGCGAGGGTAACACATTATGGAGATTAAATCCCAGGGACTGAGCTACAAAGATGTCTGGAGCAAAATCTTTGTCAGTTTGAAAGGCCAGAACACTATCAACAGTTAGCTGTAATGTCTTCTAATCCTCCAATGTTTTTGTGGCTTTTATCGAGAAATTTCTACCATAATCATTTGCATTCATTATTTGTGTATTTATTTTTTATCTGCATTCACAGGCCAGAGTCAATATTGCTATAATAGTAATGGGAATTAAACATCTCTTGCATATTGCATTCTTGGTTAGAATTGAAGAGAAATAAGGAAAATTAAAAGATAAATATTATTCCAAAATGTAAGAACACAGTGATTAATTTAGAATGCATTTGTACAGTTGGCTATTGTAGGCACAAATCATTAAACAACCTGTGATTTCTGCAAAGCGGTTATACTGTAGATTTGTATTTAAAAATTTACTTAATGCAGGTTAGTTATAGGGTTTTAATGCAGACATTCCCTTCCTTTATTTCCCAGTTTCTTTCTGTTCTTTGCATCCACTGCATAGATTATTCCAATTTAAATAATTCACTTGAAGACACTAGTAACTATCAAGAGAGCTAAATATTGCTCTCAGTATGCTAAGAATTGCATATTACCAGAGGCAGAAATATATAGTTAATATATATTTATCTACATACTTTGGTTTCCTAATGGTATTACACTGTCTCTTTAAATGAGTCAACTTTTTTTTGAAAGCATGTGTCACTGTCACTGGCTACCAAATAGAATTATCTAAGGAACCACGCAGAGAGCAAAAAATAGCTGCAGCCTGCTGCGGTATCTGTGCACCATGTGTTTTTTTAAAAAACCATTGAGTGTTTATCTGTTTATTCCCAATATTTTGCGCATATGTATTAGTTGTCTGACTATAACGGCTCATCCTGCAGCAATAGGATGCTATGAAAAGATGCGGCCTGTTTCTCTGTTACACTGCCTCACACAGCAGGATGTTGATTAACCTCTGAGAGTAGGCACATCTCTATATCTTGAAACTTGATGTTGCCCTCCTCCAGATTGACACTTATGGACTAGAAGCATTGTTCTTAAATTTCAGATTCACAAGAAGGCACCAGGCAGGCACCTAAAGCATCCACATAACACTTTCAAACTGGTGGGTAATTTTGGTTTATAATCTAGCATATATAGCACATTCTTTTCTATCTTCTGTTGATCAAAACAATCCGAAAATTATTAAAATACTTTATAAATCATATATATTGTTAATATCTTCCCACAATACATATTTCATCAAACCCACATTCTCTAGTTCTTTCACAGAGATCACACACCTGTAATGATGATAGCACACTTACCTCTTTGCTTTGCTTTTTCTACTCTTTTTCTTTCCCTCTTCCTTATATTCATCTTACTTCTGATTTAGGGACAGTGTGGCAATATTTTCCATAGTAAAATAGTGGTTTTGTTTACTAATTTTAGTAAATCAATTATTTAGGATGAAATTGTCCATGCAGGCTTTCCCTCTAGGCATGAGTCTTTAAAGTTTCAGCCAAAAACCTCCTACTATTCCAAAGAGTGAAGTTAAAGGAAAATATATTAATTTGGCCTCAGGGATCGGAAATGTAGCAAGCTTTTCTTTGAACAACTTTAGGATCTCACTTAGACTTTACAGGAAGGACTTGATATTGAAATAGGATGGACTTAGCGTAGGAGATGCACACTTTGAAGCATTCCCCAAAACCCCTTGGACTTGGTCCGTGGAATTTATGTCATATATGCATTCAACAGAGATTTGCTGTCTTGGCAACTGATGCTCTCAGCAGTCCAGTCCACGTGAACAGAACATGGCAGAACATGGCTTCTCCTGCACAGCTGCATCCTGGTAAAATACAACATTGGAAGGAATATCCTGACCTGACTGCACCTGACCATACCTGAGATGCAGTCTGAGAAAGCAGATCTACTAGTTTATGAAACGCTCACCCTGATTGGCAGTTCTTGTTAATTCTGTAAGAATTTGCACAGTCCACTCTGCTATCTGCTATCTGTAACTTCAATACATGTCAGACGCTTTCTTTCTTTTTTCTCTTTTTATTCCTCCCTCCAACATCACATGTTTTGCAACTACCAGTGACCAAGAGCAGGTGCCTAGGTTTGTCATCCATGCACTGCTAAATGAGAATTACTTTGAGAGAAGGAATGGCTATGGAAATCCAGATTCTACCGTCTGCTTTCATCTTTACATAGAGGAGCAAAAAAAATCCCAAAGTCTAGCCTCTCTTCCTAATTAACAGCTCTGGGAACACTCCCAGCAAGTTCCCAGCCCACTGCCTCCTAGCTCCATGAGAAACACTTTCAACAGTAACAAATGTTTCCTGACACTAGGCTACATATCCTAAAGCCAAAGGCTGAGGGTGGTAAAAATAAGATAATTCACTTTTTTATACTAGAGGAACATTTTATGATTGATTGCACATACCACACACAGCTTTTGCAATGCATAATATCACCAGAGAACAGCTTTATTGTTGAGCTATACTGAAAAGTTACTGCTCAAAGCAAAGAAATGTTTAAAAAAAAAAAAATGAAAGCACATCCTACACCACTGCAAGGTAACTAGTGATACAGGGCCAAGAGTTCATGGGAACTCTTCAGTTAAAAGCAGACATAGCATTTTCTGTCTCTCTTTCGTTGTTGCCTGGGGGAAATGCTAAACTTCTCAAGGCTTCCTCTTTGGCTAAAGTCTCAGTGCCAATGCCACCCCCACACAGCTTTGTACAGATTCAGCAGAGCTGCTACCAAAACACCTGCCAGCGCAAGAGCAATTCTGTTTTTCTTCTCTCAGTTTCTTGCTCCCATAGAAAACAGGGAAAGAAAAAATCATTTGGATATATGAAATTACATACAGTACATGCAGAATAAGAGATGAAGGCCCTCTCATCCTAAACATTTCTCTTGTAAACTAGACACTCCCAAATGATATAGTTATCATATTTGCTGCCAACTGGAAACTCCAGCAGCTGCCCACACCATCATTCATCCATTTAACATCATCTATTCCCACTAATGCCAAAGCCATCAGAGGTACTTCACTTTCCAGCTGCTGCAAGCACTGAAGGTCTTCATTCATCAGATACAATGTCATAATATAATACATTCAAGTCCTACTCATCCATTGCATTTTCTCCTGAACACAGAGCTTCTGACTATGTATTTGGAATAGCATCTGTTTCAGGAGACAGACAGTCCATGACTTGGTAAAAAGAAGAGCTCAAGGACTCGTCTGACCCAAACAGCAGGTACAATGGGTCACAAGGCTCATGTAACACAGCCTATGCTTTAATTATCACAAACCATAAATATTGGAAAATCATAGAATCATAGAATCATAGAACTGTTAAGGTTGGAAGGGACCTCTAGAGATCATCTAGTCCAATCCCCCTGCACACGCAGGGTCACCTAGAGCACGTGGCACAGGACTGCATGCAAGTGGGTTTTGAAGATCTCCAGAGAAGGAGATTGTACAACCCCTTTGGGCAGCCTGTTCCAGTGCTCTGTCACCCTCACTGTTAAGAAATTTTTCCTTAAATTCCTGTGGAACTTTTGGTGCTTCAGTTTGTGGCTATTACCTCTAGTTCTGTTGGTGGCCACCCCGGAAAAGAGGCCGGCCCCATCCTCCTCACTGCCTCCCTTGAGGTACTTCTAGACACTGCTCAGGTCCCCTCTCAGCCTTCTCTTCTCCAGCTGAACAGGCCCAGCTCCCTCAGCCTCTCCTCATAGGGCAGATGTTCCAGGCCCCTGATCATCCTTGTGGCCCTGCGCTGGACTCTCTCCAGCAGCTCCACATCCCTCTTGTACTGTGGAGCCCAGAACTGGACACAATACTCCAGATGTGGCCTCACCAGGGCTGAGTAGAGGGGCAGGATCACCTCCCTCGACCTGCTAGAGATGCTCTTCTTAATGCACCCCAGGATCCCATTGGCCTTCTTGGCCACGAGGGCACACTGCTGCCTCATGGTCAACTTGTTGTCCACCATGACACTCAGGTCCCTCTCTGCAGAGCTGCTCTCCAGAAGGTCGATCCCCAGCCTGTACTGGTGTCTGGGGTTATTCCTCCCCAGGTGCAGAACCTTGCACGTGGCCTTGTTGAATTTCATGAGGTTTCTCACCGCCCAGTTGTCCAGTCTGTCCAGGATCAAGTTACCACATATAGACCTCTACTTCCCTGCCTCAAATTGATGCTAAACACGTACAACAATAGTTCCCTTCTTCAATAAATAAAGAATTTTTTTTTTTTTAAAGGAGCTTTCATTCTGTGGTTTGTTTTTTGGTTCCTGTTCCTTTAGGATGCATCTTCACATTTCAAGCTCTCCTCTACAGCCATAAACATTTTCCTCTAAATAATAAAAGCAGATACTTGCATGTAATTTTATATAAAATAATCTGTCACTAGTCCTTTCAAAACTGTAAAGAGACATGGCATACAACTCCAGGCAGCAGCCACCTTAGGTACCACATCTCTGCTTAAAAGTCCTTCTTGAGGAAAGTCCCATTCTCTCCTTTGCCCCTGTTCTGCTTTCAAGAGGCAGTGAATAACGACAACGGTTATTTTCTCAAGACCAGTTCAGCCTGAGATTTATTTGGCTCTGAAGAACAGTGCAGCATGAGAAAGCTGCAATCATTTTCTATTTTCTTCTTTCTAATTTTACCTGATGAGAAATATTAGCATTCAGCTCTGCTTTACCCATGCTGCTAGAAAGCATATGCCCTGCTTGATGTCATGACTCTGAAACCCAACGGTCTAATCCTTGCTTCACAACAAAAGCAAATATTCTACAAAATGCATTTTCTTCCAGAATAAGCTCTTGTAGCTCTGTTTATGATCATTTTAAGGACCTAGTTTGTCCCTCCAAAATGAGGAAACCAGTCTGTTCTGCAAACTTTTCTGGGTTGTCTGGCAAATCTATAGCACACTTTTTTTTTTCTGAAAATGAAGTACAGCAGTCACTGCACAGTGTGTACAAGACAATATGTATTGCAGCCCTGAACTCAAGAAATACTTCACCAAGGAGTCATCATCACCAATGTAATACAGAATAGTATTTCATTTAAAACTGCTGAATAAACATAGAAATCCAGGCCATACCGCATAGTAAATGTATCACTTAAAATTATTCAGAAATGACAGTAAGTTTAGTGTTAAATAAGCCACACCACTCAATGTGGTTCCTGCTAAAGAGGAAAAGGAGGAGGTGATCTCAGTGAATGGGAAACCCAAAGTAGAGTACAACTTTCTGCCTAGGCTCATAGCTGAAAGTTGCACAGCCTCCACAAAGGGAAAAAAAAAAAAAAGATATCTGTTTCACTTCCTCCTAGTCTTTCCCTTTTGGTCCATAAAACCACAGTTCCTCCTTGTTGACAGAGACAAGCAAGGTCTGATCAAATGGTGAAATCCCAAGCTCCCCAGTACAGTGAGACATTAAGAAAAAAAAAAAAAAGTTTTGTTGTTTCTTTCCGAGCAGACAAGAAAACCTTCCAGAATTGTTATTAGCTGTGACTCTTTCTGTCCTTCTTTAACAAAAGCTTCCTCTTGTCTCCAAGTTAACCTCTTGCCTCCCACCACATGCAGCCTTTCTCCATCTCCATTTTCTATCCTTCCCCCTGTATCTCTGATCCCCAGATTATTCATTAGGAGCTTCAGCTAGCCCTCTCCTAGGCTGTCCTGAACAGTCTGTCTTCAGATGTGGTACCTAGCAAGCAGGCAAAGTTGTGACTCTAAATCTGCCTCCAGCCTACCAGAATAGGTAGGTTAAAACACAGTTGCATTGCACCTGAGCTACAGTTGTATTAAATAAGGTGACTTTTACCAGTGGGGACCCTAGTATCTTCTAACCCAAGGAAGGAAATTAAGGAGTGCTATGGGGAGGAGGGAAAAAATAAATAAATAAAAGAAAAAATAAAAAAGGTATTTACCCTTTCCTTCTCCCTTCTCTGCCCTCATCATTCCCCAGCAGTTGAACAATATTTCAGAATACTGATCTTTGAAAGATATTATAATTTCTGTATAAAAAAGCTATTTTGTTAATTGCTTATATTATATCCTAATTCATTTATATTACTCTAAGACGCAGAACATATCACCAAAAAAAAAAAAAGTATTGCATAAAAAGCTGGCTTTGCAGAGCTAAAACTTGCTTTGTGAGAAAACAGTGCCAATAAAGAAAAAATTTACCCAAAATGTCAGTACTTCTGTTTGTATAGTATATGTGGCATATATGACATAACTCATTGATTAATATCACTTCATTACTGAAATTAATTCAGCGTGTATATAGGAGAGTTTACTTCTGAGAAATGATCCATTCCAATAAAAAAGTAATTGGTAATCTACTTTGAGTCACAACTTCTTAGTATTTTCTGGTCATGTACCAAATTTAAACAGACCTGACTCTTGTACATTCACCAGGGTACAAACTCAAACAGTCCATTCTGAAAGTGCCTGGATCAGCATATAGATCATCACTACTAGCAGTGCCGCATATTCTGGTATATTATGACTAGTGTACATACATATGTCATGTACATGCACCAGTGTATTAAGGAACTAACTTCTTAGCACTGTCATTAATAATTGCTGAATTTGCCTTTCCCTTACAAAACTTGGCTGTTGGATATTGAAGATAAAATTTCATCCTCTTTCCCTCAAAAAAACCATAGAAATTCTAAATTCAGAGACTTTTACATGTTGTGCTTCATCTATTTTATTTGTAATCACAAAATTTTCTTCTAATTCCATGGGCAGAAAAGCTGATAAATTGGGTATTGTGTCAGCCATCCTAATCCTGACATTTGTTGTATGCAGTCAGATGCCGAGGAGAGCAAAATTACTCTTGGTTGCTATTTAGCAGGCAGCTGCAAAGACTACATCCATCACATGCTTTGATCCTAAAACTAAAACACCAAGCCTGAGGGCTCTGCTTATTTGCCATATAAAAGAAACAATATTGCAAGTTATTTGGAAATGCCTGAGTGAAAATGGGGATAGGTATATGCATACTCAGTGTCACCAGCACATTTGAAACTTTTATGCAACATTTATCCTATTTACAGAATATGTATCAAATAGGTAACTTGAAAAATAACATTTTCTCTAAAGTCCTGAAGGCCACAGACTCGCTTTTAAAACACAGTTTCTGAGATTCAGTGCCTATCTCAGGACCTCTTGGAGCTGCTACTTAAGAGGACTTCAGACTTCAAAGTGGCAGTCATCACTTGCAGAAGTCTTCCTAGTCCAACAGTTAATCTAAGCATACACTTTGTCAGCAGACAGCAGTGTTAGAAAGACCTGTAAATTATCTTCAAATGAGATAGCTTAAGTAGTAGAAATAAATCCTGCTACAGCTGTGCACAGCTAACCTCAGTGTACTTTTTCCATTAAGATAAATTAGATGTTGTGCTCAGAGTTCTGTGTAGACTGCAACACTGTGACATGAAGGGACACTCATCCCACGTATCATTGGGGAAGATACCAGCGCCTTTCCTTGTGTAGCTAGTATACCAATTGATTTCAAAGAGAGTATATACCTCTATGAAAACATCTTTTAAGGATATTTATGTTCATCATACATTGTTATATGTTAATACAAAGTTGTAAATACAATGTCCATGTTTTCAGCTGCCAAAGATCTAACTATCTTTTTCACCAGTTTAGCAGATGAAAAGGTTGTGAATAGCTTTCTACAGTAAAATCATCATTTATCTGAAGAAGATAGTTTTAAACAAGCAAGCAAGTAAGCACAAGTCAACCTGGAAAGTCATTCACCCCATCTGTGTGTCACTTTCTAAAAATGAATTTAAAAAAAAAATCTTACCAGAATAACCATCCTGGACTATTTATATAACATGCCTATAACTGCTAAGAAATCCACTCCTACTGGAAGGTGCTGAAGTTACAACTTTCCAAAGTGTTCTTTCCTTTTATATACTGAACAGATATCTACCATATGTATACCACAACACTGTCTTAGATTATGTCAGTGCTAAAAATCAAAGGTCTGTCACTTTTCATTTTAACAACATAGATGCCATATGCATTATGATCACAACTCCCTTAGCTTTGTTCACTTAAATAAACGATTTGGTTAGAAATTCTAAAGTTGGACAGTCCAGACAAGATACTTCAGGAAGCCTTTATTGCACCATTTGAGAACGTTAGAACTTTTAATTAAAACCGGTGCAATTTTTACAAATCACTAAATAATCAGCTTCCATACTTCATTTTCTTGAATCACAGTAAAATCTAGAGGCCTCAGTTGAGTCCTATTGTCTAGATATAAAGACTCTGACCCACTAAAGCAATAAACAAGTCATAGAATGAATGAGAGAAATAAGAAGCAATCTCTTTTATGATTTTTACAGATAAGAAATAAAGGCACAGTGAAACAAAATAAGACTTTCAGAGGCACAAAGAATTTCTGTAGGTCAAATTGAAACATAAAAGATAGCAATAATCAATTTCATATCTTTCATACCTCAAACTAGTATTTTAAATTATGCTCTATTAATTTTAATAAAGCAGCATTTTAAAAACAGTAACTGATTAATTACTGGGAAGAATATACTTTTGAAAGCCAAGAATATGACTCTTCAAACATTCACTATATCATAACAGGATCATTCATCAGTTGATTAAACATGACAGAAATCACTGATGTAATCCTTTGGCTCTTTTTAATCTTTTTTAACTGAAAGTGACAACCACAAGGGCATAGAAAGGATAACGTTTGTACCTACGACCAGGGGACAACTGGAATAACCTACAGAAGGTCTTTGATGGTGTTTTTGATTTTTCTTGTTTTTGTTGTTTGTATTTTGTTAAATATCCCAATAAAACAGCTGTTTTTTTAGAACCAGCTTGTCAAGTAAGTGTTCTGTGCCTCACAGATGCAGAACACAGCCTATGTTCATTAACCAGTTTGTCTCATCTGCCCTACAAGTTTTTTTGCCTTCACATTACTAACATTTTACACTTCTGTTGTATGACATTCATAAGCCAATTTCACAAACAAGAAACTGCCATCTCGGTACCATAAGTGGCAAAACAGAGGAAGATGAGCTGGAAAAAATCATTAACATCAATATAATCTGATGAATCTTGGCTGTGTATGCCACATTTCATCTACAAAAAGAAGGGCTCCCAAATATGTAATACATATCTAATCTAATTTTTAAAAAGTCACTGTATACAATCATTTCAATTGCAAACATTCTGGTTATCTAGCCACCTTATTAGCTCATATATAATGACCTCTCACATTACAAATAACGCGGTTAAATGATCTATCATTTCTTTGACAGTATCCTTTTGAAAGGTCTTGATAATCCTTATCACTGTGTGACTTTTTAAGTTAATTTTCTTTCACATACCATTGGGAAGTTCTAAAACTGAATTCTGTTGTTGCCTAATTAACATCAATTACATCTCAAATAAAAGTTTATAGCATTCACAGTTTTTTCCCTCAGCACTACACAACATCTTTGTGAACTGAACAAAATAGATTCAAATCATTTAGCTTTCAGCAAAATAACTCAATCTGATAAATCTAATCACCTGTGATCCTCAGTACATCCAGAAGATAGAATGACTGTAAACTATGGAGAAAGAAAACGAACACATAAGCATCCAGAACAAAGCCATGAGCTAAGGAAACAGAGTTGGTAAACCATGAACCCCAGTGAAAAGCACAGAGCCTAACAGAAGACATTGTTAGCATTTTCTCCTCCTATATGTAAGTAGGACAGGTTTCAATCATTTCCAAACTGTTCAGTTTACCAGCAAAGAAAGAATGTCAGTAAAAGAAAATATTTCATAAGCTGATAGATCAGAAGAAATGAATGTATACCTGACAGTAACAAAATAAACAAGGCCCGTGTTCCTTGTTCTGCACATCTTGATACTGAGATACTGAGGAAGCCACAACTTTCTTTTTTTCTTTTTCTTTTTCCTTTTTTTTTTTTTTTTTTTTTAGTTACTGTTCCTTTAGTTTTGTCCTTCAGTGAGGATTAAAATAGCAGAAAATATTTTAAAAATTAAAGAGACCACCACAAAGCATCTTACTTTCTGTTATGAAAAACAGCTGTGGAACTGCAGAATGTTTTCATAAATGATATGGGTATAATATGACCAGCTCAGAACAAATAGTATGCAACCACCTCCACAAGCTGCCCTTGGAAATTTCCAAAATGTCACACATGAGGGCAGATATTTATTCACTCCACCTATATAAAATGTAATTGTCTTTCCTAAATACCTTCTACACTCTAAAAATTCAATGTAAGTATAAGAAATATAGGAGTGGGAACAGGAATTTTGGTCAATTAGTTAGCTTTACTCATAGATTGAAAACTGACAGCAGTATTTATCTAGCATTTTACTTACTTCTAAACATATCGGTTTTGAAGCAAACGACTGCATATTCTGAAATAAGTGCATGCTGAATTAGTCATTTTCCATTAAAACTATGAAGTAAAGTTGCCTAGCAACCCAAGAAAATTAATTCAGAGATTAAAATAAACACTGTGACACTGACAGAGCAACTGCTGCTCTAGCCCAACAACCATAGAAACACTTCAAAAAGACGCTAGTGTTTCCTCAGCTTTTCTTAACAAAAGAAAATATCAAATTATTTCAGAAAGTGACTCAAAGGACAAAAAATAAATAAGAAACAAAAACACAGTCAAAGCAGTTACATAAGGCAAATGCAACTGCAAAAATAATTGCCATTTTTCTAAATAATGTCATTAAAATGCAAAAATAAAGTTTATTAATATTCTGACCCTATTAAACTTATTGAGATATGAAGCCTTCTGAGATACTTTCCCACTTAAAAAGGGCAAGTTTGTTTCATTACATTCATTCTATGCAAGCATTAGACATTTTTTGCTTATCAGCTTAATTTACTACAGAAATCATTAATGTCCCTAACTGAAAAATCTCTGTAACATTATTTCCATTACTATCAATAGCCAAATTATTGCTCATTGCATTTCTATAGGGAAGACTTTAAATTATACGGTTTATCACACCGGGGTTATTATGAAATAACACATGATAAAACACAAAAGTGTTTTAACACAACAGATTTTCAGGACAGTAAGGATGACTGCAATAATTTAGTTTTATGATTGCTATTCTTACATTGCATGCTACATCTGGGCCATTGTGTAATTCCTTGTCCCTAAAGGACTACAAAGAGCCTAGTAAAATTATCCCTGTAGAAATATAATCACTACATTCTGCAGCAACACTGAAGTCTATCACCTTGGCAGGATATTAGAATAGAGGAATGATTGTGGATCAGTGACTCTCAAGTGGCAGGACTCAGGCTCTACCAGTAGATATGCCGTCGTTCCAGCTTGAGGTAAAGAGTTTGTATGCGCTCAAAAAAAGATCAGGAATTATGACAAGGTCAACCAAAAGAGAAAAATGACATCCCAGAGAATATCACAAGATTTAGCAACTAGAGTAGCTACATCAAATTTAGTTGAGTTTACACTAAAAGATAATAATAAAAATAAGTCCCGTATGAGAAATATATCAAGACAGACAACTAGTAAAAAGGATATGTTGGAAGATAACTCCCTAGATGGGGACATATAACTGCACTCTCAGAAGAGAGGGATACATTTAAGCTCTATATGTAAAAGTCACGAAATACAAACACACATAGCTACAGACTCTTTAAACTCTTAATTGCATATCTGCATATTTCAATCACAGTCAAAACAGTTATAGCTACTTGAGCTGACCCTAAAATAAAAAGGATGTCACTAAATATACATTAAAATATGTGTTTTCATCTTCTAGAAAGGAATAATGACAGAAAGTAATGGAAGGATACCTTCTGGAAGCATAGGCAATATAGATGGGATAGACCATGCCTAGTATTTAGAGAAAAAAGAAGTCAGCAAAACACCCTTTTTCCAAACACCTCCATAAAGTCTAAAGAAGACCCCAATTGTCAACAATAGTTTCTTCTGCATCTTAAATATTTAATGACTGTGCCAGATGGGGAGGGGAAAAACAATATCTAGCATGAACTGTTAGTATAAACACAAGCTGACCCAAAAGGCCTACTTAGTGCTAGGCTGTAATTATTCCAGGGTTTCACTAGTGAATAAACCTAGAATAATTCTGAATGATAAAATCTTTGAGGAACGGTAACCTTCATATGCTGATGAACAGTTGAAATAAATTTATTTACCTTTTAAATTTTGGCCTTTGCCTCACATGCAAAGGGTATGATTCTACAAACAACATGCTTGCTAAATCTTTTGGTTAGCCACAGTAATAAGCATCCTTTTTGATTAATTTCATCTGTTGGATAACAGATCTGTTATAAAATCAGAAGTTGTTCCTGCCAACCCTACACCTAACTAAAAATGCATTTTTTCCCATTAAGATTTTAGAAGTACAGTTAATATGGCAAATATCTCAGAACTAAATGCTTATTTTCTGTTCATTTTAGTTCATTTTAGACACAGGATTGGACAGGTTCATTCTTTTCAGAGCCTAGTGCTTTGCAATCACAGAAAAACAGTTAGAAGTTACTCAGTTCAAAAGCATTCAAAGATCTATACCAGTCTTTCTCACCAAGCGCAGGCTGGTGCAATTGCATCAGACTCATGATAAAAGATTAAAAATCTCAGCCATGATACATCATGTAAGGAGAGCACATAGGATAATCTCAGTGTTGTAGGTCCTTATGCTAGCAGGGACTTTATGAAATTAAACTCTCAGATATTTTCTTGGAAAGCAGTCCATGCCTTGGGGAAAACTCCATCTGCATAACAGATTTGACGCTCTGCTTGGCCCAAGCATGTGAACCAGACACACCAGCAAAATATTTCTTTACTACTAAGACACCAGTTTACCCTGTTTCCAAATCAGTCTGTTATGAAAAAAAAGCCATCTTCAATGAAAAGAGAGGTGAGAGAAAAAGAAAAGCAATTTCCTGAAATCTGCAGACAAGGGAGGCTTCAAAGCATGATATAATGTACTGCAATATCATGCAAACAAAATGAACAAAAACCCCCCTGATAAAAAACTTCATTCGAGTTTCATTCCAATCTCCTCTCAGATTCTATTTGATTGGTAGCTATAACATCATCATGTCCAGTTACAGATTTTCTGCTCAAAACCTGACAGCTATATGTAAATTACTTTGCACCAATGTTATGCCCTAAACTTACAAAGACTATATGTTTCATTTTTGCGTATGTGACATCCATATAAAACCAATGGGACATGCTTGACATCAAACATGTATTAATAAACTGTTGCAGGATCAGGGTGCCTTGGTCACTGGTTTTCAAAATGTTGAAGTTATGCAGGTCTATAATTTCAGATGCTAATATTAAACTACACTAAATTGAGATTTATATGAATTTACACACAAAATCTAGTCCAGAGTACAATATTATGAATAAATGTGGACCATAATACTTATTAGGATGATGAATTTTCAAACAAAGGGGAAGTGTTACACAGCCAATAAAGCCAAGAATAAAGGAATATATATGAATGTCTATCAATTTTTATCTCAATCTAATGATAAAGGAACACTTGGAAGAAAAAGGAATGCTGTCTATTTCAGCAATATAATTCAGCAATATCCTAATAAAATGCCTTTAGATACCACGAGGATCTCAAAAGGTTTGTCTATTGTTTTTTAGGATGTCTACTTTCATCAAAGTCATGAAAGTCATTCAAATGATGAAAACAGTTCTTCTGAGAACTGTAAAATGTGTTCAATGAACATATTTAACCAGTTTTTTAACAGATTCCAATGGAATTAAAATCATAGTACAAACGTGCTGCAAAGACCTTTTATAAATACATGAATTTCTACCTAGCATCTTGGATGTGTATTATTCCAGATGTATTACACAGTATCTCCAAATAAAATGTGCATTCAGGTGAAAAATAATAAAAAAAAGGCCTCTCAAAGTGTTTGTTGATTATTACTTCTGATGCAATATCTTGTAACACTATTAATGGGTTGTGATCCAGTCACATCAAATCCACAGACAAAAGAGATGGGAACATACAGACATTAAAAACTGGATAAACCTGGAGTACAGCATAAAAATGAGATTTTTTTGTGTGATCAAATGCAGTGGAACCATAATGTAGCTATCAGATTTTTCTCTATTACATTTAAAGGAAATATTTGAAAGAAGATACCATAAATGGCATTTGTACATGTGTATAAGGAACTGCAACCTACTGAGAGGAAGAGTCAGGTGAAAAGCATGGATATGCTTATATATTAAAAAGCTTAAATTACTAGCTGAGCAGAGCAGTCAACCCCTCAAGAAGAAATCAGAAGGCTGTGAAAATCCCTGAAAATCAATTGTACTTCTATATTGAAGCACCACCAGCAAATAGGAAACGCATGTTATAAATCTAAACAACATGCTCTATTCCACAAGAAAATAAATCATTGTATTTGTGCAGCTTAGCCTAGGATCTTTTTCTGTACAGTAGTGATTTATCAACAAGTCATGAAGAAAGGAAAAACCATGCATCAGGATACATTTCATGTTAAAAGTAATCAGTTTAAAAATCAATAATATTTTGATTTTATATTAAATTATAACAATAATTTAATTGAACACTTTTAGGTACACACAGGCCTATAGTCAATGTTTCCCTTTTTAAGACAAATTCAAACATTTCCTTTCATCCTAACTTATGTCTACTGAGTCATTACTTACAAAAGCTTAGAAACCCACTACCTCCATAAATTAAACTGCATGATTTTTATTAGTATACAACCTTTCTTAAAAGCATCATCCTTTAAAAGTTGTGTGGTTATTTTCTGACACATGAAGAATTCCCGAATTCAAAATGTTATTGATTTGCTGTCATCACTATCAGCTACACATACACACAACACGCAATGTGTTCAGGTACAGTTACTTCATTAAGTTTTTTCACAACAAAGCAGTCCAACAGCCGGAGAGCCCACATTTGGTCTCACGTAAAACAACATGCCCATTATCACTTAACATGGAATGTGATCTTCAAACCAATGATTTTACAGTCAGTTAGGTGACCCTTGCACATTCTCTCCAGTAAGATGAAGACCATGCCTGCCTCTGCCTCCACATGGCTCTCTAGTGACTAAGTTAGAATTCTCCTGTATTTTGTAGTGGAGATGCTATGTTTTATTTTGCTTGAACTGTGTGTCTAATTCTGCCTACATAATAACAGCTCACAATTTGCAGCCCCAGGGAGTACAACCAAAGCGTAATTATAAACCACAACAGCATGTAAAAGTTACTCAGATAGGGCTCTACCAGTAGGCTATATACAGATGCCTTTAGCAGCATGCCTAGAATGCCATAAAAGTCAAAGTGTTCCACAAATTCTCACATCATCTCAGGCCATTTGAGCTTTATAGGTAAAAACTTACGACTCAAATTCCACCAAAAGACTGAGAGACAGCCAGGTAAGGTCTGAAATACTGACATCTTACCAGTCTTTGTAGTATCATTTTTACCTTTTCATCATTTTATTTTCAGTACAATTTCATCAAAATAGAACTGTATCTTAGACATAGTGAGTAGTTTTTCAGCCTGCAGGTAAAAACATTGAGAATTTGATTCCTAATAAGTGACACAACACTCAAGGCTCAGTATTCAAAAAAACTTCGAAATACTAACCTTTTTTTGCTTCAGAGTAAAACCTGGTGCCTGCTTTCTACTTCACTATGTAAATATGTTCCCTGATATCAAAAATATACTTCATCAAAAACATGTCTTTATTTTCCACTTCATTCTAACATGGAGTTAGTATAAGTACTACATAAATTATTTAAGTAACTATATATAAACTTAGCAGCTGCCTACTCATCTGTTCAGAGATTATTTGCAACCTTTTCAGAAGCAATTTAATAGCTGATGTCCTGCCGTCCTTCAGGAGAAAGTAGGTTCCTAACACACAAAGTAGCCCCCCCTCACTTGAGACTCATTGCTGTTTATATTTTCCTGTAAACTTCTGAATTGTTTAGGTGTAAAACTATACTTTGGCTATAATTTCTGTCAAATATTGAAGATAAATTTGTGCCCTCCCCATCATCCCATCATCTAAATATGCACTGTATGGATGTTAAACAAATGCTTACAATGCTCAAATTAAGCAAAGCTACCAAGCTAACATCTTTACAAACCATACTGCAATTTTGTCAATATATTCTCTTAGACAATGTGCACTGGACAAACAGTGGGCAATAAGATTAGTGACTATAGCTACCAGATTATAATACCTAGCTCCCTTCCCCACATACATCTTTTGTAAATACCAGCCATACACATATACCTCTTAAACAAACAGCAGGGCAGCTGTACGCTGCAGTGATGTCTAGAAAAATATAAATGCAGACTAGCATCTCACTCCTATATGAAAATTGCATTCCTGATGTCCTTTTAACTCCACCAGGACTTAAATCCAGAATAATGTCACTAAGGTCAATGTTTCTGTTTATTAACCAGAATGGATCACGACAATACAAGGTATAAACATAAACAGGTATCAAATTTTTACTACTGCATTGGTCTTGGGAATAGAGACGATGCCAAAGAATAATGAAATTCTGTCTGTCTACATAAGGAAAAAAAGTTATTTCTCTTTGACAATTCTAGTATGTACTACATGAAAATCATCTAGTCAGAAACATTATGTAGATATGTAGTATATAGTCTTCTGTCACTTTATGACAAAAAAGTATGAATTTAAATAAAACATCCTTTTTTTTCATATCTAAATACACTGTGACGTGGCCACTGGATGAGAGTCAACAACTACACCTGTATGTGAATCCACCTCATATGACTGAATGTTTCCCATTTATAGCATATTTTGCTTGTTTAGCATGTTTTTGCAAGTTGTATAGTATTTTAAAAGAACTTAGAAAAAATATCACAGCATTTTCTTATTATATTTTAGATTAGACAAGTATACCTTCTAAAACCTAATATGGAGGAGCAATTTCTCCTTTTAGGCTTTAGGCGCCACCAGGTGCAGAGTTTGCCCCCCGCTTTTTTGTTTCTGCTTCCCAAAAGACATTGGAAATAAAATGACCCATAGCTGTAAATATTTATTAATGTGAAATGTCAAAAAAATCTTGAAGACTTAGGACTTTACTTTCTCATAAAACAGGAATAACAGAAGCAGCGACAATGCAAACTTTTCACAGTCTTCAGTCAGTTTAGACTTGGGAGGGTTCACCTTTAACAGTTCATAAAATGTATTCCCAACCACACAGCACAGATTGTAACCACAACACTAACTTCTGCACACTGTTTCTAACCTGCAAAGATTCAGAAATCCCAAAACACTCATGGTGCTGTTCACAACTCATTGTTTTTTGGAGCAGAAGCCTGAAGGTAGACAATTGTTAAGGTGAGGTTTGAAGAAGAGATTGAGAGCAAATGGTTTGGGTGGGTGGAGGTAAATGATGGTAGGAGATATGCATTGGCTTTCACGGTGGATCAGAGCCCTGTGCCAACTGAACATAGGCCTGAGATCCCAGTCTGGAAAGGGTTCTTCATTTATGTCCTGTGATACCAATCATCATACAACCCCAAAAGCTCAAGAGCTACTGCTCTCAATCCTAGACAAAAATATGTGGTCCTAAATTCTTAGCTACAGCCAAACTTGCCACAACATGTCTCACTTGAGAGCTGCAATAAAATACCACAGGCTCTTCCCATTGTATTTCTCTAAAGACTTTTGAATTAATCCAAAATGATGCCAGATACTTATTATTGCATGCAGCCTAATACAGTCAGAGAAGATCCAGTGGGAAACCGGGGGTGGCAGCCTCTAATGAATCACATCAAAAAAGCCAGACTGATTCACCAGTAGTGGAACCACCCACACTGGCTACATCACCTTTCTAGGCAGTGTACACAGTATCAGCTTTCTTCACCTGAGAAACTAGGCCAAGAGACCAAGTGCAATAGTAGTTCTTCATGAATAAAAAGTGATATACTTTTCTTTGCCAAGTAAGAGAAACTTTCCTCTCTCTCATCACTTTAAGTTAACATAAAACCAAATTTTCTCAGCCTCTTTTTCACTATGCTTATTATGCATAGCTTCTTTATAGTTAGACACCAATTACAGCTACACTATTACCAGGTGTGCAGCTTCTCATGAGCTTTTACTTTCATAAACTGTGGAAAGAGTTTTGTGCACTTACACATTGCTATTTCAATACAGTATGTTGTAAAGAATTGGTATAAATCAAGGATTTTAAATAGATGCAACTTTAAAAAGAATTTCCACCATTATTTATGAAATATCTATGTAAGTGTTGAAATTACCATGGGGAATACTTAATTACCATGGGGAATACTTAATTACCAGGGGGGAATACTTATTTTCTTGAAATAATATATGTAATAACAATTATGTCATATTAATGCTGGACTTTTATGCCTGATGGTTAGTGTTGGGTTAAACCTGTAAAGAATAGAAAGTTTTCTACATTCAACAGAGACATGGCAATGAAATATTAAGCAAGCAAACAAGGCTAAATTTCATTAGCATCATTATCTGTGACCAACAACACAATGTATCAAATCGTAAGAGATTCAAATTATTTCTCTGAAACTGCTTTTAATGTAAGAATCCTCTAAATAAGGTAGTCTATATCTACCACATAAAGGAGAATAACTCTTATGCAATTAGAACAATTAACTTCAAATTCATATTGAATGATGTTATTACGTTCTTCCTCAACAAAATTATTGATCTAGGGAGTATTAAGCAGGAAATACATTGAGATACTCTGCCAGATGCTAAAATTTACTTCAGCATTTAACATCGATTAAAGAAACTAGTTAATCTGTTAGAGACTTCACAATTGTCAATGGAGTACTTGTATATATATATGTACCTATCTATATTTGTGTGTAAATACATATATAGATAAGGCGCACTGTATTTTTTATAAATGAGTGTGTGTGCACGTGCACTCACACACACATGTATTCGTAAAAACAGGCAACAATAAATACATAATAAAAATTAAGACCATGCTACTCTGAAGGAACTTGTAAGAATCCTATCTGAACACAACTGAAAATACTTTTCCAGCAGAAATGGGAAAATTATAAATTGAGTTCTGCTCATCATATTTTCTTTAGCAATCAAGCACTGCAAATTCAGGTGCAAATTCAGAATATCAATCAGATATTCCTCATATATCTTCTTTCTTATAAAGCAAAATAAGAAAAAGTCTTTCTAGATTATTCATTAAATTGCTTGTACTTTGGGAGTCCTAAAAGACTTGGTAGAGTACTAACAACGTCATGAAGCTCTCCTTGAAAAGCCAAGCATACATTTACAATCTGGCATCTACAGAGGAACAGAATTTGACTTGTGGGCTTTACTTACAAGTATAGTTGCTCAGCAAGATCACAATGCACAATTTTGTGTTTTGCTCACTTTTACTTTAACCAGCTTCCTAAAAACAGTCAATTGTTTTAGAAAACTCTTTTATTTTAGAGGTGAGATTTATAAAACTGACTTGCCAAGGATGGCTGGCCGACTTGGAATATTTTGACTGGTTATTTTACTTCTTGATGTACTATCCCAATGATCACTTTCATCTACTATTAAAAGCTATTACCCTGCTAACTCAGAGTCTGAGTCTTGGAGTCTTGTCCCCCTCCCCTTCAATTCCTCCCCCCATCCCTCCCCTAGAAAAGAGTACTGAAGGTAAAGAAAGCAATTCAACCTTTGTTCCTTATGGCTGAATAAGCAGAGTTGGTGTGTGCGTATAACTGACAGCATCCTGGATGCCTCCTGATTTTATTCTGAATCATTACTTAAAACTTTACTGTGATGTTCTGTAATGAATAAAAATGCCTTGATAATAGATTTCAGATTCATTTACATCACTAATGCAGGCCAAATACTGACTCATTTTTCATTTTCTAATATTCTATATAATGATAATATTAAATACATTTTTGTGTTTTTTTGCTATGCTACTAGTACCATAGTGGAATTCTTGTCTATGCTTGCTAGGTATACTACAGCCAAGAGAGCTTATGTAACAGCAGCTCTTCCCTACACTAGCTGCTGTACACACACGGATGCTCCATCACCAGACACTTAGGTTAAAAAGGAATTCAAACTGCAAAACGAATTTATGGCAGAGCCATGAAAAGGCATACTCATCTTCAGTTTAATACAGGTGGTAGAAGAATCAGTTTCTGTGCTACAGACTGTTTCTTTTTTTCCTGAAATAAGATTTGTAATGAGAATGATTCTAAGCTCCACTAAAAAAAAAAAAAAAAAAAAAAAAAAGTTTCAGAAAAGATTTCTACTGAGAGGAGTGACTAGAAATAGGAGATAATCATTGCAAACTCAGTGCTTTTATGGATGGAAGACCTGTTCTGCAGGAACTGAACTGACAGTTTTTCGCACATAGAACAGCTAGAAGTTGACGTCATTGTTTTTCAAACACTGGCTGCACTGACACATATGCCAATTTATGCACAAGCTTTCAGAATTAGCATGCATCCCTGAAGACATCAGTGAAATTTCTGTTTCTAAGTGGAGTTGATCATTTTTGAAAAACAAACCAGTAAAATAAATTATAGGCTCTATCTCTACTGGGTTTTTCAGACAGCAAATTTGCAATCAAATCTCCTACTACATTAGATTTCCTATGATTGTACCATAATGTCAATCTTATGCAAAGGGTAATGGGTTGATATCTCCAAAGCATGACAGCTTTGTTAGGTTATATTTTAGTGTTCTTCACATGTAGCACTCATGCTTCAGACACATTTTCTGCACAGATTCATTTCTTGGAGAACTACAGACAACTGTATACATACAACTAAACTATCCTCCCCAGTCTGTCAGCACAGGAGATGTACTGTTGAGACTGCGCTAAAGGGCTCTGCTAATGTTTTAATATAGAAAAAAATGAATATAGAATTCTTTGTTTAGATATATATGTATATATATAAAATGAAAACTGCTGAACAGCACTATCTCCATTTACCAAATGAGTGCTCACATGCCAAGAATTTCCAAGGCCAACAGCTAAAAATACTGGGGGGGAGAACAGGGAAATCAATTTAAACAATATATTTTCTAGCAATTCATTTGTTTCAGAAACTAGATATGTGATATATTTCCCTGATGGGAATTTTCCAAGATACAGCCTTGAACAAATACTGTTAAAAACTGGAATGTACAGAAATGATACACAGCAGAAGGACATTATTTGGAATAACTATGGCAAGAATTGTTTGCACTTATCAATATTATATTGCATAAAAATCTATAAAAATAAAATAATAAAGACTCTGCACACAGCAAGCCTCTTATTAGAGATAGTTTTTATGAAATGCATCCATACGAAACTATTCCCTTCCATCATGGCTGCTGGCAAAATGTAATGCTGCTCAGTGAGAGATTTAAACAATCTGCTGTGATGAGTATAGGAACTGATAAACAGTTAAAATTCATACTGCTATTGATTTTATAGAAAAGAGGAGAAATAAAGAAATGAGCCAATAGTTCCACAGAAATGGGTGGGTGGATGGATGGATAGTTCCACAGAAGGATAAAAATTACAATGAATGTACTATGGTGTAAGTTGCTGGGACACTACATTTGGAGAAAATCTACTCCAAATAAACTAGAACTATGCCATGGAGATCAATAAACCAAATACTAGATCATAGGATGATACTAGATCATCCTATGTGAAGGCAAAACCAGGAACTATGAAGGAGAAATACCAAGTTGAGCTAATAACAGTCAATATTTTTCCTCAAACACATAGTGCAAGCCTTACAAGAGATCCACACACAAATTCGAAAATCATCAATTCATTTTGTTAAAATTTTAGTTCTGCATTCAAGCATCCCCCCAAAAATCATTTCTCAATGTTTCCCATTTTCAGCTAAATAGTGAATTTTTTTCAAACTCCAAACACATTTTAAGAGTCATCAAAATCCAAAGCAGATCCATGACAGGTCGACAGCAACTACAGCCCTATTCCCCTCCACACCAATATGGAAAAATAAATATAATTTGTCAGCTTTTAACATTCTCCTGTCGGTGTCTGTGGTGACAGCTGGGTACCACTAAAGGGAAAAAAGGCTGAACACATGGCATTGTAAATGGAGAGGGGAGGTAAAAAAAAGCAGTGGTGGTAGCTGCTGTAATCACACTATTAATCATACCATTTTGAGCGGCTATTGGTCATTCAACTGCTTATCAAATGAACAATGAGGACACAGTTCATCAATAACAGCAGCTTCCTTCAATATAGAAATTGATTCACTTTTTTTCCCCTCCATTTTTATTCTAATAAAGACAGGGGCATGGGGGGGGGGGTAGAATTTTATAGTTTTTCCAGGCAATATTATTTACTAACAATGAAGTTTTTGGATTTACTGGTCAAACTGTGCTTCATTTCACTTGTTTTAATAACAAGATAGTAAAATGACAGTGAAAAGTATGATAGTGGAAACCTATTTCCCATGTAGAGGAAAAAAAAAGCATAGGTGATATCTTAAATTTGTAAATATAAACCACATGAAATAATTTGAACCCTGAAATGAAAGTACTGAAAGTATTCAAATCACATTTGCAAAAGGAACTAAATTTATGCTTTGTACCCTTTCATTATTATTTGGCACTTGCAAAAAAAAAAAAAAGAAGAAGAAACTGCTAAAATTACTAACTAGCTATTAAGCTATTTATATAAATATATATGCACATATATATTTGTGTATATACACAGAGAGCACATACAGGCTTGACTCTCTATATGCATCTCCATAAAATCAAGACCATAAGCAATCCAGAGCTGCATTCTGTCTAAATGGGTCAGTTATAATGAGGAAGCACAACATTTACATGTAGGAAGCAGATTGATCAGGGAGCAGAAAAACAGAATATGTCATCAAATCAGAAAAATATGTATTTACATGCAATTTGCATTAACCAGATTTGCAAGTTCCTAAGTCTTCCTCAAAAATAGAAATTGATTTCCAAATAAATTCAAAATGAATAACAGAATTCAAGGGTGGCAAATATTCACCAGGATTTTAATTTGTGCTTGCAGAAAAATGAAATGAAAAAACTTGCTTGCTTTCATTCTTGTGATGCTGCATAGGCAGAACAAGGCTTCAGTGAAATGACTTTAAAAACACTATGCTTTTCAGAGATTCAGAAATAAGTAAATGGTGCTGAAATAATCTTCAGATGCACTTTTAAGCACTAAGACATCCTATCACGTTCATTTATTTTCAGCTTGACCAGAAATATTAGAACCGAAACGCTCTGAATATGCTATGCTCATCTTGCTAAAGCAAATACAGCTGCAACATGCAAAATGAAATGCAGAATACAAACACTAGATATACTAAAGCTATCCCATACATGGATACTATAGTGAGGCTGCTTCAACAGATAACAAAGCAAAAATGGAAAAAAGGCAGAGAAATATCAATGCTGCCTAAATATATACAAAATGCCCCCCGAGTCTTTCTTCATTCTAGATTCTCATTCAAAGGTGTAAATACTGGTTATTTTGTTAGATCTACAGCTGCAAGTAGCTGAGTGAGTAGCTCTCTCATAGTTCACACTGGGCTCCCTTGACCCACCTAGACAAGCGTGAAAGCATGAAATAAATGAAGGTTAACAAAGACTGGTCTGAGAAGCAGTGTGCATTTAATGCCTGCAGTATTATTAGGACAAATGTAAAATTCTCTATTTGGAATATTTTGGTATATTATGTACCAGATAGCAATCACAATATTAACACTAGCTGCCACTGTAGAAAGACGAACGCATGTAAATCGCATGAATAAAATCTTTCCCATCTGTCACACAAGGATATTCGCTACCCTTACAGCATGCTGCAAAGCAAATAAGGAACTGGAAAATAATCTTCTCCGTGCAAACAGAAAGCAATTTTATCACAATACCTTTCTGTGTTTGTCCCTCTTCCATATTCTCTTCCATGGCTACCTTTCTTCACTAGAAACAGCTACACAGAATTAATCAAAAGCTTCAGTCAGATGTAGGAAAAAGTGTGGATTTTTTTTTCCCTGGGAAGCTCCAACAGCAGAGGCTTAAGCAAGTCCTCAGAGCTTAGCTAAGGCTCCCTCACTCTCCTTGTTTGCTTGGAGACAGGCTGTCAAGTGTAATTTCATTCAAATTACTCTTCCATGAAGATTATCAATTTTTCTTCTCAAAGCTGCCCATTGTGTAGCACTGTAAGCAGGTATTCAAATGAACAGCCTGTGAATTTTGGGGGGAAATTTGGTCTGCACCCTTATAGCAACGTCTCTGATTTATAAGCCTAGCTTTGCATATAAAATGGAGAAAAGAAATCGAGGTTTGTATTGAAATTTGTGTGTTAAATTGGAAACAGGCTGTACTGAAAACAGATGGAGGGGTGTCCTCTTAACGGGAAGCAGACCACCAACCCATAATTCCCCCTATTTGCTACTGAAGTGGGAAAGCCCAGATGCCTGTGGGTTCTTTATGCTGTATTACTTGTCTTCCTCCCTCCCTCCCTCCCTCCCTCCCTTCCCCCTTCCGCCCCCCCGACCAGCACATACAAGAATAATATGACACTTCATTTCCCTTCTTCTCGTATATCTGTATCATTTGGAAATAACAAATACATACTATTGTACTTGTATTAGTCTAGAAAACATCTTTATAATAGCATCTTTTAATATGTATCTGTGTGCACATACACACATACAATTGCTGTTAAACACAAGACATTAATTACTGCAAATTATATGCACCCTATACATTAGCTAACATCAATGCCACAATAGACCCGAATTTAGGGAGGTTTCAGATTTAAAGCAATCATGCATCTATTCCTTGACAGATAATATTCAAAATTAACTGTAAACTTCAACACCCTGTTCAAAAAAAATGGACCTTTTTTAAGATGGCGAACCACCACATATGTATGTAAGCAAGCATACACTACACTAATAAGCAGGCACTCTTATGAATTTACTCAGGGAAAGAGAATATTAAATACATTGGGAGGGCACCTCCTCATTTCGGGAGCTCTGCAGTCTGATTTGGAATGTAAATTGGGAGCTGCAGTCTAGCAGCAAATTAGCATTTTTGTATCTTAGCCTACAGAGTAACGTAACATTATTCTAAGAGGATTATTATTTCATTGAAAGCTCAGTAAGAATACAAACACATTTTTTTCTTTACAGATTTTATTTTTGCATCTCTCTGGGTTGGGGGTAAGTGTCCATAACTTACTGGCATATAAAAACTACTAGTGCTGAAAATGGGTATTTTCATGTAGGTAAAATATTTCATTCCATCTCTTGTGTTATCTCAATAGAGAGAAGCAATAGGTCAAGCTAAGTTCTTGATACAGTTTATATGTTAATCTTTTCAAAGTGGCTCATACCAGAATAACGTTCACATATGAAATTAAAACAATACATGCAATTATATAACTAAATACATAGTCACTTAGTGACACATGGCTTATCTTTTCTTTTCTTCTTTTTAATTCATTCCTTAGGTGCCTGTTTTCTGGAATTGCTGAAGAACAATGATGAATAGTTTGAGTTTTCAGATGTAACTGATCATTTCAAAATCCCTGCATCCAAACTACCTATATACATGCAGGTGCTGCAAAATCACAGCCTATAAGCATCCTTCTTGCTTCTAGGAAGGATTTCTTCACTCAGATCAAAAATCGCCTGTGCAAGTCACTAGTTTGCTGTAGAAATGACATCTCAACCTCTCCAGCCACTGACCCACCCCCCCATAAAAAAGCCAAAGCAAAACCCACCACCACCTTATACATACGGTCTAAGAGGATTCTGATTTTGAAAAAAAATGTGAAGATGTTCTGCCTAAGAACAAATAGGAATGAAGGAACATTTTACCAGATAAAGAAGCATTAGAGATAAAAAGGTCTACTTCCTCTCTGTGCTATATTCTTCTAATCTCACACACAAGTGAGATCAAAAAAAAAAAAAAAAAAAAAACAGATATCCTGTTATTGGTACTATTTTCAAAGTATTTTATGACATTATCACAAGTAATGACAAATAATAAGTCTTCATATTAGATTCTTTGGGGAGAAATTATTACTTAGGATGGTAGGATCTTCTAGGATTGGGTTCCTCTTGATAGAGCCAAATACTTGAGGTAACAAATCTCTTTGTGTTTCTTTGTTTATATCAGACGAATATATTGGTTGCCCTGGGGCATCAAATGACCTTCTTCCTGAAACTATCACACAAACTTTGTTTCAAGTGCAAAAAGCATCCTAAATAAAAATCAGTCTAGAATGAGATAACTGAGAGTGTGTATAGTAGAGAGCTGTAAAATCCTGAGTGGCATAAAAAGGGTGAATAAGTAACAACTTGTTCACTTACTGTTTCAATAAAAGAAGTGGAGGGCAGCAAAGCAAGGAGGTTCTGAACAAAAAAAAAAAGAAAAGGAGAAGATCCTTCACACTGTACAGTTAAAACTGTGGAACATTTTGCAGAGTCTTGCAGAGGCAAAACCTGAAAAAGCAAACAGAAGAACTAATTTTAGAAAAATTCATGCATCTGAAGATACATCTTCAACTCAGGAGATCTGTGAGTGGCAACTTATTGGAGGGGAGAGAAATATTCTGTGGAATAGTTTTATTCTTTTCTTAGGATGCTCTCTGCATGTCCACTTTTGGCCACAAACAGATCAGACAGAATCCTTTATATAGTGATAGTCTAGTAGCACTCTTTCAGGGGAAACTTGATGGTTCACCAATGATTTGAACCTAATGGTGGGATTTTAACTTTTCAGAAAGTCTGCACTTTTATCATCAAAGCTTCAGATGAAAGCACATTGACTTCATTGGTGAAGTCACAATTCAAAAGATTCTACTTTCCAAGTCCTTTAAGAAGTGGAAGTGTTTTTTGTGTTCTTTTTTCCATATTCCAAGACTATCTGGATTTAAAATGGAATTTTAATTCCTTTTCTGTTTTAAGATGAAAAATGCCTTCAATAATCAGAATTTTTATGGTATCTTAAAAAAATTTCTATGTAGATATTATTGCAAAGAAGGTAATAACAACTCTTCTTGATAAAACTAAAATCACTGGCCTTATTTCTTCTCAACTTTCTACAAAAGGATTGAAGCTCCATCTGCCATATTTTATAAGGAACCAGGTGCTGCATATGTGTGGAGGTTGTGCATGCATATATGTGAGTGTGTGTATGTGTGCACGCAGGCACATGTAATTTCACGCCATGTTCCTTCATATCTAATTGCATTTTGCTAACATTTTTCTTACTATAAAAGATATCTGCCTTCCTGATATTCCTTTAAGAAATGCTCCAAAAACCTCTCAAGGTGAAATTATGTACAGGTGTTAACAACTCCCAGGTCAAATAAAGGAAAAGTTATACAAGTTTAAAGATGAGGAACAAATAAAAAGAGAAAAAGCCAACATTATATGATTACCTAAGAGGCAAAGAGACTTTCTTCAGCATTGTATGAAATGCATTTACCACTATTGATATGTAAGTCACTTTAAAGCCAAACCCCTAAATTTCACAAACTATTAAGCAAACTTCCTCTGTATGCTTTTTGCACAGAAACAAAGTATTTTGGTAGCAACTGCCTACGCTTCTCTTTTAAAGTCAGAAAAGATGATTGGTTCAAGTCATCCTTGGACAAACATGCTCCTTGTAAATGGAAAAGCAAGGCAGAACATCTAACTGCAATAATAAGACTAAATAAACAGTGAATTAAGAGAATAATTGGATGCTGATGACATTAACAGATCCCCTGGTATCCATTAGGATATTATGAAATTCAGTTGAGCCTTTAAAAGCTTTAAACAGCATGACTAGACACCTGATTTTTACTCCCAGTTTTGTAAGGCCTTCAGCAAATTAGTTTACCACTGCATCCTTCAATCCTATTGATTTTCAACTACATAATAAGAATAATGACAGTTCTGTGGTGCAATGATGTCTTGATCAACACAAGAAAATTATATAAAAGCACGATGTTATTTATGTTACTTATACTTCTTTCTCAATAACTGAGCAAGGAAAATCAAAGGCCAGCCAGGATTAGCCCAGCTACATTGCAGCATTTTGGCCACGACTCCATTAGCAAGTTGTGAAGCTGAGCCAGGTGCATCGGGAGAGACAAGGAATGCTGGTTCTTTGCATTTTAAGGAGATTCACTTCGGACTAACTTCTGCTTGGTCTATGGGCCCTGGAGGGATTGGATGGCATTAGATGCACTCCAGAAGGACATATTCTGGCTTCATTACATGAAAAAAATCCTCTTTTTTTGGCTCAGAAAACATGTTGTAATGTATACCATACACTTTAAGGGGAAAATTGAGACATTCGCTTTAAGAGCTCACTTCTGATTGCAAATTAAAACACTAATGTAGATGCACCCATAGTACCTATTTTAGTAAGCAACAGATCATGGAAATCTGGAAGAGGATCTCAGAAAAATTAAAACTGGATGATTAAATTTGGTATGATAGTGTTCCACAGTTAATATTTGTATTTTCACATACACAAAATACTGCTATAAAACAATGGAATAAGAGATGCCAAATTTGGAATTTTCCAACAGAATAAGCTTATAGAGAGAACTGAGAGGCTTTAACATTTGCAAAACATGTCCAATTACATATTCCATGATGTGTATTTCTTATTTACATCTTTACAAGGTATTTGCCACAATAACAAAAAGCACATGGTCCAGCCCAGTTTTTAACTCATGCCAGACAATCATGGAAGTGCCTGGACAAAGGAGAAATGTTTAATGTCATGAAAAATTATCAAAATTAGTTAGGAAACAGAATGTTAAGAAAGGAAGAAAACAGAAGGAACACATAGCAGTAATAGAATACTATCATTTTTGCCCATGATGGGATTATGTATGTCACCATTAATTACCTAAAATTATCTTTGTAAGGAACCGAAATATTCATTTAGAGAAACAAAGTACCAACTTAAACCAGACAGTTATCAAAGAGATGGCTGTCTGCCATATAACCTAAAGACATTTCAGAACAGATCTTCACCTCATAAAATTCAGTCTATTGCTATTTAAAATGTGTATATATATATATATATATACACACACAAGTTCTATCAGTCCCATTCATCATCTGCTAAACAGAGAGGAAAATAAATGATACGCATATGCAGAAGGGAATAAAAAATGTTAATATATTATTCTATCTTTGGATTTATATTTGATAAAAATACAATGGACAATCTTTTCTTATTGTCCTTACTTTGCTCTCACTTATTTCTATATCTTTTTACAATCTAGTATTTCTATCAATAAGGGATTCTATAGAAGAAGAGATTTCAAGATGATCTCTTTGTATGCAGCTTTGTTATGTCCACACTAATAACTACTAACATAAATTTACTGTTCAAAAAAAAAGTATATGATATACAGTCTTAAAACACAGCTTTCAAAAAATGTGCACTTCTTAGCTCTCAAATATATCATTGGTAAATAATACATTAATCAAGAGGAGAATTACAAAAAAAACTCTAAATAACACGACCTTTAATTCAGAATACTGATCTTAATATAATTTCTAGACTAGTATCTATAACTACTCTAAGCATTAACTATCAAAATAAAACCTTCAACTTCAGTAAAAACCAACCTTTATATTTTTTGTTCTGAGTTTTGAAGATAAACAAATTTTTCCAAATTATGGATAGTTTTCACTGTTAATATTGTCCTGACAGAAGTTCTTAAGAGCTTGACTATGCTAACTGGAAATAAGCAAATGATGCTTTTGCTTTAAGTGTAAAGAAAGGGCCAAGTGTAAAGAAACATCTTTAAGAATGAAAATAATCAGCTGCATTTCCAAAAGAGATTGTTACTGAAAGCTTTAAGTCTGAGAAGATGCCAGAAGAGGACAAAATACTGGAGGACAGGCAGTTGAGCAGAAATGCCAGACAGTAAAATACCCAGAGAGCCCTGACACATTTTTAATACATAAGGCACTCTAGGCCACATGGCTAGGTTCTGCACCTATACACTTTAAGTCTGACTCCTTATATTTGAGCAACACATGGACAACTGGCTATCACCTCCTTCTTTGAAAACTGGGGTCCATTCCATAAGCAGAGCACTATGCATCTCCAACGGCGCTCTTTCCTCAAAAATATTCCTATGCTCATTGGGTGTATAAATAAAAGATAATTTTATAGAGGTAGTACACATGTGCATGCACACACACATACACACACTCTAGAATTTATTTATGCATGTTTATATGTTATGTATATTTATATATAAATATACATATATATACATTCTAGTTGAACCTGCAGGGGGTTGGACCACATGGTCTTCAGAGCTTGCTCCCAGTCTCAATTATCCTATTTTCATGTTCTATGATTTCCTACTCATGTAAATATTACTGATATATTCTCCAGAGCTTTTGGTCTCTAGAGCAATGCAAAGATGATACTAAAAACTGGAGGTAGCACAAAAAACGGTCACAGACATATTAAGTGAAATAACCTTTCACTTGAAAAATGTCAAAGTGAATAATGTGGTAAATTTGAACACTTTAAAAAAAAGTGTCTAGTTTACAATCCAAGTATCTAAAATAAAAAAGCTTTTCACATTAGTCATTATGACTGGAATTTGAAACTAGACATATTCCAAACAGAGATTACATACATTATTTTCCCTTTAAAATACTCAGGATATTTGCCAATATTGGATTCTCCACCACCAAAACAGATAAATCAAGATCTAATAGTTTCTGAGTTGTATTTCAGTTTAATTAGGTCATAGGAATTCTCTGATTGATTCCTGCATTATGCCAGAGTTTGGACCAGATGACCATATAGGTCCCTTCTGCTTTTTTAATCATTCAATTAATTAAAGCTCTAATTATGTTTCCTGAGAGATTTCATATCTTAATGTGCTAAAGAGCTCCAAGATTCCCTTGGTTCCTAAGGTCTATAGACATCTAAGCGCATATTCAAAGAGCATCAAAACGCAGAGGCCTGATGCACATAGGAGTTGTTATATGCAACACTTCTATTTTGTGTTCTCTGTAATCATACAGCAGCCTTTTGGAATAGATTGCAAACACACTATGATTAAAGCAGAAGCTTGTCCCACGTTAAAATAGTATCTCTCCCTGTGTACCTCTGCTTCATTAGTGGTATCAATCTATTAAAATATTTAGGTTTCTCTTTGGCTCTCTAAAGCCTCTCTTCTGTGTTCAGCTGCAGGAACTGAACACTAGACTTGATTTAACCCCTTGTGTTAACAGGGACCACCATAGTTATATATGTGGGCGCAAAAGAATAGTAACAAACATGGCAGTGGATTTCCACACATGCAACGTACAATTTTTACTCCTAAGTCAGGTTAAAATAATGAGAAGGAACAAAAGTATGGGAGGAAAGGGGTGAAACAAGAAACAATAGCCATGGACAAAAATGTCTCTCTCAGAATGGCCCCTAGATATGAGTCATATCTTGCTTCTGCTTATCAGAAAGAAGGTCTGACCTTTCCTTTTGTGAAAGGTAACTTCTCCCAGGAAATGCTGCTTCAGGGGGACTCATAGTGTCTCCTTGTTCTAAGAAGTGTTAGCCACTAAATTCCAATCACCATTAAAACTTAATTCTTTAAATCTTATCTCAAAATTCATTATTTGTTACCTACACTCTGCCCACAAGATCAAGGTAGAGGAGTTTACACTTACTTAGAAGTGGGATACTTGTTATAAATTATCCACTGATTTTTAAAAGCCCAGATGACTCAGACTTATTTCTGGACCTCATAGCTTAACATAAGAAATTAATGTACATAACTTTATGAATTATTTTTACTTTTACCTTCCTAGCTTTACAATTCATTTCTTCTACTTTGCAATTCAAGGTCTGAAGTTCTTCCACATCAATGACAACAAAGAAGAAATAACTAGATATTTAAAAAGCGCCACACACTGAACATTAAGGTACCAAACAGACTACCCTCGAGTATCCAAGCCAGTTAATTTAAAGCTATTTCTATTATTGCTCCATTATCTTATTTAGACAGTGTGGAGGCACAAGCAGAAGGGGGAGAAGGAAATTTGATTTCAGAGATTTTCCATGTCAGCTAGGATGGAATGTTATAGAATATTCCATCTCAGATGCAATTTATAGATTGAAATTATGCTGAAGAATGAAAAAAAATAATAAAACAAACACAAAATCCTTGCAGTAGCAGTAAATATTTGGTTGCTGATGAATTCAGATGCCCCCCTGAGGACTCTCTTCTCCGAGGTATGGCTAAGGAGCAACTACAGTAGATTCACTGTGTAGACGCCAGGTACCACTGGTCTTTCCTCCAACTGCAGCCATTTCTTCCAAGTTCTGAAGGGAATAAAGAAGAAAAGAAAAAAAAAAAGAAAAAAAAAGAAAAGGAAAGAGGATTGGCAATAAAGCAAATAAAGAGAAGTAAACAAAACCCTGGCAGGTGGGTCCTTCCACTGGCATATGAAGCTCGAGGCTTAAAAAGAATTGTAAAGCTGACAAAATCATGCAAGGTCAAGTTTAGCTTCTTATGTTACCTCATAAATCAGAGAAACTGCAAGTCTTCAATTTGTACTAACGTAAGTTAAACTCCATTATTAAACTCCATTAAACAATATTTTTCTCCCTTAGTGTATCCCAAGCAAAGCATCACGGGCTCTGAAATAGCCTCGCTGTGACGATTGTAAGAAATCTAAGAGATTTCTCTTAGAGTGATATCGCTGTCATTCTCTTAAAGTCATTTTCATGACTAAACAAAACAAACCCCAAACTTAACTTTGTTAAGCAAGTAGTAGATGTAGAATATTTAAAAGTATAAAATCTATTTTTTTCCTAATTCTATTAGGAGAAAAAAAGAAATTACTAAAGATGTAATTGTACGTATATGTGTATATAATACACACACACAAACATGTACAGAAATATATATATTCCTATGTAGTTCTACTGAAGTGCAAAGTATAAACAAATGAAACCTTTCTGCAATATGGATCCCCTGCAGCAAAGAAGAGGCATGCAAATTATGTTTTAAGTGAACATACAATAAGCAAAGCACCAAATTCTATCCCTGACCTCCACTCCTTTATCATTCCTAGAAAATTAGAGAAAGGAAGATTTAAAAACCATAACTGAAATTGACTGTGCAATCACAGGCTATAGAAGAACAGTTTATAAATATCTTCCATGACCAGTGATTTAATGATGCTGGTTCAGCAAACTCTCTGGATCCTGTAATCCCTTTTTTTAATCTTTGTTATTTACTTAGTGCCTTTGAAAGAATCAAAATAGCATTCAACATCCTTATTAGTCAGCAATGTTACAACAGGGCAGGTTGGGGGAAATAAAGAAAAGATTAAGAGAAACATGATTTGAAGTGGTACATTTGGGGTGATATTCAAGCTAAGATTCCTTTGCAAACTCTAATTAGAATCTCCTAATACAATGTGATTAAAGGATCTTCCTAATCTGGAAAACTAAATCTCATAAATGGATTGCCCATCAGTTTTCTGATTATGAAAAAGCACTCTACAGTGTACAAGCAGTTGGTTAAAATAACACAACAAAGCAAACCGCATTTCCTGAACTGACACCTTTATTTTAGCAAGGATTAAAAACTACACCAGTGCTTTAGACAGCAGACACCACTATGGCATCTTTGCATCTGAAGTCCTAGTTTTAACACAGAAGGAGTTGCAATCTACAGTGTAGAAATTTAGCTAAATATTACAAAGATAGTTTGCTTCCTCTAATTCTAGAGGAAAAAAACAAACAAACAGACAAAACACAAAAAGCCAGCATTTCTTGTAATTTACTTTTACCATGTTTTTATTAGCCTGTCTGTCACGCTATGGTGCAAACTGTTTTCCCAGTGCAAAATTCTGGGTGGACATAACCAGAATATATCATTATAGTAGTGACATCAAAGTTACTAGTACAGAATACATTTTTTCACAGTTTTCAGACATCGGTCTGAAATTTGCTCATCATTCCTAAACTGTGCTATTCATCATAAACATGGCAGTAATCTGTAGGCCTTCTTAAAGTATGTGCTGTCATGATAGATCATAAAAATGCAAACTTGCTTCAAACACAATTTCTATTTTCAAGATATCTTGTATATTTATGCTTACTAAGCACCATCTAAAAGAAAAGGTGAACTGTTAAGTGTGAAATAATCACCTATATAAATTAAATCCTTTTATAAAGGACAAGTTTAAAGAGGGATAACTGAACTTACTTGTGTATATTTCTGAGTTACCTTGATGCACCAGCAAGTATTTTTCATTATTTTTAGACAATTTTTATGATAGTTGCAATAGTATGAAGGATCAAAATACTATAATTATACTTATTTTAAGGGAGAGAAGTGAAACAAAAAGAAATTACATATACAAGTAATTACATATACAAGTATATTACATATACAAAAAGAGAAATAACATATACAAGTCACAGCCTGCATGAAGATATTAATAAATTAAGTGTATCGGGTAGTTGACAGAAGGAAGGCAATCAGGGTGACACTACCTTGCTAGGATTGCAAAATATACAGCAAAACAAAACCTGAAAAAAATAACAACACAAGCGATTAAAAGAACAAAGAACATCCACCAAGGTTGTACTTCAGTTTCTTTAGAAGAGGAACTGTGTAAAAATAAATTTGTTAAAAAGAAACTAGGGTATTGGTGAAGGACAACTGTGGTTGAGTTTTTGCAAATTTGTAATCATTAAGTAGTAGATTTTTTTTTTCACTTCTCTCTTCCTCTCTTCTAAACATTTTCATTTGCAATTTCAAGTTCAGGAACGCAGCTCCAGCTGTCCTTCACTAATACTATTATAAGACAGAATTGAAGAGGCAACCTGAAGCAGCGTGTGAGAGAAGAAATAATGATAGATGCAACAGGAAGAACCTGCAACACAAGAGGAGACGTGGTCTAATTTATTTCTGAAGTATGAACTCTTTGAAGATGTTTTCTCCTTTCCTCAAGAACAAGAACTCCTTCAGAGTACAGGCCCAAATTAGACAGTCTGAATCATAAAAGCTTCCTCTCTCCCTGAATCAGCACAAAAACACATATTTTTTTCAGATATCACATACTTGCAATAGTTTTTCAGTATATTTAAAGAAAAAAAAAAGAATTTGATACCTTGTCTTTTTAAGCAAAAGGCTTTTCTTAGAAGCAAATACATTTTCTTCAGTAAATGATAAAGAATAAAAAATGCTCTGTTTCTATAACCTTCATCAGAAACTTTGCTATGTACTCGACATATATGAAAAGGTAGATCTTAAGAATACCTATTTTATTTGTGCAGTGTAATTTTTTTTCTTTCTCCTATCTGTCTTTACAATTCTGCTTGCATCTTTCTGTCATCTAACTGTTTCTATGTGATGAAGTATACTCCTGTTATCTTCATATCTACCAATATTTATTTCATCCTCAGCCTTTTAGGCATCAAATCCTAAAGGACGTAAAAGAGGAACAAAAGGATGATAAGGGTGTTTGTTCCTCCATGAAGTACAAGACTGACAGTACAAAACCAAATCTATGATGAAGGGAAGGCTATAAAAAGAAAAGCAGAGCAAATAAACCTACTTGAAAAAATCTCCATTTCCATGACAACAGAAACACATCGGTAGGGGCCAGTATACCCTGGAAGAATTTATTGTTTATAGCAGAACACACTAACTGCAAGTGTTTTCACAGCAAAAAGTTCCTCCTCTTGAACACTCAAATAAAAAAACATACAAATCAACACAAGACAAATGGTTAATTTTTAAAATATAAAGCTAGAAAACCTCACAGCACAGTACTCGAAGGGAAGAAACACGATTATTGTGAGCACTGCTAAACATAGTTATCTCTCAGCAATTAGTCCACAGGTATGTTATAAAACTATACAGACCCAGAAAAATTCTCACATGCACCCAAAGTGGTACCCTAAAGTTCATTTAAAGCCCAAGTTTGACACATAGTTTTACTAAAAGGAAATAGTTATACTGTACTATAGTTGGACAGATAATCAAAGAAGGCATGATACCTGATGATTTTTAGAACCAAATAATCATACTGTTACATCTTTATAATTGTATTTTCTATTATTATATTAAAATGCTGCAATCTATGATATCTGTACCTAAAGCACGCTATTTGTCAAAACTGCCTAAAACTGTTTGTCACTACTCACATTACTATCTTTGTGGAGTAGGAATAGTGCCTCTACCATGTTCAGCGCAATAGGAAGTGTCTGCAATTAAACAAGTGAAGAAAGCAACCAACATATATAGATGTAAGTTTAAAAAAGCTATCCGCTATCAAACAGAAGATTCCAAACCTTGTATGAAATCCCTAGGTTGCTGATGATGTAACACATTTCCTTGATTTTGTTAAACATTATGATGGAAAATAATGACATCTATTAATAAGTCTACTTAAATTTTACTGGAGTACAGGAAGGGCATGGAATATCTCTGTTTTCAGAAATTTCACGTGTTTATAAGCTTGTGTGTATGTATACACACTCATATATATATATATGTGTATATATATATCCACAGAGAAAGAGATAAAAGGAATTTTTTAAAATGTGTTAGCATTAAAATTTTTAATAGCAAATTAGTCATTCCGATTTATCTAAGTACTGCCAGATAATTAATAGATTTCCTTCAGAACTCCTTGCCAGACTTCATGAAATGTTATACCCTTGATTAGAATGAGCTACCTGTTTTAAAATAAGCAAAGGGAACACTTTGCTATCAATATTTGAGATTAAATGCGTTTAACAAAATAATTCTGTGAAAGCTAGTTTTGAGTAAGCCACCTATCTGCTATCTTAATGTAAAAATTGAATTGAAACTCATTTTACTCGTGTTCACTTTGCAAGAGTGTACTTCTGAGATGACAATGGGAACATGCAAGTGAAGCACTCAGCAAAAGTAGCCAAAGTCCAAGGTCCTCCTTGCTGTCACCGCATAGGACAAAATTATATACATCACAGAGGAAGAATTAGATTATTCTACAGGTTGAAAGAGGAGATCAAACCACTAAACAGGAGCAATAATGACAGCAACCTACCATGCAGTAGAAGAAACCTAATCTTTATTTCTGTACTAGTCATACACACAAAAGGAATGCACTTAAACCCTATGGAAGTGGAATGTTTTATCTCCTGAGCTTCTCTCACTTCAGCTTCACTTTGTTATTTATACAAGAATTACTGATAAGAACATATCTTTTCAAAAAAAATAAATAGTGGCACTTGAACAACAAATTGAAGTTTCTTTCTAATAGATAGAAATAACCACAGCAATAATGGATAATTATGTGGATAACAACTACAGCAAAGGAATTGGGACATGTTGTGTTCCCATGAAATTCCTTGTATGTATGGCTTGAATTATGTTAGAAATCATTTGAATGTGTGAAAAATGTAGCGCTGTAAATATAAACTTCTCTTTTCTTCATATTGTTGAGAAAGCCGACTCAATAACATGAATATATATTAGTAAAAAGAGATAAAAAGTTCTAAAATATAAAACATGCCTTGAGTGACCTGTAATTCTAACATCTGACTTTACCCCAAAGATATATGCAAAATCATCTTAGAGACTGAAGTTACAAGAGAACAGTCTTGCACTAAAAGGTTTAAAAGAATATTTGGGGAAAAAAATATAAAGAAATTTTTGACATGTAAAGTATTGGCACACCACCACTGTTCCATTTCTGCTTTAATATATCTACTCCTTATATAGTCAAAGAGTTTGATTCTTATCTCTGAGTATCTTACAAGATTATTTTTATACCTAAGTAACTAAGAAGCAAAAAGATAGCAAAAATCTAAAAAAGTCTTACTGAGCTAACCCACTGTAGGTTGTTAAATTTGGATATTGCATGAAGTATCATTACCAAGTTAGAAGCCTGCATGAAAAATAAGATACATAGTGTAAAAAAAGATACCATTCTTAGAATGAAATGTTGGGGTGGGGGTGCTAAACAACAGATATTTTTACAAAGGGCAAATGGTTTGCTTAGGGATTATTAAATCATCTAAATCATTAAAACTTTAATGTTAAAAACAAACAAAAACAAACAAATAAACAAAACACCTCATTTTTCCAATGAAATTACTTCTTAACTAAATTATACTTTAATAGCTTCAGAGAGAGACAGTTGAAGAGAGGAGGAAGAAAAACAAAAAGTATCAAGGAAAGACGGTTTGGAGACTTAATAAAAAGATGGCATGTCCAAATCCACATTCTGCTCCATAGAGAGAACCTGGAATTGTAGTGTTGCTAAGAAAATGGATCTGCAGCCAGAAACTGAATATCTAACAGCACAGCAGCTAGAATTGCAGTATGAAAACATTTCTGAACTTAATCCAACAGGCAGATACATACATGGCTTTCATTTTAGTTAGCTGTTTCTATATATGTTTCACATCTCTATTTAGATTTTTTAAATTGTCTATTTCATTAATACTATTTTTACCACATTCTTTTTTACTTCTACATTTTAAATACATATTTCTACATTTTTAATACTTCTACATTTTTAATACAACCATACAAGTTGCAAGCCAAGCCTAAAAAACCTACAAACCTTTTTCTTTATTCTCTCTTATTTAAAGCATTTATGTTTAATGTAGATCTGAGTATCTTCAGGGCACTTTTTTCATTTCACATTTCTGAGAAGAGCTCGAGCTCTGTATCTGCATCCTTTTTTCAAAGCACAGTCCCAATTTCCTTGACTGACTGGCACTGTGCCTGCAGCTATCTTCCCTGAACCATTGTCAAAGCAAGCTAGAATCTGGTGACTCTGAAAAGCCTATTTCTGAAACAGTGTTTTGTGAAACATTCATAGCAGTATAATTTCCATGGCAAACTTCTTAGCTGGCTGTCCAGCCTGCCTTGGCGCTGGAGCATTTGTATCCAGCAAAGCAAATCCTCTAGCAGTCTATTGAACACCCAAAGCTGTGCGGGTTCTCAGCACCTGCTCATTCCCAATATTCTTCTGCTTTATCAAACAACATATTATTCCTGAGGCTCTTGATCTATTTAAGGCATCATTATCAACTCTGATGGACAGTGCCTGCTTCATTTGTTTGTTTTCCACTTACTGTCTGTAGGTTGTATTTTGTGAATACAGCTGAGCTGCAGAGAGAAGGGCTGTCTATTTACCTTATATTTGCTACTGCTAAGTGGCACAAATGGAGCTTCCCAGAGGGCAGGAAGATTGTTTCCAAAAGCAGTGGTGCACTTTCATTTGGCAGAGCACAACGTTTCACAAAGCACAACAGGGCAGGCTGGGACAGCCAAGCAGAAGCAGGCAGGGAACCTGTAGGAGGGCAAGACAAGAAAGACAAGACCCCTGAAAAGCAGAAAGCAGCACACTCGCAGCCAAACCTCAGAAGTGCCTGAAAAAAAGATTTTTCAAGGGAACCCAGCAATTGCTTGTTTCGATCAAAAAAGCCACAGAAAGAAATGGAGGGGAAAAGAAATCTCCATCCAACGGCATTTTTGCCTTAACCTGTAACACCCAGCAGACCTGAATTTCTGTTTCGAAAGTTACCATGTTTTAGTGTCTATACAAGCAAAGGACCCCTTTCATCTTACATCACTGTTTGGTGAACACACTTTAAGGAAGTGAGGCTCCAACAAGCAGGATCCTGTCAAACAAAATCTGAAGCAAGTGATTGAAGGATCTTTCACACCCAAATAGTCCAAATGCAGAGGCTCGCACATATCCTCACCAGGAGAGGGACAAATGACTGAGAATCCTATCCCCAAGTTCTGCAGCCTCCTAAAAATAACCCCTTTTCACAGATTCCCAGGAGCTACTGTTTCCTAATTTGACCTCTGAAACAATTGCTTGTTTAGAAAATTGTTTCAAATTTTAACTAATGCTAGCAAATTTATATTCCAGAGTACCATTTTCTTTAGCATTTTCATCAGCAAACTGTACGATAAAATAAAAATCAAACTAATCACATTTGCAACTAACATGCAACTTTAAAGAACTACAAATATCTTAAGGGATAGAAATAAGATTTAAAGCAATAGTAGAAATTCTCTGAAAAAAAAATTAGGAATCATAGTAGGGACAAACATAAGATGCCATAGTAAGGCAGGCAATAAGCTGCAAAAGCACAGACCACAGCTTCATGGAAAAGTTTCAGAGGATTGCAGTGAATCACAAAATGAACCACTAGTCAAAAAGATATTGAGAAGACAGCCATCATACTGGAAGTTATAAACAAGACTATAGCATGCAAGAAATGCGAAACTTTTTCTCCTCTTTTCAGCATTCCTAAGACTACAACTGGAATAACACTTCCAATCCTGAGCACTGAACTTCACAGAATGTACAAACCAGAGTGATCTTTTTTTTTTTTTTTTAAAGAGAAGTCTGAAAGAAAATGTTGCATTTTTCTCCAATCTGAAAAGCAATATAGGCAATAAGGCAATATCGGAATAAAAGCAATATTGGAAAAAAAAATGTTCAGAATATTGGAATATCGGAAAAGCAATATTGGAAAAAAAAGTTTTAATTTCCTTGTCTGATGGGAATCATACAAAAATACTGGTTATTTTTTAAAAATTAGATGCCCTAGAAATCTTTGCATTGGCAAAAACAGTGAAGTTACAACATGATACCCCATGTCAGTCGTGGAGTTTTCATCCACTGGATATCTCTAAGAACAGATCAAAACCACATGTGTATTTAATATGGGTTAAATTAAATCTGCTTTATAGAAAAGGGGTAGACTAAGTGATGCCACGGTAACCATCAAATTGCTTTTTTCTATTATATAAGGAAACTATGCTTAAAAATCACACACATAAAGGCCACAATGACTGGCCTTGGTACTTTCCCATCTTTTACGTAAAGCCACCTTCCTTTCATTATTGCCAACGTGTGATCCTTTCCTCTCTCCATTTACAATACCCTATAGGCTTTGAGAATCAGAGACAGAAACCATTTTGATCATTATTCCTCTACATATTTCCCTCATCACTTCCTGTATGTCTGCATCTTCTATGCTGGACCAAAATATAAAAAGGCAGGGAACTGGAGGGAGGAGAGAGATTACAGATCAAGTGTTTCTAAAGTGGATACTTTATGTATTTATATATGTATGTGTAATTTTATTATTAAAGCTCAAAATTAAAATATGCCTTTTAAATATGTGGTAGAAGAAGAATTTAAATTTCTTAAATTAAAATGATTTTCCATATTTCTGAATAAAGTTATTAATTCAATATTTAGTATTTTTTGTACCTACTACAGAAACAGTAAATTGAACAGTTCTATGAATTGCCATTGCCCAAAACAAGAGATATGGCTACCTAGGAAAGAATCTAAATTTGGTGTCGTCTCACCATTTTTTTTCTTAAATGAGATGTTAAAAGGAATAGCAGATCACATATGAAATCCCACATGCTAACTTTCTGTGAAAAAATATTGCAAATGAAGTTTCTGCCTCCGCCAACACATTTATTCCTATTTAGCTATCCATCTGAGAGAACCGTCAGGATGGATGTTCATCTCACACAGTCCTAGAATGATCTTGATAGCAGTTGATAACCATTTCCTATTACTAACATTTTCCAGTATGCTATCACCTCTTTTTATAGTTCCACCAGGAAAGGAAGATGTCACTATATACAGCATAAAAACTTGAAAATACAATCAGAAGATAACCACTGAAGTTTGGTTGTTACTTTAAAAAGAAATGACACCCTGAAGAACTGTATTTGGGAGCACTGCTGGGAGGAATAAACATCCTTTCACTCCTTTCCCAACATCAAACAGAAATATGAAAAAGAAGTCGACAGAGGTCACATACTAATGTAAGGAGATCTGCACTAATGTTTCTAGATTCTGATCCAGACTGACAGTGATCCTATTCCTCACCACAATGTTATGTATAATGGAAGCACAACTCCTGGTTTGAAGCCAGACTATATAATTCCTTCATTAAAGCCAGAGTTATGGGGTCTTGTTCCAGTCTTACGAGCCAAGGTACAAATGAATCAACTATTTACTTGGGCACCTGGTTAAAAATAACAAATTAAACCAAACAGTGCACACTGCTAATTCTCCTAGAATTGCAAAAATAATGGTTATTATCTGTATAATCTTAAGAAAGTTATGGACCACACTACATTATCTCTAATGATTAAAGTCAAGATGCTGAGATGTTGTTACCCCTGAACCAAGAGGAGAAGCAAAGGTTAACCCCTCTTCAGACTCTTGTATACTGGAAAAATCCTTGCTTAACTTGCTATTGATGGTTCATTGGCTTGGATGTATGATTTAACTGTACTTGATATAATCATTAATTTACTTGCACACTGTGTCAGATTTCTAGGCTAACTTTTCCAATGCAAACACACCTCATTTTGGTCAGGTACAAGTTCTGTGTATTAGGTCTTGAAAAGGATGACAGCCAATTGAGAAAACAAAGTTAAGCTTTCTAGAATGCTATCTCCATAGCTCTCTGCACTGCACAGCTCTTCTAATGGACAAGAAAGCCTTGTGCTCTTCTGGGTCTTAAAATAAAACAGGTCTCAAGACCTTACCTTTCCATATTTGAGGGAGCCAGTGATGCAATGGTCTCTACAGAGGAGTATCAGAGCCCTCATTTCAAATTTTCAATTTCTAGGGAGCTCCAAACCTTCTTTTGATTGTACTCTATGCTGGTATAATGCTCAGGCAATGGGAAGAGATAACAGTAGTAGCACATGACACTAGGGATGATTCACCTTTGAAGAACATCTTTGAAATATTTTTAATTCCTATGGACTCCCTTTCCAATGGCTATTGAACCTATGCAAAACAATGTATCCAAAACCAGTATTGTCTTTGATAGCAACGTACTGTTAGTACTGACAAAGCTATTACAGGCAAAACACAGAATTGCTCAGAGATACCAGGAGCTGCAGAGGCTCACACACAGGGCACCTTATGCCCTAAAGCTCCACAGGCTTTACTTCAAGTGTTCAGATATTCAGCTAAATGCAAAGAACTCTCCATCTTCATAGCTTACAGTTTGGACCCTTAGTCTAGATATTCTGCCCTCCACAGGAACATCCCCAAAACTCCGAGTGCAAAGCAGATCACAGGGTAATTTAGGTTTCTTCAGGTTAAGCTTCTTAATGTCCAAGACAGTACATCTCATTAGCTACATCTCATTCAGTGTTTGCTTCCCAGGTAACTGATATCAGGCAAATTGTGTAATGAAAACCTAGCAATGAACAACAACCTTACATAGTTTGTGTTGAAGAAAACAGCATCCCATTCATTTTCCGCACTTTTAGTGCTACACATTTGCCTCAGCTTCAGATGTATTGGTGTCATACTGAGTGGAAAGCTCAAGTTTGTGTATTCACCAATAAGGGGATTTCCCCACAGTCTGGCTGAAGTGCAGGACAAAGGGAGGGGGGAGACTGAGCAGAGCCATGAGCAAGTGGGACAAAAGAGCATCTGCCAAGAGGTGGGGGCCTTTACAAATAAAAGAAATAAGGGAATTCCCCCACATTCTTCAGCAAGGGGGACAAAGGAGTCAGGGGACCTTAGGTGAGAACAGATGGAGAGAGGCAGGGAGTTTGGTATAGGCGGGCCGAGAAGGCTGTAACTTCTGAGGACCTTGGCCAATGGGTAAAAGGAGAGGGTGTCCCTCGGTCAGGAAATTAGGATAAAAGCGGGGCTGCGTCCTCCAGCAATTTGAGAGACCCCCCCAGAGATGTGCCCAGTACACTCTCCCTTTATTCAAATAAAGTTTTAGGACTCCTCTGTCTCCTTTTTGGACATTCAGTTCTTGACAGCGAGATTTTCCACACAATAACATTCCCATAACTTTTTTCCTCCGGTAATTTCCACTCCCTATAGAGGAAACCTAAGACGCTTTAAAGCAAGCATAGAGAAAGGAATAGACCTGGAAAAATACATATCACTTTCATAGGCTTTAGGACTTCGAATACCATTGCTGTCACCAGCTAAATGCTGATGGTTGCTTCTACATTAGTACAACAACAATGACGGACCCTCTGTCCTGATGGATTTTCCTAAAATGGAGTTCCATCAAGCATGAACGATATGACTAGCTACATAATTTAAAGCCAGAATTTATTTGACAGCCTTTTACATAATATGTGTCTTTTTCATTTTGTGGTGTTCAAAACTGAAAATGAGGTATTTTGGTAGTTTTTTGCACCTATTGGAAGTGTGCTTATAGAAGCAGCGAGTTTAATCTCCCTCTTCCACAGTTAAATTCATAAACTCTGAGTTATTTTTGATTTAACGGAGCAAATTGGTAAAAGAAGCATAGGGGATCAAATATGCAAAGCACTTATACAAGTTAGCATTAGGTGAAGACAGAGTTTTATCTAGAAGTACTGGTGTTTCAAATCAGAATCAATTCACACATTCTAAACTAAGTCTCAGACACTATTCATCTCAATCCTAAATCCATCTGTCCATCTGTTTATCCTAAAGGATTTTCTTGAAGTCTTTGGTTTCTTGCAATGAGGTGTTTATGTCATTCATATTGTATAAATGAACCCATAAAGCATATGTACTGTAGAATAACAATGAATTTTCCCATCTGCACAAGCAGTAGAGGATCTTATGTCAATAATATCAAGTGTGCATTTGACAGTCCTTAGTTCTGATGTATCAAGATTATGTTGAATGGGAAATCAGGAAAAAATATTTTTTTTTGTCATGTAGTCCAAAAATGCAATTCCTTATTATGGTAAACATTCATTTACTTCTCTAAAAAGAATGCTTTTCATTAACCCAATGCCTAATAAACAAACACACACAAAAAAAAGATTTATAAATGCACTTTTGAAAGCACATGTGTTTTACCTTTGGCAGTTATAAAAAAGTCTGGAATCCCTTCTCAATGCAAGAGTAAAAAAATAAGCTAACCAAATTGCCTAACAAATTGTGCTAGCAATATAATATGGATGACCTATAAAATAGACTAAATTAACCATATGGTCCATGGTATATCAAATGGGATATGGGAACAGTATTTTTCAGAATTTTGTAAACACAATACCTGCTACTATGAGTTACTTGAAAATATATATTCAGAGGCACTAATCTCTAATTCTTTTTGCTTGGGGTGTTATTAGATGTGATAACTAGCTTGAAACGCAAGGTAAAAAGTGAATAAAATGGATATGGTAGTCCAAGTGACAAAAAAAAATCTAGAATTTTCTTTTATAATCCTCAGCTTTCAATTGTAGGTTATAGGTTTAAGAGGACTATTATGTTTAAGAAAATAATATAATCCTACAGCAGAAGACTGGGGGGTGGGAGAGGTAGAGAGGAGGCTGGAGGGAAAATGCCAGAGAATTAATTCTTTTATTTGAAAGTATTTTATGACAGAGTACACGTGGTAGCAGGCAATCAGGTCAAAGCTCTGACAAAATTCTGAATGCCAGAATTCCAATATACTAGTTACATTAAATACATTTTCAACTCGCTTCGCCTATAGCATATGTTACTAGAATATATATGACAAAATAATAAAATGTTGACAAGCCTCAACTGCTGAGATTTAAAAAGCATCAGAACTTCATTTATGTAGTTTCATTAACGCAAACCCAACCAGGGAAGTTGTATCACTGCAAGGTCAAAGAACCACTTTGCACACAGCACAAAAAGCATGAGGAAATTGTTCCAATGGATAAGTGTCTTTGCTGTTAAAGTCCTACAAAGTGGAAAAGAGTGTAAGAAATATTTTGAACTTTCAACATTCAGTCTTACTATATTTTTATCAACAGATTGAATAGCTTCCTACTATCAATTTGTTGTTTATCACATCATACTGAAGAACTGACCTAAGATCATCTCAGAACATCTTTCTAGCTAGATGGTGCATTGCAGTCTTGGAGCGCTCAACTGTAACTACTGATTTTATGTTTTCCTTCAGAGCACCAACAATAATTATGCAATACACAAGCAACTTCTTCAGGTTCCCACTTAATACAAAGCACATTTGTACCTATTCTTATTTTAAAATAAACTTGAGAGTCATCTGCCAGTTCTCATTCTATTTAAAGCACTCCAGCTTTAAAAGTACCATTTTAAATTTCTATCAATCACATCTATTTTTAATGAAAATGACAAGTACTAAAAAAACTACTTTAATTTCTAGTGTCCCCAGTCTGCTTTAAAAAACATCATTACACAATTACTTCTGTCAAGCAAGATCTACTTTCCATTAACCCCAAGTGACTATGTTAATTACATTATATTCCTTCAGTTTCTAATTAGCCAATCTCAAAAGAATCATTTCATCTTTTGCCTAGGATTAGCAGCATACGGAAAAGAGAATAAATACTTCTATCTTTCATCACATTCTTTTCCAGTATTGTAATAGCTTTACTTTTATGCCAATATTCAGGAGCTAATACTTTTGTTTCAAAAGTTTTGAGAAAAAAACACAAAAATATTTTTTTAGACAAAAAAGGCTATTTTAGACTGTTCTTATCTCTTTGGGATAGGAGAAAAGACAAAGGAGTGAGTACCTCTGCCTCTTATTCCATGATCAGTTCACTCAGCATAAATATTCAGTTTTCCTGACCATGTAACTTCAATATGGACAAATGTGTCCTGAAATGCAAAAGTTTTAAAGCACTTGTGCATTTTAAATGTATGATATAATCAATCTGATTTGATACAAACATTCACACAACTGTTTTGTCTGAGCTGGAGCCACAAGAGATAAGAAAAACAGCTTTTTTTTTTTTTTTCGGAGCGTTCTTCTCAATAGCGAATTAAATGCAATTCCAGATAATATTTTAAGGCTCAAAAAAAAAAAACACCTTTTAGAATATGCTATAATAAATCCTAAATAAACAATACAGACGGAAACAAATTACTTCTCAAGATGATTGCTTTTATAACCTGAGAGGTTTGGGGGGTTTAGAATTATTTTTCAAAAACTTATTTCCTCATATTTCCCCAAGCAAAATGACATACTAAACCACAAATTAATAGAAAGCCCCCCTTTTTGAGAGAGTTTCCTGATTCACTGATACTGCCCTCATGGAAAAGAGATAGAAAATTAGTGTGTAGAGAATTAAGTTTCAGAGTCATTGAGCACTGATACCATATATTTAACTTAGGAAGAACACTAGAAGACGATATCTGATAGTAGCTGTGAATATTCAGATATTATGGATAGAAACACTACAGAAGTTTCATTCTTAAAGTGCTGTGGTGTTATTTTACCCTAATGAAATCAGCATGCTATTAAAAGAGGCCATATGATTAACATACAGTGTACTAACTGAGCTCTTAATTAGACCGATATTTTAGAAGATAGAAAAAATAAAGAAGTTAATATAGGTAGTTTGTACATAAAAAGGAATTAAGTTAATGTAAATAAAAGCGAGGGCCAGATGGTATAACCTGTGAAAAAAAAATATATATATCTCAACACTCAAAATTTTCATGTAACTGTAGTTTAAGCAGCATGCTATCTACTAATTAGCAGAACTTGATGATCTCAGTTTGAGAATATGCAACATATGTACATATATAAAATATGTATTTGACATATGCATAACCTTCTACACTAAATATTGATAAAAATATCATATTATTTACTAGAACTTTTTATTTAAAATCTTTATACAGAATTTCAGAAAGTACAGATAATTGTTAAATTTCTATTCAAGCAAAAATGCTAATTATATTTAAAATAGAAATGAAGTGCTATATTCTTCCAGTAATACTGTGGTATTGCCTAAAAGTTCAATGAAGTATCAAACACCCAGTGTTACACAGGAAATAGAGAATCAAAGACACAAGCCAGCAAGCTCTATTGCAAAAGAAAACAAAGGGCAAGCCATTTACATACTCCTTGAATATTCTTAAAACTAAAGGCCAAAAGTAAGGTGAAGTGAGAAGAGGAGAAAGGTTAGAAAAAGTGACATGTGGACCAAGAGTGTATGTTTGATATTCATTGTCTTAATGTGATGTTTAACCATTTGGTCAGCACTTCAGATCAAGGTGGCTCTATAATACAAAAATCTTTCCAAAGAATTGGAAACACAATTGCACTTAAGTGGTGGAGATGTCCACACCTAACCTAGGAAAAAAAAAAACAGTTACAACGTGAATTCATGCCATAAAGAACACATGCCTTTAGTGATATTACAGAAAATATACCGATATTCATACATCTCAATATTTTTCACCCTTTTATCATCAACATTGCTGTAATACATGTCAAAAGCCAAGTTTGCAAAATATATGCATTTTTGATCAAAATTTTTACCATTAGGTATTGACATGAACATTTTTTTAAACCACAACAGTTATCCAACAAAAATTCTAATGTGTTGAACACTCCTCTTCAGCAAATACAACAAATTTTCTCAGATTTTTTCAGTCTCCTCCAAAATTATTTTGCTTCTTTGATTTCTGTAATGCCATAGGTCAAACAAAAATGGAGACAGTAACCAAATCTAGGACTAAAAGCAAATTCTGATGTTCAAGGTTAAATTGAAGTACAGGGCAGAAGGCAAATGAATTTACTCCAGCACTATAACAAGGACTTCCATCTGACAAATTCTGACCTAAAGAGATTATATAGTAAGAAATAAAGACAAAATATGGCTTTACAAAGCATTGTCCTATACCTCATGTTTTTGCTAAGCACGTTCTTTGTCTTGTAAATGTGATAGCTTTTTCCTTATATGTCACGACTTTGGGAAAAGCACTATTTTGTCTTAAACCTCGCAGTTTTGGTAAGCGAGCTTTTTTTGCCTTATACGTTGCACCTTTAAGAAGCGCGCTCTTTTGTCTTAAAACTTACATATTAGGTAAGCACACTCCTTTTGTCTAATAAGTCACACCTTTGACAAGCACTTCCTTGTCTTAAACCTCAACAGTTTAGCTAGGTGCGTTTTTTCATCTTAAACCTCCTAGTTTTGGTAAGTGCATTTTTTTTGTCTTACACCTCACATCATGCACAAGCACACTTTTTTATCTTAAACCTCATAGATTTAGTACTGCTCTTTGAAAATTTCCATCCTCCTCAGGGCAACCCACTATAAAAGACAATCCACGGTCTTCATACCTACACCTCCCACTCTGCAGGCTGGCAGTTTCTACCATCACATCCCTTTCACGCAAGTTGAAATTGCAGTGCGGGGTACCTTCACTGAGGATACATGGGCTCACACCTCAATAGCAGCAGGCTCTAACAAGGATCCCAATACTTGGGTCAGAATTTCCCACAGTCGCAGGAAGTTTCCATACGATCCCACGAGCAACATTAAGACACCAAAGGGCTCCAACGCCATGCAACCTTGTTAACTTTATTCTCATGAGCGCAATAGGACAGAGAGAAGGGAAAAAGAAAGTAATATTAGCAAGCAGTAGCGTTGCAACAAGATTATACTTACCACCATCAGCCGCGTGCCTAAATGTCCTTGGCTGCGCTCCGGTGCAGGTACGGGGGCTTCGGTGCCTCGGTGCAGGTGACGTTCTGCACACGCCTGGGGGGCGGGCGGAAAGAAGGCCGCGCACACCCGTGCAGGCGATGATGAGAGGCAGGAGGCCGTGCACCCCCGGGGAGGCACACCTAGTCCTTTTATGTCCGCCTTCTCAAAGAGTCCGCCCACTTTCTTGACGTTCTCTGCTATGCCTGGTTGGTGTCGTCCGTGCTGCGTGCTTTGGTGTTCCTCTTCGCTCTGGATTCGAATGCAAGGTGCTGTGGTGTGCGCTGCTGAGAATGTCATTGCTCGGCTCTCGAGCACGTCTTCCCAGAGACAGCATGCTGACACCAAGTAGATGGCTGATCTTGCACTCTTCCCACAGATCAGATGTCAGGGTTAAGAAGTGCAAATGGTGAGAGATAAGGTCCTTGTCTGGCTCTTGAGCTGGTCTTCCCAGACACAAGATACCGGGGCATTCTTCAGGTAAATGGTGAGTCAACAATGTCCAGATAAACACAATCCATAAGAGTTTCCTACAAGCGCGCTTTATTTTTTTTTTTTTTGCCTTAGCCCTCACACCTCTGCATGGTGCGCCTCTTTTTTCTCCTACCCCTGATGACTCTGCAAAGTACGCCTGCATTTTTTGTCTTACGCCTCACGCTTTTGTGCAGCGCGCCTATTTTTGTGCTTTCACACCCCACACCAATGCGCAGCGCGCCTTATTTTTTATACTTACAACTCAGGCCTTTGTGAAGTGCACCTTCTTTTTTTGCCTTACACACAACACCTTTGTGAGGCGCGCCTTCTTTTTTTGCCTTACACAACACACCTTTGAGTATCGTGCATTTTTTTGACTTACACCTCACGCCTCTGCAAAGCGCGCCTATATTTTTTGTCTTCAACATCACAGCTTTGTGCAGCGCGCCTATTTTTGTGCTTTCACACCTCACACCAATGCGCAGCGCGCCTTATTTTTTTATAGTTACACCTCAGGCCTTTGTGAAGCGCGCCTTCTTTTTTTGCCTTACACAACACACCTTTGTGTATCGTGCTTTTTTTTGTCCTACATCCCAGGCCTCTGCAAAGCGCGCCTTTTTTTTTTCTTACTTACTGTTGCACCTTGTGAAGAAACGGACTCAGTCTGGGGTGCAGAGTGAGACAACTTTATTTCCAAACCGACTTCTTTTTATACTTTCTCAACACAAGTGTTGCAAAGCGCACAACCAATCAGCATCTGGCCACCTGCGCGGTTGTCTGGCTTTGTTTCTTTTCTTCTGGCAAGACACGTCGCACACAAGGCAGGGGGAGGTGTTCCTCAGTCCTCGTCTTTCTCGGCTCTGTCCCCCATCTGCTGCAAAGACTGACACCCTTGTGGTTAACTATCTGCTAACAAGGTACTATTGTCTTTGAACAAGCCTCCACATCTCACCCTTCTTTATTTGTTTTTGTTTGAACAGCCATGACTTAATTAAATGATCTATCCTTAAACACATAACAAGAAACAAAGCAGGCACACTAACAATAAACGAAATATGCCAAACATCAACAGGCTGTCCTACTAGACAGGTTACAAACGGATTTACTGGACTAGATAGTATAACATGTCCACAACTTTACCAAGCGCAGCTCGCGCGGGAGGAGTGAGCTTTCTTGAGGATGTCAAACTCGTGTCTCCTTCTAAGAGCTTAAATAGAGGATGTAATTCTTCTGTGGAAATTCCTAAGGAGGGACGGATCCAATTAATAGTTCCCAAAAGTTTTTGAAGATCATTCAAAGTCGTTATGTCTGTCTTTAGGGTCAATGATTGTGGTCGAATTTGATGATCAGAAATTCTCCATCCTAAATATCGCCAAGGCGGACTTTCCTGTACTTTATCTTCCGCAATTCTTAATCCTGCAGCTGATGCTGCTCGCGTAATCTGATGCAGAGCCTCTTCTGCTGTTTCCTTTTGCTCTGCAGCAATCAATATATCGTCCATATAGTGATAGATGAGGACATTATCAAAATATTTGCGTATTGGGCTTAAAACTGCTGCCACAAATTGTTGACATAATGTAGGACTATTTTTCATGCCTTGTGGCAGAACTCTCCAATGGTATCTGCTATGCGGTTCCATAGCATTGATGGAAGGTACAGAAAATGCAAACCGAGGTGCATCTTGCGGTGCAAGTGGAATGGTAAAGAAACAGTCTTTCAAATCGATTACTATCAAAGTCCATGTTTGAGGTAACATTGCTGGAGAAGGGAGTCCAGGCTGTAAGGCTCCCATATCTTCGATGACTTCATTGATTTTTCTAAGGTCATGTAACAGCCTCCAGGAATTATTTTTCTTTTGAATTACAAAAACTGGCGTGTTCCAGGGGCTTGTAGTAGGAACTATATGACCAGCTTGCAATTGTTCATCTACTAACTTGTGTAATTGCAGCAGTTTATTTTGTGGAAGGGGCCACTGATCTACCCACACTGGCTTGTCCGTTTTCCAAATCATGGGTGGGACCTGCTGCTGGATAGTGACCCCTAAGAAAAATCCGTGCTTAACTGCATGCCCCATTGACTCAAACAGTCTCTCCCCCACAAGGTGATGGATCCAGGCAATATAAATGGCCTAATGTTTGCAGTTCTTCCTTCTGGGCCAATAATATTTATCAATCTTTTGCTTTGCATTGGAGTACTCTGCCCACCAATTCCTGAAAGCGATGTATGTGCCTTAACTAGGGGTAAACTGTTTGGCCATTGTGAGGCAGCGATGACTGTAACATCTGCTCCACTATCTAAAATTCCTTGTACATTAAATTTTATCAGTCCTGCTTGTAGCGTACAGGATATCTGCGGGCGATTCATAGTTATCTGTTGAGTCCAGAAAATTTCATGCCCTGTGGACCCAAAAGAGCCTGTGCCATGGTTAATGTTTGCAGCGTTTGGTGTCTGTGGTAAAAAGTATACTAATTGTGCTATTCGGCTTCCTGCTGGCACAGTACAGGGTGGTATCGGAGTCCATACCATTATCTTAATTTCTCCTTTGAAATCTGCGTTGATAACTGCAGGTAACACAAACAGCCCTTGTCTCGTTGTTGAAAATCGCCCAATCAATAGTGCTGCCATTCCTCGCCCCAGGGGGCCGTGGACACCAGTTGGAATTAGCACAACTGATGTATCAGTAATTAGCACTTCTATTGTGGTGGCCAGGTCCACCCCGGAGCTGCCGCTTGTGCTGGTGCACAAGCGGCGGCTGCTTCCCGGTGGGAGCCACTCCGAGGGGTGATTTGCCGTCATGGCGCGACCCCTTGCCGCGCTCCGCTTGAAGTTTCCCGAAGGGGCTTGCGGTCGACCTTCCTTATCAAATTTTGATCGACACTGATTAGCATAGTGTTGTCCTTTGTGACAGCGCGGACATAGTCCAGGCGCTCCTTTGTTTGCTTGTGTTTTCGGACAGTATTTACGAATATGCCCAAATTGGCCACAAGCAAAACATGGCCTTTTCATAGACATTGTTGCAAATGTTTCGGCCATCAGTGAATATTCATACTGTTTGGTACCGACATTAATACATGCTTTTAGCATGTCATCAATAGTAGGATCCTTTAGTGGCCGCAAAACTCTCTGGCAATCAGGGTTAGCATTCTCAACTGCTAGTTGCTTAAAAATGTAGCTTCGTGCTTGTTCATTATCAATTTGTTTCTCCAGAGCCTCATTAAGCCGATCCAAAAACTTCATATATGGCTCATTCGCATCTTGTCTTATGCTAACAAAAGGTTGTCTTTGTTTACCACTCTCCGGAACGGCCTTAAGGGCGCGGAGAGCAAGTGCCTTAACTTGTTGCAAGCCCTCAGGGGGGATTTCTGCTTGTGCTGTTGTAGCACTGTGATCGCCCTCCCCCATTAGCACGTCCACAGTAACAGCCCGTAAAGGACCTTTTTTCGACAGCCGCTGGTTTTCCTCCCCCTGAGCTCGAGCAAGCTCTCTCATTTTCGATTCCCACATCGTGTATTGCATATCAGTCATAATGAGGCGAAACAAAGTTTTAAAATCATGGGGAGTAAAAACCGAAGAATCACAAAGAGATTGTATAAGGTGGGTGGTATATGGTGCGCCAAGGCCATGATCTGTCACCGTACGTCGCACGTCCTTAATAAGATTATACGACAAACCTTCCCAACGCGGATTCTGGTCTGGTGCACAGATAACGGGAAAGGCTTTCAGCATGCCCACATCCCCCGCCTGTTTTGCTCCTCGTTTTACTGAGGCCCATTTATCGTGAGGATCCGGGGGGTATAGGTCTGGCTCCTTTCCAGGGTCAATAGGACCCGGACCAAAAGGATCATCGTCCTGTTCATCAGGTGGCAGTACCGCAAAGGCTTTTGCAGCACGTTTTCTTTTCTGATTCTCATCAGGACACGATTGAGGTAAAGGAGGCGCGGAGGGGATGGCAGGGGCCCCGATCCCGTCATTTATGTTCGACTGCAACCCACTATGAGATTTCAATATTTCGAGTACAACTCGCCATTGTGGCAACAGGTTAGCAGCAGCCTTATCACCGCGCGTGGCACTATCCCACAGTCGGACCCCAATTTGGTCCCATCTTTCCAGATTAAAAACATTCTTACTATTCACCGAAGGATCGTCTTTAGAAGCCCATGCAAGAACCTTTTGCAGCTCTTCTTCACCTAATTTTTTTCTTTGCGGTTTCAAGTTTTTAGGAGAAGCTTCTAAATCGTCCTTTTGTTCCTTCATTAGGTATGAACCCATAGTTCCCAGCCGCTTACCTCTTTCCTTTCAAGAGGCTTTTAGTGTGCACACAAAGTAAGCTTCCTTTCAGCTTGATCCTTACGCTTCCTTTCAGCGTGATTCCCGGGAGTTCAGCTGGGCGGTGCAACCGGAGAGACAGCTAGTCTTCGAGCCCCACGTTGGGCGCCATTTGTTGCACCTTGTGAAGAAACGGACTCAGTCTGGGGTGCAGAGTGAGACAACTTTATTTCCAAACCGACTTCTTTTTATACTTTCTCAACACAAGTGTTGCAAAGCGCACAACCAATCAGCATCTGGCCACCTGCGCGGTTGTCTGGCTTTGTTTCTTTTCTTCTGGCAAGACACGTCGCACACAAGGCAGGGGGAGGTGTTCCTCAGTCCTCGTCTTTCTCGGCTCTGTCCCCCATCTGCTGCAAAGACTGACACCCTTGTGGTTAACTATCTGCTAACAAGGTACTATTGTCTTTGAGTATCGTGCATTTTTTTGACTTACACCTCACGCCTCTGCAAAGCGCGCCTATATTTTTTGTCTTCAACATCACAGCTTTGTGCAGCGCGCCTATTTTTGTGCTTTCACACCTCACACCAATGCGCAGCGCGCCTTATTTTTTTATAGTTACACCTCAGGCCTTTGTGAAGCGCGCCTTCTTTTTTTGCCTTACACAACACACCTTTGTGTATCGTGCTTTTTTTTGTCCTACATCCCAGGCCTCTGCAAAGCGCGCCTTTTTTTTTTCTTACTTACACATCGTACCTCTGCAAAGCGCGCCTTATTTTTGTCTTACACATCGTACCTGTGCAAAGCGCGCCTATTTTCTTCATCTAACACCTCACACATTTGTGCAGCGCGCCTTTTTTTTTAACTTGTACCTTGCGCCTCTGCGAGGCACGACCCTTTTTTATGTCTTACACGTTGCGCCTCTGCAAAGCGCGCCTATTCTTTTCATCTTACACCTCGCACCTTTGTGCAGCGCGCCTTATTTTTGTCTTACGCCTCACACCTCTGCAAAGCGCGCCTATTTTTTTCATCTTACGATTCACCCCTTTGTGCAGCGTGCCTATTTTTTTTGTTTTACATCTCAGGCGTTTGTGAAGCGCGCCTTTCTTTTTCTCCTTACACCTTGCACCTTTGCGAAGCGCGCCTTTTTTCTCTTAGCCCTCATGCATCTGTGCAGCGCGCCTTTTATTTGTCTTATACCTCACGCCCCTGTGCAGCGCGCCTTATTTTTTTTTTACTTACATCTCAGGCGTTTGTGAAGCGCGCCTTTTTTTTTTGTCTTACACTTCACACCTCTGCAAAGCGCGCCTATTTTTTTGGTCTTACAATTCACCCCTTTGTGCAGCGCGCCTATTTCTTTTGTTTTACACCTCAGGCGTTTGTGCAACACGCCTTTTTTTTTTGACTTAAACCTCACGCCTCTGCAAAGCGCGCCTTTCTTTTTCTCCTTACACCTTACACCTTTGCGAAGTGCGCCTTTTTTTCTCTTACCCCTCATGCATCTGTGCAGCGCGCCTTTTATTTTTTGTCTGAAACCTCACACCTTCGTGCAGCGCGCCCTATTTTTTTTTACTTTCACCTCGTGCCTCTGCAAGGCGCGCCTATATTTTTTGTCTTCAACATCATGCTTTTGTGCAGCGCGCCTTCTTTTTTTGCCTTACACAACACACCTTTGTGTATCGTGCTTTTTTTTGTCCTATATCCCAGGCCTCTGCATAGCGCGCCTTTTGTTTTTTTTATTTATACATCGTACCTCTGCAAAGCGCGCCTTATTTTTGTCTTACACATCGTACCTCTGCAAAGCGCGCCTATTTTCTTCATCTAACACCTCACACATTTGTGCAGCGCGCCTTTTTTTTTTAAATTGTAACTTGCGCCTCTGCAAAGCGCGACCCTTTCTTATGTCTTACACGTTGCGCCTCTGCAAAGCGCGCCTATTCTCTTCATGTTACACCTCGCACCTTTGTGCAGCGCGCCTTATTTTTGTCTTACGCCTCACACCTCTGCAAAGCGCGCCTATTTTTTTGGTCTTATGATTCACCCCTTTGTGCAGCGCGCCTATTTTTTTTGTTTTACACCTCAGGCGTTTGTTCAGCGCGCCTTTTTTTTTTGACTTACACCTCACGCCTCTGCAAAGCGCGCCTTTCTTTTTCTCCTTACACCTTGCACCTTTGCGAAGCGCGCCTTTTTTCTCTTAGCCCTCATACATCTGTGCAGCGCGCCTTTTATTTGTCTTATACCTCACACTGTTGTGCAGCGCGCCTATTTTTGTGCTTTCACACCCCACACCAATGCGCAGCGCGCCTTATTTTTTTATACTTACACCTCAGGCCTTTGTGAAGCGCGCCTTCTTTTTTTGCCTTACACAACACACCTTTGTGAGGCGCTCCTTCTTTTTTTGTCTTCAACAACACACCTTTGTGTATCGTGCTTTTTTTTGTCCTACATCCAGGCCTCTGCATAGCGTGCCTTTTTTTTTTCTTACTTACACATCGTACCTCTGCAAAGCGCGCCTTATTTTTGTCTTACACATTGTACCTGTGCAAAGCACGCCTATTTAATTCATCTAACACCTCACACATTTGTGCAGCGCGCCTTTTTTTAACTTGTACCTTGCGCCTCTGCAAAGCGCGACCGTTTTTTATGTCTTACACGTTGCGCCTCTGTGCAGCGCGCCTATTCTTTTCATCTTACACCTCGCACCTTTGTGCAGCGCGCCTTATTTTTGTCTTACGCCTCACACCTCTGCAAAGCGCGCCTATTTTTTTGGTCTTACGATTCACCCCTTTGTGCAGCGCGCCTATTTTTTTTGTTTTACACCTCAGGCGTTTGTGAAGCGCGCCTTTCTTTTTCTCCTTACACCTTACACCTTTGCGAAGCGCGCCTTTCTTTTTCTCCTTACAACTTACACCTTTGCGAAGCGCGCCTTTTTTTCTCTTACCCCTCATGCATCTGTGCAGCGCGCCTTTTATTTTTTGTCTTAAACCTCACACCTTCGTGCAGCGCGCCCTATTTTTTTTTATTTTCACCTCGTGCCTCTGCAAGGCGCGCCTATATTTTTTGTCTTCAACATCACGCTTTTGTGCAGCGCGCCTATTTTTGTGCTTTCACACCCCACACCAATGCGCAGCGCGCCTTATTTTTTTATACTTACACCTCAGGCCTTTGTGCAGCGCGCCTTCTTTTTTTGCCTTACACAACATACCTTTGTAAGGCGCTCCTTCTTTTTTTGCCTTACACAACACACCTTTGTGTATCGTGCTTTTTTTTGTCTTACACCTCACGCCTTTGTGCAGCGCGCCTTTTTTTTGTTCTTTTACACCTCACGCCCCTGTGCAGCGCGCCTTATTTTTTATAATTACACCTCAGGCGTTTGTGAAGCGCGCCTTTTTTTTGTCTTACACCTCACGCCTCTGCAAAGCGCGCCTTTTTTTGTCTTATACCTTATGCCCCTGTACAGCGCACCTTATTTTTATTTACTTACACTTCACACCTTTGTGCAGCGCGCCTTTTTTAACTTGTACCTTGCATCTCTGCAAAGCGCGACCCTTTGTTACGTCTTACACGATGCGCCTCTGCAAAGCACGCCTATTCTTTTCATCTAACACCTCGCGCCTTTGTGCAGCGCGCCTTATTTTTTTATACTTATACCTCACGCCTCTGCAAAGCGTGCCTTTTTTTTCTCCTTACACCTTGCACCTTTGTGAAGCGCGCCTTTTTTCTCTTACCCCTCATGCATCTGTGCAGCGCGCCTTTTATTTTTTGTCTTAAACCTCACACCTTCATGCAGCGCGCCCTATTTTTTTTTTATTTTCACCTCGCGCCTCTGCAAAGCGCGCCTATATTTTTTGTCTTCAACATCACAGCTTTGTGCAGCGCGCCTATTTTTGTGCTTTCACACCTCACACCAATGCGCAGCGCGCCTTATTTTTTTATACTTACACCTCAGGCCTTTGTGAAGCGCGCCTTCTTTTTTTGCCTTACACAACACACCTTTGTGTATCGTGCTTTTTTTTGTCCTACATCCCAGGCCTCTGCATAGCGCGCCTTTTGTTTTTCTTACTTATACATCGTATCTCTGCAAAGCGCGCCTTATTTTTGTCTTACACATCGTACCTCTGCAAAGCGCGCCTATTTTTTTCATCTAACACCTCACACATTTGTGCAGCGCGCCTTTTTTTTTAACTTGTACCTTGTGCCTCTGCAAGGCGCGACCCTTTTTTATGTCTTACACGTTGCGCCTCTGCAAAGCGCGCCTATTCTTTTCATCTTACACCTCGCACCTTTGTGCAGCACGCCTTATTTTTGTCTTACGCCTCACACCTCTGCAAAGCGCGCCTATTTTTTTGGTCTTACGATTCACCCCTTTGTGCAGCGCGCCTTTTTTTTTGTTTTACACCTCAGGCGTTTGTGAAGCGCGCCTTTTTTTTTTTGACTTACACCTCACGCCTCTGCAAAGCGCGCCTTTCTTTTTCTCCTTATACCTTGCACCTCTGCAAAGCGCGCCTTTTTTCACTTACCCCTCATGCATCTGTGCAGCGCGCCTATATTTTTTGTCTTCAACATCACGCTTTTGTGCAGCGCGCCTATTTTTGTGCTTTCACACCCCACACCAATGCGCAGCGCGCCTTATTTTTTTATACTTACACCTCAGGCCTTTGTGAAGCGCGCCTTCTTTTTTTGCCTTACACAACATACCTTTGTAAGGCGCTCCTTCTTTTTTTGCCTTACACAACACACCTTTGTGTATCGTGCTTTTTTTTTGTCTTACACCTCACGCCTTTGTGCAGCGCGCCTTATTTTTGTTCTTTTACACCTCACGCCCCTGTGCAGCGCGCCTTATTTTTTATAATTACACCTCAGGCGTTTGTGAAGCGCGCCTTTTTTTTGTCTTACACCTCACACCTCTGCAAAGCGCGCCTTTTTTTGTCTTATACCTTATGCCCCTGTACAGCGCACCTTATTTTTATTTACTTACACTTCACACCTTTGTGCAGCGCGCCTTTTTTAACTTGTACCTTGCATCTCTGCAAAGCGCGACCCTTTGTTATGTCTTACACGATGCTCCTCTGCAAAGCGCGCCTATTCTTTTCATCTAACACCTCGCGCCTTTGTGCAGCGCGCCTTATTTTTTTATACTTATACCTCACGCCTCTGCAAAGCGCGCCTTTTTTTTCTCCTTACACCTTACACCTTTGCGAAGCGCGCCTTTTTTCTCTTACCCCTCATGCATCTGTGCAGCGCGCCTTTTATTTTTTGTCTTAAACCTCACACCTTCATGCAGCGCGCCCTATTTTTTTTTTATTTTCACCTCGCGCCTCTGCAAAGCGCGCCTATATTTTTTGTCTTCAACATCACACCTTTGTGCAGTGCGCCTATTTTTGTGCTTTCATACCCCACACCAATGCGCAGCGCGCCTTATTTTTTTATACTTACACCTCATGCCTTTGTGCAGCGCGCCTATTTTTGTGCTTTTACACCTCACGCCCCTGCAAAGCGCGCCTTATTTTTATTTACTTACACTTCACACCTTTGTGCAGCGCGCCTTATTTTTTGTCTTACATCTCACGACCCTGCAAAGCGCGCCTCTTTTTTTTTACTTACACCTCGTACCTCTGCGAAGCGCGCCTATTTTCTAGATCTTACCCCTCACACATTTGTGCAGCGCGCCCTATTTTTTATTGTCTTACACCTCACAGCTCTGCAAAGCGCGCCTATGTTTTTGGTCTTACGATTCCCCTCTTTGTGCAGCGCGCCTTATTTTTATTTACTTACACCTCACAATTTTGTGCAGCGCGCCTTATTTTTTTGGTCTTACAGCTCACACCTCTGCAAAGCGCGCCTTTTTTTTTTTTGTCTTACACCTCATGCCAAAGTTCAGCACGCCTTAGTTTTTCTTTACTTACATCTCACACCTCTGCGAAGCGCACCTTATTTTTTTATATTACACTTAAGCGCACCTTATTTTTTTATATTACACCACACACCTTTGTGCAGCGCGCCTCATTTTTTTGGTCCCCCTTTTGACAAGCGCGCTTTTTTGTCTGAACCTCATTGTGTGGCTAAGCGCGCTTCTTTGTCTTTCGAATAGAAAAATGCGCGCTTCTCAAGGATGTGAGGCAGAACGCTTACCAAGCGCGCTTTCTCTCTCTTCTCCGGGACAGCTTTGAGAAGCGCGCTTCTTTTTCTTAGCCCTCACAGGTCTGATAAGCGCGCTTTTTTCCCTTTCATAGGCCACACCCCTGGCAAGCGCGCTTTTTTGTCTCAGACCTCCTAGTTTTGGCAAGCGCGCGTTTTTTGTCTTCTACCTCACCCCTTTGAGAAGACGCATGACGGCGGTGCCAGCAGCTCTAAAGGCCTAAGACATCCAGAAGGTCGGAGCAAGAAGATTGTGGTGTGGCCTGATGGAAGCGTGCGCGCAGCCCAGAGGACGGAACATGGGAAACCTTTTCCCCGACTGTTTGGGCTGGCGCTCCTGCTGGCGCACTTGCCTCATCATTTTCTGTCCCTCCCCTGTGAGGCCAGCCTACCAGCTGAGCAGGCAGGCTTCCCTCATATCTCTATATATCTGCAGGCCCCATTGTGACAAAAGACTTGTCATGTGTGACAGCATATGACCAGAGGGGTTAAATAAGGGCCCCAGGCATGGGTGTGACACAGACACAGGTGTGACAGACGCAGGTCTAAACTCATCATGTGACATGCACATCCCACTAAGCAGGGAGGGCAATTCAACTCTTAATGGAACTAGACATGCCGTAACACTAAGGAGTGCTTTTGGGCAAAAGAAGAGGGACTTCTGAACATTCAGCAAACACTTGGAAAGGCCTTTTATGGCTCTTGAAGCCACGTCTAGAGTTTAGACCAAAGCGTAGGCACATTCTTACCCTGCCAGATCTGGCTTTGTAAAATAAATAAATAAATACTACTAATAAAAACTAAGTGAAGCATTTCTCAGGCCATTAGGAGATGATCCGATTTGTCCTGGTGCAAAGAGGCAGCCAGAACTCATTGAGGTATTTATTCCAGCAGCCTATCTCCTCAGCAACGCTGATCTGTGTGAGAGACGCAACCCGCATTTCCTCCAGCTTTCCTACTTATCTAAGGCAATCAAGATTGGCACTGAAAGAAGGGGGTGCCAGTCCTCAGCCTCAAACTTCATAGGCAGCAGGAGAAAGCCGCTCTAGCCCAGGGGCCTCCCATGTGCATAAATTGGAGAAAAGATCTATGGGCGAGCAGGGAAGTGTAGTAGAGAACTGCATTTTGTCTCTTATATTGCCCTGAGAAAAAAAAAAAAAACAGAAAAACCATTGTTATCACTCCAGATACCTAGGAAGTTCTCACCAACACTTGTACTAAAGCAATTTAATGAAATTTGGAAGAAAAAAGAAAGCATTAGATATTAACCAGATCAGTGCAGAGTGCCTTTGGAACTCCTAGTTTTCTTTAGTGTTGGCAATGTACGTCTCAATCCCTCTCATCAGAAACCTAGACTGGATTTAGCCCTGACTGTCATGCAGGCATTAAGTTCTAATGGTGAGAGATCATGTCCTTGTTTGGGTCTTGAGCTGGTCTTCCCAGAGGCAAGATACCAGGGCACATTGTTCAGGTAAATGGTGTGTCCACAGAGTCCAGACAAACACGATCCGTGACAGTCTCTTACAAGAAGGGAGGAAGAGAGTTGCCCTGAAGAGCTTCAAGCTTGCAGACCAGCAGCAAGGAGGAGATGATTGCCAAGTCTTAAAAAAAAAAAACTCACCCACAAACTCCTAGCTATCTGACAGACTATGGAATTTTCAGTAGGTCACAATGTCACTGAGGAGACTGTCACCAAGCAAGACTGTATGTAGACATAGTTGCCCACATACAAAGGTAGAGTAGCCTGATGTTTGTAATTTTTAATTCTTTCTGATCAATCCCTTGTAGTTTTCAATAGAGTTAGTTTCTAAGTAAATTATTTCCGTTTTATTCGAATAAAACTGAGTTTTACTGCTCTTTGAAAATTTCCATCCTCCTCAGGGCAACCCACTATAAAAGACAATCCACGGTCTTCATACCTACACCTCCCACTCTGCAGGCTGGCAGTTTCTACCATCACATCCCTTTCACGCAAGTTGAAATTGCAGTGCGGGGTACCTTCACTGAGGATACATGGGCTCACACCTCAATAGCAGCAGGCTCTAACAAGGATCCCAATACTTCGGTCAGAATTTCCCACAGTCGCAGGAAGTTTCCATATGATCCCACGAGCAACATTAAGACACCAAAGGGCTCCAACGCCATGCAACCTTGTTAACTTTATTCTCATGAGCGCAATAGGACAGAGAGAAGGGAAAAAGAAAGTAATATTAGCAAGCAGTAGCGTTGCAACAAGATTATACTTACCACCATCAGCCGCGTGCCTAAATGTCCTTGGCTGCGCTCCGGTGCAGGTACGGGGGCTTCGGTGCCTCGGTGCAGGTGACGTTCTGCACACGCCTGGGGGGCGGGCGGAAAGAAGGCCGCGCACACCCGTGCAGGCGATGATGAGAGGCAGGAGGCCGTGCACCCCCGGGGAGGCACACCTAGTCCTTTTATGTCCGCCTTCTCAAAGAGTCCGCCCACTTTCTTGACGTTCTCTGCTATGCCTGGTTGGTGTCGTCCGTGCTGCGTGCTTTGGTGTTCCTCTTCGCTCTGGATTCGAATGCAAGCTGCTGTGGTGTGCGCTGCTGAGAATGTCATTGCTCGGCTCTCGAGCACGTCTTCCCAGAGACAGCATGCTGACACCAAGTAGATGGCTGATCTTGCACTCTTCCCACAGATCAGATGTCAGGGTTAAGAAGTGCAAATGGTGAGAGATAAGGTCCTTGTCTGGCTCTTGAGCTGGTCTTTCCAGACACAAGATACCGGGGCATTCTTCAGGTAAATGGTGAGTCAACAATGTCCAGATAAACACAATCCATAAGAGTTTCCTACAAGCGCGCTTTATTTTTTTTTTTTTGCCTTAGCCCTCACACCTCTGCATGGTGCGCCTCTTTTTTCTCCTACCCCTGATGACTCTGCAAAGCGCGCCTGCATTTTTTGTCTTACGCCTCACGCTTTTGTGCAGCGCGCCTATTTTTGTGCTTTCACACCCCACACCAATGCGCAGCGCGCCTTATTTTTTATACTTACAACTCAGGCCTTTGTGAAGCGCACCTTCTTTTTTTGCCTTACACACAACACCTTTGTGAGGCGCGCCTTCTTTTTTTGCCTTACACAACACACCTTTGAGTATCGTGCATTTTTTTGACTTACACCTCACGCCTCTGCAAAGCGCGCCTATATTTTTTGTCTTCAACATCACAGCTTTGTGCAGCGTGCCTATTTTTGTGCTTTCACACCTCACACCAATGCGCAGCGCGCCTTATTTTTTTATACTTACACCTCAGGCCTTTGTGAAGCGCGCCTTCTTTTTTTGCCTTACACAACACACCTTTGTGTATCGTGCTTTTTTTTGTCCTACATCCCAGGCCTCTGCATAGCGCGCCTTTTTTTTTTCTTACTTACACATCGTACCTCTGCAAAGCGCGCCTTATTTTTGTCTTACACATCGTACCTGTGCAAAGCGCGCCTATTTTCTTCATCTAACACCTCACACATTTGTGCAGCGCGCCTTTTTTTTTAACTTGTACCTTGCGCCTCTGCGAGGCACGACCCTTTTTTATGTCTTACACGTTGCGCCTCTGCAAAGCGCGCCTATTCTTTTCATCTTACACCTCGCACCTTTGTGCAGCGCGCCTTATTTTTGTCTTACGCCTCACACCTCTGCAAAGCGCGCCTATTTTTTTTGTCTTACGATTCACCCCTTTGTGCAGCGCGCCTATTTTTTTTGTTTTACATCTCAGGCGTTTGTGAAGCGCGCCTTTCTTTTTCTCCTCACACCTTGCACCTTTGCGAAGCGCGCCTTTTTTCTCTTAGGCCTCATGCATCTGTGCAGCGCGCCTTTTATTTGTCTTATACCTCACACCGTTGTGCAGCGCGCCTTATTTTTTTTTTACTTACATCTCAGGCGTTTGTGAAGCGCGCCTTTTTTTTTTGTCTTACACTTCACACCTCTGCAAAGCGCGCCTATTTTTTTGGTCTTACGATTCACCCCTTTGTGCAGCGCGCCTATTTCTTTTGTTTTACACCTCAGGCGTTTGTGCAGCACGCCTTTTTTTTTTGACTTAAACCTCACGCCTCTGCAAAGCGCGCCTTTCTTTTTCTCCTTACACCTTACACCTTTGCGAAGCGCGCCTTTTTTTCTCTTACCCCTCATGCATCTGTGCAGCGCGCCTTTTATTTTTTGTCTGAAACCTCACACCTTCGTGCAGCGCGCCCTATTTTTTTTATTTTCACCTCGTGCCTCTGCAAGGCGCGCCTATATTTTTTGTCTTCAACATCATGCTTTTGTGCAGCGCGCCTTCTTTTTTTGCCTTACACAACACACCTTTGTGTATCGTGCTTTTTTTTGTCCTATATCCCAGGCCTCTGCATAGCGCGCCTTTTGTTTTTTTTATTTATACATCGTACCTCTGCAAAGCGCGCCTTATTTTTGTCTTACACATCGTACCTCTGCAAAGCGCGCCTATTTTCTTGATCTAACGCCTCACACATTTGTGCAGCGCGCCTTTTTTTTTTAAATTGTAACTTGCGCCTCTGCAAAGCGGGACCCTTTTTTATGTCTTACACGTTGCGCCTCTGCAAAGCGCGCCTATTCTCTTCATGTTACACCTCGCACCTTTGTGCAGCGCGCCTTATTTTTGTCTTATGCCTCACACCTCTGCAAAGCGCGCCTATTTTTTTGGTCTTATGATTCACCCCTTTGTGCAGCGCGCCTATTTTTTTTGTTTTACACCTCAGGCGTTTTTGAAGGGCGCCTTTTTTTTTGACTTACACCTCACGCCTCTGCAAAGCGCGCCTTTCTTTTTCTCCTTACACCTTGCACCTCTGCAAAGCGCGCCTTTTTTCACTTACCCCTCATGCATCTGTGCAGCGCGCCTTTTATTTGTCTTATACCTCACACCTTTGTGCAGCGCACCCTATTTTTGTGCTTTCACACCCCACACCAATGCGCAGCGCGCCTTATTTTTTTATACTTACACCTCAGGCCTTTGTGAAGCGCGCCTTCTTTTTTTGCCTTACACAACATACCTTTGTAAGGCGCTCCTTCTTTTTTTGCCTTACACAACACACCTTTGTGTATCGTGCTTTTTTTTTGTCTTACACCTCACGCCTTTGTGCAGCGCGCCTTTTTTTTTTCTTACTTACACATCGTACCTCTGCAAAGCGCGCCTTATTTTTGTCTTACACATTGTACCTGTGCAAAGCACGCCTATTTAATTCATCTAACACCTCACACATTTGTGCAGCGCGCCTTTTTTTTTAACTTGTACCTTGCGCCTCTGCGAGGCGCAACCCTTTTTTATGTCTTACACGTTGCGCCTCTGCAAAGCGCGCCTATTCTTTTCATCTTACACCTCGCACCTTTGTGCAGCGCGCCTTATTTTTGTCTTACGCCTCACACCTCTGCAAAGCGCGCCTATTTTTTTGGTCTTACGATTCACCCCTTTGTGCAGCGCGCCTATTTTTTTTGTTTTACACCTCAGGCGTTTGTGAAGCGCGCCTTTCTTTTTCTCCTCACACCTTGCACCTTTGCGAAGCGCGCCTTTTTTTCTCTTACCCCTCATGCATCTGTGCAGCGCGCCTTTTATTTTTTGTCTTAAACCTCACACCTTCGTGCAGCGCGCCCTATTTTTTTTTATTTTCACCTCGTGCCTCTGCAAGGCGCGCCTATATTTTTTGTCTTCAACATCACGCTTTTGTGCAGCGCGCCTATTTTTGTGCTTTCACACCCCACACCAATGCGCAGCGCGCCTTATTTTTTTATACTTACACCTCAGGCCTTTGTGCAGCGCGCCTTCTTTTTTTGCCTTACACAACATACCTTTGTAAGGCGCTCCTTCTTTTTTTGCCTTACACAACACACCTTTGTGTATCGTGCTTTTTTTTTGTCTTACACCTCACGCCTTTGTGCAGCGCACCTTATTTTTGTTCTTTTACACCTCACGCCCCTGTGCAGCGCGCCTTATTTTTTATAATTACACCTCAGGCGTTTGTGAAGCGCGCCTTTTTTTTTGTCTTACACCTCACGCCTCTGCAAAGCGCGCCTTTTTTTGTCTTATACCTTATGCCCCTGTACAGCGCACCTTATTTTTATTTACTTACACTTCACACCTTTGTGCAGCGCGCCTTTTTTAACTTGTACCTTGCATCTCTGCAAAGCACGACCCTTTGTTACGTCTTACACGATGCGCCTCTGCAAAGCGCGCCTATTCTTTTCATCTAACACCTCGCGCCTTTGTGCAGCGCGCCTTATTTTTTTATACTTATACCTCACGCCTCTGCAAAGCGTGCCTTTTTTTTCTCCTTACACCTTGCACCTTTGTGAAGCGCGCCTTTTTTCTCTTACCCCTCATGCATCTGTGCAGCGCGCCTTTTATTTTTTGTCTTAAACCTCACACCTTCATGCAGCGCGCCCTATTTTTTTTTTATTTTCACCTCGCGCCTCTGCAAAGCGCGCCTATATTTTTTGTCTTCAACATCACAGCTTTGTGCAGCGCGCCTATTTTTGTGCTTTCACACCTCACACCAATGCGCAGCGCGCCTTATTTTTTTATACTTACACCTCAGGCCTTTGTGAAGCGCGCCTTCTTTTTTTGCCTTACACAACACACCTTTGTGTATCGTGCTTTTTTTTGTCCTACATCCCAGGCCTCTGCATAGCGCGCCTTTTGTTTTTCTTACTTACACATCGTACCTCTGCAAAGCGCGCCTTATTTTTGTCTTACACATCGTACCTCTGCAAAGCGCGCCTATTTTTTTCATCTAACACCTCACACATTTGTGCAGCGCGCCTTTTTTTTTAACTTCTACCTTGTGCCTCTGCAAGGCACGACCCTTTTTTATGTCTTACACGTTGCGCCTCTGCAAAGCGCGCCTATACTTTTCATGTTACACCTCGCACCTTTGTGCAGCGCGCCTTATTTTTGTCTTACGCCTCACACCTCTGCAAAGCGCGCCTATTTTTTTGGTCTTATGATTCACCCCTTTGTGCAGCGCGCCTATTTTTTTTGTATTACACCTCAGGCGTTTGTGAAGCGCGCCTTTTTTTTTGACTTACACCTCACGCCTCTGCAAAGCGCGCCTTTCTTTTTCTCCTTACACCTTGCACCTCTGCAAAGCGCGCCTTTTTTCTCTTACCCCTCATGCATCTGTGCAGCGCGCCTTTTATTTGTCTTATACCTCACACCTTTGTGCAGCGCGCCTATTTTTGTGCTTTCACACCCCACACCAATGCGCAGCGCGCCTTATTTTTTTATACTTACACCTCAGGCCTTTGTGAAGCGCGCCTTCTTTTTTTGCCTTACACAACATACCTTTGTAAGGCGCTCCTTCTTTTTTTGCCTTACACAACACACCTTTGTGTATCGTGCTTTTTTTTTGTCTTACACCTCACGCCTTTGTGCAGCACGCCTTATTTTTTATAATTACACCTCAGGCGTTTGTGAAGCGCGCCTTTTTTTTGTCTTACACCTCACACCTCTGCAAAGCGCGCCTTTTTTTGTCTTATACCTTATGCCCCTGTACAGCGCACCTTATTTTTATTTACTTACACTTCACACCTTTGTGCAGCGCGCCTTTTTTAACTTGTACCTTGCATCTCTGCAAAGCGCGACCCTTTGTTATGTCTTACACGATGCTCCTCTGCAAAGCGCGCCTATTCTTTTCATCTAACACCTCGCGCCTTTGTGCAGCGCGCCTTATTTTTTTATACTTATACCTCACGCCTCTGCAAAGCGCGCCTTTTTTTTCTCCTTACACCTTACACCTTTGCGAAGCGCGCCTTTTTTCTCTTACCCCTCATGCATCTGTGCAGCGCGCCTTTTATTTTTTGTCTTAAACCTCACACCTTCATGCAGCGCGCCCTATTTTTTTTTTATTTTCACCTCGCGCCTCTGCAAAGCGCGCCTATATTTTTTGTCTTCAACATCACACCTTTGTGCAGTGCGCCTATTTTTGTGCTTTCATACCCCACACCAATGCGCAGCGCGCCTTATTTTTTTATACTTACACCTCATGCCTTTGTGCAGCGCGCCTATTTTTGTGCTTTTACACCTCACGCCCCTGCAAAGCGCGCCTTATTTTTATTTACTTACACTTCACACCTTTGTGCAGCGCGCCTTATTTTTTGTCTTACATCTCACGACCCTGCAAAGCGCGCCTCTTTTTTTTTACTTACACCTCGTACCTCTGCGAAGCGCGCCTATTTTCTAGATCTTACCCCTCACACATTTGTGCAGCGCGCCCTATTTTTTATTGTCTTACACCTCACAGCTCTGCAAAGCGCGCCTATGTTTTTGGTCTTACGATTCCCCTCTTTGTGCAGCGCGCCTTATTTTTATTTACTTACACCTCACAATTTTGTGCAGCGCGCCTTATTTTTTTGGTCTTACAGCTCACACCTCTGCAAAGCGCGCCTTTTTTTTTTTTGTCTTACACCTCATGCCAAAGTTCAGCACGCCTTAGTTTTTCTTTACTTACATCTCACACCTCTGCGAAGCGCACCTTATTTTTTTATATTACACTTAAGCGCACCTTATTTTTTTATATTACACCACACACCTTTGTGCAGCGCGCCTCATTTTTTTGGTCCCCCTTTTGACAAGCGCGCTTTTTTGTCTGAACCTCATTGTGTGGCTAAGCGCGCTTCTTTGTCTTTCGAATAGAAAAATGCGCGCTTCTCAAGGATGTGAGGCAGAACGCTTACCAAGCGCGCTTTCTCTCTCTTCTCCGGGACAGCTTTGAGAAGCGCGCTTCTTTTTCTTAGCCCTCACAGGTCTGATAAGCGCGCTTTTTTCCCTTTCATAGGCCACACCCCTGGCAAGCGCGCTTTTTTGTCTCAGACCTCCTAGTTTTGGCAAGCGCGCGTTTTTTGTCTTCTACCTCACCCCTTTGAGAAGACGCATGACGGCGGTGCCAGCAGCTCTAAAGGCCTAAGACATCCAGAAGGTCGGAGCAAGAAGATTGTGGTGTGGCCTGATGGAAGCGTGCGCGCAGCCCAGAGGACGGAACATGGGAAACCTTTTCCCCGACTGTTTGGGCTGGCGCTCCTGCTGGCGCACTTGCCTCATCATTTTCTGTCCCTCCCCTGTGAGGCCAGCCTACCAGCTGAGCAGGCAGGCTTCCCTCATATCTCTATATATCTGCAGGCCCCATTGTGACAAAAGACTTGTCATGTGTGACAGCATATGACCAGAGGGGTTAAATAAGGGCCCCAGGCATGGGTGTGACACAGACACAGGTGTGACAGACGCAGGTCTAAACTCATCATGTGACATGCACATCCCACTAAGCAGGGAGGGCAATTCAACTCTTAATGGAACTAGACATGCCGTAACACTAAGGAGTGCTTTTGGGCAAAAGAAGAGGGACTTCTGAACATTCAGCAAACACTTGGAAAGGCCTTTTATGGCTCTTGAAGCCACGTCTAGAGTTTAGACCTAAGCGTAGGCACATTCTTACCCTGCCAGATCTGGCTTTGTAAAATAAATAAATAAATACTACTAATAAAAACTAAGTGAAGCATTTCTCAGGCCATTAGGAGATGATCCGATTTGTCCTGGTGCAAAGAGGCAGCCAGAACTCATTGAGGTATTTATTCCAGCAGCCTATCTCCTCAGCAACGCTGATCTGTGTGAGAGACGCAACCCGCATTTCCTCCAGCTTTCCTACTTATCTAAGGCAATCAAGATTGGCACTGAAAGAAGGGGGTGCCAGTCCTCAGCCTCAAACTTCATAGGCAGCAGGAGAAAGCCGCTCTAGCCCAGGGGCCTCCCATGTGCATAAATTGGAGAAAAGATCTATGGGCGAGCAGGGAAGTGTAGTAGAGAACTGCATTTTGTCTCTTATATTGCCCTGAGGAAAAAAAAAAAAAAAAACAGAAAAACCATTGTTATCACTCCAGATACCTAGGAAGTTCTCACCAACACTTGTACTAAAGCAATTTAATGAAATTTGGAAGAAAAAAGAAAGCATTAGATATTAACCAGATCAGTGCAGAGTGCCTTTGGAACTCCTAGTTTTCTTTAGTGTTGGCAATGTACGTCTCAATCCCTCTCATCAGAAACCTAGACTGGATTTAGCCCTGACTGTCATGCAGGCATTAAGTTCTAATGGTGAGAGATCATGTCCTTGTTTGGGTCTTGAGCTGGTCTTCCCAGAGGCAAGATACCAGGGCACATTGTTCAGGTAAATGGTGTGTCCACAGAGTCCAGACAAACACGATCCGTGACAGTCTCTTACAAGAAGGGAGGAAGAGAGTTGCCCTGAAGAGCTTCAAGCTTGCAGACCAGCAGCAAGGAGGAGATGATTGCCAAGTCTTAAAAAAAAAAAACTCACCCACAAACTCCTAGCTATCTGACAGACTATGGAATTTTCAGTAGGTCACAATGTCACTGAGGAGACTGTCACCAAGCAAGACTGTATGTAGACATAGTTGCCCACATACAAAGGTAGAGTAGCCTGATGTTTGTAATTTTTAATTCTTTCTGATCAATCCCTTGTAGTTTTCAATAGAGTTAGTTTCTAAGTAAATTATTTCCGTTTTATTCGAATAAAACTGAGTTTTACTGCTCTTTGAAAATTTCCATCCTCCTCAGGGCAACCCACTATAAAAGACAATCCACGGTCTTCATACCTACACCTCCCACTCTGCAGGCTGGCAGTTTCTACCATCACATCCCTTTCACGCAAGTTGAAATTGCAGTGCGGGGTACCTTCACTGAGGATACATGGGCTCACACCTCAATAGCAGCAGGCTCTAACAAGGATCCCAATACTTCGGTCAGAATTTCCCACAGTCGCAGGAAGTTTCCATATGATCCCACGAGCAACATTAAGACACCAAAGGGCTCCAACGCCATGCAACCTTGTTAACTTTATTCTCATGAGCGCAATAGGACAGAGAGAAGGGAAAAAGAAAGTAATATTAGCAAGCAGTAGCGTTGCAACAAGATTATACTTACCACCATCAGCCGCGTGCCTAAATGTCCTTGGCTGCGCTCCGGTGCAGGTACGGGGGCTTCGGTGCCTCGGTGCAGGTGACGTTCTGCACACGCCTGGGGGGCGGGCGGAAAGAAGGCCGCGCACACCCGTGCAGGCGATGATGAGAGGCAGGAGGCCGTGCACCCCCGGGGAGGCACACCTAGTCCTTTTATGTCCGCCTTCTCAAAGAGTCCGCCCACTTTCTTGACGTTCTCTGCTATGCCTGGTTGGTGTCGTCCGTGCTGCGTGCTTTGGTGTTCCTCTTCGCTCTGGATTCGAATGCAAGCTGCTGTGGTGTGCGCTGCTGAGAATGTCATTGCTCGGCTCTCGAGCACGTCTTCCCAGAGACAGCATGCTGACACCAAGTAGATGGCTGATCTTGCACTCTTCCCACAGATCAGATGTCAGGGTTAAGAAGTGCAAATGGTGAGAGATAAGGTCCTTGTCTGGCTCTTGAGCTGGTCTTTCCAGACACAAGATACCGGGGCATTCTTCAGGTAAATGGTGAGTCAACAATGTCCAGATAAACACAATCCATAAGAGTTTCCTACAAGCGCGCTTTATTTTTTTTTTTTTGCCTTAGCCCTCACACCTCTGCATGGTGCGCCTCTTTTTTCTCCTACCCCTGATGACTCTGCAAAGCGCGCCTGCATTTTTTGTCTTACGCCTCACGCTTTTGTGCAGCGCGCCTATTTTTGTGCTTTCACACCCCACACCAATGCGCAGCGCGCCTTATTTTTTATACTTACAACTCAGGCCTTTGTGAAGCGCACCTTCTTTTTTTGCCTTACACACAACACCTTTGTGAGGCGCGCCTTCTTTTTTTGCCTTACACAACACACCTTTGAGTATCGTGCATTTTTTTGACTTACACCTCACGCCTCTGCAAAGCGCGCCTATATTTTTTGTCTTCAACATCACAGCTTTGTGCAGCGCGCCTATTTTTGTGCTTTCACACCTCACACCAATGCGCAGCGCGCCTTATTTTTTTATACTTACACCTCAGGCCTTTGTGAAGCGCGCCTTCTTTTTTTGCCTTACACAACACACCTTTGTGTATCGTGCTTTTTTTTGTCCTACATCCCAGGCCTCTGCATAGCGCGCCTTTTTTTTTTCTTACTTACACATCGTACCTCTGCAAAGCGCGCCTTATTTTTGTCTTACACATCGTACCTGTGCAAAGCGCGCCTATTTTCTTCATCTAACACCTCACACATTTGTGCAGCGCGCCTTTTTTTTTAACTTGTACCTTGCGCCTCTGCGAGGCACGACCCTTTTTTATGTCTTACACGTTGCGCCTCTGCAAAGCGCGCCTATTCTTTTCATCTTACACCTCGCACCTTTGTGCAGCGCGCCTTATTTTTGTCTTACGCCTCACACCTCTGCAAAGCGCGCCTATTTTTTTTGTCTTACGATTCACCCCTTTGTGCAGCGCGCCTATTTTTTTTGTTTTACATCTCAGGCGTTTGTGAAGCGCGCCTTTCTTTTTCTCCTCACACCTTGCACCTTTGCGAAGCGCGCCTTTTTTCTCTTAGGCCTCATGCATCTGTGCAGCGCGCCTTTTATTTGTCTTATACCTCACACCGTTGTGCAGCGCGCCTTATTTTTTTTTTACTTACATCTCAGGCGTTTGTGAAGCGCGCCTTTTTTTTTTGTCTTACACTTCACACCTCTGCAAAGCGCGCCTATTTTTTTGGTCTTACGATTCACCCCTTTGTGCAGCGCGCCTATTTCTTTTGTTTTACACCTCAGGCGTTTGTGCAGCACGCCTTTTTTTTTTGACTTAAACCTCACGCCTCTGCAAAGCGCGCCTTTCTTTTTCTCCTTACACCTTACACCTTTGCGAAGCGCGCCTTTTTTTCTCTTACCCCTCATGCATCTGTGCAGCGCGCCTTTTATTTTTTGTCTGAAACCTCACACCTTCGTGCAGCGCGCCCTATTTTTTTTTACTTTCACCTCGTGCCTCTGCAAGGCGCGCCTATATTTTTTGTCTTCAACATCATGCTTTTGTGCAGCGCGCCTTCTTTTTTTGCCTTACACAACACACCTTTGTGTATCGTGCTTTTTTTTGTTCTATATCCCAGGCCTCTGCATAGCGCGCCTTTTGTTTTTTTTATTTATACATCGTACCTCTGCAAAGCGCGCCTTATTTTTGTCTTACACATCGTACCTCTGCAAAGCGCGCCTATTTTCTTGATCTAACACCTCACACATTTGTGCAGCGCGCCTTTTTTTTTTAAATTGTAACTTGCGCCTCTGCAAAGCGCGACCCTTTCTTATGTCTTACACGTTGCGCCTCTGCAAAGCGCGCCTATTCTCTTCATGTTACACCTCGCACCTTTGTGCAGCGCGCCTTATTTTTGTCTTACGCCTCACACCTCTGCAAAGCGCGCCTATTTTTTTGGTCTTATGATTCACCCCTTTGTGCAGCGCGCCTATTTTTTTTGTTTTACACCTCAGGCGTTTGTGAAGCGCGCCTTTTTTTTTTGACTTACACCTCACGCCTCTGCAAAGCGCGCCTTTCTTTTTCTCCTTACACCTTGCACCTTTGCGAAGCGCGCCTTTTTTCTCTTAGCCCTCATGCATCTGTGCAGCGCGCCTTTTATTTGTCTTATACCTCACACCGTTGTGCAGCGCGCCTATTTTTGTGCTTTCACACCCCACACCAATGCGCAGCGCGCCTTATTTTTTTATACTTACACCTCAGGCCTTTGTGCAGCGCGCCTTCTTTTTTTGCCTTACACAACATACCTTTGTAAGGCGCTCCTTCTTTTTTTGCCTTACACAACACACCTTTGTGTATCGTGCTTTTTTTTTGTCTTACACCTCACGCCTTTGTGCAGCGCGCCTTATTTTTTATAATTACACCTCAGGCGTTTGTGAAGCGCGCCTTTTTTTTTGTCTTACACCTCACGCCTCTGCAAAGCGCGCCTTTTTTTGTCTTATACCTTATGCCCCTGTACAGCGCACCTTATTTTTATTTACTTACACTTCACACCTTTGTGCAGCGCGCCTTTTTTAACTTGTACCTTGCATCTCTGCAAAGCGCGACCCTTTGTTACGTCTTACACGATGCGCCTCTGCAAAGCACGCCTATTCTTTTCATCTAACACCTCGCGCCTTTGTGCAGCGCGCCTTATTTTTTTATACTTATACCTCACGCCTCTGCAAAGCGTGCCATTTTTTTCTCCTTACACCTTGCACCTTTGTGAAGCGCGCCTTTTTTCTCTTACCCCTCATGCATCTGCGCAGCGCGCCTTTTATTTTTTGTCTTAAACCTCACACCTTCATGCAGCGCGCCCTATTTTTTTTTTATTTTCACCTCGCGCCTCTGCAAAGCGCGCCTATATTTTTTGTCTTCAACATCACACCTTTGTGCAGTGCGCCTATTTTTGTGCTTTCACACCCCACACCAATGCGCAGCGCGCCTTATTTTTTTATACTTACACCTCAGGCCTTTGTGAAGCGCGCCTTCTTTTTTTGCCTTACACAACACACCTTTGTGTATCGTGCTTTTTTTTGTCCTACATCCCAGGCCTCTGCATAGCGCGCCTTTTGTTTTTCTTACTTATACATCGTATCTCTGCAAAGCGCGCCTTATTTTTGTCTTACACATCGTACCTCTGCAAAGCGCGCCTATTTTTTTCATCTAACACCTCACACATTTGTGCAGCGCGCCTTTTTTTTTAACTTGTACCTTGTGCCTCTGCAAGGCGCGACCCTTTTTTATGTCTTACACGTTGCGCCTCTGCAAAGCGCGCCTATACTTTTCATGTTACACCTCGCACCTTTGTGCAGCACGCCTTATTTTTGTCTTACGCCTCACACCTCTGCAAAGCGCGCCTATTTTTTTGGTCTTACGATTCACCCCTTTGTGCAGCGCGCCTTTTTTTTTGTTTTACATCTCAGGCGTTTGTGAAGCGCGCCTTTCTTTTTCTCCTCACACCTTGCACCTTTGCGAAGCGCGCCTTTTTTCTCTTAGGCCTCATGCATCTGTGCAGCGCGCCTTTTATTTGTCTTATACCTCACACCGTTGTGCAGCGCGCCTTATTTTTTTTTTACTTACATCTCAGGCGTTTGTGAAGCGCGCCTTTTTTTTTTGTCTTACACTTCACACCTCTGCAAAGCGCGCCTATTTTTTTGGTCTTACGATTCACCCCTTTGTGCAGCGCGCCTATTTCTTTTGTTTTACACCTCAGGCGTTTGTGCAGCACGCCTTTTTTTTTTGACTTAAACCTCACGCCTCTGCAAAGCGCGCCTTTCTTTTTCTCCTTACACCTTACACCTTTGCGAAGCGCGCCTTTTTTTCTCTTACCCCTCATGCATCTGTGCAGCGCGCCTTTTATTTTTTGTCTGAAACCTCACACCTTCGTGCAGCGCGCCCTATTTTTTTTTACTTTCACCTCGTGCCTCTGCAAGGCGCGCCTATATTTTTTGTCTTCAACATCATGCTTTTGTGCAGCGCGCCTTCTTTTTTTGCCTTACACAACACACCTTTGTGTATCGTGCTTTTTTTTGTTCTATATCCCAGGCCTCTGCATAGCGCGCCTTTTGTTTTTTTTATTTATACATCGTACCTCTGCAAAGCGCGCCTTATTTTTGTCTTACACATCGTACCTCTGCAAAGCGCGCCTATTTTCTTGATCTAACACCTCACACATTTGTGCAGCGCGCCTTTTTTTTTTAAATTGTAACTTGCGCCTCTGCAAAGCGCGACCCTTTCTTATGTCTTACACGTTGCGCCTCTGCAAAGCGCGCCTATTCTCTTCATGTTACACCTCGCACCTTTGTGCAGCGCGCCTTATTTTTGTCTTACGCCTCACACCTCTGCAAAGCGCGCCTATTTTTTTGGTCTTATGATTCACCCCTTTGTGCAGCGCGCCTATTTTTTTTGTTTTACACCTCAGGCGTTTGTGAAGCGCGCCTTTTTTTTTTGACTTACACCTCACGCCTCTGCAAAGCGCGCCTTTCTTTTTCTCCTTACACCTTGCACCTTTGCGAAGCGCGCCTTTTTTCTCTTAGCCCTCATGCATCTGTGCAGCGCGCCTTTTATTTGTCTTATACCTCACACCGTTGTGCAGCGCGCCTATTTTTGTGCTTTCACACCCCACACCAATGCGCAGCGCGCCTTATTTTTTTATACTTACACCTCAGGCCTTTGTGCAGCGCGCCTTCTTTTTTTGCCTTACACAACATACCTTTGTAAGGCGCTCCTTCTTTTTTTGCCTTACACAACACACCTTTGTGTATCGTGCTTTTTTTTTGTCTTACACCTCACGCCTTTGTGCAGCGCGCCTTATTTTTTATAATTACACCTCAGGCGTTTGTGAAGCGCGCCTTTTTTTTTGTCTTACACCTCACGCCTCTGCAAAGCGCGCCTTTTTTTGTCTTATACCTTATGCCCCTGTACAGCGCACCTTATTTTTATTTACTTACACTTCACACCTTTGTGCAGCGCGCCTTTTTTAACTTGTACCTTGCATCTCTGCAAAGCGCGACCCTTTGTTACGTCTTACACGATGCGCCTCTGCAAAGCACGCCTATTCTTTTCATCTAACACCTCGCGCCTTTGTGCAGCGCGCCTTATTTTTTTATACTTATACCTCACGCCTCTGCAAAGCGTGCCATTTTTTTCTCCTTACACCTTGCACCTTTGTGAAGCGCGCCTTTTTTCTCTTACCCCTCATGCATCTGCGCAGCGCGCCTTTTATTTTTTGTCTTAAACCTCACACCTTCATGCAGCGCGCCCTATTTTTTTTTTATTTTCACCTCGCGCCTCTGCAAAGCGCGCCTATATTTTTTGTCTTCAACATCACACCTTTGTGCAGTGCGCCTATTTTTGTGCTTTCACACCCCACACCAATGCGCAGCGCGCCTTATTTTTTTATACTTACACCTCAGGCCTTTGTGAAGCGCGCCTTCTTTTTTTGCCTTACACAACACACCTTTGTGTATCGTGCTTTTTTTTGTCCTACATCCCAGGCCTCTGCATAGCGCGCCTTTTGTTTTTCTTACTTATACATCGTATCTCTGCAAAGCGCGCCTTATTTTTGTCTTACACATCGTACCTCTGCAAAGCGCGCCTATTTTTTTCATCTAACACCTCACACATTTGTGCAGCGCGCCTTTTTTTTTAACTTGTACCTTGTGCCTCTGCAAGGCGCGACCCTTTTTTATGTCTTACACGTTGCGCCTCTGCAAAGCGCGCCTATACTTTTCATGTTACACCTCGCACCTTTGTGCAGCACGCCTTATTTTTGTCTTACGCCTCACACCTCTGCAAAGCGCGCCTATTTTTTTGGTCTTACGATTCACCCCTTTGTGCAGCGCGCCTTTTTTTTTGTTTTACACCTCAGGCGTTTGTGAAGCGCGCCTTTTTTTTTTTGACTTAAACCTCACGCCTCTGCAAAGCGCGCCTTTCTTTTTCTCCTTACACCTTACACCTTTGCGAAGCGCGCCTTTTTTTCTCTTACCCCTCATGCATCTGTGCAGCGCGCCTTTTACTTTTTGTCTTATACCTCACACCTTCGTGCAGCGCGCCCTATTTTTTTTTACTTTCACCTCCTGCCTCTGCAAGGCGCGCCTATATTTTTTGTCTTCAACATCACGCTTTTGTGCAGCGCGCCTATTTTTGTGCTTTCACACCCCACACCAATGCGCAGCGCGCCTTATTTTTTTTATAGTTACACCTCAGGCCTTTGTGAAGCGCGCCTTCTTTTTTTGCCTTACACAACACACCTTTGTGTATCGTGCTTTTTTTTGTCCTATATCCCAGGCCTCTGCATAGCGCGCCTTTTGTTTTTTTTATTTACACATCGTACCTCTGCAAAGCGCGCCTTATTTTTGTCTTACACATCGTACCTCTGCAAAGCTCGCCTATTTTCTTGATCTAACACCTCACACATTTGTGCAGCGCGCCTTATTTTTTAAAATTGTAACTTGCGCCTCTGCAAAGCGCGACCCTTTTTTATGTCTTACACGTTGCGCCTCTGCAAAGCGCGCCTATTCTCTTCATGTTACACCTCGCACCTTTGTGCAGCGCGCCTTATTTTTGTCTTACGCCTCACACCTCTGCAAAGCGCGCCTATTTTTTTGGTCTTATGATTCACCCCTTTGTGCAGCGCGCCTATTTTTTTTGTTTTACACCTCAGGCGTTTTTGCAGCGCGCCTTTTTTTTTGACTTACACCTCACGCCTCTGCAAAGCGCGCCTTTCTTTTTCTCCTTATACCTTGCACCTCTGCAAAGCGCGCCTTTTTTCACTTACCCCTCATGCATCTGTGCAGCGCGCCTTTTATTTGTCTTATACCTCACACCGTTGTGCAGCGCGCCTATTTTTGTGCTTTCACACCCCACACCAATGCGCAGCGCGCCTTATTTTTTATAATTACACCTCAGGCGTTTGTGAAGCGCGCCTTTTTTTTGTCTTACACCTCACGCCTCTGCAAAGCGCGCCTTTTTTTGTCTTATACCTTATGCCCCTGTACAGCGCACCTTATTTTTATTTACTTACACTTCACACCTTTGTGCAGCGCGCCTTTTTTAACTTGTACCTTGCATCTCTGCAAAGCGCGACCCTTTGTTATGTCTTACACGATGCTCCTCTGCAAAGCGCGCCTATTCTTTTCATCTAACACCTCGCGCCTTTGTGCAGCGCGCCTTATTTTTTTATACTTATACCTCACGCCTCTGCAAAGCGCGCCTTTTTTTTCTCCTTACACCTTACACCTTTGTGAAGCGCGCCTTTTTTCTCTTACCCCTCATGCATCTGTGCAGCGCGCCTTTTATTTTTTGTCTTAAACCTCACACCTTCATGCAGCGCGCCCTATTTTTTTTTTATTTTCACCTCGCGCCTCTGCAAAGCGCGCCTATATTTTTTGTCTTCAACATCACACCTTTGTGCAGCGCGCCTATTTTTGTGCTTTCATACCCCACACCAATGCGCAGCGCGCCTTATTTTTTTATACTTACACCTCACGCCTTTGTGCAGCGCGCCTATTTTTGTGCTTTTACACCTCACGCCCCTGCAAAGCGCGCCTTATTTTTATTTACTTACACTTCACACCTTTGTGCAGCGCGCCTTATTTTTTGTCTTACATCTCACGACCCTGCAAAGCGCGCCTCTTTTTTTTTACTTACACCTCGTACCTCTGCGAAGCGCGCCTATTTTCTAGATCTTACCCCTCACACATTTGTGCAGCGCGCCCTATTTTTTATTGTCTTACACCTCACAGCTCTGCAAAGCGCGCCTATGTTTTTGGTCTTACGATTCCCCTCTTTGTGCAGCGCGCCTTATTTTTATTTACTTACACCTCACAATTTTGTGCAGCGCGCCTTATTTTTTTGGTCTTACAGCTCACACCTCTGCAAAGCGCGCCTTTTTTTTTTTTGTCTTACACCTCATGCCAAAGTTCAGCACGCCTTAGTTTTTCTTTACTTACATCTCACACCTCTGCGAAGCGCACCTTATTTTTTTATATTACACTTAAGCGCACCTTATTTTTTTATATTACACCACACACCTTTGTGCAGCGCGCCTCATTTTTTTGGTCCCCCTTTTGACAAGCGCGCTTTTTTGTCTGAACCTCATTGTGTGGCTAAGCGCGCTTCTTTGTCTTTCGAATAGAAAAATGCGCGCTTCTCAAGGATGTGAGGCAGAACGCTTACCAAGCGCGCTTTCTCTCTCTTCTCCGGGACAGCTTTGAGAAGCGCGCTTCTTTTTCTTAGCCCTCACAGGTCTGATAAGCGCGCTTTTTTCCCTTTCATAGGCCACACCCCTGGCAAGCGCGCTTTTTTGTCTCAGACCTCCTAGTTTTGGCAAGCGCGCGTTTTTTGTCTTCTACCTCACCCCTTTGAGAAGACGCATGACGGCGGTGCCAGCAGCTCTAAAGGCCTAAGACATCCAGAAGGTCGGAGCAAGAAGATTGTGGTGTGGCCTGATGGAAGCGTGCGCGCAGCCCAGAGGACGGAACATGGGAAACCTTTTCCCCGACTGTTTGGGCTGGCGCTCCTGCTGGCGCACTTGCCTCATCATTTTCTGTCCCTCCCCTGTGAGGCCAGCCTACCAGCTGAGCAGGCAGGCTTCCCTGATATCTCTATATATGTGCAGGCCCCATTGTGACAAAAGACTTGTCATGTGTGACAGCATATGACCAGAGGGGTTAAATAAGGGCCCCAGGCATGGGTGTGACACAGACACAGGTGTGACAGACGCAGGTCTAAACTCATCATGTGACATGCACATCCCACTAAGCAGGGAGGGCAATTCAACTCTTAATGGAACTAGACATGCCGTAACACTAAGGAGTGCTTTTGGGCAAAAGAAGAGGGACTTCTGAACATTCAGCAAACACTTGGAAAGGCCTTTTATGGCTCTTGAAGCCACGTCTAGAGTTTAGACCTAAGCGTAGGCACATTCTTACCCTGCCAGATCTGGCTTTGTAAAATAAATAAATAAATACTACTAATAAAAACTAAGTGAAGCATTTCTCAGGCCATTAGGAGATGATCCGATTTGTCCTGGTGCAAAGAGGCAGCCAGAACTCATTGAGGTATTTATTCCAGCAGCCTATCTCCTCAGCAACGCTGATCTGTGTGAGAGACGCAACCCGCATTTCCTCCAGCTTTCCTACTTATCTAAGGCAATCAAGATTGGCACTGAAAGAAGGGGGTGCCAGTCCTCAGCCTCAAACTTCATAGGCAGCAGGAGAAAGCCGCTCTAGCCCAGGGGCCTCCCATGTGCATAAATTGGAGAAAAGATCTATGGGCGAGCAGGGAAGTGTAGTAGAGAACTGCATTTTGTCTCTTATATTGCCCTGAGAAAAAAAAAAAAACAGAAAAACCATTGTTATCACTCCAGATACCTAGGAAGTTCTCACCAACACTTGTACTAAAGCAATTTAATGAAATTTGGAAGAAAAAAGAAAGCATTAGATATTAACCAGATCAGTGCAGAGTGCCTTTGGAACTCCTAGTTTTCTTTAGTGTTGGCAATGTACGTCTCAATCCCTCTCATCAGAAACCTAGACTGGATTTAGCCCTGACTGTCATGCAGGCATTAAGTTCTAATGGTGAGAGATCATGTCCTTGTTTGGGTCTTGAGCTGGTCTTCCCAGAGGCAAGATACCAGGGCACATTGTTCAGGTAAATGGTGTGTCCACAGTGTCCAGACAAACACGATCCGTGACAGTCTCTTACAAGAAGGGAGGAAGAGAGTTGCCCTGAAGAGCTTCAAGCTTGCAGACCAGCAGCAAGGAGGAGATGATTGCCAAGTCTTAAAAAAAAAAAAACTCACCCACAAACTCCTAGCTATCTGACAGACTATGGAATTTTCAGTAGGTCACAATGTCACTGAGGAGACTGTCACCAAGCAAGACTGTATGTAGACATAGTTGCCCACATACAAAGGTAGAGTAGCCTGATGTTTGTAATTTTTAATTCTTTCTGATCAATCCCTTGTAGTTTTCAATAGAGTTAGTTTCTAAGTAAATTATTTCCGTTTTATTCGAATAAAACCGAGTTTTACTGCTCTTTGAAAATTTCCATCCTCCTCAGGGCAACCCACTATAAAAGACAATCCACGGTCTTCATACCTACACCTCCCACTCTGCAGGCTGGCAGTTTCTACCATCACATCCCTTTCACGCAAGTTGAAATTGCAGTGCGGGGTAACTTCACTGAGGATACATGGGCTCACACCTCAATAGCAGCAGGCTCTAACAAGGATCCCAATACTTCGGTCAGAATTTCCCACAGTTGCAGGAAGTTTCCATACGATCCCACGAGCAACATTAAGACACCAAAGGGCTCCAACGCCATGCAACCTTGTTAACTTTATTCTCATGAGCGCAATAGGACAGAGAGAAGGGAAAAAGAAAGTAATATTAGCAAGCAGTAGCGTTGCAACAAGATTATACTTACCACCATCAGCCGCGTGGCTAAATGTCCTTGGCTGCGCTCCGGTGCAGGTACGGGGGCTGCGGTGCCTCGGTGCAGGTGACGTTCTGCACACGCCTGGGGGGCGGGCGGAAAGAAGGCCGCGCACACCCGTGCAGGCGATGATGAGAGGCAGGAGGCCGTGCACCCCCGGGGAGGCACACCTAGTCCTTTTATGTCCGCCTTCTCAAAGAGTCCGCCCACTTTCTTGACGTTCTCTGCTATGCCTGGTTGGTGTCGTCCGTGCTGCGTGCTTTGGTGTTCCTCTTCGCTCTGGATTCGAATGCAAGCTGCTGTGGTGTGCGCTGCTGAGAATGTCATTGCTCGGCTCTCGAGCACGTCTTCCCAGAGACAGCATGCTGACACCAAGTAGATGGCTGATCTTGCACTCTTCCCACAGATCAGATGTCAGGGTTAAGAAGTGCAAATGGTGAGAGATAAGGTCCTTGTCTGGCTCTTGAGCTGGTCTTCCCAGACACAAGATACCGGGGCATTCTTCAGGTAAATGGTGAGTCAACAATGTCCAGATAAACACAATCCATAAGAGTTTCCTACAAGCGCGCTTTATTTTTTTTTTTTTTGCCTTAGCCCTCACACCTCTGCATGGTGCGCCTCTTTTTTCTCCTACCCCTGACGACTCTGCAAAGCGCGCCTGCATTTTTTGTCTTACGCCTCACGCTTTTGTGCAGCGCGCCTATTTTTGTGCTTTCACACCCCACACCAATGCGCAGCGCGCCTTAGTTTTTATACTTACAACTCAGGCCTTTGTGAAGCGCACCTTCTTTTTTTGCCTTACACACAACACCTTTGTGAGGCGCGCCTTCTTTTTTTGCCTTACACAACACACCTTTGAGTATCGTGCATTTTTTTGACTTACACCTCACGCCTCTGCAAAGCGCGCCTATATTTTTTGTCTTCAACATCACAGCTTTGTGCAGCGCGCCTATTTTTGTGCTTTCACACCTCACACCAATGCGCAGCGCGCCTTATTTTTTTATACTTACACCTCAGGCCTTTGTGAAGCGCGCCTTCTTTTTTTGCCTTACACAACACACCTTTGTGTATCGTGCTTTTTTTTGTCCTACATCCCAGGCCTCTGCATAGCGCGCCTTTTTTTTTTCTTACTTACACATCGTACCTCTGCAAAGCGCGCCTTATTTTTGTCTTACACATCGTACCTGTGCAAAGCGCGCCTATTTTCTTCATCTAACACCTCACACATTTGTGCAGCGCGCCTTTTTTTTTAACTTGTACCTTGCGCCTCTGCGAGGCACGACCCTTTTTTATGTCTTACACGTTGCGCCTCTGCAAAGCGCGCCTATTCTTTTCATCTTACACCTCGCACCTTTGTGCAGCGCGCCTTATTTTTGTCTTACGCCTCACACCTCTGCAAAGCGCGCCTATTTTTTTTGTCTTACGATTCACCCCTTTGTGCAGCGCGCCTATTTTTTTTGTTTTACATCTCAGGCGTTTGTGAAGCGCGCCTTTCTTTTTCTCCTCACACCTTGCACCTTTGCGAAGCGCGCCTTTTTTCTCTTAGCCCTCATGCATCTGTGCAGCGCGCCTTTTATTTGTCTTATACCTCACACCGTTGTGCAGCGCGCCTTATTTTTTTTTTACTTACATCTCAGGCGTTTGTGAAGCGCGCCTTTTTTTTTTGTCTTACACTTCACACCTCTGCAAAGCGCGCCTATTTTTTTGGTCTTACGATTCACCCCTTTGTGCAGCGCGCCTATTTCTTTTGTTTTACACCTCAGGCGTTTGTGCAGCACGCCTTTTTTTTTTGACTTAAACCTCACGCCTCTGCAAAGCGCGCCTTTCTTTTTCTCCTTACACCTTACACCTTTGCGAAGCGCGCCTTTTTTTCTCTTACCCCTCATGCATCTGTGCAGCGCGCCTTTTATTTTTTGTCTGAAACCTCACACCTTCGTGCAGCGCACCCTATTTTTTTTATTTTCACCTCGTGCCTCTGCAAGGCGCGCCTATATTTTTTGTCTTCAACATCATGCTTTTGTGCAGCGCGCCTTCTTTTTTTGCCTTACACAACACACCTTTGTGTATCGTGCTTTTTTTTGTCCTATATCCCAGGCCTCTGCATAGCGCGCCTTTTGTTTTTTTTATTTATACATCGTACCTCTGCAAAGCGCGCCTTATTTTTGTCTTACACATCGTACCTCTGCAAAGCGCGCCTATTTTCTTGATCTAACGCCTCACACATTTGTGCAGCGCGCCTTTTTTTTTTAAATTGTAACTTGCGCCTCTGCAAAGCGGGACCCTTTCTTATGTCTTACACGTTGCGCCTCTGCAAAGCGCGCCTATTCTCTTCATGTTACACCTCGCACCTTTGTGCAGCGCGCCTTATTTTTGTCTTACGCCTCACACCTCTGCAAAGCGCGCCTATTTTTTTGGTCTTATGATTCACCCCTTTGTGCAGCGCGCCTATTTTTTTTGTTTTACACCTCAGGCGTTTTTGAAGGGCGCCTTTTTTTTTGACTTACACCTCACGCCTCTGCAAAGCGCGCCTTTCTTTTTCTCCTTACACCTTGCACCTCTGCAAAGCGCGCCTTTTTTCACTTACCCCTCATGCATCTGTGCAGCGCGCCTTTTATTTGTCTTATACCTCACACCTTTGTGCAGCGCACCCTATTTTTGTGCTTTCACACCCCACACCAATGCGCAGCGCGCCTTATTTTTTTATACTTACACCTCAGGCCTTTGTGCAGCGCGCCTTCTTTTTTTGCCTTACACAACATACCTTTGTAAGGCGCTCCTTCTTTTTTTGCCTTACACAACACACCTTTGTGTATCGTGCTTTTTTTTTGTCTTACACCTCACGCCTTTGTGCAGCGCGCCTTTTTTTTTTCTTACTTACACATCGTACCTCTGCAAAGCGCGCCTTATTTTTGTCTTACACATTGTACCTGTGCAAAGCACGCCTATTTAATTCATCTAACACCTCACACATTTGTGCAGCGCGCCTTTTTTTTTAACTTGTACCTTGCGCCTCTGCGAGGCGCAACCCTTTTTTATGTCTTACACGTTGCGCCTCTGCAAAGCGCGCCTATTCTTTTCATCTTACACCTCGCACCTTTGTGCAGCGCGCCTTATTTTTGTCTTACGCCTCACACCTCTGCAAAGCGCGCCTATTTTTTTGGTCTTACGATTCACCCCTTTGTGCAGCGCGCCTATTTTTTTTGTTTTACACCTCAGGCGTTTGTGAAGCGCGCCTTTCTTTTTCTCCTTACACCTTACACCTTTGCGAAGCGCGCCTTTTTTTCTCTTACCCCTCATGCATCTGTGCAGCGCGCCTTTTATTTTTTGTCTTAAACCTCACACCTTCGTGCAGCGCGCCCTATTTTTTTTTATTTTCACCTCGTGCCTCTGCAAGGCGCGCCTATATTTTTTGTCTTCAACATCACGCTTTTGTGCAGCGCGCCTATTTTTGTGCTTTCACACCCCACACCAATGCGCAGCGCGCCTTATTTTTTTATACTTACACCTCAGGCCTTTGTGCAGTGCGCCTTCTTTTTTTGCCTTACACAACATACCTTTGTAAGGCGCTCCTTCTTTTTTTGCCTTACACAACACACCTTTGTGTATCGTGCTTTTTTTTTGTCTTACACCTCACGCCTTTGTGCAGCGCACCTTATTTTTGTTCTTTTACACCTCACGCCCCTGTGCAGCGCGCCTTATTTTTTATAATTACACCTCAGGCGTTTGTGAAGCGCGCCTTTTTTTTGTCTTACACCTCACGCCTCTGCAAAGCGCGCCTTTTTTTGTCTTATACCTTATGCCCCTGTACAGCGCACCTTATTTTTATTTACTTACACTTCACACCTTTGTGCAGCGCGCCTTTTTTAACTTGTACCTTGAATCTCTGCAAAGCACGACCCTTTGTTACGTCTTACACGATGCGCCTCTGCAAAGCGCGCCTATTCTTTTCATCTAACACCTCGCGCCTTTGTGCAGCGCGCCTTATTTTTTTATACTTATACCTCACGCCTCTGCAAAGCGTGCCTTTTTTTTCTCCTTACACCTTGCACCTTTGTGAAGCGCGCCTTTTTTCTCTTACCCCTCATGCATCTGCGCAGCGCGCCTTTTATTTTTTGTCTTAAACCTCACACCTTCATGCAGCGCGCCCTATTTTTTTTTTATTTTCACCTCGCGCCTCTGCAAAGCGCGCCTATATTTTTTGTCTTCAACATCACAGCTTTGTGCAGCGCGCCTATTTTTGTGCTTTCACACCTCACACCAATGCGCAGCGCGCCTTATTTTTTTATACTTACACCTCAGGCCTTTGTGAAGCGCGCCTTCTTTTTTTGCCTTACACAACACACCTTTGTGTATCGTGCTTTTTTTTGTCCTACATCCCAGGCCTCTGCATAGCGCGCCTTTTGTTTTTCTTACTTACACATCGTACCTCTGCAAAGCGCGCCTTATTTTTGTCTTACACATCGTACCTCTGCAAAGCGCGCCTATTTTTTTCATCTAACACCTCACACATTTGTGCAGCGCGCCTTTTTTTTTAACTTCTACCTTATGCCTCTGCAAGGCACGACCCTTTTTTATGTCTTACACGTTGCGCCTCTGCAAAGCGCGCCTATACTTTTCATGTTACACCTCGCACCTTTGTGCAGCGCGCCTTATTTTTGTCTTACGCCTCACACCTCTGCAAAGCGCGCCTATTTTTTTGGTCTTATGATTCACCCCTTTGTGCAGCGCGCCTATTTTTTTTGTATTACACCTCAGGCGTTTGTGAAGCGCGCCTTTTTTTTTGACTTACACCTCACGCCTCTGCAAAGCGCGCCTTTCTTTTTCTCCTTACACCTTGCACCTCTGCAAAGCGCGCCTTTTTTCTCTTACCCCTCATGCATCTGTGCAGCGCGCCTTTTATTTGTCTTATACCTCACACCTTTGTGCAGCGCGCCTATTTTTGTGCTTTCACACCCCACACCAATGCGCAGCGCGCCTTATTTTTTTATACTTACACCTCAGGCCTTTGTGAAGCGCGCCTTCTTTTTTTGCCTTACACAACATACCTTTGTAAGGCGCTCCTTCTTTTTTTGCCTTACACAACACACCTTTGTGTATCGTGCTTTTTTTTTGTCTTACACCTCACGCCTTTGTGCAGCACGCCTTATTTTTTATAATTACACCTCAGGCGTTTGTGAAGCGCGCCTTTTTTTTGTCTTACACCTCACACCTCTGCAAAGCGCGCCTTTTTTTGTCTTATACCTTATGCCCCTGTACAGCGCACCTTATTTTTATTTACTTACACTTCACACCTTTGTGCAGCGCGCCTTTTTTAACTTGTACCTTGCATCTCTGCAAAGCGCGACCCTTTGTTATGTCTTACACGATGCTCCTCTGCAAAGCGCGCCTATTCTTTTCATCTAACACCTCGCGCCTTTGTGCAGCGCGCCTTATTTTTTTATACTTATACCTCACGCCTCTGCAAAGCGCGCCTTTTTTTTCTCCTTACACCTTACACCTTTGCGAAGCGCGCCTTTTTTCTCTTACCCCTCATGCATCTGTGCAGCGCGCCTTTTATTTTTTGTCTTAAACCTCACACCTTCATGCAGCGCGCCCTATTTTTTTTTTATTTTCACCTCGCGCCTCTGCAAAGCGCGCCTATATTTTTTGTCTTCAACATCACACCTTTGTGCAGTGCGCCTATTTTTGTGCTTTCATACCCCACACCAATGCGCAGCGCGCCTTATTTTTTTATACTTACACCTCATGCCTTTGTGCAGCGCGCCTATTTTTGTGCTTTTACACCTCACGCCCCTGCAAAGCGCGCCTTATTTTTATTTACTTACACTTCACACCTTTGTGCAGCGCGCCTTATTTTTTGTCTTACATCTCACGACCCTGCAAAGCGCGCCTCTTTTTTTTTACTTACACCTCGTACCTCTGCGAAGCGCGCCTATTTTCTAGATCTTACCCCTCACACATTTGTGCAGCGCGCCCTATTTTTTATTGTCTTACACCTCACAGCTCTGCAAAGCGCGCCTATGTTTTTGGTCTTACGATTCCCCTCTTTGTGCAGCGCGCCTTATTTTTATTTACTTACACCTCACAATTTTGTGCAGCGCGCCTTATTTTTTTGGTCTTACAGCTCACACCTCTGCAAAGCGCGCCTTTTTTTTTTTTGTCTTACACCTCATGCCAAAGTTCAGCACGCCTTAGTTTTTCTTTACTTACATCTCACACCTCTGCGAAGCGCACCTTATTTTTTTATATTACACTTAAGCGCACCTTATTTTTTTATATTACACCACACACCTTTGTGCAGCGCGCCTCATTTTTTTGGTCCCCCTTTTGACAAGCGCGCTTTTTTGTCTGAACCTCATTGTGTGGCTAAGCGCGCTTCTTTGTCTTTCGAATAGAAAAATGCGCGCTTCTCAAGGATGTGAGGCAGAACGCTTACCAAGCGCGCTTTCTCTCTCTTCTCCGGGACAGCTTTGAGAAGCGCGCTTCTTTTTCTTAGCCCTCACAGGTCTGATAAGCGCGCTTTTTTCCCTTTCATAGGCCACACCCCTGGCAAGCGCGCTTTTTTGTCTCAGACCTCCTAGTTTTGGCAAGCGCGCGTTTTTTGTCTTCTACCTCACCCCTTTGAGAAGACGCATGACGGCGGTGCCAGCAGCTCTAAAGGCCTAAGACATCCAGAAGGTCGGAGCAAGAAGATTGTGGTGTGGCCTGATGGAAGCGTGCGCGCAGCCCAGAGGACGGAACATGGGAAACCTTTTCCCCGACTGTTTGGGCTGGCGCTCCTGCTGGCGCACTGGCCTCATCATTTTCTGTCCCTCCCCTGTGAGGCCAGCCTACCAGCTGAGCAGGCAGGCTTCCCTGATATCTCTATATATCTGCAGGCCCCATTGTGACAAAAGACTTGTCATGTGTGACAGCATATGACCAGAGGGGTTAAATAAGGGCCCCAGGCATGGGTGTGACACAGACACAGGTGTGACAGACGCAGGTCTAAACTCATCATGTGACATGCACATCCCACTAAGCAGGGAGGGCAATTCAACTCTTAATGGAACTAGACATGCCGTAACACTAAGGAGTGCTTTTGGGCAAAAGAAGAGGGACTTCTGAACATTCAGCAAACACTTGGAAAGGCCTTTTATGGCTCTTGAAGCCACGTCTAGAGTTTAGACCTAAGCGTAGGCACATTCTTACCCTGCCAGATCTGGCTTTGTAAAATAAATAAATAAATACTACTAATAAAAACTAAGTGAAGCATTTCTCAGGCCATTAGGAGATGATCCGATTTGTCCTGGTGCAAAGAGGCAGCCAGAACTCATTGAGGTATTTATTCCAGCAGCCTATCTCCTCAGCAACGCTGATCTGTGTGAGAGACGCAACCCGCATTTCCTCCAGCTTTCCTACTTATCTAAGGCAATCAAGATTGGCACTGAAAGAAGGGGGTGCCAGTCCTCAGCCTCAAACTTCATAGGCAGCAGGAGAAAGCCGCTCTAGCCCAGGGGCCTCCCATGTGCATAAATTGGAGAAAAGATCTATGGGCGAGCAGGGAAGTGTAGTAGAGAACTGCATTTTGTCTCTTATATTGCCCTGAGGAAAAAAAAAAAAAAAAACAGAAAAACCATTGTTATCACTCCAGATACCTAGGAAGTTCTCACCAACACTTGTACTAAAGCAATTTAATGAAATTTGGAAGAAAAAAGAAAGCATTAGATATTAACCAGATCAGTGCAGAGTGCCTTTGGAACTCCTAGTTTTCTTTAGTGTTGGCAATGTACGTCTCAATCCCTCTCATCAGAAACCTAGACTGGATTTAGCCCTGACTGTCATGCAGGCATTAAGTTCTAATGGTGAGAGATCATGTCCTTGTTTGGGTCTTGAGCTGGTCTTCCCAGAGGCAAGATACCAGGGCACATTGTTCAGGTAAATGGTGTGTCCACAGAGTCCAGACAAACACGATCCGTGACAGTCTCTTACAAGAAGGGAGGAAGAGAGTTGCCCTGAAGAGCTTCAAGCTTGCAGACCAGCAGCAAGGAGGAGATGATTGCCAAGTCTTAAAAAAAAAAAACTCACCCACAAACTCCTAGCTATCTGACAGACTATGGAATTTTCAGTAGGTCACAATGTCACTGAGGAGACTGTCACCAAGCAAGACTGTATGTAGACATAGTTGCCCACATACAAAGGTAGAGTAGCCTGATGTTTGTAATTTTTAATTCTTTCTGATCAATCCCTTGTAGTTTTCAATAGAGTTAGTTTCTAAGTAAATTATTTCCGTTTTATTCGAATAAAACTGAGTTTTACTGCTCTTTGAAAATTTCCATCCTCCTCAGGGCAACCCACTATAAAAGACAATCCACGGTCTTCATACCTACACCTCCCACTCTGCAGGCTGGCAGTTTCTACCATCACATCCCTTTCACGCAAGTTGAAATTGCAGTGCGGGGTACCTTCACTGAGGATACATGGGCTCACACCTCAATAGCAGCAGGCTCTAACAAGGATCCCAATACTTCGGTCAGAATTTCCCACAGTCGCAGGAAGTTTCCATATGATCCCACGAGCAACATTAAGACACCAAAGGGCTCCAACGCCATGCAACCTTGTTAACTTTATTCTCATGAGCGCAATAGGACAGAGAGAAGGGAAAAAGAAAGTAATATTAGCAAGCAGTAGCGTTGCAACAAGATTATACTTACCACCATCAGCCGCGTGCCTAAATGTCCTTGGCTGCGCTCCGGTGCAGGTACGGGGGCTTCGGTGCCTCGGTGCAGGTGACGTTCTGCACACGCCTGGGGGGCGGGCGGAAAGAAGGCCGCGCACACCCGTGCAGGCGATGATGAGAGGCAGGAGGCCGTGCACCCCCGGGGAGGCACACCTAGTCCTTTTATGTCCGCCTTCTCAAAGAGTCCGCCCACTTTCTTGACGTTCTCTGCTATGCCTGGTTGGTGTCGTCCGTGCTGCGTGCTTTGGTGTTCCTCTTCGCTCTGGATTCGAATGCAAGCTGCTGTGGTGTGCGCTGCTGAGAATGTCATTGCTCGGCTCTCGAGCACGTCTTCCCAGAGACAGCATGCTGACACCAAGTAGATGGCTGATCTTGCACTCTTCCCACAGATCAGATGTCAGGGTTAAGAAGTGCAAATGGTGAGAGATAAGGTCCTTGTCTGGCTCTTGAGCTGGTCTTTCCAGACACAAGATACCGGGGCATTCTTCAGGTAAATGGTGAGTCAACAATGTCCAGATAAACACAATCCATAAGAGTTTCCTACAAGCGCGCTTTATTTTTTTTTTTTTGCCTTAGCCCTCACACCTCTGCATGGTGCGCCTCTTTTTTCTCCTACCCCTGATGACTCTGCAAAGCGCGCCTGCATTTTTTGTCTTACGCCTCACGCTTTTGTGCAGCGCGCCTATTTTTGTGCTTTCACACCCCACACCAATGCGCAGCGCGCCTTATTTTTTATACTTACAACTCAGGCCTTTGTGAAGCGCACCTTCTTTTTTTGCCTTACACACAACACCTTTGTGAGGCGCGCCTTCTTTTTTTGCCTTACACAACACACCTTTGAGTATCGTGCATTTTTTTGACTTACACCTCACGCCTCTGCAAAGCGCGCCTATATTTTTTGTCTTCAACATCACAGCTTTGTGCAGCGCGCCTATTTTTGTGCTTTCACACCTCACACCAATGCGCAGCGCGCCTTATTTTTTTATACTTACACCTCAGGCCTTTGTGAAGCGCGCCTTCTTTTTTTGCCTTACACAACACACCTTTGTGTATCGTGCTTTTTTTTGTCCTACATCCCAGGCCTCTGCATAGCGCGCCTTTTTTTTTTCTTACTTACACATCGTACCTCTGCAAAGCGCGCCTTATTTTTGTCTTACACATCGTACCTGTGCAAAGCGCGCCTATTTTCTTCATCTAACACCTCACACATTTGTGCAGCGCGCCTTTTTTTTTAACTTGTACCTTGCGCCTCTGCGAGGCACGACCCTTTTTTATGTCTTACACGTTGCGCCTCTGCAAAGCGCGCCTATTCTTTTCATCTTACACCTCGCACCTTTGTGCAGCGCGCCTTATTTTTGTCTTACGCCTCACACCTCTGCAAAGCGCGCCTATTTTTTTTGTCTTACGATTCACCCCTTTGTGCAGCGCGCCTATTTTTTTTGTTTTACATCTCAGGCGTTTGTGAAGCGCGCCTTTCTTTTTCTCCTCACACCTTGCACCTTTGCGAAGCGCGCCTTTTTTCTCTTAGGCCTCATGCATCTGTGCAGCGCGCCTTTTATTTGTCTTATACCTCACACCGTTGTGCAGCGCGCCTTATTTTTTTTTTACTTACATCTCAGGCGTTTGTGAAGCGCGCCTTTTTTTTTTGTCTTACACTTCACACCTCTGCAAAGCGCGCCTATTTTTTTGGTCTTACGATTCACCCCTTTGTGCAGCGCGCCTATTTCTTTTGTTTTACACCTCAGGCGTTTGTGCAGCACGCCTTTTTTTTTTGACTTAAACCTCACGCCTCTGCAAAGCGCGCCTTTCTTTTTCTCCTTACACCTTACACCTTTGCGAAGCGCGCCTTTTTTTCTCTTACCCCTCATGCATCTGTGCAGCGCGCCTTTTATTTTTTGTCTGAAACCTCACACCTTCGTGCAGCGCGCCCTATTTTTTTTTACTTTCACCTCGTGCCTCTGCAAGGCGCGCCTATATTTTTTGTCTTCAACATCATGCTTTTGTGCAGCGCGCCTTCTTTTTTTGCCTTACACAACACACCTTTGTGTATCGTGCTTTTTTTTGTTCTATATCCCAGGCCTCTGCATAGCGCGCCTTTTGTTTTTTTTATTTATACATCGTACCTCTGCAAAGCGCGCCTTATTTTTGTCTTACACATCGTACCTCTGCAAAGCGCGCCTATTTTCTTGATCTAACACCTCACACATTTGTGCAGCGCGCCTTTTTTTTTTAAATTGTAACTTGCGCCTCTGCAAAGCGCGACCCTTTCTTATGTCTTACACGTTGCGCCTCTGCAAAGCGCGCCTATTCTCTTCATGTTACACCTCGCACCTTTGTGCAGCGCGCCTTATTTTTGTCTTACGCCTCACACCTCTGCAAAGCGCGCCTATTTTTTTGGTCTTATGATTCACCCCTTTGTGCAGCGCGCCTATTTTTTTTGTTTTACACCTCAGGCGTTTGTGAAGCGCGCCTTTTTTTTTTGACTTACACCTCACGCCTCTGCAAAGCGCGCCTTTCTTTTTCTCCTTACACCTTGCACCTTTGCGAAGCGCGCCTTTTTTCTCTTAGCCCTCATGCATCTGTGCAGCGCGCCTTTTATTTGTCTTATACCTCACACCGTTGTGCAGCGCGCCTATTTTTGTGCTTTCACACCCCACACCAATGCGCAGCGCGCCTTATTTTTTTATACTTACACCTCAGGCCTTTGTGAAGCGCGCCTTCTTTTTTTGCCTTACACAACACACCTTTGTGAGGCGCTCCTTCTTTTTTTGTCTTCAACAACACACCTTTGTGTATCGTGCTTTTTTTTGTCCTACATCCCAGGCCTCTGCATAGCGCGCCTTTTTTTTTTCTTACTTACACATCGTACCTCTGCAAAGCGCGCCTCATTTTTGTCTTACACATTGTACCTGTGCAAAGCACGCCTATTTAATTCATCTAACACCTCACACATTTGTGCAGCGCGCCTTTTTTTTTAACTTGTACCTTGCGCCTCTGCGAGGCGCAACCCTTTTTTATGTCTTACACATTGCGCCTCTGCAAAGCGCGCCTATTCTTTTCATCTTACACCTCGCACCTTTGTGCAGCGCGCCTTATTTTTGTCTTACGCCTCACACCTCTGCAAAGCGCGCCTATTTTTTTGGTCTTACGATTCACCCCTTTGTGCAGCGCGCCTATTTTTTTTGTTTTACACCTCAGGCGTTTGTGAAGCGCGCCTTTCTTTTTCTCCTTACACCTTACACCTTTGCGAAGCGCGCCTTTCTTTTTCTCCTCACACCTTGCACCTTTGCGAAGCGCGCCTTTTTTTCTCTTACACCTCATGCATCTGCGCAGCGCGCCTTTTATTTTTTGTCTGAAACCTCACACCTTCGTGCAGCGCGCCCTATTTTTTTTTATTTTCACCTCGTGCCTCTGCAAGGCGCGCCTATATTTTTTGTCTTCAACATCACGCTTTTGTGCAGCGCGCCTATTTTTGTGCTTTCACACCCCACACCAATGCGCAGCGCGCCTTATTTTTTTATACTTACACCTCAGGCCTTTGTGCAGCGCGCCTTCTTTTTTTGCCTTACACAACATACCTTTGTAAGGCGCTCCTTCTTTTTTTGCCTTACACAACACACCTTTGTGTATCGTGCTTTTTTTTTGTCTTACACCTCACGCCTTTGTGCAGCGCGCCTTATTTTTGTTCTTTTACACCTCACGCCCCTGTGCAGCGCGCCTTATTTTTTATAATTACACCTCAGGCGTTTGTGAAGCGCGCCTTTTTTTTGTCTTACACCTCACACCTCTGCAAAGCGCGCCTTTTTTTGTCTTATACCTTATGCCCCTGTACAGCGCACCTTATTTTTATTTACTTACACTTCACACCTTTGTGCAGCGCGCCTTTTTTAACTTGTACCTTGCATCTCTGCAAAGCGCGACCCTTTGTTACGTCTTACACGATGCGCCTCTGCAAAGCGCGCCTATTCTTTTCATCTAACACCTCGCGCCTTTGTGCAGCGCGCCTTATTTTTTTATACTTATACCTCACGCCTCTGCAAAGCGTGCCTTTTTTTTCTCCTTACACCTTGCACCTTTGTGAAGCGCGCCTTTTTTCTCTTACCCCTCATGCATCTGCGCAGCGCGCCTTTTATTTTTTGTCTTAAACCTCACACCTTCATGCAGCGCGCCCTATTTTTTTTTTATTTTCACCTCGCGCCTCTGCAAAGCGCGCCTATATTTTTTGTCTTCAACATCACAGCTTTGTGCAGCGCGCCTATTTTTGTGCTTTCACACCTCACACCAATGCGCAGCGCGCCTTATTTTTTTATACTTACACCTCAGGCCTTTGTGAAGCGCGCCTTCTTTTTTTGCCTTACACAACACACCTTTGTGTATCGTGCTTTTTTTTGTCCTACATCCCAGGCCTCTGCATAGCGCGCCTTTTTTTTTTCTTACTTACACATCGTACCTCTGCAAAGCGCGCCTTATTTTTGTCTTACACATCGTACCTCTGCAAAGCGCGCCTATTTTTTTCATCTAACACCTCACACATTTGTGCAGCGCGCCTTTTTTTTTAACTTGTACCTTGCGCCTCTGCAAGGCGCGACCCTTTTTTATGTCTTACACGTTGTGCCTCTGCAAAGCGCGCCTATACTTTTCATGTTACACCTCGCACCTTTGTGCAGCGCGCCTTATTTTTGTCTTACGCCTCACACCTCTGCAAAGCGCGCCTATTTTTTTGGTCTTACGATTCACCCCTTTGTGCAGCGCGCCTTTTTTTTTGTTTTACACCTCAGGCGTTTGTGAAGCGCGCCTTTTTTTTTTTGACTTAAACCTCACGCCTCTGCAAAGCGCGCCTTTCTTTTTCTCCTTACACCTTACACCTTTGCGAAGCGCGCCTTTTTTTCTCTTACCCCTCATGCATCTGTGCAGCGCGCCTTTTATTTTTTGTCTTATACCTCACACCTTCGTGCAGCGCGCCCTATTTTTTTTTACTTTCACCTCCTGCCTCTGCAAGGCGCGCCTATATTTTTTGTCTTCAACATCACGCTTTTGTGCAGCGCGCCTATTTTTGTGCTTTCACACCCCACACCAATGCGCAGCGCGCCTTATTTTTTTTATAGTTACACCTCAGGCCTTTGTGAAGCGCGCCTTCTTTTTTTGCCTTACACAACACACCTTTGTGTATCGTGCTTTTTTTTGTCCTATATCCCAGGCCTCTGCATAGCGCGCCTTTTGTTTTTTTTATTTATACATCGTACCTCTGCAAAGCGCGCCTTATTTTTGTCTTACACATCGTACCTCTGCAAAGCGCGCCTATTTTCTTCATCTAACACCTCACACATTTGTGCAGCGCGCCTTTTTTTTTTAAATTGTAACTTGCGCCTCTGCAAAGTGCGACCCTTTTTTATGTCTTACACGTTGCGCCTCTGCAAAGCACGCCTATTCTCTTCATGTTACACCTCGCACCTTTGTGCAGCGCGCCTTATTTTTGTCTTACGCCTCACACCTCTGCAAAGCGCGCCTATTTTTTTGGTCTTATGATTCACCCCTTTGTGCAGCGCGCCTATTTTTTTTGTTTTACACCTCAGGCGTTTGTGAAGCGCGCCTTTTTTTTTGACTTACACCTCACGCCTCTGCAAAGCGCGCCTTTCTTTTTCTCCTTATACCTTGCACCTCTGCAAAGCGCGCCTTTTTTCTCTTACCCCTCATGCATCTGTGCAGCGCACCTTTTATTTGTCTTATACCTCACACCTTTGTGCAGCGCGCCTATTTTTGTGCTTTCACACCCCACACCAATGCGCAGCGCGCCTTATTTTTTTATACTTACACCTCAGGCCTTTGTGAAGCGCGCCTTCTTTTTTTGCCTTACACAACATACCTTTGTAAGGCGCTCCTTCTTTTTTTGCCTTACACAACACACCTTTGTGTATCGTGCTTTTTTTTTGTCTTACACCTCACGCCTTTGTGCAGCGCGCCTTATTTTTGTTCTTTTACACCTCACGCCCCTGTGCAGCGCGCCTTATTTTTTATAATTACACCTCAGGCGTTTGTGAAGCGCGCCTTTTTTTTGTCTTACACCTCACACCTCTGCAAAGCGCGCCTTTTTTTGTCTTATACCTTATGCCCCTGTACAGCGCACCTTATTTTTATTTACTTACACTTCACACCTTTGTGCAGCGCGCCTTTTTTAACTTGTACCTTGCATCTCTGCAAAGCGCGACCCTTTGTTATGTCTTACACGATGCTCCTCTGCAAAGCGCGCCTATTCTTTTCATCTAACACCTCGCGCCTTTGTGCAGCGCGCCTTATTTTTTTATACTTATACCTCACGCCTCTGCAAAGCGCGCCTTTTTTTTCTCCTTACACCTTACACCTTTGCGAAGCGCGCCTTTTTTCTCTTACCCCTCATGCATCTGTGCAGCGCGCCTTTTATTTTTTGTCTTAAACCTCACACCTTCATGCAGCGCGCCCTATTTTTTTTTTTATTTTCACCTCGCGCCTCTGCAAAGCGCGCCTATATTTTTTGTCTTCAACATCACACCTTTGTGCAGCGCGCCTATTTTTGTGCTTTCATACCCCACACCAATGCGCAGCGCGCCTTATTTTTTTATACTTACACCTCACGCCTTTGTGCAGCGCGCCTATTTTTGTGCTTTTACACCTCACGCCCCTGCAAAGCGCGCCTTATTTTTATTTACTTACACTTCACACCTTTGTGCAGCGCGCCTTATTTTTTGTCTTACATCTCACGACCCTGCAAAGCGCGCCTCTTTTTTTTTACTTACACCTCGTACCTCTGCGAAGCGCGCCTATTTTCTAGATCTTACCCCTCACACATTTGTGCAGCGCGCCCTATTTTTTATTGTCTTACACCTCACAGCTCTGCAAAGCGCGCCTATGTTTTTGGTCTTACGATTCCCCTCTTTGTGCAGCGCGCCTTATTTTTATTTACTTACACCTCACAATTTTGTGCAGCGCGCCTTATTTTTTTGGTCTTACAGCTCACACCTCTGCAAAGCGCGCCTTTTTTTTTTTTTTGTCTTACACCTCATGCCAAAGTTCAGCACGCCTTAGTTTTTCTTTACTTACATCTCACACCTCTGCGAAGCGCACCTTATTTTTTTATATTACACTTAAGCGCACCTTATTTTTTTATATTACACCACACACCTTTGTGCAGCGCGCCTCATTTTTTTGGTCCCCCTTTTGACAAGCGCGCTTTTTTGTCTGAACCTCATTGTGTGGCTAAGCGCGCTTCTTTGTCTTTCGAATAGAAAAATGCGCGCTTCTCAAGGATGTGAGGCAGAACGCTTACCAAGCGCGCTTTCTCTCTCTTCTCCGGGACAGCTTTGAGAAGCGCGCTTCTTTTTCTTAGCCCTCACAGGTCTGATAAGCGCGCTTTTTTCCCTTTCATAGGCCACACCCCTGGCAAGTGCGCTTTTTTGTCTCAGACCTCCTAGTTTTGGCAAGCGCGCGTTTTTTGTCTTCTACCTCACCCCTTTGAGAAGACGCATGACGGCGGTGCCAGCAGCTCTAAAGGCCTAAGACATCCAGAAGGTCGGAGCAAGAAGATTGTGGTGTGGCCTGATGGAAGCGTGCGCGCAGCCCAGAGGACGGAACATGGGAAACCTTTTCCCCGACTGTTCGGGCTGGCACTCCTGCTGGCGCACTTGCCTCATCATTTTCTGTCCCTCCCCTGTGAGGCCAGCCTACCAGCTGAGCAGGCAGGCTTCCCTGATATCTCTATATATCTGCAGGCCCCATTGTGACAAAAGACTTGTCATGTGTGACAGCATATGACCAGAGGGGTTAAATAAGGGACCAAGGCATGGGTGTGACACAGACACAGGTGTGACAGACGCAGGTCTAAACTCATCATGTGACATGCACATCCCACTAAGCAGGGAGGGCAATTCAACTCTTAATGGAACTAGACATGCCGTAACACTAAGGAGTGCTTTTGGGCAAAAGAAGAGGGACTTCTGAACATTCAGCAAACACTTGGAAAGGCCTTTTATGGCTCTTGAAGCCACGTCTAGAGTTTAGACCTAAGCGTAGGCACATTCTTACCCTGCCAGATCTGGCTTTGTAAAATAAATAAATAAATACTACTAATAAAAACTAAGTGAAGCATTTCTCAGGCCATTAGGAGATGATCCGATTTGTCCTGGTGCAAAGAGGCAGCCAGAACTCATTGAGGTATTTATTCCAGCAGCCTATCTCCTCAGCAACGCTGATCTGTGTGAGAGACGCAACCCGCATTTCCTCCAGCTTTCCTACTTATCTAAGGCAATCAAGATTGGCACTGAAAGAAGGGGGTGCCAGTCCTCAGCCTCAAACTTCATAGGCAGCAGGAGAAAGCCGCTCTAGCCCAGGGGCCTCCCATGTGCATAAATTGGAGAAAAGATCTATGGGCGAGCAGGGAAGTGTAGTAGAGAACTGCATTTTGTCTCTTATATTGCCCTGAGGAAAAAAAAGAAAAAAAACAGAAAAACCATTGTTATCACTCCAGATACCTAGGAAGTTCTCACCAACACTTGTACTAAAGCAATTTAATGAAATTTGGAAGAAAAAAGAAAGCATTAGATATTAACCAGATCAGTGCAGAGTGCCTTTGGAACTCCTAGTTTTCTTTAGTGTTGGCAATGTACGTCTCAATCCCTCTCATCAGAAACCTAGACTGGATTTAGCCCTGACTGTCATGCAGGCATTAAGTTCTAATGGTGAGAGATCATGTCCTTGTTTGGGTCTTGAGCTGGTCTTCCCAGAGGCAAGATACCAGGGCACATTGTTCAGGTAAATGGTGTGTCCACAGAGTCCAGACAAACACGATCCATGACAGTCTCTTACAAGAAGGGAGGAAGAGAGTTGCCCTGAAGAGCTTCAAGCTTGCAGACCAGCAGCAAGGAGGAGATGATTGCCAAGTCTTAAAAAAAAAAAACTCACCCACAAACTCCTAGCTATCTGACAGACTATGGAATTTTCAGTAGGTCACAATGTCACTGAGGAGACTGTCACCAAGCAAGACTGTATGTAGACATAGTTGCCCACATACAAAGGTAGAGTAGCCTGATGTTTGTAATTTTTAATTCTTTCTGATCAATCCCTTGTAGTTTTCAATAGAGTTAGTTTCTAAGTAAATTATTTCCGTTTTATTCGAATAAAACTGAGTTTTACTGCTCTTTGAAAATTTCCATCCTCCTCAGGGCAACCCACTATAAAAGACAATCCACGGTCTTCATACCTACACCTCCCACTCTGCAGGCTGGCAGTTTCTACCATCACATCCCTTTCACGCAAGTTGAAATTGCAGTGCGGGGTACCTTCACTGAGGATACATGGGCTCACACCTCAATAGCAGCAGGCTCTAACAAGGATCCCAATACTTCGGTCAGAATTTCCCACAGTCGCAGGAAGTTTCCATATGATCCCACGAGCAACATTAAGACACCAAAGGGCTCCAACGCCATGCAACCTTGTTAACTTTATTCTCATGAGCGCAATAGGACAGAGAGAAGGGAAAAAGAAAGTAATATTAGCAAGCAGTAGCGTTGCAACAAGATTATACTTACCACCATCAGCCGCGTGCCTAAATGTCCTTGGCTGCGCTCCGGTGCAGGTACGGGGGCTTCGGTGCCTCGGTGCAGGTGACGTTCTGCACACGCCTGGGGGGCGGGCGGAAAGAAGGCCGCGCACACCCGTGCAGGCGATGATGAGAGGCAGGAGGCCGTGCACCCCCGGGGAGGCACACCTAGTCCTTTTATGTCCGCCTTCTCAAAGAGTCCGCCCACTTTCTTGACGTTCTCTGCTATGCCTGGTTGGTGTCGTCCGTGCTGCGTGCTTTGGTGTTCCTCTTCGCTCTGGATTCGAATGCAAGCTGCTGTGGTGTGCGCTGCTGAGAATGTCATTGCTCGGCTCTCGAGCACGTCTTCCCAGAGACAGCATGCTGACACCAAGTAGATGGCTGATCTTGCACTCTTCCCACAGATCAGATGTCAGGGTTAAGAAGTGCAAATGGTGAGAGATAAGGTCCTTGTCTGGCTCTTGAGCTGGTCTTTCCAGACACAAGATACCGGGGCATTCTTCAGGTAAATGGTGAGTCAACAATGTCCAGATAAACACAATCCATAAGAGTTTCCTACAAGCGCGCTTTATTTTTTTTTTTTTGCCTTAGCCCTCACACCTCTGCATGGTGCGCCTCTTTTTTCTCCTACCCCTGATGACTCTGCAAAGCGCGCCTGCATTTTTTGTCTTACGCCTCACGCTTTTGTGCAGCGCGCCTATTTTTGTGCTTTCACACCCCACACCAATGCGCAGCGCGCCTTATTTTTTATACTTACAACTCAGGCCTTTGTGAAGCGCACCTTCTTTTTTTGCCTTACACACAACACCTTTGTGAGGCGCGCCTTCTTTTTTTGCCTTACACAACACACCTTTGAGTATCGTGCATTTTTTTGACTTACACCTCACGCCTCTGCAAAGCGCGCCTATATTTTTTGTCTTCAACATCACAGCTTTGTGCAGCGCGCCTATTTTTGTGCTTTCACACCTCACACCAATGCGCAGCGCGCCTTATTTTTTTATACTTACACCTCAGGCCTTTGTGAAGCGCGCCTTCTTTTTTTGCCTTACACAACACACCTTTGTGTATCGTGCTTTTTTTTGTCCTACATCCCAGGCCTCTGCATAGCGCGCCTTTTTTTTTTCTTACTTACACATCGTACCTCTGCAAAGCGCGCCTTATTTTTGTCTTACACATCGTACCTGTGCAAAGCGCGCCTATTTTCTTCATCTAACACCTCACACATTTGTGCAGCGCGCCTTTTTTTTTAACTTGTACCTTGCGCCTCTGCGAGGCACGACCCTTTTTTATGTCTTACACGTTGCGCCTCTGCAAAGCGCGCCTATTCTTTTCATCTTACACCTCGCACCTTTGTGCAGCGCGCCTTATTTTTGTCTTACGCCTCACACCTCTGCAAAGCGCGCCTATTTTTTTTGTCTTACGATTCACCCCTTTGTGCAGCGCGCCTATTTTTTTTGTTTTACATCTCAGGCGTTTGTGAAGCGCGCCTTTCTTTTTCTCCTCACACCTTGCACCTTTGCGAAGCGCGCCTTTTTTCTCTTAGGCCTCATGCATCTGTGCAGCGCGCCTTTTATTTGTCTTATACCTCACACCGTTGTGCAGCGCGCCTTATTTTTTTTTTACTTACATCTCAGGCGTTTGTGAAGCGCGCCTTTTTTTTTTGTCTTACACTTCACACCTCTGCAAAGCGCGCCTATTTTTTTGGTCTTACGATTCACCCCTTTGTGCAGCGCGCCTATTTCTTTTGTTTTACACCTCAGGCGTTTGTGCAGCACGCCTTTTTTTTTTGACTTAAACCTCACGCCTCTGCAAAGCGCGCCTTTCTTTTTCTCCTTACACCTTACACCTTTGCGAAGCGCGCCTTTTTTTCTCTTACCCCTCATGCATCTGTGCAGCGCGCCTTTTATTTTTTGTCTGAAACCTCACACCTTCGTGCAGCGCGCCCTATTTTTTTTTACTTTCACCTCGTGCCTCTGCAAGGCGCGCCTATATTTTTTGTCTTCAACATCATGCTTTTGTGCAGCGCGCCTTCTTTTTTTGCCTTACACAACACACCTTTGTGTATCGTGCTTTTTTTTGTTCTATATCCCAGGCCTCTGCATAGCGCGCCTTTTGTTTTTTTTATTTATACATCGTACCTCTGCAAAGCGCGCCTTATTTTTGTCTTACACATCGTACCTCTGCAAAGCGCGCCTATTTTCTTGATCTAACACCTCACACATTTGTGCAGCGCGCCTTTTTTTTTTAAATTGTAACTTGCGCCTCTGCAAAGCGCGACCCTTTCTTATGTCTTACACGTTGCGCCTCTGCAAAGCGCGCCTATTCTCTTCATGTTACACCTCGCACCTTTGTGCAGCGCGCCTTATTTTTGTCTTACGCCTCACACCTCTGCAAAGCGCGCCTATTTTTTTGGTCTTATGATTCACCCCTTTGTGCAGCGCGCCTATTTTTTTTGTTTTACACCTCAGGCGTTTGTGAAGCGCGCCTTTTTTTTTTGACTTACACCTCACGCCTCTGCAAAGCGCGCCTTTCTTTTTCTCCTTACACCTTGCACCTTTGCGAAGCGCGCCTTTTTTCTCTTAGCCCTCATGCATCTGTGCAGCGCGCCTTTTATTTGTCTTATACCTCACACCGTTGTGCAGCGCGCCTATTTTTGTGCTTTCACACCCCACACCAATGCGCAGCGCGCCTTATTTTTTTATACTTACACCTCAGGCCTTTGTGAAGCGCGCCTTCTTTTTTTGCCTTACACAACACACCTTTGTGAGGCGCTCCTTCTTTTTTTGTCTTCAACAACACACCTTTGTGTATAGTGCTTTTTTTTGTCCTACATCCCAGGCCTCTGCATAGCGCGCCTTTTTTTTTTCTTACTTACACATCGTACCTCTGCAAAGCGCGCCTCATTTTTGTCTTACACATTGTACCTGTGCAAAGCACGCCTATTTAATTCATCTAACACCTCACACATTTGTGCAGCGCGCCTTTTTTTTTAACTTGTACCTTGCGCCTCTGCGAGGCGCAACCCTTTTTTATGTCTTACACGTTGCGCCTCTGCAAAGCGCGCCTATTCTTTTCATCTTACACCTCGCACCTTTGTGCAGCGCGCCTTATTTTTGTCTTACGCCTCACACCTCTGCAAAGCGCGCCTATTTTTTTGGTCTTACGATTCACCCCTTTGTGCAGCGCGCCTATTTTTTTTGTTTTACACCTCAGGCGTTTGTGAAGCGCGCCTTTCTTTTTCTCCTTACACCTTACACCTTTGCGAAGCGCGCCTTTCTTTTTCTCCTCACACCTTGCACCTTTGCGAAGCGCGCCTTTTTTTCTCTTACCCCTCATGCATCTGCGCAGCGCGCCTTTTATTTTTTGTCTTAAACCTCACACCTTCGTGCAGCGCGCCCTATTTTTTTTTATTTTCACCTCGTGCCTCTGCAAGGCGCGCCTATATTTTTTGTCTTCAACATCACGCTTTTGTGCAGCGCGCCTATTTTTGTGCTTTCACACCCCACACCAATGCGCAGCGCGCCTTATTTTTTTATACTTACACCTCAGGCCTTTGTGAAGCGCGCCTTCTTTTTTTGCCTTACACAACATACCTTTGTAAGGCGCTCCTTCTTTTTTTGCCTTACACAACACACCTTTGTGTATCGTGCTTTTTTTTTGTCTTACACCTCACGCCTTTGTGCAGCGCGCCTTATTTTTGTTCTTTTACACCTCACGCCCCTGTGCAGCGCGCCTTATTTTTTATAATTACACCTCAGGCGTTTGTGAAGCGCGCCTTTTTTTTGTCTTACACCTCACACCTCTGCAAAGCGCGCCTTTTTTTGTCTTATACCTTATGCCCCTGTACAGCGCACCTTATTTTTATTTACTTACACTTCACACCTTTGTGCAGCGCGCCTTTTTTAACTTGTACCTTGCATCTCTGCAAAGCGCGACCCTTTGTTATGTCTTACACGATGCTCCTCTGCAAAGCGCGCCTATTCTTTTCATCTAACACCTCGCGCCTTTGTGCAGCGCGCCTTATTTTTTTATACTTATACCTCACGCCTCTGCAAAGCGCGCCTTTTTTTTCTCCTTACACCTTACACCTTTGCGAAGCGCGCCTTTTTTCTCTTACCCCTCATGCATCTGTGCAGCGCGCCTTTTATTTTTTGTCTTAAACCTCACACCTTCATGCAGCGCGCCCTATTTTTTTTTTTATTTTCACCTCGCGCCTCTGCAAAGCGCGCCTATATTTTTTGTCTTCAACATCACACCTTTGTGCAGCGCGCCTATTTTTGTGCTTTCATACCCCACACCAATGCGCAGCGCGCCTTATTTTTTTATACTTACACCTCACGCCTTTGTGCAGCGCGCCTATTTTTGTGCTTTTACACCTCACGCCCCTGCAAAGCGCGCCTTATTTTTATTTACTTACACTTCACACCTTTGTGCAGCGCGCCTTATTTTTTGTCTTACATCTCACGACCCTGCAAAGCGCGCCTCTTTTTTTTTACTTACACCTCGTACCTCTGCGAAGCGCGCCTATTTTCTAGATCTTACCCCTCACACATTTGTGCAGCGCGCCCTATTTTTTATTGTCTTACACCTCACAGCTCTGCAAAGCGCGCCTATGTTTTTGGTCTTACGATTCCCCTCTTTGTGCAGCGCGCCTTATTTTTATTTACTTACACCTCACAATTTTGTGCAGCGCGCCTTATTTTTTTGGTCTTACAGCTCACACCTCTGCAAAGCGCGCCTTTTTTTTTTTTGTCTTACACCTCATGCCAAAGTTCAGCACGCCTTAGTTTTTCTTTACTTACATCTCACACCTCTGCGAAGCGCACCTTATTTTTTTATATTACACTTAAGCGCACCTTATTTTTTTATATTACACCACACACCTTTGTGCAGCGCGCCTCATTTTTTTGGTCCCCCTTTTGACAAGCGCGCTTTTTTGTCTGAACCTCATTGTGTGGGTAAGCGCGCTTCTTTGTCTTTCGAATAGAAAAATGCGCGCTTCTCAAGGATGTGAGGCAGAACGCTTACCAAGCGCGCTTTCTCTCTCTTCTCCGGGACAGCTTTGAGAAGCGCGCTTCTTTTTCTTAGCCCTCACAGGTCTGATAAGCGCGCTTTTTTCCCTTTCATAGGCCACACCCCTGGCAAGTGCGCTTTTTTGTCTCAGACCTCCTAGTTTTGGCAAGCGCGCGTTTTTTGTCTTCTACCTCACCCCTTTGAGAAGACGCATGACGGCGGTGCCAGCAGCTCTAAAGGCCTAAGACATCCAGAAGGTCGGAGCAAGAAGATTGTGGTGTGGCCTGATGGAAGCGTGCGCGCAGCCCAGAGGACGGAACATGGGAAACCTTTTCCCCGACTGTTCGGGCTGGCACTCCTGCTGGCGCACTTGCCTCATCATTTTCTGTCCCTCCCCTGTGAGGCCAGCCTACCAGCTGAGCAGGCAGGCTTCCCTGATATCTCTATATATCTGCAGGCCCCATTGTGACAAAAGACTTGTCATGTGTGACAGCATATGACCAGAGGGGTTAAATAAGGGACCAAGGCATGGGTGTGACACAGACACAGGTGTGACAGACGCAGGTCTAAACTCATCATGTGACATGCACATCCCACTAAGCAGGGAGGGCAATTCAACTCTTAATGGAACTAGACATGCCGTAACACTAAGGAGTGCTTTTGGGCAAAAGAAGAGGGACTTCTGAACATTCAGCAAACACTTGGAAAGGCCTTTTATGGCTCTTGAAGCCACGTCTAGAGTTTAGACCTAAGCGTAGGCACATTCTTACCCTGCCAGATCTGGCTTTGTAAAATAAATAAATAAATACTACTAATAAAAACTAAGTGAAGCATTTCTCAGGCCATTAGGAGATGATCCGATTTGTCCTGGTGCAAAGAGGCAGCCAGAACTCATTGAGGTATTTATTCCAGCAGCCTATCTCCTCAGCAACGCTGATCTGTGTGAGAGACGCAACCCGCATTTCCTCCAGCTTTCCTACTTATCTAAGGCAATCAAGATTGGCACTGAAAGAAGGGGGTGCCAGTCCTCAGCCTCAAACTTCATAGGCAGCAGGAGAAAGCCGCTCTAGCCCAGGGGCCTCCCATGTGCATAAATTGGAGAAAAGATCTATGGGCGAGCAGGGAAGTGTAGTAGAGAACTGCATTTTGTCTCTTATATTGCCCTGAGGAAAAAAAAGAAAAAAAACAGAAAAACCATTGTTATCACTCCAGATACCTAGGAAGTTCTCACCAACACTTGTACTAAAGCAATTTAATGAAATTTGGAAGAAAAAAGAAAGCATTAGATATTAACCAGATCAGTGCAGAGTGCCTTTGGAACTCCTAGTTTTCTTTAGTGTTGGCAATGTACGTCTCAATCCCTCTCATCAGAAACCTAGACTGGATTTAGCCCTGACTGTCATGCAGGCATTAAGTTCTAATGGTGAGAGATCATGTCCTTGTTTGGGTCTTGAGCTGGTCTTCCCAGAGGCAAGATACCAGGGCACATTGTTCAGGTAAATGGTGTGTCCACAGAGTCCAGACAAACACGATCCATGACAGTCTCTTACAAGAAGGGAGGAAGAGAGTTGCCCTGAAGAGCTTCAAGCTTGCAGACCAGCAGCAAGGAGGAGATGATTGCCAAGTCTTAAAAAAAAAAAACTCACCCACAAACTCCTAGCTATCTGACAGACTATGGAATTTTCAGTAGGTCACAATGTCACTGAGGAGACTGTCACCAAGCAAGACTGTATGTAGACATAGTTGCCCACATACAAAGGTAGAGTAGCCTGATGTTTGTAATTTTTAATTCTTTCTGATCAATCCCTTGTAGTTTTCAATAGAGTTAGTTTCTAAGTAAATTATTTCCGTTTTATTCGAATAAAACTGAGTTTTACTGCTCTTTGAAAATTTCCATCCTCCTCAGGGCAACCCACTATAAAAGACAATCCACGGTCTTCATACCTACACCTCCCACTCTGCAGGCTGGCAGTTTCTACCATCACATCCCTTTCACGCAAGTTGAAATTGCAGTGCGGGGTACCTTCACTGAGGATACATGGGCTCACACCTCAATAGCAGCAGGCTCTAACAAGGATCCCAATACTTCGGTCAGAATTTCCCACAGTCGCAGGAAGTTTCCATATGATCCCACGAGCAACATTAAGACACCAAAGGGCTCCAACGCCATGCAACCTTGTTAACTTTATTCTCATGAGCGCAATAGGACAGAGAGAAGGGAAAAAGAAAGTAATATTAGCAAGCAGTAGCGTTGCAACAAGATTATACTTACCACCATCAGCCGCGTGCCTAAATGTCCTTGGCTGCGCTCCGGTGCAGGTACGGGGGCTTCGGTGCCTCGGTGCAGGTGACGTTCTGCACACGCCTGGGGGGCGGGCGGAAAGAAGGCCGCGCACACCCGTGCAGGCGATGATGAGAGGCAGGAGGCCGTGCACCCCCGGGGAGGCACACCTAGTCCTTTTATGTCCGCCTTCTCAAAGAGTCCGCCCACTTTCTTGACGTTCTCTGCTATGCCTGGTTGGTGTCGTCCGTGCTGCGTGCTTTGGTGTTCCTCTTCGCTCTGGATTCGAATGCAAGCTGCTGTGGTGTGCGCTGCTGAGAATGTCATTGCTCGGCTCTCGAGCACGTCTTCCCAGAGACAGCATGCTGACACCAAGTAGATGGCTGATCTTGCACTCTTCCCACAGATCAGATGTCAGGGTTAAGAAGTGCAAATGGTGAGAGATAAGGTCCTTGTCTGGCTCTTGAGCTGGTCTTTCCAGACACAAGATACCGGGGCATTCTTCAGGTAAATGGTGAGTCAACAATGTCCAGATAAACACAATCCATAAGAGTTTCCTACAAGCGCGCTTTATTTTTTTTTTTTTGCCTTAGCCCTCACACCTCTGCATGGTGCGCCTCTTTTTTCTCCTACCCCTGATGACTCTGCAAAGCGCGCCTGCATTTTTTGTCTTACGCCTCACGCTTTTGTGCAGCGCGCCTATTTTTGTGCTTTCACACCCCACACCAATGCGCAGCGCGCCTTATTTTTTATACTTACAACTCAGGCCTTTGTGAAGCGCACCTTCTTTTTTTGCCTTACACACAACACCTTTGTGAGGCGCGCCTTCTTTTTTTGCCTTACACAACACACCTTTGAGTATCGTGCATTTTTTTGACTTACACCTCACGCCTCTGCAAAGCGCGCCTATATTTTTTGTCTTCAACATCACAGCTTTGTGCAGCGCGCCTATTTTTGTGCTTTCACACCTCACACCAATGCGCAGCGCGCCTTATTTTTTTATACTTACACCTCAGGCCTTTGTGAAGCGCGCCTTCTTTTTTTGCCTTACACAACACACCTTTGTGTATCGTGCTTTTTTTTGTCCTACATCCCAGGCCTCTGCATAGCGCGCCTTTTTTTTTTCTTACTTACACATCGTACCTCTGCAAAGCGCGCCTTATTTTTGTCTTACACATCGTACCTGTGCAAAGCGCGCCTATTTTCTTCATCTAACACCTCACACATTTGTGCAGCGCGCCTTTTTTTTTAACTTGTACCTTGCGCCTCTGCGAGGCACGACCCTTTTTTATGTCTTACACGTTGCGCCTCTGCAAAGCGCGCCTATTCTTTTCATCTTACACCTCGCACCTTTGTGCAGCGCGCCTTATTTTTGTCTTACGCCTCACACCTCTGCAAAGCGCGCCTATTTTTTTTGTCTTACGATTCACCCCTTTGTGCAGCGCGCCTATTTTTTTTGTTTTACATCTCAGGCGTTTGTGAAGCGCGCCTTTCTTTTTCTCCTCACACCTTGCACCTTTGCGAAGCGCGCCTTTTTTCTCTTAGGCCTCATGCATCTGTGCAGCGCGCCTTTTATTTGTCTTATACCTCACACCGTTGTGCAGCGCGCCTTATTTTTTTTTTACTTACATCTCAGGCGTTTGTGAAGCGCGCCTTTTTTTTTTGTCTTACACTTCACACCTCTGCAAAGCGCGCCTATTTTTTTGGTCTTACGATTCACCCCTTTGTGCAGCGCGCCTATTTCTTTTGTTTTACACCTCAGGCGTTTGTGCAGCACGCCTTTTTTTTTTGACTTAAACCTCACGCCTCTGCAAAGCGCGCCTTTCTTTTTCTCCTTACACCTTACACCTTTGCGAAGCGCGCCTTTTTTTCTCTTACCCCTCATGCATCTGTGCAGCGCGCCTTTTATTTTTTGTCTGAAACCTCACACCTTCGTGCAGCGCGCCCTATTTTTTTTTACTTTCACCTCGTGCCTCTGCAAGGCGCGCCTATATTTTTTGTCTTCAACATCATGCTTTTGTGCAGCGCGCCTTCTTTTTTTGCCTTACACAACACACCTTTGTGTATCGTGCTTTTTTTTGTTCTATATCCCAGGCCTCTGCATAGCGCGCCTTTTGTTTTTTTTATTTATACATCGTACCTCTGCAAAGCGCGCCTTATTTTTGTCTTACACATCGTACCTCTGCAAAGCGCGCCTATTTTCTTGATCTAACACCTCACACATTTGTGCAGCGCGCCTTATTTTTGTCTTACGCCTCACACCTCTGCAAAGCGCGCCTATTTTTTTGGTCTTATGATTCACCCCTTTGTGCAGCGCGCCTATTTTTTTTGTTTTACACCTCAGGCGTTTGTGAAGCGCGCCTTTTTTTTTTGACTTACACCTCACGCCTCTGCAAAGCGCGCCTTTCTTTTTCTCCTTACACCTTGCACCTTTGCGAAGCGCGCCTTTTTTCTCTTAGCCCTCATGCATCTGTGCAGCGCGCCTTTTATTTGTCTTATACCTCACACCGTTGTGCAGCGCGCCTATTTTTGTGCTTTCACACCCCACACCAATGCGCAGCGCGCCTTATTTTTTTATACTTACACCTCAGGCCTTTGTGAAGCGCGCCTTCTTTTTTTGCCTTACACAACACACCTTTGTGAGGCGCTCCTTCTTTTTTTGTCTTCAACAACACACCTTTGTGTATAGTGCTTTTTTTTGTCCTACATCCCAGGCCTCTGCATAGCGCGCCTTTTTTTTTTCTTACTTACACATCGTACCTCTGCAAAGCGCGCCTCATTTTTGTCTTACACATTGTACCTGTGCAAAGCACGCCTATTTAATTCATCTAACACCTCACACATTTGTGCAGCGCGCCTTTTTTTTTAACTTGTACCTTGCGCCTCTGCGAGGCGCAACCCTTTTTTATGTCTTACACGTTGCGCCTCTGCAAAGCGCGCCTATTCTTTTCATCTTACACCTCGCACCTTTGTGCAGCGCGCCTTATTTTTGTCTTACGCCTCACACCTCTGCAAAGCGCGCCTATTTTTTTGGTCTTACGATTCACCCCTTTGTGCAGCGCGCCTATTTTTTTTGTTTTACACCTCAGGCGTTTGTGAAGCGCGCCTTTCTTTTTCTCCTTACACCTTACACCTTTGCGAAGCGCGCCTTTCTTTTTCTCCTCACACCTTGCACCTTTGCGAAGCGCGCCTTTTTTTCTCTTACCCCTCATGCATCTGCGCAGCGCGCCTTTTATTTTTTGTCTTAAACCTCACACCTTCGTGCAGCGCGCCCTATTTTTTTTTATTTTCACCTCGTGCCTCTGCAAGGCGCGCCTATATTTTTTGTCTTCAACATCACGCTTTTGTGCAGCGCGCCTATTTTTGTGCTTTCACACCCCACACCAATGCGCAGCGCGCCTTATTTTTTTATACTTACACCTCAGGCCTTTGTGCAGCGCGCCTTCTTTTTTTGCCTTACACAACATACCTTTGTAAGGCGCTCCTTCTTTTTTTGCCTTACACAACACACCTTTGTGTATCGTGCTTTTTTTTTGTCTTACACCTCACGCCTTTGTGCAGCGCGCCTTATTTTTGTTCTTTTACACCTCACGCCCCTGTGCAGCGCGCCTTATTTTTTATAATTACACCTCAGGCGTTTGTGAAGCGCGCCTTTTTTTTTGTCTTACACCTCACGCCTCTGCAAAGCGCGCCTTTTTTTGTCTTATACCTTATGCCCCTGTACAGCGCACCTTATTTTTATTTACTTACACTTCACACCTTTGTGCAGCGCGCCTTTTTTAACTTGTACCTTGCATCTCTGCAAAGCACGACCCTTTGTTACGTCTTACACGATGCGCCTCTGCAAAGCACGCCTATTCTTTTCATCTAACACCTCGCGCCTTTGTGCAGCGCGCCTTATTTTTTTATACTTATACCTCACGCCTCTGCAAAGCGTGCCTTTTTTTTCTCCTTACACCTTGCACCTTTGTGAAGCGCGCCTTTTTTCTCTTACCCCTCATGCATCTGCGCAGCGCGCCTTTTATTTTTTGTCTTAAACCTCACACCTTCATGCAGCGCGCCCTATTTTTTTTTTATTTTCACCTCGCGCCTCTGCAAAGCGCGCCTATATTTTTTGTCTTCAACATCACAGCTTTGTGCAGCGCGCCTATTTTTGTGCTTTCACACCTCACACCAATGCGCAGCGCGCCTTATTTTTTTATACTTACACCTCAGGCCTTTGTGAAGCGCGCCTTCTTTTTTTGCCTTACACAACACACCTTTGTGTATCGTGCTTTTTTTTGTCCTACATCCCAGGCCTCTGCATAGCGCGCCTTTTTTTTTTCTTACTTACACATCGTACCTCTGCAAAGCGCGCCTTATTTTTGTCTTACACATCGTACCTCTGCAAAGCGCGCCTATTTTTTTCATCTAACACCTCACACATTTGTGCAGCGCGCCTTTTTTTTTAACTTGTACCTTGCGCCTCTGCAAGGCGCGACCCTTTTTTATGTCTTACACGTTGCGCCTCTGCAAAGCGCGCCTATACTTTTCATGTTACACCTCGCACCTTTGTGCAGCGCGCCTTATTTTTGTCTTACGCCTCACACCTCTGCAAAGCGCGCCTATTTTTTTGGTCTTACGATTCACCCCTTTGTGCAGCGCGCCTTTTTTTTTGTTTTACACCTCAGGCGTTTGTGAAGCGCGCCTTTTTTTTTTTGACTTAAACCTCACGCCTCTGCAAAGCGCGCCTTTCTTTTTCTCCTTACACCTTACACCTTTGCGAAGCGCGCCTTTTTTTCTCTTACCCCTCATGCATCTGTGCAGCGCGCCTTTTATTTTTTGTCTTATACCTCACACCTTCGTGCAGCGCGCCCTATTTTTTTTGACTTTCACCTCCTGCCTCTGCAAGGCGCGCCTATATTTTTTGTCTTCAACATCACGCTTTTGTGCAGCGCGCCTATTTTTGTGCTTTCACACCCCACACCAATGCGCAGCGCGCCTTATTTTTTTTATAGTTACACCTCAGGCCTTTGTGAAGCGCGCCTTCTTTTTTTGCCTTACACAACACACCTTTGTGTATCGTGCTTTTTTTTGTCCTATATCCCAGGCCTCTGCATAGCGCGCCTTTTGTTTTTTTTATTTATACATCGTACCTCTGCAAAGCGCGCCTTATTTTTGTCTTACACATCGTACCTCTGCAAAGCGCGCCTATTTTCTTCATCTAACACCTCACACATTTGTGCAGCGCGCCTTTTTTTTTTAAATTGTAACTTGCGCCTCTGCAAAGTGCGACCCTTTTTTATGTCTTACACGTTGCGCCTCTGCAAAGCACGCCTATTCTCTTCATGTTACACCTCGCACCTTTGTGCAGCGCGCCTTATTTTTGTCTTACGCCTCACACCTCTGCAAAGCGCGCCTATTTTTTTGGTCTTATGATTCACCCCTTTGTGCAGCGCGCCTATTTTTTTTGTTTTACACCTCAGGCGTTTGTGAAGCGCGCCTTTTTTTTTGACTTACACCTCACGCCTCTGCAAAGCGCGCCTTTCTTTTTCTCCTTATACCTTGCACCTCTGCAAAGCGCGCCTTTTTTCTCTTACCCCTCATGCATCTGTGCAGCGCACCTTTTATTTGTCTTATACCTCACACCTTTGTGCAGCGCGCCTATTTTTGTGCTTTCACACCCCACACCAATGCGCAGCGCGCCTTATTTTTTTATACTTACACCTCAGGCCTTTGTGAAGCGCGCCTTCTTTTTTTGCCTTACACAACATACCTTTGTAAGGCGCTCCTTCTTTTTTTGCCTTACACAACACACCTTTGTGTATCGTGCTTTTTTTTTGTCTTACACCTCACGCCTTTGTGCAGCGCGCCTTATTTTTGTTCTTTTACACCTCACGCCCCTGTGCAGCGCGCCTTATTTTTTATAATTACACCTCAGGCGTTTGTGAAGCGCGCCTTTTTTTTGTCTTACACCTCACACCTCTGCAAAGCGCGCCTTTTTTTGTCTTATACCTTATGCCCCTGTACAGCGCACCTTATTTTTATTTACTTACACTTCACACCTTTGTGCAGCGCGCCTTTTTTAACTTGTACCTTGCATCTCTGCAAAGCGCGACCCTTTGTTATGTCTTACACGATGCGCCTCTGCAAAGCGCGCCTATTCTTTTCATCTAACACCTCGTGCCTTTGTGCAGCGCGCCTTATTTTTTTATACTTATACCTCACGCCTCTGCAAAGCGCGCCTTTTTTTTCTCCTTACACCTTACACCTTTGCGAAGCGCGCCTTTTTTCTCTTACCCCTCATGCATCTGTGCAGCGCGCCTTTTATTTTTTGTCTTAAACCTCACACCTTCATGCAGCACGCCCTATTTTTTTTTTTATTTTCACCTCGCGCCTCTGCAAAGCGCGCCTATATTTTTTGTCTTCAACATCACACCTTTGTGCAGCGCGCCTATTTTTGTGCTTTCATACCCCACACCAATGCGCAGCGCGCCTTATTTTTTTATACTTACACCTCACGCCTTTGTGCAGCGCGCCTATTTTTGTGCTTTTACACCTCACGCCCCTGCAAAGCGCACCTTATTTTTATTTACTTACACTTCACACCTTTGTGCAGCGCGCCTTATTTTTTGTCTTACATCTCACGACCCTGCAAAGGGCGCCTCTTTTTTTTTACTTACACCTCGTACCTCTGCGAAGCGCGCCTATTTTCTAGATCTTACCCCTCACACATTTGTGCAGCGCGCCCTATTTTTTATTGTCTTACACCTCACAGCTCTGCAAAGCGCGCCTATGTTTTTGGTCTTACGATTCCCCTCTTTGTGCAGCGCGCCTTATTTTTATTTACTTACACCTCACAATTTTGTGCAGCGCGCCTTATTTTTTTGGTCTTACAGCTCACACCTCTGCAAAGCGCGCCTTTTTTTTTTTTGTCTTACACCTCATGCCAAAGTTCAGCACGCCTTAGTTTTTCTTTACTTACATCTCACACCTTTGTGCGAAGCGCACCTTATTTTTTTATATTACACTTAAGCGCACCTTATTTTTTTATATTACACCACACACCTTTGTGCAGCGCGCCTCATTTTTTTGGTCCCCCTTTTGACAAGCGCGCTTTTTTGTCTGAACCTCATTGTGTGGGTAAGCGCGCTTCTTTGTCTTTCGAATAGAAAAATGCGCGCTTCTCAAGGATGTGAGGCAGAACGCTTACCAAGCGCGCTTTCTCTCTCTTCTCCGGGACAGCTTTGAGAAGCGCGCTTCTTTTTCTTAGCCCTCACAGGTCTGATAAGCGCGCTTTTTTCCCTTTCATAGGCCACACCCCTGGCAAGCGCGCTTTTTTGTCTCAGACCTCCTAGTTTTGGCAAGCGCGCGTTTTTTGTCTTCTACCTCACCCCTTTGAGAAGACGCATGACGGCGGTGCCAGCAGCTCTAAAGGCCTAAGACATCCAGAAGGTCGGAGCAAGAAGATTGTGGTGTGGCCTGATGGAAGCGTGCGCGCAGCCCAGAGGACGGAACATGGGAAACCTTTTCCCCGACTGTTCGGGCTGGCGCTCCTGCTGGCGCACTGGCCTCATCATTTTCTGTCCCTCCCCTGTGAGGCCAGCCTACCAGCTGAGCAGGCAGGCTTCCCTCATATCTCTATATATGTGCAGGCCCCATTGTGACAAAAGACTTGTCATGTGTGACAGCATATGACCAGAGGGGTTAAATAAGGGACCCAGGCAAGGGTGTGACACATACACAGGTGTGACAGACGCAGGTCTAAACTCATCATGTGACATGCACATCCCACTAAGCAGGGAGGGCAATTCAACTCTTAATGGAACTAGACATGCCGTAACACTAAGGAGTGCTTTTGGGCAAAAGAAGAGGGACTTCTGAACATTCAGCAAACACTTGGAAAGGCCTTTTATGGCTCTTGAAGCCACGTCTAGAGTTTAGACCTAAGCGTAGGCACATTCTTACCCTGCCAGATCTGGCTTTGTAAAATAAATAAATAAATAAATAAATAAATACTACTAATAAAAACTAAGTGAAGCATTTCTCAGGCCATTAGGAGATGATCCAATTTGTCCTGGTGCAAAGAGGCAGCCAGAACTCATTGAGGTATTTATTCCAGCAGCCTATCCCCTCAGCAACGCTGATCTGTGTGAGAGACGCAACCCGCATTTCCTCCAGCTTTCCTACTTATCTAAGGCAATCAAGATTGGCACTGAAAGAAGGGGGTGCCAGTCCTCAGCCTCAAACTTCATAGGCAGCAGGAGAAAGCCGCTCTAGCCCAGGGGCCTCCCATGTGCATAAATTGGAGAAAAGATCTATGGACGAGCAGGGAAGTGTAGTAGAGAACTGCATTTTGTCTCTTATATTGCCCTGAGAAAAAAAAAAAAAAAACAGAAAAACCATTGTTTTCACTCCAGATACCTAGGAAGTTCTCACCAACACTTGTACTAAAGCAATTTAATGAAATTTGGAAGAAAAAAGAAAGCATTACATATTAACCAGATCAGTGCAGAGTGCCTTTGGAACTCCTAGTTTACTTTAGTGTTGGCAATGTACGTCTCAATCCCTCTCATCAGAAACCTAGACTGGATTTAGCCCTGACTGTCATGCAGGCATTAAGTTCTAATGGTGAGAGATCATGTCCTTGTTTGGGTCTTGAGCTGGTCTTCCCAGAGGCAAGATACCAGGGCACATAGTTCAGGTAAATGGTGTGTCCACAGTGTCCAGACAAACACGATCCGTGACAGTCTCTTACAAGAAGGGAGGAAGAGAGTTGCCCTGAAGAGCTTCAAGCTTGCAGACCAGCAGCAAGAAGGAGATGATTGCCAAGTCTAAAAAAAAAAAAAAAAAAAAAAAAAAAAAACACCCACAAACTCCTAGCTATCTGACAGACTATGGAATTTTCAGTAGGTCACAATGTCACTGAGGAGACTGTCACCAAGCAAGACTGTATGTAGACATAGTTGCCCACATACAAAGGTAGAGTAGTCTGATGTTTGCAATTTTTAATTCTTTCTGATCAATCCCTTGTAGTTTTCAATAGAGTTAGTTTCTAAGTAAATTATTTCCGTTTTATTCGAATAAAACCGAGTTTTACTGCTCTTTGAAAATTTCCATCCTCCTCAGGGCAACCCACTATAAAAGACAATCCACATTCTTCATACCTATACCTCCCACTCTGCAGGCTGGCAGTTTCTACCATCACATCCCTTTCACGCAAGCTGAAATTGCAGTGCGGGGTACCTTCACTGAGGATACATGGGCTCACACCTCAATAGCAGCAGGCTCTAACAAGGATCCCAATACTTCGGTCAGAATTTCCCACAGTCGCAGGAAGTTTCCATACGATCCCACGAGCAACATTAAGACACCAAAGGACTCCAACGCCATGCAACCTTGTTAACTTTATTCTCATGAGTGCAATAGGACAGAGAGAAGGGAAAAAGAAAGTAATATTAGCAAGCAGTAGCGTTGCAACAAGATTATACTTACCACCACCAGCCGCGTGCCTAAATGTCCTTGGCTGCGCTCCGGTGCAGGTACGGGGGCTTCGGTGCCTCGGTGCAGGTGACGTTCTGCACACGCCTGGGGGGCGGCGGAAAGAAGGCCGCGCACACCCGTGCAGGCGATGATGAGAGGCAGGAGGCCGTGCACCCCCGGGGAGGCACACCTAGTCCTTTTATGTCCGCCTTCTCAAAGAGTCCGCCCACTTTCTTGGCGGTTTCTGCTATGCCTGGTTGGTGTCGTCCGCGCTGCCTGCTTTGGTGTTCATCTTCGCTCTGGATTCGAATGCAAGGTGCTGTGGTGTGCGCTGCTGAGAATGTCATTGCTCGGCTCTCGAGCACATCTTCCCAGAGACAGCATGCTGACACCAAGTAGATGGCTGATCTTGCACTCTTCCCACAGATCAGATGTCAGGGTTAAGAAGTGCAAATGGTGAGAGATAAGGTCCTTGTCTGGCTCTTGAGCTGGTCTTTCCAGACACAAGATACCGGGGCATTCTTCAGGTAAATGGTGAATCAACAATGTCCAGATAAACACAATCCATAAGAGTTTCATACAAGCGCGCTTTATTTTTTTTTTTTTGCCTTAGCCCTCACACCTTTGCATGGTGCGCTTCTTTTTTCTCCTACCCCTGACGACTCTGCAAAGCGCGCCTGTATTTTTTGTCTTACACCTCACGCTTTTGTTCAGCGCGCCTTATTTTTTTATTCTTATACCTCACGCCTCTGCAAAGCGCGCCTTTCTTTTTCTCCTTACACCTTGCACCTTTGCGAAGCGCGCCTTTTTTCTCTTACCCCTCATGCATCTGTGCAGCGCGCCTTTTATTTTTTGTCTTAAACCTCACACCTTCGTGCAGCGCGCCCTATTTTTTTTTACTTGCACCTCGCGCCTCTGCAAAGCGCGCCTATATTTTTTGTCTTCAACATCACACCTTTGTGCAGCGCGCCTCTTTTTCTGCTTTCACACGTCACACGAATGCGCAGCGCGCCTTATTTTTTTATAGTTACACCTCAGGCCTTTGTGAAGCGCGCCTTCTTTTTTTGCCTTACACAACACACCTTTGTGTAGCGTGCTTTTTTTTTGTCCTATATTCCAGGCCTCTGCATAGCGCGCCTTTTATTTTTTTTTACTTATACATCGTACCTCTGCAAAGCGCGCCTTATTTTTGTCTTAACACATCGTACCTGTGCAAAGCGCGCCTATTTTCTTGACCCAACACTTCACACATTTGTGCAGCGCGCCTTTTTTTTTAATTTCTACCTTGCGCCTCTGCAAGGCGCGACCCTTTTTTATGTCTTACACGTTGCGCCTCTGCAAAGCGCGCCTATTCTCTTCATGTTACACCTCGCACCTTTGTGCAGCGCGCCTTATTTTTGTCTTACGCCTCACACCTCTGCAAAGCGCGCCTATTTTTTTGGTCTTACGATTCACCCCTTTGAGCAGCGCCTATTTTTTTTGTTTTACACCTCAGGTGTTTGTGAAGCGCGCCTTTTTTTTTTGACTTACACTTCACGCCTCTGCAAAGCGCGCCTTTCTTTTTCTCCTTACACCTTGCACCTCTGCAAAGCGCGCCTTTTTTCTCTTACCCCTCATGCATCTGTGCAGCGCGCCTTTTATTTGTCTTATACCTCACGCTTTTGTGCAGCGCGCGTATTTTTGTGCTTTTACACCTCATGCCCCTGTGCAGCGCGCCTTATTTTTTATACTTACACCTCAGGCGTTTGTGAAGCGCGCCTTTTTTTTGTCTTACACCTCACGCCTCTGCAAAGCGCGCCTTTTTTTGTCTTACACCTTATGCCCCTGTACAGCGCACCTTATTTTTATTTACTTACACTTCACACCTTTGTGCAGCGCGCCTTTTTTAACTTGTACCTTGCATCTCTGCAAAGCGCGACCCTTTGTTATGTCTTACACGATGCTCCTCTGCAAAGCGCGCCTATTCTTTTCATCTAACACCTCGCGCCTTTGTGCAGCGCGCCTTATTTTTTTATACTTATACCTCACGCCTCTGCAAAGCGCGCCTTTCTTTTTCTCCTTACACCTTGCACCTTTGCGAAGCGCGCCTTTTTTTCTCTTACCCCTCATGCATCTCTGCAGCGCGCCTTTTATTTTTTGTCTTAAACCTCACACCTTCGTGCAGCGCGCCCTATTTTTTTTATTTTCACCTCGCGCCTCTGCAAGGCGCGCCTATATTTTTTGTCTTAAACATCACACCTTTGTGCAGCGCGCCTATTTTTGTGCTTTCACACCCCACACCAATGCGCAGCGCGCCTTATTTTTTTATACTTACACCTCAGGCCTTTGTGCAGCGCGCCTATTTTTGTGCTTTTACACCTCACGCCCCTGTGCAGCGCGCCTTATTTTTCTTTACTTACACTTCACACCTTTGTGCAGCGCGCCTTATTTTTTGTCTTACATCTCACGACCCTGCAAAGCGCGCCTCTTTTTTTTTACTTACACCTCGTACCTCTGCGAAGCGCGCCTATTTTCTAGATCTTACCCCTCACACATTTTTGCAGCGCGCCCTATTTTTTATTGTCTTACACCTCACAGCTCTGCAAAGCGCGCCTATGTTTTTGGTCGTACGATTCCCCTCTTTGTGTAGCGCGCCTTATTTTTATTTACTTACACCTCACAATTTTGTGCAGCGCGCCTTATTTTTTTTGTCTTACACCTCACACCTCTTCAAAGCGCACCTTTTTTTGTCTTACACCTTACGCCCCTGTACAGCGCGCCTTATTTTTATTTACTTACACCTCAAAATATTGTGCAGCGCGCCTTATTTTTTTGGTCTTACAGCTCACACCTCTGCAAAGCGCGCCTTTTTTTTTTTGTCTTCCACCTCATGCCAAAGTTCAGCGCACCTTAGTTTTTCTTTACTTCCATCTCACACCTCTGCGAAGCGCACCTTATTTTTTTATATTACACTTAAGCGCACCTTATTTTTTTATATTATGCATCTGTGCAGCGCGCCTTTTATTTTTTGTCTTAAACCTCACACCTTCGTGCAGCGCGCCCTATTTTTTTTTATTTTCACCTCGCGCCTCTGCAAAGCGCGCCTATATTTTTTGTCTTCAACATCACACCTTTGTGCAGCGCGCCTATTTTTGTGCTTTCACACCTCACACGAATGCGCAGCGAGCCTTATTTTTTTATAGTTAAACCTCAGGCCTTTGTGAAGCGCCCCTTCTTTTTTTGCCTTACACAACACACCTTTGTGTATCGTGCTTTTTTTTGTCCTACATCCCAGCCCTCTGCAAAGCGCGCCTTTTTTTTTTTCTTACTTACACATCGTACCTCTGCAAAGCGCGCCTTATTTTGTCTTACACATCGTACCTCTGCAAAGCGCGCCTATTTTCGTCATCTAACACCTCACACATTTGTGCAGCGCGCCTTTTTTTTTAACTTGTACCTTGCGCCTCTGCAAAGCGCGACCCTTTCTTATGTCTTACACGTTGTGCCTCTGCAAAGCGCGCCTATTCTCTTCATGTTACACCTCGCACCTTTGTGCAGCGCGCCTTATTTTTGACTTACACCTCACGCCTCTGCAAAGCGCGCCTTTCTTTTTCTCCTTACACCTTGCACCGCTGCGAAGCGCGCCTTTTTTCTCTTACCCCTCATGCATCTGTGCAGCGCGCCTTTTATTTGTCTTATACCTCACACCGTTTTGCAGCACGCCTTAAGTTTTTTTACTTACATCTCTTACCTCTGCGAAGCGCGCCTTCATTTGTTTAATATTACACTTCACGCCTTTGTGCAACGCGCCTTATTTTTTGTCTTACATCTCACACCTTTGCAAAGCGCGCCTGTATTTTTTGTCTTACACCTCACGCCCCTGTGCAGCGCGCCTTATTTTTGTTCTTTTGCACCTCATGACCCTGTGCAGCACGCCTTATTTTTTTATACTTACACCTCAGGCGTTTGTGAAGCGCGCCTTTTTTTTTGTCTTACACCTCACGCCTCTGCAAAGCGCGCCTTTTTTTGTCTTACACCTTATGCCCCTGTACAGCGCACCTTATTTTTATTTACTTACACTTCACACCTTTGTGCAGCGCACCTTTTTTAACTTGTACCTTGCATCTCTGCAAAGTGCGACCCTTTTTTATGTCTTACACGTTGCGCCTCTGCAAAGCGCGCCTATTCTCTTCATGTTACACCTCTCACCTTTGTGCAGCGCGCCTTATTTTTGTCTTACGCCTCACACCTCTGCAAAGCGCGCCTATTTTTTTCGTCTTACGATTCACCCCTTCGTGCAGCGCGCCCTATTTTTTTTTATTTTCACCTCGCGCCTCTGCAAAGCGCCCCTATATTTTTTGTCTTCAACATCACACCTTTGTGCAGCGCGCCTATTTTTGTACTTTCACACCCCACACCAATGCGCGGCGCGCCTTATTTTTTTATAGTTACACCTCAGGCCTTTGTGAAGCACGCCTCCTTTTTTTGCCTTAGACAACATACCCTTGTGAGGCGCGCCTTCTTTTTTTGCCTTACACAACACACCTTTGTGTAGCGTGCTTTTTTTTTGTCCTATATTCCAGGCCTCTGCATAGCGCGCCTTTTGGTTTTTTTACTTATACATCGTACCTCTGCAAAGCGCGCCTTATTTTTGTCTTACACATCGTACCTCTGCAAAGCGCGCCTATTTTCTTGACCCAACACCTCACACATTTCTGCAGCGCGCCTTTTTTTTTAATTTGTACCTTGCGCCTCTGCAAAGCGCGACCCTTTTTTATGTCTTACACGTTGCGCCTCTGCAAAGCGCGCCTATTCTCTTCATGTTACACCTCGCACCTTTGTGCAGCGCGCCTTATTTTTGTCTTACACCTCACGCCTCTGCAAAGCGCGCCTTTCTTTTTCTCCTTACACCTTGCACCTTTGCGAAGCGCGCCTTTTTTCTCTTACCCCTCATGCATCTGTGCAGCGCGCCTTTTATTTGTCTTATACCTCACACCTTTGTACAGCGCGCCTATTTTTGTGCTTTCACACCCCACACCAATGCGCAGCGCGCCTTATTTTTTTATAGTTGCACCTCAGCCCTTTGTGAAGCGCGCCTTCTTTTTTTGCCTTACACAACACACCTTTGTGTATTGTGCTTTTTTTTTGTCTTACACCTCACTCCTTTGTGCAGCGCGCCTTATTTTTTATACTTACACCTCAGGCGTTTGTGAAGCACGCCTTTTTTTTTGTCTTACACCTCACGCCTCTGCAAAGCGCGCCTTTTTTTGTCTTACACCTTATGCCCCTGTACAGCGCACCTTATTTTTATTTACTTACACTTCACACCTTTGTGCAGCGCACCTTTTTTAACTTGTACCTTGCATCTCTGCAAAGCGCGACCCTTTTTTATGTCTTACACGTTGCGCCTCTGCAAAGCGCGCCTATACTTTTCATGTTACACCTCGCACCTTTGTGCAGCGCGCCTTATTTTTGTCTTACGCCTCACACCTCTGCAAAGCGCGCCTATTTTTCTGGTCTTACGATTCACCCCTTTGTGAAGCGCGCCTTTTTTTTTTTGACTTAAACCTCACGCCTCTGCAAAGCGCACCTTTCTTTTTCTCCTTACACATTGCACCTTTGCGAAGCGCGCCTTTTTTCTCTTAGCCCTCATGCATCTGTGCAGCGCGCCTTTTATTTGTCTTATACCTCACACCGTTGTGCAGCGCGCCTTAATTTTTTTACTTACATCTCTTACCTCTTCAAAGCGCACCTTTTATTTCTCTTAAAACATATGCCTCTCTACAGCGCGCCTTTATTTTTTCTCTTACACCTCACGCTTTTGTGCAGCGCGCCTATTTTTGTGCTTTTACACCTCACGCCCCTGTGCAGCGCGCCTTATTTTTTTTATACTTACACCTCACGCTTTTGTTCAGCGCGCCTTTTTTTTTTGACTTACACCTCACGCCTCTGCAAAGCGCGCCTTTTTTTTCTCCTTACACCTTGCACCTCTGCGAAGCGCGCCTTTTTTCTCTTACCCCTCATGCATCTGTGCAGCGCGCCTTTTATTTTTTGTCTTAAACCTCACACCTTCGTGCAGCGCGCCCTTTTTTTTTTTTTATTTTCACCTCGCGCCTCTGCAAGGCGCGTCTATATTTTTTGTCTTCAACATCACACCTTTGTGCAGCGCGCCTATTTTTGTGCTTTCACACCCCACACCAATGCGCGGTGCGCCTTATTTTTTTATAGTTACACCTCAGGCCTTTGTGAAGCGCGCCTTCTTTTTTTGCCTTAGACAACATACCCTTGTGAGGCGCGCCTTCTTTTTTTGCCTTACACAACACACCTTTGTGTAGCGTGCTTTTTTTTTGTCCTATATTCCAGGCCTCTGCATAGCGCGCCTTTTGTTTTTTTTACTTATACATCGTACCTCTGTAAAGCGCGCCTTATTTTTGTCTTACACATCGTACCTGTGCAAAGCGCGCCTATTTTCTTGACCCAACACCTCACACATTTGTGCAGCGCGCCTTTTTTTTTAACTGGTACCTTGCGCCTCTGCAAGGCGCGACCCTTTTTTATGTCTTACACGTTGCGCCTCTGCAAAGCGCGCCTATTCTTTTCATCTTACACCTCGCACCTTTGTGCAGCGCGCCTTATTTTTGTCTTACGCCTCACACCTCTGCAAAGCGCGCCTATTTTTTTGGTCTTACGATTCACCCCTTTGTGCAGCGCGCCTATTTTTTTTGTTTTACACCTCAGGCGTTTGTGAAGCGCGCCTTTTTTTTTTTTTGACTTACACCTCACGCCTCTGCAAAGCGCGCCTTTCTTTTTCTCCTTACACCTTGCACCTTTGCGAAGCGCGCCTTTTTTCTCTTACCCCTCATACATCTGTGCAGCGCGCCTTTTATTTTTTGTCTTAAACCTCACACCTTCGTGCAGCGCGCCCTATTTTTTTTTACTTTCACCTCCTGCCTCTGCAAAGCGCGCCTATATTTTTTGTCTTCAACATCACACCTTTGTGCAGCGCGCCTATTTTTGTGCTTTCACACCCCACACCAATGCGCAGCGCGCCTTATTTTTTTATACTTACACCTCAGGCCTTTGTGAAGCGCGCCTTCTTTTTTTGCCTTACACAACACACCTTTGTGTATCGTGCTTTTTTTTTTGTCTGACACCTCAGGCCTCTGCAAAGCGCGCCTTATTTTGGTCTTACATCTCACACCTCTGCAAAGCGCGCCTGTATTTTTTGTCTTACACCTCACGCCCCTGTGCAGCGCGCCTATTTTTGTGCTTTTACACCTCACGCCCCTGTGCAGCGCGCCTTTCTTTTTTATACTTACACCTCAGGCGTTTGTGAAGCGCGCCTTTTTTTTTTGTCTTACACCTCACGCCTCTGCAAAGCGCGCCTTTCTTTTTGTTTTACTTACACCTCGTACCTCTGCAAAGCGCGCCTATTTTTTTGATCTTACGATTCACCTTTGTGCAGCGCACTCTGTTTTTTATTGTCTTATACCTCACACTTCTTCAAAGCGCACATTTTTTTGACTTACACCTTACGCCCCTGTACAGCGCGCCTTATTTTTATTTACTTACACTTCACACCTTTGTGCAGCACGCCTAATTTTTTGTCTTACATCTCACGACCCTGCAAAGCGCGCCTCTTTTTTTTTACTTACACCTCGTACCTCTGCGAAGCGCGCCTATTTTCTAGATCTTACCCCTCACACATTTTTGCAGCGCGCCCTATTTTTTATTGTCTTACACCTCACAGCTCTGCAAAGCGCGCCTATGTTTTTGGTCTTACGATTCCCCTCTTTGTGCAGCGCGCCTTATTTTTTTTGTCTTACACCTCACACCTCTTCAAAGCGCACCTTTTTTTGTCTTACGCCCCTGTACAGCGCGCCTTATTTTTATTTACTTACACCTCACAATTTTGTGCAGCGCGCCTTATTTTTTTGGTCTTACAGCTCACACCTCTGCAAAGCGCGCCTTTTTTTTTTGTCTTACACCTCATGCCAAAGTTCAGCACGCCTTAGTTTTTCTTTACTTACATCTCACACCTCTGCGAAGCGCACCTTATTTTTTTATATTACACTTAAGCGAACCTTTTTTTATATATTACACTTCACGCCTTTGTGCAGCGCGCCTCATTTTTTTGGTCCCCCTTTTGACAAGCGCGCTTTGTTGTCTGAACCTCATTGTGTGGGTAAGCGCGCTTCTTTGTCTTTCGAATAGAAAAATGCGCGCTTCTCAAGGATGTGAGGCAGAACGCTTACCAAGCGCGCTTTCTCTCTCTTCTCCGGGACAGCTTTGAGAAGCGCGCTTCTTTTTCTTAGCCCTCACAGGTCTGATAAGCGCGCTTTTTTCCCTTTCATAGGCCACACCCCTGGCAAGCGCGCTTTTTTGTCTCAGACCTCCTAGTTTTGGCAAGCGCGCGTTTTTTGTCTTCTACCTCACCCCTTTGAGAAGACGCATGACGGCGGTGCCAGCAGCTCTAAAGGCCTAAGACATCCAGAAGGTCGGAGCAAGAAGATTGTGGTGTGGCCTGATGGAAGCGTGCGCGCAGCCCAGAGGACGGAACATGGGAAACCTTTTCCCCGACTGTTTGGGCTGGTGCTCCTGCTGGCGCACTGGCCTCATCATTTTCTGTCCCTCCCCTGTGAGGCCAGCCTACCAGCTGAGCAGGCAGGCTTCCCTGATATCTCTATATATGTGCAGGCCCCATTGTGACAAAAGACTTGTCATGTGTGACAGCATATGACCAGAGGGGTTAAATAAGGGACCCAGGCATGGGTGTGACACAGACACAGGTGTGACAGACACAGGTCTAAACTCATCATGTGACATGCACATCCCACTAAGCAGAGAGGGCAATTCAACTCTTAATGGAACTAGACATGCCGTAACACTAAGGAGTGCTTTTGGGCAAAAGAAGAGGGACTTCTGAACATTCAGCAAACACTTGGAAAGGCCTTTTATGGCTCTTGAAGCCACGTCTAGAGTTTAGACCTAAGCGTAGGCACATTCTTACCCTGCCAGATCTGGCTTTGTAAAATAAATAAATAAATAAATAAATAAATACTACTAATAAAAACTAAGTGAAGCATTTCTCAGGCCATTAGGAGATGATCCAATTTGTCCTGGTGCAAAGAGGCAGCCAGAACTCATTGAGGTATTTATTCCAGCAGCCTATCTCCTCAGCAACGCTGATCTGTGTGAGAGACGCAACCCGCATTTCCTCCAGCTTTCCTACTTATCTAAGGCAATCAAGATTGGCACTGAAAGAAGGGGGTGCCAGTCCTCAGCCTCAAACTTCATAGGCAGCAGGAGAAAGCCGCTCTAGCCCAGGGGCCTCCCATGTGCATAAATTGGAGAAAAGATCTATGGGCGAGCAGGGAAGTGTAGTAGAGAACTGCATTTTGTCTCTTATATTGCCCTGAGGAAAAAAAAAAAAAAAAAACAGAAAAACCATTGTTATCACTCCAGATACCTAGGAAGTTCTCACCAACACTTGTACTAAAGCAATTTAATGAAATTTGGAAGAAAAAAGAAAGCATTAGATATTAACCAGATCAGTGCCGAGTGCCTTTGGAACTCCTAGTTTACTTTAGTGTTGGCAATGTACGTCTCAATCCCTCTCATCAGAAACCTAGACTGGATTTAGCCCTGACTGTCATGCAGGCATCAAGTTCTAATGGTGAGAGATCATGTCCTTGTTTGGGTCTTGAGCTGGTCTTCCCAGAGGCAAGATACCAGGGCACATTGTTCAGGTAAATGGTGTGTCCACAGCGTCCAGACAAACACGATCCGTGACAGTCTCTTACAAGAAGGGAGGAAGAGAGTTGCCCTGAAGAGCTTCAAGCTTGCAGACCAGCAGCAAGAAGGAGATGATTGCCAAGTCTAAAAAAAAAAAAAAAAAACCCACCCACAAACTCCTAGCTATCTGACAGACTATGGAATTTTCAGTAGGTCACAATGTCACTGAGGAGACTGTCACCAAGCAAGACTGTATGTAGACATAGTTGCCCACATACAAAGGTAGAGTAGCCTGATGTTTGTAATTTTTAATTCTTTCTGATCAATCCCTTGTAGTTTTCAATAGAGTTAGTTTCTAAGTAAATTATTTCCGTTTTATTCGAATAAAACCGAGTTTTACTGCTCTTTGAAAATTTCCATCCTCCTCAGGGCAACCCACTATAAAAGACAATCCACGGTCTTCATACCTACACCTCCCACTCTGCAGGCTGGCAGTTTCTACCATCACATCCCTTTCACGCAAGTTGAAATTGCAGTGCGGGGTAACTTCACTGAGGATACATGGGCTCACACCTCAATAGCAGCAGGCTCTAACAAGGATCCCAATACTTCGGTCAGAATTTCCCACAGTTGCAGGAAGTTTCCATACGATCCCACGAGCAACATTAAGACACCAAAGGGCTCCAACGCCATGCAACCTTGTTAACTTTATTCTCATGAGCGCAATAGGACAGAGAGAAGGGAAAAAGAAAGTAATATTAGCAAGCAGTAGCGTTGCAACAAGATTATACTTACCACCATCAGCCGCGTGGCTAAATGTCCTTGGCTGCGCTCCGGTGCAGGTACGGGGGCTGCGGTGCCTCGGTGCAGGTGACGTTCTGCACACGCCTGGGGGGCGGGCGGAAAGAAGGCCGCGCACACCCGTGCAGGCGATGATGAGAGGCAGGAGGCCGTGCACCCCCGGGGAGGCACACCTAGTCCTTTTATGTCCGCCTTCTCAAAGAGTCCGCCCACTTTCTTGGCGTTTTCTGCTATGCCTGGTTGGTGTCGTCCGTGCTGCGTGCTTTGGTGTTCCTCTTCGCTCTGAATTCGAATGCAAGCTGCTGTGGTGTGCGCTGCTGAGAATGTCATTGCTCGGCTCTCGAGCACGTCTTCCCAGAGACAGCATGCTGACACCAAGTAGATGGCTGATCTTGCACTCTTCCCACAGATCAGATGTCAGGGTTAAGAAGTGCAAATGGTGAGAGATAAGGTCCTTGTCTGGCTCTTGAGCTGGTCTTCCCAGACACAAGATACCGGGGCATTCTTCAGGTAAATGGTGAATCAACAATGTCCAGATAAACACAATCCATAAGAGTTTCGTACAAGCGCGCTTTATTTTTTTTTCTTTTTTGCCTTAGCCCTCACACCTCTGCATGGTGCGCCTCTTTTTTCTCCTACCCCTGACGACTCTGCAAAGCGCGCCTGCATTTTTTGTCTTACACCTCACGCTTTTGTGCAGCGCGCCTATTTTTGTGCTTTCACACCCCACACCAATGCGCAGCGCGCCTTATTTTTTTATACTTACAACTCAGGCCTTTGTGAGGCGCGCCTTCTTTTTTTGCCTTACACAACACTCCTTTGAGTATCGTGCATTTTTTTTGACTTACACCTCACGCCTCTGCAAAGCGCGCCTTTTTCTCCTTGCACCTTGCACCTTTGCGAAGCGCGCCTTTTTTCTCTTACCCCTCATGCATCTGTGCAGCGCGCCTTTTATTTTTTGTCTTAAACCTCACACCTTCGTGCAGCGCGCCTATTTTTTTTTTATTTTTACCTCGCGCCTCTGCAAAGCGCGCCTATATTTTTTGTCTTCAACATCACACCTTTGTGCAGCGCGCCTATTTTTGTGCTTTCACACCCCACACCAATGCGCGGTGCGCCTTATTTTTTTATAGTTACACCTCAGGCCTTTGTGAAGCACGCCTCCTTTTTTTGCCTTAGACAACATACCCTTGTGAGGCACGCCTTCTTTTTTTGCCTTACACAACACACCTTTGTGTAGCGTGCTTTTTTTTTGTCCTATATTCCAGGCCTCTGCATAGCGCGCCTTTTGTTTTTTTTACTTATACATCGTACCTCTGTAAAGCGCGCCTTATTTTTGTCTTACACATCGTACCTCTGCAAAGCGCGCCTATTTTCTTGACCCAACACCTCACACATTTGTGCAGCACGCCTTTTTTTTTAATGTGTACCTTGCGCCTCTGCAAAGCGCGACCTTTTTTTATGTCTTACACGTTGCGCCTCTGCAAAGCGCGCCTATTTTCTTCATGTTACACCTCGCACCTTTGTGCAGCGCGCCTTATTTTTGTCTTACGCCTCACACCTCTGCAAAGCGCGCCTATTTTTTTGGTCTTATGATTCACCCCTTTGTGCAGCGCGCCTATTTTTTTTGTTTTACACCTCAGGCGTTTGTGAAGCGCGCCTTTTTTTTTTTTTTGTCTTACACCTCACGCCTCTGCAAAGCGCGCCTTTCTTTTTCTCCTTACACCTTACACCTTTGCGAAGCGCGCCTTTTTTCTCTTACCCCTCATGCATCTGTGCAGCGCGCCTTTTATTTGTCTTATACCTCACACCTTTGTACAGCGCGCCTGTTTTTGTGCTTTCACACCCCACACCAATGCGCAGCGCGCCTTATTTTTTTATAGTTGCACCTCAGCCCTTTGTGAAGCGCGCCTTCTTTTTTTGCCTTACACAACACACCTTTGTGTATTGTGCTTTTTTTTTGTCTTACACCTCACTCCTTTGTGCAGCGCGCCTTATTTTTGTGCTTTTACACCTCACGCCCCTGTGCAGCGCACCTTATTTTTTATACTTACACCTCAGGCGTTTGTGAAGCGCGCCTTTTTTTTTGTCTTACACCTCACGCCTCTGCAAAGCGCGCCTTTTTTTGTCTTACACCTTATGCCCCTGTACAGCGCACCTTATTTTTATTTACTTACACTTCACACCTTTGTGCAGCGCGCCTTTTTTAACTTGTACCTTGCATCTCTGCAAAGCGCGACCCTTTTTTATGTCTTACACGTTGCGCCTCTGCAAAGCGCGCCTATACTTTTCATGTTACACCTCGCACCTTTGTGCAGCGCGCCTTATTTTTGTCTTACGCCTCACACCTCTGCAAAGCGCGCCTATTTTTCTGGTCTTACGATTCACCCCTTTGTGCAGCGCGCCTTTTTTTTTTGTCTTACACCTCACGCCTCTGCAAAGCGCGCCTTTCTTTTTCTCCTTACACCTTGCACCTTTGCGAAGCGCGCCTTTTTTCTCTTAGCCCTCATGCATCTGTGCAGCGCGCCTTTTATTTGTCTTATACCTCACACCGTTGTGCAGCGCGCCTTAATTTTTTTACTTACATCTCTTACCTCTTCAAAGCGCACCTTTTATTTCTCTTGAAACATATGGCTCTCTACAGCGCGCCTTTATTTTTTCTCTTACACCTCACGCTTTTGTGCAGCGCGCCTATTTTTGTGCTTTTACACCTCACGCCCCTGTGCAGCGCGCCTTATTTTTTTTATACTTACACCTCAGGCGTTTGTGAAGCGCGCCTTTTTTTTTTGACTTACACCTCACGCCTCTGCAAAGCGCGCCTTTTTCTCCTTACACCTTGCACCTCTGCGAAGCGCGCCTTTTTTCTCTTACCCCTCATGCATCTGTGCAGCGCGCCTTTTATTTTTTGTCTTAAACCTCACACCTTCGTGCAGCGCGCCCTATTTTTTTTTATTTTCACCTCGCGCCTCTGCAAGGCGCGTCTATATTTTTTGTCTTCAACATCACACCTTTGTGCAGCGCGCCTATTTTTGTGCTTTCACACCCCACACCAATGCGCGGTGCGCCTTATTTTTTTATAGTTACACCTCAGGCCTTTGTGAAGCGCGCCTTCTTTTTTTGCCTTAGACAACATACCCTTGTGAGGCGCGCCTTCTTTTTTTGCCTTACACAACACACCTTTGTGTAGCGTGCTTTTTTTTTGTCCTATATTCCAGGCCTCTGCATAGCGCGCCTTTTGTTTTTTTTACTTATACATCGTACCTCTGTAAAGCGCGCCTTATTTTTGTCTTACACATCGTACCTGTGCAAAGCGCGCCTATTTTCTTGACCCAACACCTCACACATTTGTGCAGCGCGCCTTTTTTTTTAACTGGTACCTTGCGCCTCTGCAAGGTGCGACCCTTTTTTATGTCTTACGCGTTGCGCCTCTGCAAAGCGCGCCTATTCTTTTCATGTTACACCTCGCACCTTTGTGCAGCGCGCCTTATTTTTGTCTTACGCCTCACACCTCTGCAAAGCGCGCCTATTTTTTTGGTCTTACGATTCACCCCTTTGTGCAGCGCGCCTATTTTTTTTGTTTTACACCTCAGGCGTTTGTGAAGCGCGCCTTTTTTTTTTTTGACTTACACCTCACGCCTCTGCAAAGCGCGCCTTTCTTTTTCTGCTTACACCTTGCACCTCTGCGAAGCGCGCCTTTTTTTCTCTTACCCCTCATACATCTGTGCAGCGCGCCTTTTATTTTTTGTCTTAAACCTCACACCTTCGTGCAGCGCGCCCTATTTTTTTTTACTTTCACCTCCTGCCTCTGCAAAGCGCGCCTATATTTTTTGTCTTCAACATCACACCTTTGTGCAGCGCGCCTATTTTTGTGCTTTCACACCCCACACCAATGCGCAGCGCGCCTTATTTTTTTATACTTACACCTCAGGCCTTTGTGAAGCGCGCCTTCTTTTTTTGCCTTACACAACACACCTTTGTGTATCGTGCTTTTTTTTTTGTCTGACACCTCAGGCCTCTGCAAAGCGCGCCTTATTTTGGTCTTACATCTCACACCTCTGCAAAGCGCGCCTGTATTTTTTGTCTTACACCTCACGCCCCTGTGCAGCGCGCCTATTTTTGTGCTTTTACACCTCACGCCCCTGTGCAGCGCGCCTTTCTTTTTTATACTTACACCTCAGGCGTTTGTGAAGCGCGCCTTTTTTTTTTGTCTTACACCTCACGCCTCTGCAAAGCGCGCCTTTCTTTTTGTTTTACTTACACCTCGTACCTCTGCAAAGCGCGCCTATTTTTTTGATCTTACGATTCACCTTTGTGCAGCGCACTCTGTTTTTTATTGTCTTATACCTCACACTTCTTCAAAGCGCACATTTTTTTGACTTACACCTTACGCCCCTGTACAGCGCGCCTTATTTTTATTTACTTACACTTCACACCTTTGTGCAGCGCGCCTTATTTTTTGTCTTACATCTCACGACCCTGCAAAGCGCGCCTCTTTTTTTTTACTTACACCTCGTACCTCTGCGAAGCGCGCCTATTTTCTAGATCTTACCCCTCACACATTTGTGCAGCGCGCCCTATTTTTTATTGTCTTACACCTCACAGCTCTGCAAAGCGCGCCTATGTTTTTGGTCTTACGATTCCCCTCTTTGTGCAGCGCGCCTTATTTTTTTTGTCTTACACCTCACACCTCTTCAAAGCGCACCTTTTTTTGTCTTACGCCCCTGTACAGCGCGCCTTATTTTTATTTACTTACACCTCACAATTTTGTGCAGCGCGCCTTTTTTTTTTGGTCTTACAGCTCACACCTCTGCAAAGCGCGCCTTTTTTTTTTTGTCTTACACCTCATGCCAAAGTTCAGCACGCCTTAGTTTTTCTTTACTTACATCTCACACCTCTGCGAAGCGCACCTTATTTTTTTATATTACACTTAAGCGAACCTTTTTTTATATATTACACTTCACGCCTTTGTGCAGCGCGCCTATTTTTTTTGTCTTACACCACACACCTTTGTGCAGCGCGCCTCATTTTTTTGGTCCCCCTTTTGACAAGCGCGCTTTTTTGTCTGAACCTCATTGTGTGGGTAAGCGCGCTTCTTTGTCTTTCGAATAGAAAAATGCGCGCTTCTCAAGGATGTGAGGCAGAACGCTTACCAAGCGCGCTTTCTCTCTCTTCTCCGGGACAGCTTTGAGAAGCGCGCTTCTTTTTCTTAGCCCTCACAGGTCTGATAAGCGCGCTTTTTTCCCTTTCATAGGCCACACCCCTGGCAAGCGCGCTTTTTTGTCTCAGACCTCCTAGTTTTGGCAAGCGCGCGTTTTTTGTCTTCTACCTCACCCCTTTGAGAAGACGCATGACGGCGGTGCCAGCAGCTCTAAAGGCCTAAGACATCCAGAAGGTCGGAGCAAGAAGATTGTGGTGTGGCCTGATGGAAGCGTGCGCGCAGCCCAGAGGACGGAACATGGGAAACCTTTTCCCCGACTGTTTGGGCTGGCGCTCCTGCTGGCGCACTGGCCTCATCATTTTCTGTCCCTCCCCTGTGAGGCCAGCCTACCAGCTGAGCAGGCAGGCTTCCCTGATATCTCTATATATGTGCAGGCCCCATTGTGACAAAAGACTTGTCATGTGTGACAGCATATGACCAGAGGGGTTAAATAAGGGACCCAGGCAAGGGTGTGACACAGACACAGGTGTGACAGACGCAGGTCTAAACTCATCATGTGACATGCACATCCCACTAAGCAGGGGGGGCAATTCAACTCTTAATGGAACTAGACATGCCGTAACACTAAGGAGTGCTTTTGGGCAAAAGAAGAGGGACTTCTGAACATTCAGCAAACACTTGGAAAGGCCTTTTATGGCTCTTGAAGCCACGTCTAGAGTTTAGACCTAAGCGTAGGCACATTCTTACCCTGCCAGATCTGGCTTTGTAAAATAAATAAATAAATAAATAAATAAATACTACTAATAAAAACTAAGTGAAGCATTTCTCAGGCCATTAGGAGATGATCCAATTTGTCCTGGTGCAAAGAGGCAGCCAGAACTCATTGAGGTATTTATTCCAGCAGCCTATCTCCTCAGCAACGCTGATCTGTGTGAGAGACGCAACCCGCATTTCCTCCAGCTTTCCTACTTATCTAAGGCAATCAAGATTGGCACTGAAAGAAGGGGGTGCCAGTCCTCAGCCTCAAACTTCATAGGCAGCAGGAGAAAGCCGCTCTAGCCCAGGGGCCTCCCATGTGCATAAATTGGAGAAAAGATCTATGGGCGAGCAGGGAAGTGTAGTAGAGAACTGCATTTTGTCTCTTATATTGCCCTGAGGAAAAAAAAAAAAAAAAACAGAAAAACCATTGTTATCACTCCAGATACCTAGGAAGTTCTCACCAACACTTGTACTAAAGCAATTTAATGAAATTTGGAAGAAAAAAGAAAGCATTAGATATTAACCAGATCAGTGCCGAGTGCCTTTGGAACTCCTAGTTTACTTTAGTGTTGGCAATGTACGTCTCAATCCCTCTCATCAGAAACCTAGACTGGATTTAGCCCTGACTGTCATGCAGGCATCAAGTTCTAATGGTGAGAGATCATGTCCTTGTTTGGGTCTTGAGCTGGTCTTCCCAGAGGCAAGATACCAGGGCACATTGTTCAGGTAAATGGTGTGTCCACAGCGTCCAGACAAACACGATCCGTGACAGTCTCTTACAAGAAGGGAGGAAGAGAGTTGCCCTGAAGAGCTTCAAGCTTGCAGACCAGCAGCAAGAAGGAGATGATTGCCAAGTCTTAAAAAAAAAAAACTCACCCACAAACTCCTAGCTATCTGACAGACTATGGAATTTTCAGTAGGTCACAATGTCACTGAGGAGACTGTCACCAAGCAAGACTGTATGTAGACATAGTTGCCCACATACAAAGGTAGAGTAGCCTGATGTTTGTAATTTTTAATTCTTTCTGATCAATCCCTTGTAGTTTTCAATAGAGTTAGTTTCTAAGTAAATTATTTCCGTTTTATTCGAATAAAACTGAGTTTTACTGCTCTTTGAAAATTTCCATCCTCCTCAGGGCAACCCACTATAAAAGACAATCCACGGTCTTCATACCTACACCTCCCACTCTGCAGGCTGGCAGTTTCTACCATCACATCCCTTTCACGCAAGTTGAAATTGCAGTGCGGGGTAACTTCACTGAGGATACATGGGCTCACACCTCAATAGCAGCAGGCTCTAACAAGGATCCCAATACTTCGGTCAGAATTTCCCACAGTTGCAGGAAGTTTCCATACGATCCCACGAGCAACATTAAGACACCAAAGGGCTCCAACGCCATGCAACCTTGTTAACTTTATTCTCATGAGCGCAATAGGACAGAGAGAAGGGAAAAAGAAAGTAATATTAGCAAGCAGTAGCGTTGCAACAAGATTATACTTACCACCATCAGCCGCGTGGCTAAATGTCCTTGGCTGCGCTCCGGTGCAGGTACGGGGGCTGCGGTGCCTCGGTGCAGGTGACGTTCTGCACACGCCTGGGGGGCGGGCGGAAAGAAGGCCGCGCACACCCGTGCAGGCGATGATGAGAGGCAGGAGGCCGTGCACCCCCGGGGAGGCACACCTAGTCCTTTTATGTCCGCCTTCTCAAAGAGTCCGCCCACTTTCTTGGCGTTTTCTGCTATGCCTGGTTGGTGTCGTCCGTGCTGCGTGCTTTGGTGTTCCTCTTCGCTCTGAATTCGAATGCAAGCTGCTGTGGTGTGCGCTGCTGAGAATGTCATTGCTCGGCTCTCGAGCACGTCTTCCCAGAGACAGCATGCTGACACCAAGTAGATGGCTGATCTTGCACTCTTCCCACAGATCAGATGTCAGGGTTAAGAAGTGCAAATGGTGAGAGATAAGGTCCTTGTCTGGCTCTTGAGCTGGTCTTCCCAGACACAAGATACCGGGGCATTCTTCAGGTAAATGGTGAATCAACAATGTCCAGATAAACACAATCCATAAGAGTTTCGTACAAGCGCGCTTTATTTTTTTTTCTTTTTTGCCTTAGCCCTCACACCTCTGCATGGTGCGCCTCTTTTTTCTCCTACCCCTGACGACTCTGCAAAGCGCGCCTGCATTTTTTGTCTTACACCTCACGCTTTTGTGCAGCGCGCCTATTTTTGTGCTTTCACACCCCACACCAATGCGCAGCGCGCCTTATTTTTTTATACTTACAACTCAGGCCTTTGTGAGGCGCGCCTTCTTTTTTTGCCTTACACAACACTCCTTTGAGTATCGTGCATTTTTTTTGACTTACACCTCACGCCTCTGCAAAGCGTGCCTTTTTTTTCTCCTTACACCTTGCACCTTTGCGAAGCGCGCCTTTTTTCTCTTACCCCTCATGCATCTGTGCAGCGCGCCTTTTATTTTTTGTCTTAAACCTCACACCTTCGTGCAGCGCGCCTATTTTTTTTTTATTTTTACCTCGCGCCTCTGCAAAGCGCGCCTATATTTTTTGTCTTCAACATCACACCTTTGTGCAGCGCGCCTATTTTTGTGCTTTCACACCCCACACCAATGCGCGGTGCGCCTTATTTTTTTATAGTTACACCTCAGGCCTTTGTGAAGCACGCCTCCTTTTTTTGCCTTAGACAACATACCCTTGTGAGGCACGCCTTCTTTTTTTGCCTTACACAACACACCTTTGTGTAGCGTGCTTTTTTTTTGTCCTATATTCCAGGCCTCTGCATAGCGCGCCTTTTGTTTTTTTTACTTATACATCGTACCTCTGTAAAGCGCGCCTTATTTTTGTCTTACACATCGTACCTCTGCAAAGCGCGCCTATTTTCTTGACCCAACACCTCACACATTTGTGCAGCACGCCTTTTTTTTTAATGTGTACCTTGCGCCTCTGCAAAGCGCGACCTTTTTTTATGTCTTACACGTTGCGCCTCTGCAAAGCGCGCCTATTTTCTTCATGTTACACCTCGCACCTTTGTGCAGCGCGCCTTATTTTTGTCTTACGCCTCACACCTCTGCAAAGCGCGCCTATTTTTTTGGTCTTATGATTCACCCCTTTGTGCAGCGCGCCTATTTTTTTTGTTTTACACCTCAGGCGTTTGTGAAGCGCGCCTTTTTTTTTTTTTTGTCTTACACCTCACGCCTCTGCAAAGCGCGCCTTTCTTTTTCTCCTTACACCTTACACCTTTGCGAAGCGCGCCTTTTTTCTCTTACCCCTCATGCATCTGTGCAGCGCGCCTTTTATTTGTCTTATACCTCACACCTTTGTACAGCGCGCCTGTTTTTGTGCTTTCACACCCCACACCAATGCGCAGCGCGCCTTATTTTTTTATAGTTGCACCTCAGCCCTTTGTGAAGCGCGCCTTCTTTTTTTGCCTTACACAACACACCTTTGTGTATTGTGCTTTTTTTTTGTCTTACACCTCACTCCTTTGTGCAGCGCGCGTATTTTTGTGCTTTTACACCTCACGCCCCTGTGCAGCGCACCTTATTTTTTATACTTACACCTCAGGCGTTTGTGAAGCGCGCCTTTTTTTTTGTCTTACACCTCACGCCTCTGCAAAGCGCGCCTTTTTTTGTCTTACACCTTATGCCCCTGTACAGCGCACCTTATTTTTATTTACTTACACTTCACACCTTTGTGCAGCGCGCCTTTTTTAACTTGTACCTTGCATCTCTGCAAAGCGCGACCCTTTTTTATGTCTTACACGTTGCGCCTCTGCAAAGCGCGCCTATACTTTTCATGTTACACCTCGCACCTTTGTGCAGCGCGCCTTATTTTTGTCTTACGCCTCACACCTCTGCAAAGCGCGCCTATTTTTCTGGTCTTACGATTCACCCCTTTGTGCAGCGCGCCTATTTTTTTTGTTTTACACCTCAGGCGTTTGTGAAGCGCGCCTTTTTTTTTTGTCTTACACCTCACGCCTCTGCAAAGCGCGCCTTTCTTTTTCTCCTTACACCTTGCACCTTTGCGAAGCGCGCCTTTTTTCTCTTAGCCCTCATGCATCTGTGCAGCGCGCCTTTTATTTGTCTTATACCTCACACCGTTGTGCAGCGCGCCTTAATTTTTTTACTTACATCTCTTACCTCTTCAAAGCGCACCTTTTATTTCTCTTGAAACATATGGCTCTCTACAGCGCGCCTTTATTTTTTCTCTTACACCTCACGCTTTTGTGCAGCGCGCCTATTTTTGTGCTTTTACACCTCACGCCCCTGTGCAGCGCGCCTTATTTTTTTTATACTTACACCTCAGGCGTTTGTGAAGCGCGCCTTTTTTTTTTGACTTACACCTCACGCCTCTGCAAAGCGCGCCTTTTTCTCCTTACACCTTGCACCTCTGCGAAGCGCGCCTTTTTTCTCTTACCCCTCATGCATCTGTGCAGCGCGCCTTTTATTTTTTGTCTTAAACCTCACACCTTCGTGCAGCGCGCCCTATTTTTTTTTATTTTCACCTCGCGCCTCTGCAAGGCGCGTCTATATTTTTTGTCTTCAACATCACACCTTTGTGCAGCGCGCCTATTTTTGTGCTTTCACACCCCACACCAATGCGCGGTGCGCCTTATTTTTTTATAGTTACACCTCAGGCCTTTGTGAAGCGCGCCTTCTTTTTTTGCCTTAGACAACATACCCTTGTGAGGCGCGCCTTCTTTTTTTGCCTTACACAACACACCTTTGTGTAGCGTGCTTTTTTTTTGTCCTATATTCCAGGCCTCTGCATAGCGCGCCTTTTGTTTTTTTTACTTATACATCGTACCTCTGTAAAGCGCGCCTTATTTTTGTCTTACACATCGTACCTGTGCAAAGCGCGCCTATTTTCTTGACCCAACACCTCACACATTTGTGCAGCGCGCCTTTTTTTTTAACTGGTACCTTGCGCCTCTGCAAGGTGCGACCCTTTTTTATGTCTTACGCGTTGCGCCTCTGCAAAGCGCGCCTATTCTTTTCATGTTACACCTCGCACCTTTGTGCAGCGCGCCTTATTTTTGTCTTACGCCTCACACCTCTGCAAAGCGCGCCTATTTTTTTGGTCTTACGATTCACCCCTTTGTGCAGCGCGCCTATTTTTTTTGTTTTACACCTCAGGCGTTTGTGAAGCGCGCCTTTTTTTTTTTTGACTTACACCTCACGCCTCTGCAAAGCGCGCCTTTCTTTTTCTGCTTACACCTTGCACCTCTGCGAAGCGCGCCTTTTTTTCTCTTACCCCTCATACATCTGTGCAGCGCGCCTTTTATTTTTTGTCTTAAACCTCACACCTTCGTGCAGCGCGCCCTATTTTTTTTTACTTTCACCTCCTGCCTCTGCAAAGCGCGCCTATATTTTTTGTCTTCAACATCACACCTTTGTGCAGCGCGCCTATTTTTGTGCTTTCACACCCCACACCAATGCGCAGCGCGCCTTATTTTTTTATACTTACACCTCAGGCCTTTGTGAAGCGCGCCTTCTTTTTTTGCCTTACACAACACACCTTTGTGTATCGTGCTTTTTTTTTTGTCTGACACCTCAGGCCTCTGCAAAGCGCGCCTTATTTTGGTCTTACATCTCACACCTCTGCAAAGCGCGCCTGTATTTTTTGTCTTACACCTCACGCCCCTGTGCAGCGCGCCTATTTTTGTGCTTTTACACCTCACGCCCCTGTGCAGCGCGCCTTTCTTTTTTATACTTACACCTCAGGCGTTTGTGAAGCGCGCCTTTTTTTTTTGTCTTACACCTCACGCCTCTGCAAAGCGCGCCTTTCTTTTTGTTTTACTTACACCTCGTACCTCTGCAAAGCGCGCCTATTTTTTTGATCTTACGATTCACCTTTGTGCAGCGCACTCTGTTTTTTATTGTCTTATACCTCACACTTCTTCAAAGCGCACATTTTTTTGACTTACACCTTACGCCCCTGTACAGCGCGCCTTATTTTTATTTACTTACACTTCACACCTTTGTGCAGCGCGCCTTATTTTTTGTCTTACATCTCACGACCCTGCAAAGCGCGCCTCTTTTTTTTTACTTACACCTCGTACCTCTGCGAAGCGCGCCTATTTTCTAGATCTTACCCCTCACACATTTGTGCAGCGCGCCCTATTTTTTATTGTCTTACACCTCACAGCTCTGCAAAGCGCGCCTATGTTTTTGGTCTTACGATTCCCCTCTTTGTGCAGCGCGCCTTATTTTTTTTGTCTTACACCTCACACCTCTTCAAAGCGCACCTTTTTTTGTCTTACGCCCCTGTACAGCGCGCCTTATTTTTATTTACTTACACCTCACAATTTTGTGCAGCGCGCCTTTTTTTTTTGGTCTTACAGCTCACACCTCTGCAAAGCGCGCCTTTTTTTTTTTGTCTTACACCTCATGCCAAAGTTCAGCACGCCTTAGTTTTTCTTTACTTACATCTCACACCTCTGCGAAGCGCACCTTATTTTTTTATATTACACTTAAGCGAACCTTTTTTTATATATTACACTTCACGCCTTTGTGCAGCGCGCCTATTTTTTTTGTCTTACACCACACACCTTTGTGCAGCGCGCCTCATTTTTTTGGTCCCCCTTTTGACAAGCGCGCTTTTTTGTCTGAACCTCATTGTGTGGGTAAGCGCGCTTCTTTGTCTTTCGAATAGAAAAATGCGCGCTTCTCAAGGATGTGAGGCAGAACGCTTACCAAGCGCGCTTTCTCTCTCTTCTCCGGGACAGCTTTGAGAAGCGCGCTTCTTTTTCTTAGCCCTCACAGGTCTGATAAGCGCGCTTTTTTCCCTTTCATAGGCCACACCCCTGGCAAGCGCGCTTTTTTGTCTCAGACCTCCTAGTTTTGGCAAGCGCGCGTTTTTTGTCTTCTACCTCACCCCTTTGAGAAGACGCATGACGGCGGTGCCAGCAGCTCTAAAGGCCTAAGACATCCAGAAGGTCGGAGCAAGAAGATTGTGGTGTGGCCTGATGGAAGCGTGCGCGCAGCCCAGAGGACGGAACATGGGAAACCTTTTCCCCGACTGTTTGGGCTGGCGCTCCTGCTGGCGCACTGGCCTCATCATTTTCTGTCCCTCCCCTGTGAGGCCAGCCTACCAGCTGAGCAGGCAGGCTTCCCTGATATCTCTATATATGTGCAGGCCCCATTGTGACAAAAGACTTGTCATGTGTGACAGCATATGACCAGAGGGGTTAAATAAGGGACCCAGGCAAGGGTGTGACACAGACACAGGTGTGACAGACGCAGGTCTAAACTCATCATGTGACATGCACATCCCACTAAGCAGGGGGGGCAATTCAACTCTTAATGGAACTAGACATGCCGTAACACTAAGGAGTGCTTTTGGGCAAAAGAAGAGGGACTTCTGAACATTCAGCAAACACTTGGAAAGGCCTTTTATGGCTCTTGAAGCCACGTCTAGAGTTTAGACCTAAGCGTAGGCACATTCTTACCCTGCCAGATCTGGCTTTGTAAAATAAATAAATAAATAAATAAATAAATACTACTAATAAAAACTAAGTGAAGCATTTCTCAGGCCATTAGGAGATGATCCAATTTGTCCTGGTGCAAAGAGGCAGCCAGAACTCATTGAGGTATTTATTCCAGCAGCCTATCTCCTCAGCAACGCTGATCTGTGTGAGAGACGCAACCCGCATTTCCTCCAGCTTTCCTACTTATCTAAGGCAATCAAGATTGGCACTGAAAGAAGGGGGTGCCAGTCCTCAGCCTCAAACTTCATAGGCAGCAGGAGAAAGCCGCTCTAGCCCAGGGGCCTCCCATGTGCATAAATTGGAGAAAAGATCTATGGGCGAGCAGGGAAGTGTAGTAGAGAACTGCATTTTGTCTCTTATATTGCCCTGAGGAAAAAAAAAAAAAAAAACAGAAAAACCATTGTTATCACTCCAGATACCTAGGAAGTTCTCACCAACACTTGTACTAAAGCAATTTAATGAAATTTGGAAGAAAAAAGAAAGCATTAGATATTAACCAGATCAGTGCCGAGTGCCTTTGGAACTCCTAGTTTACTTTAGTGTTGGCAATGTACGTCTCAATCCCTCTCATCAGAAACCTAGACTGGATTTAGCCCTGACTGTCATGCAGGCATTAAGTTCTAATGGTGAGAGATCATGTCCTTGTTTGGGTCTTGAGCTGGTCTTCCCAGAGGCAAGATACCAGGGCACATTGTTCAGGTAAATGGTGTGTCCACAGTGTCCAGACAAACACGATCCATGACAGTCTCTTACAAGAAGGGAGGAAGAGAGTTGCCCTGAAGAGCTTCAAGCTTGCAGACCAGCAACAAGAAGGAGATGATTGCCAAGTCTAAAAAAAAAAAAAAAACCCACCCACAAACTCCTAGCTATCTGACAGACTATGGAATTTTCAGTAGGTCACAATGTCACTGAGGAGACTGTCACCAAGCAAGACTGTATGTAGACATAGTTGCCCACATACAAAGGTAGAGTAGCCTGATGTTTGTAATTTTTAATTCTTTCTGATCAATCCCTTGTAGTTTTCAATAGAGTTAGTTTCTAAGTAAATTATTTCCGTTTTATTCGAATAAAACTGAGTTTTACTGCTCTTTGAAAATTTCCATCCTCCTCAGGGCAACCCACTATAAAAGACAATCCACGGTCTTCATACCTACACCTCCCACTCTGCAGGCTGGCAGTTTCTACCATCACATCCCTTTCACGCAAGTTGAAATTGCAGTGCGGGGTACCTTCACTGAGGATACATGGGCTCACACCTCAATAGCAGCAGGCTCTAACAAGGATCCCAATACTTCGGTCAGAATTTCCCACAGTCGCAGGAAGTTTCCATATGATCCCACGAGCAACATTAAGACACCAAAGGGCTCCAACGCCATGCAACCTTGTTAACTTTATTCTCATGAGCGCAATAGGACAGAGAGAAGGGAAAAAGAAAGTAATATTAGCAAGCAGTAGCGTTGCAACAAGATTATACTTACCACCATCAGCCGCGTGCCTAAATGTCCTTGGCTGCGCTCCGGTGCAGGTACGGGGGCTGCGGTGCCTCGGTGCAGGTGACGTTCTGCACACGCCTGGGGGGCGGGCGGAAAGAAGGCCGCGCACACCCGTGCAGGCGATGATGAGAGGCAGGAGGCCGTGCACCCCCGGGGAGGCACACCTAGTCCTTTTATGTCCGCCTTCTCAAAGAGTCCGCCCACTTTCTTGACGTTCTCTGCTATGCCTGGTTGGTGTCGTCCGTGCTGCGTGCTTTGGTGTTCCTCTTCGCTCTGAATTCGAATGCAAGCTGCTGTGGTGTGCGCTGCTGAGAATGTCATTGCTCGGCTCTCGAGCACGTCTTCCCAGAGACAGCATGCTGACACCAAGTAGATGGCTGATCTTGCACTCTTCCCACAGATCAGATGTCAGGGTTAAGAAGTGCAAATGGTGAGAGATAAGGTCCTTGTCTGGCTCTTGAGCTGGTCTTCCCAGACACAAGATACCGGGGCATTCTTCAGGTAAATGGTGAGTCAACAATGTCCAGATAAACACAATCCATAAGAGTTTCCTACAAGCGCGCTTTATTTTTTTTTTTTTTGCCTTAGCCCTCACACCTCTGCATGGTGCGCCTCTTTTTTCTCCTACCCCTGATGACTCTGCAAAGCGCGCCTGCATTTATTGTCTTACGCCTCACGCTTTTGTGCAGCGCGCCTATTTTTGTGCTTTCACACCCCACACCAATGCGCAGCGCGCCTTATTTTTTATACTTACAACTCAGGCCTTTGTGAAGCGCACCTTCTTTTTTTGCCTTACACACAACACCTTTGTGAGGCGCGCCTTCTTTTTTTGCCTTACACAACACACCTTTGAGTATCGTGCATTTTTTTGACTTACACCTCACGCCTCTGCAAAGCGCGCCTATATTTTTTGTCTTCAACATCACAGCTTTGTGCAGCGCGCCTATTTTTGTGCTTTCACACCTCACACCAATGCGCAGCGCGCCTTATTTTTTTATACTTACACCTCAGGCCTTTGTGAAGCGCGCCTTCTTTTTTTGCCTTACACAACACACCTTTGTGTATCGTGCTTTTTTTTGTCCTACATCCCAGGCCTCTGCATAGCGCGCCTTTTTTTTTTCTTACTTACACATCGTACCTCTGCAAAGCGCGCCTTATTTTTGTCTTACACATCGTACCTGTGCAAAGCGCGCCTATTTTCTTCATCTAACACCTCACACATTTGTGCAGCGCGCCTTTTTTTTTAACTTGTACCTTGCGCCTCTGCGAGGCACGACCCTTTTTTATGTCTTACACGTTGTGCCTCTGCAAAGCGCGCCTATTCTTTTCATCTTACACCTCGCACCTTTGTGCAGTGCGCCTTATTTTTGTCTTACGCCTCACACCTCTGCAAAGCGCGCCTATTTTTTTCGTCTTACGATTCACCCCTTTGTGCAGCGCGCCTATTTTTTTTGTTTTACATCTCAGGCGTTTGTGAAGCGCGCCTTTCTTTTTCTCCTCACACCTTGCACCTTTGCGAAGCGCGCCTTTTTTCTCTTAGCCCTCATGCATCTGTGCAGCGCGCCTTTTATTTGTCTTATACCTCACGCCCCTGTGCAGCGCGCCTTATTTTTTTTTTACTTACATCTCAGGCGTTTGTGAAGCGCGCCTTTTTTTTTGTCTTACACTTTACACCTCTGCAAAGCGCGCCTATTTTTTTGGTCTTACGATTCACCCCTTTGTGCAGCGCGCCTATTTCTTTTGTTTTACACCTCAGGCGTTTGTGCAGCACGCCTTTTTTTTTTGACTTAAACCTCACGCCTCTGCAAAGCGCGCCTTTCTTTTTCTCCTTACACCTTACACCTTTGCGAAGCGCGCCTTTTTTTCTCTTATCCCTCATGCATCTGTGCAGCGCGCCTTTTATTTTTTGTCTGAAACCTCACACCTTCGTGCAGCGCGCCCTATTTTTTTTTACTTTCACCTCGTGCCTCTGCAAGGCGCGCCTATATTTTTTGTCTTCAACATCATGCTTTTGTGCAGCGCGCCTTCTTTTTTTGCCTTACACAACACACCTTTGTGTATCGTGCTTTTTTTTGTCCTATATCCCAGGCCTCTGCATAGCGCGCCTTTTGTTTTTTTTATTTATACATCGTACCTCTGCAAAGCGCGCCTTATTTTTGTCTTACACATCGTACCTCTGCAAAGCGCGCCTATTTTCTTGATCTAACACCTCACACATTTGTGCAGCGCGCCTTTTTTTTTTAAATTGTAACTTGCGCCTCTGCAAAGCGCGACCCTTTCTTATGTCTTACACGTTGCGCCTCTGCAAAGCGCGCCTATTCTCTTCATGTTACACCTCGCACCTTTGTGCAGCGCGCCTTATTTTTGTCTTACGCCTCACACCTCTGCAAAGCGCGCCTATTTTTTTGGTCTTACGATTCACCCCTTTGTGCAGCGCGCCTATTTTTTTTGTTTTACACCTCAGGCGTTTGTGAAGCGCGCCTTTTTTTTGTCTTACACCTCACACCTCTGCAAAGCGCGCCTTTTTTTGTCTTATACCTTATGCCCCTGTACAGCGCACCTTATTTTTATTTACTTACACTTCACACCTTTGTGCAGCGCGCCTTTTTTATCTTGTACCTTGCATCTCTGCAAAGCGCGACCCTTTGTTATGTCTTACACGATGCTCCTCTGCAAAGCGCGCCTATTCTTTTCATCTAACACCTCGCACCTTTGTGCAGCGCGCCTTATTTTTTTATAATTATACCTCACGCCTCTGCAAAGCGCGCCTTTTTTTTCTCCTTACACCTTACACCTTTGCGAAGCGCGCCTTTTTTCTCTTACCCCTCATGCATCTGTGCAGCGCGCCTTTTATTTTTTGTCTTAAACCTCACACCTTCGTGCAGCGCGCCCTATTTTTTTTTTATTTTCACCTCGCGCCTCTGCAAAGCGCGCCTATATTTTTTGTCTTCAACATCACACCTTTGTGCAGCGCGCCTATTTTTGTGCTTTCATACCCCACACCAATGCGCAGCGCGCCTTATTTTTTTATACTTACAACTCAGGCCTTTGTGAGGCGCGCCTTCTTTTTTTGCCTTACACAACACTCCTTTGAGTATCGTGCATTTTTTTTGACTTACACCTCACGCCTCTGCAAAGCGCGCCTTTTTCTCCTCACACCTTGCACCTTTGCGAAGCGCGCCTTTTTTCTCTTACCCCTCATGCATCTGTGCAGCGCGCCTTTTATTTTTTGTCTTAAACCTCACACCTTCGTGCAGCGCGCCTATTTTTTTTTTATTTTTACCTCGCGCCTCTGCAAAGCGCGCCTATATTTTTTGTCTTCAACATCACACCTTTGTGCAGCGCGCCTATTTTTGTGCTTTCACACCCCACACCAATGCGCGGTGCGCCTTATTTTTTTATAGTTACACCTCAGGCCTTTGTGAAGCACGCCTCCTTTTTTTGCCTTAGACAACATACCCTTGTGAGGCACGCCTTCTTTTTTTGCCTTACACAACACACCTTTGTGTAGCGTGCTTTTTTTTTGTCCTATATTCCAGGCCTCTGCATAGCGCGCCTTTTGTTTTTTTTACTTATACATCGTACCTCTGTAAAGCGCGCCTTATTTTTGTCTTACACATCGTACCTCTGCAAAGCGCGCCTATTTTCTTGACCCAACACCTCACACATTTGTGCAGCACGCCTTTTTTTTTAATGTGTACCTTGCGCCTCTGCAAAGCGCGACCTTTTTTTATGTCTTACACGTTGCGCCTCTGCAAAGCGCGCCTATTTTCTTCATGTTACACCTCGCACCTTTGTGCAGCGCGCCTTATTTTTGTCTTACGCCTCACACCTCTGCAAAGCGCGCCTATTTTTTTGGTCTTATGATTCACCCCTTTGTGCAGCGCGCCTATTTTTTTTGTTTTACACCTCAGGCGTTTGTGAAGCGCGCCTTTTTTTTTTTTTTGTCTTACACCTCACGCCTCTGCAAAGCGCGCCTTTCTTTTTCTCCTTACACCTTACACCTTTGCGAAGCGCGCCTTTTTTCTCTTACCCCTCATGCATCTGTGCAGCGCGCCTTTTATTTGTCTTATACCTCACACCTTTGTACAGCGCGCCTGTTTTTGTGCTTTCACACCCCACACCAATGCGCAGCGCGCCTTATTTTTTTATAGTTGCACCTCAGCCCTTTGTGAAGCGCGCCTTCTTTTTTTGCCTTACACAACACACCTTTGTGTATTGTGCTTTTTTTTTGTCTTACACCTCACTCCTTTGTGCAGCGCGCCTTATTTTTGTGCTTTTACACCTCACGCCCCTGTGCAGCGCACCTTATTTTTTATACTTACACCTCAGGCGTTTGTGAAGCGCGCCTTTTTTTTTGTCTTACACCTCACGCCTCTGCAAAGCGCGCCTTTTTTTGTCTTACACCTTATGCCCCTGTACAGCGCACCTTATTTTTATTTACTTACACTTCACACCTTTGTGCAGCGCGCCTTTTTTAACTTGTACCTTGCATCTCTGCAAAGCGCGACCCTTTTTTATGTCTTACACGTTGCGCCTCTGCAAAGCGCGCCTATACTTTTCATGTTACACCTCGCACCTTTGTGCAGCGCGCCTTATTTTTGTCTTACGCCTCACACCTCTGCAAAGCGCGCCTATTTTTCTGGTCTTACGATTCACCCCTTTGTGCAGCGCGCCTTTTTTTTTTGTCTTACACCTCACGCCTCTGCAAAGCGCGCCTTTCTTTTTCTCCTTACACCTTGCACCTTTGCGAAGCGCGCCTTTTTTCTCTTAGCCCTCATGCATCTGTGCAGCGCGCCTTTTATTTGTCTTATACCTCACACCGTTGTGCAGCGCGCCTTAATTTTTTTACTTACATCTCTTACCTCTTCAAAGCGCACCTTTTATTTCTCTTGAAACATATGGCTCTCTACAGCGCGCCTTTATTTTTTCTCTTACACCTCACGCTTTTGTGCAGCGCGCCTATTTTTGTGCTTTTACACCTCACGCCCCTGTGCAGCGCGCCTTATTTTTTTTATACTTACACCTCAGGCGTTTGTGAAGCGCGCCTTTTTTTTTTGACTTACACCTCACGCCTCTGCAAAGCGCGCCTTTTTCTCCTTACACCTTGCACCTCTGCGAAGCGCGCCTTTTTTCTCTTACCCCTCATGCATCTGTGCAGCGCGCCTTTTATTTTTTGTCTTAAACCTCACACCTTCGTGCAGCGCGCCCTATTTTTTTTTATTTTCACCTCGCGCCTCTGCAAGGCGCGTCTATATTTTTTGTCTTCAACATCACACCTTTGTGCAGCGCGCCTATTTTTGTGCTTTCACACCCCACACCAATGCGCGGTGCGCCTTATTTTTTTATAGTTACACCTCAGGCCTTTGTGAAGCGCGCCTTCTTTTTTTGCCTTAGACAACATACCCTTGTGAAGCGCGCCTTCTTTTTTTGCCTTACACAACACACCTTTGTGTAGCGTGCTTTTTTTTTGTCCTATATTCCAGGCCTCTGCATAGCGCGCCTTTTGTTTTTTTTACTTATACATCGTACCTCTGTAAAGCGCGCCTTATTTTTGTCTTACACATCGTACCTGTGCAAAGCGCGCCTATTTTCTTGACCCAACACCTCACACATTTGTGCAGCGCGCCTTTTTTTTTAACTGGTACCTTGCGCCTCTGCAAGGTGCGACCCTTTTTTATGTCTTACGCGTTGCGCCTCTGCAAAGCGCGCCTATTCTTTTCATGTTACACCTCGCACCTTTGTGCAGCGCGCCTTATTTTTGTCTTACGCCTCACACCTCTGCAAAGCGCGCCTATTTTTTTGGTCTTACGATTCACCCCTTTGTGCAGCGCGCCTATTTTTTTTGTTTTACACCTCAGGCGTTTGTGAAGCGCGCCTTTTTTTTTTTTGACTTACACCTCACGCCTCTGCAAAGCGCGCCTTTCTTTTTCTGCTTACACCTTGCACCTCTGCGAAGCGCGCCTTTTTTTCTCTTACCCCTCATACATCTGTGCAGCGCGCCTTTTATTTTTTGTCTTAAACCTCACACCTTCGTGCAGCGCGCCCTATTTTTTTTTACTTTCACCTCCTGCCTCTGCAAAGCGCGCCTATATTTTTTGTCTTCAACATCACACCTTTGTGCAGCGCGCCTATTTTTGTGCTTTCACACCCCACACCAATGCGCAGCGCGCCTTATTTTTTTATACTTACACCTCAGGCCTTTGTGAAGCGCGCCTTCTTTTTTTGCCTTACACAACACACCTTTGTGTATCGTGCTTTTTTTTTTGTCTGACACCTCAGGCCTCTGCAAAGCGCGCCTTATTTTGGTCTTACATCTCACACCTCTGCAAAGCGCGCCTGTATTTTTTGTCTTACACCTCACGCCCCTGTGCAGCGCGCCTATTTTTGTGCTTTTACACCTCACGCCCCTGTGCAGCGCGCCTTTCTTTTTTATACTTACACCTCAGGCGTTTGTGAAGCGCGCCTTTTTTTTTTGTCTTACACCTCACGCCTCTGCAAAGCGCGCCTTTCTTTTTGTTTTACTTACACCTCGTACCTCTGCAAAGCGCGCCTATTTTTTTGATCTTACGATTCACCTTTGTGCAGCGCACTCTGTTTTTTATTGTCTTATACCTCACACTTCTTCAAAGCGCACATTTTTTTGACTTACACCTTACGCCCCTGTACAGCGCGCCTTATTTTTATTTACTTACACTTCACACCTTTGTGCAGCGCGCCTTATTTTTTGTCTTACATCTCACGACCCTGCAAAGCGCGCCTCTTTTTTTTTACTTACACCTCGTACCTCTGCGAAGCGCGCCTATTTTCTAGATCTTACCCCTCACACATTTGTGCAGCGCGCCCTATTTTTTATTGTCTTACACCTCACAGCTCTGCAAAGCGCGCCTATGTTTTTGGTCTTACGATTCCCCTCTTTGTGCAGCGCGCCTTATTTTTTTTGTCTTACACCTCACACCTCTTCAAAGCGCACCTTTTTTTGTCTTACGCCCCTGTACAGCGCGCCTTATTTTTATTTACTTACACCTCACAATTTTGTGCAGCGCGCCTTTTTTTTTTGGTCTTACAGCTCACACCTCTGCAAAGCGCGCCTTTTTTTTTTTGTCTTACACCTCATGCCAAAGTTCAGCACGCCTTAGTTTTTCTTTACTTACATCTCACACCTCTGCGAAGCGCACCTTATTTTTTTATATTACACTTAAGCGAACCTTTTTTTATATATTACACTTCACGCCTTTGTGCAGCGCGCCTATTTTTTTTGTCTTACACCACACACCTTTGTGCAGCGCGCCTCATTTTTTTGGTCCCCCTTTTGACAAGCGCGCTTTTTTGTCTGAACCTCATTGTGTGGGTAAGCGCGCTTCTTTGTCTTTCGAATAGAAAAATGCGCGCTTCTCAAGGATGTGAGGCAGAACGCTTACCAAGCGCGCTTTCTCTCTCTTCTCCGGGACAGCTTTGAGAAGCGCGCTTCTTTTTCTTAGCCCTCACAGGTCTGATAAGCGCGCTTTTTTCCCTTTCATAGGCCACACCCCTGGCAAGCGCGCTTTTTTGTCTCAGACCTCCTAGTTTTGGCAAGCGCGCGTTTTTTGTCTTCTACCTCACCCCTTTGAGAAGACGCATGACGGCGGTGCCAGCAGCTCTAAAGGCCTAAGACATCCAGAAGGTCGGAGCAAGAAGATTGTGGTGTGGCCTGATGGAAGCGTGCGCGCAGCCCAGAGGACGGAACATGGGAAACCTTTTCCCCGACTGTTTGGGCTGGCGCTCCTGCTGGCGCACTGGCCTCATCATTTTCTGTCCCTCCCCTGTGAGGCCAGCCTACCAGCTGAGCAGGCAGGCTTCCCTGATATCTCTATATATGTGCAGGCCCCATTGTGACAAAAGACTTGTCATGTGTGACAGCATATGACCAGAGGGGTTAAATAAGGGACCCAGGCAAGGGTGTGACACAGACACAGGTGTGACAGACGCAGGTCTAAACTCATCATGTGACATGCACATCCCACTAAGCAGGGGGGGCAATTCAACTCTTAATGGAACTAGACATGCCGTAACACTAAGGAGTGCTTTTGGGCAAAAGAAGAGGGACTTCTGAACATTCAGCAAACACTTGGAAAGGCCTTTTATGGCTCTTGAAGCCACGTCTAGAGTTTAGACCTAAGCGTAGGCACATTCTTACCCTGCCAGATCTGGCTTTGTAAAATAAATAAATAAATAAATAAATAAATACTACTAATAAAAACTAAGTGAAGCATTTCTCAGGCCATTAGGAGATGATCCAATTTGTCCTGGTGCAAAGAGGCAGCCAGAACTCATTGAGGTATTTATTCCAGCAGCCTATCTCCTCAGCAACGCTGATCTGTGTGAGAGACGCAACCCGCATTTCCTCCAGCTTTCCTACTTATCTAAGGCAATCAAGATTGGCACTGAAAGAAGGGGGTGCCAGTCCTCAGCCTCAAACTTCATAGGCAGCAGGAGAAAGCCGCTCTAGCCCAGGGGCCTCCCATGTGCATAAATTGGAGAAAAGATCTATGGGCGAGCAGGGAAGTGTAGTAGAGAACTGCATTTTGTCTCTTATATTGCCCTGAGGAAAAAAAAAAAAAAAAACAGAAAAACCATTGTTATCACTCCAGATACCTAGGAAGTTCTCACCAACACTTGTACTAAAGCAATTTAATGAAATTTGGAAGAAAAAAGAAAGCATTAGATATTAACCAGATCAGTGCCGAGTGCCTTTGGAACTCCTAGTTTACTTTAGTGTTGGCAATGTACGTCTCAATCCCTCTCATCAGAAACCTAGACTGGATTTAGCCCTGACTGTCATGCAGGCATCAAGTTCTAATGGTGAGAGATCATGTCCTTGTTTGGGTCTTGAGCTGGTCTTCCCAGAGGCAAGATACCAGGGCACATTGTTCAGGTAAATGGTGTGTCCACAGTGTCCAGACAAACACGATCCGTGACAGTCTCTTACAAGAAGGGAGGAAGAGAGTTGCCCTGAAGAGCTTCAAGCTTGCAGACCAGCAGCAAGAAGGAGATGATTGCCAAGTCTAAAAAAAAAAAAAAAAACCCACCCACAAACTCCTAGCTATCTGACAGACTATGGAATTTTCAGTAGGTCACAATGTCACTGAGGAGACTGTCACCAAGCAAGACTGTATGTAGACATAGTTGCCCACATACAAAGGTAGAGTAGCCTGATGTTTGTAATTTTTAATTCTTTCTGATCAATCCCTTGTAGTTTTCAATAGAGTTAGTTTCTAAGTAAATTATTTCCGTTTTATTCGAATAAAACTGAGTTTTACTGCTCTTTGAAAATTTCCATCCTCCTCAGGGCAACCCACTATAAAAGACAATCCACGGTCTTCATACCTACACCTCCCACTCTGCAGGCTGGCAGTTTCTACCATCACATCCCTTTCACGCAAGTTGAAATTGCAGTGCGGGGTACCTTCACTGAGGATACATGGGCTCACACCTCAATAGCAGCAGGCTCTAACAAGGATCCCAATACTTCGGTCAGAATTTCCCACAGTCGCAGGAAGTTTCCATATGATCCCACGAGCAACATTAAGACACCAAAGGGCTCCAACGCCATGCAACCTTGTTAACTTTATTCTCATGAGCGCAATAGGACAGAGAGAAGGGAAAAAGAAAGTAATATTAGCAAGCAGTAGCGTTGCAACAAGATTATACTTACCACCATCAGCCGCGTGCCTAAATGTCCTTGGCTGCGCTCCGGTGCAGGTACGGGGGCTGCGGTGCCTCGGTGCAGGTGACGTTCTGCACACGCCTGGGGGGCGGGCGGAAAGAAGGCCGCGCACACCCGTGCAGGCGATGATGAGAGGCAGGAGGCCGTGCACCCCCGGGGAGGCACACCTAGTCCTTTTATGTCCGCCTTCTCAAAGAGTCCGCCCACTTTCTTGACGTTCTCTGCTATGCCTGGTTGGTGTCGTCCGTGCTGCGTGCTTTGGTGTTCCTCTTCGCTCTGAATTCGAATGCAAGCTGCTGTGGTGTGCGCTGCTGAGAATGTCATTGCTCGGCTCTCGAGCACGTCTTCCCAGAGACAGCATGCTGACACCAAGTAGATGGCTGATCTTGCACTCTTCCCACAGATCAGATGTCAGGGTTAAGAAGTGCAAATGGTGAGAGATAAGGTCCTTGTCTGGCTCTTGAGCTGGTCTTCCCAGACACAAGATACCGGGGCATTCTTCAGGTAAATGGTGAGTCAACAATGTCCAGATAAACACAATCCATAAGAGTTTCCTACAAGCGCGCTTTATTTTTTTTTTTTTTGCCTTAGCCCTCACACCTCTGCATGGTGCGCCTCTTTTTTCTCCTACCCCTGATGACTCTGCAAAGCGCGCCTGCATTTTTTGTCTTATGCCTCACGCTTTTGTGCAGCGCGCCTATTTTTGTGCTTTCACACCCCACACCAATGCGCAGCGCGCCTTATTTTTTATACTTACAACTCAGGCCTTTGTGAAGCGCACCTTCTTTTTTTGCCTTACACACAACACCTTTGTGAGGCGCGCCTTCTTTTTTTGCCTTACACAACACACCTTTGAGTATCGTGCATTTTTTTGACTTACACCTCACGCCTCTGCAAAGCGCGCCTATATTTTTTGTCTTCAACATCACAGCTTTGTGCAGCGCGCCTATTTTTGTGCTTTCACACTTCACACCAATGCGCAGCGCGCCTTATTTTTTTATACTTACACCTCAGGCCTTTGTGAAGCGCGCCTTCTTTTTTTGCCTTACACAACACACCTTTGTGTATCGTGCTTTTTTTTGTCCTACATCCCAGGCCTCTGCATAGCGCGCCTTTTTTTTTTCTTACTTACACATCGTACCTCTGCAAAGCGCGCCTTATTTTTGTCTTACACATCGTACCTCTGCAAAGCGCGCCTATTTTCTTCATCTAACACCTCACACATTTGTGCAGCGCGCCTTTTTTTTTAACTTGTACCTTGCGCCTCTGCGAGGCACGACCCTTTTTTATGTCTTACACGTTGTGCCTCTGCAAAGCGCGCCTATTCTTTTCATCTTACACCTCGCACCTTTGTGCAGCGCGCCTTATTTTTGTCTTACGCCTCACACCTCTGCAAAGCGCGCCTATTTTTTTTGTCTTACGATTCACCCCTTTGTGCAGCGCGCCTATTTTTTTTGTTTTACATCTCAGGCGTTTGTGAAGCGCGCCTTTCTTTTTCTCCTCACACCTTGCACCTTTGCGAAGCGCGCCTTTTTTCTCTTAGCCCTCATGCATCTGTGCAGCGCGCCTTTTATTTGTCTTATACCTCACACCGTTGTGCAGCGCGCCTTATTTTTTTTTTACTTACATCTCAGGCGTTTGTGAAGCGCGCCTTTTTTTTTTCTCTTACACTTCACACCTCTGCAAAGCGCGCCTATTTTTTTGGTCTTACGATTCACCCCTTTGTGCAGCGCGCCTATTTCTTTTGTTTTACACCTCAGGCGTTTGTGAAGCGCGCCTTTTTTTTTTGACTTAAACCTCACGCCTCTGCAAAGCGCGCCTTTCTTTTTCTCCTTACACCTTGCACCTTTGCGAAGCGCGCCTTTTTTTCTCTTACCCCTCATGCATCTGTGCAGCGCGCCTTTTATTTTTTGTCTGATACCTCACACCTTCGTGCAGCGCGCCCTATTTTTTTTTACTTTCACCTCGTGCCTCTGCAAGGCGCGCCTATATTTTTTGTCTTCAACATCATGCTTTTGTGCAGCGCGCCTTCTTTTTTTGCCTTACACAACACACCTTTGTGTATCGTGCTTTTTTTTGTCCTATATCCCAGGCCTCTGCATAGCGTGCCTTTTGTTTTTTTTATTTATACATCGTACCTCTGCAAAGCGCGCCTTATTTTTGTCTTACACATCGTACCTCTGCAAAGCGCGCCTATTGTCTTGCTCTAACACCTCACACATTTCTGCAGCGCGCCTTTTTTTTTTAAATTGTAACTTGCGCCTCTGCAAAGCGCGCCCCTTTCTTATGTCTTACACATTGCGCCTCTGCAAAGCGCGCCTATTCTCTTCATGTTACACCTCGCACCTTTGTGCAGCGCGCCTTATTTTTTTTGTTTTACACCTCAGGCGTTTGTGAAGCGCGCCTTTTTTTTTTGACTTACACCTCACGCCTCTGCAAAGCGCGCCTTTCTTTTTCTCCTTACACCTTGCACCTTTGCGAAGCGCGCCTTTTTTTCTCTTACCCCTCATGCATCTGTGCAGCGCGCCTTTTATTTGTCTTATACCTCACACCTTTGTGCAGCGCGCCTATTTTTGTGCTTTCACACCCCACACGAATGCGCAGCGCGCCTTATTTTTTTATACTTACACCTCAGGCCTTTGTGAAGCGCGCCTTCTTTTTTTGCCTTACACAACACACCTTTGTGAGGCGCTCCTTCTTTTTTTGTCTTCAACAACACACCTTTGTGTATAGTGCTTTTTTTTGTCCTACATCCCAGGCCTCTGCATAGCGCGCCTTTTTTTTTTCTTACTTACACATCGTACCTCTGCAAAGCGCGCCTTATTTTTGTCTTACACATCGTACCTCTGCAAAGCGCGCCTATTTTCTTCATCTAACACCTCACACATTTGTGCAGCTCGCCTTTTTTTTTAACTTGTACCTTGCGCCTCTGCAAGGCGCGACCCTTTTTTATGTCTTACACGTTGCGCCTCTGCAAAGCGCGCCTATACTTTTCATGTTACACCTCGCACCTTTGTGCAGCGCGCCTTATTTTTGTCTTACGCCTCACAGCTCTGCAAAGCGCGCCTATTTTTTTGGTCTTATGATTCACCCCTTTGTGCAGCGCGCCTATTTTTTTTGTTTTACACCTCAGGCGTTTGTGAAGCGCGCCTTTTTTTTTTGACTTACACCTCACGCCTCTGCAAAGCGCGCCTTTCTTTTTCTCCTCACACCTTGCACCTTTGCGAAGCGCGCCTTTTTTCTCTTAGCCCTCATGCATCTGTGCAGCGCGCCTTTTATTTGTCTTATACCTCACACCGTTGTGCAGCGCGCCTTATTTTTTTTTTACTTACATCTCAGGCGTTTGTGAAGCGCGCCTTTTTTTTTTGTCTTACACTTCACACCTCTGCAAAGCGCGCCTATTTTTTTGGTCTTACGATTCACCCCTTTGTGCAGCGTGCCTATTTTTTTTGTTTTACACCTCAGGCGTTTGTGAAGCGCGCCTTTTTTTTTTGACTTACACCTCACGCCTCTGCAAAGCGCGCCTTTCTTTTTCTCCTCACACCTTGCACCTCTGCGAAGCGCGCCTTTTTTCTCTTACCCCTCATGCATCTGTGCAGCGCGCCTTTTATTTGTCTTATACCTCACACCGTTGTGCAGCGCGCCTTATTGTTTTTACTTACATCTCTTACCTCTTCAAAGCGCACCTTTTATTTCTCTTAAAACATATGCCTCTATACAGCGCGCCTTTATTTTTTCTCTTACACCTCACGCTTTTGTGCAGCGCGCCTATTTTTGTGCTTTCACACCTCACGCCCCTGTGCAGCGCGCCTTATTTTTTTTTTACTTACATCTCAGGCGTTTGTGAAGCGCGCCTTTTTTTTTTGTCTTACGCCTCACAGCTCTGCAAAGCGCGCCTATTTTTTTGGTCTTACGATTCACCCCTTTGTGCAGCGCGCCTATTTTTTTTGTTTTACACCTCAGGCGTTTGTGAAGCGCGCCTTTCTTTTTCTCCTCACACCTTGCACCTTTGCGAAGCGCGCCTTTTTTTCTCTTACCCCTCATGCATCTGTGCAGCGCGCCTTTTATTTTTTGTCTTAAACCTCACACCTTCGTGCAGCGCGCCCTATTTTTTTTTATTTTCACCTCGTGCCTCTGCAAGGCGCGCCTATATTTTTTGTCTTCAACATCACGCTTTTGTGCAGCGCGCCTATTTTTGTGCTTTCACACCCCACACCAATGCGCAGCGCGCCTTATTTTTTTATACTTACACCTCAGGCCTTTGTGCAGCGCGCCTTCTTTTTTTGCCTTACACAACATACCTTTGTAAGGCGCTCCTTCTTTTTTTGCCTTACACAACACACCTTTGTGTATCGTGCTTTTTTTTTGTCTTACACCTCACGCCTTTGTGCAGCGCGCCTTATTTTTGTTCTTTTACACCTCACGCCCCTGTGCAGCGCGCCTTATTTTTTATAATTACACCTCAGGCGTTTGTGAAGCGCGCCTTTTTTTTGTCTTACACCTCACGCCTCTGCAAAGCGCGCCTTTTTTTGTCTTATACCTTATGCCCCTGTACAGCGCACCTTATTTTTATTTACTTACACTTCACACCTTTGTGCAGCGCGCCTTTTTTAACTTGTACCTTGCATCTCTGCAAAGCGCGACCCTTTGTTATGTCTTACACGATGCTCCTCTGCAAAGCGCGCCTATTCTTTTCATCTAACACCTCGCGCCTTTGTGCAGCGCGCCTTAATTTTTTATACTTATACCTCACGCCTCTGCAAAGCGCGCCTTTTTTTTCTCCTTACACCTTACACCTTTGCGAAGCGCGCCTTTTTTCTCTTACCCCTCATGCATCTGTGCAGCGCGCCTTTTATTTTTTGTCTTAAACCTCACACCTTCATGCAGCGCGCCCTATTTTTTTTTTATTTTCACCTCGCGCCTCTGCAAAGCGCGCCTATATTTTTTGTCTTCAACATCACACCTTTGTGCAGCGCGCCTATTTTTGTGCTTTCATACCCCACACCAATGCGCAGCGCGCCTTATTTTTTTATACTTACACCTCACGCCTTTGTGCAGCGCGCCTATTTTTGTGCTTTTACACCTCACGCCCCTGCAAAGCGCGCCTTATTTTTATTTACTTACACTTCACACCTTTGTGCAGCGCGCCTTATTTTTTGTCTTACATCTCACGACCCTGCAAAGCGCGCCTCTTTTTTTTTACTTACACCTCGTACCTCTGCGAAGCGCGCCTATTTTCTAGATCTTACCCCTCACACATTTGTGCAGCGCGCCCTATTTTTTATTGTCTTACACCTCACAGCTCTGCAAAGCGCGCCTATGTTTTTGGTCTTACGATTCCCCTCTTTGTGCAGCGCGCCTTATTTTTATTTACTTACACCTCACAATTTTGTGCAGCGCGCCTTATTTTTTTGGTCTTACAGCTCACACCTCTGCAAAGCGCGCCTTTTTTTTTTTTTTGTCTTACACCTCATGCCAAAGTTCAGCACGCCTTAGTTTTTCTTTACTTACATCTCACACCTCTGCGAAGCGCACCTTATTTTTTTATATTACACTTAAGCGCACCTTATTTTTTTATATTACACCACACACCTTTGTGCAGCGCGCCTCATTTTTTTGGTCCCCCTTTTGACAAGCGCGCTTTTTTGTCTGAACCTCATTGTGTGGCTAAGCGCGCTTCTTTGTCTTTCGAATAGAAAAATGCGCGCTTCTCAAGGATGTGAGGCAGAACGCTTACCAAGCGCGCTTTCTCTCTCTTCTCCGGGACAGCTTTGAGAAGCGCGCTTCTTTTTCTTAGCCCTCACAGGTCTGATAAGCGCGCTTTTTTCCCTTTCATAGGCCACACCCCTGGCAAGCGCACTTTTTTGTCTCAGACCTCCTAGTTTTGGCAAGCGCGCGTTTTTTGTCTTCTACCTCACCCCTTTGAGAAGACGCATGACGGCGGTGCCAGCAGCTCTAAAGGCCTAAGACATCCAGAAGGTCGGAGCAAGAAGATTGTGGTGTGGCCTGATGGAAGCGTGCGCGCAGCCCAGAGGACGGAACATGGGAAACCTTTTCCCCGACTGTTCGGGCTGGCACTCCTGCTGGCGCACTTGCCTCATCATTTTCTGTCCCTCCCCTGTGAGGCCAGCCTACCAGCTGAGCAGGCAGGCTTCCCTGATATCTCTATATATGTGCAGGCCCCATTGTGACAAAAGACTTGTCATGTGTGACAGCATATGACCAGAGGGGTTAAATAAGGGACCCAGGCAAGGGTGTGACACAGACACAGGTGTGACAGACGCAGGTCTAAACTCATCATGTGACATGCACATCCCACTAAGCAGGGAGGGCAATTCAACTCTTAATGGAACTAGACATGCCGTAACACTAAGGAGTGCTTTTGGGCAAAAGAAGAGGGACTTCTGAACATTCAGCAAACACTTGGAAAGGCCTTTTATGGCTCTTGAAGCCACGTCTAGAGTTTAGACCTAAGCGTAGGCACATTCTTACCCTGCCAGATCTGGCTTTGTAAAATAAATAAATAAATAAATAAATACTACTAATAAAAACTAAGTGAAGCATTTCTCAGGCCATTAGGAGATGATCCAATTTGTCCTGGTGCAAAGAGGCAGCCAGAACTCATTGAGGTATTTATTCCAGCAGCCTATCTCCTCAGCAACGCTGATCTGTGTGAGAGACGCAACCCGCATTTCCTCCAGCTTTCCTACTTATCTAAGGCAATCAAGATTGGCACTGAAAGAAGGGGCTGCCAGTCCTCAGCCTCAAACTTCATAGGCAGCAGGAGAAAGCCGCTCTAGCCCAGGGGCCTCCCATGTGCATAAATTGGAGAAAAGATCTATGGGCGAGCAGGGAAGTGTAGTAGAGAACTGCATTTTGTCTCTTATATTGCCCTGAGAAAAAAAAACAGAAAAACCATTGTTATCACTCCAGATACCTAGGAAGTTCTCACCAACACTTGTACTAAAGCAATTTAATGAAATTTGGAAGAAAAAAGAAAGCATTAGATATTAACCAGATCAGTGCAGAGTGCCTTTGGAACTCCTAGTTTACTTTAGTGTTGGCAATGTACGTCTCAATCCCTCTCATCAAAAACCTAGACTGGATTTAGCCCTGACTGTCATGCAGGCATTAAGTTCTAATGGTGAGAGATCATGTCCTTGTTTGGGTCTTGAGCTGGTCTTCCCAGAGGCAAGATACCAGGGCACATTGTTCAGGTAAATGGTGTGTCCACAGTGTCCAGACAAACACGATCCATGACAGTCTCTTACAAGAAGGGAGGAAGAGAGTTGCCCTGAAGAGCTTCAAGCTTGCAGACCAGCAGCAAGGAGGAGATGATTGCCAAGTCTTAAAAAAAAAAAAACTCACCCACAAACTCCTAGCTATCTGACAGACTATGGAATTTTCAGTAGGTCACAATGTCACTGAGGAGACTGTCACCAAGCAAGACTGTATGTAGACATAGTTGCCCACATACAAAGGTAGAGTAGCCTGATGTTTGTAATTTTTAATTCTTTCTGATCAATCCCTTGTAGTTTTCAATAGAGTCAGTTTCTAAGTAAATTATTTCCGTTTTATTCGAATAAAACTGAGTTTTACTGCTCTTTGAAAATTTCCATCCTCCTCAGGGCAACCCACTATAAAAGACAATCCACGGTCTTCATACCTACACCTCCCACTCTGCAGGCTGGCAGTTTCTACCATCACATCCCTTTCACGCAAGTTGAAATTGCAGTGCGGGGTACCTTCACTGAGGATACATGGGCTCACACCTCAATAGCAGCAGGCTCTAACAAGGATCCCAATACTTCGGTCAGAATTTCCCACAGTCGCAGGAAGTTTCCATATGATCCCACGAGCAACATTAAGACACCAAAGGGCTCCAACGCCATGCAACCTTGTTAACTTTATTCTCATGAGCGCAATAGGACAGAGAGAAGGGAAAAAGAAAGTAATATTAGCAAGCAGTAGCGTTGCAACAAGATTATACTTACCACCATCAGCCGCGTGCCTAAATGTCCTTGGCTGCGCTCCGGTGCAGGTACGGGGGCTTCGGTGCCTCGGTGCAGGTGACGTTCTGCACACGCCTGGGGGGCGGGCGGAAAGAAGGCCGCGCACACCCGTGCAGGCGATGATGAGAGGCAGGAGGCCGTGCACCCCCGGGGAGGCACACCTAGTCCTTTTATGTCCGCCTTCTCAAAGAGTCCGCCCACTTTCTTGACGTTCTCTGCTATGCCTGGTTGGTGTCGTCCGTGCTGCGTGCTTTGGTGTTCCTCTTCGCTCTGGATTCGAATGCAAGCTGCTGTGGTGTGCGCTGCTGAGAATGTCATTGCTCGGCTCTCGAGCACGTCTTCCCAGAGACAGCATGCTGACACCAAGTAGATGGCTGATCTTGCACTCTTCCCACAGATCAGATGTCAGGGTTAAGAAGTGCAAATGGTGAGAGATAAGGTCCTTGTCTGGCTCTTGAGCTGGTCTTTCCAGACACAAGATACCGGGGCATTCTTCAGGTAAATGGTGAGTCAACAATGTCCAGATAAACACAATCCATAAGAGTTTCCTACAAGCGCGCTTTATTTTTCTTTTTTTTGCCTTAGCCCTCACACCTCTGCATGGTGCGCCTCTTTTTTCTCCTACCCCTGATGACTCTGCAAAGCGCGCCTGCATTTTTTGTCTTACGCCTCACGCCTTTGTGCAGCGCGCCTATTTTTGTGCTTTCACACCCCACACCAATGCGCAGCGCACCTTATTTTTTATACTTACAACTCAGGCCTTTGTGAAGCGCACCTTCTTTTTTTGCCTTACACACAACACCTTTGTGAGGCGCGCCTTCTTTTTTTGCCTTACACAACACACCTTTGAGTATCGTGCATTTTTTTGACTTACACCTCACGCCTCTGCAAAGCGCGCCTATATTTTTTGTCTTCAACATCACAGCTTTGTGCAGCGCGCCTATTTTTGTGCTTTCACACCTCACACCAATGCGCAGCGCGCCTTATTTTTTTATACTTACACCTCAGGCCTTTGTGAAGCGCGCCTTCTTTTTTTGCCTTACACAACACACCTTTGTGTATCGTGCTTTTTTTTGTCCTACATCCCAGGCCTCTGCAAAGCGCGCCTTTTTTTTTTCTTACTTACACATCGTACCTCTGCAAAGCGCGCCTTATTTTTGTCTTACACATCGTACCTGTGCAAAGCGCGCCTATTTTCTTCATCTAACACCTCACACATTTGTGCAGCGCGCCTTTTTTTTTAACTTGTACCTTGCGCCTCTGCGAGGCACGACCCTTTTTTATGTCTTACACGTTGTGCCTCTGCAAAGCGCGCCTATTCTTTTCATCTTACACCTCGCACCTTTGTGCAGCGCGCCTTATTTTTGTCTTACGCCTCACACCTCTGCAAAGCGCGCCTATTTTTTTCATCTTACGATTCACCCCTTTGTGCAGCGCGCCTATTTTTTTTGTTTTACATCTCAGGCGTTTGTGAAGCGCGCCTTTCTTTTTCTCCTTACACCTTGCACCTTTGCGAAGCGCGCCTTTTTTCTCTTAGCCCTCATGCATCTGTGCAGCGCGCCTTTTATTTGTCTTATACCTCACGCCCCTGTGCAGCGCGCCTTATTTTTTTTTTACTTACATCTCAGGCGTTTGTGAAGCGCGCCTTTTTTTTTTGTCTTACACTTCACACCTCTGCAAAGCGCGCCTATTTTTTTGGTCTTACGATTCACCCCTTTGTGCAGCGCGCCTATTTCTTTTGTTTTACACCTCAGGCGTTTGTGCAGCACGCCTTTTTTTTTTGACTTAAACCTCACGCCTCTGCAAAGCGCGCCTTTCTTTTTCTCCTTACACCTTACACCTTTGCGAAGCGCGCCTTTTTTTCTCTTACCCCTCATGCATCTGTGCAGCGCGCCTTTTATTTTTTGTCTGAAACCTCACACCTTCGTGCAGCGCGCCCTATTTTTTTTTACTTTCACCTCGTGCCTCTGCAAGGCGCGCCTATATTTTTTGTCTTCAACATCATGCTTTTGTGCAGCGCGCCTTCTTTTTTTGCCTTACACAACACACCTTTGTGTATCGTGCTTTTTTTTGTCCTATATCCCAGGCCTCTGCATAGCGCGCCTTTTGTTTTTTTTATTTATACATCGTACCTCTGCAAAGCGCGCCTTATTTTTGTCTTACACATCGTACCTCTGCAAAGCGCGCCTATTTTCTTGATCTAACACCTCACACATTTGTGCAGCGCGCCTTTTTTTTTTAAATTGTAACTTGCGCCTCTGCAAAGCGCGACCCTTTCTTATGTCTTACACGTTGCGCCTCTGCAAAGCGCGCCTATTCTCTTCATGTTACACCTCGCACCTTTGTGCAGCGCGCCTTATTTTTGTCTTACGCCTCACACCTCTGCAAAGCGCGCCTATTTTTTTGGTCTTATGATTCACCCCTTTGTGCAGCGCGCCTATTTTTTTTGTTTTACACCTCAGGCGTTTGTGAAGCGCGCCTTTTTTTTTTGACTTACACCTCACGCCTCTGCAAAGCGCGCCTTTCTTTTTCTCCTTACACCTTGCACCTTTGCGAAGCGCGCCTTTTTTCTCTTAGCCCTCATGCATCTGTGCAGCGCGCCTTTTATTTGTCTTATACCTCACACCTTTGTGCAGCGCGCCTATTTTTGTGCTTTCACACCCCACACCAATGCGCAGCGCGCCTTATTTTTTTATACTTACACCTCAGGCCTTTGTGAAGCGCGCCTTCTTTTTTTGCCTTACACAACACACCTTTGTGAGGCGCTCCTTCTTTTTTTGTCTTCAACAACACACCTTTGTGTATAGTGCTTTTTTTTGTCCTACATCCCAGGCCTCTGCATAGCGCGCCTTTTTTTTTTCTTACTTACACATCGTACCTCTGCAAAGCGCGCCTTATTTTTGTCTTACACATTGTACCTGTGCAAAGCACGCCTATTTAATTCATCTAACACCTCACACATTTGTGCAGCGCGCCTTTTTTTTTAACTTGTACCTTGCGCCTCTGCGAGGCGCAACCCTTTTTTATGTCTTACACGTTGCGCCTCTGCAAAGCGCGCCTATTCTTTTCATCTTACACCTCGCACCTTTGTGCAGCGCGCCTTATTTTTGTCTTACGCCTCACACCTCTGCAAAGCGCGCCTATTTTTTTGGTCTTACGATTCACCCCTTTGTGCAGCGCGCCTATTTTTTTTGTTTTACACCTCAGGCGTTTGTGAAGCGCGCCTTTCTTTTTCTCCTTACACCTTACACCTTTGCGAAGCGCGCCTTTCTTTTTCTCCTCACACCTTGCACCTTTGCGAAGCGCGCCTTTTTTTCTCTTACCCCTCATGCATCTGTGCAGCGCGCCTTTTATTTTTTGTCTTAAACCTCACACCTTCGTGCAGCGCGCCCTATTTTTTTTTATTTTCACCTCGTGCCTCTGCAAGGCGCGCCTATATTTTTTGTCTTCAACATCACACCTTTGTGCAGCGCGCCTATTTTTGTGCTTTCACACCCCACACCAATGCGCAGCGCGCCTTATTTTTTTATACTTACACCTCAGGCCTTTGTGCAGCGCGCCTTCTTTTTTTGCCTTACACAACATACCTTTGTAAGGCGCTCCTTCTTTTTTTGCCTTACACAACACACCTTTGTGTATCTTTGTGTATCGTGCTTTTTTTTTTGTCTTACACCTCACGCCTTTGTGCAGCGCGCCTTATTTTTGTTCTTTTACACCTCACGCCCCTGTGCAGCGCGCCTTATTTTTTATAATTACACCTCAGGCGTTTGTGAAGTGCGCCTTTTTTTTTGTCTTACACCTCACGCCTCTGCAAAGCGCGCCTTTTTTTGTCTTATACCTTATGCCCCTGTACAGCGCACCTTATTTTTATTTACTTACACTTCACACCTTTGTGCAGCGCGCCTTTTTTAACTTGTACCTTGCATCTCTGCAAAGCACGACCCTTTGTTATGTCTTACACGTTGCGCCTCTGCAAAGCGCGCCTATTCTTTTCATCTAACACCTCGCGCCTTTGTGCAGCGCGCCTTATTTTTTTATACTTATACCTCACGCCTCTGCAAAGCGCGCCTTTCTTTTTCTCCTTACACCTTACACCTTTGCGAAGCGCGCCTTTTTTTCTCTTACCCCTTATGCATCTGTGCAGCGCGCCTTTTATTTTTTGTCTTAAACCTCACACCTTCATGCAGCGCGCCCTATTTTTTTTTTATTTTCACCTCGCGCCTTTGCAAAGCGCGCCTATAATTTTTGTCTTCAACATCACACCTTTGTGCAGCGCGCCTATTTTTGTGCTTTCATACCCCACACCAATGCGCAGCGCGCCTTATTTTTTTATACTTACACCTCACGCCTTTGTGCAGCGCGCCTATTTTTGTGCTTTTACACCTCACGCCCCTGCAAAGCGCGCCTTATTTTTATTTACTTACACTTCACACCTTTGTGCAGCGCGCCTTATTTTTTGTCTTACATCTCACGACCCTGCAAAGCGCGCCTCTTTTTTTTTACTTACACCTCGTACCTCTGCGAAGCGCGCCTATTTTCTAGATCTTACACCTCACACATTTGTGCAGCGCGCCCTATTTTTTATTGTCTTACACCTCACAGCTCTGCAAAGCGCGCCTATGTTTTTGGTCTTACGATTCCCCTCTTTGTGCAGCGCGCCTTATTTTTATTTACTTACACCTCACAATTTTGTGCAGCGCGCCTTATTTTTTTGGTCTTACAGCTCACACCTCTGCAAAGCGCGCCTTTTTTTTTTTTTTGTCTTACACCTCATGCCAAAGTTCAGCACGCCTTAGTTTTTCTTTACTTACATCTCACACCTCTGCGAAGCGCACCTTATTTTTTTATATTACACTTAAGCGCACCTTATTTTTTTATATTACACCACACACCTTTGTGCAGCGCGCCTCATTTTTTTGGTCCCCCTTTTGACAAGCGCGCTTTTTTGTCTGAACCTCATTGTGTGGCTAAGCGCGCTTCTTTGTCTTTCGAATAGAAAAATGCGCGCTTCTCAAGGATGTGAGGCAGAACGCTTACCAAGCGCGCTTTCTCTCTCTTCTCCGGGACAGCTTTGAGAAGCGCGCTTCTTTTTCTTAGCCCTCACAGGTCTGATAAGCGCGCTTTTTTCCCTTTCATAGGCCACACCCCTGGCAAGCGCGCTTTTTTGTCTCAGACCTCCTAGTTTTGGCAAGCGCGCGTTTTTTGTCTTCTACCTCACCCCTTTGAGAAGACGCATGACGGCGGTGCCAGCAGCTCTAAAGGCCTAAGACATCCAGAAGGTCGGAGCAAGAAGATTCTGGTGTGGCCTGATGGAAGCGTGCGCGCAGCCCAGAGGACGGAACATGGGAAACCTTTTCCCCGACTGTTCGGGCTGGCACTCCTGCTGGCGCACTTGCCTCATCATTTTCTGTCCCTCCCCTGTGAGGCCAGCCTACCAGCTGAGCAGGCAGGCTTCCCTGATATCTCTATATATCTGCAGGCCCCATTGTGACAAAAGACTTGTCATGTGTGACAGCATATGACCAGAGGGGTTAAATAAGGGACCCAGGCATGGGTGTGACACAGACACAGGTGTGACAGACGCAGGTCTAAACTCATCATGTGACATGCACATCCCACTAAGCAGGGAGGGCAATTCAACTCTTAATGGAACTAGACATGCCGTAACACTAAGGAGTGCTTTTGGGCAAAAGAAGAGGGACTTCTGAACATTCAGCAAACACTTGGAAAGGCCTTTTATGGCTCTTGAAGCCACGTCTAGAGTTTAGACCTAAGCGTAGGCACATTCTTACCCTGCCAGATCTGGCTTTGTAAAATAAATAAATAAATACTACTAATAAAAACTAAGTGAAGCATTTCTCAGGCCATTAGGAGATGATCCGATTTGTCCTGGTGCAAAGAGGCAGCCAGAACTCATTGAGGTATTTATTCCAGCAGCCTATCTCCTCAGCAACACTGATCTGTGTGAGAGAAGCAACCCGCATTTCCTCCAGCTTTCCTACTTATCTAAGGCAATCAAGATTGGCACTGAAAGAAGGGGGTGCCAGTCCTCAGCCTCAAACTTCATAGGCAGCAGGAGAAAGCCGCTCTAGCCCAGGGGCCTCCCATGTGCATAAATTGGAGAAAAGATCTATGGGCGAGCAGGGAAGTGTAGTAGAGAACTGCATTTTGTCTCTTATATTGCCCTGAGGAAAAAAAAAACAGAAAAACCATTGTTATCACTCCAGATACCTAGGAAGTTCTCACCAACACTTGTACTAAAGCAATTTAATGAAATTTGGAAGAAAAAAGAAAGCATTAGATATTAACCAGATCAGTGCAGAGTGCCTTTGGAACTCCTAGTTTTCTTTAGTGTTGGCAATGTACGTCTCAATCCCTCTCATCAGAAACCTAGACTGGATTTAGCCCTGACTGTCATGCAGGCATTAAGTTCTAATGGTGAGAGATGATGTCCTTGTTTGGGTCTTGAGCTGGTCTTCCCAGAGGCAAGATACCAGGGCACATTGTTCAGGTAAATGGTGTGTCCACAGTGTCCAGACAAACACGATCCATGACAGTCTCTTACAAGAAGGGAGGAAGAGAGTTGCCCTGAAGAGCTTCAAGCTTGCAGACCAGCAGCAAGGAGGAGATGATTGCCAAGTCTTAAAAAAAAAAAACTCACCCACAAACTCCTAGCTATCTGACAGACTATGGAATTTTCAGTAGGTCACAATGTCACTGAGGAGACTGTCACCAAGCAAGACTGTATGTAGACATAGTTGCCCACATACAAAGGTAGAGTAGCCTGATGCTTGTAATTTTTAATTCTTTCTGATCAATCCCTTGTAGTTTTCAATAGAGTCAGTTTCTAAGTAAATTATTTCCGTTTTATTCGAATAAAACTGAGTTTTACTGCTCTTTGAAAATTTCCATCCTCCTCAGGGCAACCCACTATAAAAGACAATCCACGGTCTTCATACCTACACCTCCCACTCTGCAGGCTGGCAGTTTCTACCATCACATCCCTTTCACGCAAGTTGAAATTGCAGTGCGGGGTACCTTCACTGAGGATACATGGGCTCACACCTCAATAGCAGCAGGCTCTAACAAGGATCCCAATACTTCGGTCAGAATTTCCCACAGTCGCAGGAAGTTTCCATATGATCCCACGAGCAACATTAAGACACCAAAGGGCTCCAACGCCATGCAACCTTGTTAACTTTATTCTCATGAGCGCAATAGGACAGAGAGAAGGGAAAAAGAAAGTAATATTAGCAAGCAGTAGCGTTGCAACAAGATTATACTTACCACCATCAGCCGCGTGCCTAAATGTCCTTGGCTGCGCTCCGGTGCAGGTACGGGGGCTTCGGTGCCTCGGTGCAGGTGACGTTCTGCACACGCCTGGGGGGCGGGCGGAAAGAAGGCCGCGCACACCCGTGCAGGCGATGATGAGAGGCAGGAGGCCGTGCACCCCCGGGTAGGCACACCTAGTCCTTTTATGTCCGCCTTCTCAAAGAGTCCGCCCACTTTCTTGACGTTCTCTGCTATGCCTGGTTGGTGTCGTCCGTGCTGCGTGCTTTGGTGTTCCTCTTCGCTCTGGATTCGAATGCAAGCTGCTGTGGTGTGCGCTGCTGAGAATGTCATTGCTCGGCTCTCGAGCACGTCTTCCCAGAGACAGCATGCTGACACCAAGTAGATGGCTGATCTTGCACTCTTCCCACAGATCAGATGTCAGGGTTAAGAAGTGCAAATGGTGAGAGATAAGGTCCTTGTCTGGTTCTTGAGCTGGTCTTCCCAGACACAAGATACCGGGGCATTCTTCAGGTAAATGGTGAGTCAACAATGTCCAGATAAACACAATCCATAAGAGTTTCCTACAAGCGCGCTTTATTTTTTTTTTTTTTTGCCTTAGCCCTCACACCTCTGCATGGTGCGCCTCTTTTTTCTCCTACCCCTGATGACTCTGCAAAGCGCGCCTGCATTTTTTGTCTTACGCCTCACGCTTTTGTGCAGCGCGCCTATTTTTGTGCTTTCACACCCCACACCAATGCGCAGCGCGCCTTATTTTTTATACTTACAACTCAGGCCTTTGTGAAGCGCACCTTCTTTTTTTGCCTTACACACAACACCTTTGTGAGGCGTGCCTTCTTTTTTTGCCTTACACAACACACCTTTGAATATCGTGCATTTTTTTGACTTACACCTCACGCCTCTGCAAAGCGCGCCTATATTTTTTGTCTTCAACATCACAGCTTTGTGCAGCGCGCCTATTTTTGTGCTTTCACACCTCACACCAATGCGCAGCGCGCCTTATTTTTTTATACTTACACCTCAGGCCTTTGTGAGGCGCGCCTTCTTTTTTTGCCTTACACAACACACCTTTGTGTATCGTGCTTTTTTTTGTCCTACATCCCAGGCCTCTGCATAGCGCGCCTTTTTTTTTTCTTACTTACACATCGTACCTCTGCAAAGCGCGCCTTATTTTTGTCTTACACATCGTACCTGTGCAAAGCGCGCCTATTTTCTTCATCTAACACCTCACACATTTGTGCAGCGCGCCTTTTTTTTTAACTTGTACCTTGCGCCTCTGCGAGGCACGACCCTTTTTTATGTCTTACACGTTGTGCCTCTGCAAAGCGCGCCTATTCTTTTCATCTTACACCTCGCACCTTTGTGCAGCGCGCCTTATTTTTGTCTTACGCCTCACACCTCTGCAAAGCGCGCCTATTTTTTTTGTCTTACGATTCACCCCTTTGTGCAGCGCGCCTATTTTTTTTGTTTTACATCTCAGGCGTTTGTGAAGCGCGCCTTTCTTTTTCTCCTCACACCTTGCACCTTTGCGAAGCGCGCCTTTTTTCTCTTAGCCCTCATGCATCTGTGCAGCGCGCCTTTTATTTGTCTTATACCTCACACCGTTGTGCAGCGCGCCTTATTTTTTTTTTACTTACATCTCAGGCGTTTGTGAAGCGCGCCTTTTTTTTTTGTCTTACACTTCACACCTCTGCAAAGCGCGCCTATTTTTTTGGTCTTACGATTCACCCCTTTGTGCAGCGCGCCTATTTCTTTTGTTTTACACCTCAGGCGTTTGTGAAGCGCGCCTTTTTTTTTTGACTTAAACCTCACGCCTCTGCAAAGCGCGCCTTTCTTTTTCTCCTTACACCTTGCACCTTTGCGAAGCGCGCCTTTTTTTCTCTTACCCCTCATGCATCTGTGCAGCGCGCCTTTTATTTTTTGTCTGATACCTCACTCCTTCGTGCAGCGCGCCCTATTTTTTTTTACTTTCACCTCGTGCCTCTGCAAGGCGCGCCTATATTTTTTGTCTTCAACATCATGCTTTTGTGCAGCGCGCCTTCTTTTTTTGCCTTACACAACACACCTTTGTGTATCGTGCTTTTTTTTGTCCTATATCCCAGGCCTCTGCATAGCGTGCCTTTTGTTTTTTTTATTTATACATCGTACCTCTGCAAAGCGCGCCTTATTTTTGTCTTACACATCGTACCTCTGCAAAGCGCGCCTATTGTCTTGCTCTAACACCTCACACATTTCTGCAGCGCGCCTTTTTTTTTTAAATTGTAACTTGCGCCTCTGCAAAGCGCGACCCTTTCTTATGTCTTACACATTGCGCCTCTGCAAAGCGCGCCTATTCTCTTCATGTTACACCTCGCACCTTTGTGCAGCGCGCCTTATTTTTTTTGTTTTACACCTCAGGCGTTTGTGAAGCGCGCCTTTTTTTTTTGACTTACACCTCACACCTCTGCAAAGCGCGCCTTTCTTTTTCTCCTTACACCTTGCACCTTTGCGAAGCGCGCCTTTTTTTCTCTTACCCCTCATGCATCTGTGCAGCGCGCCTTTTATTTGTCTTATACCTCACACCTTTGTGCAGCGCGCCTATTTTTGTGCTTTCACACCCCACACGAATGCGCAGCGCGCCTTATTTTTTTATACTTACACCTCAGGCCTTTGTGAAGCGCGCCTTCTTTTTTTGCCTTACACAACACACCTTTGTGAGGCGCTCCTTCTTTTTTTGTCTTCAACAACACACCTTTGTGTATAGTGCTTTTTTTTGTCCTACATCCCAGGCCTCTGCATAGCGCGCCTTTTTTTTTTCTTACTTACACATCGTACCTCTGCAAAGCGCGCCTTATTTTTGTCTTACACATCGTACCTCTGCAAAGCGCGCCTATTTTCTTCATCTAACACCTCACACATTTGTGCAGCGCGCCTTTTTTTTTAACTTGTACCTTGCGCCTCTGCAAGGCGCGACCCTTTTTTATGTCTTACACGTTGCGCCTCTGCAAAGCGCGCCTATACTTTTCATGTTACACCTCGCACCTTTGTGCAGCGCGCCTTATTTTTGTCTTACGCCTCACAGCTCTGCAAAGCGCGCCTATTTTTTTGGTCTTATGATTCACCCCTTTGTGCAGCGCGCCTATTTTTTTTGTTTTACACCTCAGGCGTTTGTGAAGCGCGCCTTTTTTTTTTGACTTACACCTCACGCCTCTGCAAAGCGCGCCTTTCTTTTTCTCCTCACACCTTGCACCTTTGCGAAGCGCGCCTTTTTTCTCTTAGCCCTCATGCATCTGTGCAGCGCGCCTTTTATTTGTCTTATACCTCACACCGTTGTGCAGCGCGCCTTATTGTTTTTACTTACATCTCTTACCTCTTCAAAGCGCACCTTTTATTTCTCTTAAAACATATGCCTCTATACAGCGCGCCTTTATTTTTTCTCTTACACCTCACGCTTTTGTGCAGCGCGCCTATTTTTGTGCTTTCACACCTCACGCCCCTGTGCAGCGCGCCTTATTTTTTTTTTACTTACATCTCAGGCGTTTGTGAAGCGCGCCTTTTTTTTTTGTCTTACGCCTCACAGCTCTGCAAAGCGCGCCTATTTTTTTGGTCTTACGATTCACCCCTTTGTGCAGCGCGCCTATTTTTTTTGTTTTACACCTCAGGCGTTTGTGAAGCGCGCCTTTCTTTTTCTCCTTACACCTTACACCTTTGCGAAGCGCGCCTTTCTTTTTCTCCTCACACCTTGCACCTTTGCGAAGCGCGCCTTTTTTTCTCTTACCCCTCATGCATCTGTGCAGCGCGCCTTTTATTTTTTGTCTTAAACCTCACACCTTCGTGCAGCGCGCCCTATTTTTTTTTATTTTCACCTCGTGCCTCTGCAAGGCGCGCCTATATTTTTTGTCTTCAACATCACGCTTTTGTGCAGCGCGCCTATTTTTGTGCTTTCACACCCCACACCAATGCGCAGCGCGCCTTATTTTTTTATACTTACACCTCAGGCCTTTGTGCAGCGCGCCTTCTTTTTTTGCCTTACACAACATACCTTTGTAAGGCGCTCCTTCTTTTTTTGCCTTACACAACACACCTTTGTGTATCGTGCTTTTTTTTTGTCTTACACCTCACGCCTTTGTGCAGCGCGCCTTATTTTTGTTCTTTTACACCTCACGCCCCTGTGCAGCGCGCCTTATTTTTTATAATTACACCTCAGGCGTTTGTGAAGCGCGCCTTTTTTTTGTCTTACACCTCACGCCTCTGCAAAGCGCGCCTTTTTTTGTCTTATACCTTATGCCCCTGTACAGCGCACCTTATTTTTATTTACTTACACTTCACACCTTTGTGCAGCGCGCCTTTTTTAACTTGTACCTTGCATCTCTGCAAAGCGCGACCCTTTGTTATGTCTTACACGATGCTCCTCTGCAAAGCGCGCCTATTCTTTTCATCTAACACCTCGCGCCTTTGTGCAGCGCGCCTTAATTTTTTATACTTATACCTCACGCCTCTGCAAAGCGCGCCTTTTTTTTCTCCTTACACCTTACACCTTTGCGAAGCGCGCCTTTTTTCTCTTACCCCTCATGCATCTGTGCAGCGCGCCTTTTATTTTTTGTCTTAAACCTCACACCTTCATGCAGCGCGCCCTATTTTTTTTTTATTTTCACCTCGCGCCTCTGCAAAGCGCGCCTATATTTTTTGTCTTCAACATCACACCTTTGTGCAGCGCGCCTATTTTTGTGCTTTCATACCCCACACCAATGCGCAGCGCGCCTTATTTTTTTATACTTACACCTCACGCCTTTGTGCAGCGCGCCTATTTTTGTGCTTTTACACCTCACGCCCCTGCAAAGCGCGCCTTATTTTTATTTACTTACACTTCACACCTTTGTGCAGCGCGCCTTATTTTTTGTCTTACATCTCACGACCCTGCAAAGCGCGCCTCTTTTTTTTTACTTACACCTCGTACCTCTGCGAAGCGCGCCTATTTTCTAGATCTTACCCCTCACACATTTGTGCAGCGCGCCCTATTTTTTATTGTCTTACACCTCACAGCTCTGCAAAGCGCGCCTATGTTTTTGGTCTTACGATTCCCCTCTTTGTGCAGCGCGCCTTATTTTTATTTACTTACACCTCACAATTTTGTGCAGCGCGCCTTATTTTTTTGGTCTTACAGCTCACACCTCTGCAAAGCGCGCCTTTTTTTTTTTTTTGTCTTACACCTCATGCCAAAGTTCAGCACGCCTTAGTTTTTCTTTACTTACATCTCACACCTCTGCGAAGCGCACCTTATTTTTTTATATTACACTTAAGCGCACCTTATTTTTTTATATTACACCACACACCTTTGTGCAGCGCGCCTCATTTTTTTGGTCCCCCTTTTGACAAGCGCGCTTTTTTGTCTGAACCTCATTGTGTGGCTAAGCGCGCTTCTTTGTCTTTCGAATAGAAAAATGCGCGCTTCTCAAGGATGTGAGGCAGAACGCTTACCAAGCGCGCTTTCTCTCTCTTCTCCGGGACAGCTTTGAGAAGCGCGCTTCTTTTTCTTAGCCCTCACAGGTCTGATAAGCGCGCTTTTTTCCCTTTCATAGGCCACACCCCTGGCAAGCGCACTTTTTTGTCTCAGACCTCCTAGTTTTGGCAAGCGCGCGTTTTTTGTCTTCTACCTCACCCCTTTGAGAAGACGCATGACGGCGGTGCCAGCAGCTCTAAAGGCCTAAGACATCCAGAAGGTCGGAGCAAGAAGATTGTGGTGTGGCCTGATGGAAGCGTGCGCGCAGCCCAGAGGACGGAACATGGGAAACCTTTTCCCCGACTGTTCGGGCTGGCACTCCTGCTGGCGCACTTGCCTCATCATTTTCTGTCCCTCCCCTGTGAGGCCAGCCTACCAGCTGAGCAGGCAGGCTTCCCTGATATCTCTATATATGTGCAGGCCCCATTGTGACAAAAGACTTGTCATGTGTGACAGCATATGACCAGAGGGGTTAAATAAGGGACCCAGGCAAGGGTGTGACACAGACACAGGTGTGACAGACGCAGGTCTAAACTCATCATGTGACATGCACATCCCACTAAGCAGGGAGGGCAATTCAACTCTTAATGGAACTAGACATGCCGTAACACTAAGGAGTGCTTTTGGGCAAAAGAAGAGGGACTTCTGAACATTCAGCAAACACTTGGAAAGGCCTTTTATGGCTCTTGAAGCCACGTCTAGAGTTTAGACCTAAGCGTAGGCACATTCTTACCCTGCCAGATCTGGCTTTGTAAAATAAATAAATAAATAAATAAATACTACTAATAAAAACTAAGTGAAGCATTTCTCAGGCCATTAGGAGATGATCCAATTTGTCCTGGTGCAAAGAGGCAGCCAGAACTCATTGAGGTATTTATTCCAGCAGCCTATCTCCTCAGCAACGCTGATCTGTGTGAGAGACGCAACCCGCATTTCCTCCAGCTTTCCTACTTATCTAAGGCAATCAAGATTGGCACTGAAAGAAGGGGCTGCCAGTCCTCAGCCTCAAACTTCATAGGCAGCAGGAGAAAGCCGCTCTAGCCCAGGGGCCTCCCATGTGCATAAATTGGAGAAAAGATCTATGGGCGAGCAGGGAAGTGTAGTAGAGAACTGCATTTTGTCTCTTATATTGCCCTGAGAAAAAAAAACAGAAAAACCATTGTTATCACTCCAGATACCTAGGAAGTTCTCACCAACACTTGTACTAAAGCAATTTAATGAAATTTGGAAGAAAAAAGAAAGCATTAGATATTAACCAGATCAGTGCAGAGTGCCTTTGGAACTCCTAGTTTACTTTAGTGTTGGCAATGTACGTCTCAATCCCTCTCATCAAAAACCTAGACTGGATTTAGCCCTGACTGTCATGCAGGCATTAAGTTCTAATGGTGAGAGATCATGTCCTTGTTTGGGTCTTGAGCTGGTCTTCCCAGAGGCAAGATACCAGGGCACATTGTTCAGGTAAATGGTGTGTCCACAGTGTCCAGACAAACACGATCCATGACAGTCTCTTACAAGAAGGGAGGAAGAGAGTTGCCCTGAAGAGCTTCAAGCTTGCAGACCAGCAGCAAGGAGGAGATGATTGCCAAGTCTTAAAAAAAAAAAACTCACCCACAAACTCCTAGCTATCTGACAGACTATGGAATTTTCAGTAGGTCACAATGTCACTGAGGAGACTGTCACCAAGCAAGACTGTATGTAGACATAGTTGCCCACATACAAAGGTAGAGTAGCCTGATGTTTGTAATTTTTAATTCTTTCTGATCAATCCCTTGTAGTTTTCAATAGAGTCAGTTTCTAAGTAAATTATTTCCGTTTTATTCGAATAAAACTGAGTTTTACTGCTCTTTGAAAATTTCCATCCTCCTCAGGGCAACCCACTATAAAAGACAATCCACGGTCTTCATACCTACACCTCCCACTCTGCAGGCTGGCAGTTTCTACCATCACATCCCTTTCACGCAAGTTGAAATTGCAGTGCGGGGTACCTTCACTGAGGATACATGGGCTCACACCTCAATAGCAGCAGGCTCTAACAAGGATCCCAATACTTCGGTCAGAATTTCCCACAGTTGCAGGAAGTTTCCATATGATCCCACGAGCAACATTAAGACACCAAAGGGCTCCAACGCCATGCAACCTTGTTAACTTTATTCTCATGAGCGCAATAGGACAGAGAGAAGGGAAAAAGAAAGTAATATTAGCAAGCAGTAGCGTTGCAACAAGATTATACTTACCACCATCAGCCGCGTGCCTAAATGTCCTTGGCTGCGCTCCGGTGCAGGTACGGGGGCTTCGGTGCCTCGGTGCAGGTGACGTTCTGCACACGCCTGGGGGGCGGGCGGAAAGAAGGCCGCGCACACCCGTGCAGGCGATGATGAGAGGCAGGAGGCCGTGCACCCCCGGGGAGGCACACCTAGTCCTTTTATGTCCGCCTTCTCAAAGAGTCCGCCCACTTTCTTGACGTTCTCTGCTATGCCTGGTTGGTGTCGTCCGTGCTGCGTGCTTTGGTGTTCCTCTTCGCTCTGGATTCGAATGCAAGCTGCTGTGGTGTGCGCTGCTGAGAATGTCATTGCTCGGCTCTCGAGCACGTCTTCCCAGAGACAGCATGCTGACACCAAGTAGATGGCTGATCTTGCACTCTTCCCACAGATCAGATGTCAGGGTTAAGAAGTGCAAATGGTGAGAGATAAGGTCCTTGTCTGGCTCTTGAGCTGGTCTTTCCAGACACAAGATACCGGGGCATTCTTCAGGTAAATGGTGAGTCAACAATGTCCAGATAAACACAATCCATAAGAGTTTCCTACAAGCGCGCTTTATTTTTCTTTTTTTTGCCTTAGCCCTCACACCTCTGCATGGTGCGCCTCTTTTTTCTCCTACCCCTGATGACTCTGCAAAGCGCGCCTGCATTTTTTGTCTTACGCCTCACGCCTTTGTGCAGCGCGCCTATTTTTGTGCTTTCACACCCCACACCAATGCGCAGCGCACCTTATTTTTTATACTTACAACTCAGGCCTTTGTGAAGCGCACCTTCTTGTTTTGCCTTACACACAACACCTTTGTGAGGCGCGCCTTCTTTTTTTGCCTTACACAACACACCTTTGAGTATCGTGCATTTTTTTGACTTACACCTCACGCCTCTGCAAAGCGCGCCTATATTTTTTGTCTTCAACATCACAGCTTTGTGCAGCGCGCCTATTTTTGTGCTTTCACACCTCACACCAATGCGCAGCGCGCCTTATTTTTTTATACTTACACCTCAGGCCTTTGTGAAGCGCGCCTTCTTTTTTTGCCTTACACAACACACCTTTGTGTATCGTGCTTTTTTTTGTCCTACATCCCAGGCCTCTGCAAAGCGCGCCTTTTTTTTTTCTTACTTACACATCGTACCTCTGCAAAGCGCGCCTTATTTTTGTCTTACACATCGTACCTGTGCAAAGCGCGCCTATTTTCTTCATCTAACACCTCACACATTTGTGCAGCGCGCCTTTTTTTTTAACTTGTACCTTGCGCCTCTGCGAGGCACGACCCTTTTTTATGTCTTACACGTTGTGCCTCTGCAAAGCGCGCCTATTCTTTTCATCTTACACCTCGCACCTTTGTGCAGCGCGCCTTATTTTTGTCTTACGCCTCACACCTCTGCAAAGCGCGCCTATTTTTTTCATCTTACGATTCACCCCTTTGTGCAGCGCGCCTATTTTTTTTGTTTTACATCTCAGGCGTTTGTGAAGCGCGCCTTTCTTTTTCTCCTTACACCTTGCACCTTTGCGAAGCGCGCCTTTTTTCTCTTAGCCCTCATGCATCTGTGCAGCGCGCCTTTTATTTGTCTTATACCTCACGCCCCTGTGCAGCGCGCCTTATTTTTTTTTTACTTACATCTCAGGCGTTTGTGAAGCGCGCCTTTTTTTTTTGTCTTACACTTCACACCTCTGCAAAGCGCGCCTATTTTTTTGGTCTTACGATTCACCCCTTTGTGCAGCGCGCCTATTTCTTTTGTTTTACACCTCAGGCGTTTGTGCAGCACGCCTTTTTTTTTTGACTTAAACCTCACGCCTCTGCAAAGCGCGCCTTTCTTTTTCTCCTTACACCTTACACCTTTGCGAAGCGCGCCTTTTTTTCTCTTACCCCTCATGCATCTGTGCAGCGCGCCTTTTATTTTTTGTCTGAAACCTCACACCTTCGTGCAGCGCGCCCTATTTTTTTTTACTTTCACCTCGTGCCTCTGCAAGGCGCGCCTATATTTTTTGTCTTCAACATCATGCTTTTGTGCAGCGCGCCTTCTTTTTTTGCCTTACACAACACACCTTTGTGTATCGTGCTTTTTTTTGTCCTATATCCCAGGCCTCTGCATAGCGCGCCTTTTGTTTTTTTTATTTATACATCGTACCTCTGCAAAGCGCGCCTTATTTTTGTCTTACACATCGTACCTCTGCAAAGCGCGCCTATTTTCTTGATCTAACACCTCACACATTTGTGCAGCGCGCCTTTTTTTTTTAAATTGTAACTTGCGCCTCTGCAAAGCGCGACCCTTTCTTATGTCTTACACGTTGCGCCTCTGCAAAGCGCGCCTATTCTCTTCATGTTACACCTCGCACCTTTGTGCAGCGCGCCTTATTTTTGTCTTACGCCTCACACCTCTGCAAAGCGCGCCTATTTTTTTGGTCTTATGATTCACCCCTTTGTGCAGCGCGCCTATTTTTTTTGTTTTACACCTCAGGCGTTTGTGAAGCGCGCCTTTTTTTTTTGACTTACACCTCACGCCTCTGCAAAGCGCGCCTTTCTTTTTCTCCTTACACCTTGCACCTTTGCGAAGCGCGCCTTTTTTCTCTTAGCCCTCATGCATCTGTGCAGCGCGCCTTTTATTTGTCTTATACCTCACACCTTTGTGCAGCGCGCCTATTTTTGTGCTTTCACACCCCACACCAATGCGCAGCGCGCCTTATTTTTTTATACTTACACCTCAGGCCTTTGTGAAGCGCGCCTTCTTTTTTTGCCTTACACAACACACCTTTGTGAGGCGCTCCTTCTTTTTTTGTCTTCAACAACACACCTTTGTGTATAGTGCTTTTTTTTGTCCTACATCCCAGGCCTCTGCATAGCGCGCCTTTTTTTTTTCTTACTTACACATCGTACCTCTGCAAAGCGCGCCTTATTTTTGTCTTACACATTGTACCTGTGCAAAGCACGCCTATTTAATTCATCTAACACCTCACACATTTGTGCAGCGCGCCTTTTTTTTTAACTTGTACCTTGCGCCTCTGCGAGGCGCAACCCTTTTTTATGTCTTACACGTTGCGCCTCTGCAAAGCGCGCCTATTCTTTTCATCTTACACCTCGCACCTTTGTGCAGCGCGCCTTATTTTTGTCTTACGCCTCACACCTCTGCAAAGCGCGCCTATTTTTTTGGTCTTACGATTCACCCCTTTGTGCAGCGCGCCTATTTTTTTTGTTTTACACCTCAGGCGTTTGTGAAGCGCGCCTTTCTTTTTCTCCTTACACCTTACACCTTTGCGAAGCGCGCCTTTCTTTTTCTCCTCACACCTTGCACCTTTGCGAAGCGCGCCTTTTTTTCTCTTACCCCTCATGCATCTGTGCAGCGCGCCTTTTATTTTTTGTCTTAAACCTCACACCTTCGTGCAGCGCGCCCTATTTTTTTTTATTTTCACCTCGTGCCTCTGCAAGGCGCGCCTATATTTTTTGTCTTCAACATCACGCTTTTGTGCAGCGCGCCTATTTTTGTGCTTTCACACCCCACACCAATGCGCAGCGCGCCTTATTTTTTTATACTTACACCTCAGGCCTTTGTGCAGCGCGCCTTCTTTTTTTGCCTTACACAACATACCTTTGTAAGGCGCTCCTTCTTTTTTTGCCTTACACAACACACCTTTGTGTATCTTTGTGTATCGTGCTTTTTTTTTTGTCTTACACCTCACGCCTTTGTGCAGCGCGCCTTATTTTTGTTCTTTTACACCTCACGCCCCTGTGCAGCGCGCCTTATTTTTTATAATTACACCTCAGGCGTTTGTGAAGTGCGCCTTTTTTTTTGTCTTACACCTCACGCCTCTGCAAAGCGCGCCTTTTTTTGTCTTATACCTTATGCCCCTGTACAGCGCACCTTATTTTTATTTACTTACACTTCACACCTTTGTGCAGCGCGCCTTTTTTAACTTGTACCTTGCATCTCTGCAAAGCACGACCCTTTGTTATGTCTTACACGTTGCGCCTCTGCAAAGCGCGCCTATTCTTTTCATCTAACACCTCGCGCCTTTGTGCAGCGCGCCTTATTTTTTTATACTTATACCTCACGCCTCTGCAAAGCGCGCCTTTCTTTTTCTCCTTACACCTTACACCTTTGCGAAGCGCGCCTTTTTTTCTCTTACCCCTTATGCATCTGTGCAGCGCGCCTTTTATTTTTTGTCTTAAACCTCACACCTTCATGCAGCGCGCCCTATTTTTTTTTTATTTTCACCTCGCGCCTTTGCAAAGCGCGCCTATAATTTTTGTCTTCAACATCACACCTTTGTGCAGCGCGCCTATTTTTGTGCTTTCATACCCCACACCAATGCGCAGCGCGCCTTATTTTTTTATACTTACACCTCACGCCTTTGTGCAGCGCGCCTATTTTTGTGCTTTTACACCTCACGCCCCTGCAAAGCGCGCCTTATTTTTATTTACTTACACTTCACACCTTTGTGCAGCGCGCCTTATTTTTTGTCTTACATCTCACGACCCTGCAAAGCGCGCCTCTTTTTTTTTACTTACACCTCGTACCTCTGCGAAGCGCGCCTATTTTCTAGATCTTACACCTCACACATTTGTGCAGCGCGCCCTATTTTTTATTGTCTTACACCTCACAGCTCTGCAAAGCGCGCCTATGTTTTTGGTCTTACGATTCCCCTCTTTGTGCAGCGCGCCTTATTTTTATTTACTTACACCTCACAATTTTGTGCAGCGCGCCTTATTTTTTTGGTCTTACAGCTCACACCTCTGCAAAGCGCGCCTTTTTTTTTTTTGTCTTACACCTCATGCCAAAGTTCAGCACGCCTTAGTTTTTCTTTACTTACATCTCACACCTCTGCGAAGCGCACCTTATTTTTTTATATTACACTTAAGCGCACCTTATTTTTTTATATTACACCACACACCTTTGTGCAGCGCGCCTCATTTTTTTGGTCCCCCTTTTGACAAGCGCGCTTTTTTGTCTGAACCTCATTGTGTGGCTAAGCGCGCTTCTTTGTCTTTCGAATAGAAAAATGCGCGCTTCTCAAGGATGTGAGGCAGAACGCTTACCAAGCGCGCTTTCTCTCTCTTCTCCGGGACAGCTTTGAGAAGCGCGCTTCTTTTTCTTAGCCCTCACAGGTCTGATAAGCGCGCTTTTTTCCCTTTCATAGGCCACACCCCTGGCAAGCGCGCTTTTTTGTCTCAGACCTCCTAGTTTTGGCAAGCGCGCGTTTTTTGTCTTCTACCTCACCCCTTTGAGAAGACGCATGACGGCGGTGCCAGCAGCTCTAAAGGCCTAAGACATCCAGAAGGTCGGAGCAAGAAGATTGTGGTGTGGCCTGATGGAAGCGTGCGCGCAGCCCAGAGGACGGAACATGGGAAACCTTTTCCCCGACTGTTTGGGCTGGCGCTCCTGCTGGCGCACTTGCCTCATCATTTTCTGTCCCTCCCCTGTGAGGCCAGCCTACCAGCTGAGCAGGCAGGCTTCCCTGATATCTCTATATATCTGCAGGCCCCATTGTGACAAAAGACTTGTCATGTGTGACAGCATATGACCAGAGGGGTTAAATAAGGGACCCAGGCATGGGTGTGACACAGACACAGGTGTGACAGACGCAGGTCTAAACTCATCATGTGACATGCACATCCCACTAAGCAGGGAGGGCAATTCAACTCTTAATGGAACTAGACATGCCGTAACACTAAGGAGTGCTTTTGGGCAAAAGAAGAGGGACTTCTGAACATTCAGCAAACACTTGGAAAGGCCTTTTATGGCTCTTGAAGCCACGTCTAGAGTTTAGACCTAAGCGTAGGCACATTCTTACCCTGCCAGATCTGGCTTTGTAAAATAAATAAATAAATACTACTAATAAAAACTAAGTGAAGCATTTCTCAGGCCATTAGGAGATGATCCGATTTGTCCTGGTGCAAAGAGGCAGCCAGAACTCATTGAGGTATTTATTCCAGCAGCCTATCTCCTCAGCAACACTGATCTGTGTGAGAGAAGCAACCCGCATTTCCTCCAGCTTTCCTACTTATCTAAGGCAATCAAGATTGGCACTGAAAGAAGGGGGTGCCAGTCCTCAGCCTCAAACTTCATAGGCAGCAGGAGAAAGCCGCTCTAGCCCAGGGGCCTCCCATGTGCATAAATTGGAGAAAAGATCTATGGGCGAGCAGGGAAGTGTAGTAGAGAACTGCATTTTGTCTCTTATATTGCCCTGAGGAAAAAAAAAACAGAAAAACCATTGTTATCACTCCAGATACCTAGGAAGTTCTCACCAACACTTGTACTAAAGCAATTTAATGAAATTTGGAAGAAAAAAGAAAGCATTAGATATTAACCAGATCAGTGCAGAGTGCCTTTGGAACTCCTAGTTTTCTTTAGTGTTGGCAATGTACGTCTCAATCCCTCTCATCAGAAACCTAGACTGGATTTAGCCCTGACTGTCATGCAGGCATTAAGTTCTAATGGTGAGAGATGATGTCCTTGTTTGGGTCTTGAGCTGGTCTTCCCAGAGGCAAGATACCAGGGCACATTGTTCAGGTAAATGGTGTGTCCACAGTGTCCAGACAAACACGATCCATGACAGTCTCTTACAAGAAGGGAGGAAGAGAGTTGCCCTGAAGAGCTTCAAGCTTGCAGACCAGCAGCAAGGAGGAGATGATTGCCAAGTCTTAAAAAAAAAAAACTCACCCACAAACTCCTAGCTATCTGACAGACTATGGAATTTTCAGTAGGTCACAATGTCACTGAGGAGACTGTCACCAAGCAAGACTGTATGTAGACATAGTTGCCCACATACAAAGGTAGAGTAGCCTGATGCTTGTAATTTTTAATTCTTTCTGATCAATCCCTTGTAGTTTTCAATAGAGTCAGTTTCTAAGTAAATTATTTCCGTTTTATTCGAATAAAACTGAGTTTTACTGCTCTTTGAAAATTTCCATCCTCCTCAGGGCAACCCACTATAAAAGACAATCCACGGTCTTCATACCTACACCTCCCACTCTGCAGGCTGGCAGTTTCTACCATCACATCCCTTTCACGCAAGTTGAAATTGCAGTGCGGGGTACCTTCACTGAGGATACATGGGCTCACACCTCAATAGCAGCAGGCTCTAACAAGGATCCCAATACTTCGGTCAGAATTTCCCACAGTCGCAGGAAGTTTCCATATGATCCCACGAGCAACATTAAGACACCAAAGGGCTCCAACGCCATGCAACCTTGTTAACTTTATTCTCATGAGCGCAATAGGACAGAGAGAAGGGAAAAAGAAAGTAATATTAGCAAGCAGTAGCGTTGCAACAAGATTATACTTACCACCATCAGCCGCGTGCCTAAATGTCCTTGGCTGCGCTCCGGTGCAGGTACGGGGGCTTCGGTGCCTCGGTGCAGGTGACGTTCTGCACACGCCTGGGGGGCGGGCGGAAAGAAGGCCGCGCACACCCGTGCAGGCGATGATGAGAGGCAGGAGGCCGTGCACCCCCGGGTAGGCACACCTAGTCCTTTTATGTCCGCCTTCTCAAAGAGTCCGCCCACTTTCTTGACGTTCTCTGCTATGCCTGGTTGGTGTCGTCCGTGCTGCGTGCTTTGGTGTTCCTCTTCGCTCTGGATTCGAATGCAAGCTGCTGTGGTGTGCGCTGCTGAGAATGTCATTGCTCGGCTCTCGAGCACGTCTTCCCAGAGACAGCATGCTGACACCAAGTAGATGGCTGATCTTGCACTCTTCCCACAGATCAGATGTCAGGGTTAAGAAGTGCAAATGGTGAGAGATAAGGTCCTTGTCTGGTTCTTGAGCTGGTCTTCCCAGACACAAGATACCGGGGCATTCTTCAGGTAAATGGTGAGTCAACAATGTCCAGATAAACACAATCCATAAGAGTTTCCTACAAGCGCGCTTTATTTTTTTTTTTTTTTGCCTTAGCCCTCACACCTCTGCATGGTGCGCCTCTTTTTTCTCCTACCCCTGATGACTCTGCAAAGCGCGCCTGCATTTTTTGTCTTACGCCTCACGCTTTTGTGCAGCGCGCCTATTTTTGTGCTTTCACACCCCACACCAATGCGCAGCGCGCCTTATTTTTTATACTTACAACTCAGGCCTTTGTGAAGCGCACCTTCTTTTTTTGCCTTACACACAACACCTTTGTGAGGCGTGCCTTCTTTTTTTGCCTTACACAACACACCTTTGAATATCGTGCATTTTTTTGACTTACACCTCACGCCTCTGCAAAGCGCGCCTATATTTTTTGTCTTCAACATCACAGCTTTGTGCAGCGCGCCTATTTTTGTGCTTTCACACCTCACACCAATGCGCAGCGCGCCTTATTTTTTTATACTTACACCTCAGGCCTTTGTGAGGCGCGCCTTCTTTTTTTGCCTTACACAACACACCTTTGTGTATCGTGCTTTTTTTTGTCCTACATCCCAGGCCTCTGCATAGCGCGCCTTTTTTTTTTCTTACTTACACATCGTACCTCTGCAAAGCGCGCCTTATTTTTGTCTTACACATCGTACCTGTGCAAAGCGCGCCTATTTTCTTCATCTAACACCTCACACATTTGTGCAGCGCGCCTTTTTTTTTAACTTGTACCTTGCGCCTCTGCGAGGCACGACCCTTTTTTATGTCTTACACGTTGTGCCTCTGCAAAGCGCGCCTATTCTTTTCATCTTACACCTCGCACCTTTGTGCAGCGCGCCTTATTTTTGTCTTACGCCTCACACCTCTGCAAAGCGCGCCTATTTTTTTTGTCTTACGATTCACCCCTTTGTGCAGCGCGCCTATTTTTTTTGTTTTACATCTCAGGCGTTTGTGAAGCGCGCCTTTCTTTTTCTCCTCACACCTTGCACCTTTGCGAAGCGCGCCTTTTTTCTCTTAGCCCTCATGCATCTGTGCAGCGCGCCTTTTATTTGTCTTATACCTCACACCGTTGTGCAGCGCGCCTTATTTTTTTTTTACTTACATCTCAGGCGTTTGTGAAGCGCGCCTTTTTTTTTTGTCTTACACTTCACACCTCTGCAAAGCGCGCCTATTTTTTTGGTCTTACGATTCACCCCTTTGTGCAGCGCGCCTATTTCTTTTGTTTTACACCTCAGGCGTTTGTGAAGCGCGCCTTTTTTTTTTGACTTAAACCTCACGCCTCTGCAAAGCGCGCCTTTCTTTTTCTCCTTACACCTTGCACCTTTGCGAAGCGCGCCTTTTTTTCTCTTACCCCTCATGCATCTGTGCAGCGCGCCTTTTATTTTTTGTCTGATACCTCACTCCTTCGTGCAGCGCGCCCTATTTTTTTTTACTTTCACCTCGTGCCTCTGCAAGGCGCGCCTATATTTTTTGTCTTCAACATCATGCTTTTGTGCAGCGCGCCTTCTTTTTTTGCCTTACACAACACACCTTTGTGTATCGTGCTTTTTTTTGTCCTATATCCCAGGCCTCTGCATAGCGTGCCTTTTGTTTTTTTTATTTATACATCGTACCTCTGCAAAGCGCGCCTTATTTTTGTCTTACACATCGTACCTCTGCAAAGCGCGCCTATTGTCTTGCTCTAACACCTCACACATTTCTGCAGCGCGCCTTTTTTTTTTAAATTGTAACTTGCGCCTCTGCAAAGCGCGACCCTTTCTTATGTCTTACACATTGCGCCTCTGCAAAGCGCGCCTATTCTCTTCATGTTACACCTCGCACCTTTGTGCAGCGCGCCTTATTTTTTTTGTTTTACACCTCAGGCGTTTGTGAAGCGCGCCTTTTTTTTTTGACTTACACCTCACACCTCTGCAAAGCGCGCCTTTCTTTTTCTCCTTACACCTTGCACCTTTGCGAAGCGCGCCTTTTTTTCTCTTACCCCTCATGCATCTGTGCAGCGCGCCTTTTATTTGTCTTATACCTCACACCTTTGTGCAGCGCGCCTATTTTTGTGCTTTCACACCCCACACGAATGCGCAGCGCGCCTTATTTTTTTATACTTACACCTCAGGCCTTTGTGAAGCGCGCCTTCTTTTTTTGCCTTACACAACACACCTTTGTGAGGCGCTCCTTCTTTTTTTGTCTTCAACAACACACCTTTGTGTATAGTGCTTTTTTTTGTCCTACATCCCAGGCCTCTGCATAGCGCGCCTTTTTTTTTTCTTACTTACACATCGTACCTCTGCAAAGCGCGCCTTATTTTTGTCTTACACATCGTACCTCTGCAAAGCGCGCCTATTTTCTTCATCTAACACCTCACACATTTGTGCAGCGCGCCTTTTTTTTTAACTTGTACCTTGCGCCTCTGCAAGGCGCGACCCTTTTTTATGTCTTACACATTGCGCCTCTGCAAAGCGCGCCTATACTTTTCATGTTACACCTCGCACCTTTGTGCAGCGCGCCTTATTTTTGTCTTACGCCTCACAGCTCTGCAAAGCGCGCCTATTTTTTTGGTCTTATGATTCACCCCTTTGTGCAGCGCGCCTATTTTTTTTGTTTTACACCTCAGGCGTTTGTGAAGCGCGCCTTTTTTTTTTGACTTACACCTCACGCCTCTGCAAAGCGCGCCTTTCTTTTTCTCCTCACACCTTGCACCTTTGCGAAGCGCGCCTTTTTTCTCTTAGCCCTCATGCATCTGTGCAGCGCGCCTTTTATTTTTTGTCTGAAAACTCACACCTTCGTGCAGCGCGCCCTATTTTTTTTTACTTTCACCTCATGCCTCTGCAAGGCGCGCCTATATTTTTTGTCTTCAACATCACGCTTTTGTGCAGCGCGCCTTCTTTTTTTGCCTTACACAACACACCTTTGTGTATCGTGCTTTTTTTTGTCCTATATCCCAGGCCTCTGCATAGCGCGCCTTTTGTTTTTTTTATTTATACATCGTACCTCTGCAAAGCGCGCCTTATTTTTGTCTTACACATCGTACCTCTGCAAAGCGCGCCTATTTTCTTGATCTAACACCTCACACATTTGTGCAGCGCGCCTTTTTTTTTTAAATTGTAACTTGCGCCTCTGCAAAGCGCGACCCTTTCTTATGTCTTACACATTGCGCCTCTGCAAAGCGCGCCTATTCTCTTCATGTTACACCTCGCACCTTTGTGCAGCGCGCCTTATTTTTGTCTTACGCCTCACACCTCTGCAAAGCGCGCCTATTTTTTTGGTCTTACGATTCACCCCTTTGTGCAGCGTGCCTATTTTTTTTGTTTTACACCTCAGGCGTTTGTGAAGCGCGCCTTTTTTTTTTGACTTACACCTCACGCCTCTGCAAAGCGCGCCTTTCTTTTTCTCCTCACACCTTGCACCTCTGCGAAGCGCGCCTTTTTTCTCTTAGCCCTCATGCATCTGTGCAGCGCGCCTTTTATTTGTCTTATACCTCACACCGTTGTGCAGCGCGCCTTATTGTTTTTACTTACATCTCTTACCTCTTCAAAGCGCACCTTTTATTTCTCTTAAAACATATGCCTCTATACAGCGCGCCTTTATTTTTTCTCTTACACCTCACGCTTTTGTGCAGCGCGCCTATTTTTGTGCTTTTACACCTCACGCCCCTGTGCAGCGCGCCTTATTTTTTTTTTACTTACATCTCAGGCATTTGTGAAGCGCGCCTTTTTTAGTTGTCTTACACTTCACACCTCTGCAAAGCGCGCCTATTTTTTTGGTCTTACGATTCACCCCTTTGTGCAGCGCGCCTATTTTTTTTGTTTTACACCTCAGGCGTTTGTGAAGCGCGCCTTTCTTTTTCTCCTTACACCTTACACCTTTGCGAAGCGCGCCTTTCTTTTTCTCCTCACACCTTGCACCTTTGCGAAGCGCGCCTTTTTTTCTCTTACCCCTCATGCATCTGTGCAGCGCGCCTTTTATTTTTTGTCTTAAACCTCACACCTTCGTGCAGCGCGCCCTATTTTTTTTTATTTTCACCTCGTGCCTCTGCAAGGCGCGCCTATATTTTTTGTCTTCAACATCACGCTTTTGTGCAGCGCGCCTATTTTTGTGCTTTCACACCCCACACCAATGCGCAGCGCGCCTTATTTTTTTATACTTACACCTCAGGCCTTTGTGCAGCGCGCCTTCTTTTTTTGCCTTACACAACATACCTTTGTAAGGCGCTCCTTCTTTTTTTGCCTTACACAACACACCTTTGTGTATCGTGCTTTTTTTTTGTCTTACACCTCACGCCTTTGTGCAGCGCGCCTTATTTTTGTTCTTTTACACCTCACGCCCCTGTGCAGCGCGCCTTATTTTTTATAATTACACCTCAGGCGTTTGTGAAGCGCGCCTTTTTTTTGTCTTACACCTCACGCCTCTGCAAAGCGCGCCTTTTTTTGTCTTATACCTTATGCCCCTGTACAGCGCACCTTATTTTTATTTACTTACACTTCACACCTTTGTGCAGCGCGCCTTTTTTAACTTGTACCTTGCATCTCTGCAAAGCGCGACCCTTTGTTATGTCTTACACGATGCTCCTCTGCAAAGCGCGCCTATTCTTTTCATCTAACACCTCGCGCCTTTGTGCAGCGCGCCTTATTTTTTTATACTTATACCTCACGCCTCTGCAAAGCGCGCCTTTTTTTTCTCCTTACACCTTACACCTTTGCGAAGCGCGCCTTTTTTCTCTTACCCCTCATGCATCTGTGCAGCGCGCCTTTTATTTTTTGTCTTAAACCTCACACCTTCATGCAGCGCGCCCTATTTTTTTTTTATTTTCACCTCGCGCCTCTGCAAAGCGCGCCTATATTTTTTGTCTTCAACATCACACCTTTGTGCAGCGCGCCTATTTTTGTGCTTTCATACCCCACACCAATGCGCAGCGCGCCTTATTTTTTTATACTTACACCTCACGCCTTTGTGCAGCGCGCCTATTTTTGTGCTTTTACACCTCACGCCCCTGCAAAGCGCGCCTTATTTTTATTTACTTACACTTCACACCTTTGTGCAGCGCGCCTTATTTTTTGTCTTACATCTCACGACCCTGCAAAGCGCGCCTCTTTTTTTTTACTTACACCTCGTACCTCTGCGAAGCGCGCCTATTTTCTAGATCTTACCCCTCACACATTTGTGCAGCGCGCCCTATTTTTTATTGTCTTACACCTCACAGCTCTGCAAAGCGCGCCTATGTTTTTGGTCTTACGATTCCCCTCTTTGTGCAGCGCGCCTTATTTTTATTTACTTACACCTCACAATTTTGTGCAGCGCGCCTTATTTTTTTGGTCTTACAGCTCACACCTCTGCAAAGCGCGCCTTTTTTTTTTTTTTGTCTTACACCTCATGCCAAAGTTCAGCACGCCTTAGTTTTTCTTTACTTACATCTCACACCTCTGCGAAGCGCACCTTATTTTTTTATATTACACTTAAGCGCACCTTATTTTTTTATATTACACCACACACCTTTGTGCAGCGCGCCTCATTTTTTTGGTCCCCCTTTTGACAAGCGCGCTTTTTTGTCTGAACCTCATTGTGTGGCTAAGCGCGCTTCTTTGTCTTTCGAATAGAAAAATGCGCGCTTCTCAAGGATGTGAGGCAGAACGCTTACCAAGCGCGCTTTCTCTCTCTTCTCCGGGACAGCTTTGAGAAGCGCGCTTCTTTTTCTTAGCCCTCACAGGTCTGATAAGCGCGCTTTTTTCCCTTTCATAGGCCACACCCCTGGCAAGCGCACTTTTTTGTCTCAGACCTCCTAGTTTTGGCAAGCGCGCGTTTTTTGTCTTCTACCTCACCCCTTTGAGAAGACGCATGACGGCGGTGCCAGCAGCTCTAAAGGCCTAAGACATCCAGAAGGTCGGAGCAAGAAGATTCTGGTGTGGCCTGATGGAAGCGTGCGCGCAGCCCAGAGGACGGAACATGGGAAACCTTTTCCCCGACTGTTCGGGCTGGCACTCCTGCTGGCGCACTTGCCTCATCATTTTCTGTCCCTCCCCTGTGAGGCCAGCCTACCAGCTGAGCAGGCAGGCTTCCCTCATATCTCTATATATGTGCAGGCCCCATTGTGACAAAAGACTTGTCATGTGTGACAGCATATGACCAGAGGGGTTAAATAAGGGACCCAGGCAAGGGTGTGACACAGACACAGGTGTGACAGACGCAGGTCTAAACTCATCATGTGACATGCACATCCCACTAAGCAGGGAGGGCAATTCAACTCTTAATGGAACTAGACATGCCGTAACACTAAGGAGTGCTTTTGGGCAAAAGAAGAGGGACTTCTGAACATTCAGCAAACACTTGGAAAGGCCTTTTATGGCTCTTGAAGCCACGTCTAGAGTTTAGACCTAAGCGTAGGCACATTCTTACCCTGCCAGATCTGGCTTTGTAAAATAAATAAATAAATAAATAAATACTACTAATAAAAACTAAGTGAAGCATTTCTCAGGCCATTAGGAGATGATCCAATTTGTCCTGGTGCAAAGAGGCAGCCAGAACTCATTGAGGTATTTATTCCAGCAGCCTATCTCCTCAGCAACGCTGATCTGTGTGAGAGACGCAACCCGCATTTCCTCCAGCTTTCCTACTTATCTAAGGCAATCAAGATTGGCACTGAAAGAAGGGGCTGCCAGTCCTCAGCCTCAAACTTCATAGGCAGCAGGAGAAAGCCGCTCTAGCCCAGGGGCCTCCCATGTGCATAAATTGGAGAAAAGATCTATGGGCGAGCAGGGAAGTGTAGTAGAGAACTGCATTTTGTCTCTTATATTGCCCTGAGAAAAAAAAACAGAAAAACCATTGTTATCACTCCAGATACCTAGGAAGTTCTCACCAACACTTGTACTAAAGCAATTTAATGAAATTTGGAAGAAAAAAGAAAGCATTAGATATTAACCAGATCAGTGCAGAGTGCCTTTGGAACTCCTAGTTTACTTTAGTGTTGGCAATGTACGTCTCAATCCCTCTCATCAGAAACCTAGACTGGATTTAGCCCTGACTGTCATGCAGGCATTAAGTTCTAATGGTGAGAGATGATGTCCTTGTTTGGGTCTTGAGCTGGTCTTCCCAGAGGCAAGATACCAGGGCACATTGTTCAGGTAAATGGTGTGTCCACAGTGTCCAGACAAACACGATCCATGACAGTCTCTTACAAGAAGGGAGGAAGAGAGTTGCCCTGAAGAGCTTCAAGCTTGCAGACCAGCAGCAAGGAGGAGATGATTGCCAAGTCTTAAAAAAAAAAAACTCACCCACAAACTCCTAGCTATCTGACAGACTATGGAATTTTCAGTAGGTCACAATGTCACTGAGGAGACTGTCACCAAGCAAGACTGTATGTAGACATAGTTGCCCACATACAAAGGTAGAGTAGCCTGATGTTTGTAATTTTTAATTCTTTCTGATCAATCCCTTGTAGTTTTCAATAGAGTCAGTTTCTAAGTAAATTATTTCCGTTTTATTCGAATAAAACTGAGTTTTACTGCTCTTTGAAAATTTCCATCCTCCTCAGGGCAACCCACTATAAAAGACAATCCACGGTCTTCATACCTACACCTCCCACTCTGCAGGCTGGCAGTTTCTACCATCACATCCCTTTCACGCAAGTTGAAATTGCAGTGCGGGGTACCTTCACTGAGGATACATGGGCTCACACCTCAATAGCAGCAGGCTCTAACAAGGATCCCAATACTTCGGTCAGAATTTCCCACAGTCGCAGGAAGTTTCCATATGATCCCACGAGCAACATTAAGACACCAAAGGGCTCCAACGCCATGCAACCTTGTTAACTTTATTCTCATGAGCGCAATAGGACAGAGAGAAGGGAAAAAGAAAGTAATATTAGCAAGCAGTAGCGTTGCAACAAGATTATACTTACCACCATCAGCCGCGTGCCTAAATGTCCTTGGCTGCGCTCCGGTGCAGGTACGGGGGCTTCGGTGCCTCGGTGCAGGTGACGTTCTGCACACGCCTGGGGGGCGGGCGGAAAGAAGGCCGCGCACACCCGTGCAGGCGATGATGAGAGGCAGGAGGCCGTGCACCCCCGGGGAGGCACACCTAGTCCTTTTATGTCCGCCTTCTCAAAGAGTCCGCCCACTTTCTTGACGTTCTCTGCTATGCCTGGTTGGTGTCGTCCGTGCTGCGTGCTTTGGTGTTCCTCTTCGCTCTGGATTCGAATGCAAGCTGCTGTGGTGTGCGCTGCTGAGAATGTCATTGCTCGGCTCTCGAGCACGTCTTCCCAGAGACAGCATGCTGACACCAAGTAGATGGCTGATCTTGCACTCTTCCCACAGATCAGATGTCAGGGTTAAGAAGTGCAAATGGTGAGAGATAAGGTCCTTGTCTGGCTCTTGAGCTGGTCTTTCCAGACACAAGATACCGGGGCATTCTTCAGGTAAATGGTGAGTCAACAATGTCCAGATAAACACAATCCATAAGAGTTTCCTACAAGCGCGCTTTATTTTTCTTTTTTTTGCCTTAGCCCTCACACCTCTGCATGGTGCGCCTCTTTTTTCTCCTACCCCTGATGACTCTGCAAAGCGCGCCTGCATTTTTTGTCTTACGCCTCACGCCTTTGTGCAGCGCGCCTATTTTTGTGCTTTCACACCCCACACCAATGCGCAGCGCACCTTATTTTTTATACTTACAACTCAGGCCTTTGTGAAGCGCACCTTCTTTTTTTGCCTTACACACAACACCTTTGTGAGGCGCGCCTTCTTTTTTTGCCTTACACAACACACCTTTGAGTATCGTGCATTTTTTTGACTTACACCTCACGCCTCTGCAAAGCGCGCCTATATTTTTTGTCTTCAACATCACAGCTTTGTGCAGCGCGCCTATTTTTGTGCTTTCACACCTCACACCAATGCGCAGCGCGCCTTATTTTTTTATACTTACACCTCAGGCCTTTGTGAAGCGCGCCTTCTTTTTTTGCCTTACACAACACACCTTTGTGTATCGTGCTTTTTTTTGTCCTACATCCCAGGCCTCTGCAAAGCGCGCCTTTTTTTTTTCTTACTTACACATCGTACCTCTGCAAAGCGCGCCTTATTTTTGTCTTACACATCGTACCTGTGCAAAGCGCGCCTATTTTCTTCATCTAACACCTCACACATTTGTGCAGCGCGCCTTTTTTTTTAACTTGTACCTTGCGCCTCTGCGAGGCACGACCCTTTTTTATGTCTTACACGTTGTGCCTCTGCAAAGCGCGCCTATTCTTTTCATCTTACACCTCGCACCTTTGTGCAGCGCGCCTTATTTTTGTCTTACGCCTCACACCTCTGCAAAGCGCGCCTATTTTTTTCATCTTACGATTCACCCCTTTGTGCAGCGCGCCTATTTTTTTTGTTTTACATCTCAGGCGTTTGTGAAGCGCGCCTTTCTTTTTCTCCTTACACCTTGCACCTTTGCGAAGCGCGCCTTTTTTCTCTTAGCCCTCATGCATCTGTGCAGCGCGCCTTTTATTTGTCTTATACCTCACGCCCCTGTGCAGCGCGCCTTATTTTTTTTTTACTTACATCTCAGGCGTTTGTGAAGCGCGCCTTTTTTTTTTGTCTTACACTTCACACCTCTGCAAAGCGCGCCTATTTTTTTGGTCTTACGATTCACCCCTTTGTGCAGCGCGCCTATTTCTTTTGTTTTACACCTCAGGCGTTTGTGCAGCACGCCTTTTTTTTTTGACTTAAACCTCACGCCTCTGCAAAGCGCGCCTTTCTTTTTCTCCTTACACCTTACACCTTTGCGAAGCGCGCCTTTTTTTCTCTTACCCCTCATGCATCTGTGCAGCGCGCCTTTTATTTTTTGTCTGAAACCTCACACCTTCGTGCAGCGCGCCCTATTTTTTTTTACTTTCACCTCGTGCCTCTGCAAGGCGCGCCTATATTTTTTGTCTTCAACATCATGCTTTTGTGCAGCGCGCCTTCTTTTTTTGCCTTACACAACACACCTTTGTGTATCGTGCTTTTTTTTGTCCTATATCCCAGGCCTCTGCATAGCGCGCCTTTTGTTTTTTTTATTTATACATCGTACCTCTGCAAAGCGCGCCTTATTTTTGTCTTACACATCGTACCTCTGCAAAGCGCGCCTATTTTCTTGATCTAACACCTCACACATTTGTGCAGCGCGCCTTTTTTTTTTAAATTGTAACTTGCGCCTCTGCAAAGCGCGACCCTTTCTTATGTCTTACACGTTGCGCCTCTGCAAAGCGCGCCTATTCTCTTCATGTTACACCTCGCACCTTTGTGCAGCGCGCCTTATTTTTGTCTTACGCCTCACACCTCTGCAAAGCGCGCCTATTTTTTTGGTCTTATGATTCACCCCTTTGTGCAGCGCGCCTATTTTTTTTGTTTTACACCTCAGGCGTTTGTGAAGCGCGCCTTTTTTTTTTGACTTACACCTCACGCCTCTGCAAAGCGCGCCTTTCTTTTTCTCCTTACACCTTGCACCTTTGCGAAGCGCGCCTTTTTTCTCTTAGCCCTCATGCATCTGTGCAGCGCGCCTTTTATTTGTCTTATACCTCACACCTTTGTGCAGCGCGCCTATTTTTGTGCTTTCACACCCCACACCAATGCGCAGCGCGCCTTATTTTTTTATACTTACACCTCAGGCCTTTGTGAAGCGCGCCTTCTTTTTTTGCCTTACACAACACACCTTTGTGAGGCGCTCCTTCTTTTTTTGTCTTCAACAACACACCTTTGTGTATAGTGCTTTTTTTTGTCCTACATCCCAGGCCTCTGCATAGCGCGCCTTTTTTTTTTCTTACTTACACATCGTACCTCTGCAAAGCGCGCCTTATTTTTGTCTTACACATTGTACCTGTGCAAAGCACGCCTATTTAATTCATCTAACACCTCACACATTTGTGCAGCGCGCCTTTTTTTTTAACTTGTACCTTGCGCCTCTGCGAGGCGCAACCCTTTTTTATGTCTTACACGTTGCGCCTCTGCAAAGCGCGCCTATTCTTTTCATCTTACACCTCGCACCTTTGTGCAGCGCGCCTTATTTTTGTCTTACGCCTCACACCTCTGCAAAGCGCGCCTATTTTTTTGGTCTTACGATTCACCCCTTTGTGCAGCGCGCCTATTTTTTTTGTTTTACACCTCAGGCGTTTGTGAAGCGCGCCTTTCTTTTTCTCCTTACACCTTACACCTTTGCGAAGCGCGCCTTTCTTTTTCTCCTCACACCTTGCACCTTTGCGAAGCGCGCCTTTTTTTCTCTTACCCCTCATGCATCTGTGCAGCGCGCCTTTTATTTTTTGTCTTAAACCTCACACCTTCGTGCAGCGCGCCCTATTTTTTTTTATTTTCACCTCGTGCCTCTGCAAGGCGCGCCTATATTTTTTGTCTTACGCCTCACGCTTTTGTGCAGCGCGCCTATTTTTGTGCTTTCACACCCCACACCAATGCGCAGCGCGCCTTATTTTTTTATACTTACACCTCAGGCCTTTGTGCAGCGCGCCTTCTTTTTTTGCCTTACACAACATACCTTTGTAAGGCGCTCCTTCTTTTTTTGCCTTACACAACACACCTTTGTGTATCGTGCTTTTTTTTTGTCTTACACCTCACGCCTTTGTGCAGCGCGCCTTATTTTTGTTCTTTTACACCTCACGCCCCTGTGCAGCGCGCCTTATTTTTTATAATTACACCTCAGGCGTTTGTGAAGTGCGCCTTTTTTTTTGTCTTACACCTCACGCCTCTGCAAAGCGCGCCTTTTTTTGTCTTATACCTTATGCCCCTGTACAGCGCACCTTATTTTTATTTACTTACACTTCACACCTTTGTGCAGCGCGCCTTTTTTAACTTGTACCTTGCATCTCTGCAAAGCACGACCCTTTGTTATGTCTTACACGTTGCGCCTCTGCAAAGCGCGCCTATTCTTTTCATCTAACACCTCGCGCCTTTGTGCAGCGCACCTTATTTTTTTATACTTATACCTCACGCCTCTGCAAAGCGCGCCTTTCTTTTTCTCCTTACACCTTACACCTTTGCGAAGCGCGCCTTTTTTTCTCTTACCCCTTATGCATCTGTGCAGCGCGCCTTTTATTTTTTGTCTTAAACCTCACACCTTCATGCAGCGCGCCCTATTTTTTTTTTATTTTCACCTCGCGCCTTTGCAAAGCGCGCCTATAATTTTTGTCTTCAACATCACACCTTTGTGCAGCGCGCCTATTTTTGTGCTTTCATACCCCACACCAATGCGCAGCGCGCCTTATTTTTTTATACTTACACCTCACGCCTTTGTGCAGCGCGCCTATTTTTGTGCTTTTACACCTCACGCCCCTGCAAAGCGCGCCTTATTTTTATTTACTTACACTTCACACCTTTGTGCAGCGCGCCTTATTTTTTGTCTTACATCTCACGACCCTGCAAAGCGCGCCTCTTTTTTTTTACTTACACCTCGTACCTCTGCGAAGCGCGCCTATTTTCTAGATCTTACACCTCACACATTTGTGCAGCGCGCCCTATTTTTTATTGTCTTACACCTCACAGCTCTGCAAAGCGCGCCTATGTTTTTGGTCTTACGATTCCCCTCTTTGTGCAGCGCGCCTTATTTTTATTTACTTACACCTCACAATTTTGTGCAGCGCGCCTTATTTTTTTGGTCTTACAGCTCACACCTCTGCAAAGCGCGCCTTTTTTTTTTTTGTCTTACACCTCATGCCAAAGTTCAGCACGCCTTAGTTTTTCTTTACTTACATCTCACACCTCTGCGAAGCGCACCTTATTTTTTTATACTACACTTAAGCGCACCTTATTTTTTTATATTACACCACACACCTTTGTGCAGCGCGCCTCATTTTTTTGGTCCCCCTTTTGACAAGCGCGCTTTTTTGTCTGAACCTCATTGTGTGGCTAAGCGCGCTTCTTTGTCTTTCGAATAGAAAAATGCGCGCTTCTCAAGGATGTGAGGCAGAACGCTTACCAAGCGCGCTTTCTCTCTCTTCTCCGGGACAGCTTTGAGAAGCGCGCTTCTTTTTCTTAGCCCTCACAGGTCTGATAAGCGCGCTTTTTTCCCTTTCATAGGCCACACCCCTGGCAAGCGCGCTTTTTTGTCTCAGACCTCCTAGTTTTGGCAAGCGCGCGTTTTTTGTCTTCTACCTCACCCCTTTGAGAAGACGCATGACGGCGGTGCCAGCAGCTCTAAAGGCCTAAGACATCCAGAAGGTCGGAGCAAGAAGATTCTGGTGTGGCCTGATGGAAGCGTGCGCGCAGCCCAGAGGACGGAACATGGGAAACCTTTTCCCCGACTGTTCGGGCTGGCACTCCTGCTGGCGCACTTGCCTCATCATTTTCTGTCCCTCCCCTGTGAGGCCAGCCTACCAGCTGAGCAGGCAGGCTTCCCTGATATCTCTATATATCTGCAGGCCCCATTGTGACAAAAGACTTGTCATGTGTGACAGCATATGACCAGAGGGGTTAAATAAGGGACCCAGGCATGGGTGTGACACAGACACAGGTGTGACAGACGCAGGTCTAAACTCATCATGTGACATGCACATCCCACTAAGCAGGGAGGGCAATTCAACTCTTAATGGAACTAGACATGCCGTAACACTAAGGAGTGCTTTTGGGCAAAAGAAGAGGGACTTCTGAACATTCAGCAAACACTTGGAAAGGCCTTTTATGGCTCTTGAAGCCACGTCTAGAGTTTAGACCTAAGCGTAGGCACATTCTTACCCTGCCAGATCTGGCTTTGTAAAATAAATAAATAAATACTACTAATAAAAACTAAGTGAAGCATTTCTCAGGCCATTAGGAGATGATCCGATTTGTCCTGGTGCAAAGAGGCAGCCAGAACTCATTGAGGTATTTATTCCAGCAGCCTATCTCCTCAGCAACACTGATCTGTGTGAGAGAAGCAACCCGCATTTCCTCCAGCTTTCCTACTTATCTAAGGCAATCAAGATTGGCACTGAAAGAAGGGGGTGCCAGTCCTCAGCCTCAAACTTCATAGGCAGCAGGAGAAAGCCGCTCTAGCCCAGGGGCCTCCCATGTGCATAAATTGGAGAAAAGATCTATGGGCGAGCAGGGAAGTGTAGTAGAGAACTGCATTTTGTCTCTTATATTGCCCTGAGGAAAAAAAAAACAGAAAAACCATTGTTATCACTCCAGATACCTAGGAAGTTCTCACCAACACTTGTACTAAAGCAATTTAATGAAATTTGGAAGAAAAAAGAAAGCATTAGATATTAACCAGATCAGTGCAGAGTGCCTTTGGAACTCCTAGTTTTCTTTAGTGTTGGCAATGTACGTCTCAATCCCTCTCATCAGAAACCTAGACTGGATTTAGCCCTGACTGTCATGCAGGCATTAAGTTCTAATGGTGAGAGATGATGTCCTTGTTTGGGTCTTGAGCTGGTCTTCCCAGAGGCAAGATACCAGGGCACATTGTTCAGGTAAATGGTGTGTCCACAGTGTCCAGACAAACACGATCCATGACAGTCTCTTACAAGAAGGGAGGAAGAGAGTTGCCCTGAAGAGCTTCAAGCTTGCAGACCAGCAGCAAGGAGGAGATGATTGCCAAGTCTTAAAAAAAAAAAACTCACCCACAAACTCCTAGCTATCTGACAGACTATGGAATTTTCAGTAGGTCACAATGTCACTGAGGAGACTGTCACCAAGCAAGACTGTATGTAGACATAGTTGCCCACATACAAAGGTAGAGTAGCCTGATGCTTGTAATTTTTAATTCTTTCTGATCAATCCCTTGTAGTTTTCAATAGAGTCAGTTTCTAAGTAAATTATTTCCGTTTTATTCGAATAAAACTGAGTTTTACTGCTCTTTGAAAATTTCCATCCTCCTCAGGGCAACCCACTATAAAAGACAATCCACGGTCTTCATACCTACACCTCCCACTCTGCAGGCTGGCAGTTTCTACCATCACATCCCTTTCACGCAAGTTGAAATTGCAGTGCGGGGTACCTTCACTGAGGATACATGGGCTCACACCTCAATAGCAGCAGGCTCTAACAAGGATCCCAATACTTCGGTCAGAATTTCCCACAGTCGCAGGAAGTTTCCATATGATCCCACGAGCAACATTAAGACACCAAAGGGCTCCAACGCCATGCAACCTTGTTAACTTTATTCTCATGAGCGCAATAGGACAGAGAGAAGGGAAAAAGAAAGTAATATTAGCAAGCAGTAGCGTTGCAACAAGATTATACTTACCACCATCAGCCGCGTGCCTAAATGTCCTTGGCTGCGCTCCGGTGCAGGTACGGGGGCTTCGGTGCCTCGGTGCAGGTGACGTTCTGCACACGCCTGGGGGGCGGGCGGAAAGAAGGCCGCGCACACCCGTGCAGGCGATGATGAGAGGCAGGAGGCCGTGCACCCCCGGGTAGGCACACCTAGTCCTTTTATGTCCGCCTTCTCAAAGAGTCCGCCCACTTTCTTGACGTTCTCTGCTATGCCTGGTTGGTGTCGTCCGTGCTGCGTGCTTTGGTGTTCCTCTTCGCTCTGGATTCGAATGCAAGCTGCTGTGGTGTGCGCTGCTGAGAATGTCATTGCTCGGCTCTCGAGCACGTCTTCCCAGAGACAGCATGCTGACACCAAGTAGATGGCTGATCTTGCACTCTTCCCACAGATCAGATGTCAGGGTTAAGAAGTGCAAATGGTGAGAGATAAGGTCCTTGTCTGGCTCTTGAGCTGGTCTTCCCAGACACAAGATACCGGGGCATTCTTCAGGTAAATGGTGAGTCAACAATGTCCAGATAAACACAATCCATAAGAGTTTCCTACAAGCGCGCTTTATTTTTTTTTTTTTTGCCTTAGCCCTCACACCTCTGCATGGTGCGCCTCTTTTTTCTCCTACCCCTGATGACTCTGCAAAGCGCGCCTGCATTTTTTGTCTTACACCTCACGCTTTTGTGCAGCGCGCCTATTTTTGTGCTTTCACACCCCACACCAATGCGCAGCGCGCCTTATTTTTTATACTTACAACTCAGGCCTTTGTGAAGCGCACCTTCTTTTTTTGCCTTACACACAACACCTTTGTGAGGCGTGCCTTCTTTTTTTGCCTTACACAACACACCTTTGAATATCGTGCATTTTTTTGACTTACACCTCACGCCTCTGCAAAGCGCGCCTATATTTTTTGTCTTCAACATCACAGCTTTGTGCAGCGCGCCTATTTTTGTGCTTTCACACCTCACACCAATGCGCAGCGCGCCTTATTTTTTTATACTTACACCTCAGGCCTTTGTGAGGCGCGCCTTCTTTTTTTGCCTTACACAACACACCTTTGTGTATCGTGCTTTTTTTTGTCCTACATCCCAGGCCTCTGCATAGCGCGCCTTTTTTTTTTCTTACTTACACATCGTACCTCTGCAAAGCGCGCCTTATTTTTGTCTTACACATCGTACCTGTGCAAAGCGCGCCTATTTTCTTCATCTAACACCTCACACATTTGTGCAGCGCGCCTTTTTTTTTAACTTGTACCTTGCGCCTCTGCGAGGCACGACCCTTTTTTATGTCTTACACGTTGTGCCTCTGCAAAGCGCGCCTATTCTTTTCATCTTACACCTCGCACCTTTGTGCAGCGCGCCTTATTTTTGTCTTACGCCTCACACCTCTGCAAAGCGCGCCTATTTTTTTTGTCTTACGATTCACCCCTTTGTGCAGCGCGCCTATTTTTTTTGTTTTACATCTCAGGCGTTTGTGAAGCGCGCCTTTCTTTTTCTCCTCACACCTTGCACCTTTGCGAAGCGCGCCTTTTTTCTCTTAGCCCTCATGCATCTGTGCAGCGCGCCTTTTATTTGTCTTATACCTCACACCGTTGTGCAGCGCGCCTTATTTTTTTTTTACTTACATCTCAGGCGTTTGTGAAGCGCGCCTTTTTTTTTTGTCTTACACTTCACACCTCTGCAAAGCGCGCCTATTTTTTTGGTCTTACGATTCACCCCTTTGTGCAGCGCGCCTATTTCTTTTGTTTTACACCTCAGGCGTTTGTGAAGCGCGCCTTTTTTTTTTGACTTAAACCTCACGCCTCTGCAAAGCGCGCCTTTCTTTTTCTCCTTACACCTTGCACCTTTGCGAAGCGCGCCTTTTTTTCTCTTACCCCTCATGCATCTGTGCAGCGCGCCTTTTATTTTTTGTCTGATACCTCACTCCTTCGTGCAGCGCGCCCTATTTTTTTTTACTTTCACCTCGTGCCTCTGCAAGGCGCGCCTATATTTTTTGTCTTCAACATCATGCTTTTGTGCAGCGCGCCTTCTTTTTTTGCCTTACACAACACACCTTTGTGTATCGTGCTTTTTTTTGTCCTATATCCCAGGCCTCTGCATAGCGTGCCTTTTGTTTTTTTTATTTATACATCGTACCTCTGCAAAGCGCGCCTTATTTTTGTCTTACACATCGTACCTCTGCAAAGCGCGCCTATTGTCTTGCTCTAACACCTCACACATTTCTGCAGCGCGCCTTTTTTTTTTAAATTGTAACTTGCGCCTCTGCAAAGCGCGACCCTTTCTTATGTCTTACACATTGCGCCTCTGCAAAGCGCGCCTATTCTCTTCATGTTACACCTCGCACCTTTGTGCAGCGCGCCTTATTTTTTTTGTTTTACACCTCAGGCGTTTGTGAAGCGCGCCTTTTTTTTTTGACTTACACCTCACACCTCTGCAAAGCGCGCCTTTCTTTTTCTCCTTACACCTTGCACCTTTGCGAAGCGCGCCTTTTTTTCTCTTACCCCTCATGCATCTGTGCAGCGCGCCTTTTATTTGTCTTATACCTCACACCTTTGTGCAGCGCGCCTATTTTTGTGCTTTCACACCCCACACGAATGCGCAGCGCGCCTTATTTTTTTATACTTACACCTCAGGCCTTTGTGAAGCGTGCCTTCTTTTTTTGCCTTACACAACACACCTTTGTGAGGCGCTCCTTCTTTTTTTGTCTTCAACAACACACCTTTGTGTATAGTGCTTTTTTTTGTCCTACATCCCAGGCCTCTGCATAGCGCGCCTTTTTTTTTTCTTACTTACACATCGTACCTCTGCAAAGCGCGCCTTATTTTTGTCTTACACATCGTACCTCTGCAAAGCGCGCCTATTTTCTTCATCTAACACCTCACACATTTGTGCAGCGCGCCTTTTTTTTTAACTTGTACCTTGCGCCTCTGCAAGGCGCGACCCTTTTTTATGTCTTACACGTTGCGCCTCTGCAAAGCGCGCCTATTCTTTTCATCTTACACCTCGCACCTTTGTGCAGCGCGCCTTATTTTTGTCTTACGCCTCACAGCTCTGCAAAGCGCGCCTATTTTTTTGGTCTTATGATTCACCCCTTTGTGCAGCGCGCCTATTTTTTTTGTTTTACACCTCAGGCGTTTGTGAAGCGCGCCTTTTTTTTTTGACTTACACCTCACGCCTCTGCAAAGCGCGCCTTTCTTTTTCTCCTCACACCTTGCACCTTTGCGAAGCGCGCCTTTTTTCTCTTAGCCCTCATGCATCTGTGCAGCGCGCCTTTTATTTTTTGTCTGAAACCTCACACCTTCGTGCAGCGCGCCCTATTTTTTTTTACTTTCACCTCATGCCTCTGCAAGGCGCGCCTATATTTTTTGTCTTCAACATCACGCTTTTGTGCAGCGCGCCTTCTTTTTTTGCCTTACACAACACACCTTTGTGTATCGTGCTTTTTTTTGTCCTATATCCCAGGCCTCTGCATAGCGCGCCTTTTGTTTTTTTTATTTATACATCGTACCTCTGCAAAGCGCGCCTTATTTTTGTCTTACACATCGTACCTGTGCAAAGCGCGCCTATTTTCTTGATCTAACACCTCACACATTTGTGCAGCGCGCCTTTTTTTTTTAAATTGTAACTTGCGCCTCTGCAAAGCGCGACCCTTTCTTATGTCTTACACATTGCGCCTCTGCAAAGCGCGCCTATTCTCTTCATGTTACACCTCGCACCTTTGTGCAGCGCGCCTTATTTTTGTCTTACGCCTCACACCTCTGCAAAGCGCGCCTATTTTTTTGGTCTTACGATTCACCCCTTTGTGCAGCGTGCCTATTTTTTTTGTTTTACATCTCAGGCGTTTGTGAAGCGCGCCTTTCTTTTTCTCCTCACACCTTGCACCTCTGCGAAGCGCGCCTTTTTTCTCTTAGCCCTCATGCATCTGTGCAGCGCGCCTTTTATTTGTCTTATACCTCACACCGTTGTGCAGCGCGCCTTATTGTTTTTACTTACATCTCTTACCTCTTCAAAGCGCACCTTTTATTTCTCTTAAAACATATGCCTCTATACAGCGCGCCTTTATTTTTTCTCTTACACCTCACGCTTTTGTGCAGCGCGCCTATTTTTGTGCTTTTACACCTCACGCCCCTGTGCAGCGCGCCTTATTTTTTTTTTACTTACATCTCAGGCATTTGTGAAGCGCGCCTTTTTTAGTTGTCTTACACTTCACACCTCTGCAAAGCGCGCCTATTTTTTTGGTCTTACGATTCACCCCTTTGTGCAGCGCGCCTATTTTTTTTGTTTTACACCTCAGGCGTTTGTGAAGCGCGCCTTTCTTTTTCTCCTTACACCTTACACCTTTGCGAAGCGCGCCTTTCTTTTTCTCCTCACACCTTACACCTTTGCGAAGCGCGCCTTTTTTTCTCTTACCCCTCATGCATCTGTGCAGCGCGCCTTTTATTTTTTGTCTTAAACCTCACACCTTCGTGCAGCGCGCCCTATTTTTTTTTATTTTCACCTCGTGCCTCTGCAAGGCGCGCCTATATTTTTTGTCTTCAACATCACGCTTTTGTGCAGCGCGCCTATTTTTGTGCTTTCACACCCCACACCAATGCGCAGCGCGCCTTATTTTTTTATACTTACACCTCAGGCCTTTGTGCAGCGCGCCTTCTTTTTTTGCCTTACACAACATACCTTTCTAAGGCGCTCCTTCTTTTTTTGCCTTACACAACACACCTTTGTGTATCGTGCTTTTTTTTTGTCTTACACCTCACGCCTTTGTGCAGCGCGCCTTATTTTTGTTCTTTTACACCTCACGCCCCTGTGCAGCGCGCCTTATTTTTTATAATTACACCTCAGGCGTTTGTGAAGCGCGCCTTTTTTTGTCTTACACCTCACGCCTCTGCAAAGCGCGCCTTTTTTTGTCTTATACCTTATGCCCCTGTACAGCGCACCTTATTTTTATTTACTTACACTTCACACCTTTGTGCAGCGCGCCTTTTTTAACTTGTACCTTGCATCTCTGCAAAGCGCGACCCTTTGTTATGTCTTACACGATGCTCCTCTGCAAAGCGCGCCTATTCTTTTCATCTAACACCTCGCGCCTTTGTGCAGCGCGCCTTATTTTTTTATACTTATACCTCACGCCTCTGCAAAGCGCGCCTTTTTTTTCTCCTTACACCTTACACCTTTGCGAAGCGCGCCTTTTTTCTCTTACCCCTCATGCATCTGTGCAGCGCGCCTTTTATTTTTTGTCTTAAACCTCACACCTTCATGCAGCGCGCCCTATTTTTTTTTTATTTTCACCTCGCGCCTCTGCAAAGCGCGCCTATATTTTTTGTCTTCAACATCACACCTTTGTGCAGCGCGCCTATTTTTGTGCTTTCATACCCCACACCAATGCGCAGCGCGCCTTATTTTTTTATACTTACACCTCACGCCTTTGTGCAGCGTGCCTATTTTTGTGCTTTTACACCTCACGCCCCTGCAAAGCGCGCCTTATTTTTATTTACTTACACTTCACACCTTTGTGCAGCGCGCCTTATTTTTTGTCTTACATCTCACGACCCTGCAAAGCGCGCCTCTTTTTTTTTACTTACACCTCGTACCTCTGCGAAGCGCGCCTATTTTCTAGATCTTACCCCTCACACATTTGTGCAGCGCGCCCTATTTTTTATTGTCTTACACCTCACAGCTCTGAAAAGCGCGCCTATGTTTTTGGTCTTACGATTCCCCTCTTTGTGCAGCGCGCCTTATTTTTATTTACTTACACCTCACAATTTTGTGCAGCGCGCCTTATTTTTTTGGTCTTACAGCTCACACCTCTGCAAAGCGCGCCTTTTTTTTTTTTGTCTTACACCTCATGCCAAAGTTCAGCACGCCTTAGTTTTTCTTTACTTACATCTCACACCTCTGCGAAGCGCACCTTATTTTTTTATATTACACTTAAGCGCACCTTATTTTTTTATATTACACCACACACCTTTGTGCAGCGCGCCTCATTTTTTTGGTCCCCCTTTTGACAAGCGCGCTTTTTTGTCTGAACCTCATTGTGTGGGTAAGCGCGCTTCTTTGTCTTTCGAATAGAAAAATGCGCGCTTCTCAAGGATGTGAGGTAGAACGCTTACCAAGCGCGCTTTCTCTCTCTTCTCCGGGACAGCTTTGAGAAGCGTGCTTCTTTTTCTTAGCCCTCGCAGGTCTGATAAGCGCGCTTTTTTCCCTTTCATAGGCCACACCCCTGGCAAGCACGCTTTTTTGTCTCAGACCTCCTAGTTTTGGCAAGCGCGCGTTTTTTGTCTTCTACCTCACCCCTTTGAGAAGACGCATGACGGCGGTGCCAGCAGCTCTAAAGGCCTAAGACATCCAGAAGGTCGGAGCAAGAAGATTGTGGCGTGGCCTGATGGAAGCGTGCGCGCAGCCCAGAGGACGGAACATGGGAAACCTTTTCCCCGACTGTTCGGGCTGGCGCTCCTGCTGGCGCACTTGCCTCATCATTTTCTGTCCCTCCCCTGTGAGGCCAGCCTACCAGCTGAGCAGGCAGGCTTCCCTCATATCTCTATATATCTGCAGGCCCCATTGTGACAAAAGACTTGTCATGTGTGACAGCATATGACTAGAGGGGTTAAATAAGGGACCCAGGCATGGGTGTGACACAGACACAGGTGTGACAGACGCAGGTCTAAACTCATCATGTGACATGCACATCCCACTAAGCAGGGAGGGCAATTCAACTCTTAATGGAACTAGACATGCCGTAACACTAAGGAGTGCTTTTGGGCAAAAGAAGAGGGACTTCTGAACATTCAGCAAACACTTGGAAAGGCCTTTTATGGCTCTTGAAGCCACGTCTAGAGTTTAGACCTAAGCGTAGGCACATTCTTACCCTGCCAGATCTGGCTTTGTAAAATAAATAAATAAATACTACTAATAAAAACTAAGTGAAGCATTTCTCAGGCCATTAGGAGATGATCCGATTTGTCCTGGTGCAAAGAGGCAGCCAGAACTCATTGAGGTATTTATTCCAGCAGCCTATCTCCTCAGCAACGCTGATCTGTGTGAGAGACGCAACCCGCATTTCCTCCAGCTTTCCTACTTATCTAAGGCAATCAAGATTGGCACTGAAAGAAGGGGGTGCCAGTCCTCAGCCTCAAACTTCATAGGCAGCAGGAGAAAGCCGCTCTAGCCCAGGGGCCTCCCATGTGCATAAATTGGAGAAAAGATCTATGGGCGAGCAGGGAAGTGTAGTAGAGAACTGCATTTTGTCTCTTATATTGCCCTGAGAAAAAAAAACAGAAAAACCATTGTTATCACTCCAGATACCTAGGAAGTTCTCACCAACACTTGTACTAAAGCAATTTAATGAAATTTGGAAGAAAAAAGAAAGCATTAGATATTAACCAGATCAGTGCAGAGTGCCTTTGGAACTCCTAGTTTACTTTAGTGTTGGCAATGTACGTCTCAATCCCTCTCATCAGAAACCTAGACTGGATTTAGCCCTGACTGTCATGCAGGCATTAAGTTCTAATGGTGAGAGATCATGTCCTTGTTTGGGTCTTGAGCTGGTCTTCCCAGAGGCAAGATACCAGGGCACATTGTTCAGGTAAATGGTGTGTCCACAGTGTCCAGACAAACACGATCCATGACAGTCTCTTACAAGAAGGGAGGAAGAGAGTTGCCCTGAAGAGCTTCAAGCTTGCAGACCAGCAGCAAGGAGGAGATGATTGCCAAGTCTTAAAAAAAAAAAAAAAAAACTCACCCACAAACTCCTAGCTATCTGACAGACTATGGAATTTTCAGTAGGTCACAATGTCACTGAGGAGACTGTCACCAACCAAGACTGTATGTAGACATAGTTGCCCACATACAAAGGTAGAGTAGCCTGATGTTTGTAACTTTTAATTCTTTCTGATCAATCCCTTGTAGTTTTCAATAGAGTTAGTTTCTAAGTAAATTATTTCCGTTTTATTCGAATAAAACTGAGTTTTACTGCTCTTTGAAAATTTCCATCCTCCTCAGGGCAACCCACTATAAAAGACGGTCTTCATACCTACACCTCCCACTCTGCAGGCTGGCAGTTTCTACCATCACATCCCTTTCACGCAAGTTGAAATTGCAGTGCGGGGTACCTTCACTGAGGATACATGGGCTCACACCTCAATAGCAGCAGGCTCTAACAAGGATCCCAATACTTGGGTCAGAATTTCCCACAGTCGCAGGAAGTTTCCATATGATCCCACGAGCAACATTAAGACACCAAAGGGCTCCAACGCCATGCAACCTTGTTAACTTTATTCTCATGAGCGCAATAGGACAGAGAGAAGGGAAAAAGAAAGTAATATTAGCAAGCAGTAGCGTTGCAACAAGATTATACTTACCACCATCAGCCGCGTGCCTAAATGTCCTTGGCTGCGCTCCAGTGCAGGTACGGGGGCTTCGGTGCCTCGGTGCAGGTGACGTTCTGCACACGCCTGGGGGGCGGGCGGAAAGAAGGCCGCGCACACCCGTGCAGGCGATGATGAGAGGCAGGAGGCCGTGCACCCCCGGGGAGGCACACCTAGTCCTTTTATGTCCGCCTTCTCAAAGAGTCCGCCCACTTTCTTGGCGTTTTCTGCTATGCCTGGTTGGTGTCGTCCGTGCTGCGTGCTTTGGTGTTCCTCTTCGCTCTGGATTCGAATGCAAGCTGCTGTGGTGTGCGCTGCTGAGAATGTCATTGCTCGGCTCTCGAGCACATCTTCCCAGAGACAGCATGCTGACACCAAGTAGATGGCTGATCTTGCACTCTTCCCACAGATCAGATGTCAGGGTTAAGAAGTGCAAATGGTGAGAGATAAGGTCCTTGTCTGGCTCTTGAGCTGGTCTTCCCAGACACAAGATACCGGGGCATTCTTCAGGTAAATGGTGAGTCAACAATGTCCAGATAAACACAATCCATAAGAGTTTCCTACAAGCGCGCTTTATTTTTTTTTTTTTTTGCCTTAGCCCTCACACCTCTGCATGGTGCGCCTCTTTTTTCTCCTACCCCTGACGACTCTGCAAAGCGCGCCTGCATTTTTTGTCTTACGCCTCACGCTTTTGTGCAGCGCGCCTATTTTTGTGCTTTCACACCCCACACCAATGCGCAGCGCGCCTTATTTTTTATACGTACAACTCAGGCCTTTGTGAAGTGCACCTTCTTTTTTTGCCTTACACACAACACCTTTGTGAGGCGCGCCTTCTTTTTTTGCCTTACACAACACACCTTTGAGTATCGTGCATTTTTTTGACTTACACCTCACGCCTCTGCAAAGCGCGCCTATATTTTTTGTCTTCAACATCACAGCTTTGTGCAGCGCGCCTATTTTTGTGCTTTCACACCTCACACCAATGCGCAGCGCGCCTTATTTTTTTATACTTACACCTCAGGCCTTTGTGAAGCGCGCCTTCTTTTTTTGCCTTACACAACACACCTTTGTGAGGCGCGCCTTCTTTTTTTGCCTTACACAACACACCTTTGTGTATCGTGCTTTTTTTTGTCCTACATCCCAGGCCTCTGCAAAGCGCGCCTTTTTTTTTTCTTACTTACACATCGTACCTCTGCAAAGCGCGCCTTATTTTTGTCTTACACATCGTACCTGTGCAAAGCGCGCCTATTTTCTTCATCTAAAACCTCAGACATTTGTGCAGCGCGCCTTTTTTTTTAACTTGTACCTTGCGCCTCTGCGAGGCACGACCCTTTTTTATGTCTTACACGTTGCGCCTCTGCAAAGCGCGCCTATTCTTTTCATCTTACACCTCGCACCTTTGTGCAGCGCGCCTTATTTTTGTCTTACGCCTCACACCTCTGCAAAGCGCGCCTATTTATTTCGTCTTACGATTCACCCCTTTGTGCAGCGCGCCTATTTTTTTTGTTTTACATCTCAGGCGTTTGTGAAGCGCGCCTTTCTTTTTCTCCTCACACCTTGCACCTTTGCAAAGCGCGCCTTTTTTCTCTTACCCCTCATGCATCTGTGCAGTGCGCCTTTTATTTGTCTTATACCTCACACCGTTGTGCAGCGCGCCTTATTTTTTTTTTACTTACATCTCAGGCGTTTGTGAAGCGCGCCTTTTATTTTTGTCTTACACTTCACACCATCTGCAAAGTGCGCCTATTTTTTTGGTCTTACGATTCACCCCTTTGTGCAGCGCGCCTATTTCTTTTGTTTTACACCTCAGGCGTTTGTGAAGCGCGCCTTTATTTTTTGACTTAAACCTCACGCCTCTGCAAAGCGCGCCTTTCTTTTTCTCCTTACACCTTACACCTTTGCGAAGCGCACCGTTTTTTCTCTTACCCCTCATGCATCTGTGCAGCGCGCCTTTTATTTTTTGTCTGAAACCTCACACCTTCGTGCAGCGCGCCCTATTTTTTTTTACTTTCACCTCGTGCCTCTGCAAGGCGCGCCTATATTTTTTGTCTTCAACATCATGCTTTTGTGCAGCGCGCCTTCTTTTTTTGCCTTACACAACACACCTTTGTGTATCGTGCTTTTTTTTGTCCTATATCCCAGGCCTCTGCATAGCGCGCCTTTTTTTTTTCTTACTTACACATCGTACCTCTGCAAAGCGCGCCTTATTTTTGTCTTACACATCGTACCTCTGCAAAGCGCGCCTATTTTCTTCATCTAACACCTCACACATTTGTGCAGCGCGCTTTTTTTTAAATTGTAACTTGCGCCTCTGCAAAGCGCGACCCTTTTTTATGTCTTACACGTTGCGCCTCTGCAAAGCGCGCCTATTCTCTTCATGTTACACCTCGCACCTTTGTGCAGCGCTCCTTATTTTTGTCTTACGCCTCACACCTCTGCAAAGCGCGCCTATTTTTTTGGTCTTATGATTCACCCCTTTGTGCAGCGCGCCTATTTTTTTTGTTTTACACCTCAGGCGTTTGTGAAGCGCACCTTTTTTTTTGATTTACACCTCACGCCTCTGCAAAGCGCGCCTTTCTTTTTCTCCTTACACCTTGCACCTCTGCGAAGCGCGCCTTTTTTCTCTTACCCCTCATGCATCTGTGCAGCGCGCCTTTTATTTGTCTTATACCTCACACCTTTGTGCAGCGCCCCTATTTTTGTGCTTTCACACCCCACACCAATGCGCAGCGCGCCTTATTTTTTTATACTTACACCTCAGGCCTTTGTGAAGCGCACCTTCTTTTTTTGCCTTACACAACATACCTTTGTAAGGCGCTCCTTCTTTTTTTGCCTTACACAACACACCTTTGTGTATCGTGCTTTTTTTTTGTCTTACACCTCACGCCTTTGTGCAGCGCGCCTTATTTTTGTTCTTTTACACCTCACGCCCCTGTGCAGCGCGCCTTATTTTTTATACTTACACCTCAGGCGTTTGTGAAGCGCGCCTTTTTTTTGTCTTACACCTCACGCCTCTGCAAAGCGCGCCTTTTTTTGTCTTATACCTTATGCCCCTGTACAGCGCACCTTATTTTTATTTACTTACACTTCACACCTTTGTGCAGCGCGCCTTTTTTAACTTGTACCTTGCATCTCTGCAAAGCGCGACCCTTTGTTATGTCTTACACGATGCGCCTCTGCAAAGCGCGCCTATTCTTTTCATCTAACACCTCGCGCCTTTGTGCAGCGCGCCTTATTTTTTTATACTTATACCTCACGCCTCTGCAAAGCGCGCCTTTTTTTTCTCCTTACACCTTGCACCTTTGTGAAGCGCGCCTTTTTTCTCTTACCCCTCATGCATCTGTGCAGCGCGCCTTTTATTTTTTGTCTTAAACCTCACACCTTCATGCAGCGCGCCCTATTTTTTTTTTATTTTCACCTCGCGCCTCTGCAAAGCGCGCCTATATTTTTTGTCTTCAACATCACACCTTTGTGCAGCGCGCCTATTTTTGTGCTTTCATACCCCACACCAATGCGCAGCGCGCCTTATTTTTTTATACTTACACCTCACGCCTTTGTGCAGCGCGCCTATTTTTGTGCTTTTACACCTCACGCCCCTGCAAAGCGCGCCTTATTTTTATTTACTTACACTTCACACCTTTGTGCAGCGCGCCTTATTTTTTGTCTTACATCTCACGACCCTGCAAAGCGCGCCTCTTTTTTTTTACTTACACCTCGTACCTCTGCGAAGCGCGCCTATTTTCTAGATCTTACCCCTCACACATTTGTGCAGCGCGCCCTATTTTTTATTGTCTTACACCTCACAGCTCTGCAAAGCGCGCCTATGTTTTTGGTCTTACGATTCCCCTCTTTGTGCAGCGCGCCTTATTTTTATTTACTTACACCTCACAATTTTGTGCAGCGCGCCTTATTTTTTTGGTCTTACAGCTCACACCTCTGCAAAGCGCGCCTTTTTTTTTTTTGTCTTACACCTCATGCCAAAGTTCAGCACGCCTTAGTTTTTCTTTACTTACATCTCACACCTCTGCGAAGCGCACCTTATTTTTTTATATTACACTTAAGCGCACCTTATTTTTTTATATTACACCACACACCTTTGTGCAGCGCGCCTCATTTTTTTGGTCCCCCTTTTGACAAGCGCGGTTTTTTGTCTGAACCTCATTGTGTGGGTAAGCGCGCTTCTTTGTCTTTCGAATAGAAAAATGCGCGCTTCTCAAGGATGTGAGGTAGAACGCTTACCAAGCGCGCTTTCTCTCTCTTCTCCGGGACAGCTTTGAGAAGCACGCTTCTTTTTCTTAGCCCTCACAGGTCTGATAAGCGCGCTTTTTTCCCTTTCATAGGCCACACCCCCGGCAAGCACGCTTTTTTGTCTCAGACCTCCTAGTTTTGGCAAGCGCGCGTTTTTTGTCTTCTACCTCACCCCTTTGAGAAGACGCATGACGGCGGTGCCAGCAGCTCTAAAGGCCTAAGACATCCAGAAGGTCGGAGCAAGAAGATTGTGGTGTGGCCTGATGGAAGCGTGCGCGCAGCCCAGAGGACGGAACATGGGAAACCTTTTCCCCGACTGTTCGGGCTGGCGCTCCTGCTGGCGCACTTGCCTCATCATTTTCTGTCCCTCCCCTGTGAGGCCAGCCTACCAGCTGAGCAGGCAGGCTTCCCTCATATCTCTATATATCTGCAGGCCCCATTGTGACAAAAGACTTGTCATGTGTGACAGCATATGACTAGAGGGGTTAAATAAGGGACCCAGGCATGGGTGTGACACAGACACAGGTGTGACAGACGCAGGTCTAAACTCATCATGTGACATGCACATCCCACTAAGCAGGGAGGGCAATTCAACTCTTAATGGAACTAGACATGCCGTAACACTAAGGAGTGCTTTTGGGCAAAAGAAGAGGGACTTCTGAACATTCAGCAAACACTTGGAAAGGCCTTTTATGGCTCTTGAAGCCACGTCTAGAGTTTAGACCTAAGCGTAGGCACATTCTTACCCTGCCAGATCTGGCTTTGTAAAATAAATAAATAAATACTACTAATAAAAACTAAGTGAAGCATTTCTCAGGCCATTAGGAGATGATCCGATTTGTCCTGGTGCAAAGAGGCAGCCAGAACTCATTGAGGTATTTATTCCAGCAGCCTATCTCCTCAGCAACGCTGATCTGTGTGAGAGACGCAACCCGCATTTCCTCCAGCTTTCCTACTTATCTAAGGCAATCAAGATTGGCACTGAAAGAAGGGGGTGCCAGTCCTCAGCCTCAAACTTCATAGGCAGCAGGAGAAAGCCGCTCTAGCCCAGGGGCCTCCCATGTGCATAAATTGGAGAAAAGATCTATGGGCGAGCAGGGAAGTGTAGTAGAGAACTGCATTTTGTCTCTTATATTGCCCTGAGAAAAAAAAACAGAAAAACCATTGTTATCACTCCAGATACCTAGGAAGTTCTCACCAACACTTGTACTAAAGCAATTTAATGAAATTTGGAAGAAAAAAGAAAGCATTAGATATTAACCAGATCAGTGCAGAGTGCCTTTGGAACTCCTAGTTTACTTTAGTGTTGGCAATGTACGTCTCAATCCCTCTCATCAGAAACCTAGACTGGATTTAGCCCTGACTGTCATGCAGGCATTAAGTTCTAATGGTGAGAGATCATGTCCTTGTTTGGGTCTTGAGCTGGTCTTCCCAGAGGCAAGATACCAGGGCACATTGTTCAGGTAAATGGTGTGTCCACAGTGTCCAGACAAACACGATCCATGACAGTCTCTTACAAGAAGGGAGGAAGAGAGTTGCCCTGAAGAGCTTCAAGCTTGCAGACCAGCAGCAAGGAGGAGATGATTGCCAAGTCTTAAAAAAAAAAAAAAAAACTCACCCACAAACTCCTAGCTATCTGACAGACTATGGAATTTTCAGTAGGTCACAATGTCACTGAGGAGACTGTCACCAACCAAGACTGTATGTAGACATAGTTGCCCACATACAAAGGTAGAGTAGCCTGATGTTTGTAACTTTTAATTCTTTCTGATCAATCCCTTGTAGTTTTCAATAGAGTTAGTTTCTAAGTAAATTATTTCCGTTTTATTCGAATAAAACTGAGTTTTACTGCTCTTTGAAAATTTCCATCCTCCTCAGGGCAACCCACTATAAAAGACGGTCTTCATACCTACACCTCCCACTCTGCAGGCTGGCAGTTTCTACCATCACATCCCTTTCACGCAAGTTGAAATTGCAGTGCGGGGTACCTTCACTGAGGATACATGGGCTCACACCTCAATAGCAGCAGGCTCTAACAAGGATCCCAATACTTGGGTCAGAATTTCCCACAGTCGCAGGAAGTTTCCATATGATCCCACGAGCAACATTAAGACACCAAAGGGCTCCAACGCCATGCAACCTTGTTAACTTTATTCTCATGAGCGCAATAGGACAGAGAGAAGGGAAAAAGAAAGTAATATTAGCAAGCAGTAGCGTTGCAACAAGATTATACTTACCACCATCAGCCGCGTGCCTAAATGTCCTTGGCTGCGCTCCAGTGCAGGTACGGGGGCTTCGGTGCCTCGGTGCAGGTGACGTTCTGCACACGCCTGGGGGGCGGGCGGAAAGAAGGCCGCGCACACCCGTGCAGGCGATGATGAGAGGCAGGAGGCCGTGCACCCCCGGGGAGGCACACCTAGTCCTTTTATGTCCGCCTTCTCAAAGAGTCCGCCCACTTTCTTGGCGTTTTCTGCTATGCCTGGTTGGTGTCGTCCGTGCTGCGTGCTTTGGTGTTCCTCTTCGCTCTGGATTCGAATGCAAGCTGCTGTGGTGTGCGCTGCTGAGAATGTCATTGCTCGGCTCTCGAGCACGTCTTCCCAGAGACAGCATGCTGACACCAAGTAGATGGCTGATCTTGCACTCTTCCCACAGATCAGATGTCAGGGTTAAGAAGTGCAAATGGTGAGAGATAAGGTCCTTGTCTGGCTCTTGAGCTGGTCTTCCCAGACACAAGATACCGGGGCATTCTTCAGGTAAATGGTGAGTCAACAATGTCCAGATAAACACAATCCATAAGAGTTTCCTACAAGCGCGCTTTATTTTTTTTTTTTTTTGCCTTAGCCCTCACACCTCTGCATGGTGCGCCTCTTTTTTCTCCTACCCCTGACGACTCTGCAAAGCGCGCCTGCATTTTTTGTCTTACGCCTCACGCTTTTGTGCAGCGCGCCTATTTTTGTGCTTTCACACCCCACACCAATGCGCAGCGCGCCTTATTTTTTATACTTACAACTCAGGCCTTTGTGAAGTGCACCTTCTTTTTTTGCCTTACACACAACACCTTTGTGAGGCGCGCCTTCTTTTTTTGCCTTACACAACACACCTTTGAGTATCGTGCATTTTTTTGACTTACACCTCACGCCTCTGCAAAGCGCGCCTATATTTTTTGTCTTCAACATCACAGCTTTGTGCAGCGCGCCTATTTTTGTGCTTTCACACCTCACACCAATGCGCAGCGCGCCTTATTTTTTTATACTTACACCTCAGGCCTTTGTGAAGCGCGCCTTCTTTTTTTGCCTTACACAACACACCTTTGTGAGGCGCGCCTTCTTTTTTTGCCTTACACAACACACCTTTGTGTATCGTGCTTTTTTTTGTCCTATATCCCAGGCCTCTGCATAGCGTGCCTTTTGTTTTTTTTATTTATACATCGTACCTCTGCAAAGCGCGCCTTATTTATGTCTTACACATCGTACCTCTGCAAAGCGCGCCTTGTTTGTCTTACACATCGTACCTCTGCAAAGCGCGCCTATTTTCTTGATCTAAAACCTCACACATTTGTGCAGCGCGCCTTTTTTTTTTAAATTGTAGCTTGCGCCTCTGCAAAGCGCGACCCTTTTTTATGTCTTACACGTTGCGCCTCTGCAAAGCGCGCCTATTCTCTTCATGTTACACCTCGCACCTTTGTGCAGCGCGCCTTATTTTTGTCTTACGCCTCACACCTCTGCAAAGCGCGCCTATTTTTTTGGTCTTATGATTCACCCCTTTGTGCAGCGCGCCTATTTTTTTTGTTTTACACCTCAGGCGTTTGTGAAGCGCGTCTTTTTTTTTGACTTACACCTCACGCCTCTGCAAAGCGCGCCTTTCTTTTTCTCCTTACACCTTGCACCTCTGCGAAGCGCGCCTTTTTTCTCTTACCCCTCATGCATCTGTGCAGCGCTCCTTTTATTTGTCTTATACCTCACACCTTTGTGCAGCGCGCCTATTTTTGTGCTTTCACACCCCACACCAATGCGCAGCGCGCCTTATTTTTTATACTTACAACTCAGGCCTTTGTGAAGTGCACCTTCTTTTTTTGCCTTACACACAACACCTTTGTGAGGCGCGCCTTCTTTTTTTGCCTTACACAATACACCTTTGAGTATCGTTCATTTTATTGACTTACACCTCACGCCTCTGCAAAGCGCGCCTATATTTTTTGTCTTCAACATCACAGCTTTGTGCAGCGCGCCTATTTTTGTGCTTTCACACCTCACACCAATGCGCAGCGCGCCTTATTTTTTTATACTTACACCTCAGGCCTTTGTGAAGCGCGCCTTCTTTTTTTGCCTTACACAACACACCTTTGTGAGGCGCGCCTTCTTTTTTTGCCTTACACAACACACCTTTGTGTATCGTGCTTTTTTTTGTCCTACATCCCAGGCCTCTGCATAGCGCGCCTTTTTTTTTTCTTACTTACACATCGTACCTCTGCAAAGCGCGCCTTATTTTTGTCTTACACATCGTACCTGTGCAAAGCGCGCCTATTTTCTTCATCTAACACCTCACACATTTGTGCAGCGCGCCTTTTTTTTTAACTTGTACCTTGCGCCTCTGCGAGGCACGACCCTTTTTTGTCTTACACGTTGCGCCTCTGCAAAGCGCGCCTATGCTTTTCATCTTACACCTCGCACCTTTGTGCAGCGCGCTTTATTTTTGTCTTACGCCTCACACCTCTGCAAAGCGCGCCTATTTTTTTCGTCTTACGATTCACCCCTTTGTGCAGCGCGCCTATTTTTTTTGTTTTACATCTCAGGCGTTTGTGAAGCGCGCCTTTCTTTTTCTCCTCACACCTTGCACCTTTGCGAAGCGCGCCTTTTTTCTCTTAGCCCTCATGCATCTGTGCAGCGCGCCTTTTATTTGTCTTATACCTCACACCGTTGTGCAGCGCGCCTTATTTTTTTTTTACTTACATCTCAGGCGTTTGTGAAGCGCGCCTTTTTTTTTTGTCTTACACTTCACACCTCTGCAAAGCGCGCCTATTTTTTTGGTCTTACGATTCACCCCTTTGTGCAGCGCGCCTATTTCTTTTGTTTTACACCTCAGGCGTTTGTGAAGCGCGCCTTTTTTTTTTGACTTAAACCTCACGCCTCGGCAAAGCGCGCCTTTCTTTTTCTCCTTACACCTTACACCTTTGCGAAGCGCGCCTTTTTTTCTCTTACCCCTCATGCATCTGTGCAGCGCGCCTTTTATTTTTTGTCTGAAACCTCACACCTTCGTGCAGCGCACCCTATTTTTTTTTACTTTCACCTCGTGCCTCTGCAAGGCGCGCCTATATTTTTTGTCTTCAACATCATGCTTTTGTGCAGCGCGCCTTCTTTTTTTGCCTTACACAACACACTTTTGTGTATCGTGCTTTTTTTTGTCCTATATCCCAGGCCTCTGCATAGCGCGCCTTTTGTTTTTTTTATTTATACATCGTACCTCTGCAAAGCGCGCCTTATTTTTGTCTTACACATCGTACCTCTGCAAAGCGCGCCTATTTTCTTGATCTAACACCTCACACATTTGTGCAGCGCGCCTTTTTTTTTTAAATTGTAACTTGCGCCTCTGCAAAGCGCGACCCTTTTTTATGTCTTACACGTTGCGCCTCTGCAAAGCGCGCCTATTCTCTTCATGTTACACCTCGCACCTTTGTGCAGCGCGCCTTATTTTTGTCTTACGCCTCACACCTCTGCAAAGCGCGCCTATTTTTTTGGTCTTATGATTCACCCCTTTGTGCAGCGCGCCTATTTTTTTTGTTTTACACCTCAGGCGTTTGTGAAGCGCGTCTTTTTTTTTGACTTACACCTCACGCCTCTGCAAAGCGCGCCTTTCTTTTTCTCCTTACACCTTGCACCTCTGCGAAGCGCGCCTTTTTTCTCTAACCCCTCATGCATCTGTGCAGCGCGCCTTTTATTTGTCTTATACCTCACACCTTTGTGCAGCGCGCCTATTTTTGTGCTTTCACACCTCACACCAATGCGCAGCGCGCCTTATTTTTTTATACTTACACCTCAGGCCTTTGTGCAGCGCGCCTTCTTTTTTTGCCTTACACAACACACCTTTGTGTATCGTGCTTTTTTTTTGTCTTACACCTCACGCCTTTGTGCAGCGCGCCTTATTTTTGTTCTTTTACACCTCACGCCCCTGTGCAGCGCGCCTTATTTTTTATAATTACACCTCAGGCGTTTGTGAAGCGCGCCGTTTTTTTGTCTTACACCTCACGCCTCTGCAAAGCGTGCCTTTTTTTGTCTTATACCTTATGCCCCTGTACAGCGCACCTTATTTTTATTTACTTACACTTCACACCTTTGTGCAGCGCGCCTTTTTTAACTTGTACCTTGCATCTCTGCAAAGCGCGACCCTTTGTTATGTCTTACACGATGCGCCTCTGCAAAGCGCGCCTATTCTTTTCATCTAACACCTCGCGCCTTTGTGCAGCGCGCCTTATTTTTTTATACTTATACCTCACGCCTCTGCAAAGCGCGCCTTTTTTTTCTCCTTACACCTTGCACCTTTGTGAAGCGCGCCTTTTTTCTCTTACCCCTCATGCATCTGTGCAGCGCGCCTTTTATTTTTTGTCTTAAACCTCACACCTTCGTGCAGCGCGCCCTATTTTTTTTTTATTTTCACCTCGCGCCTCTGCAAAGCGCGCCTATATTTTTTGTCTTCAACATCACACCTTTGTGCAGCGCGCCTATTTTTGTGCTTTCATACCCCACACCAATGCGCAGCGCGCCTTATTTTTTTATACTTACACCTCACGCCTTTGTGCAGCGCGCCTATTTTTGTGCTTTTACACCTCACGCCCCTGCAAAGCGCGCCTTATTTTTATTTACTTACACTTCACACCTTTGTGCAGCGCGCCTTATTTTTTGTCTTACATCTCACGACCCTGCAAAGCGCGCCTCTTTTTTTTTACTTACACCTCGTACCTCTGCGAAGCGCGCCTATTTTCTAGATCTTACCCCTCACACATTTGTGCAGCGCGCCCTATTTTTTATTGTCTTACACCTCACAGCTCTGCAAAGCGCGCCTATGTTTTTGGTCTTACGATTCCCCTCTTTGTGCAGCGCGCCTTATTTTTATTTACTTACACCTCACAATTTTGTGCAGCGCGCCTTATTTTTTTGGTCTTACAGCTCACACCTCTGCAAAGCGCGCCTTTTTTTTTTTTGTCTTACACCTCATGCCAAAGTTCAGCACGCCTTAGTTTTTCTTTACTTACATCTCACACCTCTGCGAAGCGCACCTTATTTTTTTATATTACACTTAAGCGCACCTTATTTTTTTATATTACACCACACACCTTTGTGCAGCGCGCCTCATTTTTTTGGTCCCCCTTTTGACAAGCGCGCTTTTTTGTCTGAACCTCATTGTGTGGGTAAGCACGCTTCTTTGTCTTTCGAATAGAAAAATGCGCGCTTCTCAAGGATGTGAGGCAGAACGCTTACCAAGCGCGCTTTCTCTCTCTTCTCCGGGACAGCTTTGAGAAGCGCGCTTCTTTTTCTTAGCCCTCACAGGTCTGATAAGCGCGCTTTTTTCCCTTTCATAGGCCACACCCCTGGCAAGCGCGCTTTTTTGTCTCAGACCTCCTAGTTTTGGCAAGCGCGCGTTTTTTGTCTTCTACCTCACCCCTTTGAGAAGACGCATGACGGCGGTGCCAGCAGCTCTAAAGGCCTAAGACATCCAGAAGGTCGGAGCAAGAAGATTGTGGTGTGGCCTGATGGAAGCGTGCGCGCAGCCCAGAGGACGGAACATGGGAAACCTTTTCCCCGACTGTTCGGGCTGGCACTCCTGCTGGCGCAATTGCCTCATCATTTTCTGTCCCTCCCCTGTGAGGCCAGCCTACCAGCTGAGCAGGCAGGCTTCCCTCATATCTCTATATATGTGCAGGCCCCATTGTGACAAAAGACTTGTCATGTGTGACAGCATATGACCAGAGGGGTTAAATAAGGGACCCAGGCATGGGTGTGACACAGACACAGGTGTGACAGACGCAGGTCTAAACTCATCATGTGACATGCACATCCCACTAAGCAGGGAGGGCAATTCAACTCTTAATGGAACTAGACATGCCGTAACACTAAGGAGTGCTTTTGGGCAAAAGAAGAGGGACTTCTGAACATTCAGCAAACACTTGGAAAGGCCTTTTATGGCTCTTGAAGCCACGTCTAGAGTTTAGACCTAAGCGTAGGCACATTCTTACCCTGCCAGATCTGGCTTTGTAAAATAAATAAATAAATACTACTAATAAAAACTAAGTGAAGCATTTCTCAGGCCATTAGGAGATGATCCGATTTGTCCTGGTGCAAAGAGGCAGCCAGAACTCATTGAGGTATTTATTCCAGCAGCCTATCTCCTCAGCAACACTGATCTGTGTGAGAGAAACAACCCGCATTTCCTCCAGCTTTCCTACTTATCTAAGGCAATCAAGATTGGCACTGAAAGAAGGGGGTGCCAGTCCTCAGCCTCAAACTTCATAGGCAGCAGGAGAAAGCCGCTCTAGCCCAGGGGCCTCCCATGTGCATAAATTGGAGAAAAGATCTATGGGCGAGCAGGGAAGTGTAGTAGAGAACTGCATTTTGTCTCTTATATTGCCCTGAGAAAAAAAAACAGAAAAACCATTGTTATCACTCCAGATACCTAGGAAGTTCTCACCAACACTTGTACTAAAGCAATTTAATGAAATTTGGAAGAAAAAAGAAAGCATTAGATATTAACCAGATCAGTGCAGAGTGCCTTTGGAACTCCTAGTTTACTTTAGTGTTGGCAATGTACGTCTCAATCCCTCTCATCAGAAACCTAGACTGGATTTAGCCCTGACTGTCATGCAGGCATCAAGTTCTAATGGTGAGAGATCATGTCCTTGTTTGGGTCTTGAGCTGGTCTTCCCAGAGGCAAGATACCAGGGCACATTGTTCAGGTAAATGGTGTGTCCACAGTGTCCAGACAAACACGATCCATGACAGTCTCTTACAAGAAGGGAGGAAGAGAGTTGCCCTGAAGAGCTTCAAGCTTGCAGACCAGCAGCAAGGAGGAGATGATTGCCAAGTCTTAAAAAAAAAAAACTCACCCACAAACTCCTAGCTATCTGACAGACTATGGAATTTTCAGTAGGTCACAATGTCACTGAGGAGACTGTCACCAAGCAAGACTGTATGTAGACATAGTTGCCCACATACAAAGGTAGAGTAGCCTGATGTTTGTAATTTTTAATTCTTTCTGATCAATCCCTTGTAGTTTTCAATAGAGTTAGTTTCTAAGTAAATTATTTCCGTTTTATTCGAATAAAACTGAGTTTTACTGCTCTTTGAAAATTTCCATCCTCCTCAGGGCAACCCACTATAAAAGACGGTCTTCATACCTACACCTCCCACTCTGCAGGCTGGCAGTTTCTACCATCACATCCCTTTCACGCAAGTTGAAATTGCAGTGCGGGGTACCTTCACTGAGGATACATGGGCTCACACCTCAATAGCAGCAGGCTCTAACAAGGATCCCAATACTTCGGTCAGAATTTCCCACAGTCGCAGGAAGTTTCCATATGATCCCACGAGCAACATTAAGACACCAAAGGGCTCCAACGCCATGCAACCTTGTTAACTTTATTCTCATGAGCGCAATAGGACAGAGAGAAGGGAAAAAGAAAGTAATATTAGCAAGCAGTAGCGTTGCAACAAGATTATACTTACCACCATCAGCCGCGTGCCTAAATGTCCTTGGCTGCGCTCCGGTGCAGGTACGGGGGCTTCGGTGCCTCGGTGCAGGTGACGTTCTGCACACGCCTGGGGGGCGGGCGGAAAGAAGGCCGCGCAAACCCGTGCAGGCGATGATGAGAGGCAGGAGGCCGTGCACCCCCGGGGAGGCACACCTAGTCCTTTTATGTCCGCCTTCTCAAAGAGTCCGCCCACTTTCTCGACGTTTTCTGCTATGCCTGGTTGGTGTCGTCCGTGCTGCGTGCTTTGGTGTTCATCTTCGCTCTGGATTTGAATGCAAGCTGCTGTGGTGTGCGCTGCTGAGAATGTCATTGCTCGGCTCTCGAGCACGTCTTCCCAGAGACAGCATGCTGACACCAAGTAGATGGCTGATCTTGCACTCTTCCCACAGATCAGATGTCAGGGTTAAGAAGTGCAAATGGTGAGAGATAAGGTCCTTGTCTGGCTCTTGAGCTGGTCTTCCCAGACACAAGATACCGGGGCATTCTTCAGGTAAATGGTGAGTCAACAATGTCCAGATAAACACAATCCATAAGAGTTTCCTACAAGCGCGCTTTATTTTTTTTTTTTTTTTGCCTTAGCCCTCACACCTCTGCATGGTGCGCCTCTTTTTTCTCCTACCCGTGACGACTCTGCAAAGCGCGCCTGCATTTTTTGTCTTACGCCTCACGCTTTTGTGCAGCGCGCCTATTTTTGTGCTTTCACACCCCACACCAATGCGCAGCGCGCCTTATTTTTTATACTTACAACTCAGGCCTTTGTGAAGTGCACCTTCTTTTTTTGCCTTACACACAACACCTTTGTGAGGCGCGCCTTCTTTTTTTGCCTTACACAACACACCTTTGAGTATCGTGCATTTTTTTGACTTACACCTCACGCCTCTGCAAAGCGCGCCTATATTTTTTGTCTTCAACATCACAGCTTTGTGCAGCGCGCCTATTTTTGTGCTTTCACACCCCACACCAATGCGCAGCGCGCCTTATTTTTTTATACTTACACCTCAGGCCTTTGTGAAGCGCGCCTTCTTTTTTTGCCTTACACAACACACCTTTGTGAGGCGCGCCTTCTTTTTTTGCCTTACACAACACACCTTTGTGTATCGTGCTTTTTTTTGTCCTACATCCCAGGCCTCTGCATAGCGCGCCTTTTTTTTTTCTTACTTACACATCGTACCTCTGCAAAGCGCGCCTTATTTTTGTCTTACACATCGTACCTGTGCAAAGCGCGCCTATTTTCTTCATCTAACACCTCACACATTTGTGCAGTGCGCCTTTTTTTTTAACTGGTACCTTGCGCCTCTGCGAGGCACGACCCTTTTTTATGTCTTACACGTTGCGCCTCTGCAAAGCGCGCCTATTCTCTTCATGTTACACCTCGCACCTTTGTGCAGCGCGCCTTATTTTTGTGTTATGCCTCACACCTCTGCAAAGCGTGCCTATTTTTTTGGTCTTATGATTCACCCCTTTGTGCAGCGCGCCTATTTTTTTTGTTTTACACCTCAGGCGTTTGTGAAGCGCGCCTTTTTTTTTTGACTTACACCTCACGCCTCTGCAAAGCGCGCCTTTCTTTTTCTCCTCACACCTTGCACCTTTGCGAAGCGCGCCTTTTTTCTCTTAGCCCTCATGCATCTGTGCAGCGCGCCTTTTATTTGTCTTATACCTCACACCTTTGTGCAGCACGCCTATTTTTGTGCTTTCACACCCCACACCAATGCGCAGCGCGCCTTATTTTTTTATACTTACACCTCAGGCCTTTGTGAAGCGCGCCTTCTTTTTTTGCCTTACACAACACACCTTTGTGAGGCGCTCCTTCTTTTTTTGTCTTCAACAACACACCTTTGTGTATAGTGCTTTTTTTTGTCCTACATCCCAGGCCTCTGCATAGCGCGCCTTTTTTTTTTCTTACTTACACATCGTACCTCTGCAAAGCGCGCCTTATTTTTGTCTTACACATTGTACCTGTGCAAAGCGCGCCTATTTAATTCATCTAACACCTCACACATTTGTGCAGCGCACCTTTTTTTTTAACTTGTACCTTGCGCCTCTGCAAAGCGCGCCTATTCTTTTCATCTTACACCTCGCACCTTTGTGCAGCGCGCCTTATTTTTGTCTTACGCCTCACACCTCTGCAAAGCGCGCCTATTTTTTTGGTCTTACGATTCACCCCTTTGTGCAGCACGCCTATTTTTTTTGTTTTACATCTCAGGCGTTTGTGAAGCGCGCCTTTCTTTTTCTCCTCACACCTTGCACCTTTGCGAAGCGCGCCTTTTTTCTCTTACCCCTCATGCATCTGTGCAGCGCGCCTTTTATTTGTCTTATACCTCACATCGTTGTGCAGCGCGCCTTATTGTTTTTACTTACATCTCTTACCTCTTCAAAGCGCACCTTTTATTTCTCTTAAAAAATATGCCTCTATACAGCGCGCCTTTATTTTTTCTCTTACACCTCACGCTTTTGTGCAGCGCGCCTATTTTTGTGCTTTTACACCTCACGCCCCTGTGCAGCGCGCCTTATTTTTTTTTTACTTACATCTCAGGCGTTTGTGAAGCGCGCCTTTTTTTTTTGTCTTACACTTCACACCTCTGCAAAGCGCGCCTATTTTTTTGGTCTTACGATTCACCCCTTTGTGCAGCGCGCCTATTTTTTTTGTTTTACACCTCAGGCGTTTGTGAAGCGCGCCTTTCTTTTTCTCCTTACACCTTACACCTTTGCGAAGCGCGCCTTTTTTTCTCTTACCCCTCATGCATCTGTGCAGCGCGCCTTGTATTTTTTGTCTTAAACCTCACACCTTCGTGCAGCGCGCCCTATTTTTTTTTACTTTCACCTCGTGCCTCTGCAAGGCGCGCCTATATTTTTTGTCTTCAGCATCACGCTTTTGTGCAGCGTGCCTATTTTTGTGCTTTCACACCCCACACCAATGCGCAGTGCGCCTTATTTTTTTTATAGTTACACCTCAGGCCTTTGTGAAGCGCGCCTTCTTTTTTTGCCTTACACGACACACCTTTGTGTATCGTGCTTTTTTTTGTCCTATATGCCAGGCCTCTGCATAGCGCGCCTTTTGTATTATTTATACATCGTACCTCTGCAAAGCGCGCCTTATTTTTGTCTTACACATCGTACCTCTGCAAAGCGCGCCTATCTTCTTGATCTAACACCTCACACATTTGTGCAGCGCGCCTTTTTTTTTTTAAATTGTAACTTGCGCCTCTGCAAAGCGCGACCCTTTCTTATGTCTTACACGTTGCGCCTCTGCAAAGCGCGCCTATTCTCTTCATGTTACACCTCGCACCTTTGTGCAGCGCGCCTTATTTTTGTCTTACGCCTCACACCTCTGCAAAGCGCGCCTATTTTTTTGGTCTTATGATTCACCCCTTTGTGCAGCGCGCCTATTTTTTTTGTTTTACACCTCAGGCGTTTGTGAAGCGCGCCTTTTTTTTTGACTTACACCTCACGCCTCTGCAAAGCGCGCCTTTCTTTTTCTCCTTACACCTTGCACCTCTGCGAAGCGCGCCTTTTTTCTCTTAGCCCTCATGCATCTGTGCAGCGCGCCTTTTATTTGTCTTATACCTCACACCTTTGTGCAGCGCGCCTATTTTTGTGCTTTCACACCCCACACCAATGCGCAGCGCGCCTTATTTTTTTATACTTACACCTCAGGCCTTTGTGCAGCGCGCCTTCTTTTTTTGCCTTACACAACATACCTTTGTGTATCGTGCTTTTTTTTTGTCTTACACCTCACGCCTTTGTGCAGCGCGCCTTATTTTTGTCCTTTTACACCTCACGCCCCTGTGCAGCGCGCCTTATTTTTTATAATTACACCTCAGGCGTTTGTGAAGCGCGCCTTTTTTTTGTCTTACACCTCACGCCTCTGCAAAGCGCGCCTTTTTTTGTCTTATACCTTATGCCCCTGTACAGCGCACCTTATTTTTATTTACTTACACTTCACACCTTTGTGCAGCGCGCCTTTTTTAACTTGTACCTTGCATCTCTGCAAAGCGCGACCCTTTGTTATGTCTTACACGATGCGCCTCTGCAAAGCGCGCCTATTCTTTTCATCTAACACCTCGCGCCTTTGTGCAGCGCGCCTTATTTTTTTATACTTATACCTCACGCCTCTGCAAAGCGCGCCTTTTTTTTCTCCTTACACCTTGCACCTTTGTGAAGCGCGCCTTTTTTCTCTTACCCCTCATGCATCTGTGCAGCGCGCCTTTTATTTTTTGTCTTAAACCTCACACCTTCATGCAGCGCGCCCTATTTTTTTTTTATTTTCACCTCGCGCCTCTGCAAAGCGCGCCTATATTTTTTGTCTTCAACATCACACCTTTGTGCAGCGCGCCTATTTTTGTGCTTTCATACCCCACACCAATGCGCAGCGCGCCTTATTTTTTTATACTTACACCTCACGCCTTTGTGCAGCGCGCCTATTTTTGTGCTTTTACACCTCACGCCCCTGCAAAGCGCGCCTTATTTTTATTTACTTACACTTCACACCTTTGTGCAGCGCGCCTTATTTTTTGTCTTACATCTCACGACCCTGCAAAGCGCGCCTCTTTTTTTTTACTTACACCTCGTACCTCTGCAAAGCGCACCTATTTTCTAGATCTTACCCCTCACACATTTGTGCAGCGCGCCCTATTTTTTATTGTCTTACACCTCACAGCTCTGCAAAGCGCGCCTATGTTTTTGGTCTTACGATTCCCCTCTTTGTGCAGCGCGCCTTATTTTTATTTACTTACACCTCACAATTTTGTGCAGCGCGCCTTATTTTTTTGGTCTTACAGCTCACACCTCTGCAAAGCACGCCTTTTTTTTTTTTTGTCTTACACCTCATGCCAAAGTTCAGCACGCCTTAGTTTTTCTTTACTTACATCTCACACCTCTGCGAAGCGCACCTTATTTTTTTATATTACACTTAAGCGCACCTTATTTTTTTATATTACACCACACACCTTTGTGCAGCGCGCCTCATTTTTTTGGTCCCCCTTTTGACAAGCGCGCTTTTTTGTCTGAACCTCATTGTGTGGCTAAGCACGCTTCTTTGTCTTTCGAATAGAAAAATGCGCGCTTCTCAAGGATGTGAGGTAGAACGCTTACCAAGCGCGCTTTCTCTCTCTTCTCCGGGACAGCTTTGAGAAGCACGCTTCTTTTTCTTAGCCCTCACAGGTCTGATAAGCGCGCTTTTTTCCCTTTCATAGGCCACACCCCTGGCAAGCGCGCTTTTTTGTCTCAGACCTCCTAGTTTTGGCAAGCGCGCGTTTTTTGTCTTCTACCTCACCCCTTTGAGAAGACGCATGACGGCGGTGCCAGCAGCTCTAAAGGCCTAAGACATCCAGAAGGTCGGAGCAAGAAGATTGTGGTGTGGCCTGATGGAAGCGTGCGCGCAGCCCAGAGGACGGAACATGGGAAACCTTTTCCCCGACTGTTCGGGCTGGCACTCCTGCTGGCGCACTTGCCTCATCATTTTCTGTCCCTCCCCTGTGAGGCCAGCCTACCAGCTGAGCAGGCAGGCTTCCCTGATATCTCTATATATGTGCAGGCCCCATTGTGACAAAAGACTTTTCATGTGTGACAGCATATGACCAGAGGGGTTAAATAAGGGACCCAGGCATGGGTGTGACACAGACACAGGTGTGACAGACGCAGGTCTAAACTCATCATGTGACATGCACATCCCACTAAGCAGGGAGGGCAATTCAACTCTTAATGGAACTAGACATGCCGTAACACTAAGGAGTGCTTTTGGGCAAAAGAAGAGGGACTTCTGAACATTCAGCAAACACTTGGAAAGGCCTTTTATGGCTCTTGAAGCCACGTCTAGAGTTTAGACCTAAGCGTAGGCACATTCTTACCCTGCCAGATCTGGCTTTGTAAAATAAATAAATAAATACTACTAATAAAAACTAAGTGAAGCATTTCTCAGGCCATTAGGAGATGATCCGATTTGTCCTGGTGCAAAGAGGCAGCCAGAACTCATTGAGGTATTTATTCCAGCAGCCTATCTCCTCAGCAACGCTGATCTGTGTGAGAGAAACAACCCGCATTTCCTCCAGCTTTCCTACTTATCTAAGGCAATCAAGATTGGCACTGAAAGAAGGGGGTGCCAGTCCTCAGCCTCAAACTTCATAGGCAGCAGGAGAAAGCCGCTCTAGCCCAGGGGCCTCCCATGTGCATAAATTGGAGAAAAGATCTATGGGCGAGCAGGGAAGTGTAGTAGAGAACTGCATTTTGTCTCTTATATTGCCCTGAGAAAAAAAAACAGAAAAACCATTGTTATCACTCCAGATACCTAGGAAGTTCTCACCAACACTTGTACTAAAGCAATTTAATGAAATTTGGAAGAAAAAAGAAAGCATTAGATATTAACCAGATCAGTGCCGAGTGCCTTTGGAACTCCTAGTTTACTTTAGTGTTGGCAATGTACGTCTCAATCCCTCTCATCAGAAACCTAGACTGGATTTAGCCCTGACTGTCATGCAGGCATCAAGTTCTAATGGTGAGAGATCATGTCCTTGTTTGGGTCTTGAGCTGGTCTTCCCAGAGGCAAGATACCAGGGCACATTGTTCAGGTAAATGGTGTGTCCACAGTGTCCAGACAAACACGATCCGTGACAGTCTCTTACAAGAAGGGAGGAAGAGAGTTGCCCTGAAGAGCTTCAAGCTTGCAGACCAGCAGCAAGAAGGAGATGATTGCCAAGTCTAAAAAAAAAAAAAAAAAAAAAAAACCCACCCACAAACTCCTAGCTATCTGACAGACTATGGAATTTTCAGTAGGTCACAATGTCACTGAGGAGACTGTCACCAAGCAAGACTGTATGTAGACATAGTTGCCCACATACAAAGGTAGAGTAGCCTGATGTTTGTAATTTTTAATTCTTTCTGATCAATCCCTTGTAGTTTTCAATAGAGTTAGTTTCTAAGTAAATTATTTCCGTTTTATTCGAATAAAACCGAGTTTTACTGCTCTTTGAAAATTTCCATCCTCCTCAGGGCAACCCACTATAAAAGACAATCCACGGTCTTCATACCTACACCTCCCACTCTGCAGGCTGGCAGTTTCTACCATCACATCCCTTTCACGCAAGCTGAAATTGCAGTGCGGGGTACCTTCACTGAGGATACATGGGCTCACACCTCAATAGCAGCAGGCTCTAACAAGGATCCCAATACTTCGGTCAGAATTTCCCACAGTCGCAGGAAGTTTCCATATGATCCCACGAGCAACATTAAGACACCAAAGGGCTCCAACGCCATGCAACCTTGTTAACTTTATTCTCATGAGCGCAATAGGACAGAGAGAAGGGAAAAAGAAAGTAATATTAGCAAGCAGTAGCGTTGCAACAAGATTATACTTACCACCATCAGCCGCGTGGCTAAATGTCCTTGGCTGCGCTCCGGTGCAGGTACGGGGGCTTCGGTGCCTCGGTGCAGGTGACGTTCTGCACACGCCTGGGGGGCGGGCGGAAAGAAGGCCGCGCACACCCGTGCAGGCGATGATGAGAGGCAGGAGGCCGTGCACCCCCGGCGAGGCACACCTAGTCCTTTTATGTCTGCCTTCTCAAAGAGTCCGCCCACTTTCTTTACGTTCTCTGCTATGCCTGGTTGGTGTCGTCCGTGCTGCGTGCTTTGGTGTTCCTCTTCGCTCTGGATTCGAATGCAAGCTGCTGTGGTGTGCGCTGCTGAGAATGTCATTGCTCGGCTCTCGAGCACGTCTTCCCAGAGACAGCATGCTGACACCAAGTAGATGGCTGATCTTGCACTCTTCCCACAGATCAGATGTCAGGGTTAAGAAGTGCAAATGGTGAGAGATAAGGTCCTTGTCTGGCTCTTGAGCTGGTCTTCCCAGACACAAGATACCGGGGCATTCTTCAGGTAAATGGTGAGTCAACAATGTCCAGATAAACACAATCCATAAGAGTTTCCTACAAGCGCGCTTTATTTTTTTTTTTTTTGCCTTAGCCCTCACACCTCTGCATGGTGCGCCTCTTTTTTCTCCTACCCCTGATGACTCTGCAAAGCGCGCCTGCATTTTTTGTCTTACGCCTCACGCTTTTGTGCAGCGCGCCTATTTTTGTGCTTTCACACCCCACACCAATGCGCAGCGCGCCTTATTTTTTTATACTTACAACTCAGGCCTTTGTGAAGCGCGCCTTCTTTTTTTGCCTTACACAACACACCTTTGAGTATCGTGCATTTTTTTTGACTTACACCTCACGCCTCTGCAAAGCGCGCCTTTTTCTCCTTACACCTTGCACCTTTGCGAAGCGCGCCTTTTTTCTCTTACCCCTCATGCATCTGTGCAGCGCACCTTTTATTTTTTGTCTTAAACCTCACACCTTCGTGCAGCGCGCCCTATTTTTTTTTTATTTTTACCTCGCGCCTCTGCAAAGCGCGACCTTTTTTTATGTCTTACACGTTGCGCCTCTGCAAAGCGCGCCTATTTTCTTCATGTTACACCTCGCACCTTTGTGCAGCGCGCCTTATTTTTGTCTTACGCCTCACACCTCTGCAAAGCGCGCCTATTTTTTGGTCTTATGATTCACCCCTTTGTGCAGCGCGCCTATATTTTTTGTTTTACACCTCAGGCGTTTGTGAAGCGCGCCTTTTTTTTTTGTCTTACACCTCACGCCTCTGCAAAGCGCGCCTTTCTTTTTCTCCTTACACCTTGCACCTCTGCGAAGCGTGCCTTTTTTCTCTTACCCCTCATGCATCTGTGCAGCGCGCCTTCTATTTGTCTTATACCTCACACCTTTGTACAGCGCGCCTATTTTTGTGCTTTCACACCCCACACCAATGCGCAGCGCGCCTTATTTTTTTATAGTTGCACCTCAGCCCTTTGTGAAGCGCGCCTTCTTTTTTTGCCTTACACAACACACCTTTGTGTATTGTGCTTTTTTTTTGTCTTACACCTCACTCCTTTGTGCAGCGCGCCTTATTTTTGTGCTTTTACACCTCACGCCCCTGTGCAGCGCACCTTATTTTTTATACTTACACCTCAGGCGTTTGTGAAGCGCGCCTTTTTTTTTGTCTTACACCTCACACCTCTGCAAAGCGCGCCTTTTTTTGTCTTACACCTTATGCCCCTGTACAGCGCACCTTATTTTTATTTACTTACACTTCACACCTTTGTGCAGCGCACCTTTTTTAACTTGTACCTTGCATCTCTGCAAAGCGCGACCCTTTTTTATGTCTTACACGTTGCGCCTCTGCAAAGCGCGCCTATTCTTTTCATGTTACACCTCGCACCTTTGTGCAGCGCGCCTTATTTTTGTCTTACGCCTCACACCTCTGCAAAGCGCGCCTATTTTTTTCGTCTTACGATTCACCCCTTTGTGCAGCGCGCCTATTTTTTTTGTCTTACACCTCACGCCTCTGCAAAGCGCGCCTTTCTTTTTCTCCTTACACCTTGCACCTTTGCGAAGCGCGCCTTTTTTCTCTTAGCCCTCATGCATCTATGCAGCGCGCCTTTTATTTGTCTTATACCTCACACCGTTGTGCAGCGCGCCTTAATTTTTTTACTTACATCTCTTACCTCTTCAAAGCGCACCTTTTATTTCTCTTAAAACATATGCTTCTCTACAGCGCACCTTTATTTTTTCTCTTACACCTCACGCTTTTGTGCAGCGCGCCTATTTTTGTGCTTTTACACCTCACGCCCCTGTGCAGCGCGCCTTATTTTTTTTATACTTACACCTCAGGCGTTTGTGAAGCGCGCCTTTTTTTTTTGTCTTACACCTCACGCCTCTGCAAAGAGCGCCTTTCTTTTTCTCCTTACACCTTGCACCTCTGCGAAGCGCGCCTTTTTTCTCTTACCCCTCATGCATCTGTGCAGCGCGCCTTTTATTTTTTGTCTTAAACCTCACACCTTCGTGCAGCGCGCCCTATTTTTTTTTATTTTCACCTCGCGCCTCTGCAAGGCGCGTCTATATTTTTTGTCTTCAACATCACACCTTTGTGCAGCGCGCCTATTTTTGTGCTTTCACACCCCACACCAATGCGCGGTGCGCCTTATTTTTTTATAGTTACACCTCAGGCCTTTGTGAAGCGCGCCTTCTTTTTTTGCCTTAGACAACATACCCTTGTGAGGCGCGCCTTCTTTTTTTGCCTTACACAACACACCTTTGTGTAGCGTGCTTTTTTTTTGTCCTATATTCCAGGCCTCTGCATAGCGCGCCTTTTGTTTTTTTTACTTATACATCGTACCTCTGTAAAGCGCGCCTTATTTTTGTCTTACACATCGTACCTGTGCAAAGCGCGCCTATTTTCTTGACCCAACACCTCACACATTTGTGCAGCGCGCCTGTTTTTTTAACTGGTACCTTGCGCCTCTGCAAGGCGCGACCCTTTTTTATGTCTTACACGTTGCGCCTCTGCAAAGCGCGCCTATTCTTTTCATGTTACACCTCGCACCTTTGTGCAGCGCGCCTTATTTTTGTCTTACGCCTCACACCTCTGCAAAGCGCGCCTATTTTTTTGGTCTTACGATTCACCCCTTTGTGCAGCGCGCCTATTTTTTTTGTATTACACCTCAGGCGTTTGTGAAGCGCGCCTTTTTTTTTTTGACTTACACCTCACGCCTCTGCAAAGCGCGCCTTTCTTTTTCTCCTTACACCTTGCACCTCTGCGAAGCGCGCCTTTTTTCTCTTACCCCTCATACATCTGTGCAGCGCGCCTTTTATTTTTTGTCTTAAACCTCACACCTTCGTGCAGCGCGCCCTATTTTGTTTTACTTTCACCTCGCGCCTCTGCAAAGCGCGCCTATATTTTTTGTCTTCAACATCACACCTTTGTGCAGCGCGCCTATTTTTGTGCTTTCACACCTCACGCCCCTGTGCAGCGCGCCTTTCTTTTTTATACTTACACCTCAGGCGTTTGTGAAGCGCGCCTTTTTTTTTTGTCTTACACCTCACAGCTCTGCAAAGCGCGCCTGTGTTTTTGGTCTTACGATTCCCCTCTTTGTGCAGCGCGCCTTATTTTTTTTGTCTTACACCTCACACCTCTTCAAAGCGCACCTTTTTTTATCTTACACCTTACGCCCCTGTACAGCGCGCCTTATTTTTATTTACTTACACCTCACAATTTTGTGCAGCGCGCCTTATTTTTTTGGTCTTACAGCTCACACCTCTGCAAAGCGCGCCTTTTTTTTTTTGTCTTACACCTCATGCCAAAGTTCAGCACGCCTTAGTTTTTCTTTACTTACATCTCACACCTCTGCGAAGCGCACCTTATTTTTTTATATTACACTTAAGCGAACCTTTTTTTATATATTACACTTCACGCCTTTGTGCAGCGCGCCTATTTTTTTTGTCTTACACCACTCACCTTTGTGCAGCGCGCCTCATTTTTTTGGTCCCCCTTTTGACAAGCGCGCTTTTTTGTCTGAACCTCATTGTGTGGGTAAGCACGCTTCTTTGTCTTTCGAATAGAAAAATGCGCGCTTCTCAAGGATGTGAGGTAGAACGCTTACCAAGCGCGCTTTCTCTCTCTTCTCCGGGACAGCTTTGAGAAGCTCGCTTCTTTTTCTTAGCCCTCACAGGTCTGATAAGCGCGCTTTTTTCCCTTTCATAGACCACACCCCTGGCAAGCGCGCTTTTTTGTCTCAGACCTCCTAGTTTTGGCAAGCGCGCGTTTTTTGTCTTCTACCTCACCCCTTTGAGAAGACGCATGACGGCGGTGCCAGCAGCTCTAAAGGCCTAAGACATCCAGAAGGTCGGAGCAAGAAGATTGTGGTGTGGCCTGATGGAAGCGTGCGCGCAGCCCAGAGGACGGAACATGGGAAACCTTTTCCCCGACTGTTTGGGCTGGCGCTCCTGCTGGCGCACTTGCCTCATCATTTTCTGTCCCTCCCCTGTGAGGCCAGCCTACCAGCTGAGCAGGCAGGCTTCCCTCCTATCTCTATATATGTGCAGGCCCCATTGTGACAAAAGACTTGTCATGTGTGACAGCATATGACCAGAGGGGTTAAATAAGGGACCCAGGCATGGGTGTGACACAGACACAGGTGTGACAGACGCAGGTCTAAACTCATCATGTGACATGCACATCCCACTAAGCAGGGAGGGCAATTCAACTCTTAATGGAACTAGACATGCCGTAACACTAAGGAGTGCTTTTGGGCAAAAGAAGAGGGACTTCTGAACATGCAGCAAACACTTGGAAAGGCCTTTTATGGCTCTTGAAGCCACGTCTAGAGTTTAGACCTAAGCGTAGGCACATTCTTACCCTGCCAGATCTGGCTTTGTAAAATAAATAAATAAATAAATAAATACTACTAATAAAAACTAAGTGAAGCATTTCTCAGGCCATTAGGAGATGATCCAATTTGTCCTGGTGCAAAGAGGCAGCCAGAACTCATTGAGGTATTTATTCCAGCAGCCTATCTCCTCAGCAACACTGATCTGTGTGAGAGAAACAACCCGCATTTCCTCCAGCTTTCCTACTTATCTAAGGCAATCAAGATTGGCACTGAAAGAAGGGGGTGCCAGTTCTCAGCCTCAAACTTCATAGGCAGCAGGAGAAAGCCGCTCTAGCCCAGGGGCCTCCCATGTGCATAAATTGGAGAAAAGATCTATGGGCGAGCAGGGAAGTGTAGTAGAGAACTGCATTTTGTCTCTTATATTGCCCTGAGGAAAGAAAAAAAAAAAAAAAAAAAAAAAACAGAAAAACCATTGTTATCACTCCAGATACCTAGGAAGTTCTCACCAACACTTGTACTAAAGCAATTTAATGAAATTTGGAAGAAAAAAGAAAGCATTAGATATTAACCAGATCAGTGCCGAGTGCCTTTGGAACTCCTAGTTTACTTTAGTGTTGGCAATGTACGTCTCAATCCCTCTCATCAGAAACCTAGACTGGATTTAGCCCTGACTGTCATGCAGGCATCAAGTTCTAATGGTGAGAGATCATGTCCTTGTTTGGGTCTTGAGCTGGTCTTCCCAGAGGCAAGATACCAGGGCACATTGTTCAGGTAAATGGTGTGTCCACAGTGTCCAGACAAACACGATCCGTGACAGTCTCTTACAAGAAGGGAGGAAGAGAGTTGCCCTGAAGAGCTTCAAGCTTGCAGACCAGCAGCAAGAAGGAGATGATTGCCAAGTCTAAAAAAAAAAAAAAAAAAAAACCCACCCACAAACTCCTAGCTATCTGACAGACTATGGAATTTTCAGTAGGTCACAATGTCACTGAGGAGACTGTCACCAAGCAAGACTGTATGTAGACATAGTTGCCCACATACAAAGGTAGAGTAGCCTGATGTTTGTAATTTTTAATTCTTTCTGATCAATCCCTTGTAGTTTTCAATAGAGTTAGTTTCTAAGTAAATTATTTCCGTTTTATTCGAATAAAACTGAGTTTTACTGCTCTTTGAAAATTTCCATCCTCCTCAGGGCAACCCACTATAAAAGACAATCCACGGTCTTCATACCTACACCTCCCACTCTGCAGGCTGGCAGTTTCTACCATCACATCCCTTTCACGCAAGCTGAAATTGCAGTGCGGGGTACCTTCACTGAGGATACATGGGCTCACACCTCAATAGCAGCAGGCTCTAACAAGGATCCCAATACTTGGGTCAGAATTTCCCACAGTCGCAGGAAGTTTCCATACGATCCCACGAGCAACATTAAGACACCAAAGGGCTCCAACGCCATGCAACCTTGTTAACTTTATTCTCATGAGCGCAATAGGACAGAGAGAAGGGAAAAAGAATGTAATATTAGCAAGCAGTAGCGTTGCAACAAGATTATACTTACCACCATCAGCCGCGTGGCTAAATGTCCTTGGCTGCGCTCCGGTGCAGGTACGGGGGCTTCGGTGCCTCGGTGCAGGTGACGTTCTGCACACGCCTGGGGGGCGGGCGGAAAGAAGGCCGCGCACACCCGTGCAGGCGATGATGAGAGGCAGGAGGCCGTGCACCCCCGGGGAGGCACACCTAGTCCTTTTATGTCCGCCTTCTCAAAGAGTCCGCCCACTTTCTTGGCGTTTTCTGCTATGCCTGGTTGGTGTCGTCCGTGCTGCGTGCTTTGGTGTTCCTCTTCGCTCTGAATTCGAATGCAAGCTGCTGTGGTGTGCGCTGCTGAGAATGTCATTGCTCGGCTCTCGAGCACGTCTTCCCAGAGACAGCATGCTGACACCAAGTAGATGGCTGATCTTGCACTCTTCCCACAGATCAGATGTCAGGGTTAAGAAGTGCAAATGGTGAGAGATAAGGTCCTTGTCTGGCTCTTGAGCTGGTCTTCCCAGACACAAGATACCGGGGCATTCTTCAGGTAAATGGTGAGTCAACAATGTCCAGATAAACACAATCCATAAGAGTTTCCTACAAGCGCGCTTTATTTTTTTTTTTTTTGCCTTAGCCCTCACACCTCTGCATGGTGCGCCTCTTTTTTCTCCTACCCCTGATGACTCTGCAAAGCGCGCCTGCATTTTTTGTCTTACGCCTCACGCTTTTGTGCAGCGCGCCTATTTTTGTGCTTTCACACCCCACACCAATGCGCAGCGCGCCTTATTTTTTTATACTTACAACTCAGGCCTTTGTGAAGCGCGCCTTCTTTTTTTGCCTTACACAACACACCTTTGAGTATCGTGCATTTTTTTTGACTTACACCTCACGCCTCTGCAAAGCGCGCCTTTTTCTCCTTACACCTTGCACCTTTGCGAAGCGCGCCTTTTTTCTCTTACCCCTCATGCATCTGTGCAGCGCACCTTTTATTTTTTGTCTTAAACCTCACACCTTCGTGCAGCGCGCCCTATTTTTTTTTTATTTTTACCTCGCGCCTCTGCAAAGCGCGTCTATATTTTTTGTCTTCAACATCACACCTTTGTGCAGCGCGCCTATTTTTGTGCTTTCACACCCCACACCAATGCGCGGTGCGCCTTATTTTTTTATAGTTACACCTCAGGCCTTTGTGAAGCGCGCCTTCTTTTTTTGCCTTAGACAACATACCCTTGTGAGGCGCGCCTTCTTTTTTTGCCTTACACAACACACCTTTGTGTAGCGTGCTTTTTTTTTGTCCTATATTCCAGGCCTCTGCATAGCGCGCCTTTTGTTTTTTTTACTTATACATCGTTCCTCTGTAAAGCGCGCCTTATTTTTGTCTTACACATCGTACCTGTGCAAAGCGCGCCTATTTTCTTGACCCAACACCTCACACATTTGTGCAGCGCGCCTTTTTTTTTAATTTGTACCTTGCGCCTCTGCAAAGCGCGACCTTTTTTTATGTCTTACACGTTGCGCCTCTGCAAAGCGCGCCTATTCTCTTCATGTTACACCTCGCACCTTTGTGCAGCGCGCCTTATTTTTGTCTTACGCCTCACACCTCTGCAAAGCGCGCCTATTTTTTTGGTCTTATGATTCACCCCTTTGTGCAGCGCGCCTATATTTTTTGTTTTACACCTCAGGCGTTTGTGAAGCGCGCCTTTTTTTTTTGTCTTACACCTCACGCCTCTGCATAGCGCGCCTTTCTTTTTCTCCTTACACCTTGCACCTCTGCGAAGCGTGCCTTTTTTCTCTTACCCCTCATGCATCTGTGCAGCGCGCCTTTTATATGTCTTATACCTCACACCTTTGTGCAGCGCGCCTATTTTTGTGCTTTCACACCCCACACCAATGCGCAGCGCGCCTTATTTTTTTATAGTTGCACCTCAGCCCTTTGTGAAGCGCGCCTTCTTTTTTTGCCTTACACAACACACCTTTGTGTATTGTGCTTTTTTTTTGTCTTACACCTCACTCCTTTGTGCAGCGCGCCTTATTTTTGTGCTTTTACACCTCACGCCCCTGTGCAGCGCACCTTATTTTTTATACTTACACCTCAGGCGTTTGTGAAGCGCGCCTTTTTTTTTGTCTTACACCTCACGCCTCTGCAAAGCGCGCCTTTTTTTGTCTTACACCTTATGCCCCTGTACAGCGCACCTTATTTTTATTTACTTACACTTCACACCTTTGTGCAGCGCACCTTTTTTAACTTGTACCTTGCATCTCTGCAAAGCGCGACCCTTTTTTATGTCTTACACGTTGCGCCTCTGCAAAGCGCGCCTATACTTTTCATGTTACACCTCGCACCTTTGTGCAGCGCGCCTTATTTTTGTCTTACGCCTCACACCTCTGCAAAGCGCGCCTATTTTTTTCGTCTTACGATTCACCCCTTTGTGCAGCGCGCCTATTTTTTTTGTCTTACACCTCACGCCTCTGCAAAGCGCGCCTTTCTTTTTCTCCTTACACCTTGCACCTTTGCGAAGCGCGCCTTTTTTTCTCTTAGCCCTCATGCATCTATGCAGCGCGCCTTTTATTTGTCTTATACCTCACACCGTTGTGCAGCGCGCCTTAATTTTTTTACTTACATCTCTTACCTCTTCAAAGCGCACCTTTTATTTCTCTTAAAACATATGATTCTCTACAGCGCACCTTTATTTTTTCTCTTACACCTCACGCTTTTGTGCAGCGCGCCTATTTTTGTGCTTTTACACCTCACGCCCCTGTGCAGCGCGCCTTATTTTTTTTATACTTACACCTCAGGCGTTTGTGAAGCGCGCCTTTTTTTTTTGTCTTACACCTCACGCCTCTGCAAAGCGCGCCTTTCTTTTTCTCCTTACACCTTGCACCTCTGCGAAGCGCGCCTTTTTTCTCTTACCCCTCATACATCTGTGCAGCGCGCCTTTTAGTTTTTGTCTTAAACCTCACACCTTCGTGCAGCGCGCCCTATTTTTTTTATTTTCACCTCGCGCCTCTGTAAGGCGCGCCTATATTTTTTGTCTTAAACATCACACCTTTGTGCAGCGCGCCTATTTTTGTGCTTTTACACCTCATGCCCCTGTGCAGCGCGCCTTATTTTTATTTACTTACACTTCACACCTTTGTGCAGCGCGCCTTATTTTTTGTCTTACATCTCACGACCCTGCAAAGCGCGCCTCTTTTTTTTTACTTACACCTCGTACCTCTGCAAAGTGCACCTATTTTCTAGATCTTACCCCTCACACATTTGTGCAGCGCGCCCTATTTTTTATTGTCTTACACCTCACAGCTCTGCAAAGCGCGCCTATGTTTTTGGTCTTACGATTCCCCTCTTTGTGCAGCGCGCCTTATTTTTTTTGTCTTACACCTCACACCTCTTCAAAGCGCACCTTTTTTTGTCTTACACCTTACGCCCCTGTACAGCGCGCCTTATTTTTATTTACTTACACCTCACAATTTTGTGCAGCGCGCCTTATTTTTTTGGTCTTACATGTCACACCTCTGCGAAGCGCACCTTATTTTTTTATATTACACTTAAGCGCACCTTATTTTTTTATATTACACTTCACGCCTTTGTGCAGCGCGCCTATTTTTTTTGTCTTACACCACACACCTTTGTGCAGCGCGCCTCATTTTTTTGGTCCCCCTTTTGACAAGCACGCTTTTTTGTCTGAACCTCATTGTGTGGGTAAGCGCGCTTCTTTGTCTTTCGAATAGAAAAATGCGCGCTTCTCAAGGATGTGAGGTAGAACGCTTACCAAGCGCACTTTCTCTCTCTTCTCCAGGACAGCTTTGAGAAGCGCGCTTCTTTTTCTTAGCCCTCACAGGTCTGATAAGCGCGCTTTTTTCCCTTTCATAGGCCACACCCCTGGCAAGCGCGCTTTTTTGTCTCAGACCTCCTAGTTTTGGCAAGCGCGCGTTTTTTGTCTTCTACCTCACCCCTTTGAGAAGACGCATGACGGCGGTGCCAGCAGCTCTAAAGGCCTAAGACATCCAGAAGGTCGGAGCAAGAAGATTGTGGTGTGGCCTGATGGAAGCGTGCGCGCAGCCCAGAGGACGGAACATGGGAAACCTTTTCCCCGACTGTTTGGGCTGGCGCTCCTGCTGGCGCACTTGCCTCATCATTTTCTGTCCCTTCCCTGTGAGGCCAGCCTACCAGCTGAGCAGGCAGGCTTCCCTCATATCTCTATATATCTGCAGGCCCCATTGTGACAAAAGACTTGTCATGTGTGACAGCATATGACCAGAGGGGTTAAATAAGGGACCCAGGCAAGGGTGTGACACAGACACAGGTGTGACAGACGCAGGTCTAAACTCATCATGTGACATGCACATCCCACTAAGCAGGGAGGGCAATTCAACTCTTAATGGAACTAGACATGCCGTAACACTGAGGAGTGCTTTTGGGCAAAAGAAGAGGGACTTCTGAACATTCAGCAAACACTTGGAAAGGCCTTTTATGGCTCTTGAAGCCACGTCTAGAGTTTAGACCTAAGCGTAGGCACATTCTTACCCTGCCAGATCTGGCTTTGTAAAATAAATAAATAAATAAATAAATACTACTAATAAAAACTAAGTGAAGCATTTCTCAGGCCATTAGGAGATGATCCGATTTGTCCTGGTGCAAAGAGGCAGCCAGAACTCATTGAGGTATTTATTCCAGCAGCCTATCTCCTCAGCAACACTGATCTGTGTGAGAGACGCAACCCGCATTTCCTCCAGCTTTCCTACTTATCTAAGGCAATCAAGATTGGCACTGAAAGAAGGGGGTGCCAGTCCTCAGCCTCAAACTTCATAGGCAGCAGGAGAAAGCCGCTCTAGCCCAGGGGCCTCCCATGTGCATAAATTGGAGAAAAGATCTATGGGCGAGCAGGGAAGTGTAGTAGAGAACTGCATTTTGTCTCTTATATTGCCCTGAGAAAAAAAAAAAACAGAAAAACCATTGTTATCACTCCAGATACCTAGGAAGTTCTCACCAACACTTGTACTAAAGCAATTTAATGAAATTTGGAAGAAAAAAGAAAGCATTAGATATTAACCAGATCAGTGCAGAGTGCCTTTGGAACTCCTAGTTTACTTTAGTGTTGGCAATGTACGTCTCAATCCCTCTCCTCAGAAACCTAGACTGGATTTAGCCCTGACTGTCATGCAGGCATTAAGTTCTAATGGTGAGAGATCATGTCCTTGTTTGGGTCTTGAGCTGGTCTTCCCAGAGGCAAGATACCAGGGCACATAGTTCAGGTAAATGGTGTGTCCACAGTGTCCAGACAAACACGATCCGTGACAGTCTCTTACAAGAAGGGAGGAAGAGAGTTGCCCTGAAGAGCTTCAAGCTTGCAGACCAGCAGCAAGAAGGAGATGATTGCCAAGTCTAAAAAAAAAAAAAAAAAAAAACCCACCCACAAACTCCTAGCTATCTGACAGACTATGGAATTTTCAGTAGGTCACAATGTCACTGAGGAGACTGTCACCAAGCAAGACTGTATGTAGACATAGTTGCCCACATACAAAGGTAGAGTAGCCTGATGTTTGTAATTTTTAACTCTTTCTGATCAATCCCTTGTAGTTTTCAATAGAGTTAGTTTCTAAGTAAATTATTTCCGTTTTATTCGAATAAAACCGAGTTTTACTGCTCTTTGAAAATTTCCATCCTCCTCAGGGCAACCCACTATAAAAGACAATCCACGGTCTTCATACCTACACCTCCCACTCTGCAGGCTGGCAGTTTCTACCATCACATCCCTTTCACGCAAGTTGAAATTGCAGTGCGGGGTACCTTCACTGAGGATACATGGGCTCACACCTCAATAGCAGCAGGCTCTAACAAGGATCCCAATACTTCGGTCAGAATTTCCCACAGTCGCAGGAAGTTTCCATACGATCCCACGAGCAACATTAAGACACCAAAGGGCTCCAACGTCATGCAACCTTGTTAACTTTATTCTCATGAGCGCAATAGCACAGAGAGAAGGGAAAAAGAAAGTAATATTAGCAAGCAGTAGCGTTGCAACAAGATTATACTTACCACCATCAGCCGCGTGGCTAAATGTCCTTGGCTGCGCTCCGGTGCAGGTACGGGGGCTTCGGTGCCTCGGTGCCTCAGTGCCTTCAGTCCTATTGCGCTCATCTGCCCTATGAGGAGAGACAGTGAGGAGGATGGTGCTTGCCTCTTTTCCCTGGTGGCCACTGACAGAACTAGAGGAAATGGCCACAAACTGAAACACCAAAAGTTCCAGAGGAACTGAGCCAAAATTTTCTTAACAGTGAGGGTGACGGAGCATTGGAACAGGCTGCCAAGAGAGGTTGTGGAGTCTCCTTAGACGATCGGTGTTTCTAATTCTATTTTGTGAAGATAAAAACCATTTTAAAACAGGACTGGACTGTAATGGACACTCAGCATGCTTTCTATAATGGCCATTGATGATGTACACATGCTTTATAATTTGAAATGGATGCATCAACCTTGGATACAATAAATTCTTCCTTTAAAGACACTCCCTTGACACAGATATAAGCAAGGATATATTTAAGGACTCATTTTATTTTTAATAAAATGGAACAGATTAAATCTGTTGTGTTAATATTCTACTTTGGGATGTGTGTTAGTAAAATGCCAAAGAACAAGCTGCAAGCTGTTTGTTACTTAAGATACTCAAAGAATTAATTTTATGTTGGTATATACTGTAATCAGAAATAGCTCTGTGCATCATGATTAAACTAGTAGCTATAGAAACCAAGGTAGGCTAGAATAAGTGTGAAGGGAGAATACTGAATAAACCAATCATAAACCTCCCTTAATCTGTTTATTTTAAATACTTGTCATAATGCAAAGTGGAATACGAAGAGTAGTTACTATTTCATTTTGCTTATCTTTTTTTATGGTCAGAAAGAACAGCACATTTTCCAAGCGACTTCTTAACAAAGGCAACAGTTTTTACATCAGACATTTGCAGCCCATCTACTCTTCTATATTAAAAGCACATTATTTTTAATGTCCCATTCTGTATTAAACAGATTGTACATATTTGCCTCTTCATAAAAGGACACCTGTGGCATCATGAGTGTAAAATTTGCTCTGTGCCATGTTAGCTTTTTCAATAAAAGCGCACTTGTTACCTTATCCTATAAGTGCTCCATGCATACACACACACACACACTATTTTAAGTGAAATAAAAATATTCCTCCATCTGTGACATAACATTAATTAATACCAGCAAACAAACTTATCACTTAATAGAGTTTAATTACAGGATCATCACCCAGTAAAACTTTTAAGAGAAAATATCTATAACCGGGGCGAAAAAATCAGCACTCTCATTCTCTCCAGGTTTTTCTTTTATTTTTTCACTTTGCTATAGTCATGCATTTTTATTTACAACTGCTAGACAGAAAACGTATTAAAGTATTAAAAATATATAAAGATCCTGATAGTACAATGAACATGACAAAGACAACATTACATTCTACGCAACTCATTCAAGAACTAAGAAAGTAAAAGAACTCAAACACATAGGAGTCAACAACATAACTCAAGTTTGAAAGGTACTGGAGAAGTGCATACAACAACAAAAAAATAGAGTAATTATATAAACAGCGTGTGGAGGTAACACTGAAGTAGGATTCTATGTTTTTTAAAATGTTTCAGAGATTTAAAATGTTACATAATTAAAAAAAAAAAAAAGAGAGAGAGAGAGAATCTGCAAGCTGATGTCCAAGAAACAAAGTTGAAGTTAATTATTCCATCTGAGTAAGGCTCAGCCATGACTTTGCATTGTTTTTGTGAAATCAGTTCTGATTAAATACCTCTAAGAAAGTGAAGCCATGTGCAACGTGCTCTAGGTGTCCCTGCTGGAGCAAGGGGGTTAAAATAGATGATCTCTAGAGGTACCTTCCAACCTCAATCGTTTTGTGATTCTGTGATTCTCTCCTGGAAATAGAAGCTGCAGTATCCTGAACCACTGCAACAATCGAAAAGAGTTCATATTTTGGCAGCTGTATTGGGCACACATTAATAGCTTTTAAGAACACAGATACAGATATGATTTGCTAAATGTTGAATGACAAGCAACAGAGGGACAACTGCAGCTTTATACATGCTCCATATTCCTGAACTACCAACATTTCTATTAGAAAACAAAACAAAACAAAACAAAAGCCTCTGACAATCTGTTCTTAAATTAAGGATCTTAACTTGTGTTTTTTCCCCAGTTACTTTTGATTCCATATTTGAGAGAGAAACATTGATAGAAATAAAAACATTATAATTAGAGATGTAAACATTTCCTTAAAATCTGGCAAAAAAATGTATTATCTTGTCTGCAGGATACAATCAATAACTCTGGGCAGACTCTAATCCACTTATACTTAAAGATTCTAAGGAAACATCTCTCAAACTACAATTGCAAGGAAGAAACGTTACCTTGCTTGGGAAGTTAGGTTCAGTATTTCATTATTACTATGTAGTTGTAGACAACCCAAATGAATCACACACTTTTTCTGCAACATTCATATCCATAACCTATTTTTATTTTTTAATGTAAAACTGACTGCTAAAATGCCAGTCAGAAATTGTGTCTTTTCCAGGTCTGAAGAGGAAGATGCCCCCAACTAGTCTTTATAATACGCTATGGTATACATTATTATCTTTAAAAGATTAGAGCTTGTGGGTTCTGACTGACTGGGACAGACATTTCTCACTCTCTCTGACTCCATGTACAGGTATATGAGCGGTTCACCCATAAGTTTACAAGCTTCAGTTTATCCTGCAGTGTTCCAAAACAATTTGAAAACAGCAATATCTCAGCTGGCAAATCCTCCTGTAACATTATTAGAAATTTGCACTCATTTATCAAAACTTTGCATTTTTGTCCAACATGATATGCAGATCACAATCTGCCTCAGTATTATCAATCTTATCCTGCACCACAGCTCTTAGAATAAAAAAGGTGTGGTAAACATTTCTCTATTCTTGTGTGTCAAGCACAGTAACTTAAAGGATTCTTACGCTGTTTGAACATAAGCCTGCTGACCTGAAGACCAAGGGAAAAGAGCAATACTTCCTTGATGATTTCAGAAGGACAGAGATTGAGAATTAGAGCCTGAAAACACTTGATGACGAATAAGAGAAGCTGAACAGAAGAGCATAACAAGTTGGTCTATCAAGAGGTAATAACCTGTTTTACCATATTTTGAGTACTTGGGTAACCAAGCTGTATCGAAGGTCAGCAATCACTGCACCACAAAGCTTTTATATGTAGACCTGCAAAAATAAATTCTTGATAAAGACCAGCAAAATTTTTGAAAAGGAGATAAACTTTGCAGGGGGTCTCCTCCATAGCATGGATTCTTGGATTCTCTGATCCCTCTAGGCCTTTGTCTGCCTTCTGAAAAGCCTAAGTTAATAAAGTCTTGCTCCCTAACACAGATTTTGGGGCCATCTCAAAGGACTTGGCTGCATCTGAAGGAATGTTTGTTAGGAATATTAGTGGATGGTTTAGTGATCTTGGCTGATTCTTTGGGCATGGTATAGAGACATGTCTCTCAGAAACAGTCAGTTTAAACATAGGACTAGCAGTCTATGAGCACTTCAAATATGAAATCAGCTGCTACTGAGAAAATATCATTTTTTGTGTTAGTAATGAGAGATTCCAAGGAACCACACATTTTTTTGCCAGCTCTTGTTGTAGAAGAGCTTTCCATGAGCTCTTGCCATGCTATCCTTCCTGCTTTACAGGATACCAAAATAAACAACGTATGACCAGAGTTCTGCTGTGAGAACTCCAAGCTCGCAGAAAAATGGAGTCTAAGCTTTGTGTAGCAGCCACAGCACAGAAAAATACTCCCTTCTAGTAACTTAAGAACAAGTATTTCAGCAGCTTTTAACACAGCTTTTATTTTTTTAATGGAATTGAAATAGCTGCGCAGTTAAATTTGTTACTATCGTTTTTATGTTATGGAACATTACAAGATTGTAAAGAAAGTCATAAAGAAACACTAGTGGCTATAGGCCACTATGCATATGCTGCAATTCAAATAAACAAAACTAATTGTATGTTGTGTAATAAATAAGCAAACCTGAATGAAGTATGGAGGAATCATACAGCCAGCAATAAAACAACTCTCTTGTGTTTTTACAAAAGCAACTACTCTTGCTCACAAAAACACAGCATCCTGCCATGCTAGTAACACGAGCAGCTGACAAAAAGCATCAGAAAGCAAAAAGCCCAAACAAACAAACAAAACCCATAAATCTCACTGGTGCACTGATTCTTCTGAGAATTTCCAGTCAAAGTCAGACTCCCTTATGTTAATCTTTGAATTAGCCCACTGGAATACTCCACGGAACTTCTCCATCAACAAAACCAACCCTGCCATTAGCTACATTTCTCAGAAGTGCTCAATGAAGCAGTCAGCCTCAGCAAGCGGAGCCTGCAGGGTCAGGAGATGGGCTCTCTGCAACAATGCAAAGGCTTTGAACCTATTACTGAAGAAGATTAGAAAGTTTTGAAAGTTGAGATTTGCAGTCAGAGAGGAAAACTCACTTGGCTTGTTTTTTTGCAGAAATACAAGTAAAACTTGTAAGAGAAAAACAAGTGCATACAAAAAAAAAGAGCTAAAAAATGTAAAAAATACCCATGACTACTTCACAAGAAATAGGAAGATTACATGATTGTTTTAATTTGGTTTGGTTACCATCTTCTGGAGCATCAGTTAGGTGGCAAAGGGTACATTACAACAATCTCAAGAGTTCATAAATACATGGTAGAGAATAATGACAAGATTTAGCCTCTGTTGAAAATAATGGGATATAATAGATTATGAATTTTTCAATATTATAAATGATAAAATTAGTTACTTTGTTGGAAAATAGGTTATTCTGTTTGGCAAGTCAAGCACATATGTGCCATTATTTATCAAGTGCAGCAGACACCCAAAGAGTTTTTGATTTTGTTTTAGTGTTATGTTTTTTATGAATCATCATCAACTGATAAAAATTCTATTAGTGCCTTTTATACTGTGTAAAATATTGCAGGGTATCTTTACATGTATTTACATAAATATATTTTCCTGCCTATAAATTTGGAATCTAGGCAGACCACCATTATTTTTAAAAATAGTTTAATAATCCAAACAAGACTCAGACATAGAATATAATCATCTTTGAAGGTATTAGAATGCCAGCTGCAAGATTCAGCTTCCTTCCCTCATCAGCTTCCTCAAAAACTATAATACTAGTCTGCTACAGAATTAAAAGTTAAAGATGTTTTAATTAAATGGCAACAATAGGTATGTATTATTCCCTAAACATGCCAAGTAAATTATCAAGAATAAAAATTCCACTCCTGGACAAATAAGATGATGTTTGCAACAGGAAATTGGTTTGTTTAAAGTGTTTATTTTCAGACCAGAGATGTTCCATCGCATTTTTCAGGGCAGAAGACAATTAAAAAATTACCTTTTATACAATGTGCAATCTATTTGGAAGGTATCTGATGAGAGTTTTATGTCTTACTTCTTGTATTAACCTCATTGACAGAAGACAGCATGAAGGCACTAGAACAGAACAAATTGAACATTTTTTCTGGCTCCCACACAAATTCTTAGTGCTAGCAAAGTGTTCTTAACTTCAAAAGCTGCACATATCAGTTGTTGGCTCTGAAACACAGTATCAGATGCTATTTCTAGCATAGCTAGTATTAGAAAATAACATATTGACCATTTGAATAAGCCTTGAAAGTATGTACTTTTCAAAGATAACAATATGTACTAATTGTAAACTGCTGTTCAAAAGTGCCACTTAATATCTGTGCACACATTCTCAATGTATTCAGCTGTCTTTCTTCAATTTATTTCCAAAAGAAATTAGAGCAGTAGGAGTAAATATCAGTAAGTCCACTTTTAGGACAACCATATCTACAGTCTTCCCAAGAGCAACAAGCACACAGATGACTTCTTTTAAGAGAGCAGGTTAGTAGCACACCAGTGTAATTCTCTTCCCCCGCACTCTTGGCCCTTCATTTTGTGCTGGGCAAAATCAGCTGCATATTTTGTAACATTCACATCCACATGAAATTTGGCTTTCAGAGACACTAAGATAAACTTTATGTTTTGTTTCCTAATTTGGTCATTATTCCTGGCAATTTTACTTGAGACTATAAGTATTTGAAATTATTCACATAAAAACAGCTGTTCATCAAAACTGTTCACCAATATATATAGGTACTGAAGTGACAAAGTACAAGAGAAAAGTAGCTCAAAGGAGTAAAACGAAAATGCATGATTAGTGGGATCTGAAAAATCACATGAACAGCATCAAGCTCATGAACTAATCAAGATGTAACGATAGTTAACTGTAATTAGTATCTTGAATTAGATTTTTTTTTAATCCCAGTCTAGCTGCAATGATACATAACTGTCATTTTCGCTTATACCAGTGACTGAATCAGATTCAGAGAATAGATGTGCTTGAGGAGCAAGTACACATATTAAATCTGATTTTTGTTTCCACACTTAGACAATATTTTTAAGATGAAAGCTGCATTTCACTGAAATAAAACCCTGAAGTCTAGAAGCAGATATGTTCTTTCTTCTCTCGCAAAGGTTTTACATAAGAGAAGGAAGCTAAGCTCCTGTGCTTTTGATGGTTTCAGGTCTTTTATAAGTGCTCAGGAGAAGTTAAGAGCATTTTAATATTGATACAGTATCTGATTAATGGGTCAGTCTGAACTGTCATTATTTATTTTTCTCTTGCTTTTTACTTAAGTAACTTAGCAAAACTGTAATCTAGAGAGAAGGAGAGAAGAAAGAACGAGGAAAGCAAAACAAGTAAGAGGACTCTTACCAAGGAGAGACCACAAGAAGATAGGTTTAAACGCTGGAAGAAGCACGGCAAAGAGCAAATAATTAGCTGTACACCTCCACCCCAAGGGCTGCTTTTACTGAATTACACTCTGTGAGGGATTCAGAAAATCTTGGGAGACTTGTGTGAAATGTTGACTATAAAGGCACTTCAGATACCTACAGCTAAGCAATTCAGTGTAAATGCCATAATCTCAAACTGAATATCATCCCAATGGTAAATTTTTTAGCAGAGTCTAGTCGCCACCCAGATCAGAGTTGTATCATGGGTGAGTATCATGCTTTTCAAAAGCTGCTTTTTGCAAAGTAGTGGTAATCACCAGACAGCAAGAATCTCACAGTTTCTTCGCCCATGCAGAACCTCTGTGTTCAAAGTCTAGACAACATAATTCTTTAAAAGCCACTGGGATTTTCTAACTTTTATCTCACTTTCAGAAGTTGGCCTCTGCAAATGGATACTCATTTCCAGAAATTAATTCTAGGCAATTATAACTCTATAACCATCAGATATATCAAAAGCTAATAATAGTCACAGCAGAGACCATCTGTATCTAATGAACAAATGCACCATTTGTATGTGTATAATGAATGGGACTACTTTCAAGCACTTTTTTTCCTTGATCCCTTTCAGCAAGCACTTTTCGGAAGGAAAGGAGAAAAATAAACATCAGCCTGAGGCAATTTTTTTTTGCTAGAAGTAATTTGCTAACACTAGGTGGAAAAGCATAGGAGAACTGCCAAACAGCAGTCTAACAGTATGTAAGATCTCTGATGCCAATAAACCTCAATGATAAATTAAAATAATATTTCCTGTCTCCCACCAGAGGTCAGTCACATCATAGGAATAAAATATACGTCACCAAAATTCTGAGTACTCACTGATTCTGTGTATGGTAAAAATTGAAACCCCATTTTGGTCCAATTTAAAGTACTATTTCTAAATGTTTTATTCTGTTATGCACTGTGAGGATAAATACTTTTTATGTGGCTTAGTATCACAACTGCAGGAGAAAATATAGAGCTCTGGTAGCAAAAAGAATACACTAGCAAAGCAAGATTAAGGTTGTTTTTCAGTGATTAAAAAAGAAATCTGTTTTCTTATAGAAGAGCAAGAAACAATTCTGTAAAAGCCTAAAGTGCTGGCAAACTGTTTCTGATAGATAAGACTGTGCATGATAGAAGTGGATAGTAATAAACTGTCATATTTCACCAAGGCAGTCACATTTCTTCACGGAAAGCCACAAGAGAAGTCGGAGGAACTAGGATTCAATCTCTCAGAAGATTGAGGAGGTAGATTGTGGTAGACACCTTGCATAAAGGGGTGCTTATGCAGGCCTAGATTAAACAAAACTCTTGGCAGTTAGCAAAAGCATGAATTATTCTACTGACTAACGTAAAACACAAACATTGGAGCATTCAATATAATCTCAGGAATCTGAGATACAACCTCATGCTGTCAGATGTTGTACTTCTACTAATATATAATGTTCCTATTCTTAAAAAGTGAGTTTTAAATATTTTCTGTGTAATATATTTCTTTAGCATTTTATTCTTTACACATGATTTTCTGACTGAGGGAAATGATTATCCCTCTCTTTTCAGCAGATAGAGTCAAACTGGGAAAATCTTACAGAAAGGGAATGCATTTGTAGCCCGTTTCTTTATGTTCTTTGCACCTACCTCTTCTAGGAGCTTTTGTTGGAGATAGATGTGCTTGTTGGACCTCTCAAAACACTAATTTATGATTGCCAAAAGGGCGAATGTAAAGAGAAGAGAGGCTATGTGGCTTTGTTCCTTATTCTCTCTGCACCTTCTGGCTACTGTTGGAGATGAATATAGTGCTTGTAGGATTTTGGCATGACCATGCATGACTGTCAAGATTGTTAAAGAATTGTTAAAGAAGAAGTTAAAGAATGTATATTTTGAAGACTTATATTTAGGCTTAGCATTGGCTTCTAAAGATGGAAATCAATACTTCAAAAATGCTTTCTGGAAGGCTGTATAAGTAAGCAGCTTCATTCCCTGATGCAGGTCACCAGGCAGCTACACAAAAAGCCGCAGGAGCAAAAAAGGAGGGGTGAGAGACAAGCAGATGGACACAGCAAGGGCTGTTGCGAATGCTGTTGTCCCATACACGTGTGTGTGGTACTGGCTTGCACACTGTACCTGATGATGTGGGACCGACAAGACTCTCCTGTGTGTAACGGGATGGCTCTTCTCTGTCCCTGGGCCTGGGACCATGGCGTTTACAAGCAGCCCTCATATACAGGTAGAGGGCTCAAAGTGCTTATTATCTTAAAATCCTTATCTTAATTTCTCCTGTGAATAGACTTCAGCTGAGAAAAATTTACTTAAACTGGAAAATGGCACATTTTAAAATAAAACATAGAATTTTGAGAAAACAAACAAACAAACAAAAAAACACTGCTTCCTTCAACTTGAGGAGCACATTGAATCGGAGGACGGTGCTGAGGAGGAAGCCCTTAGGGACTCATTAGCAGCTGGTTAAACCAGGCTGGGGAGCAATGCTGGGTTACACAGAACAGCAGTAACGGCTCCCGATACCCAACCGCGAGTGTCACCCCCGGTGCCGGTGCCGGTGCCGGTTCCCCAGCCCGCCCGGTAACGCCGACCCGGCCGTTAGCGGCGGAGGGCGGCACCAGCCGCCCCGCCCCGTTGCTAGGCAACCTCGCCGTGCGCCCCTCCGCGGGCCGCCCCGCACTCCCAACGGCCTCTCGTCTCCGTCCAATCAGCGCGCGGCGGGGGCGGGCCCACCGCGTTGCCCGGGCGACGGGCTTCGTTTTCCCCCTGCGCGGAGGCGGCGGCGGAGCCGCTGCTGGGGCCGCGGGGCAAGTCCCGGCGCGGGGCCGGTACGTACGGGCCCCCTCTCTCACTCGTCGTGCGGCCCGCCTCGCCTCTGTTCGGCGGGGAGGGCCTGGGTGTTCCGCGGGTTGCGGTCGAGCGCGCTCGGCGCCGCCCTGCGCCCGCCTGCGACCCCGGCGAGCGCTCGGGCCTTTGGGATGTTATGCAAAGCGTCCGGGTCGGGCTTAGGTTTAGGTATCGCTAGTTTCTGCTTTGGTTGTGGCACTCGTGGGGGTGTATTTATGCAGTCGTGCTTGTGTTGAAAAGGTACGTGTATATTCGCATATAACTTATTTCTATATTTAACAGCAGCAGCAAAACTTAATATCCTGTAAGCATGGCCAAAGCAATCTTAGAGAAAGCAAAGCAAAAAAAACCACAAAAACCAAGCTTGCTTAGAAAACGCTTGCTGTCCGCAGGGAGGGAGAGCTTGTTTATACTTAAAATGCTTTTCCCAGGTGGGACAGGGATGGGTGGTGGGAGGAGGGTGTGAAAGCAAGCATAGGAAGTTGAAAGACTTTAAATGTATGAAACTAAGCTGAAGTTTAATCAAGCAAAAGCTGGTGAAGCAAGTTGAAGATAGTTGGCTGCAAATATGTAGAAATAAGTCGTGAAGGTCATTAATGTTAAAAAAAATTCCTCTGGTGTTTTGCAGGACACTTTATGTGGGAATGATCCTGTGGCAGCTTAAGTGACAACTACTTTAGAAGGTTAAAAATAGCAGGCATGAAATCAAAGTCTGAGTAGGATCTTTAATTACTTGCAATGCTGTAGTTCATAATCCTGGTTTTGAAAATAGATAAGGATCTTCTCAACAACTTCATGATGTAGATCATGAATGCTTGGTTGAAGATGCCTCTTTCAAGCCTCCAAAACTACCTGTATGAAGAATATCTTTCCGAAGTACATCTTTTAAAAATATCATGTGATAGAGAACTTCAAATTTCTACTTTGTTAGAAGTGTAGATTTATTTTCTCAATTATGCTTTTCTTATTATGCTTATATTTTCAAATCTTGTCACTGTGTTGTGTGTTTTTCCATGCTTCATGCCTCTTCATATATTTGGTGTCTCAGGGTTTATGTGGGTAGGAAGAGTTACTGTGATGATACTGTGTAGTTCACATATTTTACTAATATGAGACAGAAGAAAGCATTAAGATAACATGTGAGTTTGAATAACTTGTTATAAGAGCTGAGAATCCACCAGTAAAATATAGTGTAATTTGGTATTGAGTAATGTATATTATAAGTTGAGCTAGTTATTATTTATGGTAGCAACAGAGCTATCCTCTGGGTACTGGTAAAGGGTAGAGGCTTCGTATAGTTGACTTTTCCTCATTTAAGTCCTGCAGTAAGTAAACCTCAGCTATCTATCAGGGCCTTTTTATTCCTTATCCTGTCCTAGCACAGTCTGGAGAACCTGGGTTTGATGCTGTTTGTTGCCTTTATTGGCTTAACAGTAAAGGTTTGTGCAAAACTGTTTTACAATATTTTATATTGCTCTCAAGACACCGTTCCTGTGTTGGATGGGAACTTGGCTCTTCCAGGTCTTTCTCCCATTTGCTCTTGTTTCAGCTGTCAGTGAGTCTTGACTGCAGCATCTTCTCTGCTGAGGCTCTTTCCTAGGCTATGTGGCTGACTTTGTTCAGTTTTATGTGGGAACTTCTGTGTTGACAGAGAAGTTGCAAACTCATAATTTCTAAAATCTTCATGGCATCTTAGCATCCAGTGCCCAATATCTAATTTTCTATTTAATGTTTATAGATCCATAGATTTCATGGGCAGTTGTTGGAAAAGTTACACCAGAGTCTCTTGTTCTGGTGCTGTATATCATTGGCCTTACCCTTAGTGAAATTATTACTATCTTTCTTTTCCTTAATGCTGCTTCCTCCTCTCTTTCTTCCTTCTTCCTCCCCTTTCCTGCCCCATACTTCTACTGAGTATAAGTTTGGTCTGGGTAAAACATTCTTCAACTTTACAGCTTATGTGGTCAGTCTAAATTCACGTGCTGAATTTGTATAATACACTGATTTAAGTAATATTCCTATAATCGCTGGTATTAGTCTCCCTCTTCCATCATTTCTTAAAATAATAGTATTTTAGATATTGTTGTATAAATCCATCTTTCTTTAATACATTTCATCTTCTCCTTTGTTTCTGTCTTGGATAGGTTGTTTTTGTTGAGTGCTCCTTCCCATTAAACAACCTGTCTTTCCCCCTCAATTGGGAGCCTTAGAACACATATGTCCCGTGAAGTATGCAAACAGAACTTACTGCTGTTGCAGACTGCTCTCTGAAAAAGAGTGGAAGAATCTTCATGTTTTAAAATATTATTTAGGAGACACATTTTTAGAGCTGACATGTTTTCACGATAAAATCATATTAACATTGTTTCTAACCAGCTTGACTTATTTTTCTAAGTGGGTTTTCAATTAGCATTAGCAAATCTGTCGAAGGGTGCAATTTGTAAAAGATGATATACAGCCATGTGTCTTCCGCACTTGGGCTATTCAGTCTCTCCTGACTCACCAGGTTTGTTGATAATTAAATACAGATGATGAATAACACAAGAACTTGATCAAGCTTTGAGGGTTTTTAAATATTACCTGTTGAGCCTCCTTACTAGATGGAATTATTATTATTATTTTTGTCATTACTTTCATAACTTGCAAGTTATATTTCTGGTTGACTTGTTTGTGCTTTGGATACTGAAGGTCTTCCTGCAAAGGAAAGTTTATGATGTAATGAGCTAAATAAAGTGCTTTTGTTCTTTCTTTATGTATATTTCAAGGGCAGGTATTAAAGACTAAGTATGAATTATCTTAAAATCTAATTTATCCAAGTGTAGTTTAGAAAGTGGTTATTGAAGTATGATCTCAGGCAGGTAACTTTCCTATTTCTCTAACGCTGTATGCATGCTTTATGGAATACAATTGGAGCCTCTGTTAAGTGGAAGTAATGATTACTGTAGGTATAATCATGTTCATTTATAGGTTTCTTCACAGATAATTTGAAGTTATCTCCTTAAAGAATAGCTATAAATGAATTTTGTTTTTCAAGATCCAGTTATAGAATGTCCTCAGGAAGATGCATAATCAAGTTCAATCCATTGCTATTGTTAGCAGCTAGAGCCTAATCTTCATAAACTGATCAAGCTCAATCATGAAAGTGGCTCGGTTTTTGTCCTTGTACCCTTAATGAAAGGTTGTTATATAGTCTCATCATGTTGATGATGTGCATATGTTACTGTCAGTTTATCCTGATCATAGTTAGATGGCCTGAATGCTCTGATAAATACATACAGCTTGTTGGGAAAGAGCAAATGAGGAAAAGACTGTAGACAATCACAGAAACCCTTCTTATGTTTGCACCATCAATAGCTGGAGGGTGGGTGGATGTTGGAGACTGAGCGGCACAAGATGTGTGGTCACTGTGACATAGCTCCACCATGTCAATGAAGGCTTATTTTGCAGAACCTTGTTATAAATATCTAGAGCTCTGTGTCTGTTCAGCAAAAGTGATGTATTACTTTGTACTCTAATTAGTAGTAAATTCTGAAGTTTGTGTTGTAGTTAGTTATCACTGCATGTTTTATACCATTATTGAAGAGGTCTTCAATGCACTGTTGCAATAAAACTTGAGCCATTTTGAACTCATTTTTAACTATAGATATTAAACTGAGGAGCTTACATAATGCCATATTATTTTAAAAAAATTACACAAAGATTTTTTTTTTTTTTTTTTTTTTTAAGTATTTTGCTCTTTTTTCATCATAAAGACTTCAGATTCCTATTGTGTATCTGGTAGCTTCATAATGTATCAGAAGATATAATGTAAACTTGTAGCATGGTTATCTCTAACATGTAGTCATTAATCACATCATTTTTGGTGCTTTGATGGGGCATATTATAGAATGCGTTATCCATGTAGATGGGCACAGAATGAGCCTAGCTGTTGAATTGCCTGGGTACAATAAATCTGGAGGCAAGCTTACTAAAATTCCAATTTATATGTGGTTGAAATAGTCAGTTACTTAGAATTCCTTCTTAATTTTGGCATGTGTTTAATGATGCAGAATTATTGCAAAAATAAATAAGCCCTGACTACCATGAGAAATAGACAAATCTGTTTAGGATTTCATTAAAAGCAAATGGTGATTAGAGATATCTTTAGGGAAAAGAACTTTGTAGTTGATTTGACATAGCATATCAACTGCTACTTTTTTAATAATAAAATAGATGATAGATTAAGGTAGAGGACAATACCTTTCTTCACAACTGAAATGCCTTGCTGTCACAGGGTAGCATGGGCATGTACTGTCAGTTCACTCATTCCAGTGCTCAGAATTATTAATTAACCAAAATCTTTCAGGAAATCTGTCTATATATGTGTACATTATACTTAGAGGTATATTTAAGAATACTGATCGGATTTAGGCTGAGACCGCAGCATCCTTCAATAGCTTATTGCATTACTGAGTTGTGGGAAGCATTTCCTTAATCCAGTCCAGAAAGGCTTAGGCTGTTTGGGTTCTAGATCTAGGAAGAAACTTGGGGGATACTTAGCTGACCATCACCTCTCTTTGAGGATTTGTAAGTTATGATGACCACAGAGCCGGGAAGGTTTGTATGATGGCTCTGGAATGGCTGCAGCTGTTGAAATGTGCTGTTGCAGTACTGAACTGGGGCATGAACAATGCAGCTATCTTCCTTTTTTTTTTTTTTTTTTTTTTTTTTTTTAAACCATGCTGCCACTAGTAAAATGCCCTATGAAGTCAGCTGATGTGAAATACAAGAGAATACCAAAACCTGCTAACTTCCTGCAGAAGAATAAATAGTCAGACAGCGAAACTATCCTGAGGGAGAGTAAAGAAGCAGAAGCTTTCTGATTAATTGGTGAAATGGGACTTTCTCAAGCCCTAGATGGAGGCAGGTGGCTGTAGGTGAGCCTTTTGGGCTCTGCTCTCTGCATACAGGGGAGATGCAGGTCTCTTAAAACACCAAAATGTGATTGGAATATTTGTTGCTTCTGTCGTTAAGCATGTGTGCCGTGCTGTAGCTGTGGCCCCTCCTACTGTCACATTATTTGTGCCCCTTAAAACCACACCCCACATAACCAAAACAGAGCAAAGCCCATGATCTTGAAGGTATTTTGCATTTCAATGTTTTCTTTTATGCACTGAACCACTCTTCTTACAGGCAGTGCATTAACAAAAGGATGATCATTTGAGATAGAGAAGAATGACTCAAACAGCACCTCATTTTTCAGAGCTCAGAAGCACTGTAAAATTCAGCTTGAAGCACTAACCTGCATTAATTTTAAAACACTGGAATATTTTTAGTAACTGTTTTGTGCATTTCAGTGTTGATTTCTTTTTTTCTAATTCAGAATTCAATGTAGAGACAGTATTTCAATTTTTTAAAGTATTTCAGATTAAATATTTATGTAGCTTACTAATGTAGAATCGTATTACACAGCTCTGATTTGAGTAGCTTGGTTTAGTTTCAAGTAGATTGTAGCTCAGAATCAACTGTCCTTACATGTGTTGAGATTTAGTGGGTTTTAATTTCACCTGTGCCTTCTGCCATGGCTTGGATGACTTATATTTCTCACTGGTTTGATGAAGATGATTGGTATGAAGGACAACAAAGAGTAAGAATTGTTTAATATTTTCTGTTTTACCTTCTTCATGTTTTTCTTTATGCTGCTGCTTATGTTACCAGTACTAAAAATAAATATCCATGGTATGCTATTAAGAAGGTATATGTAGTAGATTTAACGAGACTTTTAAATAATAGAATAGCACTTTTAACTCTTTTTGAAGATTAAAGGATAACTGAATAAAAGATATTGGAATTTCAATGACCACCTAGTTTCATTTTTAGATTGCATGGTTTTGTGTAGGAATTGTGTAATACATAACGAAATGGAAATCAAACATTTTACAGTATTTAGAAGAATTAATATACTGCCAGTAGATTAAAATAATTGTTGTCAGTAATTGATTAAAAACAAGGACACAAAAATCACCTGGGGACATTTCCAAGTTATATATTAAACATTTGTATTCTTTTATTGTCTATTATATGTCTATATTATTGTCTACTGACAGTTCTTCTGAAGAAGAAATTGTGATTACTATAGCAACCTTTGTACAATGTGTTGGATTTTTTTTTTTAATTTTTAATAACGGCATGCCTTCAGTAAGCTTAGTCTACATTTTTTTCATAGATTTGGAGTAGGAAGTCACCTTTATCAAGCTCCCTTTTTTAGCTGTACTTGTATGTATGGTGTTTGTGGGTTGTGTGTGTGTGGGAGGGGGATTGTTTATTTGTGTTGTTGATACTTTGTTCTCCGATAATAAATTGGAAGGCAGGAGATGCCAATGAAAAAACAGGAACCAGCAGCATTTTAATTGCATTACTGTAAATTACATAAGGCCAGTTATTTGCTCAAATATATTTTAAAAATAGCAGATTTTAATACTTAATATCTGCATGCTTTATATATATTTTTAATAGCTGTTCATCAGGGACTCAGTTGAGATGTGTCAAGATGTAACTTCATCTGAAATCAGAAGTGTTTTCTTGGCAATCTGCCTGCAAAACAGTGTTCTGGTGGCTATAGTGGCTGTAGATTGGAAGATCACAACTACATTCCTAGGGAGGCTCTCAAATGCTTTATACTGGTATCAGATATAACCTTACATAATAAGAAAAAATATGCACAGTATCTGAAACCAGGCATTCTATATGATTAACTAGTAATCTACAGATGAGAGTTTTATTACCATTGATGTGTGATGATTTAGTGGATGTAGTTTAATGTCCCTGGTAATGTTTTTTTAATAGAAATAGTAACATTTCTCCTTAATCTGTTTCAGAGTTGCTCTCATGATTTCAGTATTGCTCTCATGATTATGTTAAGACTGCGTGTTCTAGTATGTATTAGGCTGCACAAGTCATGCAGTTAGGACAATCCAGCACTCTCCTTTTTAAGGCTCCTCCATTTATAATTTTGTAGTGTTAAATTATTGGCCTTAATGTTGTTGCTGTTGTGAGTTTAAGTGATTGTTTCTTTTCTAAAATTCTTTAGTCATATCCTGGAGAAACTCTTCTATGTTGTGAATGAGGAATGTGATGTTCTAGGGTGGGTGGGGGGGGAAATAGAGTATTCATGTCCTTAAAGATTTCATGGATGCTCAAAGTGGCTAAAATAAAATTGCGTGCACCATCTTATTTTTAGAACTTTTTAGAATATTGTTTTATTGCTGAGTTAGTGGAACTCGACATAGATTTTTTTTTTTTCCATTTATCTAGTTGCCCTTCCAACCCACCTGGTTAGCTATTGTTTTCTAAGAAATTAGAGCTTTGAGGAGAGGCTTGGATGGCTTTCAAGAAGGTGGTCTGAGTTTTTTGGCTCATTGTGTAAAATTGAGAGCACTGTAAAATCCAGTGTTATGGGACAAACTTGGGCTGTGGTTTCATGTGTGGAAATTTTCCAAAGTTCCACCAAAGCTCTGCAGCATTTTTAGGGCTTCTTCCCTTATGATGTCAGAAAACTTGTAGTTCTAGTACTACTTTGGCTTATGTATGGGGTGCGTGTGTGTTTTTTTTTAATGTTTAGAATGTCACTGAAAAACGGTTGCATGCTGTCTGTTTTTAAAAATGATATTTTAATTAATTTCTGGTTAGCTTATGTAGGACTGACTGTACTCATTTTGAACATACCACCTAACAGGCAGTTAGGAAACTCCACTGCAGATGCTGACTCAGAGTCCTAGACTAGATTTCTGTATTTCTGAAGAATCTTGCTGAAACTAATAATATTGTTCTAAAACCATTTTCTTAACTTGTAATTTATTATATTGGGTATTGCATCTATCTGTTTCTAACTCTTCCTTTTTCTATGGATCCACTAAAATCTATAACATGATTTTTGACAAATTTCTATTGTCAAATTTTGTATAGCATAACATTCTCAGCTTCTGATATACTATAAATCTCTGATATGTTAAAATTAAATATGTATTGAGATTTCCAAAATTCCTAAGTTGAGACTTGTATTTTATGCATTAAAATGAATTTGAGATGTGAAATTGAGTACTCATCTGTAGGAGTCGGTATTTCTTTATACCAATATTTCCTACTTTACGGACATAGAATTTAGAAAATGTACAAATTTCTTACTAATAAGTTCAAGAATGAGTCTTCCAGAAACATAATTTCCTGAAGCTTCATTGCTCTGTTTAGTCAAACTTGACTGTAGCCACTCAAGTAGCATGTGTACTGGAGTAATTCCTATTTTGTCTAGACAAAATAGTCAGGATTCAGAATTTAATTTCTTAACATAGCTGTAATGTGCAATGTGCTTGGTGCTTTCCAGCCCCTCTAGAAGAGGGCTGCTACTCATTTATACTACTATTTTTACATGAGCTGTAGTGCTGCTAAGGCTGACACAATGCAGAGATCCAGGGATTTCTTGGTAGACGTGAGGACACAGGAATGAGTGAATGTGCCAAGTCTTTTTACGAAGACATGACTTTTTATATTGCTAAAGTGGTATTTAATTATTACATTACCATTGACAAAAATAATAGCCGCTGGGGCAGCAGTCTTGTCACATCCTATGTATCTAGGAGTGAGAGCAAGCACTCCATGTAAGGAAAACATACAGACTTACCTGGAGAATCCATACAAGCAGGGGATGTGTCAAAAAGTTTACTGCATTAAGCTGTTCAGAAACTAGGACTTTGTATATACAAAGGATATTGTATATTGCTTTTGTGTACATACTGTATTGCAGATATATTCATATGGACAAGGCATGCATGTAATGGATCACAATCACTAATTATATGAGCATGCATTATTCGTTATGCTAGTTAGATTTGTGTGGCTTTTTTAATATATATATATATATATACACACACACACCATACAAACACATTTCCTGATAATTAAAGGATGCTGATGGAAGAGCTGCTATGTGAATATTGCCGTAATACATGCAGGTATGCAACAAACAACAAAATGCACTGGGTAGCTGAAACAGAAAGAGTTAGGTTAAAATTAAAATGGTGTCTGTTAAAGAGCTGCAGTTGCCAGGCTACTGCCACTGCTGTTTGGTGTAGTGCGACACAGTGCTCAGGCTCCTCTCCTGGATCCTGTAATAACTCGGCTTTATTCTGGGAATGTCAAGGTTTAGTTCCTTCAACTGTCAAGTAAAGTGATCTACAACCAGAAAACGATTCTGCATTTTTGGAAGGAGCAAGGTTTTGGAGTGAATATGGACGTTAAGTGGGTCACAAAAAATGCTACCTATGCAAAGGTAGGGATTTAGGCATTTATCATTGTTATTGATATATAACAGTGTGTATTCAGTCCATTCAGGTTTTATATTTAATTAGCATTTACTATGGTATACACATTTCTTTTCCTATATTTATCAGTGAGGAAGGACTGAGAATATTGCGGTTACTCTTGCAAATTCAAAAAAGAAGCAGTTTCTGTTATCCTTCTTTTCCTCGTCTCCTTGGAAACTGTGGACGTTCTTTGATAGCATTCCCAGTATTGTTTGCCCTTTACATTTTGATATGCATGCTTCTTTCAGTGTGTATTTAAAAATCCAATGTAATTATTCATAAATCTCTTATTTTTGAGATAAAATATTTTCATATTTTAAACAAGGATGACTGAAAAATCATTATGGTTAACAATGCAACATGTGACAAGTTACATGTTAATGCAGTTTTTCTAGTTTCCTGCCATTTTGCTTAGGCTGTTCAGATGAATGTTTCTGGCTTTCTTGTCCTGTGAGCATATTTGACTGAAATGTCCTGTAATGTCTGAAGAAACACACAGGAAACGGCTTTGATGCATGATGCTCACATGAGATAAAACAACAAAGATTCAGTATGATACAAAATTTTAACTTCTCCTAGATACATGGAATTTTAAAGAAAATACACTTTTATTAATTGCAGTTTATTTTTGGAAAAATGGAATATATAATTCATTGTAAGGAGCAGCAGATATTACCAATTTAAGTCAGCACAGTGATTAGTCAATGAAGTTTAAGTGCTTTTTTATAATATAGCTTAAGAAAGATATGTTGCATATATGACTTTTTTTTTTTTTTACATATACTTAAAATAGGAAAAATCTATACCGGGGATCAGAGTTGAAAATGGTTCCTAAGGTTGAATTAACTCGGTGAAATCTCAAACTGCCTTTTTCATCTAAATCTCAGTCCTATTTAGAACACATTTTTATTTAGATACCAAATTTTAAGAAAACTGCTAAGTTATCAAAAATTTTTTTGAAATTAGTCTTGTGGATGAGTGATGTGAGTGAATTCAAAAATCTTTAATAAAGTTAGCTTTTGTTTTTAAAATAAATGTAGATGGAGGAGAATGTGTTCCGTTTGAAATGCAGTGGTTAATACATCTAGTAATGCTTCACACATAGCTTTAGAACAAGGCTGAAAATTTTATAGCCATATAAATAGCAGTGTTAATATTATTCTTGGTCATGTTTAATATGGTCTGAATTCTAATCACTGATACACGTGTTTTGGAAGCTAATAAAATATATTGGTGCCCTGTATATTTTGTCTCTTCGCTGTTAGTCAGCTGCTTGGAAAACATGGAAATAGTAGCACTGATACTGGAACCATCTGCAAATCCAAATGATGCTTCATTGTAACTATAAACTCAACATAGAGAATCTTTCTTTTCATTCTAGATTTCAACATTAAGTCAGAAATAACACTCAATGCAGAAATAAATCCCCTCTGCAACTATCTTGAGCCTGCACTGCCATTTGAACTGAGACCACAGGCCACTATTGTTTACCTAGGCTTCCTTGTCACTCTTGGTAGTTGCAGTCTTAGAAATTTGTGTGTAAGAATGAGCATTTCATCTGAATTACAAGCTTGATAAGATCTGCCAATGCAATTATAGTTAAATTTATGCCAGAAAATAGTTCTTAAACAGCCTTACAGCATTTTTGAAATCCATTTAAAAAAAAAAAAAAAAAAGATAAAATACATGAAAAGTCTCCGTGCTTGGATGGGCATATGGAAATGTTCTTTGCACCATGGCTATTCTTAACCATAGCTAAGCTATCCGTAGATAGAATCTTAGTAGGGTCTCTTCTTGCACAACCAGATCACTTGCCAATTTTAAAAAGCCTCCCTGTGTGTGTGCGCAACTCTACCACTTCCTTGGCAGCCTGTTCCGGTGCTTGACTTTTTCTTTAATAGATAATGTACAATACGTTTAGTCAAGTAGTCTACTGAGTTGAAAGTACATGTGTTCATATCAGTTTGTCATACTTCCTTTTGGTGTCTAACCTAGGCATTTGTGTTAATGAAAAATGTTTGGTATGGAAGTAGTGCTGTGCTTTATAAATAACTTGTATCCATATCCCTGTGAGAGACACAACTGCCTTGTAACATAAAATGGAAAGCAGCAGCACAATGAAGAAAGTGATTTGTGGAGAAGAGTGAACTTTGAAGTGGCTTTCTTCTATAGTTGTCTGTTTAGCAGATGCGATGTGTGAATTTGTGCAGTCTTGGTTGTGGTGCGGTATACGAATGAGTCATACAAAGGCAGCCAGACTCATGTGCTCTGCCTAGTAGCATTTCAGTACTATTGGGGATTAGTTATTGGGCTAGATGGAGAATTGGCCTGATCCTGCAGGAGGTTTCTTGTGCTCTCTTACAAAAGTAAGATGCTGCCTCATTCTGAGCAGAGCTAGTAGTTTAAGATGCAATAGTATGAAATAGATCTAGTGCTTATGTTTTCCTGGTGTTTTGTCTATCATCATATTCTCTCAAGGGGATTCTGTCTTACTACATAAAACCCAAAGCTCTTTTATTACTATTTCCTGCAATTCACTTTAACTTTTTTATTAGACAGTAAGTATTACAAAAATTTAGAAGGCTTCTCCAAAAGAGATAATCCTGAGTAATTGTAGTTGTTCTCAACTACTGGTTTGAAGACATTTTGTTGACGAGGTTGTTGAATGTAATTCTGTGTAAAGGGCTGTGCATGGTATATTTTGCCCATATTGTCTTTGTGGAGTATGAAGGGAATAAGCAGAGAGGGCACCAAATTGAAATTTAAAAGTATTGGTGCTGACTTCAGAAGAAAATGAACAATTTCAACTACTGTAAATGAAGAACTATTCAGATTTTCCCATGCCCTTTCACACCTCTCCCACTTTTTTCTTCTTATAATACCGTTCAGAAGAATGAATTAATATTTTGTGTGTAGCACTGAAGCCTTCAAACATCTGCTTGGCTTTATTGTTGCCAGATTAATTTGTGCCTCATAAAACACAAGACTTTGTTCAAGCACAAAGCCCACACTTTATGTTCCTCAGGTACATATGTTAAAGTTATATGAACAAAATGCTGTTTTAAAATTCTGTTCTCATGTTGTAGTTTAATGAATTTCTGTTTTATAGGCAAAAATGTCACGGGTTAAACAAGTGGGCCTGTTAGCTGCTGGATGTCAGCCATGGAACAAAGATGTCTGTGCTGCTAGTGGAGACAGATTTGCCTACTGTGCTACCCTTGCTATTTATATTTATCAGGTAATGTTATTTTATTTCACAGACTAGTTGCATTTTACATTGTCATCCATCTCATTTGTTTATTTCACTTCCAATCTTGTCAATAAATGTTTCTGCAATATTCCTGAGTATATATGTTTGTTCACTACTGTTTGTTATGTAAGTATGTTTGCTACTGAGAAGTTGTCTGTGTAAAACTACATCTTCTATTAAAGGCATCTTTTCTAATTTATTTTTATTGCTTGTTACAATTAGTACATAAAACCAGTGCAAACACTGTTTGAAATGTCTGTTTTCAAAATGTTAGTGAAAGACAAGCATTCTGTACAGCAAGCATTCAGGAAGAATGTAGCCATAGAAAAGCAGACTGAGAGAGTAATGGAAAAAGCCCATGATTTCAGTTAAGGTGTAAAAGTAGTCTTTTGAAATGGTTTTAATCTGCTGTGGGGAGCTTGAGGCCTGGATCTTCAGAGCTGTTATGCCTCTGGTTGCACAGCAGTATGTCTCTTGAAGGGCCCAGTTGCTGTACTTTAAGATCATGCTTAGTTTTGAGGGAAGGTGTCAGGAGGTGTAGTGGATAAGCTTATCTTCACTGCATCAGTTACAATGCTAATGAGAGTAGAAAAATTAAAATTTACTGTGTCAGATTTATGGGTTTTTAATAAACCAGTTCATTTAAGAAATAAGAAGGAATTTCTTTGCACTTTTATATTTCTAGACCTTTTGTAGTTTCATAATGATTGTTACCATAAACCATTACTTATGATCATGGCATATGGCATGAAGCATTTTAGAATCCTGCTATGAAAATTGTATTTGAGTGCAATTATTTATGGAGTATAATAATGTATAAGAGAAGAGGAGACAGAACACGATAATAGTTTTGCTAATTGAATAGTTGGTAACCTTTCTGTGTAAGCCAAGTAAATAAGAATTTAGTTCCTTGAAATGAAAAATACTGAATTGTTAAATACTGTATAAAGTATAAATAGTATAAATGCTATACAAGTATAAATTCATCTGTAAGCCCAAGTACAATACTGTTATTTGAATTGTTTTGCACACCAGCAATATTTAAAGCTTCTGAAGTACTTATTTCAAAAAATTAATTTGTATTTTTTAGCTGGATCACCGATACAATGAATTCAAGCTCTGGGCAATTATGTCTGAGCATAAGAAGACAATCACAGCCCTATCTTGGTGTCCTCACAACCCGGATGTGTTCGCAAGTGCCAGTGCGGATAGTTTAGTGATTATTTGGAATGTAGCTGAACAGAAAGCTGTCGCCAGGCTGGACAATACAAAAGGTATTTCATGCATGGACATCTATTACAATTCTTTCATCTGCAGTTACCAAGAGCAGTTGATATGAATCGTTTGCTGTATATTGTATAGGCTAGTGACTTATCAGCCTATAGCACAATATTCATGTGGTCATGTTTTAGAAAGTAAAAATAATGTATTTGAATAGATGGTGCTGAATTTCTTTTAAACAGTTGTAGAAATCAAGTTACAGAAATAGGCAATGCTTGAATTGGTTATTGCCATTGTTATTTTTGAGTAGAAAATGCATCATCACGCTAAAGGATAAATAATTCTAAAGCCTTGTATGATTTCATGTAAAACTTACAGAAGTACATTCAAAGTATAGGCTTGAACCAGGTCAAGTATAAGTTATCAGTAAATATGAAGAATGACTTTTGCTTATTCTAGTGTTTGATGCCTCCCAGCATCTTGAAACTGCTGCTTGGGAGACAATATTGGATGACAACAGAGAACTAAGGAGTGGCTAAAACTTGTACCTGCCACCTTTGCCTGCCCAGTCCTGAATCATTGCTTTCAGTCTAAATTAGTTCCTTTAATTCTGCCCTTGCAGGCAATTTCTTTAACCTTTTTTTGGTGTCTTAGGTTTCCATGATTTTTACATGACTTAGGTGCAACCAGATGACGGTTGGTCTTTTGGCCTCCTCTGAGATACTTTGGCACTGGCTGTTCTGTTCTTTCCAGAACACGAAGCATACCTCCAAGTCTTTTACAGAGGGAATAAATAGGGGAGAACACTCTGACTGTCTTACAAACTCTGTTTTGAGTCAAATTTTACAAGATAAAGACTGATAATTATTTTTCAATGGCTACTTCACATCCTTAAACTTGTTGAGCCTATAAGTGTGTATGAAAGTTAGTTTTATTTTATTTTTTTAAATTACTGCTAGAGTAATTGGTTGAAACCACCTATTTACAGTACTCTTATTCTCTGACACTGCTGTATTAAAACTTTTGTAAATAAAAACACCTGTGAATTTTCGGCTTAAGGAATTTGTCTTATGGTCACTTATTCCTTCAGACACACATTATTAAATTATGAGGATAATGAGTGTTAGAGGAGTTAAGGTTAAAATCTTTAAATTTGAGTGCCTGAAGTTAGGCCGTAAGCAACTGAATTAAATCTATTTGATGTCCAGTGGAAAACTGCCTTGTTCTCTGTAATTAGAGCTTTAATTTTCTGTCAAACTTTCTTTCTAAACATATCTTTCACTGTTAAGCACATCTCTATTTGAGTTTCATTATATCTTGCAAAAATAGGCACTCTAAAATAGCAGTATGTTGTCAGCTTGATAGCAAATCAGGAAAAAGGGATTTGCAATGATGAATAAAATGATGAATGAAATGGCTGGGATAGTTTAAAGGTTTGGGTTAACTGTTGTCATCAGAGGCACCAGTTGGCCTTGGCACCAGTGAATTCAAATATAGGTATCATAAAGTACAACCTATCAAAGTATTACTAAAATGATTTGAGAAATAGCTCTACTCCCTGCATATATATAGTTTACTGCTATGCTATGAGATATTCATGTAGCTTCTTAATCTTCAGTTTCATTATTTTTAATGTAGAAAAACTTTCTAGAGCTGTGTAAGACAATGCTGGGTTAAGCAATATTACACTGTGTTTGATATCCTGCATCTTACTATATTATTTGTATGTTTCAGGGATTCCAGCCTCACTCAGCTGGTGCTGGAACGCAGGTGACTCGGTTGCATTTGTGTCTCATAGAGGCCCCTTGTACATTTGGACTATCTCAGGACCTGACAGTGGGGTAACTGTACATAAGGATGCACATAGTTTTTTGTCAGATATCTGTCTGTTCAGGTGGCATCCAAAGAAAAAAGGGAAAGTAATATTTGGACACACTGATGGAAGTCTCTCTATTTTTCAGCCAGGTAAAAACTGATACGCCAAAAAATATTTATTTCTGTATATGTCTGCAAATCTACTTCTGTTTTTTCCAGTTTAGGTTTTATAAACATATAGTCTTACATAAAACCTGTTCCTAGATTTCTTGCTCCTTGCATGTTGTGAAATGTTTGTTTTAGATGTAGAGCGCAGAGCAAATTGTACTTAACTCCCTTTTGTCACCAACATAAGACTGCAATGCCTTGAAAAGTATAACAAAGTGATTTTAAGGGAGCGATAATAGCCAAAATTTTCTGCTGCACTGTATCTTCTAGTAAGTCTGTTGTCCTGAATTTTGATTTATTTGCATCTCATGTTCTATAGTGTTTTGCCATTTTGTTAATAGGATGTTGTGTTGTATTCCATACTGTTTTTGGAGTTCTCTTGTATAAAAGCCAGCAGTAACAGCTGCTCTGCATATATCACAACACAAAATTTGATTGTTGAAGATAGTCTTTTCCCAGTATTGGGTAATAGAGTTTTTACCAGCTTGAGAGCAATTTTGCCTGTTTCTTTATTTGGGATAGTTTTCCAGACAGTTTGTTAGTGTTATAATTACATATTCATTAAGGTAATTTAAAAAGAAAATAAGCATAAATATTAGTTTCCTATATATACATGCACACACAACTCTTGATATCCAGCAGAAAAATATGAACCTCAGAATTTGAGTTTATACGCAAAAGGTTGTGTTTTTGTGAGAACTTTGTCACTAAAAATCAGATTTAAGCAAACCAATTTAATTCTATTTCAGGAAATATTTGATATCAAAATAAAATTTTGCATTTTGACTTTAAAAATGAGTTTTTCTGTTTCTTTGCTTTGAAACTCTTTACTTTTTAACTTTTTCACATTAATAAAAAATATGTATTTGCAGTTGAATTATATTAAACATTTCTTATACCTGAGCACTTCATTTTTTTGTGCAGTGAAATAAAAAGGTTTTTCTTTCTGTCAAAGTACCACCTTGGTTTAAAAAAGTATTGCAGAGTTCTTTTCAAATAAATCATCAGAAATAAGTAGCAAATTTTAGCAAACAAGATGAATTAGTAAATAAAAATGAGATGTATTTAAAGAGAATAAGTACTATTGGAGAAGATGAATACCACAGAACTACTATTTAAAGCCCGAACACCCTTGCAATAATAAAGCTGAATGTTCTAATTGAAAGGATGATATTCTTGTAGTAAGATAATGAAATTGTAGCAATTGCAATGACTTGGAAATAATAGACAGGAATAGTTTTCAGAAAATCTATTTAAGAATAGCTTACTGAATTTTTGAACAGATGCATTCATTATTAAATAACACTGAAAAATACGTCTTTCTATTGTGTTACTGCATTCAAGTACCATTGTTGTGATTGCACCTTCATAAAGAGACTTGAATACATACTTTAATATTTGGATGTAATTGAAAACATACTTAGCCATGCTAATTATCAGTTGGGATTTTCTAGATGTCTTATTTCTAGTCTAAGTTTATCTAGCTTTGGTGTTATTTAAGAAATAACAGTACTTAAAAATAGTATTGGTAGGATGAGTAAGTCTATAAAAAAAGGAAAAAGAAAGAAAAGGCAAAAGACTTGACAAGAGCCCAATAAAGGTATGTGTGTAGCTTTTTATTCTGATATCAAAGTTCAGCCCTTATACCTTTAGTAAAAAGACTCACTACTATTTTTTTTAAGACCAGTGCTTAGTATGATACAAAATGAAATCATTTTTAAAAAGCCCTTTTCGGTTCTTTTATAGTCCAAACAGTGTCCTACTAAGCACTATCTCAAGTGAACCTGAACATGCACAATTTTTGTTAATCACTTGAAAATTGAGGAGGAAATCTGCTGAGAGCGCCAGCCTTTCTCTTTCAGTGTGAGTCACTGGAATAATTAGTTGACTCAATACCTTTTCTTTTAGTAGTGTTAGTATTTGGGGCTTTCCTTCTTGGCTGTACTTTTGTAGTCTATAGTTCATAAACTTCCATTAGTGTAAAACAATGTCTATTATAAAGAAAAAACATACAAGAATTTAAGCATTATGCCATATTTTTAAAGAAATACAGGGAAGTCACCTAGAGCAGAGTGGTTTGTACTAGTATACCATTCACCATGGTGCTGCTGTTGTCTTTTAATGGAAAGTAAAGCTTATCCATTAGAATTCTTTAAGCTTTGCTTATGGCCTATACTTTTGAAGCTGAAGTAAAAATGAATGGCTTCCATACCCCTACTTCCCCACCAGTTAACTGTGCTTACTAAAGAAGTCTGCAATATTTACCTATGGCTGGTGTTGCTTCTAGCCCCATGGTAGGACTTTGACCTTCCTTTTTTGTAAAGTTGACTGAGGAATGACCTTTTTGCCCTGTTGCCAGCTTGGAAGGTCAAAGTTTCCTTTCCCCTCTAAACAAAAAAATTCTGAACTGAAGCATAAGCAGGGCACCCTGTAGAAGGCGGTGAAGTCTTTGCTTCGTTTAGGGCAGGTCTCTTCATCCTGATAATGTTCTCCTTGACACTAAGGTGGCCAAAAGCAAGCCCAGTACAACTAGGGAGACCCACTGATACATTAACAGTGCATTTTTCAGTCATCTATAGTATTCTAAAAAGTGACTGTGCTATTTATGCCAAGTGAAACAGGTAGTATGGGAGAGAGTAGGAGTCCTAAGGAATAAAGTGTCCAGAGAGAACCCAGTGCTAGAGTACTGCTGTGGTATTGCCTGGTTGGCCTTCCTAAATGTGCTGTCTAGAGACCTTTTGAGGGAAGAGCTTGCCAGGAACAGTACAAATCTTAACAATTTTCAGGAAGACAGGGCCAGTAACTTCAGGTTGTCCAAAACTGGTGGATAAACAGCTGGAGGGGGAAAAAAAAATGAATGATAAACTAACCACTTTTGCAAATCAGTCTCTACTAACTATGGAATGAAAAGGTGTGTCTCATAAATTCTACCACATGTAGCTCCCAAGGTATGTAATGTCTACTACACATAAAAGAAACATTAAAAAAATCATAGAATCATAGAATGCTTAAGGTTGGAAGGAACCTCTAGAGCTCATCTAGTCCAACCCTTCTGCACATGCATAAATTTAAGTGATTGAGAGAATGTGGAGAACTTGAGGAGGAGACAAGTGATAAATAATTTTGATCAATTTTGATCTTAATTTTCAGCACGTTGTCAAAAAAAAAAAAAAAAAAGGTGGGAGCATGATATCCCTTTCAGACAGGGTTTGACTAAATTATAGGTAAATCAGTGTTTCCTATTTCTAGTGAGAAAAATTCTTATTTCTTTCTTGAAAATGAAGACCTTGATTTCTTCCTGGAAAAGAAGATGGGGGAAAAATCATGCCCCTGTTACTTCACTTGTATTTTATAGAAGAATAAATGGAATGGAGAAATTCAGATATTTATGTTAACTTATGCAGTTATTAATCATAGCATAGTCTTTTTTTATTCTCTCCTCTTCTAGTAATTGTTTTATAAAGTTTTCTCAGAGATAACATGCACCAGTAGGCATATTTTCCAGAAAACTATAGTGAGCTTGTGTTATTTTAGTATTAAGAATGAATGTTCCCCAGGGAACTTGTGTGGGATGTTTTTCCTCCATTGTTTTCCTCCATGGTATTTTTAGTACTAACAGTAATGGAATTTGTTCTTCATCAATAATTAAGTGAAACAGGTAGGCCTTGGCATTTGTCAGTGTGAACTATATATGTAAATTAACTATAAAAATTGGAAGGTAGAAAAAAATAATGATAGGTGAAAATGTTATTTCTACAGATGTGATTTAAATTTTTTGAAGGAAAATCTCAACTTCAAAAACAGGTTTCTGCAGTTATTTATTTATTTGGACTGTACTTTGTATTATAAAAGCAAGTGCCAGCCCTCCATAAGAACACACAAGTAGAAAATAAATATGATTAAAAAAAAAAAAATGCAGTTTAGAGAAACATGTGTCCTGGAGTGAAATATATCTTCTGTTATATAAATGTCAGATATTTAGCGACTGAGAGAAGAAAGAGAAGCCTAAAACTGATTATTCATAAAAGCTTGTAGAACAAATTGTCTGCTTTTTCCTAGTTCATATTGCTTTTATTCTGCCAGTATTTGTTGTGTTACAGAGATTACTTATACTCAAATAACCTGTATCTTGGACTAGGTGCTGCTTATACTCAGGAACAACATAAATGATTTAGTGTTTTTATTAAAATAAATTTGTGTTAATAAACTGAAAGTTGTTTCTATTTCTGACTGTATTAGAAATAATCTCTCCTGGAGTCAGAACTGCTTTTTGAGTCAAATATGGAAAAATCAGCTTCATTAATTTCTCTGGAATTGTCATTAGAGCAAGCTACTATGCATTTTGGGGGAAGATTTGAGTGGTTTGCCTGTCATTCTGTCAAAGACAAAAATGATGCACACAAACATTGTAACTACTAGGGGGAAAAAAGTATTTTGATAAAAAATCTTTTTTTTTTTTAAGGTTCTAAAAGTCAGAAACATGTCTTGAGACCAGAGTCTCTTGAAGGGACAGATGAGGAAGATCCAGTGACAGCGCTGGAATGGGATCCCTTGTCAACGGATTACCTTCTTGTTGCCAATCTGCATAATGGTGTTCGTCTGGTTGATTCTGAATCTCTCACCTGTATCACAACTTTCAACTTTCCCAGTGCAGCTGCATCAGTTCAATGTTTAGCCTGGGTTTCTAGCGCACCTGGAATGTTTATAACTGGAGGTAAGCCTTCTACTTCCTCACTTATGGAGAGATACGAATATAGTGTTGAGGCTTCAAACTTGATCCCTGTGTATCTTAATTTCTACCAGTGAAAGTGTATGTATTTTTTTCTAGAATAAATTGAAGCATGTAAAACTAAGGGGGGGGGGGGAAAGGAAAACTGCTGAGAGCAATGTGGGCATGTTTTATGTTTTTTGGCCACATAAATGAGATGTGATTTCTTTGTTGTTTTGTACTAAACAATATTTAATTCCTGCATGCTTCATCAGTATCTGTTAGAATTTTCCTGGGAATAGGGGCAAGCGTGCATTGTACTAGTCCTTGTTTGTTTCTTCTTGCTTGCCTGTAATATTATTTTTAGGATTATAAGTTTAATTTATTGCTATATTTTGTTTAAATCCTTGAAACATATGCTTGTATGTATACAAAAAAGTTGATTAGCTTGTTTGCTTTATATATTAGATTCTCAGGTTGGTGTGTTGCGCGTTTGGAATGTTTCACGTACAACACCTATAGATAACTTTAAATTGAAGAAAAGTGGTTTTCATGGTTTGCATGTGCTGAGTTCTTCTCCCCCCAAAAAGTGTAAGTATAATTTTAATTACCATTCAAAGATGCAGGCTAAAAATCATGCTTGTGAATCTTGGTATATCTAAATCTGACCTTCTGTCAACTTTTTAGTCATTAATTAAACTGTGCTCTTGTGCCTGTAGATATTTAGACTAATGAATGTGGAGATGATCAAGCCTGTTGTAAAGGCCTTCTGTAGTAGGTCAGGCATAACATAAGGAGTCTTCCTTTCTTTCTAATCTCACTAGAGTACAAAGCAATTTCCTCATTGTAACTTACATTTTTTGTTAATCGAAAGCTAAAAATAGTCTTAATGCTTTTATATGCTTTGTCTGATTTTTATTAAGCATTTTCATCACAATCTCCAACTAAGAATCATCATACATCTTCAACCAGTGAAGCAGTTCCTCCTCCAGCTTTAACCCAAAACCAAGCATTTTCTCTTCCTCCCGGTCATGCCGTCTGTTGTTTCATGGATGGTGGAGTGGGGCTTTATGATATGGGAGCCAAAAAATGGAATTTCCTTAGAGATTTGGTATGTCTCATTTCTGTCTCTTACACTTTGGGATGATTTATACAGCTTCTCCTAACCACAAAAAACAAGAGGATCATTTTTCATATATTTGTCTAGTTTAATTCTGCAAGAACAAGCCTCAGAAAGCAAGCAGTTGAGATGTGAAAAAGGAATTCTAGAGGAATGAGTTTCGGTTTGCAGTAGTGCGTAGGCTGCCTCTAAAACAAAGCTGAGTGTAACAGATAATTTGTTGGAGAATAAGTCATAGCAGTAAAAATACATGAGCAAAATTAATTCTATATTTTTCTTTTTATTATTATTTTTTTCTAACAATTCAATAAGTCCTTGATGTTGCATCATCCTGTTTCAGGCAAATGTTTTCTGGCATATTGTAGAGCTGCTGTTAACAATCTGGACTGTAACACTCCTCTCTCATTCAGATTATTTTATGTTTTTTTACTTTTCACTGATTATTAGCCATAGCATAAAGGTTATTTGGATCTCATAACTAGCCTGACAGGTTATAATATTGTGTGTTTTTAGAGTTTAATCTTAGAGAGTTGGGTTTGAGATTATATATAATAATAATTTTTAATATATGTGTATCCTAAAAGCTTAAAAGGCTAATCCGAGCTAGTGGAATTTAGTGATGTTAGTTTATGACATTAGTCCTCAGTGAATCAGGAGAGATGTAGATGTTGTTTCTAAATTTTATTTTGAATTTACCAACTATTTCTAACAGCTTTTGTTGACTTGAAAAAGCCTTCTAACACCATTACCATGTCAGCTATTAATAATACTAATTCTTTTTTTTTTTTTTTCCCTCCTCTATCTCTCCCTCTCATGTAAGGGACATGTTGAGACCATCTTTGATTGTAAATTCAAACCTGATAACCCTGATCTTCTTGCTACAGCATCATTTGATGGCACGATAAAAGTTTGGGACATAAATACTTTGACAGCAGTTTACACATCTCCTGGTAATGAGGGGGTTATTTATTCTCTTTCTTGGGCTCCAGGTAAGAATATTTTACTTTGGGTCTATATCATTGGTTAACAGTAATTTGTAGTCTAAATTTATTAGTCTTAGATCTTAGAAGATCTGAAGGTTATGGTGCAACTAGAGCTTGTACAGCTTAGCCCTTCAAAAGTGGTTGAAGCGTACCCTTGTGAGGGATAATCTATATATTCTGCAGTGAAGCAGGATGGAGTGAAGAAACTTTCTAGAGCTGTCCTAGCATTACATAACACAGATGATGCCGGGTCTTTGCATGGGAGGCAACTCATTCAAGGAATTCAGATTGCATATTGTATGGAAAAGCTGGAACTGGTGTGCTTAGAACACACCTGTCCTTTGTGGATTTGAATCACGGAAGAGCTCTGCTTTTACTTGAGTAGAACAGACAGTGCTCTTTCTGCAAAAGGACTTCTCAGCAAAGCCATCTCTAAGGCAGGTGGAAAATTTGCTGTTAACTCTTATGAAAAGGTTAGCTGAGCTTGAGAGTACGTTTTTCATAATGTTGATGATGTCAATAGTTTATAAGTAGATTTTCCTGTTAGATTCTTCCTACTTGTTTAGATTCTCTTTACTGCCCTTAAGGTACAATAGGAAATTATAGTGGAAACTTAACTGTCTGTGGTATGTGTCGTGTGGTTGTTCTTTTTTTTTTTTAAAGCAAAATTGTTGTTTTGAGATTGAGAGTTCCTCTGATGAGGAAGATCTGATGGGTTAGGATCTGGTTTTTGGATTCAGTTTCAGGCTTCTACTAGGCAGTTATATGTGCATATTTCCTCTCTTTTAGAAAGATTGTGACTGCAGTCAAGTACATTTTTGGTGTACTCAGGTGCTGCAGTTATGTTAGATCTAAAAAGAAAACCTTCTCACTTCCTGCTTTCATTTATATGGTGCTTTTTGAATTAGGAATGTATTTGTCAACAATACAGTGGTGATGGTGTTTGTTTTTTGGGGTTTTTTTGGTATTCATTGTGAGATCTTTATAAGTGTCTTTCTCTAAAGGAGATCTGAACTGCATAGCAGGTGCAACATCCAGAAATGGGGGCTTCATCTGGGATGTCCCAAGAGGCAAAATGATAACTCGGTTTAGTGAGGTAAGATGGGTTTACTTTTTTGGTCTACTAAATGCAAGTTACTGGTTCCCTCTAGTGCCAATAAATAAAGATGGATCAGTTTTCATATACTTCGAATAGGTGCCGTAACATAAAAATATAGGCTGCTAAAATATATAAAAATAAAAGAATGCTGTGGCGAAAATGAAATATTTTTCACTAGTTCAAACTGAGTTTGTGCCATGAGAATGATGAAATACAAGATGGTCTCCTTTATTATTTATTAAGGCACAGCAAAAGTAACGGTGATTCTTTTTTAAATATGTGAATGTACATAGATATATAGACTTCAAAGCTGGATGTCAATGTAAAATGGTGTTCTGTGTTTTAAAACATAAAATCCAGAGTAAATTTTAAGTTCTTTTTTCATGCTAATGAACTTTACTTCTGAGGAATAAAGTAATTGATTACTAACCTGTATTAAAGCCTCAGGTTCATGTAGTCATAAATCACTTAGTCTTCTTTTTAACCTTATCTTGTCTCTTGGCTATATTATACTCCTGGAGAGTACAGTAGTTTTATTATTCCTTCTCTTAGTCCTAGTTTTCTGGGTTTTTTATCCAATGTATTCCAAACTATTTGGGGGATTTCATGTACTTTACTGTGAGAAATAAGGATAAAGTCCATAGGAAAGAGGGCTAAAGCTCATAAGAATACATAACAAAACAGATGAGTCAATAGATAAGAGAAAAAAGGGGTGAATTATTTCTTATTGATAGGTATTTTGCATTTTTTGAAGCATGGAAAAAATGGAATCTTCTGCATTGCCTGGAGTCATAAAGATTCCAAAAGAATAGCAACCTGCAGCAGTGATGGATTTTGGTGAGTCTCCAAAGTCAGTTGCCTCCAACAGCACCATCAATGATTAAATTCGTGATTTTTAATAAAAAGTAAAGGGGAAAAAAAAAAAGGAAAAACAGAAATTGTTTAAGACTCTGATATTCAAACATTTTTTTCTGAGAATCTAGGTTTCATATCTGTGGAGACAGAGCAAACTTGTCAAAAGCTATCCAAATTTTAATTGAAGTTAATTTCAAGGACTGAAAATAACTATTTTAGTAGCACATTGTAATATTTGCCACTGTATTAATCTTGAAGTATATTAGTTGTCTGCAAAACCTGCAAGTGCCCACCAAGAATAACTTTGTATGTATTGTCTTACAGTACACTGTAAAATCACTTTATTCATTTCTTGCTTTTGCTACCCATTTTATTTCAACCTAAACCTAACAAAGCATGGGTGCTTTATAGTTTAGAAAACAGTAAATCAAAATCCATTTTTAATCCCCAAAGATATGTTTTTATGTTAGGCATAGCTGTGATTTAGTTTGAGGCCTGTGAAGGATCCCTTCAGGGAGGGGATAATGACTTTTCACAAGCTCTCTAAAGGAATATTTTATGTAGTCTGAAGTCCGATTTTTGTATTGAGGAGTGCATAGTTATCAGAAAGTTACTCAAGTAGAGAAAGAATATGTTTGCATTCCTACAGCCCCTCAATTACAGAGCTGTCTGGCTTGTTTGCATAGAATCAGAGTTGGAATTTGAATAGCCTACTCAAAATGCTCTTTTTTGTCATAATATATGCTGTAATTGGTTTCAGTATTATTCGAACCATTGATGGCAAGGTTCTTCACAAGTACAAACATCCAGCTGCTGTTTTTGGATGTGATTGGAGTCAAAACAACAAGTGAGTAAAAAATTAATTATGGGAATGCAGTTAATAACATAAAGTTATTTTAGCATGTGTTATTACTGTGTGACATTGAAATTCTGTAAAATAAAAGGGTCATTAAGTACATTAGTACATTCCACACTTGATGTCATCAGAAAAAAATCCAATCCACTGTTGAAGGGACTTGAAGGAACAGATACAAAAAAAAGGTTGTGAGTTGCTTAATGATATAAATAGATTTACAGAGGAGTGGAAAAATACATTGCAGCATTCTTGAATAATACAGTAAAAACATTATATGGGAAGGATTTTGAAAAATTATTTAAATAACTACCCAGTTACAATATGTGGGTGTTGTGGATGGTTTTTCAAATATTTCTGACATGAAAGTAGCAAGGCTGATCTCTTCTTGTCTCTGCCCTGAATTTTTAAAATGATGACCACGGTTCTTGGTGAGGTTCCTTATATATCTTTTTTTTCTAGTAGTGTCTAAGAAGATTCAACAGCAAAGTGGGAGAAACTGGCTATTTTAAATCTTTAAGGGTCTTGCCCTCCTCAATATGCACTTCTGTTTCACTCTACGTTACTTTATATGCAGAAGTGAATTATGGAAGCCTGTATGTTAAGAATATACTTCTAGTCTGCAAGGTCAATTTCTTTATCTCTTTTCTATCTTTTTTTCAGTAAGTTGTAAGTTGTAATGCACAAGAAAACAAGTGGAGTATAAAAACAAATATCACAAATTTACAATTATATGGAAGATTTAAAAAAAAAACAGTTTAGAGTATGTTCAAGTGTGACTACAAGAAAACATTTTTTTTTCTTTAAATACTGGCACTGAGTAAAATGTATATAGTTAGTTAACTCATTTTCCCACGTAATATATTGTGAAACTGTTACTTTCAGAGGTGAAGGAACTGACTGAAATTTTAGCATATCTTTTAACAATAGGAATGTATTTTTTTCTAATACTATGCAATAATGATAGTTTAATATTAACAGCAGATATAATATCCATGCTAACTTTCTGGGTTTAATGAGAGACCAGGTAAGTTAAATAGTTTGCTTTTTAATAAACTGCGAAGTATGTATCATACTTGTTTTATGGAGTTGAAATCTAAGTGGGTTTGGTGATCCCAGTGACTAATCATTTTTGCTATTTTTATTTCGCAGGGATATGATAGCTACTGGTTGTGAGGATAAAAATGTTCGTGTTTATTACTTAGCAACCAGCTCTGATCAGCCCCTGAAGATTTTTACAGGGCATACTGCAAAGGTGTTTCATGTACGGTGGTCTCCTCTGAGAGAAGAAATCCTCTGCAGTGGCTCTGATGATAGGTGTGTACTCCTGAAGTATTAGAAAAAGCTTCAGACCTCAAACTAGGATATGAGTAAAAACTTAATATCTTTACTTGTACTAGTCCTGGCACTTTGAAACACTCTGTTGTAGTTATGTCTGTGAATAATCTAACAGTCAAAATCTTTGCCTTGTGCAGACTAACAAAGCTTAACACCGTTTGGACAGCAGGATAATTATCTAAATTTGTCTCAGCTGCTATAGCAATGTAGCTTTTCAAATGCTTTCCCAAGAGTGGAGTAGTTACTGCTATGTATTACTCGTGGGAATAATACAAGGATGATGTGACGTAATGACTTTGCATCTAAATATGTGTAGCAAAAGTAGAGGTCTCATTGGATGTGTTTCAAAAGTATGTCCAAGTAAAATCTATGAAGGTTTTTAACAGGTTCCAGGTATCCCTTTACTCTTTATCTTTTGCTGCCATGATGAACTTTGGCGTATGTTAGTTTAGCCCAAGTTATAATCTTTTCAAGTAACAGGTTATTTTTTAAACCTCCTAAAGATAAAAGACTCCTGACTGGAATCTGCTCAGTTATTTGTACCCAGAAGTACCAGCAACTGAAAATAAAATGAGATAAGAAACTTACTTTGTTAACAGAGAACAGAAAAAAAAAAGGTGGGGAGAAAAGGTGATATGAGTTCTTCCTCATTACCTTTATAGCCATGGTAGGAGATTCATGTTTCTAAGATGATTGAGTACTTGTGCTATGTGACAAATACTGCCTTGAAAGGAGAAACTATAAAAGCCATCAGAAAGATACATGTGTCCGTGTTCCTTTGTTTTATTCTTGTCCTCAAGAGTCCTAACAGGCAAATTTATTAATGCATATGGACTAGCTCGTTTTCCTTCACCAGTGTGTCAGATAATAATATATGTGGGATTCTGAAAGACTGGGGAATGGATTAGTTTTTTACTTTTATCAACTTGGGTGGTCTTACCCTGCCTAAAAGAATTTGGAGCCTTCATCTTTCATTACAACCTTTATAAACGTCTTACAACTAAGCTGTTTTGACAAATTTTAAGTTACATTGTTGCTGAGAAGAGATCCAAAGGTCTTTTGTGTTCTATTTCAGTACTGTCCGAATATGGGATTATACGCAGGATGCCTGTATAAATGTTCTTAGTGGACACACCGCTCCAGTGCGGGGACTGATGTGGAATCCTGAAATTCCATACCTACTAATATCAGGCAGCTGGGACTATACTATACGAGTCTGGGATACAAGAGATGGAACGTGTTTGGACACAGTTTACGATCATGGTGCAGATGTATATGGTAATAGTATTTTAAATATTAATACTTTATTTCTGTGTTATTAAATTTATTTTTATTTTAAAAAATATTTTAAATATTTATAAATTAGATGATTAGCTAAACTTGAATAAATTTTCAAATGCTCTCTCTACTAGGATTAACATGTCATCCTAGCCGTCCATTTACTATGGCATCTTGCTCTCGAGACTCTACTGTGAGACTCTGGTCACTGACACCTCTTATAGACCCGCTACAAATAAATATTTTAGCAGATAAATGTTGGGATAAGATTATTGGTAATACAGGTAAGTTAATTTGTATATATGTGGGTTTTTTATCACTGTACCATTTTATAATTATTTTTATGTATAAAACTTTCTGTTTATTAGATCGCGCTGTGGAATCTGGTGCTCCTCCTTTGCTATGTGGTAAAGTTTCTAGGGATATTAAACAAGAAGTGGAAAAATTGACAGGAAATCCTCGAGGAAAAAAACTTAGATGGTTTTCAGAATGTTTTTCAGTAAGTATTCTGTCATCTTAGAGAGTGTCAGGATGCCTTTTGTGTTTTCTTAAGACAGTCTCCAAAACAAAAATTTATTGCCGTTTTCCACACTACTCTTGTTTTACTGTGTCTCTCAGAGGCGGGTCAGAAAATATGCAGAAATCCATTCCCTCTCAAAACAATTGCACATGTAAAAATGCCCATAAATAAAATGCTTGTCAGTTGTGATCACCAAACTTTTGGTGGGATATTTTATTTTTCCACAGGAAATGTTTTAATTCAATAAGAATTTGATACTGGAAGAAATGCAGAGACTTGTTTTGTCAAACTATACTGGAATATTCAGTTTTAATTATCAAAAGCAAACCTTAGTTCTGATTTCAGTTTGAACTGAGTATCTGACTGCTAGTATTGCTCCTAGGAGCTGAAGGGTCTGCCTGTGCTTCCCTACTCATCTGCTGACTTTCCTTCATTTGTACTACAATGTTTCTTAATCTCCCTATAATTGAATTAAATTTTTAAATTGTGAGTGTTCAGCTAAAAGGGAGGGGAACTGGAGGCAGAATAAGAACAAAGATGAGCCAGTGTTACAGTTTGTGTCAGGAACTGTTATGATTTAAGTGAATATAATGATCAGTAAAGACCTAACCCATTTCAAAATAAATATATAGTTGAGGTTATGATTCAGAAACGCTTTTCAATTGCAGATACTGTAATAGCCTATTTCATTTTTTTATGGAATTTCTTATTTTACAAAAGCACATATTGTAATATCGCATGTTGATTCTACACTAAAAGTAATGTAAGAACGCTAGAATATTCCGAGAATCAAAACTTTTCTGTCCAGTGCTTTTTAAATCAAGTGACTGAAGTGCTATGCTTAATCTGCTAGGAACACAGTAAGATCTTCAAGGCTTTGGAGAAAAAAAAAAAAAAAAAAAAAAGGCAAATATGTTTTTCCCAGTGGGATCCTCTGCTTTTTAGCAGCTCAAAAATAATTAGTCCTCTATACTTGTAATCTCATTATTTTTAAAAAAGCTCCATTAGATCAAATGCTTTATAATTTTTTTTAATTAGTCATTCTGTCTAGGACTAGTTGAATAGTAACCCATGGTATTGGAGTTAGAGAGGGACAGATTAAGGAATTAGGCCAGTTAAAATAATTAATTTCCATAAAACTTTGCTATTCGGGAGGTAAAACCCTAAAGCTGTTTTCTATCTGGTGCATCTTTTTGCATTAGAGGACAATAAACATGCCTTCATACTAAAGCTTCCAATGTTGAGCTGATCTGAAACTGGATTTCTTGCAACTAATCTTTTTCTTCCCTTAACAATTACAGCCTCCAGGAGGCAGCAAAAATTTATGGGATTTAGTTGCTGTAATAAAAGGACAGGATGATAGTTTGCTTCCACAAAACTACTGCAAAGGAATTATGCATATGAAACATCTCCTTAGATTTAGAATGGTAAGTAAAGCATGCACATTATTTGAGAATGGTTAATAATTAGTGTTACATTTCAGTCTTTTTCTTAACTTATTTCCATTGAAAAAAATGTTATTTTCAGCACAGAAAACTAATGGCAGTGTTGTTTTTTTCCTCAGTCCAAAGCCCAAGAACTAACAACAGTAAAAATGTCCAAGTTTGGAGGTGGTATCGGTGCACCGAGCAAAGAGGAGAGGCTTAAAGAAGCTGCAGAAATTCATTTAAGATTAGGACAAATTCAGAGATATTGCGAACTGATGGTAGAGCTTGGAGAGGTAAAATATCATACCACCACTGAAAAAGAATAAAATATAAAGTTTATTAAGTTGGCTTTGTTTGGATACCAACAAAATTGATTGTAAATTGAGAGTGAACTTCTTTTCAGTTACATTATTTTTAACATATACAGTCTGATGCATATTTCTCACACATTTAATCTCATGGCAAATATATCTGTAATGGGAAAAACAAGAAAATATGGAAGATGGAACTGTTATTCAAAGTAAAATCTGGCAAAATATACTGTCTCTCTTTTCCAGTGGGACAAAGCACTCTCAGTTGCACCTGGTGTATCAATGAAATACTGGAGGAAGTTAATGCAAAGGTAAGTTGATAAAAATGATCTTGAATTGTAACTTTTGTCTATTAAAAAGTAAATGGAAAGGATGAATGTGAATAACATTAGTTGCAGGATTCTAATGTTAGCTTGTTCAATAGACCTTGTGATGGAACTGCTATCAATTTCAGCAATGACTTTGTGAATAGAAAGCAAGCTAAAGTTGAATGGAAACTGGAAGTTTTAAACTTGGTATTCTTTAGTGCAGGGTTCCAGTAGCTTGTAAGTTTTCTGATGTCTAGAGAAGCAGAGGGGCTTGAATATCAATGATCTTCATATAGCTTCATCTAACACTTGTATCAGAGAGGTAAGTTCTGTGATAAATCATGTGTGTAAATCTTTCTTGTTTACTATTTTGTTTGATTAGGAGAGCTGATCAGTTAATTCAGGAAGAAAATGATGATGTCACTGCATACTGTATAGCCGTTGGAGATGTGAAGAAGCTAGTTTCTTTCTTCACTTCGAGAGGCCAGCTTAAAGATGCTCTACTTGTTGCGCAGGTATTACATAAATAAGTGTGGGAGATGCATTTAGTTATTTCTAAGTTTACAGAAGAGAAACTTATATAAAAAGCTAGTTTATCTTTTTTAAATGGCTGGATTAAGCCTGTTTCTTATGTTTTGGTGGCCAGTTTTTATTCCAAAAACAGGAAAGATATCTTGTATATTTTAAGCCTGATTGTTCTAAACTGGAATCAAATATCCATAATGAAAACTGGGATAATATTGTCTGCTTGACACTGTTTTATTATTCCTGATTTTATTAGCCCTCAGCTTTGAAGGTGTATAGGATTCCTCTTGCATTTCTACCAAGCTCTTGTTTATTCTGCTTTCTATTCTGTTGCAATAGTAGGAATGCATCAGATTAGGAAAATCACATTTTAAATGATTTTTTTCTAAAATACTTTGGTCTTTATAAGCACGTTCTGATAGTGAGTTCACTGCAAATACTGGGTGAGTCCTGAAAATACTTGGTATTTAAATATATTTTGGCACACTTTTATGTCTGTGCTGCTTCCTAAATGTAAGCACAAGCTAAAGAGTGCATAAAATATACACAGTTAATAACTTATCTCACTCTTTCCTCACTCCTACTTTATTTTTTGTGAGTAATTTCTCTATATTTAGTAAAATTTGTGTTTAAACAAAACTTTAAAAACTTACCACTGATAAATTTTTTCTAAAGCTTTCCTATCCAAGAAAGTTCAGTTGCCTGAGAGGGAGGAGCATGAAAGATCTTTAGAAAATCTTCAGAAATATCTCTTGCAAGAAACCTAAAGAGGAAATGCTTTGATTGCTTTTGTTAGAGTTCATAGGATAATCTTTGTCTCAGAGATTTAATCAGATACTCCTGAGCAATAAAACACAAGAACTCTCTCTCTAACTGAGCCTTGAGTTTTAATGTTATCCAAGCTGTATCCGAATGCACAAACCAAACAAAAGCATGGATAAGAATCAGGTTTTTTTTTCTCTTTTAATATTAGAAATAATTTCTTGCCAAACATGACATGGGTTCAGCTTATATTATTCCATGAACCTTTTCAGATCTGATATGCCTCCTAAGGAATGGTCTTGAAGTTGCCTTTCAGTCACAGACACTTTTTTCTAGAGAAGAAGGGAAAAAAAAAAAGAGCTTTTAGCCTTCACCGTTTGTTTTAAGCTTATTCAAAACGTGGAAACAAACTTCTGTAAGGAGGACGGGAAGGTAGAGGTCTCCTGCCTTGGCCAAATTTCTTGTATGGCTGAATAAAACTAGTCTAAAATATTGTTATGAATAAGGTCTTGTTTAAACACTTATTGTTTTCCAGAGCTCATTTTTAATTGACAATTACACTTTATATTTATTTGATCAGCATATAATTAATCCCTCTTTTCATTTCTAGGCAGCTCATGAAGGCAATATACAAACATCACCACTCTCTACAACAACTGGGCCTTCAAATTCTGATGGAAACAATATCCATGATTATAATGAGTAAGTTTTTTGTCTTTAATTTTAAAGACTCCTTTTAGTGCATTATATAAAGTCATCAAAGGAAGAAAACCTTATGGGTTTAATTTGGCAAGTGTAAAATTTGAAAAGGACTTCTAAAGTCCTTCTAAGTTCAACTTATAGAATTCATATTTTGTTGTTACAGACTCCTACATAAGGTTAGTAAAGAACTGGCGGAATGGTATTTCCAGGATGGCCATGCAGTACTTGCAGCATGTTGCCATTTGGCTGTCGAAAACATAGAGGTAACTTACTTATTTTTCCTCTCCCCCCTCCTCTCTTCTTTGTGTGTGTGTGGGAATGCCAATAGTGACTTGCTTTTTATATACCACATTAACTGCTTTTGAAAATATAACTACCTCATTCTAAAATGTATTTGCCATTGATTTGCAATTTTTGTTTGTTTATATAGAATTTGACACTTAGGAAATGGACATCAGTGGCAGAATTAATTATTTCATTGAAAGCTACACCCTTTTGCACAGAATTTTTTATATTTATTATTAACAAATATAAATTTATTATTAATAAATACAGAATCTTGTTATACCAGAAAATACCTAGACATATATATATATAAATATATATTCTATTGTTATAGTAGCTCAGCAGAGCCATTCAGAACTGAATCTTCGTTGTACTGGTGCATGATAAAACTATGCATATGCAATCTCCACATTGAGGAATTTGCAGTCTAGATATTTAAGTAAACAGAGGAAAAATCACCACCAAAAATATAGCTGACAATACACAACTTTTCATTGTTTTATTGCTTTTTTTCCTCTCATGGCTTTCCTCTCTGGCTTTTTTTTGCTGCTGATCCAAAGTGTTCTTGCTCTTCTATTCCTTGCCCACCCCAAGTAAATAGGATTCCATTTTACTGGGCTGTTTGGGAAGAAAGCTTCTATTTCAAAACAGAAGCTTCAAAATGTTGTATTGTTGCTATCACTTAGTATTCTGCAGTTCAATCAACAATTCCAGTTTCCCAGAGAGGATGGGAACAGGAGGTTCATCCTTGTTTTGTGAGTTTCCTTTCATCAAAAGAAATGGGAAACATGGACTCTAAATGCTAGTGTTTTCACTTGGGGCTAAAAGGGCTTGACATCATGCTTGTTATGTATGATGTTTAATCTCTTTTGTTGAATAATGACAGATTAAGGGAAATCCACTAGGTTATTTAAAAACTGATTCACCGACGGTACACAAGTATGGACTCATTCAAGAGGCTCAGATTTAATGTAGGCATTTCTTTAATGCATATTTGGTCATTCTGTAAAAAGCAATCTCAAACAAATATAATATGGTTGAGACAGTGAATACCTGGAATGCTTATATTGGTTAATGATACATATTTTTTTTTTAATTGAGCAAGCTTGCCATGGCAAACCTGATTCGTGGAAATGAACTGGAGTTGGCAATCAGTGTGGGTACTGTCTTAGGAGAAAGTGCAGCGCAAGCAACCCATTATGCCCTAGAATTGCTAGCAAGAAAATGTATGACAGTAACAACATGGTAAGAATTTCTTACAGTGAAGAAGACTTTTTTATTATTATTTCCTGGCAAAACAAATTGTTCCTCATTCGGAAAACTCTTTATGTTGACTAGATCACTATGGCTAGGTAGATTTGTGCTGGAATAAGTCTTGTGAGATTAGACCAATGATGTGCAGAGAACATTAATATTATACTTTTAATCTCAAAATGCTTGACATATGTAGTGTAAATGAGTGAATGCTCATTGTCTTAGAGACCTGTCATGTGAAGCCTGCTGAAGGAACCTCAGATAGTGTGCTTGGGCAATAATAAGCAGAGTAGCTCTTAGTCTGTATTGAGTAAAACTCATAACAAAACGGGGTGGAGTGGCTGACACTCCAGAGGGCTGTGCTGCTGTTCAGAGGGACCTAGACAAGTTGGAGAGTTGGGCAGAGAGGAACCTCATGAGGTTCAATAAGGACAAGTTCAGGGTCCAGCACCTGGGGAGGAATAACCCCAGGCACCACTACAGATTAGGGGTTGACCTAAGTAGCTCCAAGGAGAGGAATTTGGGAGTCCTAGTTGACAAGAAGTTCATCACAAGTCAATAGTGTGCCCTTGTCGCCAATAAGGCCAAAGGAATCCTGGCCTGCATCAGGAGGAGCATTGCCAGCAGGTTGAGGGAGGGGATCCTCCCCCTCTACTCAGCTCTGGTGAGGCCACACCTGGAGTGTTGTGTGCAGTTCTGGGCTCCCCGGTACAAGAGGACATTGAGCTTCTAGAGACTGTCCAGCGTAGAATGATAAAGATTAAGGGATGGAAGCATCTGTATGAGGAAGGACTAAGCGAGCTGGGCCTGTTTAGCCTAGAGAAGATTGAGAGGGGATCTGATCAATATGGATAAGTACCTGAGGGGAGAATGTAGGGAGGATGGGGCCAAACTCTCCTCCATGGTGGATTGTGACGGGACAAGGGATAATGGATATAAATTGAAGTGTAGGACGTTCCACCTCCATGTGAGGAAGAACTTCTTTACTGTGAGGGTGACAGAGCACTGGCACAGGCTGCTCTGAGAGGCTGTAGAGTCTCCTTCTCTGGAGATCTTCCAAACCCGCCTGGATGCCACCCTGTGCCACGTGTTCTAGGTGTCCCTACTGGAGCAGGGGGGTTGGACGAGATGATCTCCAGAGATGTCTTCCAACCTCAACCATTCTGTGATTCTGTAAAAAATGGACAGATGTTTTCAGAGAAAGCAAGACTGGAATTGAATTACAAAGTCAGAAGGAACAGAAACTTAATCAGGACATATGGAGATTTTTTTTAACTGCTTGAAAATGTCACCACATTGAAAGCCAAAGAATTTATATTACTGCTGGGAATAGAGGAGGATTTAAGGATAGCACAGGTTTACTGTTTAACTCTGCCCAGGAGTAAGCCATTTCTCTATTCCGTGCATGGGAACTACATCTGCTAAATTTTCTTTTCTTCCTTGTGGTTTTACTTCGTAGGATACAATTATGGTCTATTTTTGTATAGCATTGAAGAGCAGAAAGCCATGTTGATACATTTGTGAGTTTTTCAGATGCTTTCAGAATTAGCAATCATTAGACAGCAGTGTTGAAGCAGATATTGCAATCAAGCCTCAGTTTTCCCACTAAAGTTGATATTTGCTAGAAGTAGCCCAGGAGAAACATAGTAGAACTGCTGTCTACAGAGCCTTTGGCCTAAGTTAGTGAAGGACTGCAGGAGAACATATAACAAGAAATGATTGATGTACTGATGTATTTGCTTTACAATGATACAGCACATGCAAACTGCAGCAATTGTAACCAGGTTGTTCTGGCGTTTAACTGCTAAGTAGTTCTAGTCCCTGCAGCTCTTTGTCTAGTTTCCCTGCCATTACTGTGAGGAGCCGCTGATAGGAAGCCTTGGAGTTAGACTTAGGAGAGAGAATGGATGTTTGGGTATTTTTTCCATTTCTGTAAGTAGAACTTCTGATCGCGACCCTGTAACAAATGCTTATTAATAGTACAGCATTTACATATAAATATGGGCATAAAACTTCTGCAGACTTAGACTTCAGCATGAACCTGTTTGCGTGTTATGGTTTTAAGCTAGTGTTCTTCGTATTGCCCAGACACATATCAGGCATTGTCATCAGGTTTCATATTTGTGCAAAATGCTACACCTGGCAGTGCTAGGTTCTGATTTGTAGTCATTACAGCACATAATTGAATGGAATAAACAGAGATTCCTGAATCTCTTCATCTTTTTCAATAAAGAGATATTGACAGCATAGTGTAGATAGCGTACTTTGGTCTTCAATATGCATGAGATTGTCTATGGGGAAGTCACCCCTCGTATTTGAAAGGCTGCTTTTATGTGATTTTTATGCTTAGCAATACCCACCAGCTGGGAACATTTTGTTTTAGAGACCTCACAGAACATGGAAAGGTCTCTGCTTATTGATGAAATCAGTTATTGGTGGAATGATTTGTTAGAAGTGTTGTAAAAAATGAAATACAAACAACCAAATAGACGTGCCCTTCCTTAGGCTTTCAAATCTACCACCGTGGGAAAACTTGTGAATCTTTTAAGAGCACAGTCCTCACTTGATCTGTGCTTAGCACTTCAGTACTGCGAAAAGGAACTTTCTTCTACCACTTACAAGACAAATAGTAACTAATTTTACTTGAAATATTTTTTTAAGTATATTTGATTTCAGTTTCTGGCTGAAATCAAATCATGATTTTTAATCATGAAAAGATTCAGATTATGAAGATAGTTTAAGATCTCCTGAAATACACTATATTGTATAGGGCCTCTTACTATCTTGGAAAAGTGCATATTGCATATCAATGATATAGCAGGATTACTGAAGACCTTTTGGCATTTGTTTGTGTAGGCTTTGAAATGGCAGTGGAGTATTTTTATTGTTACACAAAGCCAAGTAACCTGCCTGATAAGCTTGCTCTTGTAGTTTAAGTCTATTAGATTTCTTTTTAAATTAAAAATACAGAACATATTTTATTTATTACTGTTTCAATGTCTTCATTCTAGCTTTCCATCAGTTGGATACAGGTATTTTGCTTGTTTTGAGAGAGCGAGCAATTTGAAAAGTATATGACTTTGCTAATGTACCTTGCATAGAAGCCTTTTATCTTACTAGCTTCTGGGTTCATGACAAGGTTTTCAAATTGGAGAAATTCTACTCTCCCTTCCTATTCCTGTTTGCAACTCACTTTGTGGTAGTTTGGAAACTTGAGGTATTCAGTTGTTTAATTCAACTCACTAGAGCAACAGAAAACTAACACATGCCTTCCCACCAAAGATTTTTTTTTTTGTCTTCTGAATCTTCTTAACTTGCGATCATATAAGCTTCAGAGGGAGATTTCACTGTGCCTTTGAAAGTAGGAAAAGAGATGTAGGAAGGAAAGTAGAAATAAAAGGAGAATTCAAACATGCCTCATTAGACCTTACTGAGCTTTTAATCAAAATCTTAAGCCTCGTTATTTTTTCCACCAAATATACAGTCCCAGGGTCTCTGCTTCCACTTTTCCCTGAAATAGCGTTAGTTCAGTAAATTACCTTTTAGAGAAGGCGTGTAAAGTAGTGCCCTCATATAAACTATGAAGAGTAACTATTCTTCTGTTTGCACAGGGATTTAGCAGCTGATCTTCTTATGATGATTCCTGATAATAAACTGCAGTTAATAAAACTATGTGCTTTTTATCCTGGATGCACCGCAGAAATAAATGACCTACATGAAAAGGTACAATGAAAAAGAATTTACTTCAGTGCTAGCAAGTCATATGTTGATTTCCTTCTTAGTACTTAAGGGCAAACATATTATAGGATGAATTTGTTACTAATAATCTTATATGTTATACATTTAATGTCCTTTTCTGCTCCTTTTTGTTCATAGACTTTATTTTCAGGACTGTACATTAAGAATGTTAATTGTTTAATTCTACTGTGTGCATAGTATTTCTCTGGCACAGGCTATTCCCAGAAGCAGCTTCTAATCCTCAGAATTCCCTGGCAGTGGGATTGTGTCACAAAACAGCCTGGTAGTGGTCAGCTTTCTGTACCACACAGTTATTGTACATCCTAGATCTATGACCTGCTTAAATCCCCTCTTCAGCAGTGGAAGAGTCTGACCTACTAATGCTCTTAATGTTTGACCCTGGCTGCACATATGTTAACCAGAGTAACAAGTTCATAACCCCATTAGCAATGGAAATTGACATTACTCTTAGTTGTTGAAACTCCTTCTCCAGTGCTGATCTCCAGTCTAGATGACTGTAAATGAAATTACGTGTGCATATTTCCTTCAAAAAATGAGTCTTTCAGAGAAAATTCGATCTTACTAGCTAGGTACAAAATGTAGTATTTTTCTTCTTAAATGTTTGAACATCTTGTTACTTGAACAACTGTGTATTTCTCTAGCAAAATCTCTTTTTTCTAGTGTAATCTTCCTGATGTAGAAGAAAGTATGCAACTGGCAGAGAAAAATCAAGCAGATGGAGATCTATTTGAAACTATAAAGTACTATCTATTAAGCACAGAACCAGAAAAGGCTCTTCCCATTGGCATACAGTATGTCAAAGGTAAGGTACCTGCATGAAGAAACTTACCTAAGCATCATGCACTGGTATAGCTTGCCTATTCAGATATTTTTTGTTTATGTTTTTCAACAGAACAACTTTGTGGGTCAAACTGGACTTTGGATTCAGTCTGTCCATATCTTGATCTTCTAAGTTACATACGTACTGAACGATTAGTGTTGCATAAATATAGCGAGTGAGTATCTCTTCCATTCTTAAAAAGGAGTTTCAAAAAAAGGCTTTAAAATAAAGTGCACTAATTGTTAATAGCATTTTTTTTGACTGAGAGTTGTACAAATCGCAGGAAGCAGGCTAACTCTCAGTCTGAAGAAGTGTGTGTGGAATTTTCCTACATGCTTCAAGTTTAGTATAGTAATAATTAAAAAACAAATTTATTGTTTCCATTTTCCTGAGTGATGTTTAAAATGGTTGAAGAGATTTTGTATTTATTGGAAGAATCTCACTTGATCAGCCCTGTTTTTAGTTACCTTAAGAAAAAGAGGAAAGGTGCCGCGTATATCATGTGTATGTGTTTTTTTTTTTTTAATGTCAAAGTATTAAGGAAATTAAGTCTAAAATAGTTGGATTGCTCTGTCTTACCTGTAGAATGGACAGTCAGCCTATATTTGTGGCTGTAAATGGGGTGTGTGTGTGTGTGTGTGAAGAATTTAAAGGAAAAAAAAAACTTGGTTCATATGGACTTTGGGGGGAAATTGAAGAAACTGAAGACCACAGTAATATATGGGACAATTATATTTACACTGAAATTTTTATCACATTAGAAGATCTGAGTGCCCTTTTTTGTGGTTGTCTGCGCTTAAATCATGCTTTGTGTGCTATTTAACATAAAGATTTGAGGTCAACATAAAGCAGGTGGGTGAAGTTTGTCTTTACCCTTACTGCCTCTGTGATAAAATTGTTATCACAATTGTTATGTATATTCCTCACAGCAGCCAAACTAATTTTAAATTGTAGTTTAAGGTTTTTGTAAATGTTTGAAATCCTTATTGTTCATGTTTTAATGCTTCACCCTTTATAGGTTTCGGAATGAGTTGCTGATTTTGTGTGGTTATGTTGGTGCTTTGCTTGCCATCAGAAGACAGTACAATAGCATCGTGCCTGCGCTTTATGAATACACAAGGTAATATAATTGCTGTTTTCAGTAACTCTTAGGAATCTCAATCCCTATTATGGTGTATGCCATACATAATCCCCCTCCCAAAATCTGTAAATTTGAAATTCCAGTTCTACTATAAAATTTTTAGGGTGTACCAGGGTGTACCCATGCCTGTATGTGCAGCTTTCTTTACTTTCTCTGTGCATCATATAAGTTGAAGATTCCTGGGTAGTGCAGCAAGCCCCAAAAATCGCCATTTCAGTCAAACTTGTAGTCTTGTGGAAAATCAAAAAAATTTTAAGTAGATGAGTGTTCAGCATTTTTTTCCTTGTATGGATGTATGTTCAGAGTGATGGCTTTCATTTTGCATCTTGCTCAGGAGTGATAAGTGTTGCCTGAATCCTAACAGGAAGCTTCTGATGCTTAATGAGATAATATTTCTTTTTGTGGGTTTGAATAGTTAGCATTAGTCAATTTATTGAACAGCGTCTTAAACTTATATACAATCCCTTACTATTCTTTTTCAGAGTATAATCACAATTACTTGATTTTTCTTTCTGATCTGGTAAGGCCATTGTCCAGCTGACTGATTTCCTTTTCATTAGTAACTTCTCCCTCATAGGTTGGGACTGTCATTTTTTATGTTTTTGTCACCTATTCCATGAAGTGACAAGGCAAGTCCAAGATGTCACTGATCTCATGATGCAAGTGACTTTGGCAGTGCTCCTGCTGTTCCAGCTCCCCTGGCTGTTCTAACTGAAACCTTGCAGCTTTGCTAACAACATCTGCTAGCTTAGCTCTTCAGGAAGAATAAATGCTGCACATGTGTTATACCTAGTCATTTAGGATGCTTCTGGAATTGTAAGCTTTCCTACAGCTCCTGGTATTTTAAGAGAATTGCCCCCCAAGAATAAGAAAACATCATAAATAAACTTAATATACTGTAGGGCTGGGCTATTTGCCCCTTTTCTTCAGCTTCTCTCCATTAGATGTCAACACAGCGTTCCTCTCCTCCTAGCCATGCCTTCCCTGGAACTTGGGGAGGGGACAGAGAAGGGCAAACAAGACTGGTTTTTCTTTTATTTCGGAACCATTGGGCTTACCTGTCTTTCAGGCTCAATTTGCGATAATCTGTCTGTCAAGCTTTGTTTCCTGGGATTCAGAAAACTGTAATGCTCTGATACATGCTTAACTTAAGCACTTTCTTGAAGACATCCTGACTTGAAACAGAATTCGCTGGATTAGTAACATAACTGTCCCTTCTATTATATTTTGATCTATTGGCACCTCTTTTTACAAGTAATTAGATGAAACAGGACTGTTCGAGAATATGTAGTGAACTATGTCACTCCAACTGATGTGGAAAGAAATGCAGTTAGATATAAAAAGATGGGGTTATTAATTTTTTTAAACTGTCATTGTGAAGAAATAAAAACATAGCATTTTAATATAGATAAACATCAAAGAAAAGAATAGAGATAAAAATAAGCTTAATTAAAAGGTATACTTTTATATCTTGAAATTTAATATTTCCACGGATTAGTATTAATATTTACCAAGAAAGATCAGATGATAAACTTATAAAACTACTTCTGAATATGAATATATTACTATTGTCTGTTTTTCTTTTAGGAACATATTGTTAGAATTATTTTGGACTTTAATTATTTTTACTCCTTTTCAGCCAGCTTTTAAAAAGACGGGAAGTATCTGTACCTTTGAAAATCGAACAGCTCTCTGAGGAGTTAGATGCATGGAGAGCTTGTACTCAGTTAGCCAAGTAAGTTCAAAATATAAAATTATTGGTGAGATTGCTAGCATTTCAATGTTCTAATTGTCAGGACAATATTTTCTTTATAAATTCTGAATATGAATGTGATGCGAGGTCTCCGAGGTTTCATTTCTAAGGCAAATCAATACTAAAGACAAATTAAAACAATTCAGAATGAAGTGTCTCATGTTCACAGGCCTTCTGATGAATTGCCAGCCACGCCACCATCTGAATCCCAGAGAGCAGTGTATTCGGTACTGACCTCACGAATACAAGAAGAGCCTCTGAAAGGAATGGTTGGACCAGACCATGTCACTGGATCAAATCTTCCCAGTCATTCAGATGTTCACATCTCTTGTTTGACAGGACTAAGGATACAGGTATGGCCTGATCTAAGGTTGCCTTAAATCTAAGTTTTGTCCATATCTAAGGTTTGCGAGGCAGTGTCTTCCCTGTTGTGACAGCAACAGAAGACAAAGATCTGCTAATTAAGAAGTGTCACATAAAGAATTGTCCAGTCAAGTAATTGTCTGGTTGCCCAATCCAGAACTTAAACTGTTCTTCCTATGGAAGTTATCTTCTGCCAAGTGTTCTGTTTCAAGTGCGTATAACTTGTTGCCTATTACTTCACTGCAGCTTGGATGAAAATAGGAAATGTGTTATTTCCTCACGTTCTGCTGTTATTGTGTTGTTAGTATTTACTGCTGTGGAAATGCATAAAAGTTGTATTGATTAATTAAAGCCAGATGTTGGAAGCCTAAATGTTCAGATATATTCAGAAACGTGTCACCTGAATATATTGAATGTGAGCCAATTCTTATAACACACATTTGTTGCATGTTGTTATTTTCATAAAGAATTAGCAGGGTCTGAAAACACTGCTCTAGGGCTCCTTTCTAGGATAGTTTGTCGCTGTGGTACTGCCTGTTATGTCTCTTTCTTCTATCCAAAGTAACATGTCAGTCCAAAGAGTAAATAACAAGGTTGTTCTGGCATGAAATAGGATAGTTTTGCATCAGAGTCTGGAGAGCAAAATGTTAGCAAGATCCCTGATAAAACCAAATTCACCGCTAATGTCCAAAAAGCTTGGTGCCACCATTTCTGCATTAAACTAGTGCTCTCTGCTGTGGCTTAAAGGAAATTACTCCACATTGCCAAAAGACTTGCTACTGTTGACAAGAACAACAATTATGGTATCCCTAGCTTACCTACAAAATTATTCTGTCTGGTTTGAGAGAATGTTAGGGAACATTGCTTTAGACACGAGTCAGCTCACAAAATACTTAATATTATATGTATACATATATATCTAAAAGATATAACATGCAAATTATTTGGTCTTTACAGTGTTCAGTGGCCAATTCAGAGAGTATGCCTCAGTAAGGAGGCACATAAGAACTAAAATGCAGCTTTGAGCTAGTATTTTGCCAAATCTAGGAATTGGTAAATAGCTCTTCTCCTATCATATCGATTTAGTACCATTTTTATGCTTCTTATAGTGAACATCTGAAATTATTCTGTAAAATGCGTGTGGACCCCATGTTCTCAAACAGTTTTTGAAGGCACTATGTCCTTTGCTGTAGATGGAGAAACAGGGAGATCTCCACAGGTAATGACAGGCACGGTGATATAAACACAATATTCTGAAGTATAAAAACATGTCATCATGTCATCTCAGACTCTAATGCAGGCTAGATGTAACTACAGAATAGTTGACAAACATATATAAAATGCAACAATTAAAAAAAATCAAGCTAGAAAAACAAGAATTACGAAGCTTGGGGTCTATACATTTTAGAACAGAAACAGTTTGTCTAATAACTTTCCTAAATTAAACATCAGAGCTTTAATTTGACTGGGTATGATTTTTGCATGAGTGCGTATCATAAATACAAACCTTTTTCTCTTGTCCTTCTCAGATAAAACTGTGAAGTAGTCTTTGTGTGTACTTTTTCTTACCTCCTAAATATTTCCACTGCATAGGGTCCAGTGTTCTTCCTTGAAGATGGAAAATCTGCTATTTCACTGAACGACGCTTTGATGTGGGCCAAAGTGAATCCCTTTTCCCCGCTAGGAACAGGAATACGGCTTAACCCGTTCTGATGAGATGTTTTCCTGTCTACTCTGTAGTGCTGAAAGTAACATTCTCTGGGTTTATACTATTTTTAACTTGATTGTCAAAGGATAAAGATGTCAGTTTATTCCTCCTAAAGGACAGTTACTTGGACTTCGCAAATTGTAAAAAGAGAACAAGAAAATTATTTAAATATATATATATATATTTGTTGATAATCCAAAGAAAAAGTTATTTGAGAATCCAAAGAAAAAAAATCCTAACTTAATTGAGAGCCATGTCTTTTTTAATACAAATACTGTTGTTAGCCTGTTCAGGCATTTCAGTTAATTCTGTGTAAACAAATGCCTTGTAAAGAAAGTAGGCAAATATCTGTACATTATTAAACTGCTAGTATAACTGAAACTGTGAAATTCATAAATGCCCTTTAAAGTATGTTAGAATAGGATGATTTATGAGTATCCACTGTAACCTATTTTTAGAATCACTGGAATCCTGCAGGTGAGTTTCATGTTATTTCCACTTTTTAATGAATTATTAGACAGGAATCTGTACCGAAGTCAAGTTCAAGTAGTAGCTAGATTATTTTTTTCATCCATTTTTTTCATAGCAGTATGAAGATGTTTACTAACGGCTTGTTTAGATATGTTTGAATACCTAGATTATAATATTCTATTTTCTCATAAGTTCTTTTTTGTCAACTCTTCCCCTGTAGTTTCACTGGAAGCTAAAATGTATTTATATTTTTTTAAACAAATGATTTGTAAAGAACAAAATATGTATTGAAATTATTTAAATACATTATGTACATCTAAAATATTTGTTTCCTTTTCTATATTAGTTATAAATATGCATATGATATGAAGGACCAGATACACATATTTGGGCATATGTATTTTCATTTACTCATGCTGGGATAAAATGGGAAGAATATTATGGGAACAGGCAGTAAGAATATTTAAATTAAAACTGTTCATAACATGACAATTATAAGATAAATCTTATGATCAGAATTATTTATCTATCCAAAATACCCTTTGGCTATAGTGTTTGCTGGAGCAATTAATAGCACACAAGCAAAGTTTACATGACCTCTGTGACATTTTCTGCTGCTTTAAAATAAAAACGTTACCATCACAATAATTATAAGCATTTCAATTAAAAATGACAAAAAAAATCTAAAAACTCTTATGAAAGTGAAAATAATAAATCTTCTTTTAGTAGATGTAACAATTCTCAGCAGCTGGGTAAGCAGTGTCCTCATTTAACCAACAGAAGAACAGAAAGAAACAAGTATTTGGCCAGGCCAGAAAGCTCGAAGGAAATTGGAACTCAAAAATTCCCTTCTTTTCCGTTTATCTTTAGAAAGTTAAAATTTCATTCTGCCAGGGTTTTAGAGTAGTACTGGAAGAAGAAGAAGAAAAATAAAAACCCACGCAATTTAGCTGTTTTGTAATCCATACAGAAACATTATTTAACAGGTTTTGTTTGAGAAGTGTTTTTCTGTGTTTAATCATGTGGAATCTAGGGAATAAGAGATGCATTTCTGAAATAAAAATTCAGTTTGCAAAATAAATTTTCCAATAGTCAGTATCTGATGGGTTGCTTAAATCAAATTTTTCAGGACATAAAACAAATGAAAGGTCATTTATTTTTCAGGACATAAATCAAATGTTTTTGTATGTGAGAGTTGTAAACACAAAATATAACTACATATAGTATAACTACATCAGTTTGTGGAGCTATGCCTTATTATCAAATTTGAGACAAACCTACTACATCTTTAGATTGAGGATTTTTTTTTATGTTTGAAAGTAAGTCAAAGGGCACTTTTTAGTATTAGAAATCTATTTGGGTAATATTTATTCTGTAGGTTGCATTTTCTTTAAAATAGATTTACCTCGTGGTGGTGAGAACACACAAATGTAAGTGTCAGCTGTTTAAAATTGTGGTTGCAAGTGTCAAAACATAGATGCATTATTTTCAGATAAAATCTCAGATTGTGTGCTAAGGTGTTTTCGGTGTCTGGCACAGCTAGTCAACTATAGATTTTTCCCTTTACCATTAAAGTATCCTTTGCCTTCAAATGATTGTTTGACTCTTCTGTGAAAGTATTTCTCTTTTAATGAAGTTACCTAGCAAGCAGCTTATGCTTTCAAATTACTATAAATCTTAGTATAGCTGAGAGAAGTTTAACATTGTTAGCACTACAACAATAAAATTGTTTAGTTGAACGAATCTGATCACCCTTAACGCCCCATTTTTAAGCTTCTATCTTTAGAGCAGAACCCTTTCCTAGCTAGCTTCTATGAATACAAAAAAAATCATGATATGAAATCTCGCTTCTTGGAATACTAGGAATTTTATAAGACATTTCTATCCAACAAAAGATGTTCTTCAGCAACATGGGTTTAAATTATTAAATACAGAATTACAAGTTTAAGATGACAGTAATCCAAGAAACTGCCCTCATTCTTTGCATGGAAAACAAAACTACCCTGAATATTCTTTGTTCAGTATAGGCATGAATTATTTCTTGAAGCTTAGACATTTATGCAGGAATGATGTTCAGGATCACTTTTGCTGTGAAGAAGACAACAGTGGGAAAAAATAAACCAGTCGTGAAGACTGGGCATACAACCTCCTGTCAGTAGTGTACTTGTCCTTATGTCTTAACCTATCGTGTTAATGAAAATCTCACACGCAATGGTTATACCTCACAGATTCTGCTCTTTTATCAGAAACTCTGTGTTAGAAAATTTACTGATTTAGATACTTAATTTCTTATGAGAGGTGTTTTGCTGAAGAGGAAGCTAGCATTGTTGTACAAACACAAATTATTGTGCTGCAGAGATTATAATGTCTTGTCTTGTTTTCAGTTTATTTCATTCAGAATGGGATTACTGTTAGACACAAACCTAGGTTTAAGCAGTCAACATCACCCTCATCAGAACAGAGTTCTGTTTGAAAGTTCCTCTCCGTTTTCTTTATGAGGTTCAGCTTCTTTCAGTAACCTACTGGACATGTCAAACATCATCACAACAGAAGGTCTGTCGGCCTGTTTTGCCTGCGTTTCTTTAAAAGGAACATCTTCCTGAGGAGCGTCAATGCAAGAGGAATAAAATCAGAAATAGGAGAAGGGTGAGGAAAAAGACATTTGTGAAGATTAAAAGCATTGAAACTCCATAGTTTTCAAAGGGCAGTAGGGTTTTAAGGTGCATCTTGACAGCCATTCTTTAGGTAAGCATTGAAAGAAATCCTCAACTTGAGGACACCATTTAGTCTTATGTATAAAGCAACCTTATCCCCTAAGTGTATGATTATTTTAGCCAATGGCATCCTTAGGGAAAGATGCATAGAAGCAACCTTAAACCTCTTTAGGCAGATTGTTGTGGCTATTGCTGTCTATGCACAAAAAAGGTTGGCATTTATGTGCATTAATCATTCCTAACCATGTAGGACTTGGTGTCTTGCTGCATTATTGGCTGTCCCTATTCATTTCCACTTTTCCCACTTCAAAGGGAGATAGCAGCAGGATCTTGGGAGACATAACACATGAGATCATGAATAAGAAATAAAAAGCTGGGAGTAATTACACAGTATATCTTGGAAGCATGTGTGTTTGAACAACATGAAAACATTTGTAAAGTAAAAATCATTATGTGTTTTTGTCATTTTTGTCAGAATTTAGATTTCTATTTTGTCAGACAATGACACTGCTGGTCTTTGCTAAGGGCAAGCCATACATTCTCCCACAGCTCTCCCTGTGTACCCAAAGCCTTTCTTACTTAAAAGAAAATCCATGGCATGTTTTAATACCTCTGCTACACCAATGCTTCAGCTGAGACTTGTCTCAGAAACTCTGCAGCTTCACTTGGTAAAAGAGGAGTAGCATTTCCGCTGCTCCCGGTTTGCAGTGAATGATTCCATCTATTAGGTCCTCAGCTAAAACACTTCACAATGGGGAAAAAAAGGTTTCAGATTTGAGGAAAAACAAAGTACCGAGTTGCAAGTTGTCGTTCCCCTAATGCCCCATTAGTTCATCCAAGTAGCCTTTCCCTGCTAAGATCTAATTTGTACAAATACAGAGATAAGCCCAGTGTCCCCCAAAGCACCGGTTAGCATGGGCGTACCTGCCTCTCATATTTCATGCTTGTGGAGTGAGAAATCACAATGATTTGTTGTAACATGAGAAACTGGGGCCACGACCTGAAGCCGCCTGCCCCTGGAGCCAACGGAAACAGACACGGAGGAAACACAAGCACAAGGAGAGCGGCAGAACTCCCCGCACACCATGGACGAAGCTGCATTCCCGAGGCACGGGAGTGAAGAGGAGCGGTGCCACTTCACCCCCATGGGCCCAGCCCATTGCCCAGCCTGCGCCAGCGAGCTGCCCTTGGTGAGCCACCCTCCTGTATAGACATGTAATGAAAGCAGTAACAAGCTCACCTCATTTAATTTCAGGCTAAACAGGAATCGTTCCTTGGAAAGACTTCTACCAACCAGTGGCCACAGTGCCAGTGTGTTTTTTAGCACTGCATTGGCCCATGTTTTGGGTATGTGGCATTAGAAGGAACCCATCTGCCAAGCCCGATTCCAGCACGTGGTGTCGCCTCACCAGGCCAACAACGTGCATTCCCTATTTTGTTTGTTCCTGTTACATGGTAACAGGACCAATACCCATCCAACTTGGCTCGGTTTGCTAAAGTGACTCTATCTTCATAGAATTATCTAGTAGTGTAAGATAAAAGCTTACCCTTACAACTGCATGTTACCTGACATTCAAGTCGTAAAAATACTACTGGGAGCTAGCAGCAGACCAGCCTTCTGGTAGAAAAAGAATGCAGGAGAATTAAAGAGAAATTGCACTGAATATGTATAGGCTTCAGAGATAATCTTTTTTGTTCTTTACACAGCCGTAGGGATTGGTGAGGCAGCAGGGACTCTCAAAAAAAAAAAAAAAAAAAAAAAAAAACTCCTAATGTAATTTCTTTGCTTAGTTTCAAAACGGATCTTTTGTAAAATAACCATTGTGAATGAAAATTAATCTTACTTCATGGCTAATGAAAGATCATTCTTGATTTTTCGCAACTGTCTTCCTGAGTGAATTCAAAAAGCACTGTGCATACCCAAAGGTGAGAGGCTTCAGGTAATCTTACTCCAGACACAAACATTTGGCAATGCTGAGGTAATATGCAGTAAAGGTATTGTACATAGAAATACTGTGTCTGGTTGGAACACAGCAACACCAACCTTGTTCACTGTTTACTCTCCTTTCTAGTAAGTATGCACAGCACAGACCATTGAGCAGTTCCTAGGGCTTGTATTAGTCCTTCCTTTATAGGAACTCCAGAAGAGGCCCCCACAGGAGTTTCTGTAGGAAACAAGGAAATCAGGTTTCCTTTAAAGAAGGTAAGTCTCAGACAGCTGTGTTTTATCGTGTAGGTATAAAGTAGCAACTGAGTAAAAGCATTCTTCCATTAAAGCTTCCACTGCATTTCCTCACTGAGCGTAACTACAATAGTAACATAACTGCAAATGTGATCATTGAAAAGGGATGGAAGGAGGTCAATCACAAAGATCAACCAGCAAATCTTCAGATCTCTCCAGCTTTGATTTGCAGGAATTGAGTACCAGTCACAGAGGAGGTAATCTTCTTAATGGAAGACTGAACGAAAAGACAGAGAGAAGCACTGATATATTTTGATGAACTAAACAAATTGCCCTTTTTGACATAACTGTCAATCATCACAATGCTAAGACAGTGAAGCAGGCACCTTTTGAGCCTTCTAATGTCTTTTGCAGGTGTCAGCATATATATATATATATGTATGTATATATACCCAACATGCCTTCGAGAACCTTGCAGTGCTTTTCCTGAGTGACTTGCAGATACTATGCAACTAAATGCAGCTTTTCCTAAGGCAAATAATTATTTCATATGCCCATGAGCTAAGACCCAGAAGTGTTATAAAAAGATAAGGAGAGAGCCCAGAGAATTCTGTGTTACCAGAGGATGTCAGAAAGTCTCTCTACCCTAAGGCTTCGAGAAATACTCCTCTGCCATCCCTACACTGTGCATGGCTGAAGAAAAAACAAAAAACATTGATTATATTCCAGCAAAATTCCAGTTCACAACATGGGCAATTAGGAAGGTAAAGGAAGTTTCTCACTCTCATTAATGAATTGCCTATATGAAGAAAATAAAGAAGAAAAAAGGACATTCATTTCTTTTATTTTATCAATGTATATAATGTACCTATCACCAAGTATTTTTAGGTACACAAAAAATAGAAACTTAAAAACACATAAAATAATGACTAAATTGACAACAAGTAGTAATGAAGAAACTTTGTTGTTCAATTGAGTCAAACAGATTATGAAGTATAAATACAATTAACAGCACTAAAGCTAATTAGTAAGTGTTAAGCTAAAACTATACAATCATTTCCCAGAGCACTAGCACACTTCATTCAATTCAGCTTTATTAGCACCTTGGTACCAGTTGCTGAATGGCTCCCAATTACTACTGCATCCCTAGACTGTGTGTCAAAGACTCTTTAAAGTCATATGCAAAAGGCTTTTTTTCCGCCCAGCAGTTTTTTAGGTAAAATGTAAAATATACAGAAAAAAAAAAGTATTTGTTATTCAAGTTTCTAAAGGTTAGTTACTGTGTTATCTATACTGTAAGAAATTCTTCAGTATCGTTGGCAACTGGAGTTGTGGGACAAGATGCAGTCTAGCTCTTCCTATGTAATTTCGGATACGTAGTCGGCAGAGCTGGCAAAGAGAAGATGGTGTAGCTGCAAAAAGAAAGTAATTTAATTATAGAACTATGAAAGCCAACATTTTGTTTTACAACAGTTGCATACAATAACGAAATCTCTAAAAAAGTTCATGTTTTGTAAATTCTTCTTTTTTCCTGTTCTTACACCCTTTTTCCTCCAAGGTATAGAAAGGGGCTGCTGAAACCTGCTTAAACCCGACAGGTATCTAAAAAGCAAACTCAGTGAGATCCAGCAAAGAATTCATGTTCTTAATTTTAAAACCTGCACTCAGAAAATATCTGATGACAACTTCAAAGATGAAGTTGCTTATGGTTTGTTTGTTTGGTTGGTTGGTTCTTTAGGCTTGCAGAACAGATAAAATATGTGAAATACAAGTTGTCTGTTACTGAACCAGGAGTAAGCAGGCAAAACCTCCATATCCCAGGATTCCAGATCATGGTTATTGGTACTAACTAGCTTCTGGTAACTCCTTTGCTCCCCTGCGCCCCTCTACTCCCTCAAAATACAAATACTGCTGTACTTTTAAGGGCAATAAAGCCACACGCCTTCTTTGCCTATTCAGTTATTTAACATCTTTGGTTTCTAAAAATCACACTAGCCTTGGTAACTTAGTGTGAGGGCCTCTAGCATTAAACTGAGACAAACAATTGAGACAAGTTTTTGAGACTGCTTACCCAGCAAGCAGCTAAACAGCACTCACAGTACACAGATCGTATCTGGGGGCAAACACTGAATCAATGCCACTTGTCAGTTTGCAACTAAAGAAATGCCTGTGATTATGGCAAAAATTCCTCTACTTCTTTCCCACACATATGGGTGGCTTATTTTCCTATACAAGGTCTATATCCTATATCCTTTAATAATATCCTTTGGGATATTATCTCTAAGGCACACACTTCAAGAGCAGGATTCCTGCTGCCTTATGTGCTGGCACCAATGCCAGCTTCACACTGGCTAATTAAGGTAAGAATTAAAAAGCATTCTTATGCTGTATTTTCTCTTTTTCTCTCTATATAAAGCCAAAGCAAAATTATAACATATACACAAATAGCATTCAGTGTTATTTTGCTGTCACAAATAAGAACTTTATTTTTTTATCTATTTGTAATATTTAATTTGTAATTTGTGTCAACTGTACTACCAGCATTTTTCATGCTCTTTGAAAGTCTTGAGTGACCACTCTTAATTCTGAGATACTTATAATTCAATGAAGAAAATTTAATCCAAAAAAGAAACTTCTTACTGTGGATTCTCTCTCTACAAAATACTTTATAATCATATATAACAACTCATTAATATTCTATTTTTTAAATTGTCTTTGCATTGGTATACATAACTGGGAATAGCCTGAAAGTTTATATTATATCTTGTACAAACTGATAGGATTTTAACAAAAAAAAATCCATACTTTCAGTAACTGCATGCTTGACACCTACAAATGCTTTATTGGTACTTCTAAAATATATTTTAAAAATATATTGGCATAGCTGGTCAAAACTAAATATATATTTAATCTGAAATGAAAATACATAGATTCTTTTTAACAAGTTTTGAGATAGCCAGTAAAAATGGCAGTTTCAATGTCTAATTTTAGAAATACCTCATAAACATAAGAAGATATGGTTTCAGCTTGTATATATTCTGATGCTGCTTGGTCAACATAACCTGAGACTATAAATATTACTGGGTATTTTTATAGCTAGAAATGCATTTATCATTCGTTTCATACAGCATTGTGTTAGCTTCTGTAACAGTTCCATATTTTTTTCAAGAATAGAACTTATAATTGTAAAAACATACTTATAAAGCTTACCTTCATGGAGAAGCAACAGTCTCTCCACTAAACTGCTTGGGGCAGCTAAATCTACAGGCCGCTCAAAATCTGCATTTTTGGCATTTATGTCTGCCCCAAATTCAAGGAGTAAGTTTATTATCTCTGTACTAGATTGCTGGGCAGCAGCATGTAGTGGAGTTTCCAAATGCTTTCCTTTCTGCACATTGGCACCTGGTGGTATACGGGCATAAAGAGACAGAAGAACAGGTCATTAAGTAAAGATAGTGCTTAATACTGTAGATCAATAAAGAAAAAAAAAAAAGTGTGCACGTGCACAAACACACACACCCCTTCCTCCTCCTGGAATGCCACAGTGAATTTAGTCACCTAATGAATTTTACTGCATACCTGTATCATGTCAATTAACTAGAAGAACTGCTGGTGTAACACTAGCAAGGATGTGACTGAGAATTACACTCCTACTGTAATTGTTCAAATATGTGTTTAACTCTCAAGGGTGGTTATCAACATAACAAATGATCCCATAACAATGCAGAGTTTGTCCATGGATTTGGATTGAAACACAGCAAACCACAAACATCTCTGATTTATATTAAATATACAATATAGGAATCGAATGCCTTTACCTAACCTCTTCTCCCTACAGTTTGGCCTTTATTGTTTGCAAAAAGATAAATCGGAATATGCTAAATTATGAAAAAGAGTGGGACTACGTTGCTGAAGAAGTCTATTGAAAGAACAATGGTTACTCTTCAAAAATTCTTTCTAATTTACTTTACTTTTTCCTACAGAAATGAACACCTGCAAAACCATAGTTAGTGTTGAAAATTTTAAACACTGGTCTTGCTCCCTTTTCCCCTCATATGCTTGCTACACCTTAAAAAAGGATAAAAGTATTATGATAAACTGTTGTGAAAACGTGCATTGTGCAATCTGGCAAGGAAAGCTTTGATGATTGAGCACAACTCACTTACTTACTTAAAAAAAGTGGGTACTGTAACCCAACTTCAAAAACTACCAGTATCTTTAGTTAAATAGTCACGTACCTGCATAGAGAAGCTTTCGAATGCAATGGATCTGCTGTGAAACACATGCTACATACAGGGGTGTTCCTAAGTGAGGAAGATCTTGGTCCACATCTATACCCCAAGATATCAGGACCTCCAGACACTCACTGTGACCTACCAAAGAATAACAGTGTTGCTTGACTTCAGTAAGCTGTTTCATAGACAAAACTGGACACATTTCTCAACACTATTGCTGAGGCATTTTTCAGCGGTTCCATTTTGTTCAGCAGCTGATTTCTTACCTCTGCTGGCTGCTTCATGAGTTGGTGAAGGAAGACAGGACTCCCACTGAGCTTTGGCACCATACTCCAACAAGAGCTCAGCACATGATGCACTGCCTCTTGAACATGCATTAAACAAAGGTGTCACTCCATCAATTGTCGTGGCGTTTACCTAGAATACATAGGATCTTTTAAAGAATAGAGTTGAAATAAGCATATATTTTTAATCAAGATACAGGTAGTAACTGCATTAAAATACCAACAAATATATTGCTTAGAATAACATGGCTTGGCTGCTGAGTCCCTGTGCTACCCTCCTGCTCTCACCACACTCCTTGGTTGAAACTAGTTTACTATTATTCTTGTTAGACTATGCTGAATAAAACAAAATACACCTGGAATACTGAAGTTCACACATTTATATTCAGGCAGTAAATGACTTAATTTTCAGAAGTAATTGTACTTAGCTCTTTTAATGGATACAGACCTTCTGTCTGTACCTCTGTCAGCCTGCATGCTCCATATTAAATGGAGGAACTATTTGTCATTTTACTCAATACAGACTCAATACAGAGTAGCTACTCTGCTTGTTATTGCCCAAGCACACTATCTGGGGTTGCTTCAGCAGGCTCATGTGATGGGTCTCTAAGACAATGAGCATTCACTCATTTACCCTACACTTTTTATTTCTTATTTTTACCTCTGTGTTGGACATTTCATGGGATATGGGCAGACTTAATAATAGAGGGTCTCTTGCAAGCCCCTCAGAGAAAGCTAGTATAGAAGAGACACGTTCTACATTTTAGAGGAGAAATAATATAATTTAGAAGAAAAATAATGTATGCCTGGTGACACATTACAGATCTTCTCCAATTTGTTAAACTATCTTATTGTCTTCTCAACTCCCATTTATTTTTTTTTATTATTGCTCTTCTGGTTGATAGCTTACATACATACATACATACTTAGATGGTCTTCTCTCTCATGCTGTTTTTTTACCTGCAGTCTCTCTGTTGATGTTACTTTGATCCACCACTTTCCTTTGCTTTCATATGAGAACTTAATGTCATATAATGAAATCAATGCCATCAGTACAGACAGTGCAGAGAAGTAACAGTTAAAAATACAACAGAATATATCCTTCTTAGCTAAACAAAGGTACTAGACTTCATTCAGAAAAAGAAACTCACATTTGCTCCTGCTTCAAGAAGGATTCTTGCACAGCCAACATGATCTCCCAGGCATGCTTCATGAAGTGGAGTGACTTGGTCAATTGTTAGTATGTCTACATTGTAGCCCTAAGCAAGATATGAATGATGTACAAAGATTTTACAAAGGCTGTTAACAGTCATTTCCTTACACTTCTAAATGATCAGTTTTTATTACTCTGAATACACTTAAAACTCTACATGCAATAAATACATCTTGAGTGAGCACAAAGTGAATCATCAATCAAAGCAAATAAGAGAACAAAAATATGCTTTCAGCTCTTCCTTTTTTATATCAGAAATATTAGAAACTGAAATAGAGTATGAATGTTTAAGGAAGGTGTAAAGAAGATGGAAACAGACTCTTGAGATGCACAGTGTTAGGACAAAAGGTAACAAACACAAGCTGCAATATAGGGAATGTCATTAGTTACAAAGGAAAATTCTTCCATCATGGGGATGGTCAATCCCTGGAACAGTGGTCCAGAGAAGCTGAAGATTCCCAGTATGTGGGGACCTTTAAAAATTTGCAAGAATTGCAAATTTCTGAGTCTAAACTCTTTTGTGTTTACATGATTCTCTGCTCTAAGGTCAAAGAGGTTTCAGCAAGGAGAACTGTTCTTGGATTGATAAAATGATGAAGCCCTTGGAGGCCTTGAAATTTTCTGCAGTAGGTGCTTTTTGATTATTTGAAATCAATTATTATCTTCATTTTCTTTATACCTTAAATATATACTCCGATATAATTTATCAGTATTGTAACAGATAACATGACACAATACTGCAATATTAAAATTCAGTGATTTACATTTTCTCCCTTTGCTATTAAAAAAAAATCTGAACCATGCGAAAAAACAGAATCTATGACTCTTCCTGATAAACCACGATCTTTCTGACCAGCTCTATTTACTGGGGGACTCTAACTAGTGGAACTACTGTAACAGAAGAGAGGGATGAGTGTTACACATTCCCACACAAAGATTAATTTTAAGAAAGTTTTAAAACAGGGAGAATATATTAAATATTAATTTATTACCTTAAGCTATTAAGATTTCCAAATGTGTATTGCTATGAAACATTCAAGTGAGAAAAAAAGAAAAGCAAAGCAAAACATACTAAATCCACACTAACAACTTATGATGAGAAATTAAGTAATATTATTAAGAAAAGCAATTTTAAGAACACAGCCTTCACCTGTGACAATAAAGTCTTTAGAGAAAGAAGACGTCCTTGACTGGCTGCCTCATGCAGAGGTGAGCGATCTGCCCAAGAACCTATATAATAACAACATTTATTGAGTAAACCATATAAATTATGAGGATTTTGGAATGAATACAGCAATGTGGAAAAGATAATGCACAGAATGAAGTCAACTGTCCCATGAAATTAACTGCTTCCCTTTATGTATTTCAAATCATCAGCTTCCAGAGAATTAAAGCTAAGTTCCATTAACTGTAAGCATTTATATTAAATGATTCTGTGATACAGTGGAGAACAAAGTCTAGATATGTTGACTATATTACTGTGATTTAATATATTCATCAGTTTCTACAAAATAACTTATTTTTGTTTTGTCATTCAGAAACTTATAAACTTCCACACATTGACATTCGGACCTAAAACAGACATAAATCTGCCTGAAAAAGTGCTAAAAAAGGCTTCTAATGTGTGTGAAATTCAACTGGGAAAACCCTGTGCATGATGAGATTCATCTGCTGCTACCACACAAGTGCAAGGAGAAAAGTATAGAGTGAGAATCCAACTTCCATCCCAAACTGTTTGCCATTTTCTGGGCTGCACTGTGCAGTACTCACTCTAAAAGAATTCAACAAATCAGTAGGATTTTACAGACTAGTGATGAGAACAGGCACAGAGTCACAAAAAGAATGACTGAAAAGATAAAGACTGCTCAATCTGAACAGAAAAGAGAGAGTAGTTAAAAACATATAAAATAAGAGACAACATGGAAAACATTAAGAGTTTCTAGCTTCCTTTTCCTAAAACTGAAGAAGTCATTCTACGAAAGCAAAACTTAATCACATATAAGACTATCTTCTCCCAAAACTCACAACTACACTGGAATTCAGTGTCACTGCATGCTACTGAGACAGGAGAAAAAAAAATAGAAAAATTAAGGCACAACTGAACATTTTAGTTACCATAAGACTAGATAAAACTGACTATAGAATTAAATACTGGAGATTATAACTTCCAAATTTTGCCCTCAAGAATGCAAGAACATTAGTATTATGTTGCAGTATCCCGTATCCTGTGACATTTCTTGTACTCTTTTTATTTGTGTGAATAGGTGGACCATAGGCAAGATCCAGAGTCCAACATCCTTTCAAAACTAATTGCTGTAAGCTCTGATCATGTGAGCGTGCATGTGTATATGCACCCCACACACGTTATTCCTTTTACTTTTTATTTTGCTTTCACTATTATTAAATATCTTACGATTCTTATTTCTAGCAATAAGAGCTGAGAAAAAACATAAATATAGAAAAATTGTTTGCGATTTTAGGAGGCTTGATATTACAGTAACAGAGCTGAGAAATTTTATACTGACCTGATTTTTAGAAAGTATTGACATTCCCTCTCTCCCATGCCAATAAGCTCAAGTACAGTTTTCCTACTACAAGTTGGATGCATACAGTCACAATGAAAATTTTGACCAATGCTCTCCTCCTTCCTTAGTGTTGCTAGAACAAGCACTCAAATAAGCTTTCCAAAACACTGGACACATTGATTCTGAATAACTGCTCAAAAGTAATTAAAAGTTGTCATTAGAACCTTATTTTTGAAATTTTGTCCTTATTTCTTCACTAAAGAAAACTTCTCTTTTTTCAACAGTTTATTTTATTCCTAAATTAATAGGGAAAAAATCATTAAAAAAAAAGAAAAATTGTAAATGTCGTTAACCCTTTATGCATCTTAAATATATTCATACTGAAGTCATTTTTTTTTATGATTAAGTGTAACTCTAAACAGGTCAGAGACTCAGACAGAATCTGAAATAAAAACTTTTTGCATTTTCCTTTCCTACTTCTACTTCCCTCCAAGAGTGCTCAGAATAATGTCTCTTGATGTTTTTATTTCAGTGACAGCAGAGAATCAAAAAACACTGGTTCCTATCCCAATCTCAGATTTGCACCTAGACCTACGTTATATCTCTACTTTCGAATAGATACATCAAACGGTTAACTATTTCTGCTACGTCTATTAAATATGAAATGCTTAGCTTTATTATCAGCTCTATTAAAAAAAAAAAAGTAAGTTCAATGACTGCAGAAAGCTTCTGTTCAAGGTTGGAAAAAAAATCACATTTCAACCGACTTATCATTAATCATAATAATGATCATTGTTGATCATTCAGTATCAGGTGGACAAGAACATGTTCAAAATAAATACCTTATTTTATAAATATTTATCTTATAAATCAATAGGTGTCTTCAAAAGAATTAAGTTTTTTGTTTAGCTTCCTGCCTTCTGCTAATCTACAACTCTGCCAGGTCTGCTACTTAGAAAGCACTAACAAGAATATAAATGAGTACATTTTCAATTCATTGTTGTCTGTAACAGTGGTATTAGCAATCATATTCTATTCAAAAACTGTTAATGTATTAAGTCCCTCCTGACATAGTCTCTGACAGATGCTGAAGGCAAAGTATCTCTAATTAAATTTAGAAACCGCTTCAGTTCCAAGCTCACTCGTATGTAGTTCACCAGCAAGGGCAGCCTGCTCTGTTCTGTAAACACTAAAGAGAAAGAATAAAGATATGCATTGTATTAACAGGCAAGGTTAAAAAGAATTATTACAAAATATACAATACCTAAATCTCCATCTCCCCATGGCACTCCCAGCCAGCTGCAATTGTAAATCCTACTCATTTCTTCCAATCCAAAATAAAAATCTGTTCTTGCTGGTTGGGCCTGTTCCTGACACACTCCAGCTATGTTTGGAGGGAGATCAGCAGTTCACTGTAATATGAACTTTCACCTGTAAAACCTCGGCAGTAAACACTGCTGTAAGATACAACTCAAACAGTTGCCAGGTTCTTTTTTTTTTATGCTAAAGCTCCTCTTTTCTCCTCTCCCTTTTTTTTTCTTTTTTTTTTCTTTTTTTTTTCTTTTTCTTTTTTTTTTTTTTTTTAAATGTCTGAGAAGAAGCCAGGATCTGTGCATTAGTTTTCTGAGACAGCCAACCTGGATTTCAACACGAGGGAAATTCAAAGTAAAATCAATAGAAGGTCGAACTGCATGCAAACTGCAGGACAAATGCTTTCTCATGTAATTAGACATATGGATCCATAGTTTAGTATCCTCCAAAATCGGTATTAGTAAATAGCTTTGTAGGGGAAGGATTGCCAAATGTTCATATGGTATTTTACCACCTTCTCACATTATACTAGAAAAGAAAGAAGCATAGAATATTTTAAGCCTACCAAATGCTCCTCAGTCTGGGTTTTTCTTCTAGCAGTTAACTTACTCTGTCAATTAAATTCTTAACAATTTTGGGGTCATGAAACAGAGTCTTTGGTAACTATGTGTCAGCAGTTAAAGTTTCACCTCTAAGTTATACATTAATATATCTATCTAGAAATTATAAACATATCATATAATTACTCTGTGTGTGCGTATACATACACACATGAGAGTGAAACATGGATGAACTCTGGAAAGAATACAGATTTTGAACCAATCAACACCCAGACTTTTAAAATTTGGGGATTCCATTCCAAATTCAAATGCCAATAACTTCCAAAAAGTTTGAAAACCACACAAAACAAAATTTCTTCCACACTTAAACTTCTGATACAGCCAAGTTACATGTTCACACATTATTTTTGTAACACCACCTATATTTTATTCAATGAATAATTTAACATTCATATTATCTTCATATTCTATTTACACATCCTATCCAAGCCAAAATCTAAGTATAAAAGAATTAATTTATATTGCCTTTCCCATTATATTCTCCCAATAGTACTGAATCTATCTTCATAACATTGTGCATTCGTCCTATTTCATAACTAAGGAGCAAAAAGACAGCATTCTAATGCTCAGATTGTAAAATTGCACCTGAACTTTTAGGTTAGATGACTCATCTTGAACCATTTAGATGCCGCAGCAGAGACACAAATAGAATCCAGTTGTGGAAAGAGAACTCAAAAAAATACCCCTTTTTTTCAATCGTGAATTCCTACCTCATTCATGACATGCCTTCTAATTTTTCCAATAAAAACACCAGGCATATTTTTTCTTATATAAACACCAATATCCGAACATGGCTTGCTTCCACCAGCACAGAAGCAGCACGATGCTACGTAGGGCAGTGGTACCGGCAGTTGTTCCTACCTCTGCACTGGGCCTTGCACACATAGGAAGAAGTGTGTCAGGCCCCTTCTCCTGTCATGGGAAAGTTCAGCAACAACAGCTCCTTCCTCTATCCATTAGTTTGTTTTTCCACCTTCCTGAAGGATCAACAACTAGCTAGATTTTTGTCCAGCCTAAAAGCTTGCAAACTCTGTCACAGCAAGGGCACCACGCTGTAAAATCGTATTAACCTCTAAACCTCTGTAATCAATAGAGACTGTTAGACCCACATTAGTATTTCCCTGCACTAATAATTAAAGTAAAAGTGGAGTTTTTTGGTGGACTTTCCAAGCAGCAACTGACAGAAAAGAAATACTGATGTTCTGAGGTAACTTCCGATTTTGGAGCACTTTTGTCTAGAGGAATTTTTGACTTGGGCTCATCAAATAGCCCCTAGATCTAAACCAGACTGTAAGTAATTTTGCCAAAGCTGGGCTCATAATTCTGAGTACTTTTCCAATTTTTTGTCCTAGAGTAACTGCTGCAGACAGTACCCAGTTGGCCAGCACTGTGGCACCCAGTGTGCTGATTTTTGTCAAACCCAAGAGATTTTGCTAAAATAGCCAGGTCGTGGCCCTCACGCCACCGGGCTGAAAAGCTTTTCCTAGCTCGGCTCCACTCTTCCTATCTTTCTATTAAAAAATCAATCTAAAGTCTATCTGGTATGACATATGCCTTCTGTCCCCTTTTCTAGCCCATTTTACAATCTTCAGACATTATGTGTTCTAGCGTGATGCCCTCTGGCCTTGTTATGGTAGGGTGCCTGGGGTAGGTACCCTAGATAGGGTCAGGTTTGCATGTCCGTATGGGTCCTTTGGATCTGATATTATCTTTTGCCTGGTATTCAAGCGACATGCAAGAGAAGTCTCAGAAGCTTCAGGATGTCTATCAGAAAGCATTTAGGTGAAGTTTGGCCATCACAAAGAGGCTGTAAGCAGATGGACCTTGTAAAGATGCAATCTTCAGAAAAAAAACTACTTGCCGCATTTTTTGAAAATTTCAAATCTTGACAAACTGTGGATAATTCATTATAAAAATGGCAAAAAATAAAGTCTGCTGTAATCCTGATCCATATCAACGAGCAGGTGGGGTTAACATTTTTAAACAAAATATCCATAAAATTCCTTTTCTGGTGAAGATTGACGTTGTTCTTGGAAACTGCTGATCTAATAAGCGGAAATGTTCATAAATAAAAGTCACTGTAGATTAGGGGAATTTTAGCCCAAATGGTGAAGAATAGGAGGGCAAATTGCAGGTTAATACTGAAGACTAATTATAACCTTACAATACTGTTGCAGCTGAATAGTTACTGGGGAAACTACAGTCACTGCAGCTTAAATTATTGAATATTGCTTAATTCTAAAATTGGCACTACTGGAAACTAGCAAAGTTATTTTAAGAATGCTTCTCACCCTACCATTCACATGCCATATACCTATGTTTTACATGGGAATTTCATAATTCTTTTCAGGAAAAACATATTCAACCTCTACCTCCTGCTACCTCCCCTCTCTATTTTTCCTGTTTTACTATCTTCCACATACTAATTTCAGATCATCAACATTATGAGGTTTTCACTTCCTTCCCTCCTCCCTCCCCTCCCCGTGAATCTTGGAATATGGTCGTTATTAATGAGGGTCAATGGTGAATATTTAAAAAAAAATCCCACCTTTCAGCTGCCTATTACTCAAAGCTCTCTTTTACACACTTGTTATACTAAGACAAAATTTTTTAAAAAACAGAATATACAATATAGCAGTCCTAAACTTCACTATTATCACTCAGTTTATTTCTCACTGCTCAAAATACCTCTGTGTTCAGTAACTTAAGTACTTCGTAAGTACTTCTGTATGCAAACCCTCCCAATCACAAATTTGCCTTTAGCACATTAGTTTAAGATGCAATAATTCTGTCATCTGTATTTCCTCCATTGCTTTCTGTTTCAGTTACCTCTAAGCTCGGTGTATAAAGTTACACCTCCACCTCCTCTCATTCTCTCTTGTAAACAATTAGCTCTCAGTATCTAGTTACCTTGTGGCAGGACAGCAAAAGTCAGAGCAAGTCAAGCCTTAAACACTTGCATAAAACAAACAGGGAGATAAACAGATGGAGTAATTTAGATCAGCTGATTTCAGTGCAAAAAGAACAAAAAATAGCTTCAATACCCTTGTGTTAACCCATGGCAGGTAACAAAGTGCCACTAACAAGCATGCATTTACATTACATCTGGAAAGAAACAAAAAGCAGTTTAAAGCCAGAACACCGTAAACTGGGTCAGTTTAGCACATTTCCGTACGCCCATGGGTTTGTGAAATGGCTGCTGTACTAACCTTGGCTGGTGAGAATACCCCAGCTAGCTTTTCGCTTCGCAGGACACTCCCCTATACTTTCTAGGCTTCTTTTGGGGAGATTCTGGTGAGTGCAGCTCCTCTCAACAGCAGTATTTGTTGTCATTATTTACTTGCTTCCCGAGGAAAGCTTGTCTGTCACTAGTGGAGGTACTCGGGTCTGACGAACAGCCACAAATGAATTTCTACCACCTTTTCCTCCTGCTTTCAGTTTTTCACAAAGGATCTTGTTGTGCTTACTGAAGAATGGCTACAACACTGAAATCCATTCACTGACTTTACTAGCTTGGACTAGTGAGTACATAGAGGGGGAAGGGAAGGATTGCTCTAGCATTTTCTATTTTTAAAACGGAGAAAGAATCAGCTTAGCTACAGCATGAGTCTTAACTATTTACATGATTTAGATGGAAAGAAGGTGTTAATTTTTTCATCATTAAATCAAGAAGGAAAGAGATTCTTAAAGCATAAGTATTCACTGCTTTGCTGCTTGTATAACAAGTAATCTAAAAGAGAAAAAAGTAGAACTGTGCTTATCAGAATAGCAATCCTTTTATTAATGACAGTTTGAAAAAAGTTATTACTGAATCAGGCTTTATTCATATGTACTTTAAAATTAAGAAAAAAAAATTTAAGTTGGAAAGAATCTAATCATTAAACACATTTTGTTTTCTGTTTTGTATTTTTAGATAGTGGACATTGTTTACAAATGTAAACTGGAAACTACATTTTAAAAAATTAAAAGCTGTTTTGACTAGACTTCATTGGTTATTTTGAAAGTCTGATCCCATTATGAAAGGAAAACTAATATTTTATATTATAAGTCACTATGTTTAAAATGCGAGGAAACAGGGAAAACAAACTATTAGCAATATTTTTTGTTTGTTTATTACAGTGCACCATGCTGATACTACACAACAAGAATCTGCAGGGAGAAGCAAAGAAAAATAACAGATCCATGATAAAATTCTAGCATGGAGTGACTTCCTTGTACCAGTAACACGTTAACATATTGCCCTTCCCCCTCCTTCTAGTATTTCCTCATGACGATGATAGTCTTCTACTAAAATAAAAACTAGCCATTCGTAAACCTTTTAAAAGGAAATAAACATTACTGTTACTTTCCTATTAATATTTCTTCCAAGGAATTTACAAAAATGTATCCCTTAAATGTTGAAACAATATATATTTTTTCTGTATGCTTTTTTTGTCTTTCCTTAATAAATAATAAGTGGCAAGATCATAGTTAGGTGGGACAAGGGGATGTAGAAGGAGCAGCCACACTCTTTCAACCTTGAATTTGCTGTGCCTGAGGCCTGGTGTAGGGGAACAGGAGGAGGAGGACTAACTCTATTGCAGCAAGAGAAAACTGCCCTCTCTCAGAGATGCTGCAGCTTTCAGAAAGTTGTTTTCCTCAGATTCAACCTAGCTGAATCAGCCAGGGTGTCTCACAGACTGAAATAAGCACCTCTCCAATCCAGCAATCAGACTCAGCAAGTAAATGTGCAACAGAGCAAAAGGCATGCACATTGCAGCTATGCCACTTTAACACCAGAATTTCTTGTTAAACTGCAGCATCTTTTTCAAGTAAATAAATACAGGAAAGTATGATGAATCAACAAGAAACTTTACTGTGTGCATGCACAAATCCAGGTCAGGAAGATATCTGCATTATTCTACAGGTGACAAATAGCCAATTTCTACATTTTTCATGGCTCTGGGTTTCATCTCAGTTTTACATTCCCTTTTCCCTTTAGAAAAGAATCCTGAGACTTTTGGGACAAGCTGGTGAGGATTAGGAGCAAGCAAAGCCCCCAGCACTGCAGGGCAGGGACGGACAGTAGGTTGGGGAGACAAGAGGCGCGTGTTTTTGTAGGAGCTTGGTGGGTGAGGCTGTCAGCTGAGAATGAAGCTGGGTCTGTTGTGTGAAGTGCTGCGAAAGGCATGGGAGGTGTTTGTACTGCTTGATCTGCACGCAGCTCCAGCCCTGCACAGGATTATCGTCACCACTTGCAGAGATGTGAATTGCAGCAGCAAGGAAACCAGCAGATGCACAGACAGCTGCCGCGGCTTCAAAGGGGTCAGCAGCCCCTGCCCACTGCCCTCCGCGGAAATGTATCCGAAACAATGAGCTGGCAGTGAGGACAGACGGCCTCAAAAATGTGTCACCTTCAGGGCAAGGGTATTGAGAAAAGTATCTGTTCCGTAGACACTTACTAATGACTATTGTTCACCTACTTGGAATACTTTGAGGACATCAGAATGTAACATATAAAATGTGTACTATCTTTCTTCATACATTAAAAAAGGCAATACTCATCCCATATAGCATTTCAGAAGCAGCTTTGCTCTACATGCTGCTAGGCAGAACTATTCATCTTCTGGGCAAAAGTCATTAAAAATCACATTAAAAATGTTTGTTTTAAAATAAAGCTAGACTAACATCAGAAATGAAATTGAAATGCTTTAAAAATATAACTGAGATGTTGCCATAAAAAGAAGATGAGTTAAAACTGAGCAAGACGGAGAACACGGTATCATTTGCACTTCAAACATGGTATTGCTATGTAATCTTGTTCAAGTTAGCCACCCATGCACTAGCTTACATTTACATTAAAACAATAATAAGTGTTTATTCACCTTAATGGGTTGTAAAACTATTAATGTTTGAAAATGCCCAGGCTTTGTATTCAGATTGTGTCCTTCAGATTTTTATCTTAACACTTAAAAGAGTTCTGAAATCCACTAACAAAATTTGCATCAAAAATCTAAACATATATCCAACCGTAAGGTGTAAATCCTTTTATCTAAGAAACTACAGCAGACCATAGTTTTACCTGCCTTGGTACACAAGCAATCAGGGAAGACTTTCAGATTATATTTGCCCATAGCTGCAATGCAGCTCCCTGAATAAAAGGAGCAAGATGAGGGGGCAGAAACTACAGTCTCAGAATTATGAAACTGGAGGCTTTTACTGATGAACTTGGCTTTTGACTTAGTTTAACTAGCAAACATTAAATAATTAACTATATTCCATTATATTTAGTTTCATTTTATTTACAATAGGACAACTTTTATAGGAAAACTTTTAAGAAAATTTCTTCCTGATATATTTTATCCGGACTTTTTAAAAAACAAATGTCAGTGCACTTTCAACATTTGTGTGCCAGCAAACAGCTGAGTTTACTCTGTGGGGACAACTGTGCTCTGAGCAGGTGGCAATGGCTGCGGAAAGAAAATATTTTCCTCCATTTCAATAGGGAACCCGCTCTATTCCGAAGGCTGCTTTTAATGTCAGAGAGATAAGTTAATTAAAACAGTAACACCAAAAATCTACACATGATGCGGCCTGATGTAAACAATCCACATGCCCCCAGATAGCAATTTAGCCTGGGAGAAATCAGGCAAAACTGCCCTATTTTTAAATGCCACACACCAGTCCTTTCGGCATGCAACCCTCCTCAGTTTAGCCAAATGATGGGCTACATGGCTTCCCAAACTATTTTGTGCTTTCAGCTTCAGCCACTCTACTTTTTCAAGCAGTATAATTAAGGGGTTACAGCGACTATCCAGAGCGGGCCACGTTAAATTCTGGAATAGGACACGAAACTGCCTTTTCCTCCTGAATGATACATAGACCATAAATAGAAGGTGACATGATGGACACGTTTCCCAGTCTCAGTGCCAGTAACCTAGTTGCTGCCTGTCATTTAAGATTGTCACACGTGAACCAGAAAAGCTCTTGAATATTCTTCGCTCTACAAGAGGCTGATATTAAACAAGAAATAATCACAGAAACAACATTACCTATAAAAACACAACCCCAAAAGGCTATGGGGGTCACTGTGCTGACAACATCAAGCAACTTAAAATGTACCATTTGTAGCATGACAAGGAAAAAATAAAAGGATTTTTTTTTTAAAAAAATGGCATCAAGCCATGTTCTGTGGCTCATAGGATGACTTTAATCATCAGCAAACAACCAGAAACTTGTGCATTACCCAGGTGTTACCAACCCCAGCCCTCTGTCCTCTACATCTTGCCAAATATCAGCAAGAAATCCAGTAATACTTACATGGTTACAAGATCATGTATTTATGCACGCTAATGTACTATCTAGCACTTTTTTTTTTTTAGGTAGTACTTGAGGATCACAATTAGAAGAAAATTTGACCACTTTTACAATGTCTACTATCTTTATGAGAAATAGGGGTTTGTTTGCAAACATTTCCTGTTCATTTAAAGTGAGCCAACCAGCTCAGAAATTTCTCCCGTATTAGGCTTACAGTCAAGCACCATTTGCCCCTCTCATTTGGAATGTATCAAAAGCAAAATCAGAGAGCTATACAGAAGGCATTGCTCATTATAAACATATGCTTTTAGCATCATTGTTAGTGCAATCAAACGAGCAGGACATGTTGTTTCCCTAAATCATCATCAGTACCAAAAATTACAGATTTCTGCCTCCTTATATGCTATCATCACTGCTCCTTATTTAGAAGTCCAAATTATTAAGATATGAGGACAGACAACTACTAGTTGTTTTACCTCTTTTCCCTAAGATTTTAACATTTTGCAGGCCTTGCACTCTTTGATGCTTGGAGCTAGATTAGAAACTTTAGAAAGGGCTCAAAATTCTGATTGATGAACAAAGGTTCCACCTTAGCCATCACAGGAGTCAAACTCAGAGTGATGATACAATTGCTACTTTCCTTCCCTCATGGGTTTGCAATGTGCACCCTCCAAATACCTTCATGTAGTCAGACAGTGGTAACTCGGCATGTTTTCTAATCTGTCTGCTTAAGAAAACAACCCAGAGCAGTAAGGCTGGTCAGCATGGCCAAAGCAAATGCCAGGCAAGCCCAGGCCTCAGATACTGGGGATGAGATGAAGGAGACAAAGCCTAAGACCAGTAGCTGGCATGGTGATGGTAGAGAGCACCTCCGACTGAATCTTCAGCTGATTAGTTTGAGGACACGACTATAGAGACAGAGCTCTTTTCTGTTGCCAGGAAGGCCCTAACACAGCAAAGGGCACCAGTGACTAGTGCACCAGACTGAGCAGACCATGATGAATTTATGACCAACCAGCCAGTCTTGCTGTGATCACGAGTAGGGCTCAGTACTTAGGCATGTCATACATTCCCCCAAAGCCATCATCATCCAACCTGGCACAAGTTCACTCTGCTGGCTTGCATTGCAAATGTTTGAGAACATCTCCTACAACAGAGGAGTGTGAATAGCAGAACCCTGGCACAACAGCCGTATGGCTGTGGGAAGGAACATCACCTTCAGGGAACTATGCTATTTTGGTTTTCCCAGGCGGCCTTACGCCAGCTGCTGCAAAATGGACCGGTGCGGATGAGCTTGTTCCAGATGGACCTTGTCAAAATGGATCAGTACATTTGAGCTTGTCCCAAGCCAATACTGGAGATTCCCTAATGGCTTTCCCTTAGTAACAGTTGTCTTTGCCATTGCAGGTAGATCGCTCTATCCTTTGCTCTGGGATTATTTTTCAGTCTTACTGCTAAGTACCTTTAAAAAACAGAGTTCTAAGTTACATCAAAGTTCACACTGATTCATTCTGTACTTGTTTGTAGCTCAAAAGTTTATTACTCATTTCATCCAGGAAAATAAAGAAATCAATTGACGAAGGGGATTTCCATATGAGTTAGTATAAAACATGCAAATCAAGCTTGCCAGAAGATCTGTGTTGGTGAGAAGTAAAATGTACACACCTTCAGAAAAGACACAAATTTAAAGGAGCCAAAAATGAATGATTCTAATCAAAACATATAAAGGTTTTCAGGAACAGAGCTTATGGTAATGTTCTTCTCAGGGGGTGAACAAAAAACAAACAAACAAACAAAAAACTTCCACGAAGGAATACACGCAATGAGACATCTCAGCTCCTTTCAAGGAAGCAAACAGGTTCTGGCAGGCACATTCACAAGAGGTTGCTGTAGGCTCAGAGATTTTCTTTGATACGAGGGTAGAGTCAGTGCCTGCCAACAGATGTGCTTGAGTTTTGCTGGCACAGATATGCCAGGGCTCTGGCTGCATGAATTGCCATGCCAGTCTATTTCCATCACATAACCTTCACCAAAATCCCTTTAAGGTAGATTATACTCTTCAGAGGAGGTTCTGGTATCTTGTTGATATGTGGTGTTATTTGCGTCATTTTAAGCAAGTGTCTAGAATCTCAGGAATTACTTTTGAGTGCGACTCTTCTCTGGCAGAGTTATTTAGCATATGAAGAGGGGGTGATACATAAAAATCTCCCTTCTGAAGCTTTTAAAAAGGGTACTCACATTATCTTAAGCATTTTAACACCATTAAGTTACACACAGTGTATGAAAAATAAATGCTAAATGTGGTGCCTTACACTGAATGGTATGGTGAATAGGTATGCCATACAATATTCCTATCATTACTAAATGAATCTCTATTGTATCCAGAAAGCTAGTAGAGGTCTTATATGGCTTTTATTAATAGAACTGTGATCTCTGTGGAATGCAAGTTGAGAAAATGCCTCGTGCCTCTCTCCCCTACCTAACAACTGTTGCTGAGTGACATTATCATTGCAACTTGTTAGAACAGAATAGGAGGAAAACATTGCTCTAATCATTCACTATAGTTCTACATTTAATACTAAAAAGTAAGCTTTCCAAACAGTGCAGCTGTAACAGCCTTTATTTCCAATATATGAGTTGTATTTAAAGAACCTGGTTCCTTAGGTCTGCCCAGTGTACAAGCAGCAGCAGGAAACGTGAGGCTTAATGCTATTCACAGAGGCTCATAATGCTGAAAGGAGATGCAGACTCCCATCTTAAAACCGAGACAATCCTATGGACGGCCTAATTTGGAATAACTAGGAATAACTAATGTCCTGGGCATTCCTACCATCTGCTGCCAGGCATATGGAGCAAAGCAGGATAGATCAGAATTTTCATTCAACAGTAGACTTTTCAACTAAAAAGAATCCAGGGAATATTCAACACTCCATTCCGGCAATAGATTTTGATAATCTATACTCAAACTCTACAAACATAGGTTCTGCTTTAGCTAATTTTCAAATATAATTTTAAATTTTAATATAACCCCTAAAAGTAGGATAAGAAGCATAATTCAAACAGTATATTTATAAAAGATTCAATTTCGTGTTGTCAAAGTACTCTGAGCACCAGACGCCAGGTATGTGCAAAAGAATATTACTAACTGTTGTCTGTGGTTGATGTTTGTTTGTAAACTTTGGCCAAACAATTCTTTCATAGGAAAGCTCATCTGTAACACCACCTGCTCACAGTTAAAAACATTGTGACATCAGTTTTAATTTAGATAAAAGTATAATCTTTTTAGCTTACAAAAGTTTAGGAGAACTTGAATAAAATTATCTGTATTATCAACATATGGACTTTTCCTTACAAGCTAAGCTCCAAGCAATATTTGCCAGTAGAGTTTTTATGCTATGGACATAATAACATCTGACAAGTCTGAAGACTTCTCACATGCACTTATACTTTGAGATCACTTAATACTGCAGCCCTACTGCCTCATCCTAAAGCAAAGGAACTAAAAAAAAAAATCAGCTGAAGCTCCAGCACAGCTCATGTAAATATAGAGCACTTTTATGATATGACCAGTAGCTGGTATGGTAGGAAGGGCCTAACTGTTGCTTTTGATCCTCCAGTTGTATCAAGCAACAGCTGTACAAGAGACTGAGTTGTTAACTCAGGATTCAGATATTTCGGTGCAATCTTTCTTACCATAATTCGAGAGGGAAAAAAAGGAGAAGCAATGTGACTATTACTAAGAGCATACAGCCATGTGTTTCTCCTCTATAACATTGACAAACTGGTCATTCAAATTTGTCCAGCAAACCTGCTTTCAAGATTAACTATCTTCATTATGGCTGAATGCATGCATGAAACTGATACGCAGTCCTATACATTAAAAAAAAAAAAAAAAAAAAAGGAATTCTTGATAAAGATAAAAAGGAGCTTGGGCTCAAATGAAGAGCTTTTCATCTTATCTGCTCTAGATCCAAAAAAAAAAGCAAAATAAATTTCTGTGCCAAAGGGTACAGAGAATAAAATTTGTAAAATTATTCAATGAACATGCCTACTACCTGTTACTTTGCAGGTTCCAAAGGGCAGATCTTTCTCAGTCTACATGTTTATTCTTTCTCAACATGGCAAGGCACTTTCAAATCATAATTCTGAAGTGCATTTCCAGCATTTCCATTAAAAACTACTATAAAAGATATATACATTGGAAAAACTGTCATATTTGAGTTGTTAAAAAATAATAGTCTCTGAAAGTGCCCTAAAAATTTCAATTGTGGATTCAAGAGATGTATTCATCTAATAATTCTGCTAAGTGCTTTCATGGATTTTTTCTTGTTTTCCCTCTTTTTAAAATAGATTGAGATCATATTTAAATATTTCATTCAAAATTACATCAGGCCCAAATTTAACTAGGTATCTTTAAATTCCACAGACATTTCTTTTTCAAGTTCCTTTTTTATTTATATTCACACACACGCATATTGAATTTAGTATTATTAGAATGACAAAAAAATAAACCTGAATTACAACAATCTATATTCATTAAGGTACCTAGTAGTATACATGCATGAAAAGAGTCATATGTTAGGATTTTTTTTCAATCTTGCTATCAATAGTAGTACTTGCAAACAGACTAACTAAGATAAAGAAAATGTTCAGGCGAATTTAAGTTGTTTTATATTATTAAGTGTTGATAGGATAGTGATATCAGTCAGTGATTACCAATCTGTTGTGCATTAGCTATACATTCTAGGAAAATTTAAAAAACATATTTTTTCCTTTCCTAATGTTGGCTTACAGCAAGGTGGTTTACAGGTGATTACTGTCTTGAACTTTTAGGAAGGAAAAAGAAGTATGGAGAAAGGATTCCTAGGTTCTGTTTTCTGTTTTCAGACTGCTCATGCTTTACACTAAGGAAATACACTGACAGGGGTAATCTTACTCTGTAAATCAGTGTCACTGTTGATATCCCATTAAGAAGATAATTAATCCCCAAATTAATTTTCAAGTTAGTTCATCTTTGTAGATCAGTTTGTAGAGCACAGGAATTAAAACTGAATTCATCTGTGCATTATGACTTTTTCCATAAAAAAAAAAAGGAACAAAATGTTGACTTTTGTGAATCTTCTAGAATAATGAATACATGCTCACTTCAACATGAAAATGTAGGTAACCATAGGCCCTGATTGCAGAGTACTGAGCTCGAAATAACTTATCAGTCCCTCTCAAATCAGTGGTGCAAGTATGTGTATACTAGTAAATGTTTACAAAATCAGTGCCAAAGGTAAAAATAATTCAGTAAATGGGTGCATTATAATAGGATAGGTCCCTTCTTCATTGAATTATTTTATAATAGTAATACTGTAAATGTTATTTACTATATTATATACAATTACTATAAATAATATAAATATTATAAAAATAATACTATATGACTTCATTTTATTAATATTCATTTTATTATTGATCCATGTAAGCAAATGTAAAAGACTACAGAGTTCTGTCATGCATTTGGTGCCACTGGTGTCTTGGTATTTTACATGACAGACTATTATATTTATCATCATACTTAAAACTTTTAAATGATGCTAAATTGGAAGTACTGCAACTGCTCTGGGGGAAATAGACTTCAACCTGATTTAAGGGAAGCATGTCCTAATTAAGAGCATGATATTAGCTAAAGACAAATACAAAATACTATTATTTAGACAGGAAGAGAAATGCATAGTATAGTGCTACTGACTAAACTAATATGGGGTTTGCAGTGGACTACAGACTGAGTCAATTTTACTTTACTGTTTAAAAAAAAAAAAAAGAGAGAGAGAGAGAGAGAGATGTAATTCCAGGTGGCATTACATAGGGTATCATATATATGGCACATGACATAACTGTTCCACTTTTATACAACTAATCATTCCTCTTGATGCACTAATAAAGTCTTAGCTGGAGCACTCTGTTTAACTTGGAACATTATACTTCAAGAAAGATGTATGTGAGCTGGCAGAAGTCCAAAGGAGAGCAACTACAGCAATTCCTGGGAAGACAGGAAGAGATCCATGATAACAGTCTCTAAATTGATTACTTTCCATACATGGAGTATAACTGATAAATACCTTAATTATAGCTTATAATAAACATTAATCAACTAAAAAATTACACATTTAGTTTTCAGAAAAAAAAAAAAAAAAGATTTAGGTAGATCCTGAGGGCACCTAGTAGCATTGTAATCATGGTGATAGTAAAAACTGTAATAGGATGCGGAGAGACACTGCGGAATTCTCTATTAATAAGCATTTTGAAAACAGGTGGGACAAACATTTGCCTTGGAAAACCTATGTAGATTTGACTGTAAATGGGTCCAAATAACCTCCCAAGATGCCTTTCTGCTGTACAATCCTGTAGTTTTAAAAAGGAAAGTTCTAAAAAGGAAAGATTCAGACTTGACTTCCGTAAACAAATTAATGTGATTTACAACTCGTAGAGTTTATAGATGCATTTTTCTGTTCTTACCTGATGCTGAACACTGATCTAGTTATATTTCAATGCCACACACATAAGATAATCATTTCTAATTAGTTATGGACTCAATTCCAATCCAGCTGTTCATATGAGATCCAAAGGATAAATTTAACACAGTAGGCTGGTGACTATCCAAATGGGAGAGAAAATGCTCCTGAAATATTAAGGAACAAAATATGACTGTTTTCCCCACTTAAATCTGGAAACAAGACTGCACTGAGCAGATGAAACAGATGAGCCTGTACCCTTGTATTTAACAAAGAAATAGTCGCAAAACAACGGAAGTCAGCCAAGAAATGTTTGATTACAAGGGCCCAAATTCTGTCCTGATCTATGTGCCTGCAGTTCAATAAAAGGAATTCCATCAAACTACCACTCCTCTGTACTCTAAAATGTTGTTTATACAGGTTTCATAAAAGAAAGGATTATTATAGCTCAAGAGCACAGTCCAGTAATCATGCCTGCTGCCAGGTACAGTGTTACTCCTGAAGCCTCCTTTCCTCTGCAGAACTTCAGCACTCTATACTGGTCCGTTCATGGTAACAACAAAATATACTTTTCAAGCAAATTGAAAGCAAATTGAAATTCGAGCAAATTGAAAATGCCAGTAGTAACAGGATTTTGAGAATATGTAATCAGGTTGAAAAATAGAAATAAAAACAAACATTGGAACTACTTCTTAATTATAACCTTCAATTAGGCTGTGTTACTACTTTTCGTTTTATTCTGCTGGGATTTCTCTGTTTAATAAAACGCACAGAGAAAGATCACTAATTAGGCAAATATTCAGAATTTTATTCGATCATTTGCCAGCTTAGAATAAGAAATTTTGTTACACTGTATTCCAAAAACTCTACCAAGGTGTCTATATAGCGTGTTTTATAAACATAAATAAACCAATTCCCACAGTAATGTGTGAATAGAGATAGTAACATGTTACCTTGCAGTGAACACAAGGTTGCAAAAAGGATTAAGATAAAACAGTATTTTTGAGTAATATGTGCACGGAAGAGCTAGCATTATTATGTAACATGAGCTGAACACACACTTGGTTTGGTTGCAAGTCTAGGCCCAAACACTAAGTGCATAGAAAAATTTAGACACATCCAAAGCCAGCTGTAAAAAGTAGAGCTTAAGCACAAAATAATTGCATTATGTAAAAAAAGCAGAAAAAAACAGAAACTTTACCACACCTTTAAGCTCAATATAAACCTCTGCTACTGCAGCGAAACAGAAATAGTGAGAAATTTTCATCTTTTGCGTGGGCCAATTACTATAAGTCTGAATATATTTCATTTATGGTAATTCAAATGCCTGTTGAATGATATTTCATCTTCTTACCTAATGCATTTTATTTTTTTCTCTCTAGCTTTTTCTCCCAGTCTCTTTCCTCCCTGATTCAGGTTTTGTGTCAGCCTGCCCACAATGATGCTCCTTAGAGCTACCTGGAACTGTCTGATGACAAATTCTTTTTGAGTTGGAGCAGGGGCTTCCGTATCCTGCGTAAGTAATTTTGCCAGCAGGCTAGAAAGTCTGTCCTGCCCTCTCTGTTCTAGCAAATACACACATATACCTACACAGACATATGTAACTACACATACACTCATACATTTGTAGCAGATTCAGTGTTGTGATGCTACATAGTCGGACAGGAAAATCCTGGGTCTCAGTGCTTTCTAAATCACACAGAGTACACGATACAAATCCACCTCAAGTAAATCTCCTCATCAGCAAGCTATTCCCCACTTTGGGACGTAGGCATGCCTCTTTGGTTTTCAAAATTTAAACACACATGCAAAACTATACTATGTATAATACATATATCTGACTATACATGTATATTACACATCTGACATTTATCCCATCATTAAGAGTGAAAAGATCTTAGGTTTGAAATTGTTTCTGGCCCATTTCTGCAATTTATCCTTTGCATTTAACTCAGACTTCTTTCAGATTTCTTCTTCTTTGTGGTATCTAAGGATGAGCAGTGAAAGCAAGGAGAGACAGGGCAAGCCGCTTTCTGTTCTGCTGTATAATTCCCCCGGTATGATCTTGGAATACAATGAACTGCAATCAAATAAAAGCAGGGCAGCAGGAATCCCAAGCTGAGTAAAAGCATGAGGCACAGGGAGATGTATTTAAGGAAGGAGATTTCTGTGTTCTCTGACACAGAAAAGAATTAAACCCAAATGGTACAGGCTCACTGCAGAAGAGCTTGGGAGAACAGCAAGGCCCAGCTCTAATAAACTTCTGCTTCAGCAAACAGAAAAAAGTAAATTTCAAGAGCCTACAACCCAGTGATGTTTGGGTGATTTTTCACAACAATGCACAAAAGCTGACTTGGAGCAACAGAAACCTGCTGGATGCATGCCAAGTCTCTAACTGAAAGCAAACTGTATCTTCTTGAATAAATTATCAGAGGAGCATTTTAACCTAATGAATAAACAGTGCTCTTAATCTGTTCACAAAAAAAAATCCGGATTACTTTACTAAACTATTAAGAATAACCTAACTTTAACCACATGCTAGGTGTGGAAAAAGCGAGGCAATTGGGAAAATTGTTATAAAATGGAAAGTAATAGCAAACACAGTATAGTCCTCTCTTTCAACCGGAAATTGCCCACAATACTTCTTTTTTATTCTGAGCTTAACATTAACCAAAAAAAACCCAACCAACCAAACAACAACAAACTTACAACTCACAGAATCTCACAATACTCCTTTAGATAGTTTTGTTTAAAAATTAATCAGAGAAAAATACATCAAAAGTCCATACATATATCACTTTATAAAATGAAAATAAATCAGTCTAGCAGACAAATAATTATCTGAAACAAATAAAACAAACAATAGTGATAAACTAAGATAATAAGTACAAATATACCTTGTCCTTGAGGAACTCCATAAAATTCAGCAGCTATCCTTGCTGCTTCCTTACGGTTCCCTTTCACAATGTAGAAATGACTCAGTATAGCAAGGCTGATCTTCACAAAAAGTTTAAAACAAAAAAGGGAAAGTATAGTAAAGTAGACATTAGATAGCTGTTGAGCAAAAGGGCGATTTTCCTCTATGACAGTCATTGCTGCAGCAAAATCTCTCTCACTGTTTGGGTAGGGCTCTCAAATGTGTTGATAAGATCATATGGCTCCAGCCACGCACTCTTGGGAACAACTGGTCCTGAGGAAAGAAAATATCAGCTGGTCATGATGCTTGCTGCTCAAAATATGAGGATTATTTATACTGTACATAGTATTGAGTTCACTACCGCTCCTGTTAGCCTGGTGATATTCAAGTGGGACAGAACACAACAGGCACAAGTTCCAACATTCTGGATTGTACTTGTTCCACTTAAAAGGTCTGTCTCATTCCAGACTCTGCATTTCTGTGGAATTTATTTTTCATATTTATACTTAAGAAAGACAAAAGTATTAAAAACTTTGATTTCTTGTAATAAAGCTGAAAGCCTAAAAGCTCCTGCTTGTATAAAAAATAAAAAAAAAGGAAGCATAAAAGAACAGTTATGATAGGCTTTTTTAATATACATAAAAAAGACCTGGAATACAGACTAATAAAGAAACACAGATTTAAAATGAACCAGCTTTGACAGTCTCTTATTCTTTCATTCATTCACTGAAAATACTTAGTGTACATAGCTTATATTATTGTAGAAAACAAAATACTGAGAACAGATGATGAAAAACCAACTCCAAGATACTTTTATAAATCTCAGAATATTCAAATTAGCAAATAAACATACTGGTAAATATAAAACATTGAAAATCTCCGATGCTTATGACATACTTTTCAATATGCTGCATCATATTACTTTAAACCTGTGACATGACAGGCTTTTTTTCTTGGCCAGTTTTGGAGAATGCAATCTAAATTCCACAGATTTTTTTTTTTAAACAATTAATCTGCCTATATGCCATAAGCTTATTACTCATAGTCATCAGCAGTTACTCACAAGTAGTTCCAGTAATGTGAGTAATTGCTAGTGAGTAAATAACTGGATCACAACATAACACAAACTGAAGAGCCACAGGACAGAACTGAATTCCTAAATAAGCTGTTAACCCTAAAAAAACGAACAGCAGCAGTACAGCTAAGGATTTTGTTATAATTCTTCTATATTACCTTTTCAGTAAAAAAGAACTTGAATCTCTAATTGTAGTTTAAAATACTCTACCCTTAGTAATCTTAAATTGAAACACTCTTTTTATTCGATGCGGGGTTCTTTCGTTTGATCATCAGTAAACAAAAACAAAACAAAACACCAATGTTTTAGAATGCTGGCCATAGTCCATCAGAAACAGAGAGTATGATCCAAATGTCACAGCATCCAATGATTCCTCCAGATTCAAATGAACAAAATATCAGACATACAAATTCATATTTTTAAAGGAGAAGAGGCAAAATTAAGATCCTCTTATTATCTGGTTCCAGGAGAGATTTATTACAAGAAAACGCTAACGTTGTCTATAAACTATGACCAAATAAACCCACATAAATGAGAAGGAGCTATGGTGGAAGGGAAAGGAAACGTGCTTGAGAATAAATATCACATTTTTTTTAACAGATAGGGACTAAATTAAGCTTATCTTGAGAGAAGCAGGCATTTAGTCTTTTTACTTGAAAAAAAGAAACAGAAAAATCAAAACAACAGGAAAGTCTGTTAAAATAAAACAAAAACATTTCACACTGTAATCTGTATCAGTCTGAGAAAAAAAAATCTGTTTTCTCCTAAATTTATATGTAGATGAAATTTAAATTTATAGTCATTTTCTCATCCAGCTAGAATAGGAACTGCTCTTCTCATACCATAGTTAGAAGTAGGACAGAGTACTTAAAATGCCAAATGAAAATCCCTTTTTATATTTGGCACATTGTTATCTGACACTGAATTGAGGTGTCATGTTTTCCGTAAGGATAAATAGGCATTATGCTCTAAGTCAGCACTGCCAATTTCCGTTTCAATCAATAATAGAAATGATATTTTCCCTAGTAACACATCGAGTACTTGGAATTTCATACTTCCATATTTCTACTAACTTAAGTCACTCCCCAGAATTCCCCAGCTATCTAGAGTAGCTGTTTTGCAAATTTGCCACACAGAACAAGGAAGAATCGTAACTACCTGATAGAAAGAAAAAAAAAAAGAAAGAAAAAACAAAACAAAACAAAAAACCCTTTTACCCCTTTATAGTGTTTTGTACTGCATATGGCATCATCCAATGAGTGTTCTTCATCACCTGGACTTCTACCATATTTTATCAATTAAGAAAATAGTCTCTTTTTGTAAAGGTAATATTCAAATAATTATTATAATAAAGCAGCAAAGTTATTCCTTTCATTCCATTCATTACAATACTGTTTCATTTTTATACCTGCAGTTGGACGAAATACTCTCAACTGTTAGGTGTGTTCTCAAGGTTGAATTTTTCTATGAAGTAACAATAAAAAAAAAACCCTTTCCCAAAGTAAGTCTGGGAATGCACATAGTATTTTGTTAAATTATCATTCTACTTTTAGAAACAAGATGGAAACTGAGCAGCAGGGTTATCCCTGTATTGAAACTTGTCTTCTGTTCCCTCATAAATTTCCCTATAAATACACAAAAATGAAAGTAGTTGTCTGTTTTAAGAATTTCAGCTCAGTTCATAAGAGGCTGGAAAAATTACTCTCCTAATGCTACATTCTAGCTCTATCTCTCTTCTGTTCTATCTTAACTAGAAATGCTCCAACTGCACATAATAATTGCATTTATCCTAATCTAAAGCTACTGAAGCTCAGCAAAACTGTCTATTATAGCATGCTGGCAAACCCATGCTAGTAGGCACCCAGTTATGAAAAGAGGACGAGTGCTAACACTCATGTGGCATTTTGCAAGAATCAACAATATGAATACTGAGACTTGAGCACAAAATAGCAGAGAAAAGGCCCACACAGATGGAGGAAACAGGAACAGAGAACTACAGATGTTGGTACAGAAATCATAAAGTAGAAACATAAGTAAATAAATAGAGGAGTTGACAATCAAAGCAATGCTACACAGGAGTGTAAATGCTGACATATAAGTGTACCAAACTTCTATTTGACATGAAATGTGAAGCAACTGGCTGAATGCTGATCTGCAGCAGTACTGAACACTCAGAGCTTCCAAATAAAGATGTATCACCAATATGTAATAATCTTAATAAATAAATAAATAAAGCACTTGAAAACACCAGAGATTCAATCTGAACATTCACCTTTCTGGAACTGTTTTGACATTTGGGAAAGGAATTTCTTTGTACCTCATTTCCTCACTCGGAAATAATCTCAACAGGAGTGTTCTGAAGATGACTTCATCGCTGTTAAAAAAAAAAAAAAAAAAAAAGTGAAAGTAATATTTGGACTAATTAAGTCTCATTAAGTCTCAGTAAGAATAATAAATCAATTTTAATAGGAAATTTGAGCAACAGACTTACATGAAATGAAATATGGAATAATCATTCATTTAATGATTACAAAAGGGATACTGTGCAAAAATATTATACCATTTAAGTGTTTATCCTAATGCATAGGAAAAACATAACCAAGCTACACTACAGACATACAGTGCCAGAAATTTTGTTTTGCTTTGTTGGTTTTAAGAATGTAAGAATAAAACTGTGCTAGACAACACACCTAAGAATCAAGTCACTTCTTTCATACCCTTATTCCATTTCTTGTAAATATATTTTTTCAAAACTGCTTAAAACCTTAAAATGCTAGCTTTTCTAGTTTTAGCTTACCTCTTAATACAGCTTGTTGTGCTGTATGAACATAAAAGTATGTCCAAATATCAAAATTGTTATTTTTAAGTTAGTAGTAAATTTCAAACTGAAGTCTGTAGATTAATGGAATATCAAAGTAGTTGCCCTTGGAACTGCATTAATAAGTTGCTGCCAATAAGTGGCCAACAGCAGAAAGGAAGTATTCCAGCAGAGATAACTGTTTATGATAACGTGAAGAGATGAGAATCGTAGTGCAATTTATCCACAACATAAGCAAGTGACTTTTAGGAAAAAATGCATGATCAGTCTGTCCTATAATTATTAATCACATAAATATATTAATGACCTCTTATTTTGGGAATTTCCTTAGCATTTCCGAAGGTTGGTGTGCTTAATTTTCAGTATGAAAAGAACAAAAGAAAAACAATACAGCAGATGCAATATTTGGTCTTAGATGGTATCTTTGAATACTAAAAACTGCAAAGCACATAAGAATATGATTTTTCAAAACCATACACTTTCTTCAGTTCTAGAAATTATATTTACTTATAATTAAATCTTTCACAGTATAATCTTTAAATTATGCTAATATGGATTGCAGAAAAGTACTTGCACTCACAGCACAAAATTTTTGTTACAAAAAGTTTTAAGTCTTTTGTTGTTTTACATGTGGCGAAGGGTTCTTTTGTTTTTTTTCTGTGTAGCTTCTATTCAGATCTGAATTGCTTTTTTCATCGCATCCTGTTGTTCTCCTTAATTCTGCTTGCTCTACCATATGACCAAGTTATATTCTCATAACAAAACCATGAAAGTTGAGTTGCATTACTAACAGAAGCAAACAACACTCTGTAAAGACATGGAATGTCTAAATCTTATTTTTACAGATTACTTTAATCCTCAAATGCCTTAATGCCTAATTATCCAGAGCCTACACAAACAATGCAGCCTGCCGTTACAACTGATATCCAAAGTTATACTTCTTTCAAACTTCTGCAGTGTTATCATAATTCATGCTAGTCTCCTGCTTGGCTGACTAACAACTTCATTAAAGTGTCATTCAAAATGCAAGGCAGTGACATATCCTTAAGTGTCATATAACAGGAGAAGATCAGGCTAAGCTTCATAAAATGTTACCATCCTCATGCTTTGACTTCTGACAGTCATTCTATTGGAGTACTATGTATTCGGACACCATTTCTCTTCTCTCATAAAACTATGAAACACACCAGTTTACTGAAAAGTTTCAACACAAAAAAATTCTAGTACAAGTTTTATTACATAGAGAGTTTCTCTCTGGATTTTGCTATAGTTTACAGATCTCTAAACTGCTGTAAAAAGCCTGTGTTACATGCCTTTGGATGGATATAGCCATACATGGAATTACTTTTTTTTCTCCACAGTATTAAAATTGGTGGTTTGCTACAGATTAGGCACTGTGTAAATCTAGTCCTTCTGGCACTGAAGTACATAAATGACAACTTTTTTATTTGTAACATAATAAAGTTTACTTTTTCTACTACTAACCTGTTACAAATTTAAATAGGTTTTATTCAGTTATCTTTCTGTAATTTCCTGCCTGTTGAAAATACTACTGCTATCTTTGGAAAACAGCTCTGACAATAGTCTTGCATAGCTAGCTTCCCAGAGAATGGAATTACTGCTCAAGGATTTAAATACCAATCAGTGTCTGTAGACATTACAAATGTTCTCTATATCACATGCACTTAAACTCATAAAACCTAACTCAGATTTTAAACGGTAACAAAATCCAATTTTACAAGTCTATCTAATCACTGACAATAAAACAGATCAAACACACTGATCTGATAACGTTGCTGGTAGCAGGGATTGTTTGGTGTTAGATGTGTTGTTGAGATGGAATCTTTCACCATTGTGACAAGCACCTATCCAGTGGACATACAGCAAAGCAATACAGCTTTAAAATTGCTTGTATTATTTTAAAGAAGTGAGAAAGTTGGAAAAATGAAATTGTTAAGTTCTATATCTATACTATAGAAGTAAAGAAGCTGTAACTGCTTTGCTTATAAATAAATTCAACCTGAGTCATGCCAGAAAACTTCACAAGTTTTTCCTACAATATTTGTTTCAGACCTGCCTCAAGAATTATATTATTCTTGATATTTGTGCTGTGATAAGAGAAGATTCCCCCAAAAGCAATGCAGGTACTTGGAGACATGACTAAAACCAGAACCACGTCAGGCAGCCGGGCACACACAGCCTGTTGACAGACAAACTCTGGCAAATCTTGCCACGCAGGAGTTAAAAAAGTGACCACCTCCAGCTGCCCATTCCATTCCTCTGCTGAAGGCTATTTCTCCCTCTTTCTTCCTTACTGGAAATCAACACAAAGGAATGTGCCTGGATTCAGCCATTTCACTTCAAAATCTGGCAGTTTTATTTAAACTGCTGGTAAATTTAAGGTAACATACCGGAGTTTAACTGAAAAAAATCACACACACCCTACCACCTATTCTGCTGCAAAGACAGTAACCTCCAGCTAAGAAATCATAGCAAATTATACATGAGAGTAATATCAAAACATGCATATAAGCTACATATTAACAGAGATGCTTATTCTGATTTATATGGAGTGAAATGTCTCCTCATTTTGCATCTCTTTTTCCTTTATATATTTCTTTCTTAGGTCCAAATAGCTTTATCATCAATAATATATATGTATAAAACTATAGAAATGTCTACAGAATAGATGATCAGGTGACAGCTTTCAAAAGACCAAATTCATACCTCTAAGTAATGACATTTTGCCACTTTGAAACCTAGACAGACTTCTTCAGCTGCTTCAATGCAAAATAGTTTAATAAGACCAGGAAATATCTATAATAATCCTTTTTTTTTTTTTTTTTTTTTTTAAATGTGCAAGACCTTTGAAATATATTGTCAAGATGAGATCATTATCAGTTATTCTAAGATGAAAAGTTTGCTTGCAGTTAACAGCTGAGTTGTAATTTTTTTGTCACAAACTTGAAGTTTCTTTCATAATTTTTTAGGGTTTCTTCTGTTATAGTCTTTCAATCTTAACCAATTTTTCTTTACTACCATTTGTTTTTATGAAAACATGAAATAACCTCTTGATCTTTGTATCTGCCTTTTCAATTTTCTGTAGGTTTTCTTCTAGACAGTAAAATCTAGACAGTAAAAACACCTTCACTTTTCTTTTGTGAAACATGTATTTTTGGTGCTCACGAGTGGTACTAATAAAAGGAATGATAGGGATGCCAGATAAAAGATTATACTGCAAGCATATGTCAAGGGGTCACTACACTGACTCCCCTGGCTAGTGTTAATATTCAAAATGTTTTTTCCATCCATTAAAATTGGTGTCAGTTAAGAGATATCATCATGACAGAGCTACCAAAACATTCTTTTCCTCAAGCCGAGGCATGACAGTCTGTACTTGGTGCGTTTACAAGAGACATAAAAATACTCTGTGATGAAGACCCTAGAACTGACTTGGGGAATGAGGTAAAACTAGAGTGAGAGTGAGGTGGATCAGTGGCACATGGGCTTTCTGCCACAGAATGCAAAGCACAGGGAAGTGTGAAAGCTTTGGTTAAACCAGTGATGTACGAGAGGACTTTACCTTACATGGCTTTGAATGCCATGTAACGGGCAAAAGCAAATCTGCTTGGAGCCAAAAATGGACTGCTTTGGGCTCCAAAACATATTTAGAGTCCATTTTGAAGCCAGGAATATTTGGTCCCATCTCCATGGGAGAGTTCTAATACAAGCGAATGAGACTGTGTTATAAAACAAAGTTAATTCTGAAATCAGAAATTTAAAATTCCTTGATATTTTCTTGCTGAAGAACTCTGAATACAGGTGCATGTGAAAACTTCTGCACATAATATTCTAGTAAAGCTCTAGTACCCTTCAGCCCTTCATCCAATCTCCTAGGCACCCTCTTTTCATCAGGATGGGGAAAGGACTATTGCTGCAAGTTTCATTCAGCTGCTAGATTATCCTGTTATTCTTTGTACTTTTTATATCCAGTGAAAAAATGAAAGTGAGAAGGAGGTGAGAAAAAAAAAAAAACAAACAAACCCTTCAAGTACAGTCCATAAAGACTACTACTCTTGGTCCAGAGCCTTCCACCACCAGTTGTAAAACCAGCCTACCCAGAAGAGGTGCTAAGTGAATGGAGGCTGAAGTAACAGAGAGAAAAAAAATCCCTAAACTGTTCATGACCCTATTTATTCTGATATATTTTCTGGTACATTTATTTTAATTTTCATCTGAATAGCCAGAGCTGCCAAAGAGTCTCCAGGTTCCTACTGCTTCTTGAGCAGATAACATTTCATTTCAAGAAATAATAATAGGCAACTTCAACAAAGGATATAGACACTTCTGGTAAAATTCAAGAAGCATATATGGGTCCCTAGATCAAAGTTATCCATGATATACTCATCAAAGTACCTAAGTGCCACAGAAGCCCAAGACACCTATTTTTTCACCTGTCAAATTAGAATCATAGAATCATAGAATGCTTAGGGTTGGAAGGGACCTCTAGAGACCATCTAGTCCAACCCCCTGCACACGCAGGGTCACCTAGAGCACGTGGCACAGGACTGCGTCCAAGCGGGTTTTGAAGATCTCCAGAGAAGGAGACTCCACAACCTCTCTGGGCAGCCTGTTCCAGTGCTCTGGCACCCTCACTGTGAAGAAGTTTTTCCTTAAGTTCCTGTGGAACTTTTGGTGCTTCAGTTTGTGGCCATTACCTCTAGTTCTGTTGGTGGCCACCACTGAAAAGAGGCCAGCGCCATTCTCCTCACTGCCTCCCTTGAGGTACTTATAGACACTGCTCAGGTCCCCTCTCAGCCTTCTCTTCTCCAGGCTGAACAGGCCCAGCTCCCTCAGCCTCTCCTCATAGGGCAGATGTTCCAGGCCCCTGATCATCCTTGTAGCCCTGCGCTGGACTCTCTCCAGCAGCTCCACATCCCTCTTGTACTGTGGAGCCCAGAACTGGACATTAGAAGCTTAAGCCTTGAGAAGCCCAAAGGTGTCAACATTTGGGCTGAACTGAGTATCTCCCTCTCACCTAGAATTCACAACCATGTACCCCAAAATACCAGTCACCTCAAAGGCCTTATCTTGGAATGTCCTGAGCACTAAGCACGCTTGTACTAGGAAAAACCCTGTCTTCATCAGAAAAGCAAAGAACTAACTGACAGCAATCTTTCTTGGTGATCAGTGTCAACAAGGAATTACTCACAAAGTGGAACATGAGATTAGAACATTTTAACTAAGCAAGACTCAAAACCTCTGGAAGGTTAGATTAGAACCTTCTAGATTAGAAGGCTAATCATGAGCAGCAGATTGGGATTGATCCTGTTGAGCACTAGCACCATATTAAAAAAAAAAAAAATCCACGCATCAGGGGAATTTATAACAATACTCCAGAATGGAATAATCCTGGGGAAAGGCTGAAGGAGAATATTTAGGTTTAAACTATCTCTGTATTCTGGCCAAATATTTTGTAAAGAAAATTTGAGAAATTTATTGAAACAAGAAACAGTGTGAGCACTCCTGTGCCTTGGATGCTCTGCTGGTCTGGGTACCATGCTCAGGCATATTGAATATCTTGCACCACTGCAACTTCAAAATGGTCTCCCAAATATTTCTGGCTCCCCAAGATTATATAAATTTGGGGTTGTAGCTAGGTTATTTTATCTGTTCAGGTCAACACAAATTATTTAGCTGACAATGCCTTCTGAAGTTAACATATCACCACTATTCTTTACATTTAAAAAAAAAAAATTCTCAGAACAATTAGCAACTTAGGTGCTAAGAATTAGTGTGAATAATCCTCTTCCTTTCTCTCTTCAAAACTCAGTCACATAAAAGCTGCAGAAGACTTCTTTGCTCTGAAACAGAAATGAATGGGGCCCTGAAGACCCCACACCATTTGTCTTTCCCTGCATACTGTGCTTTTAAGTATTGTCTTACCTAAAAGTTCTTTTAAAATAAATCCAGAAGAACATAACCACAGGCATATTTATTCATCTATCTTAAGAACACAGAGCTAACCTGAATTTGTTTAAGGAGCTGAAGTTTTTGATTTTGGCCTTGCTCAGGTACTCACTTGCTGCCTTGAAATTTCACTACTTTTCTCTACAGTTTCTGCCTGAGTTGCTTAAGTTTTCCCCAACAGCAGAGTTGTTTCATATCTAACCAAAAACTCTAATTAGCAAGTACAAGAACAAATAGCAAGGGCAATCAAGCTTTTTGCTTGCAGATACAAGAGAAAAGCAAATACAAATACTCAGAATGAGCAGAAATACAGACCATTAATACTTCTTTTTCTTTCCCTTCTGTTCCTCATGATTATCTATAAAGATTTTATTTCTTCCCTCAGTCTCAGAGATGAAATCTCACTTAAAAAAGAGGTAAAGAAACAATGCCATTATTACAAATAATAATTTTTTCATACCAGCCAGACAATTAGTCCTTCCTCCCCCTCTAGCCCTTTCATCTCTTTGAGGCCTTCCACTTTTACAGACCCATATCTTCTCAGCTCCCACTCCTACTCTCTGACTTTAGAGCATTGGAATCTAAGACTTGTAAAGAGGAAATTAAATATAAGTGAACTACTGCTGACACCTGTTGTCAGCCCTAAGTATTTTTTTTTATTTAATAAGGCCTAGTAATCTACTGAATGCAATCAAATGAGTAAAACGTACACACATACACACACACACACAAAAAAAAACTGCACAAACTCTTGGGATAGGGGAGAAAGGGAGGTATTAATACCCAGGATTAGTTCCCAAACTTTTAGAAGAGAGAGAAAATCATGTAACATGCTCTTCCTCTCCCCCCATCCTCAAACTTATCATATCAAGTGCTCACAGGCTTGTGACTCAGGAGCCCAAGTGCAGGAATGGGAGCCAGTTCAGGGACCTAGGAAGACGAGATGGAAACCACTTTACTATATGAGTGGGCAGCAGCTCTCTGGAGGGAATTCTACCCCCTAGTAAGATTGCCCCATCCTGGAAATGGTGTGGGATCACTGTGCCGTTTCATAAAGAAAATTCTAAAGAGAAGCCTACCTACTAAATGAGGTCTTCAGACATGAATAACTACACTACATGATTTGCTTATTTGTGTGAAAGCAGCTAGAGCAAGATGCAGAGACTGGGGGCTGAGGGGGGGGGAGGGAGAAGGGGGGAGGAAGAAAAAAACTCCTTTCCCTCAGATGCTATTTACATTTTATTATATAACCATAAATACAAAAATCCATGGGAGGGTATTTCAATTTCCCTGCAAAACCAAAACACTCAGAAATGCAACACATGGCAGAGTTAACTCTGATCACATTTAACATATGCTCTTTTTTCCAGAGTTACGCATGCAGCAGGACTGCATGCAGTAGCAATGAGGGTGCCAAAGAGCCATCACCAGAAGCTGCTCGCACTCTGGCCGCTACTGAGGAGACGCAGCTGCACCTAGGCCAGCAAATGAGCCAAGCCGACTTGGGTGAGCACTCAGGCCCTCCCCAGAGCCTCGCCACGACCCACGCTGGCAAGGTGCTGTGATGCCCGACCAGCAGTCATTATTATTATTATTTCAGATAAGCACAACCGAATGACACAGAGCAGAAGCTCAGAGCACACCTATCCGCGGCCGAGCCGGCACCAACGGCCGCGGCCGCCCAACGGCCGCGAGGCGCCGCCCCCGGGGGCGGGCTCCGGGCCGCGCCTCCCCGCCGGCCGCGCGCGCGCCGCAGCGCCCCTTCTCCTCCTCCGGCTGCTGCCGCCGCGCCCCAGCGTCGCCGGCCCCTGCGGAGCCGCCCTCCGCCTCCCGCCTCGGAGCTTCGGCCGGGCCGGGAGCCTCCGAGCTTGCGTGGCGCGGCGGCCAGGCCCGAGCGGCGAGATGAACACGGTGCTGTCCCGGGCCAACTCGCTCTTCGCCTTCTCGCTGAGCGTGATGGCGGCGCTCACCTTCGGCTGCTTCATCACCACCGCCTTCAAGGAGCGCAGCGTGCCCGTCAGCATCGCCGTCTCCCGCGTCGTGCTGTGAGTGCGGGCCGGGCGGCGCGGCCGCCGGTCGGTTCCCACGCACCCGCCCCGCCGTGGGGCGGAAGGGGGGGGGGAAGCGGCCGTTACGGCCGTTGGGGGCGGCGTGCGAGGAGCCGTTACGGCCGTTGGGGCCCACTGCCTCGAGGCAGCCCTCCCTGGGCCTCTCCTTCCCCGCCGGGCGCTTCCTGCCGCGGGAACCAGGCTCCGCCCGTTGCCGAGGCCGCCGTGGGGCCAATGAGGGAGCCCCACGACGGCGCTCGCCGCCCCCGGGCGGGCCCGCGCCCGCAGCCCGCGCCGCCCGCAGCCCGCGCCGCCCGGTGCTGGGTGCCGAGGGTGGGCTCGCCTGGGAGTAGCAGCCGGGTGTTGTGCAGCAGCCGAGTGACCGGCAGGGGATCGAGCGTAGGGAACAAAGGAGCGCCCTCTTGAACGGTTTGAGGCAGGAAGCGAGCTCTTAAATGAGCATGCAGCTTCTCCCCGAAGTGATTTCTGTTTGTTTAGTTAGTAGTTCTCTCAGGTTTTTCCAGTGGTAACGTATTTCCCTTCCCTGTGGATTCAGTGGAAGCAGACTCGCTTGGCATATTGAAGGTGTGCCCACATGACAGAAAGTGCTGAGGTGGAGTGTGCAATAAAACCTTTTTTTTTTTTTTTTTTTTTTTTTTAAACATGAAGCTCTGTCACAGAAAACTTCCAGCTCCTAGACCTTCACAGTGTACATGCTTATAGCTTCACACGTAGCTGGGCAGATGCAATAACTGGCTCCTGGAGCTGCACATGGGCTCACTGCGTAGTTTGAGCTGTTTTAACTCACTAACCCATCAACAATTTTTTTTTGCTAGGTTTGTTTTCTATCAGATTAGTGAGTTAAAGCAGCTCACAGAGCAATCTGATAAGCTTTGGAGCTGCCCCAGTGAACAGGCGTGCGTAGCAGGGAGATGATTGCAGTTCCTACTTTTCATTTGTAGTCATCTTTTGGATGGTTTTAAGACTACTCCAAATGGTATAAAGCTGCCATAAAAGCATATTCTGAGTATCCTGGCATACTGAAAAGATGGGAAGTGTCATATTAGTGCTTAATCAGGATGAAATTTGCACTGCCAATCAATTTGGTGGTACACAGATCCTGTATTAGTGAAGGTACTGCACGTTAGTAGCTTTTGAACTCCTAGGAGTGATCTGCAGACCATAAGTAGAAGCTAGTTATGTCCCCAGATTGATAGTGATTCTGAAATGAAGCCACATTTGTGATAAGAATTGCTCCTTACAAAGATGTTGATTTTTTGCAAAAGGATGGAAATTCATAGCTAATCTTTCACAGAGGGAGTTTGGTGGCAATTTTCTTAAATACAGTCTCTGAAAGTTTTTTTTTTTTTTTTTTAAACAGTTGATACTTTTGTTCATTTGTTTCTTTGAGATGCCTAAATGTAGTTTTCATGAAATTGTATTATTTTCAGACTAGAATTAATGGAATTGACAAGTTAGTAATTCCTAAAACCTTTCTGCTACATTAGAAGTTAAGATTCAGAGTCCATTGTCAACCTGCTTATGGTATTCCTAACTGTAGATAGTAGGTTTGGTAAATTGCTAAACTCAGTGAATAAATCTTAAAGTATCTGTTGTCCTTCAGTGTTGATTTCCAGTTTCTTTTTGCAATGCAGTTTAATATGATTGTCAGATGTTTTCTTCAAATGTGAATTTGTAATGAAATTCTGGGTATCAAAACAGTATTATTTAAATAAAGCAGAGAGGAAAATAAGCATTTTCCTTATGCTACTATTTAATAACTGTATGTGCCAGAGGAAAATTCAGTAAGTTGTGTGAACTACAAACATAAACCCCAGATTATCCGAATGGTTGGACAGCCCTTTATAAAAATGGCTAGATGATCCTTTTTTTTTTTTTTTTAATAAAAAGTCCAGAAATAACTTTGAAAATGATTGCCAGCAGATAGCTATGCTGCTGATGTTCCAGTCAGCTTTTTATATTTGGGGGTGGCTATGAAATACTTTACTATATTCGAGAACAGTGCAATTTAGATACACATGGATATAGATTTTTGCAAACAGGAAAGTCCACGTGCTATTTCTATATCTTGGCACCACAGTAGTCTACAAAAGTTGTCTCATTCAAAACTATGTCTTCAAACTTTTCAGGAAGTGCATATTGTTTAACTATGTAATTATACTGGAGCCAAAATCCTCTAAAAAAAGGTACAGAAAATGGATGAAGGGATTATGTAGTAAAATATATTATTTATGTAAAATATACAAGAGAAATAATAAGAAAAGATAATTTATGCTTTGTTTTATCATAGAAAAAATGTAGAAGATTTCACTGGACCTAGAGAAAGAAGTGATCTGGGATTCGTCACGTTTGACATAACTGCAGATATCCTTAAGGGAAAAATGGTTTGCAAATCTTTGAAATGAGAACATCTTGAAGTTTATTTTTGTTACCTTATAATCTTCAGATATTCAGAACTTGAGGGAAAAAACAGTAATTTGTCCTGTAATCTAAATTTAAAGCAGTGAAAGATAGTGTATTATATAGCTATGGCAGTAAACCAGGACTTAGAGTATCTATTCTGCGGCTGGTAAATGATCCGAGTGAGTCATTTCCTCTTTTATTATGCCTTCTTTTAAAATAGGGCTCTGTAATGAAATGTGGTGTTAATGTTAACTGAGGTTTGTATTGGTGGTTTGAGGTGAGAATTAATTCTAGGGGTTAGGTAACATGCTATTTTGACTGTCATACTGAGTCTAAAGAACTCTGATGCAGCTTCCAGACTCCTTGTGAGGGTTTTCAAAGTTATGTTTTCCTCTTATAATCATGCAAGTACCTGTCTTTCAAAATAAAAAGCAGTCATGGTACTTGTTTAGATATAAATTGTCAAAGAATAGTGTGAAGTTCATCAAGAAACATGTGATATTCTACAAAATTAGCCACTGCTGCTCTTCTTGGCTTCCTTGGTAGCCTGTTTTTTATTTGTTGGGATTGGGATTATTGAGAATTTGTTTGCTTTTGTTTTGGCTGGATTATTTGACAATAGAAAGGGATCAGTCTTAAGATTTGGAGCATTGAAATAAAAATTATGTATTTTTTACAGAAACCAGTACCTAACATAAGACACCATGTTTTATATCAGTTAGGTTGTTACATTAAGGTTTGTTTTGCAACTGAGACTGCTGGGATTTTTTTCTGTGTCTGTTTTCATTTTTTGCCACTGCCTTAGGCACAATATTGACTTCCTTTGTGCTTCATTTTTTTTTTTTCTGTGGTGGAGAATAATAAATACATTGTGTAAAGCAAACCAAACAAAATACAAATCTTAAATGGATGTGAAAGGTTAGTTGGATTTTGCAGGTTTTGATGCTCAAGAATAAGGAACTTTATAATCTGGAAGCCTGGGGGAGGTGAACTCTTATGTCTGCATTTTACTTCTCAAATGCTTATATATATCAAAACCAGAGACTTAAAATTCTTTTAAAGCAGACAATTTGAATTGTTTGAGGATGAAAGGGAGGAAGAGGAGAAAGAACCTCTGGCAAAATAACTCTTTAAAATGAATTAGTCTGCAATATGTGGACATCGAAAAATTCATGTTTTAATAGGTGAGTTTTTTTAGTAGCAGTAATTTTTTTGTGCCCCATATAAATAAATCCACAATGTTCACAGTTGTAAAATACAACTTTTTTTTTTATTGTTTGTTTATTTAGATAAAAGCTGTAAATGGTTACTGGTACATTTGTTCTTTCAGTTAAAAGGGAGGCATATGGTAGGAATTAAACAAAAAACTGTTTAAAAAACAATTCGGGAATGAGAGAAGGTAGTTTTGAGTATTTTTACTCAAGTTCACCATGAATTAAATATGTTACCAAGACTCTAAGAACTATCACTTAACTCTTTTTTTGAGATTCTAATATGATTCCAACTTGGGATAAAATGGAGGAGGGATTTGAGCCTGGCCCAGGGAATCCGTTTAATTTATTTGTTGAGGTAATGGTGAATGGAATAAAAAAGGAAGCATATCTGTGTATGTTAGGAATAAGAAAAGGCTTTTATAGCTAAATGTTGCTGTCAGCTTCCTTAGCATTTGCACATGATGCATTTTATTGTTAAATGAACAACAGACAAATATTTAAAGTATCAGGTAGCTATATTACACTGAGAACCTCAAATATTAGTTGTCAGTTCTTTATTGTTGAGCAGAAATTTGAGCAGAGATTTTCGTGGTGGTGGTTTTTGTTTTTAACAGCCTGATAGGCTGATTGTCCTTGTAGTGTGTAGGTAAATGAATTTGATAATTCATAATGTTTTTAATGTTGTGTTAAATGTGGTATTTCTTCTTTATGTGGGTATTGCAGACTGTAATACTGCTCCCTGCCCATTTCGTAAGTGTTTATATATTGTTGGATCTTGGATCTGGTTCCATAGTTAGACATCAGTGTTATTTCAGTATAGAAAATAGCCTAAAGACATTTAGTAAATAATTTTGTCTTCCCTTATATGCCCAATGTTTTATAGTAGTCTGGCTAGCAGTAGATTCTAGTTGCTAGCTTGTAACACCAAATACAGCTATCTCAAAACATTTGAGGAAAAAAAGATCTCTGTAAGGAAATCTAAATCTGTATTTTTTTCAGTAATTGGGAAAGCAGTTAATATATCTGGTAGGACACTTGGAAATGCACTGATTTATAAAAAGATGAGGGATGTTGAAATGTAAAACTTACTGAAATTTATCATGGTCTGGTTTCTAGTAAAAAATCAGATTGTGATTTGCAATGTGTTATTTTTCTTAACTTGCATACATCTGCGGAGCATATTTGACTGGAATGTTAAACAATTGTTTCTATATTTGTCTGCAGAATATTCAACAAAAAACAATGTAAGTATCAAAAAGAAAGTCAAAGCTATTACCATTTTGTACTGCAGTTATTTTTAACATCCTGTCGTGCTGTTGGGAAGAATTAAGGCACCAGTACTTCCTACCACTTGGACTGGTTGCACTGGTACATTAGAATACAGTTTATTTCATCAGAGGGGTAGGAGGTTCACAGACTGATTAAACTTGACTGATGTGTACCCAGCAGAGGAGAGAAGGGTGACAAAACTTGCATTACTCATCTAGAATAGTGGACTTTAAATTACTTTTCACTTATTTGTACTTTTTGTTGTACTTTTCCCTAACTTTCTGCAATTGATTGCTGCTAAGAGACAGAATATAGAAGCCTTTGGTCCTGTAAGGTGTAGAGGGTCTTTTGTTCGTAGACCACAGAAATGTTTGTCTGTGCCCCATGACATTTCTCCATTACCTTGACTGATTGCTCAAAATTGTAACCATTGCTGCATCAGTTGTTACAGATTTTCACTTTGGGTATCAGTGGGCTTTTTTCATTTACATGACAGGAGCTGTGTAGAACAGTTTATTGAAATTTGTTGAGGATTCTTTACTGGCAAGTGGAACTTAATTATTTTGTTTCACACTTTATTTACTTTTATGCTAGTTTTCACAAATGAGCACACTGAGAAACATTTTAGATAAATGGTACCATAAGTTACTAAACAGGAATGTAAACAATAACGTCATCCTTACTGGATTATTAACTCAAAAGAACAGTATATTTCAAATATTTAAGGATTTGGGATGTGTTTCTTTGAGGTATTTGTGCAACTTCTGTAACCATACTTGCATATCAGACTGTTCTTTTTTTTTTTTTTTCCTCCATTAAAGTTAGCAAAAAATGTTAAATGCCTTGACAGTGTCGTGATAGAGCAATTCAAATCTTTCATTTGAAACAACATCTAAATACTGTTTTTAAAAAAGAAAAGCTTATTAAGTTTAGAAGGAATACTTTTCATATTTTGTAGACTTCAAAATCTGTTGATCCTGAAAATATTTTTGTCAGGTTTTATGGAACTGCTTTGTTGCTGTTTCTGTTCACTATCTGTGCCACATGTCATTTTTTTTTGTAGTACTTCCATAAAAATAATTGAATAAATAAGGCATATGAGGGTGGATTTCAAGAACGTACTTCAGGTTTTCTGGATGGATGATGCTTTGCAATTTCAGTTATTGCATATGCTCTGTTAGCTTGCTGATGTAATTGTGTTCTTAGGCTCTGAACCAGGTGGTCCTTTGGGATAAGATCATCTTGAGGGGAGATAATCCAAGGCTGTTCTTAAAAGATATGAAGTCAAAATACTTTTTCTTTGATGATGGAAATGGTCTCAAGTAAGTAAATCATTGTTTTTCTTAATAGCACCTTGATTTACTTTGTGTTTTACATACCTCTTGGTGTTACTGTTCTAAGAAAACTGTATTTGATGCATTATTAGTCTGTTGCATCTTTGTAGCTTGGCGAGTGGGATATCTTGTATCCCAATATCGCATTTCCTTTCTGTAGGCTAGAAAGCAGCTAATAAATCCTTTGGATTTGGATAATAGTAAAAATCTTTTTATTTTAGTACTAGGGAATATTTCATGAAGTAACTTGGTAAAATTGAAAGTTACTTCATCCTTATGTGAAATTTAAAAGCCCATTGTTTCTGGATCAGGAAAACCATTCATACCCTAAATTACTTAAAATGAGTATTTCAGAGCTAAACTAGTTACTTTGAGTATTTGTGCTGATTTTCTTTGTTGTTTTTGCAGGGGAAACAGGAACGTCACTTTGACTCTCTCCTGGAACGTTGTACCAAATGCTGGCATTCTACCTCTTGTGACAGGGTCAGGACATGTGTCTGTTCCTTTCCCAGATACCTATGAAACAACAAAAAGTTATTAAATTATAATATTGAATCCTAAGCAACATATTTTTATACTTGTATATTGTGAATAAATTTTATCGTGGTTTCTTCTCCCATCCCATGCAATCCTCCAATAAAAGGTACTTAGTTTCCTTTGACAGCATAGGAAAGGAAAATGAAAGTTTTTAATTTTTTTAAATAAACCATTGAAGCTGAAGCTTAAAGGGGATGTAAATTGCTGTGCTACAGTTCGAAGTATTTCTTTTGTGTTTTGGATAACTGAGGACTCTGGCCACCTGGGTATAGGTCTACCTTTCTTTTAAATAAACATCTTAAAAACAGAAACTAGCCTGATTGTTTTTTAAAGTAATTTAATAGTTATTTGAGTTCTACACAAATTAAATACACACCACAGTGTCATTTTTTTTTCCACATACAATTGGCTATTCTGTTTTACAGCTTTTACTATGTGCATATGTAACGTTGCAGGAGGGTAGACCTGTCCCTTTTTAGAATTGCCTGTTGCTACTTTGGTTTGTTATCTCTCTTGGAGATCTAGATATCCAAGTGCATTAACATAACAAGTTCTATGTTGTAAAGCACTTTAGTAACTGCATATAACATGAAAATGCAACTGACTGCTAGAAAAAAAAAGAAAAGATTTTCAGTATATTAAGCATAAGCCATCTTTAAAGATGCTTTTTATCAAGCTGTCTGCATTTATTTTTATTTTACTGGGATCTACTTGGCAAGAAAAAAGAAGACACTCATTCCACGGTTTGCTAGAATAAATAGATAGTGGAAGGACCCTTCCCTTCATAGTTAGGAGTGGGACTGAAGTTTTCCTGGCTCTTATGGAGAACACTTAAGATCTCTGACAGCAGTGTAAGAGAGGAGCCTAGACAGATTTAGCAGTTTGGATTTAGATATAAGTTTACCTGCAAGTCCCAGATTTGTACCAACCAAGAAAAATAAAGAGTATACCAGTTTCATAAGGATTTTCAGTCAGCGCCTCTACTCAAAAAGATATGGCCTATCTGTGGCAGCACATCTTACTCCCTCCCCATCTTGCCTCCCTCAGCCACAGGTACAAATGCTTGCCCTAGTTGGATAGAGAAGGAAAAATGCAGGATAGAAGGCTCTATAATGATGGTTTATACTAATCAGCTAGTGTTTTTTACTAGTAGTGATTAAGTAGTGATTTTTATCTAGGAGGGACATATTGACAGTCTCCTAGCGTAGAATTTGAGCAAATTTTGGTAGATCTGAGTTTCATTTCTAATAATAAATATTTTTATTAGGAATTGATTTATTGTCAGACACCTAGCATGTTCTGAATTGGGTGGGGATTTTTAATAAGAGGAAATATAGTCTGAAATGAATGTAACAAGGAGTCTTGTAATATTACAAATCATGAACAAAACTATAGAAACTATAGGAAGATAATTACAATGTGACAAACCTTCAGAAAAAGAGATACTGAAGTTTGGAAGGTAAGAATTGGAACACAAATACTGAGAAATATGAAACTTCCCTTAGGCAGAACCAGTTCATAACCTGCTGTTCTCTCGCTTTAATTTTCCTCTGAAGGATATAATTCCCATTATCAGGGAAAGGGTAATGAAATACTTGGCTACGAATGTTGTTTTCTGTGATGTATCTTTATCCTTAAAAGTGTACCAGCTATCTCTCTCCTCTCTGCATTCTCCTTCACCCACAAAGTGGAGGGAAAAAATCTAAGGGTGCCTTGGCCTTTATAAGTCCTCTTTTTATTTGCTAAACTGGGGATATAAAATGACATTTTTGGGGGGGCAGGGGAGAAGAAGTATGTTCAGCGCTTTTATATGTATGTAAGGTGTGTCCTACATAGTAATTTTAACACTGTTAAGACTTGACTTCTAAGTTTACACTTGAAAATTGTGGCCATGCTTTGTAAAGTAGCTGTTTGCTAAGAGTGCTCTTGTTCACCTGTTGTTTGGGAATGGTTTTTGATGGATGCTGTCCTGGCATTTTGTGTTGAGGGCACGTGTTGAAGGTTATTTCACGATCTCTCCGCCTTTTGGTGCAGATACCGTCCTTCAAGTCCCTGCTGGATTAGGGGATCCCCAGCACAACTTGCAGTTCTGTCTGGCAGCAGCTGACTCATTGCTGGAGCAGACTTGCATCCCTACTTAGGCAAAATTCAAAATCCAACAGAGGCTGCATATGTGTTTCTGTGGACTGTTTGCCTTGAGCTGCGTACTTGCAACACCTTTCCTACATGAGCCTGCTCGTAGCACTTGCTGGCATCACTGCACTGCTGACATAAAATTAACTCAGAACTATTTTTTGCAGAGAAAATGCTGTTTTGAGTAGCAAGGGTGCAAACAAGGAGGCAAGGTGAGAGGCAAGAATATTGGAATGTGGAAACAGGATATGTATGAGGTAACAGGTAATTCTTAGCTGGACTATAAAACACAGAATACAGAATAGTGAGAAGAGCGGCTGTGTGCCTTTTGGTCTTTTAATGGGACAACAGATAAACCCCGATACGAGGCTAGGTAAACAGGTATATACTATTAGGGTTTTCAGTAAAAGCAGTATTAATACTGAAAGCACCACTCAAAAAAGTAAATGCAAGAAAAAAGAATCTGCAGTCCACCGGAAAGATGCAATCAGGACAGCTGCTAGATTTAAGGCAAAAATGAGCTCAGGTGAAGCAAGCCCAATACCATTGAAAAACGATTTTTGGCCCTATTCCCTGCTGTTGATAGGGGCAGAAGCAGGGTTTTTTGTTTGTTGGTTTGTTTTTATAGTTAATTGGCCTAAAGACATTGTTCTTGAGAAAATCAACTTGCTTTTGAAAAGGGAACTTAAATTTTTATGAATTATCTCTGATTTGCTATATACTGGACCTAAAAGTAGGTAGTTGTATTCTCTTTACTGGAAGAGTAGATGAGAGCTGTTTAAAAGAACTTAAAAGTATTTTTGCAGCAATATTTGAGGACAATCTTTCATTCTCCCGTAACATACTTATATGAATTTCAGTTCTCTGAGCATGCACAGTTTTCCAAAGACTAGCATAAGTGGCCACTGTGAAATACCAACCTATTTTTTTCTGTGCTTTGATAGAAAATCTGTATGTTGCTTTAAAGAATTGTATATTACACAGAATGTAATACCAGCACACAGAAGGAAAACAAAGCTTAATTATTTTTAGAGATAATTGGATGAAAGGTTTGTTTTCATTGAGAAATGTGTAGTTGATTTTATCTGTGAGTTATTTTCCAAACTCTTTAATGAAACTTATTTCTTGTGGCTTGGCATTCATCCATGTTTTCCTGGTAACCATCTTCCAATGAATTTAAAGGCTCTCAGTGAAAGAATACTTTAACTAGAAAAACTGTCAAAAACAGATAAATTTACCTTATTTCAGCAGAAATGGTAAATTCCTGCAAGCAAACAGTAGCACAGTTTTGAGGTAGTGCATGGTGTTTGATGCTGTTCTAGAGAGTTGTATTTGGTTTGAGGGCAACACTTCTGAGCAGCCTTAATAGATGAGGAGACCGTTATTGAGTTTATGTTAAAGTCCTTAGAAAGGAGAACTTAGTTTTGTCGTGAGGGCAAGACAAGCGTAGGTGAGGATGTAGTGATGCTGTAGTTGCTTGCTAGCAGCTTTCCAGACACAGGGCAGGTGGCTCCCCATTCTCTTGTTGCAGAGAAAAAGGAAGCAAAATCCTCAGCTACAGCTAGCACCTAAATATTGGTATTTAAAGCTTATTAAGTAAATTGATAACTGTATCTTGTGATAACTATCAATCCATGTATAAAAATAACTTTCTTTAAGGAAATAAAATTGTTCAATTTTTATGGTGCATCTTATAAAAAGAACTGAATAATGTTGTTTCATGCACTAATGTGTAGAGATGCATGCTCTAGCAACTGTGATTCACTTAATGCAAAAAGGCCTGAAACCCCTCTGAGTCAAAAAGGCTTCTAACACACTTCAGATAACAATTTATTGAGGAATTTGAATCAGACATTCTTGATTTACAGTCAAAAATGCAAGCTCTTGAGCTTGGTTTTCTATTAGAAAGTCTGTTGAAAGTGTGCAATATGAAACAGAAAGCAAGATGTGGATGAAAGGAAAATAAAATCTCTGTTTAAAAATTGGAACGTGCAAACAAACATGTAAACAGACATATACTATTTCACAGGAAGTATCTCATTCTAAGCACTTATGTAAATATTTGCATTACACCACAAAAAAAAAAAAAAAAAAAAAAAAAAAAAAACACACACACTCCTCAAAAAAGCAGCTTAAGCAAGCCAAACTGTTATTGTGTCTTTTTTTCTGGAGCTTTCCACCACTCCCCCGAGAGCCCTTGCAGCTGTGTTCACTGCAGCTTTTTTGGGAACCTGCAAATTCTTGAAGAGACCGGTAAATATAACCCAGAGTTTAGTTTTCTTTCTCCCCTAATACAGTTAGTTAATAGTTTGTCCACTAATAGCAGTTCTTAATTCACTTTTGTTTTTCCTGGAAAGATAATTACTTTCTCAATCTCTTTTATGTGTACTCCATACTCCTACAGAGGTATTCTAAACAATTAAAGATTTAATTATAAAACTAAATTCTCTTTGTATAAGCTACTAGGGAAATAAACCTTTGAAATAACATGTTAATGTTTTCTAGAATTACAAGTAACTTGATTCGAAATAAAAACAACCAAAATGCAGGAACAACATGTACCACCTCCAATTTGCTCTTCATTGATTACAACTGGGGCACTGGTGGGAGATCACCACCATTAAGATGGTTGTTTAGTTTCCTTATCACATGAATCTTCTCAGTCCATCCTTATCCTACTGGTAAGATTCCCTACAAAGCAGTATGTTTTGTGGTTCTTCTTTTTAGTCTAATTTATCTATAGTTTTAGGTCCTTTTTTGACTTGACCGATTGAGGAATCATAGTATCATAGAATGCTTAAGGTTGGAAGAGACCTCTAGAGATCATCTAGTCCAACCCCCCTGCACACGCAGGGTCACCTAGAGCACGTGGCACAGGACTGCGTCCAAGCGGGTTTGGAAGATCTCCAGAGAAGGAGACTCCACAATCTCTCTGGGCAGCCTGTTCCAATACAACAATACAGGAAGCTGTATTGCTTCTAGAATAGGAGAAATCATTTTTTCACTGAGAGTTGGTTTGTAATGTATTATGTATTTCTTTTAAACACCTTTAATTTTTCAGTCTACCGTGTCTGAGTTGTATGGAGTTCACACCTTCCTTTTTTGTTGTGGAACTAATGTGAAAAGTGAAATCTTTTAAATCTAGCAGTGACTCTTGAGGTTTCCTCTGTGACCTTTGTACCAGCAGGAGAGTTTTGTACAAATGAGGTGTGGAGGATTTGGGTAAGCACAGGTTTCTCTACTCTTGTGTGTTGATTAGCTGGACCACAGGTGCTGATGAAGGCAGGAGTCTGCATTGCTTTAGTTTGAGGAGATTATTGAACAACAGCTTTCTTAAAATTAACGCTTGCTTATGTTTGAAGATGCGAAGGAGAGTGTTCTTGCCAGAGCAGTCTCAGCACAGTCAGTTGGCTACAAGGCAGGTTGCCTAAGGAGGTAGCAGATACTCCAGCTGCAACAGAATGGTTCAAAACTCAGGTATGGTCCAACCTGTTCCTTTTCCCTGCCCCAAGTGTAGGGCTAACAAAGCAAACCCATCTCACCTGAACTAACAGGCCTCCTGGCTGGCCTGCAGTGCCCCAGCCTTCCTTACAGATCAGCACCTGGCACCCCCTTAAAACTGGATTAGAGCAACTGTATTTCCTTCCAGGACTAGAGAGCTGTGCTAGTGAGAAAGGGCATGTGGTGGGCTTTTTTTTGTAGTAGTAGTAGTTTGTGGCCATGTTTGCCTTATGTTTGTTCATGGAAACCACCGTTCACTTTTTATTTGTAAATCTGATGTCCTCCAAAAGCAGTATCAGGAAGGTCTGACTCCTGGGAGAGGTCTCGGAGCTGGTGAGAAGGGGCATAGAGGTGGCTGCAGAAGGTGAGCACACCTGTGGGAACTGGGAAGCAAGCCTGGGGCTTGAGCATGAGGAGGTTATTCTTTAAAAGGTACCAGTGTTAGATATGGCTGTGGGTGGTGGGGTAGGTGGGGAGGGAAGCTTTTTTTCTGGGTAAAGTAGTAAGTGGCCAATAAGATGCAGTTAGTTTAGCTCTGATTGGGAGGTGGAAGCGAAGAGCTGGCAACTCTGTAAATCTCCTTTTTGTTCTATTCTGATTTGTTTTCTAGGAGTTAACTTCCTTCCCCCTTATATGCCTTCCTTTCTTGTAACTCTGAGAGAAGGACAGGGCCAGGGTTTCTTGTTTACTGCCCTCGCTGCCTTCCCTCTTGCTGAACTCTGCTCGTTTGTGGGTTTTCTCTGGGGACCTGAGCTCGGTGGAAGCACGGTTGGTTCAGCCATGTACCCGTCTGAAGCTGTGGTCAGTGTCCATGTTGCACTGCAGCTGCGACAGCTGTGGCCGCCGGTGTCCCTGGCCCTCCTCAGGACAGTGGCTCTGGGTGGTGGATGAAGCAGGGCCTTCCTCTTGGTTGGGCTGGGGAGGGTAAGAGAGAAGTTCCCTGCGGCTGAACTAGGATCCCAACATTTTGCTCGCCAGAGATTAGATGACAGACGTGTTAACTCTTCAAATGGTTGTGGTGGATGTGATCCTGTAATATACTTAACAAACAGCCTTTTTTTTTTTTTTTTTAAACTGAATGTAACCCAGAGCTGTTAGCAAAAGCTCCAGATGCTGAAAAAACCCCAAATCTGTCTCAATACCATGCTTAGTTTTTGCCTCAGAGTAATGAGCAGAAGAAGAGTTCATGGAGAGATGAGGTTTCCAGGAGTAATTCAGATGTAGGCCCTAACCATCTGCACTTCTTGAAGAGGACACTTAGAATATTCTTGTTTTTATTGCCTTCTAGATTTAAAAATTGCATACACATGTGAAAACAGAATGTAAAATCAGATAACAGAAAGTAGATTTTTTTTTTTTTATGAAGTGCTTGCACCAGAGTATTTAGTTTTAGTTCCCTTCTGGTTAATCTTTACTAGAAATCTAGGTACTGGTGTCTTGAAAACTGATGAAATGAATGACTTAAAGATGTCTCTGATTGTTTTTACAGCCTCAGCATTAAGATGCTGATTTATCAATCAGTCAGACTCTATGATATTTATATTCTCCAGTTTATGCAAGTTTCCTTTAGTATATTTAACTGAATCTTTTCCCAGTAGGTATCCCGTTGCATAAATGCATGCAATATGATAAGCATACAAGCAATAATATCTGCATAATCTTAAGTACAGATCTGAGGCTCAGTTTTAACTGAACAACTTGATGCTCTAATAGTTCTGGGCTGAGTAGAAGGTGCTATAATTATTGCTTTTTAATGGTATTCAAGTACTTTTTGCCAATGATTATATTTAAAAGGAACTTTCTGGTCTGAAGCTGAAAGTGGTTAGAAGATTTGTTACATGTGATTTAGCATATGTCACTGAAAACATTTGGCAGAAATTCACATAAATAAGACCAATAAATATTTTATACTTCTCACAGTTGTGGCGTTTCACCCTTGGGTCCGGATTGAGGAAATGCCTTGCTTAAAATTCATAGAAATCTCAAGAAGATGGATGAAATAAAAATCCTGGCCTGCTCCAAATGAAGCCTTGGAAAAACTTCCACAGTTAATGGGTCTTTGAAGCTCTGGCATTGGAAATTGCCATTTTGCTATTAAAAAAGAGGGGAAAAAAAAAACCTCATAGGTAGAAAGTAACTTAGACACTCTATGACAAAGTGTATAATCCTCCTTTTTCTGTCTCTTGTAGAATAGCTCAATGACAGGCTTCTAAGCTATTTTTGAAAGTCAAGTGTTTACATAATGTTTCCAGCTATAACTGATACTGGAAAGCCTCAAAGCAGAAGACTGTGCTGCTTTGAGTATGTGCTGCCACTTAGTAACAGCTTTGATCCAGATGTGAAATATGTTTGTGGGATTTAATATCTCTTATATCTCAACAGGCTGATTTTAGTGTGCTTTCTTGCCCTATAGATTTACAACCTTATTTATTGTTAAATAAAATAAAACATAAAAGTTGAGTAGAAATAGTGGAAAGCAGTTCTGTATTGTACCATTCTGACACAGAGCTCTATCTGAAGTCTCTGAAGTAAAAGGGATTGCAAATTTAACATTTCACAGTTTCTTAAAACGAAGTTGTTGAAGTTGTTGTTGCAAATGCTTAAACCTTTCAAAAGGATCCTTATAGAAAATACTGAAGTAACTTGGTGGCATAGGTGTGTAGAGGTAGCATTTTGGACTTGGTCTATGCTCTTCATTCTTAAGTTATTGTTCAGAAATTTGAAAAGCAGCTGCTGACTTCTTGGAAATGGACTTTTAAGACTTTTAAGGAGGGCTCAGGTAGTGGTTTTGGTGATGGGGAAGGTGGTATTTAGCTGGCTACTAGTAGCTGATTTGTAAGTACATGGGGGATGAAGAATTTGCATGTGAAACTACCAAATTACTAAATGCTGCTTCATAAAATCAGTGCAGGTTGTGTTTTAGCTTTTAGTAAGTGTGTGGTTTTTTATTTTATTATTATTATTATTATTTTAGCACTTACACATATCAATATTTATTGAGTCATATTGCTGCTTGAATCTAAAAGGTTTTCTGTCTCCAAATTGTTTAAAGAAATTTTGTGGAATTGACACACACACAAAAAAGCCTTTCTTTAACTCCAAGATTAAAGATGCAGAGTTATTTTGGTAAATTGAAGATGTTTTTCTTCTGCTAAAAGATGAAGAAAGTTGCAAAAAGGTTTGTTTAAGCAGATGTTTAAGAGCTTCCTCTCAGTGCCTACATAAAACCGATTTTATTTTTCAAAGCTGATCAGTGAGTAACTGAGTTTTTTTGGTCAGGGCTTTATTTACAGCAGTAATAACAGTAGCTTGGGAATTCATGATAGCCATGGCTCTTAATAAATTTTTTCTGTTTGTTTTTCCTTTTTTTTAGAAATAATTGGAATTTTTAGGGGGTCTTTCTCCTTCAGCTTTATCAATTAGAGCACTTTATTTGCTACCTCCATACTAAAGAATTCATAGAATGTTTTCTAATTTCCCATTTTCCTCTGTATATTATTTCTTTCTCTCCCATCTTTTGGCTGTGACTCAGCAGGATTATTTTTATTATAATGTGCTGACCCTGGTGATAAAAGGCCCTTCGTGAGCAGAATTAGTCTCTGAAGCTCCCTTTACCAAGACATGATGCTATATGATTACTTCCTAAATTCACAGGTAATCATGTATTGTAAAAATGAGTTATTAATTTAGAGTGATAACTCCCAATATTTTGGAAGAAGAGGTGGTGCCACTCCTGGAGGGTGAAGTACCGAAATGCTTCTAGTTATCCGTTCTGGGACAGTGTCCTTCTCCTCTTCCCCCTCGCAACTGTGTAATATCTTTCATTTCCCTATGTCTTTCCTGCTTTCTGAGAAGTCTGCCTAAAAAAAGACTCGCTTTGTAGTATTTGTCACAAACTGGATTTCTGTAGGTCAGGGATTTTCGTGGATATTCCTGCAGTCCTGTTTTTTCAGTTAGTCACTATATGCTTTTGGTTACATGACTATAGCTTAATCTAAAAGAAGGAAATGTGACTTTCAATAGCACTAGAACTGTTCTTGCTAGTTTATCAAAAGCGATGTGCACAAATATCAGTCCTCTTAGGAGAATTCTGTTTCTTGAGGACAAGATCGGATCACTTCTGCAGGAATGCTTGTAGCAAATTCTAAAAGGCTATTCTGGATTTTGCAATTAAAAATAACTTTTATGCATGTTGGGTTTGGAACCTCATAACATCACCAGTGCAATAATACAAACGTTCTAAACATCTTCCTAACATGAAAAGTAAACTGAAGAGATTATGATACAGCAGTACCCAGTCTACATAACTATTGCCAGCAGATGTCAGCCGTTCACTGTATAAAGTAATTGAGCTTGAAAACTGCCCATTTTCACTGTAGGGTGGAAGAAACTTTTGTTTTAACTTTAGGTTCATAGTGCTATCGTGCATTTTCTTATCAGTTGGATTTGAGAGAATTTAGGGTAATGAGTGAGTTTTCAGGCTTCTTTGTGTTTAAGATTGAGCCTGCCTGCTACTGTTTGTAACATTTATGTCACATATTTATGAATGTCACCTATAATGTGGTAAGAAATAAGGCAAAATGATGTGCATATGTACATAAATGACATCCTATGCCTATGAACACTCATCCATGCCAATTTGGAACAGTCACTTTGCACAGGCATGAGATAGGATCCCCCAATTCTGTCACTAGTGATGCAAATGACAAAAAGGATCAAGATGAAATGGGAACTGGTGCCTTGGTAGTTCCCACTGAACTAGAAGCAAACCACTATTTTTATTCCTCTCCTTACCCAATTTTAGCTACTGTAAATAAAATAGACCAGAACAGCTGTCATTCAAAATTGCTGGCATAGGAGAATATGATGCTGTAAATATACATGAGAGAAGGAGGAGCTGTGTGTACTGAAATTACTGGTATGCAGTGTTTTCCTCAGTTGAATGAAGTGCTCCTGTGAGGCACAGAGTTTTCACCCCTGTCTGCCCGAAGCTGTGCTCAGGGCTGGGTGAGGGTCAGCTCCAGCACGTTTGGGTCTGTGAGCTCTCGCAAGATCGTTCGTGGGGGTTGGATTGGGTGTCTGCGGACAGCTTGGACAGAGGCATCCGGCCCCACCAACACCTGCACAGAGTAAAATCTGTGATGCCCAGTGCTTCAGAGGTTGCTTGGAACAGACTGCACGGTAAGAGGCAGCTGCAGTAACGCTGCCAGCCGGTTAGTCTGTGCGAAGGGGGACAGGCTCCTCGGAAAGGCCCTCGCCACGCGGTGAGCCTGGGCACCCGGGCCTCATTCAGCCTGCTGGGCACTGGAAGCTCTTGCCCTAGAGGAGGTTGCAACCCAGCAGTGGGTTGATGTCACTGGTCCCCAGCACGAGATGGTTAAGTTTTGGCCTGTCTCTGGCTTTGCAGCTTAGACCCTAGGGACTTAACGCTGATAGTTTTGAAAACACCTGGTCTGAATCAAGCTAGCAGCATGTAAAACATGTAAAACCAAGAGAGTGATTGCGTTTAAATGTAAAACTAGTAGAAATGTGTACAGCTGTTCAGGGTGCTAACTGCATGGTCCGGAACCATGCGGAGAGTTCTGTGAGATCATTTACCCCAGGAGAAAACACCAGCAGCAATTCTTTACTGATGAGAGGGTGTTTTTCACCAGCAATATTAGTGTGCAGCCTGCTGAATGGTTAGTGGTGGAAATGGAAACACACTGTGAAAAATACTCTAAAATCAATCTAATAATGAACCACTCGTTGTTAAATTCTATTGATGGTTCAAATAATATTTCATTAACATTTTATATATTAACCCTGTGCTAATATCACAAGCTAAATTTCTTTTTAACAGAAAGTGGTTGATGACAGCTGGCAGGTCACTAGATGGCACTGTTACATATGGACCTATGGGCTGTCCTAAACTGTACAAGCAAGTTTTTAACATTGAGAAAACCTGGTCTTTTTGAGCTGCCTTGCATGGGCAAAAGTGCAGCAAACAAGAAGGTAGTTAAATCTTATTGCAGGGCTGTTCCCTGAGAAATACGTGATTCCCAAAAGAGAAATATTAGTGATGATATTGCAGGCAGTAGTGTTCAAGGGCTATCAGTACGTTGTTAGAAATAAAGAAATTGCACTAGATCTATTTGGAATTTGTGTCACCATGTCCCCTAATGAAAAGGCAACTTGCAAGATCTTGGCATCTGCTCTTGCTTCTTGGCCGCTGGGTAACACTATGCCTAGATTGCAATGTTTATTCAAACTTGCACATATTTTACAAAATGAGAATATTCTGCTTATTTTCATTTTGGCTACATCTAGACCCAGCAGAGCGAAGGTGACTTCACCCTTAAACTGGGGTTGCAGGAAGGCAGCCCTCGACAGAACCTAATGTGGATATACTGCATACTGCACCTGTGTCATGCTCAGAAATTCCTCCGGTATCAAAGGGAGATCCACACACGTAGCAAGTGCAGAAGGCAGACATGCCACAAAAACTGCATGGAATGAGTTATGGAGGGGAAAAGGAGCTTTTCAGCCCCCTCGGCTTATCCTAGCGTGCCTGGCTATTGCACAGCAGATGGGGTCGAGTGACCTCTCGAGGTACATGGACTTGCGCCCATTAATCTTGAAGGGGGGTGAGGGTCCACAGTATTTCAAAAGTTTTTTTTTTTTCCCCTCCCTATGCTGAAATACAGAAACACGATAGGGAAATGAAGCCTTGATGATGCATTAGCTTTACACAAATGGTGTACTATTTTAAGATTAAAATCATATTCCCTTTCCTTTTTACTTGTAATGCATCATAAAACAATGTTGCACAAGAGGGATGCATTTTATTTACTGTTAAGCTTTGTGCCCATGTGACTTTTTAAGTTTGCATTCTCCCTGTAGTCTAATCTTTAGCAACTAGAGTTCAGTATTCCTTTTTTTTTTTTTTTTTGACAGGGCACTTGAAAACTTATCCCAGTAGCTTTCTCAGGCTTTGTACGAATAGATAAGTTGCATTGCTGTTGTTCATTCATGAGAACAAGGGAAATGATGCAGGATGAGCTGGTGAGAAAATTTAGAGGAAACAATAGTAGTGACTCACAACTAAAGTCTGTGCCTTGCAAATTCCCACCTTACAAAGAAAGTCTCCCAAAGAAAACTCAAAATAATGTTCTCGACAAATCAAAAGAAATACCATGTCATGCAAAGTTTTGTTTCATTTTAAGAAGCAAACCAGTTTATTTGTTATTTTGTTTTGAACTTTTTTATTGGATTAGTGGAATGCTAATAATTGATTGCCCAATAACTTGTCTTCAGAAACTACCTTTCTTTGAAGACTTAAAAGAGCTAAAGTCTGCATAGAGTTGAGTGTTTTCCCCAGGTTAGAACTGTCTTTTGAAGAGTTTAGCAGAGTATCTGCAATACTTCAGGGGTTTAGTTCTTTAAAAGGGTAAATTCAGCATGGCAACATTACAAAAAATACCACCAAAACAGGAACACGGTGGTCAAAGGAAGAGTACATGCTGAAAGGTGATAAGAACTAGGCTGTGTCTTAATTTTTTTGCCCTTTGTGCGCTTGTGGCGATGGAATGATATTTCCAAACATAACTTTCCCTTTTTGCCTTTCTCCAAGTTCTCCTGCCGAGCACTTTTTCCTAGCTGCTGCATACAACTCCCCTTGGGGTTTCCTAACGCTGCTCTTTACGACCACGCTTGGGACCACACCAGGTTAGGCACTGGGTTTTACTGTCGGCAAAGATGCTTGTGTGAACAGTCATTCTTCTGTGTTGGAAAACAGAAGAGAAGCTTGGGGAAACTGAGTTCAGTGTAGTAAGATTTTTATCTGCTGCTGGTATGTGTTTCTGCATATGGCTTCTGTTACATGACTGCGTAGAAAATCTCATTTCTTATGAATATATGTAGCTGTCCCGTTAGATGAGTCTTCTTATCTGGAAGTTCAAGTTAGAATTATAGAAGCTGTATCTTTAGTTGCAATTTTCTGCGTATTTAGCCCTGAGAACATGAATAGGCTAACACTGCCTGTTAATCCACCATACAGAAAACATTCTGTGTCTCCTGCAGTCCTTTTCAAGTTAATTTATCAGTGCTCCTTAACTATGTCTGACTCTTTAACTCTTTAAACTGTCATCTGAAAGAGCTACTCTTAAAAGTGATCACGTTCCGTCTTTTTATAGTAAAAAAACACACTAGGGTTTTTATATAGACAAATTAATGTTGCGTTGTTACCAGATGTTTTATTGTTTGTCTGCTGAAAACTTTTCCAAAAAATGTAAAAATCTAAATATGCTGTGAAGTGAGAAAGAAATTCAATAAAAATGCAACCTCAAACCATGCACAAATGGAGTGAAATACAAAAGGTAGTGTACAGCAATTCAGACTGTCTAAACAAATAGTCATACCATGACAGTTAATAATTGTTCAATGGATCACAAAGATGAGATAGCATTTACAAAAAAGGCTTTATGGTCCACTTCTGTGAACACTTCTTTTTTTGCTATCAATCTGATTTTGACTTTTTCACTTCTTCTGCTTTATCTTTCTTCTAAGACAGTTGTTTCTTTACCTTTTGTTTACCTCAACAGCTATTCCTGTACACCAAGCACTTTGATCAAAGACTAATCTTGATTCAGGGGTTTACTGCATTTTTGTAAATGTGATATCATGGCCCGAAACAGGGACACTATTATCTTCACTTAGTATTTTTATGGCCTTGGTACTCCTGTACAGATTTTTGGAAACTTTATGCAGTGCAGTACAAAGTGGGGAGAAATACCATTTCATAGTGTCATTAAATGTGCTGATCTTGGAGAATTTGAAATAATCAGGTAGAGGTTTGGTTCAAAATGACTGTGGTCTTTAAATGCGGATGTTAGCAAACTGCCCATGTATTATCCAGTTTGCATTTCTGAAGAGAATGTGCTACCCTTTCCACCTCCATATTGTACACCTGATATTATTTAGTCATCCCTATTAAGCAGCCTTGTCTGCTATTGCAAGCCTTGTCTGTGAGCCAAGTTGCTATTAGTGATAAATAGTTTAAGTAAATCGGACCACTTCTTTCTGCCTGCCCATGATCTGCTGCTGAGAGTTGATCTCCTTCTCAAATCTATTATTTCGTGGTTGTTTTGTGCTGTTCTATAACGACCTGAAATATAGAGCTTTACTCTTTATCAGTGCAGAAGTAGCAGTGCTACTACTGCTTATGTCGTAGTCCAAAATGCATCCAGGGGCCTGGCTTGTGCCTCCTGCCTGCTCCTCGCGGTGCTCCCTTTTCTGACAAGATTAATTGCTAGTTGATCCGAAACCTGTGCTGAGCTGCTGGTTCACATGGATGCCATATGGCAGCATGAAAGGCTGTTTATCAGGCAATACCCTGCTATAGACTAAATAATTCGGACTGAAATTTCATTGTAGAGCTGGGTATCTAACTCCTAATGAAGTGACTAGTGCCTGTGTCACAAATGGCTCAGTCTCTGCAGGAGCACTTTGCTGAGCTTGGGTTGGAAAGCGTTGGCTTTCCTCTCCTGGTGAATTAACTTGTTCAGATTCACGAGTCCTGTTATAGCTTGGGATGCAGCCCAGAGACCTCTGCACTGTGCCGTACTTTGTGATATACATGTTATCCTATTCCTCATGAGATTTTCCTGGGAGCCGGAGCTAAATGTTTCTAGCTAGAGGCAGTAACACACTAATGTGTAATTTGAACCAACGAGAGGGATAGAAACCTTTAAAAAGGGGCACATGTAAACACAGAAACTGATGTTAGGTCCGGTATCCGAACTGACAGGGAGAGAGACAACCACCATAGATATATATTGTCTTTTATTAATAGAAGAAAGATAATAAGTATTACCAGCTAGCTGGGGTCCGGGCTTTCCCACGCAGGGGTCACACCACGGACCCCGACCACTTCGAGCGTCCCTCTTTTATACCGTTCTTACCCAAGAGTGTTCCCCCTCCCGTTTTCCTGTTTTGCATTCTTGTTAATGTTATCTATTTTGCTGAATTAAAACATCTGGATAAGCAGCCCCCCTATCATCCTGATTGAGGGCAGGGCACCCTAACCCCGCCACCTATCAAGGGTCCAGACCTTGCCATGAGCAGGGCATCCTGACCCTGCCATCTATCAAGGGTTCTGCCCCTGCCATGAGCAAGACATCCGGACTCTGCCAGTTATCATGGGTCCTTGTGCTCTAAGACTCAGCTTATTCTACATTAGCTATTTAACCCCTACCTTCCCTGCTAATGCACCCTACATTCCCCCCTTTTTCTTTTGCTAATATCAGAGAATCCTTTCTCGATCTTTCTGAGTTTGTCGCATGAACATTATGTGCATAGAATTAACTCGATTTGTAGCTTTTTCCATTACCCCCATTACACATTTCCACATTATACAGATACACAGTAACAGTAATAACAGAATTAAATACGCGTAATCCTTCTTTTATCAGTCCTGATATCCACCCAGGTACCCTCCAAACAACGACTCTAGCCATCCGTCCATCAGTCCTTCTTCCCGTGTTATCTTCTGAGTGTGTTCCTTGAGCCAGCGCAATTGTTGTTGAATCGATTGGCTATGGTCCGACAGGTTAAAACAACATAGTCCTTCAAACTCCTCACATCCCTGTCCATGGGCGAGGAGCAAGAAGTCTATAGCCGCTCTGTCCTGTAGTAGTGCGTGTTGCAGGCTGTTCTGATCAATCGGGAGTTGTTCCAATACCTCGGTTGTCGCATTTGCTTGCTTCTCACTCCAACAGGCTAACTTCGAAAGCTCCCTTAATGCATTTCCTGCTGCAGCTCCTGGCACAAAGATAGCTAAGGCGACCCGCGCGGTTACAGATATTAATTGTACGTTATCATCACATTCCGGTGTTAAACCAAGGGAACGCTTTTGCCTTCTTTGTTCCTGCTTCATAGTTAACAACTTAGCTTTAGACGGGGCTATCATTGCCAGTTGCCCTAAATAACACGGTCCCCCATAGGCATTCTTAGGTATTCCCTGCCATGCTCTATCCCCACAAATTAGAAACACTCCATCTGGCAAGGCCTTAGCGGTATCATTATTCCATAGTAAATCTGTCCTCTTATGTACCTGTCCTGATGGATCCCCCCCATATGCTCCTAAGGGTAATCCCGCACTCAGGGAATCGTTGTTGTAACCCGTCGACTGTCCCATTTGTCCCACAGAATGTCCCGTTTGCATATATGGGACTGCTACCACCTGGGCTGTTTCTCGCTTAGTGGGAAAGGCCTCCACCCACCCTGAAAAGGTGTCTACTAATACCAACAGATATCTATATCCGTATTTACCTGGTTTTATTTCTGTAAAGTCTACTTCCCAATGCTTTCCAGGCTCACCACCCCTTTCCCTTATACCTTCATGTACCTTCCTGACCCTCGATGGTTTCATTTCCTGACATGCTTGACACCCCTCTATTATCCCTCTTAATATTTTCCTCTGATCTTGGAATCTCAACCCAAACTTTTCTATTAACAGTCCCATTTTTCTTTCCCCCAAGTGTGTGGTACTGTGTAACTGTTGCACCATCTTCTGTCCCAACCGCTTAGGAATTAACATTCTTCCTCCTGTATCGTAATGTCCTTCTCCTGCACTTTGCTTTTCTGCGACCTTTTGAATCCACTCCCTCTCCTCTGGGGTGTATTCATCCTCTCCAATTTCCTCCTCTTCTCTTAAAGTGTTGTGAGTCAGGGCTAGTACCCTTTGTATTTGTCCTTCTAACGCAGCTCGCCGGGCTGCACTGTCTGCAGCTGCATTCCCTCTACTTATCGTATCGGTTTTCTTCTGATGTCCTAAGGTATGCACAATTGCCACTGCTTTTGGTTTCTGCAAAGCTGACAGCAAGTGCAAAACCTCTTCTTTGTTTCGGATTTCTTTTCCTGCGGAGGTAAGAAATCCCCTTTCTCTGTATATTGCTCCGTGTATATGCACTGTCCCATATGCGTAGCGACTATCTGTATAAATCGTCACTCGCTCTCCTTCTGCCATTTCTAGTGCCTTAGCCAAGGCTATCAGTTCCGCTCTCTGAGCCGAAGTGCCGTCTGGTAAACGCTGGCTCCAAACTATTTCTCCTTTCTGATTTACCACTGCAGCTCCCGCCCTTCTTTTTCCTTGCTCGACCAAGCTACTTCCATCTGTAAACCACACTTTTCCCCCTTGCAGCGGCTCATCCTTTAAATCTTCCCGCACCGTCGCAGTTTCAGCTAACACCTCCTGACAATTATGCACAGGTGTTTCATATTCTGGGTTAGGTAGGAGAGTGGCTGGACTTAAAGTCGTTGGGGACGTATACATAATCCTTTCTGGGTTTAAAAGTAAGGCTTGGTAATGAGTCAGCCTAGCATTTGTTATCCATCTTTCAGGCGGTTGTTTGAGTAATGCCTCTACGTAATGGGGAGCTGTTACATACAGTTTTTGCCCAAACGTGAGTTTGTCTGCGTCCTTAACCATCATTGCCACGGCTGCAATGATTTTAAGGCACGAGGGCCACCCTGCGGCGACTGGGTCTAATTTCTTTGATAAGTACGCCACTATCCTTTTCCAAGGTCCTTGTTTTTGAGTTAGCACTCCCTTAGCAATTCCCGCTCTTTCGCTCACATATAAATGGAAATCCTTGGCTGGGTCCGGGAGTGCAAGTGCAGGGGCCTCTAGCAGGGCTAATCTCAGTTCCTCAAAAGATTTTCCCATAGCTTCTGTCCACTGCCAGTCCGGTTTCTCTCGACTCGCCTCATACAGAGGTTTCGCTTTCTCTGCAAATCCAGGTATCCACAAACGGCAGTATCCTACTGTCCCCAAGAATTCTCGAACCTCCCTTGGAGATCTGGGCTCCTGAATCCGAAGAACAGTCTCTTTCATGGCATCAGTTAGCCATCTCCTACCATCTCGTATCTTATATCCCAGATATGTTACTTCAGGACTACATAGCTGAGCTTTCTTAGCACTTACTCGGTATCCTAGTTTATTCAATTCTTGCAACAACTTCCTCGTACCTTCCTCGCACTCCTCTTTCGTTCTTGCTGCTAGCAGCAGATCATCCACATACTGAAGCAATTTCACACTAGGATTCTGTCTCCTGAATTCACTCAAATTTTCCTGCAGTATTTCATTAAACAAAGTCGGTGAATTTTTGAACCCTTGTGGTAATCGGGTCCAAGTTAACTGACCCTTATATCCGCTCTCGGGATCTTCCCATTCAAAAGCAAACATTTCCTGGCTCTGTTTTGTCAGGGGGATGGTAAAGAAGGCATCCTTTAAGTCTAAAACTGTATACCATCCCATATCTGGTGGCATCGTACTTAACAGAGTGTATGGATTCGGGACTGTAGGATGCACATCCTCCACTCTTTTATTAACTTCTCTCAGATCTTGAACTGGCCTGAAATCTCCTCCGGGCTTCTTTACTGGCAGTAGAGGAGTATTCCAAGGAGATTTGCATTTACGCAGAATGCCAGCTTCCAGTAACCTTTTAATGTGCTTCGCTATCCCTTGTCGAGCTTCAGGGGTCATTGGGTACTGTTTAACCCTAATCGGGTGAGCTCCTGGTTTTAATTCCACGACCAGAGGAGTTTTCCCTTTAACCTCTCCTACCCCCGAATTCTCTGCCCATACTTCTGGGAGTTCCCTCATCCATTTTTGAGTTTCTGGTCCAATTTATTCCTTCCTCTCTTCATACAGTCTATATTCGTCCTCTAATCTAACAGTCAGGACCTGTATCGGTTGTCCTTCCCGGTCATTGATCTTTACCCCATCGTCCTCGAAATATATCCTTACCCCCAATTTAGTTAGGAGATCCCGGCCCATTAAGGGTACCGGACTCTCCGGTATATACAAGAATGGATGCGTGATTTGTCTATTAGCTACATCTACCTTCCTTTCTGATGTCCACCGATATACCTTACTCCCATTTACCCCCCCGTACTCGAGCTTTCCTTGTCGATAGTTTCCCCGCTGCTTTATTTATTACTGAGTATTCAGCCCCTGTGTCTACCAGAAATTTTACACGTTTCCCTTCCATTTCTAATTCTACCCAAGACTCGGGGAAGGGTTCCGAGTCCCGGCCCCTTCAGTCACTATCTTCTTTTGCCACCAGTACTCTAGGTGGCCTCCTTTCTCCTTTTTCTGGACACTCATTTTTCCAGTGTCCTTTCTTTTTGCAAATTGCACATTGATCCTTTCCTAACCGTACCCCTGTTCCTCTGGGGGGTGGTGGTCCCCTTCTTTGCCTCTCTGATTTTTCTCCTGCTTCAAAAAATCTCCTAAACATTTCCCTTTGGTGTTTCCGATCTTCCCTTCTTATTCTCTCCTGTTTTTCGTCTGGAGTCTCCCTGTTGTTGTACACTTTCTCTGCTACCTTTAAAAGATCCTGTAAGGTTTGCTCCCCCAACCTCTCAATCTTTTGTAATTTCCTTCTTATATCCGGGGCAGCTTGATTTACAAATGCCAAGATGACAGCTGCCCGATTCTCCTCCTTCATAGGATCTAAAGGAGTGAATTGTCTAAACGCCTCTAATATTCTCTCTAAGAAAGCGGCAGGGCTTTCCTCGGCTTCCTGCCTAACAGCATTTACTTTTGCTAAGTTAGTAGGTTTACGCGCCGCCGCCCGCAACCCAGCCATCAGCGTTTGCCGGTATGTTCGGAGACGCTCCCTACCTTCAGGTTGTTCAAAATCCCACGGTGGTCTTACCAATGGGAATCCTTCATCGATAAGGTTCTGCTGCCCGGTGGGTCTCCCGTCCTCTCCCGGCACCAACTTTCGCGCCTCGATCAGGATCCTCTCACGCTCTTCGGTCGTAAACAGCACTTTTAAAAGCTGCTGACAGTCATCCCAGGTAGGGTTGTGCGTAAACAAGATGGATTCTAATAAATCAATTAACGCCCCCGGTTTCTCGGAAAAGGAGGGGTTTTGACTTTTCCAATTATACAAATCGCTAGAAGAGAATGGCCAGTATTGATACGTACGCTGTCCCTGTGGCCCAGTTGTTCCAATCGTTCTAACTGGGAAGGCATGGGTGGTACTTGATATTCCTTCTTCATCTTCCTTTCTCACTACGTAAATATCAACTTTTCCGTCTTTCCTACCCTCCCCCAAAAGAGGTTTCAGCCATGGGGGTGGATACAGAACCAAATCCTCCCATGTGATTATATATGGAAATTGATCTGGGTGTCCTTCTGACCCAGGTCTCATTATTACCTCTTTTACTCTCCTTATTAATTCTAAATCAAAACTTCCCTCTCTCGGCCAGCCTACATCAAAACTTGGCCACTCACTTTTACAAAATGCCTCCCATCAGTTTTTATACACTTCTACAGACAAATTATGTGCCCGACTTTTAACATATCCAAAATGATTTAACATAAATGACAAAGGGGTGGATTTCCCTTGTCCCATTGTATCAAGCTCGTCGCTTAAAACCAAAGTTAATACAACTGCCAGTAAACCAGTAAGGGCGATTATTAACAGAATTCTCCCTTCCCACACCGGTCTCCTTTCGTCAAGGAGATACGGTGTTCCCAAACAACCTAACCAACCACCCTTCCTTCTCGTGGGAGTCTGAGGGACGTCTCCCTCAGACTCCAGCCGACTATCCTTCGGTGCGTCCACCTGGATTTCTGTCGGCTCACTCTCACCCCCTGAGGCCTCCCTTGACTTATTATCTTTCTCTATCTCTTTCTCCTCCCCTGCATTCGGATCCCGGACGAGCCCCCAAATGTTAGGTCCGGTATCCGAACTGACAGGGAGAGAGACAACCACCATAGATATATATTGTCTTTTATTAATAGAAGAAAGATAATAAGTATTACCAGCTAGCTGGGGTCCGGGCTTTCCCACGCAGGGGTCACACCACGGACCCCGACCACTTCGAGCGTCCCTCTTTTATACCGTTCTTACCCAAGAGTGTTCCCCCTCCCGTTTTCCTGTTTTGCATTCTTGTTAATGTTATCTATTTTGCTGAATTAAAACATCTGGATAAGCAGCCCCCCTATCATCCTGATTGAGGGCAGGGCACCCTAACCCCGCCACCTATCAAGGGTCCAGACCTTGCCATGAGCAGGGCATCCTGACCCTGCCATCTATCAAGGGTTCTGCCCCTGCCATGAGCAAGACATCCGGACTCTGCCAGTTATCATGGGTCCTTGTGCTCTAAGACTCAGCTTATTCTACATTAGCTATTTAACCCCTACCTTCCCTGCTAATGCACCCTACACTGAGAGTGAAAGATCCTGGTGTTCTGAAACTACTGATTTCTCTCTGTGGGTTGAGACTGCTTATTTATTTGATGTCTTTATTTACTCCTCTGCAAAATACGATGATAATTATTTACCTCCTTGGAAGTTATAATGATTCATTAGTTTATTTTTAAGAGCTCCGTGATGGCCGAAGCTCACTAGCACGCACATACACAAATGTCCAGTGACCATGAGCTGGCAGCTCTGCTGTGCTGACCCCTGCCCAAACAGCTGGCTCCACTTCTGCAGGGAGGCCAGGACATCCTCTGTGTTTTCTCTATTCCTGCCCCAGCTTTTCATTTTTGTATGCAATTGTTTTCCAACCAGAGTCTGTTCCACGGACTTCTTTCTGAGCATTCCCATAAACCTGAAGCCCAACTGCTATGTAGATTTGCGATGACTGGGGGAAGGTGGTCCTGTGCAAACAGTATCTAAAAGTGTTGAAGAATGGCTTCCTCAGGAATATTAAAAACTAGAAAGTTTGTTCTGGCTTGTGAGAGATGTTAGCATGATGGTACTGAGACATTATCATAAAATTTTGAGGTTACTAATTGAAGTTGCCTTTGCTTCTCAGGTAACATACATGTAACATATTTCAGAATATGCAAACTTACGTGAGATAAGAAATAAAATAAGACTTTTTGCGTGTTTTTTCTTTCTTTTTTTTTTTTTACAAACCAAAATTCAGACTATAAACAAAGAAACAATGATTAATGGATATATGTCCTATTACAAATAAGACAGCAATTCCAGAAAGCTATTTTTTGAACTAAAACTAGTTATTTTTTTCCAGTAAACTTTGAAAAGCTGCATTGAGATAGAAGACATCTTTATACAGAAAAAACAATTCATGCCATATGCAATAAATTATGATTCATGTAGTATTGGCTAAATTGTGGTATCAAAGTGAAGCTGATCCATTTGAGATAAAGGGAAATTGCTACTTGTTGCCGATGTAATGCATCAGAAATTTGTCTCAAAATCAAGATTATTTAATGAAATAGTTGTGGTTACAAACAAGCTAAAAGCTGCTGAAATGTTTATATAAAAAGACTAATGATCAAATTTAAGTCCTGTTCAGCTTAAGCAATCTTTAGGCTTTTTCAGACTTGAGTCAGCTGTGAGTTATTGTAGTAAAACCTTGCAACTGAGACTGTTTTATTTTTTATTATTTTTTTCATTGATAATCTACAAATAAATGTTCTCTTATTACTCTCTAATTGTTAACCTCGTTGGTTTAGGTAATATACCATAAAGTTTCCTCCCTCCCTCCTTCTCTTCCCACCACCGACTTCTTCCCCTGAGGATTTTAAGGGCTTAGCATTACTTTAAAAATGGGAGAGCAGAACTATGCCTTGGGGTCAGCTCATGTATTTTGTGTATAGTTGCATACGGTTGTATATTCTTGACAGCAGTAGGAGGAAAAAGAGGTTAAGAAAATATACAAACTATATGTTTGCAAACATTGACGTGGAAAATAACATTCTAAGCATTCTACTGACAATGTCTCTATGCTACTCCCAACCTTACATAACTCTACATGACAGGTTTCAGCTGCCACTTCTATCTAGAATAGACTTAGGACATGGTCTGCCACTTATGTTGTATGAAAAATAGCAGAAGAGTTTATAGAGACAATATGCATATTTGCTATATTGAGAGATCGTCAGGTTTAGAGGCACTTTGGTAACATTCATAGTTGGTCCTTTCCTCTCTAAGATCAGATGTCAGCCTTTCTTCCTGTCTAAGTGTTGTTGCATTCTTTCAGGCCTTTTATAGGCATATATAATTATTTTCCCTAATATTCTGCCTTTTAGAAATCATTCTGTCACTTAGGATTGTTAGGTTACTCTTTTGCTTATCTAGTAATGAATTCTCCTTATGGAATTTCAGAGCCATGATCCTTTAGAGATGTTTCAGCTGGAAGTTGTTTTCCAAACAAATCACAAGATTAGGACTTTGTTCATGAATGACATGAAAAACTTTTGCTTGAGTTCAAGAGACGCCAGATAGGGAGTTGGAAGAGAGATTCTTGAGTACTTACTAATGAGTGACTACTTCTCAAACAGTCACTCGTTAATAGGTTGACAAGGGATTTAAGGACCCTAAAGCCACTTCCTCCCCTCCCACATGAAGGTTTTTACAGTCACACGTGAGTTACGGTAGTCCTCAGGTGTGAGTCCTCTCCTGCGGTAGGTCGAGCAACCACAAAACAGTAAAATGCAGGGTAGGAGTCAATTCAGTTGGAGATTTGACAAGAAGTATTTTCTGTGTTTCTTACGATTGTCTTCTTTCAATAAGGAAGCAGCAGCATGTGGGACCAGAAATCCTGTAGTCAGTGGTTAGGACTTGTCTTCACCATTACTGGTGTCGAATGTGTCCCCTCCCTGCATAAGATGTGCTGAGTTTCACTTTCATACAGAATAATGAGGATGATAGCGGATGAGAGGGCTAGACTCTGCTTTAATACTTAGGCCCTTGGATTATGTCTTGGGGCAAAAAATTGTATTCAGTTACCTTCTACACACTGATAATGGAAAAGAAAATCCTGCCTTGATTCAGCAGATAAAGGTTAGAATTAAAATGCAAGTTGTAGTTGCAGAAGTGGCTGTAATGTTAAGCATTGTTTAGTATTTTTTCTTGAAACTTGTCCACCTGGCCCAGAGCTTTTCTGACAGTGGGATTTCTTGCTCAACTCTCATGAAATTTGAAACAGGTTGTATTTCCAAACTGAGGGGGGATCCCTTTCATCCTGAAAGATTATATCAAAGATTTGCAGAAAGCAGAGTTGTCCTCCTTCTGGCACTGGTTCTGTCCATGTGGGCAGGGTGCTGAATAAAATTATTAATATTTAAAATTGACGTAGGTGAATAGAAAACTGGCTAGGACTTACGTGATTACTTGTTTCCTGCTATATGTTTCCTGTGATAATTTAATGGCTTTTTTTTTCCCTTTAATGTAGCTAGGGAGTTAGCCTTGCAGTTTGTTTTTATTGTTGTTACCAGTTGTGTGGCTGAACCCCTGGTCTCCTTTGTAAGTCATGAGCTTTTTCATTTGAAAGGGATGTATTCTGCAGAAAATCCAATTTCTCTATTGTTATATTTTTCCTTGAAATATTCAAAGGTGGGAGCCTTCGTATCTTACAAGCTAAGCTTTTAATGTTGACAATGAAGCTATATAACAGCAACAACCAAATCCCTAATGATGGAGGATAGAGCTGCCCAAACCTACATCTGTGGGATGTGCTTTTTCTCTGCTATGTAAGATGGGGGGACCTATCCCCATAGCACCCCAGGGATGGTTTTCCGTCTTTGTGGGTTTGAACCTGATAAATGGATGACTTATTTTAGGGCTTCAGCCGCTGAAGTTGCACATAGAGGAGACAGTGCTGAGAGCAGGACAGGTGTTTATGCAGTTATTTTGCACCAGAGTACATGTATTTTGGACTTAGAAACAGCCTCGAAAGCCATCTGTCTGCCTGTTTAAATTATTGTAAATCTTGATGTGGAAACATTTAATTCTGCTTCATTTCCTGAGGTGACCTCAATCTTTCAGTGGGAACCTGCTCGGCTATTGCCAGGAAGCATTTAGGAGATGGTTGGGTGTACAAAGATTTCCCCCGACACAGCATGGAGCCATCAGATGTGAGTGAAACTTGTTTTACAAATGCCCCATAACTGTTAGTCACTGGGTTTGATGATTAAAGATAAGAGAATTGGCTGGATTATGAAGCTGTTGCATTTTGCTGCTGCTGTTTAGCATGACCAATTCACTGTATAGGCAGGGAAAAACAGAAAAAATCCAGGAATATAGTTTTTCTTGATATAGTTTTTTTTATTAAGGTTTCTAAAGGTAGAAATTTTGACAAATTTCCTATTTAGCAGGAAAAAATGGAATACTGTCAGTATTCTGCTTTGAATTTTTAAGTTAGAACTGTTTAACTCAAATCTGCTTTTTGTTCGAGATTTCATTTGGATAAAATAGAAAACCAAAATATAACACTGCCCTAAAATATTTGTTTCCATATGTTTTTATGACTATTGATATGTAAAAGAAAACATTTTTGAAAATCCAGAAATGTTCCCCAGACAGAAGAATTGTAGCTTAGTTTTAGCCTGAACTGGATAGCCAAAACTAGTGTGTATGCCTGCAAGCATTAGTGTATGGGCATCAAGGATCTAGCCCTTGATCGTTTGTGAATTATAAGTTTGTCAACGGTTCTTAGAATTTTTGGGGAAAATTTACCACCACCAAATTTCAGCAATTAATTCCTGATTATAACGTACTTTAATAGGCCCTCCTAAAAACACTGTTGGCTGTGTGGACTACCAAATACAGTCTCACGGTGACAATTTGGGAGCTGTTGCTAAATATAATTGCCATTGTTCCTCCTTGCATAGGAGGATGTGAAATAGGCAGAGAAAAACTGAAATCTGTGAAATTTATCTATCTGCAAAATAGGTTAATGACGTTTCCTTCCTTTTCTAAAGTACTTCAAGATCTCTTAATGAAAAATGATCCATAAAAACAAAATAGTGGCCTTGCTGGTTACTGACATCTTAAGTAGTCACATGATGCACTTTGCTTAATGTTTTCTGTCTTCAAAATCACCTTACGGTGAACAAACATTGAAAACAGGGAGAGATTGGATGTATGTCACAAATAATTTCTCAAGACTTTCTGTTATCCTTTCATGGAAGCTATTGCTCAAAACTGTTGATTCTGCCAGCTTTCCCTCGCCTGTAGCTCTAGTCGATTTTTATGGAAGACAATGAAGAAGTTTGAAACTACTTAATACTATCAACCATAGAGTCTTGAAGGAAATAAGGAAGGAAATCATATATGTTCTATCTTTAGAGACTTCAGAGGGTTTGTCAATATATCAGGAAAATCTTGTGACAGTGCTCAAAAATACTATTCTGCCATATTCTTTACTTCATTTTGGGCGGGAGGGTGCAGGATGAAAGATGTAATTCTAGTCTGTAGAACCATCAGATAACCATAAACACAAGTATCAGGGTATCTGTGGTCTGAATAAGAAGTGAACTTCCCAGGCCTTGGAATGTGAGACTAAGGACATTTTCTGGGAAACTTCCAGAAGAGATAACAGTGATTGTATGTGACCCTTTTGTTAGCTTTTTTGTCAATTCGTTTTGCTTTTATAATATATTACCTGTGTTGTTTTGGATTGTTTTCAAATTCTGGGTGTAATTTCAGCTGGAAAGTTACTTTAGCTATTCTGTGTAAAGATGGCTTGCCTGTGTTACGTGGGTCTTTGCCATTCACATGCTCAGCAATTAATTTATTATAGATATAAAATCTTTTTTTTGAAACTCTTGTTTGCCAAAGCAAGTAAATGAAGAATGCTTTTATTTCTCATTCGGACTGAGGATTAATCTATTTCATCTGCACTGAAACTTGGCATGATATACAGGGCATAGGTAATAATCTGTGGCAACTGTGGAAGCCTTACGCTGGCATGCATGTGCTATTAATGGCAAATAAAAGAAAATAAGACTGTGTATCTCAGGGATTTATTTGCTCAAACCCTTTTTAACAGGAAGAAGTGCATAAGAGTCACTGCACTTGATATTGCTTTTATATTTCACATGGTTTTGCAGGGCTGAGGTTTAATAATTTTATTTTACTTATAAGCTGCATATTTGATATAGAAAACATTTTTATAAAAGGTCTTAAACATCTCTAAGGCTTAGATTTGCAAAAGTATTTTTAAAGTCTTTATGCATATTAAGGTTACTGATACAACTGCATGGAAGTAGAGTATGATGTACAACCAATGATTTCAGAACTGTTTTTTTTTAATATCTGTATTTAGTCTGTTCATGATACGACAGTCTATAGGAAAGTAAAACTTTCTCATGCTTGCTTAAACACTTTTAATATAGTTAAGGTGCAGCCTTCAGTGATTAGCATGGTATTTCTTGTTTCCTAGAGACCAAGTGCTAAGTCTATTAGACATTTCCTGCTATTCTTTTGAATTGTAAATACTATTCTTGTAAATTGAAAAGGCCAGTGTAGAGAGATATCCATGTAATTTCCCATCTATTAAAGATGTAGATTTGAGAATGGAGAAACAATAAAATGCTGGTTTTCATAGAAATTAAGACACACTATAGATGGAATTCACACTCTGAGCATTCACCAGGAACAAATATTTAGAATGGCAGCATCAATTATTTTCCTTTTCTCATGATCTGTTTGAAGCAAATATCAGCCTATAACTAAAGCAATGGTCCAATCCTGATCTAAGATATCCTGGAAGAAAGTCTGCAGCAATTCTTTTTAGCTCTGGTGAAATTATTCAGTGACATAAGTGAGATCAGAATTTGGCCTCCTGCTTTATTTTTTTTTAGAAAGTCCTTCAGTATACAAATGCAGATGTTGTAATTCTTAAATTAAGCTACTTGGCTAGCACTCGGAATAGCTAGCAGACTGTAAGAACACAGAGAGCTTGCAACCCAGTGTACACTGTTTGTAAAAAGTAATGTTTATAGCCGGATACAGCTGATTTTGGGGCAGGGGAAAGTGGAGCGGGAAGGAGGAGAAAAGGAAAAAAGGGAATAAAAAAAAAAAGTACAAGGGGGAGAGGAGGGAGAATGAAATCACACAGCCTACTGAATGTTAGCTCTGTGTGTCAGGCTGAAGATGAAGAGGACCACCCATGGGGAGGACAAGTGAGCCTAACCTTTTCTTAAAATGCTGGCTTACTTTGAAATGCAGTATCTCACAAAGCAGCTGCAGCTAATGTATTAACCAGCTTCAAGTGCAGGTATAATCTTAATGCTCTCCAGACTTCAGATGCATCCTGTCAGTTATATTTATGTAGGTTGATCTAGAACACATGATGCTTGTTGGAATTGCTTCATCTTTGCAGTGCAGGGAAGCTCAGGCTTGCATGTTCTTGCTGCTTTTCGGGAGGGCAGGTGGTAGCTGCCTCATTTCTTTCCTTAAGGACTCTGCCAGTAAGGACTAGAATTTCATTACATCTTCTATTACTAAGGGACTACTAATGAATAAGTATTTACTATACCTACCTGCTTCTTGAGCACTGAGCCCAAGATGCTTTCAAGCAGATGCCAGCAACTTCTGGTGTGATTCCTTTTATTTCTAACTTGACTTTCTGAAGTTCTTTCCTCCTCCAGGCAGAGATTTAAGCTCTGTAGATCCTGCCACTCTTGACTGCAGAGACCACAGTAATCCCAACAAGCAACTTCAAATAGTTCCTTGAGAAACTTCTAAGCATGGCACAGGATTCGGGGTAAGAATTACAGATTGGGGGAGGCCTAACTATAGTATAAGTCCAGAAGGGCATATATTAAACTTAGCTTCTTAAAAGCACTATTGCAGGAGATTTATTATAATAATTTCTAAACACTTCAATACAGATCCTTTTCTATTGCTCTTATATATTTTGTAAAGGACCTCAAGTTTTTTGCCTGACTGCAACCAAGATGAGCTGACAAGGCATCAGCAGCCAGAATTCTCTGCAGAAGTCTTTTCCTTAAAATAATAATAATCAGGCAGAACAAATTGTGCTCAGAGTAATGATAGCCTTACACTTCCTCAAGGACAAGCTTTCAGCTTGTTTTGCACCTTTGCCTCCTAGGCAGCTGATCAGAAAGGGTAGGGCAAAGCGTGTGCTGCAGTAAAGAGGTTGCAGGTGCAGCTGTGTTTTCCTTTCAGAAGTTTCGACTGTGAAAGCAACCTCCTTCTTTCTCTTACTCTCAATGGGTGTGCTTTGTTCTTAAAAATAAATGTTGTCCAGTTTACAGAATAAGAATGTTTTTTTTCCAGAGACTAGCTGTGAGGGCTCGCCCTGATGACGCCAATAGCTCCATCTTCAAAAGCTCTCCCATTGCTGGGTCTCCTGGTGCAGCTCTCTTCTGCTGCAGAGAAGGGGGCTAGAAAGGGGAAGGTGCTCCAAAGGGATTGCGTTTCCACTGACAGAAGTGCTTTGGTGTCTGTCTGATAAACAAAATCCCCATAGAAAAGCCTAAAGATTCCAGCTTGCAGCATCCCTGTCATTTGTGCAATATGGCACGCTTCAATAACTGATGCTATGCACTTAATACCGATATTTTCCTTGCATCAAATATATTTTAAAGAACAGAAGACAAAACTATAAACGCTATAAATGTTTCATTGTGTCCTGTATCAAAACTGTAATATGGGGGGTAGGGGTGTGTGCCTACATGCATTTTAATGTTGTATTGTTTAGACTATTAATTTTTGGCAAAGTAGAGGGAGTAATCCAAAAGGCTGGTTTGGTAATACAGAGGTATAGAATGTGACAGATCTTTTTTTATGAAATTTCATTTTTGTAATGAAGCATACAGTTTGCATTTAGTAAAATGTGTGATCTCCTCTAATAACAGTAATTCTCATAAGGCTTTAGAAAAAAATTGCACCAATTGGAAAGTGGTAATGCCTCACCTTTTGAGCTATCTATAAATGATAAAATTTATGATGACAAAATCTGCATAGGTTGAAGGGCAGGCTGATTAAGTTCACTCAGTAAAAATCTCTTACAAGCAAAGATGACATATGTAGTTCAGGAGGTCACTAAATTGCAAATAGCTGGAGATGTGGAAAGAGTTAAAGGAAGTATCTCTATACACAGCTTTCCCATCCAGTGACTTTGGGTACTTTAGATAAAGAGGGTGCTTGCCTAAATTAATGTTGAGCCTGTGCCCTTATGTCTCAATAACCTCAGTAGAAAATTCATGTATGTCAACATGGAATAATGGCTTTGGTTGTACAGCTGACTGAGAAGTCTGTTTAGTTGTTTTTACAGTCTGAATTTGTCTCATCCAACAGAAAATTTTATGACTCTAAGTTGCAATAGAACACTTTTGTTATGGTATGTTATTATAAGTAGATTAACATTGGTATAGCCTGTGTGGTCTTGTAAATGTTTGAACCTGTATTTAAAGTGGAAAAAATAGTATAATCTTGAAAATTGCTTGCTACAAGTTTAGCTTTAATAAATCAGAGCTAGGATTGACACACAATTCAAAAAAGGGGAGTTAGACTACTTATATAGCGCAGACTGCTTCTCAGCATTTCAAATCAAAATGTATCCTCTTTTCACTTTAGTTCATAAAACCCTTTATTGACAAGAATGGGAAGAGTCAGTGTTTTGGGGTTACTTAACCACACTGCCACTAGGGTAGGTAATACAAAAACAAACCAAATTTCATTATTTCTGTGGAAAAACTGAACATTTTCTTTCCTTGTTTTTTAAAATATTTTAGTATGTTTTTTACTAGCAACCCTTTTGGAAGCATTTTCACTTTTTGGCACTACATGTGTTGGGAGCAACTGTGTTTTGTATCAGCGTGTTGCACTGGGAAATCCTGGTGTTAAGAATACTTTCCTTTTCCCACAGATGCCAGCCAAGACATACTGGGGGTAGAAAAGCTATTATTATATGAAAATTATCAACTATTGTGATTCATAACTGTTATTCCTAACAGTTAATAGCTTATTTCTGAAAGTGCCTGACTATTAGTGTGTATAATTCACATACCTGATGCAGTTCAAACAGATAGGACTACTAAGAGTAATCGCCTGGGTGACTTGCAGCCTCGTATTTCCCCTGATAACTATGGGAGGTTATCCTTTGTATAAGTAAGGGTTTGAATGGCATGACATTAGGTGCGAGTGTCTGCCTTCTGGAAATGTGAAAGTAAGCTAGCTTGTAAACAAACCCGATGAGATTGATAAGACAGTGCTGCTAAAGTTACAACAGGCATAAAAAAGTGTAGTATATTGGTTTTGTTACAGTAATTAATAATTTAATATTTTCCCCCCAGATATTTTCTCAGAATATATATTTTAGGATTGTTGCTTTTTGGAGAAAAAAAAAAAATTCTCCTGGCTGAGGGAATCATAGCAAACAGAAACACTGGAGATTCATAAATGACCACCTATGCAGTTCAATGCAAAATGATCAGTCCTTCCACAGGGACGATTAAGTTGCCTCAAGTAAGACGTTCAGTGCTAATTAGGTTGATGTGGTTGAGAGGCTCATGGAAGAAAGCCAGTGCAAAGCAACAGGAGGCTGAGATGTTCGCTTCCTCATTTCCTGCTAGAAAGGGTTGGAGAGGGAGAGGAAAGAAGGTTTGGCCTCCCCTTGCAGAAGATGGATGAAAATATTTTGTTGCCACAGTATCACTTAGTTTTTTTGGAGGGTTGCTTAAGGAAGAGCCATAAATGTAGTTGGAATTTAGATAGATTTAGATTGGAAATTTGGATTTCTTCTGCCGAAATATATTAAAAAGTCTATATTGAAAAGCAAACACATTATTTATATAGTATACTCACCTCTGTCCCTGATATTACTGGTTTCTATTTGGATGTAATTCTGTCATTTCTATCGCTGCTAATAGGAGAAAATGGTTTTTTTTTTTATGTTAGCTTTTGCTATGAGCAGATTTACTCTCTTTTTTTAAGCAGCTGAATGATTATTCTTTTGTGTCTTCACCAGTAGTTTCACATAGATAAACTGTTAATGTATTTTGACTATAGTCTTGTGCTATAAATGCCATCTTATTTATTGTCAGCTACAGCACGCTCCTGTGATTAAGTGTATTTTTAAGCAAGCTGAGCCTTTGTAGTGCTAAACAAGAACTCTAAGGTCTACTCTACTACTCTGCTCTTCTAAATGTGTCCTTTAAAAATTAGAAGGAGATGCTTGGGTAATGTAAAGTTTTCATTATTCACTACTTGGTATTTGTGTGGAAAAGCCTACGGAAGGCAATGAATGGCACTCGCATCCCTGACTTTTGGGACATGAAAGGCCTTGAGATTTTCATGATAAAACTGATTTTATCTCGGGTCAACAGGGGTTGAGCTACTGACCTCGGTGGACTCGCTTTCCAATTTCCCTTGGGTCGCATTGGGTGATAGGCAACGAGTTGAAGCCGTTCAGCACAGAGGCTTATATAACTTAACATGTTTGGTGTCTGTGAGTTATGTGAGTCCCTGGAGCAACCTGCAATAGCTTAAGGGCAAAGAAAGCTTAAAGGCATTTAAGTGCCTTTGGATTGACCTGGGATGGGAGGCCTTGTTTGTACTTCTGATTCAGTATTTATAATTGTTCCACCTCTGTACTTTAGAAGCCCAAAAGGAAATATTTATAAGTTGTTCCAGTGTGTGCTTCAGTGGTTAACTTGGGTAGTAAGGATAAAACATTAGCCTTAAATATATTTATTATATTACTCACAGTTTTAATTTCAAGATTGATTTTCTTCCGAGGCCCACAAGTTCACCACTGAGTGAAAGTTCTCAGTTATTTGAGGCCTGTGTTATATTGAAACACCTTTGAAATTAAACAGATAAATCTGATATTACCTAAAGATACTAGTTCAAAAGCTCCTTATAGAGGAAAACAGTGGGACTATCTAAATGAAGAGCCTCAGCCTCTAGATATAATGCCTCTAGTTCTCTATTCAGTAATATATGAGTTTATATGAATTATATGCATTATGTATATATGTATAATGCATGTAATTCATATAAATAATGCAGTTCTGTGTTCATAGCCCAGATTTTGAGAGTCCCACATGAAGTTGTTATTGTTCACTAGTTTTCAACTTTTAAGAAATAAAAAGAGTGTATTTAGCTGTCATGGATTTGAGGATTCTTCATAACCATTTTCAGGTTGCAACAAAAGCACCCCTGCGTTCACTGGCTCTGTGTACACCAATCCCTGTGGTTGGCTTGGCTTGGTTACTGCAGTGATATCCATCTTCCCGGTTTGCTGTGGGACCTGCTCAGTTTTTCTGCCAGGCATGAGAAGACACCTGACCCGGGTCCTGGATTGCTTGAAATGGCAAGGACATTAGTATCAAAACCAGTTTACTGTCACAAACCTTACTGTACATGTGAGATATGCAAACTCCTTCTCTTTTCCTTCAGAACATATCTAATTTTCAGTTTTGCTAATTGTGATGCAGCTCTGCTTGCTTTGACAAAAGCAATGTTTGGGCCCCGAACTTGCTTTAAGTTGAAGTGAACGATAGCTCTTAGTGGAATGGGATCCTGAAAAGGGATGGCTCCAGGCCTTGTGAACTGTAGTGCTCTGCCTGTAGTAGTGGCATTTCCCCGCTTTGCTCTGTATTTGGGAACTGCTCTGGAATGATGGAGCATGAATAATAAATTGTCTCTGGCATCTGCAGAAGGCCGTAGCTCCTGAGCATAGTAGAGGTCACTGGTGGGACAGGAGGTTTGTATTGTATCCTCTTTTCCTGCTGCCAGTCATTTGCTTTTTATAGGCATTAAACATTAAAATAAAAATGATTGTACATTATAAGCACTTCCTTTGATGAAGTATACAAATGTCATTTGAAACAAAGTGAACTAATTCTATGAGTGACAGATTAAACATTCCACTCAAGTAGCTTTATGTTAGGACTTGATTCATTTTCATCCCAGCTGTAGTTACCGTTTTAACTGATTTTTTCTCTTAACAAACCCCAAGTGGTAGCTCTCAGACCAGCCTGAAGGAGAGGCCTGAGGTGAGCCTGTTAAGCATGTTGACCTTTGAAGGGCTGTATTTTTTCAATTGGCTGCACACATGTTGTTGTTACTCATTACACACATATTATTGTAGATGTATTAATAAGGGAAGTAGTTTTTAAAGAGACTTGTAGCCTAATTTTAAATGCTATAAAGATGAATAAATGCCGCCACTCTATTTTCAGACTTCATTTTTTAGTTTTGTTGCAGTTAAATATGCCTGTAGTTGCTTCTTAGTATTGTAGCTAAATACTTCCTAGTGTTATTCTATTGGTACACAGGGCATATATGAATTACAAGCAATTCAGATGTTTAAGGTAGTTAAGACTTTGACATTGTTGTATTGCAGACTGATGAGCGTCATACAGCGGGAGAAAGAGGCCAAGTCCAGAATCTGTGGCAAGTTTGCTTTTCTTCTGTCAAATGTGGAATCTCTTGAAATGGGAAGCATCTGTGTAAGGATAGACAGAAGTGTCAGCAGCAAAAGCAGTGTTCGTGGACAGAAACTTCACTACTTTTGGGTGAAAACTATAATTTGCCAACTGAAGTCCGTATAGGGTATATTCTCTTTCCTCATTGATGAGTATACATTTGTGTAAAACAAGATTAATTCTATTAGTCGGTGGATTTGGATTTAGGGTAAAACAAACATGGGTAGAGAAACTAGTTGTAGTGCCTGAACTTGCTTTGGTCAAGTTGGTGCTTTCAAATTGTCCTCACATGAGAGGACATTTTGCAAAAATGCAAGTCACTTCTACATATTTCAGAATAGGATTCCCTAACAGCCTATCTTTGTTACATGTGATGTAATGTAATATCTGCCCTTTGCATTTTTTTCTGCTAGATGAGAGTAGGCTAAGGTTTTCCCTAAGCAATACAAAAATTTGACCATGTAGAGTTGTTATGTGCAATTTTTAAGTTATGTCCATGTACAACTCTCAAAGTGTTTAAAGAAAACTTGTACTTCTGAAATTCAGAATTGTTCTTGGATTTTTTTCTTTATTATTTTCCCCATCCCTAGCAAGTCCAATGCGGCCTCTTGTTATATTTAACTAAATGCACAGAAAGCATGGCAGAATATCATCTGCTGCTAACCTGTTTGTGCCATAGCGAAATGGTTTGGACAGAAGGGTTTCAATTTCATTAGTGTTGTCATATTGATGGATTAGCCAGTGCTTGTCATGGGTTATGTGCCAAGTGATGTCTTCTGAATCTGATTCCTAAGAAAACAACAGACTTTACAATTGATAAAAGTCTTATAGAGGTTCTTTCTGGTTGTTAGAAGTAAAATAGAGGACAGGAAAAAATCAGGCACATTAAAATGTACACTGCTGTGTTCAGTGCAGCTTATATACTGAGTGAATTACATGAAATAGCCTAATACAATCTCATTTCATTAGAAAAAAATACTATAAGGGTATTAGAACTAATCTAATACTTTTTAGCAATTCTAAACAACACAGTCATAACTCCGAGTATTTTATATGGGAACAAGAAGTTGAAGTGAAACATATTACTCAGACCTATTTGTAGGAAGTAGCCATGAAATTCCTTTTGTGTTTCTGTTCTTTCATGCAAGTATGTTGCATTTGGAGCCAGCCTATTTGTGAAGTCAGTAGTCAGGTTAAAATTTACATTTCCTCTCCTGGGAATTACCTCAGAAGTGCGAGACTGACCTTTTGAACCTGAAATCTTTATTTTTGGTGTGCCAGAATAAGAATGTTGTTCTAGGTTCACTCCTATGCACTGGAAAGAAGCAGGATATATGTGCAGGAGAAAGGAAAGAAATAATGATGTTGGCTGCATAGGCAGACTGGTGAGGCATTACAGTGAAAGATGGTTTAGATTCACAAGAACATCACGCAGTCTCTGTTTATTATGTGAGACTGTTTCTGATAGACAGGCAAACTCATTTGCACCGATCACTGTTTCTTTATGCCGAAAAGTTCCACAGTTTGTGCACCAAGTGCAAATGAGTAAACAAGGCAAAACACTAGGAAAGGTAAAGATGATAATCAATGCCTAATAGACAAGGAACATTTAACTGTGTGTGTCTGTTGTCACCACCGGATGTTATAAGACATTTAAGTCCTGCTTAAAAATTTGGTTTGAATTTCAAAACGTGGGATTTACCCTCTCTTCTGTAACACTGTCTCTTTTTTGTTGTTACCTCTACAGATGTTCATGTTTTAAAAAAAAAAAAAAAAAAAAAAAACCATTTTTCCCTTCGTATCATCCTCAGTCATGAAATTTTATCAGTGTTCTGTGAGCAAAATGTTTCCTTTAACTGTTTTAAATATGAAAAATTCAGGTTAATCATAATTTTATTCTGAACTGAGATAAAGCACAAATATCACTGAAATTTCATTAATGCTCATACCGTTACATTCACATCACTCGCAGAAATGCGGTTGATCCTTTCTCTTCCAAAGCTAAGGAAAGGCTTCTTGTGATATGTCTTAGAGCTTTGTGTTCAGGGCATTGTCTTCAGTTCTTTAACAACCAGACTTCTGAGATCAGATTCACTGTTGTTTAGTTACAGGTGGTGACAGCAAGTATGGGTCAGTTACTGTGATTCAGGTATTTTCAGTCCTCAATTGTTATATTTACTTCCCCTTTTTCTACCTGCTTCCTATTCTTGATAAATGATAGGTCCTTCAAATACTAGGTATCTATGAGAGCAAATCCATATACAGTTGTCTGGATTGGCTATAATTATAGCAGGGTAAAGGCATCAAATTACTTATGATATCTATGTGAGAGCTTGAGGGATCTTCTTAGGTTTTGCTATCTAATGACAAAACATGACCACAGAATGAGCAAAACAGCTCACAAAATGGTTGCCTGCTGTGATGTCTCAGTGTCCAAAAAAATACAGAGTGTCAAGTTGTTTAGAGAATACCATTAGATAAGCAAAGTTGCTATGCATGGTTCATGCAGGCATTTACAATGGATTCAGTTTTAATTATATATTTTAACATTTGCTATAGAATCTTTTAAACAGACTGTAGCAGCCTGGTCTGGCCTGAACTGTTAAAGGTATTAACAGGGCTCTGCCTTTTCTATAAGAGGAAAACCCATTATTTGTAGTCTGGAATATGTTCAAGGTGATTATTTATAAGACTAAATAGTGTGTCATGGGAGAGTTCACCTATAGAAAGCATCTCAGAAAATCCATGAAAAAGTAGTGTCAATAGTGTAGCACGTTACCTAAATATCTGCAAACAAATTGTCACTTATTAATGAGTCTACTGATAACCATTTTACTAGTTCTGTGAGACCATTCTATTCTCATACAGGGAAAGTTATGTTTTGTTTGGCTTGGGCTTTGCTTCTTTTATATATATATATATATATATGTATATATTTAATTCACTTTAGAAAACCAACCTCTGAGGATAGGCACTGGACACTATTTCCATAGCCATTTGTAATCATTTGGCATACAGAAAAGTCCTTCAGAATTCTCCAAGCGTTTGTCTGCTTAGCTGGTCTTACTGATAGTGCTTAGAAATGCAGTCCTGCCACTAAGTATTGGCCATTTATTTTGCTTCTCATGACCGGATCTTAAAGCGTGCATTATGTTTGTCTTATTAGGGCTCTGCATGCTTGAACTTGGAGCTGAGCATCTTGCTCTGAGAAAGAAACATCTTTCCGAAAAATTTACTCTGATTTTTTTTTCCTCTTTTGAGAAAAATAAAGTTATTTCTTGGATTTTGTTCACATGTGATATTTCATAAGCTGTTAACTTTATTAGTTTTGACAAGTAAAAGCACCAACATTTGTTAAAAAAAATAAGGTAATTTCAATGAAATTAATTAAGAAAAACTAGAAAACACTGATGTCTTTACCATATTGCACAGGAATCATTAAAAATAATGTAATCTGTCTTATCATTTAAAAAGGGCCAGCTAAGAAATTGATTTGGTTTCCTGTGGGGGGAAAAAAAAGAGCTCAGAAAGTTTTCCAGTGTGTATAGGAAGAAAGCAAGACATTTGAAAATGAGACAGTCCCACCCAGTGGCTTGAATATTTACAGAACATTTAGGAGATCCATTTTCAAGGTGTTTATCTGAATCCCACATAAAAGGATTTTAATTAAGGTATAGGTCTTCCTTACTCTGGAGTTAAAAACAAAATCTGCCAAGCTCCTCTTAAACAAGAAAGGAAAATTATGCTTCAAAGCAGGATTATTGCTCTGTGTCCAACTATAAACCTGATCCTGAGCTACGTGAAGTGAATTAAGACTCCTGTTTTTGAATTAGAGTCCCTGTGTGTTCTTTGTTCAAAATTAGGTAAATATGATTCTTTTAATTAAGTTCAAGAAGCTTGGGTTTAGGTTTATAGTTAGGTAAGAGGTCAATGGACAAAGTGAAGTATTTCTACTATATTTGGTCTTCTTACGGTGCCATTGTTGTTCCACAGAAATTACAAGACAATGAAGAGGAGGTAAAAATGACTCACAACTACATTTTCTTGTTTAGCATCTGCTTTCTACCCCCTGTGGTTCCCCAGACTGGCCAGCTAACCCCAGAAAGATTGCCAGTCTCCTTGCCGTTCCCTAGAATTCAACTTTTCCTTAATCATAGAATCATAGAATCATAGAATGCTTAAGGTTGGAAGGGACCTCTAGAGATCATCTAGTCCAACCCCCCTGCTTACGCAGGGACACCTAGAGCACGTGGCACAGGACTGCGTCCAAGCGGGTTTGAAGATCTCCAGAGAAGGAGACTCCACAACCTCTCTGGGCAGCCTGTTCCAGTGCTCTGGCACCCTCACTGTTAAGAAATTTTTCCTTAAGTTCCTATGGAATTTTTGGTGTTTCAGTTTCCGGCCATTTCCTCTAGTCCTATCAGTGGCCACCACTGAAAAGAGACGATACTCCTGAAGTCAAAGCTGACATTTCAAAGCCCATCAGCCTTCAGTTGTCCTTTGCGGTCTTCAGATGCTCCCAAGCACTGAGGAGATCTGGCTTTTCCTTACTATTTTGCTGTTTGTGCCAGCTATATAGTTAGGAGTTACGACTTTTATGCTTTTTTGCTATAGCTTGAAACTCTGCAATTCAATTCTTGCATTGCTGGTATAGTTCATAGTCCCGCTTGTCTGTGGATCTTCAAGAGTTGGCTACCCACGGCGTTTGCTTCTCAACAGTAGGGTTAGTTTGCCACACCAAGCCTGAGGACAGTAATTGTTCCTGATTTGGATATCTTCCATCTGTGTCTTTATCTCACATAGGGAGTATCAAGAATGCAAGCTTTGCTCTTTCTGCAGGTAACGTCCCTCCAGCGCGGTGTCCCCATGGCACAGCAGGGAGCAGCCCTGGTAGAGCTCAGCAGCAGCACGTGGCTCTGCCACAGTCAGGGGAAGGGGAGAGGTCCACATGGGAAAGCGGGAAGATTGCACCCCACAATCCTGCTGAGATGGCAGAAGGCCATCAGCTGTCTTGGTGACCAGCACCAGGGAGCCTGGAAAAAGCAGTGTTGGAAGCCTCAGTGGAAATAAGGAAGCTGTGAAAGCACTAGGTTGTCTCAAATAGAAGTGTTGCACATTTAGGCTGGCAGAAAGGTGGGGGATTCTCATCTTTTCATAGCCCATAATTCACGTATTTCCTTTCAGCACCTGAATGGCCAAAAGAGATAAGCCAAGTGAATTGGTCAAAGGAATGCAAAGTCAGATGGCTTTAAAAAATAAATTTAAAAAATCACGTCTTACCTTCTGAAGCAGGTCAACAAAATGTAGGTATGCTGTTTTAAAAAAGATAAAATAAAAGCATAAAATTTTAGATGTGTGTATATTATAGGACTGAAGAGCCCTGGAAGCTGCTGGTTCTTCAGAAACTATACGCACACAGAGGTACAGCAAGCTTTTTAGGGAAAGGTGGTAGATACGTTTTATGAGTACCGTTGATAAGAACCACCATTTTTTCTGTGATCTTTTGGGCATGAAAGCCTTTATTAAGAATCCAAGGAGAATCTACGATCATCAACTTAAAAACTGGTTGGGAGCAATTACTGCGAGGCAAATTATGTCAGGCAGATAAGATGAGACTCTTATTTGGTCTACGAGAGTCTTCTTGAGGGAAGAGGGAATATGTCATTACTTCTGGAAACGAAGTGCAGTGTCTGGATAAGCAAAGGAATACAGAGAGGGGATATATAATGACATTTGTACCGGGTACTATGTGTTTTACCTGGACAGCCTCTGGTGAATGTATATCGTACTGAAGGTACTCAAACTAAGACACTAGTCTTCCTCATCTGAACTAAATTTGATACTATGAATTATGATTTGATATTATGATATTATGGCTCCCCAAAGCTTTGTTACAACAAATGGGCTATATTTTTTTTTAAATGAATGGCTATTTAGCTAAGTGTTGTTTTGCAGCTGTTCTATGGACTTTGGGTTCTGTTTTAAGTTATTCTTTTACCCTTTAAATATTTGTATTTGTATCCAGAGAGGAATTGGAAGGTGGAGTTGATACTTTTTGTTAGTTAACCAATATAATGTCATTAGTTGCCTACCCCAAGTGTTCAGTGCTGATGTTTGTAGCACAGTCTGTGGTGAGGGTTTCTGTCTGCAATATCTAAATATAGTACAAATTACTACAGAAGGCATGATTTCTAGTCTTTAAGACTATTTATAAATATCCTATTGTATTTTTCAACTTATTAAATGTTTAAATTTTCACAGTCAGAAAACTCTGCAAATTTCAAGAAGGCCGTTGTAGTGTTAAGTCATACTGATTAGTTCAGTGTGGCAATTAGCTTTCTGTATTAATCTGCCTTTCTAGTACCAATACACAAAGATGAAACACTTTAAACAATTTAAGAAAGGAACTTGCTTGAAATATTTGATGAATGTCAATGTGGTCCAATTTGGCAACCCTGACTAAATAAAGAAACAGTCTTGTAGCTGTATTTTCCCCCTCTTCTCCACTAACTGTGACTAAAGGGGAGTGTTTTCTTTTTCACAATAAGAGGAAATCTCATTTGTTACAGTGAAACTTTTAATGTTATCTCTGTAAGCACTGCTTGAAGACCAATTACAATACCAAACACCTATTTAATGGAAAAAAACATGTATTGAACATGGGGAAAATGTATAGTTTTGTCCTATGGCAATCACTTTCTTCATGCTCATTTTTTTAGGTAACCTGTTCTATACTAAAAATCCTTGAAGAAATTGTTTTCTTTCAATCTAAAGTTCTGAAAGTGTTTTCAACAGATGTTCTATGTTTCATCTTCTAAATGATGCTTTAAAACCATCTATGGTGTTGTAAAGGCTAGAGTTAGTGAAAGAAAACTAAAGATTTTGGAAGAGCGTCTTGGAACTGGTCCTGATATCTGTATTGGTGATCCAGGAACAGTTTGTCACTGAGTTTAACAAGCCTAGAATTAAATCTTGAGTTTCTGTCTAGTGCATGCCTCCAAAACCCAAGTTAGTTAACTGTGGTAGTGTAAGGAGTTGTGACTTCTTGAGAATTTCATCAGTAATTTCTTAAATCACTTATGAGACGTGATATTGAGTGAATTGACAAGAGTCAATGCAGAAGGCTGCTCTTGTAGTTGATGTCATGATGATTTTTTTTTTTGTCTGAATTTATGATCCCTTATAAACCTGGTGAAATACTTAGTATACTATAATATATAGTCCATGCTCTATAATATATGGTACTATGCTATACCCTTTTGGTTAAATTAATGACTCTAGTACACAATAAAGATGCTTAGTTTGTATACCTGTTATAGGAGAGAATGAATTGGATTAGCTTAACTATTGGTTTATTTAGACTGTGCAAGATAGTAAGTTAGATGGAAGCAACTTGATTCCTAGCTTAATGTAGTTTTTTTGTGTGTGTTCTGCCACTGGCAAGTCTTCCCCTTCCCCTTCCCATGTTGGTGTATGTTCTACTGAATGTAGTGACAATTTGGATTTTCCACTTAACCAAGAAAAGCTCTAAGAATATCTATTGTGATGAAACCCAAACATTTGAGCTCTCTATATAAGCGCAATCAACAATGGATGTATTCAGAAATTATTTTAGTGCCTTACTGTGTATTTCTGACCTTCATTTATTTGTATTTCTCTTCAGCATAAATCTGACTTAAAATTTTCTTGATTTCTGATGATTGTTAAATTACTTCAAAATCTAATATTTTTCTCTTACAAATGTTGCTATGCAGCGTTAAACTTAACATCATTCCTACAGAAATAAATCTGTGTTGAAATATAGAAATAATAATTTTCTTTTTGTGTGTGTGTTGATTTAAATACTGTTTAAATTTTTAGTCAGCACTTAATAGAAGAAAAGAAATGATTTTCATTGTACTGCACCATTTCAGTCAATAAAAATCAATTTGATGGGATGCATGCCAGCCATTAAATGTAGGTATGTTTGGAATAAGAGAAATGTCTCTAATTTTATGGTTGGGGTGAGGGGAGGTTAAATAAAAGCAACAGAAGGGGGCTATAATAGAGAGCTGGTACATTTAAAATTATTATTAGTACAATATTCAATGGAAATTAAAAAAAGAGTTGCATCTAAATGTTGCCAGAGACTTATGGCTTCCCCCAGAAAAATAGATTGTCCTTTTTGTGTGTGTGTTAGAGGTACTGTTAATGGACAACTGATACATAAAACCAAGGAAAGAATCTGAAAAATGGAAGTCAGTAAATGAATCCAAATAATTTTTACAAGAGCTAACTTGATTTGCTGCTTTGGTGACCAGTACACTTTATTTTTTTTCTTCTTCTTGCTGTTGAGTTAGAACTATGTTTTAAAATAATATATTCTGCAACAGTAATCAACGAAAGTCATAAAAAATAGGGTTTCAGAGCATATAGCAAATATTTTGTCTTGTTCTTCTTGTTCTGGTGTGTTTCAGCTAATTTCCTTGTTTTTTTTTTTTTCTGTCTTCATTCATGATATATTCCAGATACCCAGTCATTCTTGCTGCTAATTTGTAGAGCAAGCTTTGTTGTTGCTGTTGAATAGGTTTGTTGCTGTTTCAGAATAGATTCTGAAAAGATTTCAGAAGCAAATTAATGTTTTCAAACACTTGGCAGAAACAGAAATAGTGGTTTACTGACATTATGTTATTTGGTTAGCTGTAATATCAAAGCTTGCTAAGACTGGTGGGACTCCAGGTAGAATAACATCTCAGGTTGTAAGCACTAAGGACTGTTGTGAGTAAACAGGACACATACTATTTATCAGGCAACTTTTCTTAACAGTGAGACCCTTTAAACCTACAAATTGTTTTCCCAAAGAAGGGAAATGGTAAAAACCCTACTGTTTGGATAATTTTAAAATTATAAACAGCACCGCTTTCACTGAATTCTGTTTTTGCATCAACACATATGTAGGTGAAAAGGTATTTCTTGTATGCTTTTCACAAGATTTCCTGTAACTTCATTCTGTACATATGCCGCTAACAACCATTTATCATCCCAAAGCATCCAGTGTCACAGAATCACAGAATGCTTAAGGTTGGAAGGGACCTCTAGAGATCATCTAGTCCAACCCCTCTGCTGCAACAGGGAACTCAGGTATTTGCAAGTATCAAGTGTCACTCGAGTATTTGCTTTTACAGATCATCCTAAATATGACCTAAGTGTCATAGTTGTATTCAGCACATCTACAAGACAAATTAAGTGGATTCATACTGTCATTTTGAAATAGGTGTTTGTTAGTATTATAAATTTCGCATTACTGTCTGAGTCTGTTGCAGTCCTGCAAAGTGCAATTTGTTTTCTAACCATTTTTAACCTTCCAAACCAGTTCTGAACTGAAATCTTCCTATTTTGTATAATGAAGTGCCTAAATATTCTAAACTAGAGGTTTTCAAAACTTGTTTTTATAATAATTATATTTTCATAAATTAATGAATAATATAGATTGGGAAGTTAGTTCATGGAGTGGAATGGAAATCAAATGCATCAGTGAAAGTCAAAAAATATTGTCAAGACTTAATGAGTTAGAATGATAGCATATTTTGGACAGTAATTCTAACTTGTTTTATCAAATCATATGATACGTAAATGGAAGTATTTTACTGAATGCTATGCCAAAGCAAACTAAGTTAAAGCGGATGTCTATTCTCCATCAGATTTATTTAATCTAAAACTAAGATAATAAGTTGTTGAACTGAAGCCAAGAAGACAATCAAGATAATCACATCACCAGGCCTCTAACAATTATATTCCTTTATTGCTTAAAAGATTTTATTTAACTGATGAATTTATTTTAATCTATTTTAATGTTTTATTCACACTTTGATAAGGCTGTACAGGCAGTTAAATACTTCAACAGGGTACTCATTAAACAACAGCCTAGATACCAAAAAAGATCAAAATGTAGGCACACAGAAGTCTTGTTCCTACTTGAAAAATGTGAAGTAGTTGTTTCCTTAAATGTTTAATCCATTATTTAGTTTGGTATGTGCATGTGACAGTTACACTTAGGCATTGTAGCAAGTTATAAACTGGTAATTTTTCTTTTGCAGACAGCGAATGAAAACCTTATTTGTATAATAGTCAAAAATATTGTGTACAGTGCTGTAGTGCTCATTAGAAACAATTTCTGAATATAAAAACGAAGCCGGCATGTTACTGGAGTAAAAGCATTTCTGCTCACCAGCTCTTTCTCTATTCATGAAGTAGTCACTTGCAGACTATCTAGAGCTTCTTAGTGGAAATCAAGAATAATATGAAAACATCGCAGTAGTTACAGCTGGCTGTTTTTTGACAGCTTGAAATCAAACTGGTGCTTGTAAAGATACAATCTGCTTCGTCTGAGAAGCATTACCCTCATTTCTATCTGAAAAGTTTGTCAAGATACACTGTTGTTCATGTGAATAGTCTGAAGGCTAAGAAAGAAAGGCTAGGTGAGAGAGAACCTTAACCAGGACTCCTGATGAATATCATGTTATATCCATTTACCTACTGGTGAAATATGTCTACACTTGATACTTAGACTTTATGCTACTGAAAATACCTTCATTTCTTTTATAACCAAATAGTAGTTGGGAAAGTATGGTATTGTAAAGCCTAAATTTGAAGGTGGGGGAAACTGGACCTGATAGATCTTTGCATACTGGTAGTCTATGGAACAAACCATCACAAAAAATTGTATGGAGAATATTAAGTCTCCAGACAGGATTAGATTGTTTCAGTTTTTATGTGCTTCTGATCTGAACCTTTTCAAATAACTGCTTTCTATAAGGGCCAAAACTAGGTTTATGAAAATGAGTTTTTTATGAGGTTTCTGAGGAATTTCATTTTCTGCTTTTTAGGAGTAGGTGATGTCTTACACAAGTTAGAGAGCAGGTTATCTCTGTTATAGTGCAGTAGCTATCCAGTCATTTTCCACATAAGTGCGTGTGATATTTCAGCAGGCTCATGTCCCAGGCCCACATTTTTACTAATTACCAAGAAAACAATTTTGAGAAACTTTCAAGTATAGCATCATATTATACAGACCTGGCTCCTCACCCTGATCCTTCAAATCACTATGTATTTTCTGGCTCTTGATTCAATCAGTAACAAAGCCAGAAACACAATGAATATAATACAAGGAAACTTCTTTATCAACACCCATCCCCAAAGTTTCATCTGAAAGTAATTGTTTTCCTTCTCTAGGTAGATTCTTCATGTTTCAGTGTAGGAATCTCTGATCTTAAATCAGGCCAATTAATAATTTTTAGACTGACATAAGCATGTTAAGTATTGCCAACTTCACATCAATTAAAATATATTTTATTTCCAAACTAACTTTTTCTGTGTTGCTGACTCCCTGTCTTTCTCACACACACCCAGACAGATGTTTTTCATTGTATTTATTGGTTAAGAGGTTGTTGTGGATACTGCAGCACAGTATCACACATACAGTTTGTATAAAGCACTGTTTCATATCTTTAAAACACTACTTAAATATCCAACAATACTCTGTTTAATGTAGCACATTTAATTCTGGATTTTTTTTTTTTTTGGTTTTTAATGTCAGAGTTTACAGGGAGTTGTTTCACTTACTATTTCTAAGTAAGCAAACTAAGAGAGATCATTTAAAATGTTTTTAAACCCTTATTTTGGTTTGAAAGGAAATGTGAAAGAAGACTAATTAACATTAAGGAGTGTAAATTACACAACACTTTATTTGTTTAGGTAGGCAGGCAGAGTTACGTGATTGGGTGGAGGCAGGATATCCTAGTCATCATAAATTTTTCCCTATAATTATGGACCCGAATCAGCATTTTGTACGTACTTTTCCCTTATGCAAACACCCAGCTCAGTTGATAGTCCTTTTTTGTGTATCAAGAGTCATCCAGTGATTAGTAGTCACACTGACTTTTCTATGTGTCCATGTACATAGACTTTTTTTTTGAGCTTATCCGTATGAACTACTCCTTCTGTGACCATAACTTACAAAAAAGCCTTTCCTACCTGATGTTCTGTTTTTTTTTATCCCCTTGTTTATGGGATACAGGGTGGTCTTGGCCTGGGTCTTGAACTTCTCCTAGATCCCTACAGTCAAAAGCATTTGGCTGAAAATATATAGAGCTTTCTCCCATTTGTGGAGTGTGTAGAAGAGTAAAACATTCAGAAATAGCTGTGATGCTGATTAACATATCACCCCTTTGCAGGTTAGTGTTGAGCCTCACTCTCTGGATCTCTGCTGTTTCCAGGATGTCATGTGGATAAAAGCGATGAAATAAAAAAATGTTGGTTTGCACCTTTTAAGGTGGAGCTATTTTTTAACTCGAAATTGGATACAAGTTTGTCATTATGCACCTCATAAATATGAATCATCTATAAAAGCAATCAAACTATTGTCATCTGGTGCTTTAGGTATCTGTTTAGGTATCTAGATTCTAATTTTTCTTTTCATCAATACTGGAATCCTTACCAGTGCTCAAGAAGAATAATGCCTATGAATTATGATGATACATAACTAAATTCATCAAAGAACTCGGGCTAGAGAGTATTTTCCTAGAAATTCTTTGTTTCGTTACATTTCTTCTGATGTTCCTTCCTTTTTTCCTTTGCTGACCCAGTCCTTTCTTCTTTTCTGCCATTCTTCGTTGGTTCTGGTTACTTTTTTCCTTGCTGCTCCTTTCTCCATCTCACCTCTTGCATCATTGCTGAAGTTATGAGTAAAGTGGAAACTACTGAGGAAATTCTTAAAAGTACATCAAGTTTTAGTAACACTCACTCCAATGGCAGCAAATGGCAGATTGGTCGGACTGGAATGGAGAACAGCCAGATGTCATAAGTATTTTGTATAAGCATTTTCTTTATTTCTAAATGCATAATTCTATTGAGTTATGTCGTGGCTTATCTTTTTTATTCAGAAAGCTCATTTTATCTGGAAAAAGCACAAATCTTTATTTCCCAGTCTGCAGAGCCAATTAAAATAGGCTGATCCTACAGAAATGCATGTTTTCTTTTCACTTTCTTCAGTCAAGAAGCGGCAGAAATCCTGGGTTGGGTCATCAGTGTAACCAAAAATATATATTTGGATGACAGATGTATTCTTGGCTATGTTTTCATATATTAATCATTTAGAAATATAACTTCTTAGCATTTTTTCACTCAGATTTTTTTTTTTGGAATGCCAGATATTTTTCAGAGCCATTTTCGCTACTGAAGGCTTTTCACTTGCACAGAAACTTTACACATTTGTTTAAAATCAAAGCAGAAAAAGCACTTTTTTGACAAAGCATAAATATTTTCTGAATGAATGACCTTATTTTACAATCAGACATCACCTGATGTCTATCAAAGGTGAGTTTGTTACGTAAAAATATGAGAGCAATAAATTGACTTAGAGGTTTAGTATAAATCAGTTTTATTTTTTAATCATTATTTAGTTGAAAACAGCTGTCTCTTATTTTGGCTGATTGGTCAGAGATTAGTAGATGAAAACTAAAACTTGTATATATTCAGTTGGGAATGCACAGGAGAGAGATTAGTTTAAAGGATAGGTACCTGGCTGTAACCTAATTCCTTGGAAGTAATAGCTATTAATAACATATAATAGGTTGCAGCATGTACATGCTACATGGCATGTAATTATTTTTTTTGATGACGAAGAACAGTGGTCAAGTGTACATGAAAATAAAAACATATCAATAAAATATATCAATTCTAGCATGGCAGACCACAAGGAAGGAAATTCGAACATTTTTAAAAATCAGCTTGAAATTATAGAGAGCACACATACAAATATGGATTTTGGTACACTTGGTAGTGTCAACTCTAACTTCACTTACATCTTTCGGTTGTACAATTTCTTTTGAACAGTTGTGTGAATTCAGATCAGTGTGTTTGTTTTAAAGTCTTGTTAACTCTAGTAACAGCTTTAAAAATGTAGGCTTGTTATCTTCTAATGTGTCATTGCTCATGTTTTCTCTCTACCTTGTTTGTGCGTTCTTTATTTCTGAAATTATACAATTTACAACAGAAGCTCACTGCCAAATTTCTACATTTTCAGTTTAGTATTTCCATCTACATAAACTTCATGTTATGCAATAATACTCTTACTCCAGTATGGTATTTTAAATTATTTTGGGATTCATAGTCCTCTGTTTCATTAGGATCTTTCACTGTAACAGCTGGTAAAGATTTAGGTAGTTGATGATTAAGTTTGCTTTCCTGAGTTTCTTTGTTTTTACAAAGGTAAAAAGCAGAATAGATATCAAAATCATAACAAATTGTGTGTGAAAATATATGTGTGTATATATATATGTTTTTGTCTGGTATCTAGCTAGCTAGATTCCACATTGCTCTGGTATATATGATTTGTTAGATGTAAACATTTCTCATCTTGTCTCAGCTATTTTGGTTAACATCCTCTAGATTCTTCTCATCACTGAATAAAGCGAGGCTGTTTTAATGGTTTTATTACTGCTGCTGTTTGTTTTTATTAATATTTGAATCTGTTGATTACACTGACTGATATGGCTTATGGCCACTTCTTGGAGCATAGTACTGTCCAATTCCAATAGCAGCCTTAGAAAATTGCAAAATTGCCTTTGATTGGCATGTATGAAGGTACCTAACTGCCTCTCATTGCTTTTCCAGGTTTTGATAAGTGATTTAGTCAAGTCTAAATATTTTTCCCAAGGATCTTTTCACTTCTTTTTTTTTTTCCTGCTGTGTGTTATTACAACATCTTTTCTAAGTGAGCCCTCACTGAGGAGGGACAAGCTACAAGCTTTATGGTGTCTGGAAGAGTGAAATACTAAGGGTTTTGGGCTGTGTTTCTGAATGAGACATGCTCAAAAAAGTACTAAACTGGGTAGTTCTCCTTATTAGACATAATTAGTAGGAAAACCGAATTTCTGCAACTGTGTTGGCTGACGTCTGTCTTCATTTCCTTTGTATTATCTGGAACTCTATCCTCAGGAACTACGTGGTGGGTTGTGCTTGTAAGAGTGGAGTGAAACGGGATGTGCTATTCTCTTGTCCTCAAGGCGTAAAGGGAGTTCATCTACAAATTGTTTGGTCTAAAATTTTAAGTCCCGTTGCAAGATGTTTGAAGGCAGCAGGGAAAAACCCTGTATAGTCCTTGTCTTCCTTCCATTACTTCCTGAGTGCCTTCATTAGCAAGCCTGCAAAATCCTGTGTTTTATCAGATTTCATGGGTCTGCATTAAGGATGACCCCATCATGTTTGCCTATTGTCTGCTTGGTCATACATTAACTCACATCTGTCAAACAAGTAATAGGTGGAGGTGCAGTGGGCTGATACTTCCTCTTCACTTCCAGATGTACTGATAAAAGAGTCTTTGCTTGGATGTCCCTTAAGATTTGAGGGTCTGTCAAAGTAAAGCTGAAGGGCTGTTTTTTTTTCCCCTCCTCGTATCTCACACACACATGCACACGCTTTCCCTCTCTCACTCTTTCTCCTCACTATCACCAATCCTAAAACAGAACTCAAAAGAACAGAAGTGCAAGCTTCTTTTGATAAACACTTTAACTTTGTTTCTTGCCATTTTTTTTTGAATCTGGATTAAAGAGTCCTGATAATGTTTTCTTATTGTTCATAAAGTATCCAATCAGAGGCAGTGCAAGCAATTCTGTATGACAGAGGAGGTTGTGCTTTAGAACACCTTGTTAGTTAAAAACTTATCCATGCACATCTGCATGGCTGAGTAAGAAAAGAAAATTGCATATATCATATACTACTAGCTTTGTTTCCTTTATATCAATAGAAAAGTGAAATTTGGTGTACTGCTTTAGAAAACTGTCACAGCACAAGTAATTAGTTGAGATTCAAAAATGATCATGACAACTGGATAACAAACTGCCATTAATTATATAGGCAACTGAATAAATATGGGGACTATAGAAAAATGATTTTTTTTTTTTTTTTTTTTTTTACAATTGACTTTACTCAGGTTCTCAAGTATATTAAGAGTTTCAGCTTTAGGAAGTGCTGTATCAGTTTTGACACTGAAAGTGCATGTAGCTAATACAATATCTAACTAGCCTGCACTCTAGCAGAAAATGATTTTAAAATAATCTAGGCTATGGAGTATTTTACTGGAAGTTGGCAGCTATCTCTGGCTATTGTGAAGCTTGAACTGAGCCTTTGAATCCCCACTAGGGTGTTAACTAATTTTATCCATAAATAAATTCTGAAATTATAGATCATTATAAATGTACACAGTTGGCTTTATATATCTGTAAAACTTGTACAGTGTTTGAAGGTCTATTGTCAAATCCCTGTTCTGGGAATTAGAGGGTGTGGTGTTCAGTGTTACAAAATTAAATAAATAAAAAAGGGAAAGGGTGTGTGTTGTTCCTTGATCAATTCCAAGTTGGTAAACTGAGAATTTTATATACCTATCAACATGGACTTCTGTAATGGCTTGCCTGGCTGAGTACAGTTATGGGGAAATACTAGATACTTAATGCTTGATTGGGAATTTTCCCCAAGATCTTGATCTTCCAAGACGCAATGTGCCTTCAGCCTGAAAGAGATCTGTACCACTGATAAGAACAACCAGCCCGTTCAGTCTGTTTATAAAATTCTGTCTGTAGTGAAAGTAGAAAGAGGTAAGTGCCTGTTAGCAGTATCACAGCACACCAATGGCTAAAATTGCAAATATTTGCATTTTGAAACGGGGACAAATCAAGAACCTAAAAGGTCACTTGATGGAAAGTGATGCTTTCTATTTTTGATGTTAATTAAAGCATTAAAGGCATTCTATCCAGTGCCATTCTGGAGTGTTAATTTTATTGGAATTTTAATATGAAATGGAAAGATTCAGACTGGCTTGTCAGTTTGTTGCTGAAACCCATAATACTAGTTCCTGCTATGATTTAAATATTAGTCCCTACTGAAAAAAAATTATTAACAATTCTAACTAAAAATTTTAGACTTTTTATTTCTGAACTAAAATGTCTTTTTTTTTTTCTTTGTAGTTTCAATTCAAATCACAGTAGGTATTTTAGAACATTATTTGCAGTAAACTCTGAATTCAAATGCAATTCAAAATACAGTTACTAAGTGCATAGCCACGAGAAGAAGATGATTACAAAGTAATAAGAACAGACTGGTATTATTAAAGTGATTAAGCTCTGACAAAATACTTCTTTGATGACATGGAACATAAATCATTTTTGCCTGTATTTAAAAGGAGAAATATGTTAAGCATTGAATTGCTTACTAAGTCAAATCTTATTTGATTTTAATAGATAATTTTTAGCCCAGAAAGGTTTAGTCTGTGGTTTAGAATAGATCTTGTAATGAGGCCTTAGTAAATCTGTCTGAATGTAAGAATTTGAAATTGCCTTTATGGTGGTCAACAGCAGAGTGGCTCTTACCATCTTTTTGTGCTGTAAGGGCAAATTCTATTCTTTTTTTTTCACCACATTACTCTTTCTGAATCTCTCCGAATGTCAGACATATATTGATTTATGAAAAAAAAATGTTGAGATTAATAGCCTGCTGTTCTTTACATTTTTTTTTCATTGCAACTTAAATGTCAGTGGTATATCTTTGTTGGCATAAGTCTGTGCGGAAGAGTAGCACTGAGAAAAGGAAGTGAAGTTTGAAAAATATGTGGTTGTTGCTTTGATTTTTGTGGGACTAGAAGTAATGAAAAGTGATCTGCAAGCCTTTTAAAATTATTCTTTAGCAGTATGAATCAGACCCATTTCTGGTTCCTTTTAAAGTACAGTTTCTTGGTCTGCTTGACAGATAAGTGTGCAAGTATCATATGAAATTAAGCCTGTGACAGTTTATCAGAGTAGAAGGAAACAGCTAAAAACTTCCTTGATTGTTGACTGTTCCAGATGCTCTGTGAAAAAATGGACATTATCAGTTACTAAGTGGCTCTATGGCTTTTGTGGTTGATGACAAATGCTGAAAAAGATAGCTGGGCCTAGTCTGCACCTACTTCCCCAAGAAAACTTGATGAGGAAAAAAAAAAGGAATAGCAAGTCATCCAGTCATTTACTGATGGATATCAGTTATTATTCAAAAGTTAGACTTTGTTATAACTGTAATGGAAAAATAATGATATATCTTTAGACAAGAAATAAATGAAGTGATATATTGCAATTTGCAATAAGATTTTCTTTTTAGTGGTCAGTTTGGTGTTTCCTTATGGTACTGAACAGAGTAACAAGATTTGCCTTCTAGTACATATTTTAGTAGTGTATGGTACTCTCCAAAGCAGAGTAGTTTTCAACATTTTGTAGAGAATGATTTGAGCAAAATGTGGTGAATATTTAAAAGATCAGAAGAAACAAAAAAATGCAGATGTATAATTTGATTTATTCTCAGGATAACATTAATATTAGACCTCTTTGTTCTGAAATGGCCATTTCCACTTTAGAAACCAACCTCAAGGTTGAAGAAAGGAAGGAGAAAAGGAAGGAAAGTTCTAAACAAATCAAAACAAGATTAAATGTTATATATTGGATTAAGCTAAATATATCAGGTAGATTAAAATAAAATATCCTCTCTGTCTGCATACACACTTACCATTTTGAAAGTTGAAGGTCTGTTCACCTAACTTTAATCCTGTCAGCCAAAAACCGCTCTTGCTGTGATTTTGATAATTTGGTATAGAATGAATGATTAAAAAGTAGCTCTATTTGTGCTTTCTTGAGAGATCGTTGGGAGATCAAGATGTTACTTTTCTATTTCCAAAAACTGTAGCCTCAGAAATGTTCAGAATGATGGACGTAAAAATTTCTTTTCAGTTACTACAACAGATATTGCACCAAACAGGGTGGGTATGGGTTACCTTTACCATGGGTCATCATTAGTATTTTTGAAGTTTGTTCTATTTCCTCTTCAGTTAGAGCTTTTGCCTTCCTTTACATTTGGCTGATTGCAGCCTGGACTAAAGCCATCTGGCTTAGTTGCAATCTAGATAAGGTTGGCAGGGAAGAATCTTCTGAGCAAATGTCAAATCTGTAGCTACTCCCTTAGTTGACAGTATCTGCCTGCAAACTGTCAGACTGGTTTACGGCAGTTAAACTTTTCCAGTGTTGTCATTTTGGGGACTAGTTTCATATTTGTTTGCTTTGTGGATGATAGGCCACAGAAAATGGCTAAATTGAGATTTTAGTTTATACAGAAGAAGCTGGACGTGGAGCAGATCTCCTGGGTATCAACATGAAGTTTGTGCTTGTGCTTTAGGAGCAAAGTAGTGCAGACATAGGCTTATGTGGTAAAATAGGGGATTTAGAATATGGGAGAACAAGATGTTTTTTGGAAGAGCTGTTTAAAAAATAAAATAAAATAAAATAAAATAAAAAAGGGCAGCCAAGTGCAAGCTGTGAAATAGAAGTGGTGTCTTCAGTTACTGCTATTTATGAATGCCACTCTTTTGAGAAAAGCGAGGTGCAACTGTCCTGGACTTTGACATGTAGTGTTATTCTCCACTGACTTAAAGGGTAAAATACCAGTTGTGGGTTTCCAGCTACATCCATGGCATCACAGTATCCTTACTTAAAATGGGGTGTACACCACATGCCTGCATAGAAGGATCAGAGGCACATCCTTCCATAGAAGGATCTGGGTTTGACTGTAGCACTCTTAAATAATTGCGGCTTCCAGATGCTAAAAATCAGGAAAGGAGTTGTCTTCATGTCTACTCACATGAGTAGGATCATGGTATTCTGTATGAGCAGGAGTAGGCAATGGGTGAGTTACTCTTTACTCCTTTCTTAACTCTCCTTGTGCTGACTTCTGGTGCTAAGTCAAAAAACGTTAATCCCTAGCCGATATTTAGTGTTGACAACTGTCTCCAGGTTTACCTCACTAACCTTTGCAATGCAGCCAAACAGTTTATAAAAATACTTTAGGGAAAAAATAGATTTTATGGTAAGGACAGTGAAACAATAACACCTTAACTTGCCAGCATATACTTAGGCTGGGTGGGCTTTTGGCACAAATAATCGTGAGTGCTCTAAGTGCATTTTCCTTTAAATTCTTTGCAGCCTGTTATATTTCAGTTGATGCTAGTACCTAGTCTGTCTCTTAGGCAACTAGGCTTGCTTTTATTAACTTCTAAGAGAGAAGATCCTAAGACATACCTGTGTTGTGTTCTAGCATATGCACATCTGTAAGGAATTTAAAGACTATCCATAGGCTTTTCATTCCTGTCTTACTGCCTGATTCTCCGTGCTTGTACATAGGGTCCTTTCTTCGAGATCTAGTTCAGATAAATATGCTAGTCACATGAGTGAAGACTTGAGGATCAAATGATTCAGTAGAAAGGTATGCAAGGGAGGGAGGATGAAATGGAAGATGTATTTTAAAAGTTTTATAGTAGGGACTTCATAGCTCTTGGAATTTGATGGAGGTCATTAAACAGTACCATGACAGAGCAGCTGTTACTACCATTTCAGTAATCATGTTACAGGCTGGTAAAATCTAGAAGTACAGAATAAGCAATGAGCAAAACCTGCTGCCAAGACAGAGATTTAGGATGAACAAGTTGTGTATTGCCATTTTTAGGTGTTTACAAGGAATATTGAGTCTATTATGAGTAAATATATGGTAGAGCTTGATTTAGAATTCATTGTTGGATTAGTTTGCTTTATTTCACATGTGAAAAGAAAGTATGCAAGACCTAGGGGATTATTAACAGTAAGCATTTTTGTTAGCCAGCTCCAGGACTTCATGTTCTTACTTGTGATAATATTTGGAGCTTTTATTTTCTTCATATCATTCTTCAGAAAGCATGACTATTTTCTCAAGCCATTTTTTCATTTGAATTGGGCAATGATAAGTTTATATGTGAGAGGAGTCTGCCTTCCTTATAGAAAGGAGCACCATCAGGGCTATTTTATTAAACTTCTCTCTAAGATTGGTATACTGAATTCCTTATTAGAACTGATAAACTCATACTAATAATTATAGGAATGATTAGAAAAATGATCTTGAATAATGAGTGGACAAATAAAGTAGGTTTGCATGATTGTGTTGAAACGTACTGTAATGAGATATTTGTATATTGGTGGAGTGCATCCTTTTTCCATTCTAGAAGCTTATTGTTCCTGTGTATCATATCTCTGAGGAAACAATTTAAACAATGAAATTTGGGTTTTATTCAAATACTTTTAATTCTAGAGCAGTCAGTCTTTTTTCACAAACTTTATTTGCTGTCCTTGGGCTGTTGGTTGAAATGCGGACTAGGCATTTCTTCTAATCACAGGATCACAGAAAGTTTGTTTATGACATTTCATGGTTAATTTATCTTTAATAAACACAACCGAAAAAAATGTAGGTTTTAGCAGTTCTTAAAATATGCCACTGTAATATACTGTAGGTGATTATTGCCAAGTTTGTGAGCTTCCAAGTGGTCTTTGTGCTTATGGCTCCATGCAAAAAAAAAAAAAATTGAATTCATGCCATATGATGACATATAAATAGGAAAGCCTGTTTCCTTGAAGGCTATAATTTTCTTTTGACTTGAGAGAATATTTTATCATCACAATATCGCAGATAACTCTAAATGTTATCTTGCACTTCATGTCTGTTTCTTTGTTTTTGTCTTCTGTCTTTTTTGATGAATATGTTCTGTAGGGCTTATTGTGTGTATGCATCTCATTTATGCATGATAAAAGTTGCTGCTGGATTTAGTTTTGATTGTACTGCTGTCTTCAACCTTTGCTTCAGTTTCCTTTGACTGATTCATTGCTCTTCTTTATTTGGTTCCTAGCCCAAGCCAGATATTTCTGTAACCAGTATTTAAAAAGTGGTTGCATATAATTAGGACAGGGTTGTGTTCCACCCTTTTTATATGATCATGTAGTCTGCAGTTTGAATTCAAATTAAGATTTCCAGGTACTTTCCAGGTACATATAATAGTATTTTTTTTTCCAAATCAGTGATCAGTTTTTCTACATCATCCTTGTAACTTCTGTTTCACATATCCAAGTTAAGATATCATCTGATCATAGAATCATAGAATGCTTAGGGTTGGAAGGGACCTCTAGAGATCATCTAGTCCAACCCCCCTGCATACGCAGGGACACCTAGAGCACGTGGCACAGGACTGCGTCCAAGCGGGTTTGAAGATCTCCAGAGAAGGAGACTCCACAACCTCTCTGGGCAGCCTGTTCCAGTGCTCTGGCACCCTCACTGTTAAAATTTTTTTCCTTAAGTTCCTGTGGAACTTTTGGTGCTTCAGTTTGTGGCCATTTCCTCTAGTTCTGTCAGTGGCCACCACTGAAAAGAGACCAGCACCATCCTCCTCACTGCCTCCCTTGAGGTACTTATAGACACTGCTCAGGTCCCTTCTCAGCCTTCTCTTCTCCAGGCTGAACAGGCCCAGCTCCCTCAGCCTCTCCTCATAGGGCAGATGTTCCAGGCCCCTGATCATCCTTGTAGCCCTGCGCTGGACTCTCTCCAGCAGCTCCACATCCCTCTTGTACTGTGGAGCCCGGAACTGGACACAATACTCCAGATGTGGCCTCACCAGGGCTGAGTAGAGGGGCAGGATCACCTCCCTCGACCTGCTGGAGACGCTCTTCTTAACGCACCCCAGGATCCCATTGGCCTTCTTGGCCACGAGGCCACGCTGCTGCCTCATGGTCAACTTATCATCCACCATGACACCCAGGTCCCTCTCTGCAGAGCTGCTCTCCAGAAGGTCAGTCCCCAGCCTGTACTGGTGTCTGGGGTTATTCCTCCCCAGGTGCAGAATCTTGCATATGGCCTTGTTGAACTGCATGAGGTTTTTCACCGCCCAGTTGTCCAGTCTGTCCAGGTCCCTCTGGATGGCAGCGCAGCCCTCTGGGGTATCGGCTACTCCTCCCAGTTTCATGTCATCAGCAAACTTGCTGAGGGAGCACTCTGTGCCTTCATCCAGGTCATTGATGAATAAATTGAACAGGACTGGACCAAGGACTGACCCCTGGGGGACACCACTAGCTACAGGCCTCCAACTAGACTCTGCACCGCTGATCACCACTCTCCGGGCCCTGCCATCCAGCCTAATCCACCTCACTGTCCACTCATCTATCCCACACTTCCGGAGCTTGCCCAGGAGGATGTTGTGAGGGACGGTGTCAAAAGCCTTGGTGAAGTCGAGATAGACGACATCCACCGCTCTCCCCCCATCTATCCAGCCGGTCATTTCATCATAGAAGGCTATCAGGTTAGTCAAGCAAGATTTTCCCCTTGGTGAATCCATGCTGATTACTCTTGAGCACCTTCTTGTCCTCCATGTGCCTGGAGACAATGACCAGTATGAGCCATTCCATCACTTTTCCGGGGACGGAGGTGAGGCTCACTGGCCTGTAGTTGCCTGGGTCCTCCTTCTTGCCTTTTTTGAAGACTGGCGTGATATTGGCCTTCTTCCAGTCTTCCGGCACCTCCCCTGTTCTCCAGGATCTTTCAAAGATGATGGAGAGCGGCTTAGCTATGACCTCTGCCAGCTCCCACAGCACTCTGGGGTGCATCCCATCAGGGCCCATGGATTTGTGGGTATCGAGGTTCCTTAGGTGCTCTCTGACCCAATCTTCCTCTACCCAGGGCAAGTCTTCCTCTCCATCGGCTTCTTCTCTTGTCCCTAGGGCCTGGGGCTCTAATGGGCTGCCCTTGGTAAACACCGAAGCAAAGAAGGCATTGAGCAACTCTGCTTTTTCTGTGTTATTTGTAACCAGGGTGCCCATCCCGTCCGCCAGCGGACCCATGTTAATCTGATGATTTCTAAGTTATTGCCTATCAATTTCTGAGCATCTGACCTTCTCAAGTTTCTTTGTACTCACTTCAGACCATTCTTTTTTTTCTTTTTTTTTTCTTTTTTCTTTTTCCCTGCAAATCCTTAATTTCCTTAGAATTTGGATAGTATTGTAGATGAAGGAATAATTATGTTTTTAAATATTTAACACAATTCATACTCCCTGAGCTATTTTTCTAAACACTGATGAAGTAGAAGTGACATTACTGTTATGAATCCCTGTATTTGTTTGCTTAAAAACTTAAGATTGAATTGGATCTCACTCTCCAAAATGTATCTTTGTTACCCTTATTTTTCAGGATTGGGGGAATTTCCCTGCATATTTGAATATATTAATTTAAAGGGCTTTTTTTTTTTTGGTGGGGGGATATTCAATACTTATGCACTTTTGAAGACAATCGATCTTTAACTTTCAGATAACTTTTTTTTTAACCAAATTAGCCCACGGATTTTGTCATGTCTAAATTAAGACAAAACCCAGAAAAAATGGCTCTTCTAGCTGTAAGAATGCTATAAGCAGAAAAGATCACTGGTTTGGGATTTATGTCACCAGAATTGACACCTGTAATACAGATATATTCATCAGAATTAGTCATCTGTGTTCATTTATAGGCAGAAGAACAGACCTTTCTATATCATGATTAATCTCATTTTAAAAATCATAAGATAAATTGGATTCCATAAGTGCTCCACATTGACTGAAAAGGAAATAGAGGTAACTAGCTCAGGTATGGATAGCCTGTCATGTAAAGGTCTACAAAGTCATGTGAGATCACCATTCAGATCCCCATATGTACAGTGGGTGATTGAATCCAGATGTGAGGGCATGCTATTCTGTATAAATAATGAATGTACAGGGTTGAATTTGCTGCTAAGACTAAAAATTTAATTAGATTATGTTTTTACATTTTTCCATATTTTTGACCTGAGAGGCTTCTGCAGTAAAATAATTTAAGAGAAGGGTAATTCATCATGAACTTCTTAGAATCATTTCTTAAAATCTGAATTATAAAGATTATCATTGTAATTCTCATTCTGTGTTCCCAGTGGCTTACTTTCATGTGGTTTTGGCCTCTTTTAGCTTGCTAGGATAGACTTTGAAAATGCGTGCAAAGTTAAAGCATCTAATAGCTTGGTGGAATACTCATATATTGTTCACATATCGAGCAATGGTGTTGCTCAATATATTTATGATCAGTGTTGAGAATGAGTAAATGATGTATTTAAAGCTGATTATAGGAAAAGCTGATTGTGGTACGTGCAATTACAGTAAGGTTACCTAGTATTATTCCTCATGAAACATCTTCAGAGATTTGCAATTTTACCCTTACATATCTTGGACTCTCTTTGGGCTTAATTTATTTAATATTTAACAAATGGCATTGATTTATTCTTGAGAAAGCTGAAGAATTTCAGCTTTGTAATTTTGTGATGAACTCCATCAAGCAAGGGAACTTACATCTCTGATTCCTCTGTAAAGCACTCCCTGGAGCAGTTTGCATTCAAGTCATTGAAAAGAAGGGTATGAATGACATAAAGAACAGAAACAAGAGCCCAGAGCTTCCCTTTGGAAATGTTCTACTTGCTAGGCTACTCAGTCAGGCTGTTTCTTGTGCAATAAATATTTTAATCCTTTTGCAGAGACCTCTCTACCATCGAGGGGAAGAAGACTCATTCTATTATAGCCTTCTTCTAGTTTATCTGTTAGGTGAATATTATTTCCTGGACAGGCAATGTCAGAGGGACACTGTGCTGAGATGGGTAGTTGCTACCATTTGCACTTGTTTTTCCTCTTTACTAAACTGCAGCTTCAAAACTCAGGAAATTCCTAATCTTGAAACCTCCAAGAACCTTGAGTTAGAACAGTGTACAGTAAATACAGTAAAAACTCTACATAAAGACTATAAGAACAACTCATCATTTTTTGAGCAGCGTTTATGAAGCTCTACTGTATGAGGTGGGACTGCAATGGAAAAAAATGAAAACATGTGGAATCAAATAATGACTTCTCCCCTTTTGATTAGGTAGTAAAATAGACTTGTTAAAATCCATAGTCTCTCAGCCTGCTTAGGATAAAATAGAAAGAAGAGCAACTTTTATCATATGTCTGCCTCCATAGTTCCTGCAAATAGGCTCCTCCCATGTCTGAAGAATTTAAACCCTTTTCCTTAAACAGGAGGCCAGAGGAGAAGGTCTTCAGCAGGGATTAGGAGAGTTTAGCTGCTACTTGGGTGACTTTTGTAGGAAGTCAAAATCCATGCATTCTTAATGGAACTCAACCTGCAATTTTATAATGTAATTTAAAAGTATTGTCAAAAACACAAAGGTCCTGATTTAATTTCAGCTCCAGGTTGCAAACACCAGTGAAAAATGAAGTTTTTGTCAGGAGTGATAGCAGGACACACTAGATGGTGCTGTAGCCCTAATAGCAATTGATGAATCGAACATGGTTCACTTGCGTTGTGGTTTCTTACTGTCAAGACACAACTTGCTGCAGTTATTTTTTATAGATTTCCTAATACTTTTGGAATTTGAAACATTTCCTGCATATTTTTAGTTTTTTTCACCTATCTGTTATTTGGATTTAACTTTTATTTTCCACATTTTAATTTTTGGCCTAATGAAATGAGGCCCAATAGACATAGGTTTCAGACACATACATTGCCTGCTTTTTTCAGGAAAGTTCTTGGTGTCATGCCAAAAAACTTCTAACCACAGGTATTTTAATCTGTGCCTGAGTCTGTACCACATCTTTACCAGCATCAATGACAGTAAATCACATCGCACATGTCTTTAATAGGCGTATCAGAAGTATAGGAAAATCTATGTGCTTTCATGAGCAAATCTATCTACTATCATGGTATGTTCATGTAGCCTTATGGCACAGTTAAATAAGGTGTTACCATTGGTAATAAGATGCTAGAGGCTTTGTTTTAAGCAAACAACACAGCTCTTGGGTTTATCAGGCTCCATCTGGATTTTTTGGGGGCTTCTTGGAGCTTTGTTTTAGCTAGTTTAGCCATTATGGTAGTTACCTAATGAGAGATGGGTGTAGATTGGTGGTCTTTTCTTCAAGCAATTGTGTCTGTGGTGCCTATCCTATTTTAACTTTAATTATGTACTTCATCCTTTATCCAGTGCATGTAAAACATTCTGTAAATCATAAATTTGGATGTAACACAGAATTGTGAACTAGTGAAAAAAGCAACATGTAGAGAATATTTTATGTGTTGGAAAACACATGAAAATAGTGCTAAACAAATCTTAGAGAAAGGAAGAAAAACTTTTAACATCATATTCCTCCTGGTGAAGAGAAGAAAGGAACCATCAGCTTCTGTTGTAACCCTTTGCTTTCTGCCAGCAGAGTGGTTAGGTAACACTGAAAAAGAAAGTAGATGTATGTACAGAAATTGTGTACACACAATCACACAATTCTAGATGATTTTGTTATAGTAACATTCTTTGATTTTTTTTTCTTTTTTTATCCCTGTAATAATCAGATCTGGCCTAATAATTCGTTGATTAGACTGTTAGAATTTCAGTTACAAAAAAACAAGTTGTTAATCATTAGTCTAAAAGTTGTCTTTCTTTAGCCTATGGACATAGTGCAAGCCATAGTGCAGCAAACTGATTAAAACAAGCAAGCAGAGAAATTACAGTAAATAGGCTGTAATTTGGATGCAACACCTTCAGTGCTTTGTCAGTGTTGCCTTTTGCTCCCCCTTTTTTGGGGATACTTGCATGGGTGGGGGAAGGCAGATGAAAAGAACATTTGGAAATGGTAGGATGACAGGAAGAGGCTGTTTCTGTATCATGTATGTTTTCAGATGATGTAGTTTAAATAAGTTTCTCATGGCCTTTTGCAATGCAAGTGTGTGTGTTTAAGCAAATGTTACTAGGTACCGTTATCCTATCTAATATGGCAACTTCTTCCTTCATTTGTAGTAAAGAGAGTGCAGAGAGCGTGCAGCCTTCAAAGGAGAAAAAGGTCATTGCAAGGCTGAATGAAATTATCTTGGAAATATTACCCTTGCTTCTTGCTATGAATATGGCTTGAACAATAGTGTGTATTCACAATGGTCCTATTAATGTATCAGTAACAGCTGGAAATGCTCTCTAGTCATGAAGTGAAAGGGCAGCGGTGTGGAGAGATGTGAGAGCCATTAAGTTCAATGTTCAGATTAACATTTTGAGATGGTTTGAACCCATACGCTAAAAGAAAATCTGAGGAACTGCATATTGTGATTAGTTCTACACAAGCCATATTACTTTACTATATCGGATTTTGTTTTGGTTATTTATATACCCTTCTCTTGTCAAATGTCAAATGTTCTGTATTACTGTACTGTAATGTTGTTATAGGCTGACAGCATTGAAAAGGAAAAGCTTCATCACATGTCTACAGTCATGACAGGACTGTCGGCAAAGGAGTTCTTTTCTTCTTTCTTTTCTCTTGAGTAGACAAATATTGCAGGAATTAACTAAGTTTAATTAAGTCTAACTAAATATTGCAGAATTAATAGAATTAGTATTAATTAAAGTACAAGCATTTTATCAGCACTGATTATATTTGTAAAAAAATTTGTAAAAATTTCATATCAGGAAATCTTTGCTTCCACCTTTTTGTTTTATGTTTTTTAGTTCTTTCTGAAATCTTGTGCTGTGCAATGTTGTATCTATTGTCCTTACCTGTTAGGGTCCATTTTGATTCACTTTTCAAATGTTACTTTCACCTTATCATTTCTTACCTGATTTTTGGAAAATTGTAATTTGAAATTTTGATTATGTTTTAAGTCAAAATTAGACACATTTACCTCAAAATTGTTATCGGCACCTAAAAGTTAACTAAAAATGCAAATTTGAGTTGTATTCTGTTTGTGTCCTGAATTGTCTTTCTACTCTAGTCAAAAAAAGTACTTTACATCTTTTTTCTTTGCCACTGTGTAATTAGTGTAAAAAAAAAAAATACTAATTTCCAGTCTTACTAACTCTCTTTCTCTGTTTACCTTTGAACCAGCTGGCCTGTTACAGCTGAATTTGAAAGCATAGGAGAAACCCCAAGAATATTAAGGTCCTATAGGTTCATGGAATTTAATCTTCTCTGGCTTAACTGGGACAATATCCTCTTCCTCAGCAAAATACTGTCACAGGAGGCTAGTTTATAGAATATCCAGGTAATTCCTATGAGTTTGAGTGCTCCCTCTGTAGAGAAAAGCTTCAGTTTACTACTTAACATGTGTCCATATAAGCATCTAACTAGAAAACTCCTTTTTGGTTTGTTTTTGTTTTTGAAAGTGGAATCATAAGATTCTATAACGTATAAACAATTTTCAATTTTTCTATTATTTCCATAGCAGAACATCTTTTTGCTCTTTGGCTTCTTGATGAAATCCTGTAGTACTCCAAGTAGTATCCAGTAATTGTAAAGGTTTTAGGTTTTCTTCTCATCTTCAAGATAATTTCATCTTAGTAGAGGGATAAAGCTACATATCTTTTAAAATAATTTGAATGAGCTAGATTGTTACGTCATGCCCAATAGCATGCCAGGGTGAGGGAATGCCATTTCCCTATAGGAAATTAAAACACTGAGCACATATTTGGAGATGAGAAAGATGCTATCAGTTCACACAGACAAAAGATCATCATATCTTACAATTTTATTTATCTTATAATTTTATGATTACACCATAAATATAATTAGAGGTGGAAAAGGATGTCATAGCTAGTACATTTTAATGGTACACTGTCAGCAACTGAATGAAACAACACGTTAAGAAAAACTGTAAGCAATTTGGAAAAGTTTGTACTGTATCCTTCCTTGTTCCCTAACTATTGTTGTCCACAAAAAGTGTTTTTTTTTTTTTTTTTTTTTTTTTTTTTTTGCTAAAAACTCATTAGTTTTAGTTTCACATCTTCTGTTTTTCTCTCAGCTGATCCATGGTGGAAGTTCTTCCGATTTTCTCAAGAAGCGAAACACACCTATGCTAATTTTGCTCAATGTCTTGACAGCTTTGATTCCAAAGAAAATATGAGAGTCAGATCCCTAATTTTTTTTCTCTATTTCTTCTCTTAAATAAATAATTAAAATAAAAACAGAAAATTGTCATAAGCAGCTTTAGCTTCAGTTCAAAACCTAAATCTGTGGGGTCTTTCAGATTTTACCCCTTCCACTGCTTCTCCCCTTGACCTGTCTCTTGATACTGGTATCTACTGGAAAAAATATAGCTGATAGTTAATACAGTAAGGCTTGTGAGTATGTAACTTGTATAGAAATTTTACCAATTATGGAACTCTTCCTGCAAAAGATGATGATGTTCACTTTGCTAACAACTGCTAAATGTTTCTTGCGTAGATGCTTGGCATGCATGAGCAGAAACCTGCCAAGGACGCAAATGAGCAAAACCAGAGAAACTAGATGTAACCTGTTTCTCCCTCCCTAAATAGGAGTCATACAGTAAGAGAATAGGCTGCTATGTTGTAGTTTAGGCATTAAATGTTTTGGAAGTGCTCAGGTAAGTAGAAGTGTGTATTAGTTATTCGATATTTGTCTAATCCTGGCTTTTAAACCAGATATAAAATCCAAGTCCCTAATAGTTGTAATTCATGATTTAATCAGTTGTTCACTTGGGTAGCATTAATCCAGATATATTTTCCATCTGAGAATAATTACTAATAACATAATCTGTTATTTTTCTCATAGTGCTTCAAAACATTACGTCTTGTGAATTTATGTTTAATAGTAGTATGTGCTAAGATAAAAACAAATAATTATAGGTTGATCTCAGAGAATAAATTTGAAATAGTTCTAGAGAAGTTAGTTGAATTTACACTGGCTAGGCTCTTTTTCAGAATCTATGCCATAACTGAATTTCCTAACACCTTTACATGTCAGGTGCAGATATCAAGGTCTCCTAAATATACCTATCAGCCTAGGTCTCATGTATTTGATAGTTTTAGCTTCTTCCCTTAGGTCCGTGGTTTAGAGACATTGCTGAGAAACTTAGCATGAATAATATAAGATTGTGTTATTTTTCGTTTTTCTATTTAGATATCTTTGAATTTCTTTAGCAATTTGCAGTTGTAGAAAATATAGACCTCAAATTCTTTAGAACAGAGGGAGGATATTTAAACATGATTTTGAGCTACAGTATGTACAATATCTAGAATAAAGCGCTATAAAATAATAATGGTTATTCAGGCCATATGATATCTATTGATCTCACATCTGTAAAAAATAAAAATCAGTTTTCCAAAGCCAACAGTGTAGATACCTTACTATGCCACTTTTGGTTTCCATCAATATAATTGAGAACAGACTTTAACTGATTAATTTCTACAGAAAAAAAATATAAATCTAAATGTACTTATTCTTTTAACATTAACTATAACATTCCCTTTCCTCCTAAAAGAGTCTCAGAGTTTTATGTGCATCACCATGTGATTTGTAATAACAAATTAAAAATGAATGATAGTGAATTTAATAAATTTTGGGTTTGCATCACTTTCTGGTTTATCCAATATTTTATTTATAAGGAACACTCTGATAGACAGGATTAAAAGACTAATTTCTTAAACTGAATCTTATTTCTGCAGGAGCAGTAGTGAAATATTGATTTATTTGTAAAGAACAATAACAAACCTCCTCAAAAGTAGAATTGTTTTAGATAAAACATTTATTATTGCTGTGAGTAAACATAAGTTTTAAATCTTTCAAGCCCTAAAGATTAGGTAAGTCATGCACATGATCAATTTAATACCTCCTCAAAGTATGTTGATGGAGCCTCAAAGTATGTTGATGGAGGCAAGGGTAAAGTAGAAGGAAGCGATCTCTATTCATGTCCATTCCTTATGTCCATTACAGCTGAAACTGTAAACTCAAGTTGATTTTTTTTTTCCTACTTATTCATAAAAACTAAAGAAGTTCCTTGCATAACCTTCATGCCATATTTTATATGGAGATCTACTGAGCTGCTGGTTCATTCTGTTCAGTGTCACCAAATCAGAACAACAGGTTCATTTTTTGAAGGCTTTTCTGCTTTGTAGAATCCGACTGCAATGACAGAAACTGTGACTTTTTGCTGCTTTAAAATTCGACCCTGTTAAATATCAACCGAGCTTTCCGCAGAAGGACGCAAGCTTCTGCTTGTGCGTGACTTGGCTGTTTACAGCAAAGTAACTTGACGTTTCTGGCTGTTTACAGAGCGGCTCCGAGGGTTTACTTAGTAGTGGTTTGCTTTCAGCAAAGTTGTGTGCACTATTTCTGACTGATTTTTTTTTTTTGACTTTTATTCCACAAAATGGGAACAGTTGAGTTTGTTTAGGCCTAAGTTTCATTTGTGGTGGACTGGCTTCAGAGCTGATTTCAGAAGGAAATGCATGTCCTTTAGTGGGAAAAGAAATTTGCTCCTCATCAGATATTAAGGTTTAAGGTCTGTTGGCATCTACCTCTGTTTTGGATCCCAAGTAAGACTGCAATAAGGGTCTTATGAGGATCTTTTAGACTTTCTGTTTTTGTATTTGATTTCTTGCTTTTAACAGCACTTAGAACTGTTGAAAGTTCTTTGGTGAACAGGAAGATAACTGCAGCACACCTTTCACACATGAAATAGAAGGCATATTAAAGAGAAGCATGTTCCCTTTCTCAGACTTCAATACATTTAAGTGACCCTTCAAATATTTGAATAGTTTTACATCCTTTACATTAAAAAAAGCGTTATTCTAGGACATACATATAGAAGCTGAACTCTTCTAATGAGAAAGCAGGAGAAAAAAAACCCAAAGTTTTAAAGATGCTCAATATCAGTGTTGAACGAAACAGTGAGGCATTTGTGGAAAAAAATGAAATATGTGTGTAAAGATATGATGGAGGTATGAGGCAAATGACCTAAATGATTAAAATGTTGCACTAGGTTATTGATCCTGGGAAACAGGGTCACTTGCTCTTCTGGAGCGCTTTACACATTGTAGCATTGTAGCACTTCATAAAAACTTTTTAATGGTTTCCAAGTGATTCAAAAGCTGAAATCTCAGTTTTCAAAATCATTTGAACGCTTTGTAACCTAAATGTCGTTGGAAATGGACAGTAGAACTCAAAGTTGGACACAAAAATTACACAGTGTAGGTCCTGGAGAACAATGAAGAGTTGACACCTCTCAAGACAATAGCAGGAAATGCCTTTAGGGAGCTGTTAAAGACAAACCTTTAAAATAACCACTAAGTGTGTGGGTTTTTTTTTTTTTTTTCTCTCTCTTTTTGACTCTACCTTCTGTTCTGCCTCAAGATGACCATATTTCACCATATTTCAGCACATGACTGTTATGCTGATGTTCAGAAATTATTTATACTTGAATGTGCAGTATATAATGTAACATTTGAGAAAAGGTGCAAACTAAGATTAATGGTTTTGTAGGGAACATGCAGAATTACTTCATGAAATCATGCAGGTGAAGGGGACTATTCTAGCCCATTCTTCTATGAGTCATGCTGAGATTGAAATTAAATAAAATATTTTGCTCAAGGTTTCATTTCAATGAAGAATGGGAATCCGGCTGTGGAGCAGGAAGTATCACTGGATAGTGACTCTGCTTCTGCTCTCCTGTTTTTCTCTTGACATCAGGCCATGGCACCTCCAGATAGCTTATCAAATATCCCTGATCCAGGTTATTTGCTGGCTACTGAACAGGCTGCCGCAGCCAAGGGATATTAGTCATATGTTAGCATTTGGAAAGCATGCAAAGTTCCACTTGACATAAATGTGAAATTTGAAATTGACCCTTTTGGCCACTCCTGCGAAGTATAGTTTGACTTTGTTTCTTGTGCTTTGGTGTTTTGCTTGTTTGTTATTTTGTTTAATGCCGTTTCTGTTTTTAGCCCACAAAAGCTGTTGACAGTTTTAGGATTTTTGAAGATGGAGCTAAATAAATTCCTAAAGATTCTTAGTAAGTCTTGCAAAATGTTAGCTAGCTATTGCTTATAGGTGTGACCTTAGTACAGATAAACTGACAATATATAAAATTTGCTGTATAACAAAGAGAAAGCCAAACAGTTGAAAGGGGGCGAGGGTGCATGAATAAATATTCCTAGATATTAAGGGACTAAAAGAAGGAGAATCAGTAGTAAAAACTTTTAAGATTTATAGGCTGCATTTCTTGTAGATATTGACCATAAGTACATTCATCATTTCTGTAAACTCAGCCTGTTGGATGAGTTTGCTTGTAAATATTGATATTTTGAATAGCTCTATGGCAGGAAAGTGGGAGAACAAGTATGTTCCAATGTGCTAAGCTTGATTTGCAATATTTATTCAGCCAGATCCTTTACCTTGAGAGAAAAGAATTACACAACACATATGTAATAGTTTTGGTTTTGGTAGTAGCTTGGTTGACTCATTTCACTACCCACCCATTTTCCTCTTGCTTTATTTGAAAAGCTGGTGTTGCCTCATGAAGGATGAACGTCTTGTCAGGTTCTCCTTTGAAATGCCCACTGTTCAGTCTTCCTGGGTATCTCCATCCTGCACTCTCTTCCTAGTGAAAGCATCCTCGGAAGTAGTTCTTTTCCCTACTCTTTTCCTTCTATTCACTTTTAAAACAAAGATTTTGCTGGTCCTTTTAATTTTTTTTGTTGTTGTTTTTAGGGCTAAGGAGGGATTTACAGCATCTGTCAGATAGCATATACGAGGTATCTTAGAAAGCCGTGAAGATGCACATTTTGGGGGAGAAGTAGCATAAAACAGAGCTTCTATTTATATTCTTTTTTATACTAAAATTAATTTTTTAAAAATTAAGATTTAATTGTATAGTTATCTTTAGGAGACATTTGATTAAACAAATGCTTATTAGTTTATCCCCACAGTTTAGCAGCTGTCAGAATACATAATTTTAAATATTAGCACCTAGGTAGACATCTTATAAATATTAAGGAGAAAAAAGAGGGACAAAGATCACTGCTTGTTTAGTTTGCTTGCTTTAAACGGGTAGGAAAAACCCAAACAAACCATAAAATCTTAACAATCACCATGCTTTCATCAGGTTTTAAAAGGCTTGTGCAAAGCCCTTCTCCCTTAGGAAGCCAAGCAGATTTGTCCCTTTATGATAATTGTCCTAAAGCAGTTAAAATGAAGGAAAATGAGTTTAGCAGCTGTCAAAATTAGTGCAACTCTAGAGACTAATAAAAAGTTGAACTGTTATGTTGTCACATCAAATAACATCCTTGGGATGTGGGACAACACCTAATGTGCGTTTTATCTGACATAACAAATACGTGTGTGGCAGCCCTTGAGTATAGTAATTAACTGGAGGGCTTTAGGCTTAGGTTTGAAAATGTGTGTACTAGCTAAAGGGGAATAAATGTTTGATTGTAACCAAGGGGAATCAAAATATCATCTGAAATTGTGGAGATCTCAGTATTGAAACAAACTTTAAAAGTCTCTTAGGAAAAAAAATAAGCACACACATTTCTTAAGTGGGTGCATTTTTGTATATGCAATAGTGCTCATATTTATAAACTATTTATTGGTTCTATAGTTGACAAAAGACAAGAAATATACATACGTATATATGCATGCACACCCAAGTTACGGCAAAAAGCAATCTAATTTAGCATTGCTAAATATGTGCTCTTCAGGAGCATTTCCAGTTGTTAAAGCAAACAATAAAAGTGTCAGTAGAAAATGAAATTTAATTCTGAAAATGGAAAAATGATATTTTCAAAGAATCCTGTTTTCAAAGCATTAGTTTGATCACCTTGACCTTGTTTCAATTTTAAATAATGATGTAAAAAAATCTGCAAAAGCCAGATGGCTAATGGTTATGAAAGTACGGAAATGAAAATAATCTCTTTAGTGATAGAAGCAAAAGTCAGAATGTAACATAGTCTGAGTGGATTATGGGTGGGAATTGGTTAAGCACTTTAAAGATATTTGAAATCTCAGGTCTAACAGCAAGTACTAAGAAAATGGTTGTGGAGTAAAAGAAAGAAAAAGTAGAAAGACAAATTAGAGTGCAATTTAAGTTTGCCAAAGATAAATCTTTCAAAACTAACTTGTCCTTTGGCTTAGATAACTTCTAATTCTGGCAGTATGAGTATATTGAGTATATTAAGGTATACTTTAATCTTCCTAAATGCTACTGAAGCATAAGGCATATATCTGCTGTGCAGACCATAGTCATTGTGATTTGTGTTTTGTATTACAAAGCCTGAACTTAATGTAAAGTAGTGAAGTGGTTTATGACTTGTTTTGTGCTGGGGGCATGAGAATAGTTTTGTGAGATTGTTTTGCATTGGTTGATCAAATTTGATGCCTGGGGGAAGTTTCTTTCATATCTCTGTTCCTGCACCTTAGGTAAACTCTTCAATTTGTCTCTCATTGAAAGACGTGTTCTGTGTACAGGTGTACCATCAGTTGGCACTGCTGCATATGTGCTGTTACCCAATGGCTCCTAAATGTGATTCTTGGATTACTAATGGGCCGCAATGCAAAATAAAAGTTGCCTGCTGAACTGACCTGCCTTTATGGTGTTCTCATTTGTGAACTTGAAAGCATAAATCTGGCCACAAAAGTAGAGAAGTTATAGCGCTACATTTTTAAAGCAAGAAGCTGTTGAAAGGTCCTGGAGAGGTATTAAAGCTATGTTATGAATGCATTATACACACTGGTTAGTGAAGTTACTGTACTGATTACATGAGAAACTCCTGTTCTTCAGGGAGCTCTGAATGAAAATCTGATTTCCAAAGGCAGAATTTCAAGTGTATGGCAGGGGAAAAAAAAAAGCCAACAACTCTGAATCACTATTACTTTTTTCACAAGCAACTGAAGACATATTTTATTAGACTTTTTTTTTTTTTAAAGAGTCTACTACTCTTGAATTAGTGTTTTCAGAGAAAAGAGAGGGTAGAGAAGTGTGTCCAGCAATACCTTTCATAATAGTCGAAGGCCAAGACCTCTTGTGTCTTGTTTCATCACTGCTAAGAAAAGTAATTTATGCTTGGGACAATTCGTAACCTAAACTATTAATGCTTATTTCTCTGGAAGTACTCTGCAGAGCACTTTTTTGGTAGTCTCAGGTAGACCGAAGTAGGTCAATTGGCAACCAAAGAATTCTTCATTGCTCTGTTTGTCTTGCGGCTTTTGATGACTATGGGTGATTAATGTTTGTCGAATAGTTTGGTGTTAAAACAAATTTTAAAATGTCTTTAGTAATGCCACAGGCTACAGCATGGCACTCTAAAAGGTGTTCAGTTAAGACCCCATGTATATCTAGTCACTCTCTGGAATTCAGACCTCCATAATACCTGTTGTCATACAGGTTGCTTAAAGAAGAAATCAATAGGAATATATATTTAGAAAAGAAAAATAGGCGCAGTGCCCCTAGAATGTGATAACATTTTCCCTTAATAGGTGATGGCTGGGTGTGAAATCAGGAGGCGACCAAAGAAACAGGGAATGAGTACAGACTCAGCAAACAGGTAAGAGGACAGAGCTTGAATGCTATTAGTACTTCAAATTATTCATCATGGTACTTGGGTGGAAAGTGGTTTGCATAAAACATAGCCTTTCTGTGGAGTGTTCAGTAGAGGAGATAGGTTTGGTTTTCAGCCAAATAAAAATTTGCATTGGTTCACAGTACCCTGTGATTTCCATGCAAGGAAAGGCCTGGTGCTGCTGAAATTAGACAGCTCAGTTCCCTCCCAAAATTCTGGAAATCCTAATGTTACCTGCCTGCCAGTATAGACATACTATGTAAGGGACTTTGTCTTTGACAATGTCATTTGACTTTGTCACCTTCATGTAACTTGGTTTGTAACCATATTTTATGTGGATAATTACTATGCCCCTCCACACTGCTGATCAATCCAGCTGTTCTCTGCAGCATTTCAGTACCAGGAAAAGATCTTGCACATCCACTAGGTTTCCCTGTAGTCTGCTGCTTCCTTCCAAACGAAGTGTGATGGTCCCATAAGGCAGGCTGCTGTCTGACAGGTGACAGAAATGATGGTCCAGGTACGATCTCCAAAGATCTCCCCTTGTAGTTTCAGCACCTATTCAAAGAAAAATTGACTCATTACTTGTTTGCTCGTTCCTTATGACATGCCCTTCCTTGCCCCTTTTATAGAGGAAGCTGTGTCTAGGCTAGAGGTAGCTCAGCACATCTCTGTCTAGACAAACAGAAATAACACTGATGAAGCAGATGAAGCAGAGCAGGAACTGATGGGATCTATATCAGATACCCTTCAGGAAAGACTGAAAAGCTGTGAAAGTCTGTAAAGCAGGTTTCAAACATGGTGAATTCTAGGCTCTATCTATATGGTCACTCTAGGTAAAGAGAGTTTTATATTTTTTCCTTTTTTGACTTTCGACTGCAAAATGATATCTTTTGGTCACTGTTATGCTCAAACTTGAATTAGATGATTTTAATAGTCTTCTTGTGAGTAGATATGAATTACCTATTGTTGTGAATATCTGTTGCAATTGACAGTTTCTTAAAAAGTAGATATAGTTTTTTTTTGCTTTATTTAAGAAAAGCTTTAGTTTAGGGGATTTCTTAAAAAAAAAAAAAAAAAAAGACACCTGAGTTATATTAGGTATTTCTATTTCAAACGTAATCTTCATTTCAGAAGGAAAATTTATCTAGAATCTTTGCAAAATAAAATGATTGCTGCTATATGGAACATTTTCTGTGTTTGTGCTCTTCTTGCAGGTTTAAGGAAATTAAGTTTCATTCATGTTTGGCATATCATATGCATATCCCATAGAGTTCAAAGTCTTGTTTTACACTTCAGCAATGGGAATCGGGATTTCCCAACACAATGCGGTCACGAAAAATGAATTAGCACTGACGCAGAGCTCATGACCTTCTTGGCGCCAAGGGGCTACATTTAGCCAATTTCCTGCAAGGATGTAGTTCAAGGAAGGTTTCTCAGTGTTGCCTAATTTAATTTATATTACCACGTTTGCTTTTTCTTTTAACTTTTATAGGAGTGACTTAAAAAAATTCATTTTTAATACTTACTTGGATACCATTCCCTGGCTGAAAATAAGATCTAGTTCCATTGCCTTTGTATATGCCCTGTTGGACTGTTAAGTCCAATGTTTTGTTATTTCAGCAGACTTCAAACGTGTAATAAATAAATTTCCACTGGGTTGGCACTTCCTTTTTGCTTCCTGATGTAGGGATTGATTGTTCTTTGTAAGTCTCTTGGGATTTTATGAGCTTTCTCAGAATGACTGATTTGACCACCAATTCAACCATCATAATTTTCAGAAACCGTTCACACAGAAAGTCCAATAGAGGCAATTTTTAGAACAATAGCAACGGCTACATATTGTATGAGATCAAATGCCTTCTCAGGTATAACAGGAGATACAAACAATGATGGAATTCACTCAAAATATTGTTAGTCATGGGATCTTTTACAGACTGCTGCAGGAAAGTTTGTTAATGTGGAAAGCTACATAAGAGAATCTTACTAAAATAAGGACTTCTCATGGGAGTGTATCTTATTATATGTGTGTGTGTGTGTGTATATATATGTAAGTATTAATGTGGTTGCCTGTAATACTCAACAATTTGGAAGTTTAGCAAGTAGCACTGAGTTGAAACAATATTAAAACTATGGATTAATCTTGACTTGGGATAAGAACGTAGTAAAATTTTAGCCATCAATCTAAATAAGCTAAATAATTGGATAATTAAATACTAAAAAAAAAAAAAAAAACAGAAATAGAAGTAAAACAAAGCATGTAAAGTGGTTAAAACTACAGGCATAGAGAAAGTTTGGGGTCTAATGCAGGTGCCTAAGCACAGATGGCCATTTATCCAAATGTATCCTACCTCTTTAGAAGAACTCTGGCCTCCGACAGGTCTTGTACCTGTGTACCTGGCAGCTTTAAAGTTACGTGCCAGGTATTCTTTTTTTTTTTTTTTTTCAAATGGCAAGAAAAAACCTATGCTCAATCACCAAAATCATCTTTTTATATTCTAGTATTAGTGATTAAACCTATCTTATATGCACTTACTTGGTACATTAATTAAATGCAATATTCATTTAACAAAACTGAATGACTAAAATCAATTCCTGTGGACAGTTCAGTACAATTAAGTTGCTAAACATCTGAGATTCAATATATCCTTCTTTCTTAAGTACTTTGAAAATAGAGTTCCTCTTGCTTTGGCAGATTTTTCTTCGCTCTCAAATGCTCGAGATGTTTTTGGAAGTGAAAAATTCAGAATATGATCCTCATCTGCCTGCATATGGACTCAGCCCTCTTAGTCAGGTGCAGAGTTGGTGTTGAGTCCTCCAGGTGTATCGCAGCTAGCTTAGCTAGCCCCACCAGACTCCCACTATCAGAATCAATGCAAAAAGCAAGTGTGATGAGGAGTAAGAGTAGTAGGATATAATCTCTCCGTAGCTTTGGTGCATATTTGTAGAGTTCCTGTCAAAATTTGGGAACACGGAGCTTATATATATAATATATATATTATTATTATATATATATATATAAAATATATATATATATATATAATATAATTATTATATATAATATTATATTATTATATAATATATATTTTATATATATATAATTATATATATATATATTTTTTCTGTTGGATTAACAGTCTGGCTGTTTTAGCCCAGTTTGGCTTCAGGGTGAATCAGTTGAAGTTTTGAGAGAATTGTGGGGAGGATGAGAACAGATTTTGGCTGCAGCTGGGTATAATTTTTCTTCTGTGCTAGACTGTGTGAAATATTTGGGAAGGAGTCTGAGTCCACTGAAGAAACTTTGAAGGGAAAAATGTTAAAGTTTTTTTCTAAACTTAAAGTGCTGAAATAAGTTCATAATTCTCATACTGTTAAACTAGAGCTCTTCTGTCTTTGCTGATGAGACAGTTCATCTAAAAATGAGTATTTGAACTATGTCACTTGTGCTTTGTCTGCAAACAGATATATACTTTACATTAGAAAATTCTTCAGGGAATGTAAGTGTGTAGCTGAATAAATTTGAAATACAGTCTTGATTGTTATCTGACAATTCGGAAGAACTGGGGATTAAATGATTTTTAAAACACCTTGCTGAGAAAAGATGTGGTTTAATCAAAGGATGAAGATTTACTGGGAAAAAAATGGGAAGAGAATTGAATGGAACCACATAAGAAATATTTTAAACAATCTTATTTTATGTGGTTCCTTAAAAGGCTTATATGCCCAGTATAGCATTCTGATGATATCTGTAAGGTTGAGTGAAAAATGGAACAGTTTTATAGTAAAATAATAAGAAGGGAATGCTTTGAGTTGGAATAAGATTTATGTACAAAATGATACTTGTAGTCTGAATGAACTTTTAAATGGAGATGTCCACTGGACAAATAATTTCCTAACTCTGGAGTGATTTTTTTTTAGTTACTCTCAATTGTTTGGTGAATTTTTAATATTAAATTTTCTCACTAGAAGCAGTTATTTCTCCAGGAGCAGCTGGAGAATTGTCTCACTAGGAGCAGTTAATAAAGCAGCACTTCTGGAACAGAAGTGATTACACGCTCAAATATTGTCCCCTTCGCCTTTTGGAGCCAAGGAGGTCTCTCAGGTGAGCATGTGGGCAAACGGTAGGGTCACTTCAAAGTCAGAAACATGGCAATGAGGATGCTATACATTACTGAAGTAAGCCACAACACTGAATTTACTAGGAAGAGAGGTGGCCCAACACTCTTGTGGGTGTCCTTGGTGTCTGTCTATACACAGTTCACCTTCTTTCCTCTCCTAGGTTGTTTTTCACAGTAACAACAAATGAAGAATGAGTGTACAAGTACTCACTGTAAAACAATTTTAGCTCTGTATTAAAAGTTATTTAATTCATATTAAAATTCCATCTGGGCCCCTGGAGCTCATTCTGTCCAATCTTGGCTGCTCCAAGTTGGGAGCAGCTTCAGGGTTAGGTCAGATTGCTCAGAGCCTTGTCCAGCTGACCTTGGAAAGCCTCCAGGATATGGAGGTGACACAATCCCCCAGAGAGCCTCCAGTTATGCACAGTAACCCTCACTGTGAAAAATGTTCTCTTTCACCTAGTCAGAATTTCCCTTGACACCATCTCTGACCCTTGGCTCTTCCAGTGTCTGTGCAGACCTAGAAAGAGTCTGACTGTCTTCTCTGCAGTCACACATTAGCTAGCGCATGACAGCAGTCGCCATCCTCCCGGCCCCCAGCCATGCTTCCCTTTCCTGCAGGGCCACTTCATTACAGAAAAAAAATTGAATTAGCCAGGACTCAGGTACACTTTGGTAAAGCCATTCAGGTCAACTTTTTTTTTTTTTTTTTTTGAAGCCAGCTTTGTTGTGGTTGATAATATGATTTTATTTTCAGACCACAAGGGCAAAGGAAAGCCTTACTCGAGTCCAATAGACAATCGGACATGCCATGTATTTTTATAGATGGTCTTCTGAACTGTGGCCTCTTTTCCTATTGCCCTTGTAGGGCAACTAAGGACAGGAATAAATGTCATTTCTATTCGTAAACGCGAGAAGATCTCATCTTAGCTTAATTATACCTTAAAATACCAAAGATGGTCTGTGAAGTTAGTGAATCGAATGCTCTAGTGGAACAATGAAAATGAGGAACTTTGGTAATATCAAATATCTATATTTTTGGATGGCTATTTATTTATTTCTTTTGAAATGCTTTAATGGACTAGAGCTTGTTTCTGTAGCCAAACTGGCGTATATCTGGATTGGACTCTATTGCCCTGCTAGATTTTTTTTTAAACAATCTAGTGCTTTCCAATACTATGAAGCAGAAACTGAGATTCCACAGTTATTTCCTGTCTAAATAGAGGCTAAAACTGTTTTAAATATTACAACATAATAACCATTGGTAAATATGTTTCATTATGGTGAATGATGTATAGTTGTCATCACAGAGTTACAATTAAAAATGCTTCTAGAAACCACTTTAAGTGACCCAGGATCAAGTTAAGTGTTAGATATGCATTTAATCTATATTTGATAAAAAGCTTTTTTTATTGCGCTTAACACAAAATATTTGACATACTGTTTTTTAATCTTAATACTAAAAGCATTACTATTACTAGATGGTATATTCTATACGGCGCAGAAGCTATGTGGTCATTCAGTAGGCATTTAGCATAGAATAAACACTGTCATTCCAATGACAGGCAGTACTCTGGCTCCTCGAGGAATGTGGTGGCTTGTGGCCACGTGAATATTTTCGTATGTGTTTCATGGATTAGTGTGTCAAGTTTGAAAAAACCTTAAGTGAAAATGTGAAATGCCTTTGCTCCACTGTTCAGAGTGGAGCAGTTGGCACTGTCAGATGTTCACATGAGAAGTGGGTACTTTACTACCGTGCAAATGTTACACAAATGAACTGAATTTAGCATCATGTAATTTTCCTACATTCTTACTGTTGAAAAAAACCTCAAGGACTTTGATCCAAGGCAACCATGTTTCCTGTTTTCATCCACCAGGTGTACAGTTTTACCAGGCTGTGTGGAAATACACAGCTGAAATTACATGCTGTATAAGCAAATAATATGCAAGTTCATACTTGGGAAGTAAATGAGCTCAGAAATGTTTTTACAGACTGACATTTGTTGAAAAGAACTGAAATGACTTACTAGTTTGTTAGTATATCTTTGTTCTTTTAATTTAGAAAAAAGGAGAATTTTATGCTCTAGGGCCAAATTTTTGGACCCTGATTGCAACTAACACCGGACCAAAAACAAAATTAAAAAGGAAAATTCAGCGAAGCACTTTCTATTACATGTGAATTCAGAATATCTCTATTCAAACAACAAAACTGATGGAGATTGATCTCTATTGCTCAATAATTAATTTACAGAGGGAAGAACTGTTCGTAGGCTTTTTCATTATCACAGCTTTTCAAAGGGAAGGCAAGTCCCATTAATGGAAATGGTAGATATCAGGTCTGCTGAGCTGTAAATATCTGAAGTTCTGAATCTTCCTTGCTGAGTTCAATTTTCAGATTGTGCTATTTTATCACAAGAAAAACTACATGCTGTTAATGTAGGCCTTCTTCCATGCCAGCTTACTATCATGGAAGAAGTGAGAAGGAGGTGGTAGATTTGGAAATTATGATATTTGCAAAGAGATACTTTCTAATCCTGGTTACTTAGTCTTTTGTTTTATTTTGTTTTTTTCCTACCCTTAATTGTATGTTTATAACCTAAATAAAATAGGAAATAATTAAAAACAATAGTTTTCCCCAGCTTTCCCTTCATTTAAAACTCAAATCTCCCCATTTTTTTTTAACATTCTCTGTGTGCTTATATTATACATAGATATGCATATCTATCTGTATCTACACCTCTCTCTCCTTCATATATATGTGTGTATATATATACACATATCTTTATGATGCAAGATTCCTTGGCTATCTAACTATATCTCTGTAGGAATTATCAGGTATTGTTTAAGATATTTAGTAGAAAAGTAGTTATACAGTATGCTTTAAAGGATATATTCATTTTCTTTTTATTGTGTTTAAACAGCAAATAAGAAAAAACAGAAATTACTTTTTGGAAGCTATCAAAATGATAGCATTTTAAGTCACAGCCCCTGTTTGTCGGACTAGGACACTAAATTCTGCCTGAGACATTTAAAGCAGGTCAGAGTCTTACATCTGCTGGTCTGTGCAGACACTGACTGAACTGACTGTCAACAGAAGCAAGAAGGAAGAAAAAAAATTTTAAAGTGTTTTCTGAACTGCTAATTATGGCCCTCTTTTGTGGGGGGAGGTGATTTTAGCCCTGTTTCCAGGGCTGCTATGTGTTGTTTTTTGTTTTTCTACCTGTCTTTCCTGCTGGCTGGACACCCCTTTCCTCAAGGACTGCATTTTGCCAGGTGCTTTCTGAGGGTGTAGGTAGTCTCTTGCAGGCCCTTGGGATGGCATGTGAATAATTCGAGCCCAGCACCGAAGTTACACGTTGAAAATAGATTTTTCTTAGATTTTTCTTCTTGGTTTAGTAACGAATGGTGAACCTTGTGCTTGTGTCTAAGCAGCATGTGTACGTTACGTGGTGTTCTTCAGGTCCCAAAGGGAAGGACACCAAAGCATAAGCAGCAGAACTCAGACTGCTCTTGCAAAGATTGAGTAGTTTGCGCATATGAGAGAAGTTTTAGGAAAAGAGTAGAAAGAGGTAAAAGACTGATGTGAGAGTGTGTTGTTAACATTTTAGGGGATCAGGCTTCACAGTCGCTTTCTGGGGAAAGTATCACGAGTGCTGGATATCACAACCTAAGACTTGGTTGTGCAATCCCCAAAGCATTTTTAATTCCCATCAGAGGCTGCAGGGAAATAAAGGATGTATTTAGAGGCTTGTGTCATGTCACAGCAATTATTCTGCTATTTATGGACTATTTAGAAGGCAGATGAACATAATGCTAGTATGAAACAGCTTATGCAAAAGCAAAAAGCCACTTCTTTCGTTCTATTGTTTTTGCTTGTCAATGAATCTGCCATTATTTCTTTATTTATATTCATTTTTTGAAAATTTATGAATAGCTTTGGAACCATGATTTTATTGAGTAATATAAAAATCTCAGAGTATTCTCTGTTTTATTTGCAGTTAAGCACCTCTAGAGAATATGGTTAACATTGCCCTTTTCTATGATTTATTTTGACATGAGAAGGAGATTAGGGTTGTAACAGAAATGCTTAATGTTCGGTAGATTCTGAAAGTAAAATATGAGTGATCAGGATTCCAAAGAAGAAATATGAAGTATTTTTCTTTAAGTGAACAGAGGACATATCTGATGTTTTCCTAATATTTGGTGTGTATCAGTAAATGGTAGATCCAGCTGAATAACTTTGCTTATGAAAATGTTTTCTACTCAGCACATGAAAATTTGGGTTGATGAATTTTTTGGGTTTTGTGCAAAACAAGGAGTAGGGAATGCAAATAATAAACAAACAAAATGTAAACTTTTGACAAGGTAAAAACAAGGCTGTCATGCTCTAGAAAACCAACGGTTCAAGTCTCAGGCATTTCCACAGTATTATTTTTATTTACTTTCAGAGACGATTACAAATCTGCCTTTTCAGCTAAGAGAGAAATTTGGCCATTTGAACTCTAAATGACTATGCTTATGAGGGTCCTGAAGATAGCAGAGCAGAATGTATATGTGACTGCTACACTGATGGCTTTTCACTGCAATGCAAGCAGGTTAAACAGTGTTCTCATTTAACAGATAGTGTCCTCAGAAACAAAGCATGACTTAAAATGTGTAGATCTCTTTTTTACCTGAGTATATGTAAAATATGTTTTTGAAGCCCATTAGGTGAATTGCTAACTACTGTGTCTCCAAATCCCCACCCTGAGACCCCTGTATTTGCTTTAGTATTCAAAGTGAACCACGAGGCAAAAGGGCTTTTCAGCATCTTGGATCTGGAGAAACAAACTCAAAACCTCAGACCGGAATGATTGGTGTCTGAGGTATGCATTTGCAATATGCAATATGAGAGTATTGCATTCTTTTGCATCGAGTGCCACAATAAAATGTGCTTATAGGTTGTATATATCCTTGTGAAATGTAATTCAGCAAAGCTTTCTTGTGTGGAGCTTTATCTTCTTGAGGTCCCTTTTTGCAACAGGCTACTTGGGACCATAAAAAGGCAGCTGGACCATGAAGTTTTGCAGTGGTTTTACTGCAGGGAATGCAAATAATACAGCAAGGAAGAATCACAGGGAGGTTATTACAATCTGCCAAAGACTATGTGTAGTGGTGCCAACTGGAACTCGTGCTGACTCTTGCCTTGAGGTTATACTGAGAATTGGTGATCATACTGTAATAAATGGTACACAGACTCTTCACATGTGTAAATAGCTCAGTGTTTTGCCTTTTAGATAGCTGATTTTCCTGGATGGTATAATGGAAAAGTCAGAATTTTATTAATGACATAAGAGGAATTAATACCATTAGAGTTAATGCTAATTCTTCTCTTTAATAGATTTTTAAAGCCCTCTGAATTTAAGTAAATAGGCTGTTTTGTTCAAAATATTTTTAATAAATCCTTGCAGTGTTTATACCTGACTAGATGGGAGGATGTTAGCTAATTAAATGGAAATTTATTGGTTTCAATTAAGTATATAACGTGTTAAATAACGTTGACATCTAGCATCTTAAACCAAGATACACTCTAAAAGAATCAGGTGCATGCTGGGCAAGATGAACATGGCAGATGAAAACTTAGCAAAAACAAGCTGTGACTGTATCATATTCTCCAAATTAATAAAGCTACAGCAAAAATACAGAGAAGATATAGTTACTTGTACATTGTAGAACAACAGAGACTCATGACAGTAGAGCTTTTTAGTTAGAGGAACGAAAATATGGCTTTTCGTCCTAGATAAGTGAAGAATGGTGAGTTATTCACATGGACTAGGTGAAGATGATTTATTCTCCTGCTTGTCAGAGCTCAAGAATGACTAAACAGTAGACAAGTGATAACACCCAGGACAATCTGGTTCCATCCCTAACTTCTGCTGTCACGTTATAAGAACGTGGGAGTAAACGAAATAGATAGTATCAAAGTTCTCGATTTCTGATTCAAAGCTGCTTTATTTCAGATGAAGTAGAAAAACCCAAACAAAAGGAACTAAGAGAACCTTTTCAATATATGTTGTACAGAATGTTAGTGCTTTCTGAGTATATCCTAGATTTTACTTTACAGGGTAAATAAAGAAGGTAATAATAGAGAAGGTAAAACAGGTTGACAGTTATGCTGCACTAACAATACAGTTGTAGGTATTTGGAGAAGTGCATTTTCAGGCTATGGAAATGTACTTGCATCTATGAATTGGTGGCAAATAAGTGGATTTTTTGAGGGGCTCTAAGTTTAGGAGTCAGCTACTGCTGTTGGCAGTTATGGATTTAATCCCTTATTTTTCTATTTGTGTCCTTTTTTTCCCCTCTTCATTACAGATTCTCAAATGATAAGTAATAAAACTTTTGCGGTAGCTCATGGATATGCTTAAGACCTAATTATATGTGGATATGGTATATCGTTGTGTTGCTAGTCAACATAGTTAAGAGACCAAAATTTGGTCTGAGTATCTGTTGTAAAGCTTTTGGAATCTAAAAGAGTTTTGCTCTCAGTGGGGATTGTTTCAAATGTACTTAATCATTATTATCACTTTATTAATGATGGGATGTTTAATTTTCTCTGTATTACTACTTAGAGTTTTCCACAAAACATACTTTGAACTTGATGGTGTTGTTACCCTCCTGAAAACCTAGTGAGAATTTCAGGGTATATCCATATTGTTTACTATGTTGCAACATATATATTTGATCTTACGTAAAGTGAAAACAAAAATTTAAAGGTAACATCTTCTCAAGCTGCATTGCTGTAACAGCTATAGTTAACTATTTGGTACTGTTAAGAGTTTTCAGGTAGAATGCTACTATATCAAAGATTACATATACTTCCTCCCTCCTTAAGTAATCAAAGATATTGGAACAACTTGTAAGGAGGTGAGTGTTTGATGACATTTACCAGGCCTCGTTCCTCTGAAGGAATGAGGAGGACTGATCACCGTCTTGTAGTGATCCCATTAAAAGCAATAACAACTTCTGCGGAAGTCATGGTTTTGAATAGCCTTTGGCTAAACTCTTTTTCTTCTCTCTCTCTCTCTCTCTCTCTTTCTCTCTCTCTCTCTCTCTCTTCTCTCTCTCTCTCTCTCTTTCTCTCTCTCTCTCTCTCTCTCTTTCTCTCTCTCTCTCTCTCTCTCTCTTTCTCTCTCTCTCTTTCTCTCTCTCTCTTTCTCTCTCTCTCTTTCTCTCTCTCTCTCTTTCTCTCTCTCTCTTTCTCTCTCTCTCTTTCTCTCTCTCTCTTTCTCTCTCTCTCTTTCTCTCTCTCATCTTTCTCTCTCTCTCTTTCTCTCTCTCTCTTTCTCTCTCTCTCGCTGTTGATCTATTGATCTACTGATTTAGGCTTTTCTCATGGTTAAAGTCCCCTGCAGAATATGGATGATTTGGGGATTAGGACGATGCTTGTTCCAGCACAAGATGACAGTAATATGTATTTTAAAACTCTTTTTTTGTTTGTTTGTTTTTGAATTACCTTTGCCAAATGCTTAGTATCTACATAATGCATATACTTATATATGTTGGGAATTAATGTACATGCTAGTACTACATCTTTCTTTGTGAAAGTAACTGACTTCTTGGTTTTATCTTAGAAAAATGTTTCAGTGTTTGCTTTTTTGACCTTATCTTAATCGTGCTCTTGAGGTTATTTCCAGATGAGCTTCCGGCCAGGCAGCAAACTAGTTCATGTATTTATAGCTTGATTTTTCTGACTGCAGTACAAATCACAAAGTGCTTTAGTGCTTTGCTAACAGATAATGTGCTGCACTTCAGAATCAGTCTTTCAAATCAATCATTAAAAGCTCAGTGAAATGACTGATATTAATACTCCTATATCTACCTTGACTCAATAATGTTACTCATGGACCATGTTGAACTTACTTAGCATTTTATGACTTGGGAGGCTCTCTGAATCCAAATTACTAGTTGTGGAACAAGGCTGTGCCTTGCACATTCACCTTATGAAGGCAGCCTAAACTTAAATGTACTGTCTCTCCTCAAAGGTGGCAGCATCGGGATCCTTCTGAGAAGGATCATGGAGCCACATTTCATCTGTCTTCATGGTGAGGTAATACACGGAGGTGGGGAGAGGTGTCCTATGCGGGAGCACAGACCTCAGGTCTTTTGAGGTGTGTTCCAACAGTCACCTCACCTGCCCCGGGGCCCTGGCTTTTCTCCATGTAGTGTGAATGAGAAGGTAGCGTAATTACAAGGCTGAATGTACTTTCAAAATGCTGCGCTGGACATAGCTGAGGACTATGTCAAGCTGACATGACAATATTCACCATATTTCAGGGATTAAGCCCGTGTTCTTTACAGGGAGAGCAGCATCATAAATTGCCTTTTATGTTCACTTTAGCAGCAATTTGCTAGAGTGATTGCTGCATGTGCTACTTCTGCCTGCATGTGTGCCCTGGGATGCTCTCATCTCATTATAATCATCATTATCATGTGGGCAGGGGTGATGGGCAATGGTGGCTTGCACACCTTTGGCGTGTAAAGTTTGGAGTTGCTCCTTTCCAGGCTTTTTTAACACTTCTTCTGTTGTGTGGCTACAGTTGGGAAATCATTAGACAACACCTAATGCTGGGATGATTACTCTTTCCTCTCTATTGTTTAAATAAATTTTAATGGCACTATAAAGGAAGACAATGAAAATTTGTAGTGCGGGATTGGATATGGAAGGGCAATTGAAAAGTTAGAGTTAAGTGACATGTGTGAGAGAGAGGATAAAAGGGAAGTATAGAAATTCTTATGGGGAGACTGAGATAGGGCCCAGAAATCTAAGAAATAATTCAAGTTGAGAAAAGGGGCAAAGGGGAAGAGTTCAATGACCACATATGGCTGATATAAACGTGCAGAACTGATAAAGAGTTTGCTGAATTTCAGTTGAAAGGTCAGTGTCTGTCAGGAACCCTTAACTGGGATAAATATCTGAATCTACAAGCCGTGATTTTCATGGTAATGTTTTGCTGAGCAGAAAAAGAAATAAATGGCATTATATGATTTTCAGAAATTTCCAGAGTAGTGTGCCAAACAAATGGCAATGCTTACAAAAAAGAGCCAAATATCAGATTTTATGACTTTTTTTCTGGAATGTGCCATGTTTAGTTATCCAATACATCCCAAAGCTGGAGTAACTTATCCTGTTCATAGCTTAAGACTATAGATAAAACACACTGATATAATGATAAATTATTCAGATTTTTATGAACACTGCTATTGTAAAATTGGTGACCTCATGATGCTTGCTACTGTTTAGCTTCCGCTACATTTGGGCATGAAAGTATAGCCAAAAATTAATCCAGGTTTGTAAATATATAATTACATGTTAAAGCTTTCCATTAACGTATATACAAAACTAGAAAAAGAATTTTGATTCTCCATGAAATGGTTTGATCTATCCAGAGCCCTTCAAGAACTTTTGTCTAATCTGGAGTCTTCAAACTATATTTAAGCCTAATTTTATTAGGACTTTGCCTATATGTTTATTAGATTAAAAAAAAATAAAAAGAATACCTGATCCATTTGATCTTAGCATTTCAGCAGGCAATCAGAACGTTGTCTTGTATTCTTTTTCAGTATTTTATCTGAAAGGGAGAGAGGAAAGAGAAGAACAAAAACCACCTATTAAATAACTTATCCACTGTTACTTTCACCTTTTTCAATAAAGGAAAAAAATCTCAGAATATATTAAAGAAGTTCTTAAAGTTCTGAGGTGATGATCTCTGGAGGTCCCTTCCAACCTCAAATATTCTGTGATTCTATGGTCACCTTTATATTCTTTTATGAGAGGAAAATCTTTTGTACGTTCAAATAATGCAGCAAGTATGTACATTCTCTTCCTCAGACTAATCTGCTTTGAGTACAGAGAGGGACATTCAATTTCAAGGGCATCTAAGGTTGTCATTGAGATCTGAAGACTGAAAATGAGAGTATCAAAAGCAATCTCCACATCAAGCCTTTCAAAATGATACAGTACATCACATGCAACTTTTTATGCTTAGTCTTTCAAAAAGACCTGATTTAGTACTGACTTGTTCAACATAAATTAAATAAGCATGTCAGCAGCCTAATAACAACTCATGTTGTAAATACTCTGTCCTTCAGTTAATATAGGTACAGAAGGGTTGTTTACATAATTTATGGTTTCCATATAATATGACATTCAGAGAGTAAGGGAAATGTTGTAAAGTCCTGATGAAATGCAAGAATATGTCTGTTTACTATTAAATGTGATTCACTGCAGTTTCTCCCTTTCCCTTTTCTCTGTATTTTTCTAGATGATATTTATGGGGTATTTTACACAAACGGAAGTATAAACTTTTTATTGAGAGTGAGTGCAGAATACTTTGTGTATAGAATTATCACCTTTATTTTGAGTTGTTCTTTTAGGCTGCGTGTTTTCATCATCCTTACTTATCTTAAATAACAGAACACACTGAGAACTGGAATTCAGATGAAAATTGCAAGGAAATTATAATTGAATAACAACTCAAAATTGAAAATGGTATTAATGTATCAGCTACTTCATAGAGCACAACCCAGACCCACCAGCATGCATTTAATGCTTCTACTTTAATTTTTCTCCTCCTCCCCTGCATAAGTATACAGATGACTTGTAACAGCGTTGAAATAGACAGAATCACATTTTAGATCACAAAATTAGTTACCCATACCAATGATAATTGTGTTTTATTTTGTTATGGTGCTTGCTTATCATAAAAAGTCAGTACTTTGGGGTAAAGCAGAACTGGAGAATCTGACTACCAGAACATGCAATCAGCTGCATATATCAGCTTACTCATCTGCAAATCTGTGAGGATTGCTGCCCAGTCATTTGCCCAACTATAAACCTGATTTGTGGAATCTTTTTCAAAGTCAGGTTTTTGCTTTCTTTAAGCATTAGGTGGTTTTAGTGATTTGTATCATTTATATTCAATAATATTTTATAAAATAAAGCAATTGGGCAAAAATGCATTGAAGAAAGCTATTTTTATTGAATGCTGATGTTTGAGGGAGAAAAAAAAAAAAAAAAAAAAAAGGTGTTCCTTATCTAGTGCTCCTTTTGGATTACGATGGGGTTTAGGATCTTGGAGTATAACAGCACTGTCAGTAGAAATTTGACCATTTGCTGAACCAGAATAATTTCATTAGCTCTATCTACATGAAATCTTTTCAAGTGCATCAGATACATAATAAAACATTTTTAAGTACGTTTGATACTTTTAAAATTTGTACAATATTATAAACAGACTTTTTATAATTCACATGTAATTTCTTGTTAGAATGCAATTTTGCTCTGCTTTCACTTCCTACTTTTTTAACCACAGGTAAATATTTAAGCATTATGTTTACATTATGCACTAAATACTTGGTCTGTATTTGTAACTACAGATTTGGTTTGTGCTCTCTTCACACCTCTTGCATATTTGAATGTATAGAAATAGGGAAGTTTAGCTTGGGAGCTTTAAAACCCTTTCTTATCTTGAGGCATGATTAAAGTTTGCTCTTTACTTGATATTTTGTGCTTCTTTCCAGCAGAAGACATCCAGAAATGGATACCTGGATCTTCAGTTAATATTGAACATACTTTTGACCATATAACTTTTGATATTAGATTGATGCTGTTATTCAGACACTGACAATTTGCATGACTAATAATACAGCTGATAGGAAAATGTGTTTTGTTGTATTAGCACGAAGTTGTGTTTAGCTGCTCCGTAGTCATCCACAGTTCTGCCCCTGCATCTGATTGCTGAGGCAATGTAATAATAAAGCCCTTCTCCAGTATTTGTACACTTAAACTTTAGCCTGTTTGCATAATAAATGGATGTCCCCTTAGGAAGAAGTGTTGGGTCCCAAGGCAAACAGTGGAATTTGTGAATTCTCTTCTTGCCTTCTTTCACCCAGTTTTAGGAATTCTGATACCTAAATATGTAAGAATCTAAAAAGTGATCTCTACTCCAACTTTCCTAGGAATAGTAATAGTTGCTTGTTTATTGATGACACTTCTAGAAACAGATACTCAGAACCAGCACTTTCTACAAAGATTTTGCAGATTTGCTTACCACTATTCCAAAAAAACTTGCTCTGCTGTTTCACTTATTCCATTTCTATACTCAATAGAGTTTACACAATTTGAAAACTTCTGTTTTAATTCTGACTAGATTGTTCTATGCATATTCCTAATGCCATAAAAGTTAAAAATCTTACCTTTTGTTAGAGCTGCAGATGTTTGATTTAACCTTTCCCAGCTAAAGAGAAGTACTATTTTTTTTTTTTGTGCAAAGATTACATTAATCCATATTGGACTGGTGGCAGTCCTTCCACATTTTGAGTGGAATATTTTCCTTCATAGTATTTTGGCACCCACATATGCTGTTGACCAAGAACATGTGATAGACAGTAAAAAAGTAAAGCTGCATGGAAGCATTCTGAATTGTTTAGTTGTAAATTTTACAACATTTTCTGTTAAAGCATGGCTGACATTTTTATGTTAATAATCTTCAGTAGATCATTATTTTATATTACTCTTAAGGAACACTAAATGGTAATAAAATAAATGGTGCACATATTGGAATGTAAGTAGTTGCTGCTGGCCTTTAAACATAGTCCTTACTCTTGGACAGTGTACAGAATCTCCAGTGTTTTCATTAGTTATTACTTGTTCCTGCTTTACTAGTTTAACTCTAAAGACAAATTCAGCATATCATGAACTGCTAAGTATAACTTATTTTTCAAACTATATGTGCAAAAGATACGAAAAAGTGACTGTGGTCTCAATTCTCAATTATTCTTCTTTTCATAAAAGTGCTTTCTGTTAACCCCTCTTTTTCTCCTATTTTGCACTTCACTACTATAGCTGAATTGTAGTTCTTTTCTGTAGAGTTGATCAAACATTCTCACCATTATATAATACAATTTTCATTTTATTTTAAACATACTTTGCATGATATAAAAATATTGATCACAGTGAGCTTTAACAATTGTTACTGCTATAAACAGGAATGCTGCACAATGTTTTTAGTGGAAATAAATTATATAGTCATTATCTCTTAAAAAAAAAATCACAAGAAGAACCTAGGCTGTTTGGTCATTGGCAGAAAATAAGTCCTTACTGAGTTCGTTACAAAACATGAACCCCAGTTATTTTCTTCATTTGCTTTCCACATCTTGAGAAAAGCACAATGTTTCTGTCTCTGAAAGCCCCACAGGGTCTCTGGTGAACATTTAATTCCAAATATTAGCAAAGTTTTTGCTGTTCGTTTGTTTGTTCTAATGGAAAAATGTACACCAAAATAGCGAGTAGTGCTGCCTTCACTAATTCATGAGTGGTCTTCTCCAGTATGTGGGTACACAGCGGCACACTTCTTCACTGAAATAAAATCCAGCATCACAGCGTTTCGTTCGAACTGTACATGGTGGTCTGTAACAACTAAAGAGATGAAAAAAGGGGGCATAAGTAAAACGTAATCATTTAGGAATACAAATCTATGGCATTTATGATGGCATTGCTCTAAGGAACATTTATATTCCACATAATTCAAGTGAATACGTATATTTACAACTTCTGTTTATATTCTTACACCATATTCTTGCAATTCAACTTTTCATCACTAAAGACATTAAATAGACAGAAGAATGTTGCTGAGAGAAATAATGGGGCTTTATAAGTGATATATACATATATACACACACACACAAGCATTTCCTAGCTGTATTAATCTTAAGTAATGCATCAAAACTCAATTTGGAGACACAAAAATATTTTTCTCTACTTCAGTCAGATCAATATGCTACTTGTTTGAGAGGACAGTCTAGAATGAGTAAGAAAATCTACCATCGTCTTCATCAGGACTGTTTGTCTTATTCACTAATACAGTAGCCATTTATATACATATATTTCACAATGTGCCTGATCTTGAAAATGAGAGCATAAATAGCTCCTCACTGAGTTCAATGGGGATATATCTATACTTCAGATTATATCCATGTCTATTCTGACACAGGATCAGAGCCTACATGTTCTGCATGTTTCTGACAAATCTTAAAGGATAAAGAACAGAAATACCACTTAGATAAAATAAACTTAATTGAAAAAGATCTTTAAATCACTAATCACAACTAGCTAAAAATCAGGAGAATTTCCATTTATTTCATTATATGAATTAAAAAATAGAACCTATACAAAAATAGCATCTGTGGTTGTCCCTGACCTCCTCTTCCTTTATTTTTTCCTATTAAAACAACAATTTGACCTAAAATAACCTTGCGACAACAATGCTAAACACTTTCTGGTGTATAATGGAGACAAAGCACAAGTCTGAGCCTTTTTTTGAGAGACTGGCATTGAGTCAAGAGAGGAAAAGTATATGTTTCAAATTTCAACAGTTATACTTAAAACTTGTATTTAAATATTATGTGTATGAAACACTGATATTATGATCTATTATGATAATTCATGCTTACTTCAGTTTAAAGACATTACAGCATATTATATTAAGGCAAGTTCAGTACACTCCTCCCAAGACAATTTCTTTGTTTCAAGTTTGTGGTTACTCTTATTATTGTTGTAGATATGTTAATATGTTGCATGCTTATTTTGGATACCAAATTGCCACTTTGTAATAATTTGTTTATGCTATGAGGTCTGGATTACAATGATGTTCATTCAAGCCAATTAGTTCAACCAATGAACATGGATATGAGGAAAGCAATAAGGAATGAGGAAGACAGCAACCATGACATTTACTAACTGTCGGATCTCGTTCAGTGTTTTCAGTGTCATGAATCATATGTTATTTCACCAGTGTAGCTTATTTGAGAGTAGAATTACTTTGTGCTAGGTCCAGTAACTCTTAATATGGCATCATGTTAAGATGACTCTTACTGAGATCAGAGCAACAACTCAGGGAAGTCTCTCAAAGCCCTACTACTCTTTATGTGCTTCATAATTTATGAAATTTCCGGATTTTCAGAATTTATGTGCTTCATAACCAGACCAGAAACCAGAATTCAATTCTGAATTCAGAATACAATACACCATATACAATACTTTCTCTCTTTCTCAATAAAATGGAGAAGTGCTTAGCAAAAAAGAAACACCAAGAAGTATCCTATGTCCTACTGACCCTGGAAGCAAAAAAGAAGTTAAAGCTCTTTACAGCACTCAAACACAATACAAAGAAAATGATGGTATCTCTAGAACTAACTCCTGAAATCCAGTTAGGACTATTTTAATTATTAGAAGTGCAATATTCAGTTCTTGTAGAAAATAGATTGGGATTTCTTAAATATCATAAAAACTGGGAACTTGAATTTATACTACATCCTCACCAAGAGATTTATTTATTTATTTTTAAGAAAAAGTTACATGAAATACTACTAATAAATATGAGAGATTACAGGAAACTAAATATACTTCAAAATATTAATTCTGCCTAGTTGTTTCCTTCTAGAAATGATAAAAGTTGTAATAAATAACCAAAAAGAACTTCATAGCTTACTTATGGCTATGCTGTGATTCAGCAACACAGCTAATAAACACAGCTAAAATTTTATACCCAAAATAATGAAAAGTTTAAAGACTTAAGTTACCTGCATGTCTGGTAGTGGAACCTTTTTCCTTTTAAGAAGCATTTATTGGGAGATTCTGTACATTCACAGGTGCATTTTGCAGGATTTAGTGGCTGATGTTTTGGACAGGTTTTTTTACATACACACTGGCATTTATCTTCATCAAACTCTTTGTTGGGCCCACAGGAAGCAGGGAGAAGTTTGTTTCTGCACATGCACTGACATGATGTTCTATCTAATTCTTTGTGAGGTCCACAGCTGGAGGGCCGCACACCCCCTTTGCAGACACATTGACAGGTTTCTTCATCCAGCTCCTTGTTTGGCCCACAAATATGGAATCCTTCGGATGTGTCTAGAAATCAGGCAAAATTGTTACATAATTAAGAAAACTTTAACTGCATGTATTTTCACATTTTTTCAAGTGGTATAGTGATAAAAACGCCTGAAGTTTTTCAAGAACAAAAGTAATTCAAGAGTGAAGCAATATTCAGTAACAGCATTAAAAAGTCTCAGCTATTTCATTTTCAGAATTTTTATTTTTCCTTTAGATAAAAAGAACATGAAACTGCATCTAATGCTTAAAAATTACCTACCCGTGTCCCCAGGGTGAGACGAGAAACCAAAATCATGTTGTGCCAAACATCGGCAAATTTGATTATTCCAGATATGATTTTTTGGACAGGTCTTGTTTGCCACATGGCACCTACGGAATGAAATACACTGTTAGTTTAGTATTTTATTACCAAAAAAAAAAAAAAAAAGAGAGAGAGAGAGAGAAACTCGATTGCTTGATTGTAGGCACTGATCACATTTATTCCCTTTCATTAACAAATCTTCTGACAAGTAAATTTGTAATTTCATTTCCTGGCAAATCTATTACCTTATGTTCTCCCCACTTCAGAAATCTTCAATCATTTGTTGATGTTGCCTCGTCTTAGATCAAGTTTTAGTTGTAATTTGTAGAAACTGTTATTGGTGATTTCCTAATGCAGCCTAGTAACGGATTTATGTTATAATATATCTTACATGTAAAACTTCCATACAAAATAGACCGGGGTGAAAATCACTTGTGAACCAAATAGGTGCTAACAGGCATAAATTTTCCACATTGCTCTTTACAGTACAAATATGGTTCCACACCTACATCCATCAAAAGACAACTGATAGTGGTTTCCAAATTAACGCTGAAGACTGAACTTTCAAATAAGCCCAGATTATGAGATTCTCCTCCCCTTTTAAGAAAATTCTAGGTCATTTACTGACTCTTTCTCAACATCCACCCAAATCTTAAGATAGCTTTCTTGAATCTCATCCGTTCTTGACTCTAATATCTTCAGATTTCATCGGTGATGCCTCTTCACAGCAGACATGAGAGGCAGTAAGAACTTCTCGCCGTTCCGTGCTCTAGAGCTGCTGGTCGTGCAGCCCGGGACTGCTGCCAAAGAAAGTGCAATACCTCAACAGCAGCTGGTCTCTTTTTAAATGAGGGCTGAACTCAACTAGTAAGTCCTCCACAAATAGACTATTCGTGTATATTATTTGATCTTTCTCACTTGCAATCTCTTTATCTCCATGGGTGACATTACACGTTTTAATGAGTCATGTCTGATTTCATACATCTAGTCATTTCTGCATTGTTTCTGCAGTTATTACTAAAATTCTCATCGGGTAAAACAGCACATACATTGTACATTTTAAGTATTCTTTTCCCTTTCCCTGGGGAGCAGCATTACTCATCATTCAGAAATGCAGGTGCTAGGACATTCTTCCTCGATTATGAAGGATACCACTCCCCTCCACCACATTAAGCAGCTTTTTTGTCATTAATGACTGCTGTAGTTTAACGTTATCCTGCAATGCCTCATCTTTTATCAAGCTGTCAATTGTCATTTCTTTCTGCTAATGATCTCACTTGTGCTCCTTGGCTACTTTTCTTCTGGGCATGTGTGTTCTTTTTCCTATCTCCTGTTCCTGCTTGAGAAGCTGTGCAGAGAATTTACAGACATATTCTTGTATTCTGTTTAAACAACAACTCAAACCCAGAGTAGTCTGGCTCTAACCAGGCAAGTTTTAAACTAAATACAAAAGTTAGCCAGGGGTGACGGTGTGAAGGAAACCTCAAGCACATAAGAACCATAATAAGATGATGTTTATAACAAAATCAAATTACCAAAGAACTCGGAGAGAACTCTATGTATTTCCATGTCAGGAATCTAGACAGCAGGCAAAAGGAAGCGCTTGCTGGCACACTCTATCCTGGTGGCCAGCACTGAAAATTATAGAAGGGAAGATTCCTATGGCTGAAAGTTTTAAGTGATTCATCACAACGTTTTAGGAAAGCTCAAGAGGACCAATGAGATCAGAGGGAAACCATTTTGCAAAAACAGTTCACTACCTCCTTCCAAGTCACTGTCAAACTTGGAAAACATATATGCCAGCTTGTTACCTGGCAGTATCCACACAGACACTAGGCAAGAAAGAAATATTTACTGTGTACAAAATATATCCATGCCACACCTACAACGTGCCCATCTGCTCTGTAAGCACCTACCTATAACAACACAGGGAAAAAAATCACCGTGGAGACTTTGATCTATGTGATGCATAACGAAGGCCCAAAGAAAAGAATTGCCAAGTTTCTAAATAAAAAAAAGTCTAAATAGTTCTAATAGTTCTAAATAAAAAAAAAATTCAATGCATCTTTTGATGAAATACTATATGAACAGAGGAGTACAACTCAGGATTAATCCAGCAGGTATTCTGAAACACTGATTAACAGGAACTAACATGCCTTACCTCCAAAAATATGTGAAGGTAGCTGCTAGTTTTTAGAAGGAAAAAGCAAAAAAAAAAAAAAAAAAAAAAAAAAAAAAAAAAGGGAAAAGGGGAGGCCAAAGCGTTAGACCTTAACTGTCACGATGAAGCTCTGCATATATATTTTTTAAAAGCTTATGGGGTTATAAAAAAAAAAAGTCATGTACTATTTCAATACTGTCTGGCATGTCATTTTTTCCCCTTCTTTCTTTTCTTTTTGTATGCCTATGCCAAGGTATAATCCAACCTTGAATTCCTATCATATCCTATAAGTACTACTATCTTAAAAAGCAAAGGCTACACTCTTACAATGACATGCAAAAAAGACATTATGATGCCTACATTAAAGTGAGCATGTAGATAAATACATGTACAGATGCTGCTGTGACAAAAAAGCAGATTTCCAAGTTTTGGCTTTATGACAGTTTAACGAGCATGCAATCCCATACACAAAAATGAGAATGAGAGTAAGGACAATTAGTACTGTGGACTAGACTGCAACTATGCAGCTCCTGTGTGATTATGCCTTTGATGAATCCAACTGGGAACTTACAATGAAAATTAGGAATGCTGAGTGAATTCTTTATAGGCACCCTGCAACATTTTTAGACAGCTAAATAACTTTAAGCTTAAACCTTTTAAAATAAGTTTTTTTAAAAAAAAGAAAATGTAAAAACAAAAATCAATTTCCTCAGTGGTTCTGGAACCTAAATAGTAAAGATGCTGCTAGTACTAGAAAATGCTTTTTATGTTCAGTTCTAATATTTCTCAGCCTTTTGAAGTTCCTTACTTAGAAAATAGCTACTTGCTGTGCATACTGGTCTAAGTCCCCCTGTATCTATATGCTTACTTCCCTGCTAAAGGCAATTGAGTTGTTATTTGTAATTTAAATATATAGTTAACAGTTTTCTGCCTGAAGTAAACACTTGCAGAAGTAATTACAACCTCTCTTACTGTGAGAGAACAGAGGAGCCATCAACAGTATAATCTGACTTCATTATTCGCTTTTTCCCCTCCACTTTTTACAACCTGTTAATTAAGCAATTAGTTATTAACAGATATGTTTCCAATCCACTGCGTATGACGCTAATTTTGATAAAAAATTCAGTGATGTCCATTGAAATGAAACATAATCTAGCTCTTGAACTAGAGCACATGTCAGAAAGCATCAAGACTTGATTGAATGAAAATACAGGAAGAACTAACTCTGTAAACATTTTCCTATTCACTTGCCTTATTAAGCATGCATATAATTAACTTCAGTTCCACTTCTAGCCCTAGGTTCTTCTACAGAATACTTGTTGTAAATGTTATGTATTTTTGTTCTACTACATCATGAAATCACTCAGTCTTCTAGAATTAAGGGCATGAGATATTTAAGCTTTTTAATAGGAATTGCCTTAGTATCAATTTATTTTGTGTTTTTTTTTTTAAGGTTTTGAAAAGGAAAAAAAAAAATGATGCTATGCTCCTGTCCCAAATCTATATGCTAATTTTCTGGTTTATCCACTAACCCTTTATTTCTCCTTCCCATTCTGTTTTAGTTTTCACTTCTAGAGTGTGGAAATGGCCAAAGAGATTTTTAGTCAAAAATTTTGCAGAAAGACTTTTTCTCCTCTTTAACAGCTGCTCACAAGAAAATAGAACTTGAGAGAAAATTTTGAGCACTCCTTACTTCCAATAATCAGTATTTTTGGATAGCTTTCCTTGATTTATTTATTTAAGAAGCTGATTTTATCCTTTTCAAAGGTCTGAATCATTTATTGACTTGATCATCATAATGTCATACTTTGCAGGTAGAATGCATAGGTTACTAAATTTGTAGACAGGAATGAGTAAGATGAATAAAAGCCTTTGGAATTTGGTTGTCTGAGAGCATTCATACCTCCAATGACATCGTATTTCACTACTTACTCATATCTTTGAAAAATTATATATTGTTATATGAAATTATTTTACATGTTTTCTCTAAGCCGCAATTGCATTGCAGCTCTTTCCATGAAAAAAGTCTCATAGCATTCCTTTTGATTTTTAAGTTACCTAGCCCCAGTCTACACAACTGCATAAAAAGGACTCTGCTAATTATTTTAGTAACATTCTTCCTGCGTAAAATGATATTCATTCCTTTATAAAATTTTGCATTCTGCTTTTAGTAGTGTATATAAATTGATCTAGCTTAAATGTGAAAGCTTTGGACATTGTTTTATATCTAGTTTCATAGGCTTGCTCACAGTGTGAGAGAAAACTGGTCTGTACTTACTGAGTTTGTGTTGCTGGCAAGGAACGTCTTATGATAGAATGAACTTGTCTGTAGACATCCAACTTGGACATGCATCGGCAGGACGTGTGATTGGCAAAACTAACAGTCACAGGTTTGGGGCCATGAGAGAGTGGCACTGTAATCTCAAACAGCTACAAAAAAAAGAAAGGAAAAGAGAATTTTATAGATCAGTAACAGTACAACTAAACACAACGTAACAACAAAGGCACAAAAGCTATAAGGAATTTAACTCAGGATTTTCATTTCCTACCACTGTTCATTTATGCTAAGTAATCATTATGCGTAAAATAAACTTGATAACTGTGTTATGCCAATTGACACGTTGCCCTGTTACGTGCCTGCTTGCTTAGCATGCATTTAAATTAAAATTGTTAAAAAAGGAAAGTGTACAAGGAACTTATTCTTCAAGAGAAAATGACTTTCCAATTGGCAGTCTTTCTTCAAAACAAAACCTAATATTTGGAAGGTGCTAGAGTCATCCAAAGAGTCAGGAAACAGGAATAATTTAAAAAGGGAGTAAGTTAGAATATAACGTGCCAGCACTACAGATACAGAGCTTATGTACAGTTACAAAGCAATATATTGGATTTAGGCGGTGACATTTTTGGATGAATGCGTTTATAAAACTACAGCATATTGTACTTTTTCACTTTCCAGTATTTTTATCAACATGAATTACATGATTATCCTAGTAGAGTGCATCTTGATAGCATTTGCTTATCAGGATAATAAAACATTATTATTTTAATAAAAGCAATATTTATGTGAATCAGTAAATTCTTGTTTTCTTGTGGGAAATATAGCTCTACTGATGGAAGAGCACAACTTCAGATATGCTTTGTGGGAAAAAAGTGAACAGGGGATAACTAATACACAAACGGCAAGACTCATTTCAGTATTTAACTCCGGACATTTACTTTATCAAAATAAGAATTTTGATTTCTAAGATTCAACTCTTAATAGTTTCATGAAAATTTACAACAAATACTTTATATCAAATTCCAAAAACAAAACAAAACACAATTCATTTTTTGTTGTATTTTAAGTAACATAATAGTGCCCAGCTGCCGTTTATGAGCTTACTCACTTTTCCAAATATATTTAAAAAGCTTTCATGCATATTCTGGGGATTTAAGTACTTTTAAAAATATTATCTATGTTTTTTATTCCGTTTTCAATTGATGGGCTTGCATATCATGACACATTAGCTTTGTGCTGAAATTTATTTTCTTGATAATCAATAACTTCACGGTATAGTATACAGACAGTATACGAACATAATAAAAACATTGACAGTTTAAAATAATTCAATATACAAGGCATATTTACTGGCATGTCTTGAAAACAGTATCTTGCACTGATACTTGTAAGTGAACATACATATTCATCAAATACACATGAGGTGAAAAGAGGCTTGTGCAGCCCATGATGAAGCATATACCACTGTCACGCCCAAACCAAAGATTAAACTCAGGTTTCATAAAGTATAATCAATCTGATAAATATTCCACATTTTACAAAACAGATCTTGGCAGTATTTAGTGACTGAATCTTTCAAAATATTTAGCATTAGGAGTGTCATCATACAAGAATAGAATTGGCAAGGATATTAAATTGTCATCTTACTTTGCTGACAAATACTGTAATGTTACTATTTTTACTATTTTTTTCATTTACATATTGGCTGAGCTCCATATAGCACCTTTAAAAATGTCATCTCTCATATCAATTTTAAACACTACTTTTGCAATAGAATTTCTGAAAATGAAAACTGATACACATTTACTTCTGTAGAAGGAGAACCAAAACCAAAAAATATTTCCTGTATCTTCCAAGAACAGATGTAAAACTGTCTATCCAGAGAGCTACCATGGAAAGAATTTCTCTTGCTAGTTAGAGAGATTTCTAGCCAAAGCATATTAACATTTGGATTCCTGCTCCAGTTGCAAAATAAATAACCTTTCTTAAAATTTTGGTCCTCAGAGGCATTAATAAGATAATGGGACAAGATTTAAAGATTAAAGATTTAAAGTTTAAAGATTTGTACTAATAAAATGATTTCTAAGCAAATGTCTGCCTTTCTCCAACAAAATTATCACCAGACAAACCTCCGGGGTTTTCACTAAGTTCAAAACAAACCTCTGGAAACAGTCTATGAACTTTTTATTATACTTACAATCCTCTTTGGCTTGCCAACCATATTGGCCCCTCTGTCCTTATCTATTATAAAAGCTCTTTCAAATTCATCTAAGGCCATTCTTACCAATATGTCCCATCCAAAAAAAAAAAAAAACAATGACAACTACACAGAGCTTTTTTTTTTTTTTTTTTTAAGTGACATTATATATGAATATTGCTTTATGTCCCTATGCACTGAATTCACTATGGAGGACTTTGTAGCTTTCGCTACAATGCTGTAAATGCACAAGGTAGACAGCAAATTGCTGGTGATGGGAGGAGGGTTGTTGTATTTTAAGACAGAAAGGATCATGTTTTTGTAAAAGAGTTTTAATTTATGCATACAGTGTGCATTTCACAAAATACATGTGAACAACTGTTCTCCTTACAGGTGCCATAATGCTTGAATTACCCACACACATGTATGAACTCCACCTCTTTTTAAAAAGTTGTGCTTTCAGAAGGACAACACAGCAGTTGAGGCTTCTTTGAAAAATGTGTCTGTATAATAACCTATAGATGCAAAAGACTTTAATATATTAAACATCTTGCAAGAACACTCATTCTTAATCCATTATGAATATGAGGTGCAGAATAAAGGGTATGGATTTAATTATAACATTATTTGTACAAAGAGAAACTTGTGCTTTCTTTCTACTCAGAGGACAGCCTGAACTTTCTTCTCTGAAGCTGAAATAAAAACCCATACAGGGAGACCTGATAGAACTCAGCAAGTGAAGATAAGCATGACCCTCCACATCACCCAAATTGTAGCTGACTAGCATAGGGGGCCGATTTTGTACTACTGCTAGTCCTGGCGCAGGAACAATTTGCTGAGCTGCAAATCATAACCAAGGGCAGACTGCTGGAGAGGGCAGTCTAGGACTACTGCTACAATTACCAACCACCAGGATGACAGAGGTCCTTGTCAGGCCAGCTCTGGATGAGCTGCACAAATACACTAAGTGAAAGTTCAGTAGGAGTCTCTGAGCAGGACTTACCAATTCTGAGCTGAAACATGATGCATTGCCATCTCCATTTATCTTTCCATTTAAATTGTGAAAGGTGTCAGTTTAGAGGCAAGTGTTGCTAACAACTATTCTCAACGTGTCAGTGCTACAATGCGAAAAAGCCTAGTTAAACCGCGTAAAGCTAGACCACTTTACTCTCTTTGACTTTAGAGAATTACTTTCAATTCATTCAAGTGAATTTTGTTAACAGCAATGTGTTTTATGTCACCTTCAAGTAGTCAATGTTCATACATAAAAATTAACAGAACAAAACCAACCGTTTATGTCAGAAACTAGATTATATCAAATTTGGTACTACATTTCTAGACCTCTCTTTTGGTAAGTGGTGGAGATTACAAATTAACATTTTGAAAAAGAATATAAGGAATATCTATTTTTTTACTGGAAATGGTAGAATTAAGATACTAGGGTATGAATATTGGAAATATTCTCACAATTTTTGTTTGCACACGCTATTAGCATACTATATGCTGATGCGTACTTCAAAAGCAAGTAATTATATTTCTTTTCTGAGAACGAAAAATCTATCAGGCAAGGAATTTGTATGAAATTTCTGAAAAGTATTTCTTACTGAAAATGTGTGTTTAACACTCAGAATAATTCTGTTCATATAATGTCTGATATTTTAAAACAAGATCAGTCTGAAACAAGTCTACATTCTGTTCTTGGCTACCCAAAATCCATTGAATCCCCAATGGATCCCCAAATCCATGGAAGTTGTTGAAGTAAAAGTGAAAAAAAGTATATTTTTTAATCTGTTTTGGAATCATCACATCTGAGAAGACATTTCAATTAGATGCTATCTCTTATCTCTATTACCTTCAGTAATCAGGTCAGATACTTTTAAAGCATCTTCAGTTTATCTTTTGTTTATCTCTGCCATCCCATGCAGTCGTGAACAACAGTGGAGGCTATGGGGCACGCTTGGCAACACGTAACAGTCCAGTGTCAATACCTAGAAAGGATTTTGCAACAGAAATGCAGCAGAGCATCTGTGTGCGAGGCCAGCTCCTGCCTGGTGTCTTTTCCGGCACTGTTGCTGGCTGCCTCGTGCCCCTGCGGGGCTGCTTGGAGTAGGGAGAGGATAGACTGACAACTCCCTCCAGAGTAAAGAAATTGCTTCTCAGAGGGCTAAACATTGCCTCTGTTGTCTTCATCAAATCATAGTAAGGATTGAACTAGTACATGCTACTGGCAGTAAAGAAAAGGCATTTTCTTCAAGAGCTGACACCTAACAGATACAACAGACTTTCAAGACTAAAGACCTTGGAGAATGAGGCTCAACCCTCAGAAGAACGGAAGATCAAACAGTAGTAAGGATTTGGGCAGGTTTTTTTTCAGAGTGGATAGCCCTTTTTGATCAGCATATAGCAAAAAATGTTAAACGTTAAAATATATTAAAGAATAAAGTGCATTAAATTAACAATACTAAATCTGGACAAAATACTCAAAAAAAAACCTCAGACTTAATTTGCTCATGCTGTTCTGTGCATATGTGCTTCCAATATCTATTCTGAGCACTTCATGAGGTTACAACTCAATGGAAAAACAATCAAAGCAAAAAATGACAGCAAAACTAGGGAGTATTATATACTGAGAAAAAATTAAAAACACACAAAATTACAGCTAAGGCTCTGTTCCAGTCTCTCCCACATGAACTAATGCAGTAGTAGAAACCAGTAGCATACTGTTAATCTGAGTATCTAATATATACTAATGGAAATTCTGTATTTCTGAAGAACCATTCAAAAACACATACTGTTAAAGCATTTCACAAGAATTTAACACTTCCCACCCCATCAGTCTGAGATGGTTTTGTCACTGATATCTAGTTTGCAGGTCTTCTGGTCTTTCTTGTGCCTTCTAACACTTCTCTGCAAGGTCCTCCATTGAGGCCTTGCCTCCCTAGGTCTTTACCCAACTCGGCAATGCTCCTCATTCCAACCAGGCCAGGGCAATAAACGTGCAAAGCCCGGCTCCTTTCTCTCCGTCTCTACTCTTGGGTCATTTCTAAGGCTTAAAAATAGAGCAGATTATATTGAACTCAACAAAATGCACATTCCTAATACAAATGAGTTTCATATGCTTCACCTAAAATAAGGGAATGAGAACTTTTTAAGGGGGAAAAAAAAAACACTTTTGTTTTGTTTTTCTGATAAAGCCATATACTTCTCTCTCACTTTGGCCTAACAAAACGAAGTACCACAACTTTGGCTGAAGTTTTAAAGAAGAAAAAAATAACAACATACCAAGTTGAGGCAGACTTCTGGCATAGAAAACTTAAACCCCTATTGTTTAAAGATAATGTTGTTAGGCTGAGAGTATAACAGTGTTTTAAATGGAACCCGGTGGGTAATCTGAGTACTAGGCTGTGAAAACTAGGGCTGCTTACCACTGAACAAGACTGTAGGTTATTATAAGTAAAGTTCTTGCTCACTTCTTGTGTCAGGAAGAAACACAAGGGCCCTCTACAGTGAATGCACCTAGACTTCCAAATAAAAACGGAAGTCTGCAAAATTCTTGTGCTAAAACCATCACAGTCATTGGTACTATATAGAAAAAAGTTACAGCTTTATACCTCTTGCCTTTGTATAAGAGGTATAGGAAAGACTTCCCTTTCCAGCACAATCTTTTCCACATCCAAAGTATAAACAAGCATGCTTTAATTATCAATGTAGCTGTTACTTTATAAAACAGAACTAATATAATGCACTTTACCTCTTAAAATAGATTCACTCTTCAGGTTTCTTCCCCCTAGTTGGACGCTCTTCAGACACTAATGGCTATTTTTATGTTTACTTTTCAAAGTATTCTGATAATGTTCAATAATGGCAGCAAAATGCAGTACTTTGAAGTATTCTTTATCAGAGAGCATACCACAAATGTCAGCTAAGAACTTGTCATTTTATTTTGAAAAGGTGGCTTTGCTTCCTGACATGTTATGATAATGCACACTTTGTTGAACTTTACTGTCTAAATATTCCTAGGCAGATTTCTATACAATAGTCTTTCCTCAGTAACCATATACATCCGTTTTTGTATTTCAGACTACTTTGATATTTTTTTTCTAAATGGAAGCAAATAAACAGGTTGTACAGTATTAGCAACATGATTTTCTCAACTTAGATGAGCACAGATGCATATTGTTTTGAAAAATTTCAACTTTCTGAATTAGAAAACCTAATACTTCAGACTGGTATCTCTTGAATTAAAAAAAAAAAAAAGGGGAGAGATAAAGTCTTTCAATGTAGACCAGAGACTATAATACCATTTCAGTTACATCATCCACTGGGGACTCATTTCCTTACCATTGTAAGAAAGTTTCAAAGATGCCATTGAATATTTATACTTATAGGAATGAAAAGTATTTACAGACTGTATTTATGCTAATCCCTGTTCATTTTGTGACTTTCATAGCTGTCATTTTGCACTAGTAGAAACGTAGACTCTGAAGACCACCTTACTAAACCAGTCACTTGCCCAATTTATCTCAGCACCTCACTAAAAGAACAGGGAGAGAAAGAAAATCTTTCTTATGAACACATATATACATCACAAATTTATTTGATAATATTTTATACATAATATTTTTAACATCTTAAATCTGTCTTTCACTGTAGCCAACCACAAAACACTAATCTTCAAAAATGAGGACCTTTTTCTTTATACACTTGGAAAACAGACTTATTTTATATTTTATTAAGATATATATTTATATAAAGGTCTGGGTGGATAATCATCTACGCTTTATTCTCCAGGGAGCTGATTTTAGGTGGGCTCAAGTAGACAGATGAAATTCTTATATATTTCCTTCCATGTTAAGAGAAGATATTCGATCATCTTTGATTCAAGATTTCTTATGAATGGAGTATGCATAATATTAAACTGCATTTTATTGACAGAGCCTAACAGTAAAATACACCCACGTTTACTTTTGAACATTCTGATTCAAAATTTATTTCAGAGGAGTTGAGAAGACCTGCAAAGTCAAAGGCAAACCTCAGATACAGTCCAGGAATCATGTATTTTGTGCTCAATTCTTAGCTCCACTGCAAAATACCTTAGCTCCAATGCACTAGCCAAAATGAGAAGGGGTGTATCCTACCGACCTGAACATCAGTTTCTTTTGTATTTATTTCTCTCTCCAAGACAAGTTAGGTCATGATTTTCTTAAAATCTAAAGGGCACAGAAATAAATGTACTGCTTCACTTTCCTAAAGGTTGTGATTAAAATAAAGATTCAAAAGGTATATGCTACCAAACGGTCCTACACCAAAACCTCCAACAATTTATCAAGTGATTAACACAAGAAAACAAAAGTTTCATTACAGATGGGGAATTTTAACCTTCCATTGTTACGGAGTTCTGCCCACAATAAATCATGAATGTTATATATATATATATATATTTAATCACTGTATCCTTTAAAGCTATCAGAGCGGTGGTGCCTCTCAGACAGAATAGGGAGTTCCAGACCCTGGCAGCGTTCACGGCAATCTAGGGCAGCCCACGCATTTCCTCCTTACCTCCTCTGTAAAATGGAGATAACATTGGTGGTGAGAGTCACTAATGAAGCCATTCTATACAAGACCTAAATAGTCTTGTTACAATTATCCCCAGAATGATTCTAGAATTGACAATATATGACTATTAATTTCTTATTTTCAGGGGTCACAGCTATATAATTAATGGACTTTTGTGATTAATTAAAAAGCAAAAGTATGTCCAGACTGCCTGTAGAACCACATATTTAATTACAAGCAGATTTATTTTTCCTCCTTGTTCATTCATTAGATGAAACATGTTTCAAATCCTTGAAAACCGGAGCCGGGAAGCGCTGTGCTCTGCTCCAGTGAGAGGCACAGCAAGGGGCGGCTGGGCCAAGGGGGCTGTGGGTTGTTCTACCCGGGCAGACTTGGCCTTCGACAACCGGCAACCTGCACAGACTGATGCCAAGGGCAGCAACCCCTCGGCCTCCTAACCTTGGTCTTTCTTCAGAAATCCTTGAAAGAGCTTCCAGAGCAGAGCTGCATGGCACTGCAGATCGCCATGCAGCACGCTCATGCCAGTTCCCACACTGGTGGATTTCTTCCTTGAGCCACCTATAGAGCTGGAGTGGAGAACAGAAATTCGGGTGGGACCAGAGCCTGTTGCACAACCTAGAGCTCAATATGATTTTAATCTCCTAAATTCTACTAGTAGATGAGATTCTCCCAAAGCCTCATCAAAAAAAGTCATCAGAATGCCTATCAAATAAAAATTCCAATATAATCCCCCTCACCGATCTTTTTAAGGCATGTATTTTTAAGTCATGGTACTGATAATTTTCTCTAGATGAACAGGACCTAATGTCATACTTCTTTACTTGTATTTTTATGGTATAGTGCTTCAGAAAAACTTCAGATAAATATACAAATTATTTCTTAGCTTCAGTGGCTAATTTAGTCAGCATTGTCATTATATTTGCTGCTACACTGGATACTGGCACTTATGAAATTACCATTCTGATCAGTGAATTCTGAAATATAAACGAATCGACACTCTAATTTTCATTCTAAAATGCGGGAAGCTTACCATATATTTCCATAATATAAGATTTATGTATGATTTTTTCCCCCAGATTTGTATTAACCACAGTTATACTTTTCTGATGGACTGTGGTTTGTTTTGGCATCTTCCCTTAAATTGATTGACTCTCACTTTCCATGACTTCTGATCTTTGCACTTCCTAAAGTGTCAGTAAAGCAGGCCAAACATAATCAGCATAATAGAGCAGAAGGTTTCTAGAGAGATTTTCAGGCTAAGCATATAAGGCTATTTGATTTAAAAACTCTATACTGGAAAGAATAAATGTAAGTTTTTTTAAAAAATGGTATATTATCATTATTTATTTTACTACTGTCTAGATTCAAAGCAAATCATGTCAAACGTTTTTGAAAAAACATATGAACCCTTTTTTTTCAGAAATTTTAACAGAAAACTGTTGGAATTTATAGTAAGTGCTATTATTAGCAGGAGATAAATCAATATATCATTACATTCATCAGTCTATCACAGAAAAATGCATGGGAAAAGACATAAATGGTAAAGTTCAAAATGAGTGAAAATTCTTCTGATACATATATCTCCAAATTCTATAAAGAAACACCATGTATATCTCAAATATGGCAAACAATTTCAAGCTGTTAGCTTCTTTCCTGTGAGAAAAACTCCTCTAAATCTAATTTCATACTGTTTGGAAGGATGTTTTCCCTTGAGAGACTATTACTCTAATCATGAAACGAGACAATTTAGGACCTTTACATCAAATGATCTGCAAGGAGCCAAAAATCTGTCCATCTTTCCAGCCAAGAGAAAGAATGGAAAGAGATGAGACTCTGCCATCTCCCTGCTTCCCTTCACCCTATAAGCAATTACTCCTAGGTGGATGTGCACAGGCTACAGTTGAGGGGCAGGCAGTTGTTGCACCAGGTAGTTCCAGGCTGCCTAACTGTGGCTGCCCCCCTCACGTATCATGGGAACTTAAAACTGATATTCAATTAATAACACAAAAACAAACAAGCAAGCAAAAACAGTCAGCTCCTCCACAGACTTTTCCTAGATAAGCCATCATTTACAAAGCTAGACGATTACAGTGTCATGGATAAAGGAGAAAGAAAAGACCTACTGTGTTCTACAAATTAGCCTAGGGGTTCTCATTTTCATAGACCTTGTGCCATATCTTAGTGAGGAAATTGTCTCATTTCCCAACCATGATTGTATAAACACCCCTTAGCAACTACAGGAACGGCTCTTATGGATAAAGACTATCAAAATCAAAAAGTGAAATACTTCTCTGTTTTTATTTTAATAAAATTAAGTAGCTAGAAAGGCAGAGAACAGCCAGCACTGGAGAAGCACTGACCTTTCTCTGGACCACCGGAGTGTTCCACAAACCAATCTGGGAACATCTGATCTAGTCCATTCTCCTGCCAATCAATTATTTGTTCCTCATAAAAATAATTTCTATGCTTAGCTCTTTTCCAGGGAGATTTTAATTAATCATGATGAAAGTTCAGATCAACTTTCTTTAGATTTTAATGTCTGGAAACAGTGTCAGTGTTTGCCAGGTTTTCCCTTCATAGTAAGACCTATCTCTGAAAATTCATCTCCCAGGAGGCACTTTTTCTGTAGGGTGAACAGAATGAAGTTTATGCAAGGTATCTTATGGAGTTTATGCAACAAAAATAAAGCTAAAAATAAAGCTAAACTATGGTGGACTTAAAAAAAAAAAAAAAAAAAAAAAGATGCCTGGTTACTAGGCATCTTTGTTCTCATTTTGTTCTCATTTCATTCAGGAAATAAAGGGATAATAGCAGTTAATGTGTCGAGTTTGTAAATTCCACAGAAGGGTCTTGAATCCATTATTTTTTCTTCCTGATGTTGATTTGAAATAGGGTAAGCTGTGTTCACATAACTTTAAAAAGATTTGAGATAACAGATGAAAAATATAGCTAGACTAAGCTCTCTTCCCTTATATAGGTATTTTTAAAATGCACTCTGCCAAGGACCAAATACAACTGAAGAGCAGAAGCAACACAGAAAACTCAGAGATAAAATGCTTGCTCTTGCTGAATAGGCAAGGAAACAAAATGATACCTCTTCTCTCTTTCTGATGAGCCCTCTAATATTTTCCTCTCCAGTGTTTCTCAATCTTTTACTACTCTAATACTTCAGTGAAGACATTACTTCAACCAATGACATCACGAAAGTAAACAAACAAAATCACTACCAGTTTAAAACTGTTCTTGCAGACCTCCAATGACTTTGTTCCACAGAGAAGAGTATATATGGATTATTTATCACTACCTGACATTGTCCTCAAAGAACAGGACATCTGTGCTACATGCTACCACAGTCTTTGTAACTACAGCATCCTTTATTCAGGTAAGACAAACTTTATAAATACACTAAAAAAAAATTCACCAGCTGTTGGTAGCTACGAATTTATATACATATATACATACACACACATATACATATGCCTAAAATCAGTGTAGTAGCTTTCCTTACCCAAGCTCTTTAAGTTGCATTATCCCTGTGCTTTATGGTTATCCAGTATAGGCTCACATTCAGGACTGAAAACTCTTGGTAGAAGATACCATTTCAGGTGGATAGGTTTGGTGAGGAATGGGGGCAAATGTAACATGTATAAAAAAGGTTATTTTTATCTCTTCTGATTATACTCTCAATTTCTTAATCCTTTCTCAAGAAGATTTAGAGCACTAAGCTTCATAACGGTACGACATTCCCATTTACTACCAACTTACGGTGGGTCATGGAGTTTCATGCCTTCCTTATGGAGACATATTGCATCTTACTGAGAAGAATCTTTTTGAAAAAGGAAGCAAAGATTTATATGAAAAATAGGAAACTTCAAAACATAAAGCAAAGCCACCCCCCCAACATCAAAAAGCCTACCAGTATTAGAAAAAGTAGAGTAGCAAAGAGTTTGAAAAGCAGATGATGTGGCAATTGCCACAATTACATAAAACAGATTAATGTATTTATGGTTTTCCTTAGAGGATGGCTGATATGTTCAATGCATCATCTTCACATGCCCCCTTATCCCATCACTATGGCTGAACCATAAAAGTAAAATACACACACACGGAGAAATTAAACCCTAAAAATCTATATTGCACTAACGTCTCTTAAAATTGTAGACATTAAGCTCCTAAAAGTAAGGAAAAGCTAAATCTATGACTCTGAATAGATGCATGCTTCCAGCATGAATCCTGTTCACACATGCTATAATATTGTCTTTGCTAAAAAAATTATAAACAATTTTTCTAGAGGATGCTTGCCTCAGTCAGCAGACAGATGGTAGATGCAAAAAGAGGAGAAAGTTAAATTTCATGAATAATTTCAAAAGTCAGAAGTGGACATCATAATCTATTTTTTTTATATCATCCTCATAATATTGGTGGAGGAGACTGCTAAATATTTTTCGAGGCAGTCGTCTTTTCAGATGTTTCTTCCATGTACTCTGGAATTGATTTTTTCCCTTCCCCCTAGTAGCAGTAATTAGGATTAAAATATGCATGATCAAATACACATTAAGGACCACCTTAATTGTAATAAGAATGAGAACTTACTGTCTTGCTGATGTAATTTGTGCTGATATTCATACACTGGAGTCCTTCACTATTGCAGCAACCTCCACATCTGTAGATGGATACACATGGGGGTTTAAAGAAGGTGTTTGTAGTTGCTCCAAACTCTTTTCCCACATCCACGCAAACTTCACGTGGCATGCACTGAGTTTTTCTCCATTCAGTATCAATACCTGCCAAGTTATATGGAGGTTCACGTGTTACAAAGCAGCTGTTTAAAAATAATACTCCTGCAGTCAATTAGTAGAGTTTTTAAGTTTAGAGCTAGAATATGCATCTGTAGGGTCACACCCTTTATTATATTATTTATACCCTAGGTTAACTTCTAGCTAATTTCTCTTCACAGGGATATGTCATGTTGTCATGGAGCAGAGGAAAACTCATAACCGAGCTAACATGTAATTAAATAAGGTTCAGCAGATCTTACGGCATCCACAGCTGAAGCTGCACACTTTCTTTCTTTCTCATCTGAGCTAAATTTTACCTTGAGCAAAGTCTACAGAACTACTGCACATCTCTGTAAATGGTCCTTCTCAGTGTTCACACTTTTAAAGCAGCAGTATGTAATGGAATAAAGCATTACCAGCCTTGACTTAAATCGCAGAAAAGAACAAAACTGGTTCTGAATTCAAACATCAGTGCCCTCTTGCCTTCTGCAAAATCTCTATAGCCTTTTGCAAAGCAGAAGAACGGCTTAGTAGTATATCCCTCTCTCAAAATGAAATTACCAAAAAAAAAAAAAAAAAAAAAAAAAGTATGTGGAACAACTTACTTCATTAAGGAGGTTTCATAGTCAAGAATTTTACATTATATCAAAACAAACTTTTGACAAGGCTTAGCTATTAAATTTTTTGACACAACTAACAAGTCTTTGGATTTTAATTTACTGTGTGTTAGAACATACTTTACTTACTTTTCAGGATCTCTGCATTATAGTGTGCTGCAGCAAATTTCAGTGAATCATCTGATCTTGTGTCAAACCTGGAGTGTTCCCTGTTGTGCTGCCAACCTCCTTTCCTCAGTTGACATTTGAACATTTTCCAGTATTCTGGGTAAAGTACTGTCATGAGTTCATCCACGCTGGACACGGACCGCAACTGCTCTTCCAGGTCTTTGCTTGCATGAGCCTGTTAAAAGTTACATGCAAGATTAATTACTCTTTCTGTTGCACAAGATTTGTTGGAAACTATCTTAAAAAACAAGTCATACACTGTAAAATAAAGTCTTACTCAAAGGGTAACCCCTCAAAGGGGTTGTCATTACAGAGACTGCTGTTTTTTCAGTTGGTGATGACATAATTCTATACTGAGAAATACTGAAATGCTTTGATTCTTTATCAAGCATGTAGTGCAAAACATGATGTGTGTGAGAAAGGAGCTGTAGCAGTAAATCTGTGCAAGTACACTTTGCAGGTTATGAAAATTAATTATATTTTTCTTCTGAATACAAAAGGTTTTGTAATAAGTTTTTGAATGTTTCGACCCCAAGTATTTACACATATAGCCTCATACACACTTAAACTGACATGTTTTTTGCCCATTTTCCCCTCAGTTGAGAAAAGAAAACCACAGAGAAGTAGAAACAATAAAAGCAAGATTAGAAAAAAAAATGCAATGCTGTACCTTTTTAGAGAAAACATAAATGAGTAAGTTCTCATTAGAGAGCACTAAGCCTTAAATTAGCAGAAATTCAGGGACTTTTCTATCTTTAAGAAATCTGGGTTGCACACTCCAATAGGAATTTCAGCTGAAACTCTTAAGGCCTATCAGCATTAGACTTGTTAACAAGTTTTTTCAAGAGTAGTCTAAAATTTTGTAATCATATTTTCCTGTTTGTTGACTTCTGTACAAAACTTGCGTTTACATTTTTCTGTAACCCAGATTTACATTCTGATTTCTCATTGACTCCAGGTTCCTGGAAACTTCATCTATATCCTCAGTTGAAACAGCATATATTCCAAAGGACTCCTGTGAATCCCTGCTCACCCTCTTATCCATAAATTGCTAACTTCGCAAACTCCAGTAAAAAGGGCAGTAAGTAGATAAAATATATATAAAGAACCTTTGGTCACCTTCTCAGCCTCCACAGCCCTTAGGTGGCAGTATGAGACACTCTATATAAAAGTATAGTTTGCAAGAACTGTCTTAACAGCTGGCTGTAGATTCTGTACATTACTACAAAACTGTCACTCTGGTCCAGGAAAGAGAAGGCTTTAGTAGTGTAAAAAAAATGCCTAAACCAGGAAATATGAAGTTACAGAAATTAAAACTCAGGACTTCAATAAAACTATGAAGAAGAAAATAAATTTTCTCAATCATTGACAAGCATGAAACTAGCTTTCTTCAAGAGAGCATTATCTGACTAAAACAAGTGCTGAGCTGGCTCATCTGCACCAGAACTGATCCTTATCTTGCAGACAGCTGAAACGGGACAAGCGTAGCATCCACTTTCTCCTCAGGTATCAAATCCAGGAGAATTGAAGACTGTGAGTCTGCCTCACCTGAGAGATTGCTGAAATCAGAGAAACCAAAGCTAATGAAGACTTTAAAGCCATTTTATTGCCAAAGTGCTAAGGACTCAAACGAATGTTTTAACTAAAGAAGCCTTTATAACCACAACAGTGAACGACAGCTTACTTTGTCCTGGGAGTTGTTAACATTCAGGCTATGAACCTCAAGCACCTCAGGCACCTCGGAGGCCTCAGGAGGAGGGCTCGTCTGACCCGACCATCCAGGCAGGCAGTACCTTGGACCTTGTCTTCACATTAGCTGCCAACTCAGAGCAGTCCCTCGCTTTCCAACGCTGCTGCTCTGTGTGCACGAGTCCCTCAGTCAGCACGACCAACTAACTCAGTCACCAGAGATGGAAACTATACAAAAAGCCAGTGTAGGGTGCAGAAGGGAGGTTACGTTTGTTAGAAGAAAAATGCATTAATGAAATATTCTTTAGTCAGGAAATCCAGTTATGCCTTTCTCAACTGGAAAGCAAATTCAGTATGCTCATATAAACTATTTCTAAACAAAGCTTAAAACATGAAGAAATTAGTGGTAGCAAAGTTAACTAAGTACTGTTTGCAAACATATTTCTTCATAGATTTTCCGGGGGCTGTGTTACACAAATGGTAGAGAAGACTGCCTGCAAGTTGAAGTGCTCATTTAATAGTACTCTATAACCAAGCGTGAACACACCTTTCAGACAACACCACAGGAAAACAACTGGTGCAGCAAATGCACAAACTTGCCTTTTAAAAATGAAACATCATTATTCCATCAAAATTATCTTGTGCTTAGGTTAACAAAGCAATTTTCCTGTAAAAATGACTTCTAATCACGTTACGAATACGCTGTAGGAAATCAACTCAATCGCTTTTGTTCTCTCACCTCTTCAGACTTTGGGGGTGGGGGGGAAGGAAAGGTGTATGCAGTGTCCTGAATAAGGAGAAAAGAGTAGGAATTACACTGGCTTTTGGTTTATGCTCATATCAAAACGCACATATCTCTCCCCAATACAGCCACAGAAAGCGTGCCAAAGGCATTTTTATATTTTTGAAGTGCTGCAAATTATTCTCATCTGTGTCAAACTGTTTAAATGAACGTAGACACAATTTGTCTTTTGTATGACTATCAAACCTCATTGCTGACATGAATATTGAGCTCGATCTTAAATTATGGTTGATTAGAAGAGTCTCCTGCGTATAATAAATACATCAGATTGTTAAAAGATTATTTAACGCAAGAGTCTTACTTTTTAAAGAAGTGAATAAAACTACTTTTCTAAGTATAATAGCTTTGGCTTGGCTATATAAATTTCTGCTTTGTCCAAATTTTGATTAATTTCACACAATTAAGTTGACTCTATCCCTACTTTCTAATCCAAGTTCTTTGCTCTTTTTTAAATTGTGCATAGGCTTTTAATGTAGAACACATACAAAAATCACTGTCATTAAACATCAACATATTGTTTTGTTATTAAACATCAGAATAGTACAGACTTTAAACTTCAGAAGTTATGCTAAGGCACAAAGAATATAAATAGAAAAAACATATACTACAAATCAGAAGAGCTCTATTTTCAGCAATCTTATGTGAGATCAAATTAGTGAAGTTTGGGAAGCAATATGGTTTGGATATGCAATTACTCACACTGTGCTGGTTATTCCCAAATGTAATCTTAAGATTAAAATAAAACAAATTAATATTAAACCTAACATTTGTTCTATTGCCAGAAAGTAACATAACATTAACAAGTGTTTTGATAAGGGCAATTATAAAACTTTTAGGCCCCAAATTTACTTTCTTGCAAATGTAAACATTCCACTGCTTTTCAGATGAATCAGTTGCAGTGAACTCCACACAAAATCCTGGATCAATTACGTGACGATTTTTCTGGAAAAGCATTCTACGATCTACTCTCTACCTTCAGAGGAAAGCAGAAAATCAGTGCTTCAGAGGAAGGACTTTTCTCCATCATATGCATTCTATTTTCTTTCACTATAAATTATTTAGTTCAGGAACTTCCTATTCTACCACAATAGGCTTTCCATCTTGTGGGATTCCACTACATGGTTATGTCTAGTTTTGCATAAAATTACTGTTCAGAAAAAGAGGGACAGGAAATCAAGTAGACTCCTTAACTATTTGCAATACTAAATCTATAATAAATTTTCCATGCATTATGTTATTTGTCTTTCACGTGTCCCCAGTTTCTGCCTCTATTAATAGCAAAGGTCAGAACACTTAATATTTGGCAGATTACGTGACACGTAATTGATGGCGCGATGTGCTATAATGGTACTTCATGCATCTGCTCTGATTATAGTTGTCAGTTCATTTCATTTTCAAGTATTTTGTTAACAATTCTTAATAGGAAAATTCTGCCTATAAAACCTTCCACTCTAATATGCTTGTGTACTGCATTTATTGACCAACTGAAATGCATTAAAAAACAAGTAGTTACATTAGAATGTTGAAACCAACTGCAAGCAAATGGAAATATTGCAAAAGAAAAGTATGTATAAACACTTCACTTGCATAATATTTTACTCTAATTTTCATGTATGTCAGCACTATTTTTTGGAAGTTGACAGCAATAAAAAAAGAAATACTCTCATTAACGTACCTTAGCCATACCCAAGACTTAAAATTAACTTTTTCGAACATCACCTACAGTCATACTACAACAGACCAAATTTGACTTTGCATGCACTGGTTTGGCTTTAGTAAAATTGAATAGGTTGTCCAAAATTGCAAACTTGTGAAGTTGCCATTGCATACAGTAAGAAAACAATGCCTTACAGAAGTGAAATGGTAACATGAGCTATTTCAACTAACAGTCACGTTACTTGAAATAAGTAATAAGACTATTTCAGTTACCTGAACTAAACCAAAACAGCATGAAAACAACAGAGATTAGAATCAGTCGGTGTCCCAAAGAGCATACAAAACACATCAAACACATTATAAAAACAAAGTTGTAAAATAAATATGATATGAAATACATTATTTTGTAAGTGACTGTTATTCCTGCTGGCATTTTAAAATCAAGAATAATGCCAGGCAAAGGTAGAAAATAGAAGAAGAAAAAAAAAAAAAAAGACATTGGTTATGAGGGGAAACTCTATGTTTCACTACTAAATAATAAGCCATATTTTTCTTTGGTTCAGAACATTCTTGGGGGGAGACATCTAAACTGCAGGAAAACCACCTTGGAATCTTATTACTGCTATTATATTTATCAGTACTTAAGTTGAGGTAGTTAGCAACCAATTTCCACTTCATGGGATATCCATTTTTCACATGAATCAGCATTTTTAAGCGTTTTACTTGGGTATCCTTGGAATATGCTCAAACAGCTTCAGATTATACATTTGCAGAGGAACTTATATTTGGTCCTTAAATCCACTAATAATCTGCTGCTGGGATCTGAAACACACTTCTTGGCTGGTGCTTACTCCCCAAGTGCCTGCATTCCTGAGTGGTTCCCAGCCTTCCCTAACAAAATGCCAGTGGTTTCATACTTTCAGGGGAAATTACTTATTAAAATACCCTTTTTGATGCCAGGCCAATTTCTCTGGGAATGAGAGAAAGAAAAAAAAAAATATAATTCCTCCCACTGTAGAGAAACTCCCTGCTGTGCTTGCTGGTTTCTTTGGAAGCATGTCTTAGGTGGCCACTTCTCCAGGTCTTTATGAGTCTGGGCAATGAAGACGTTCCTGTAGATCGCACAGTATCTAATACAGCTAGAAACTGTAATGCAAGAGTCCTGTGAGAAATTTGAACAAAGGTCTAAACCCTTATTTTGCACATGTACACATGTACATGGGTGTAGAAATGGGAACAGAAAGGATGTCAACCTGGTAAACATCATCCCGACTGCAATAAAAAGTAAAAGAGCTTGGTAGCATCTCAGCCAGACCCTGAATATTCATGATCTTCTCTTGAAGCAAATTCATGACTGGATTGCAGTAACAGAAACGTTTTTGTTCTCATCCATTTCAGCAGCCTGAAATACGCTCTGTTTCCCATCTATAGTCTTCCAACTTCAGTCAAGCAAATCCTTACAGAGTTTTGCTAGGAATACAGCAAGTCGTTATTAAAAAATAAATTATGAAAATTAAGCCTATTATCAATGGGCTCAATTCACTATTCAGGAGTTTGCGCTAGATGAGCCACGGATTAAAGGTCAAAGGCTATCGTTCCTGCGTGGCAGGAAATCATGGAAATTTGTGGGATAACCAGTCCTTGTTAAGCAAGGCTGCTCTGGGTTCCTTAATTGATTGACGGATTAGTACCAAAGCTTCTAACTAGCATTATAAATAGACTGGGAAACAACAGAAGATTATTGCTGATGAAAGGTTTATATCTGACTAAACCCTGGAGACGCTAGACAGCGTGTTCTCTACCACATGAGATTTCCGTATCCTCTTCTTGGCCATCCCGGAGATGCAGTGATCACAGAGCGTATGGCTCGGTCACTGCGACAAGCTGCAAGTCTTGAAGAACGGGGAAAACACTGTGACAACTGCTGTGTCATGTGGGCAGCCAACACGCAGGGATACACTTAGAAGGAGAAAGCTACAGAATGAGAATTCCTGTTCCCTCTTCAACATGTTCATTATAACCTCAGAGTTTCCAGCGCCAACGTTGCACGCCTCATTACAAGGCATTTGTGTTGACATCACATTGCAGTTCTGGAGTTCTGCAAAACTGGTAAAACAAGTGCTAAAAGTGTTGATTGTTAAGCCCAAATAACTAACTTTTAACTAGCATTAAGGAGGAAAATGAATCACACTAATCTGAAGACAACTTGAATAATTAAAACCTGAAATTTGATTTAAAAGTCTGTTTTTAAGATCTTATTCCTTCCAACAGAGAGTACATTAGTTATAACCTCTTTTTTAAAAAATTTTTTATTTTTTTTACTGATTTGAATCTTGAAATTTTTTAAAATACCCTGAAACCTTTTCTTCTGCTTGGAACAGTCAGGCATCTCTCATCAAAATCAGTACATAAGAATAAACTACTATGCCCTTATAATGAGATTGTTTATTTTCCATCTTTACTAAACTTTCCTCGATATTATCATTACTTCTACTAGTAACTGCCATTAGCTCTGTCACTAAAAGCAAACAAATATGGAGACAGTTTTTGAAGAAAACCATCAAAATGGTAAATCTGCAGTTGTCTGTCATCACTTCAGCAGATGTAACATAGGCAGTGAAGATTTTAGTAGCTTCTCAATATCAAGTGGAGATTTGCTGAATTGAAAGGTAACGGCTAATTCCTTCATTTCAGTTTCAATGCCAGCCCATTCTGGTGTACTGCTCAAGCATAGGTTACCTACTATGTGAAGACATCCTGTTAGTAATAGATTAGGGTTCTGGCCACATTTCAAATGACAGGCTTCAAAAAGTCACTAGGTGTAGTTTTTATATAATGTTTTCTATCCTAGGAGTCAATGCCCAATTAAAAAAAAAAGGTTTCTGTAACAGTGGGGGTAAGAAATAGCTTATTTTTAAGAATGTTTCTGAGTTATGCCAAACACATACGGGTACATCACAAGAAACTGTCTCACTATTTTTAAAGTAGTCTTAAATCCGACTTGTTTATTCTCTAATTTTTAACAAGGTGGCTATTTGTAAGGAAGAAGTATTAAAGGCACACATCACCTCTTACCACTCTTGTGTAATTTCTTTCATTGCTAAGTAACTTTCCTTTTCACCAAGTGCTTAAATCACTATTTAAAGCTCTCAGCAAATATAATTAATCCATGGTCTAAATATTTAGCAACAGGTCACAGAATTTTCTTGAATTAATTATACTTTGAAAACAGTTCTTAAAAATAAACAATTTCACAGACCATGAAACAAGATCAATTACATTTCAAAGAAAAAGTTGAACTTTATTCCTAAACAAATGTCTCAATTTAATAGGACATGATTTCTGTACTGTTAAACAAGCCTTGCAGAGTTTACAGATCTGAACAAAAATATTAATTAGAAGACCACCTACCTTGTCACATTGCCTATTCCAACAAATATTCCAACTCTAAACATAATACACTGCTTAAAGCTCAACAAAAGCTAGAGAATAACGAGTCAGTTATCAAACAGCAATTCCAGTTGCAAAATAGCTATTTTAAATTATTCTAGGCATTTTTCCTACAAATGAAAAAAGTGACAGTCCCTTAGAAACCTGTGCATTTCATTAAATTCTCATGAGTCTCTAAGTATATTCCATCAAAAGTAATGTCTAATTTAGCTATTTTATGATTTCATTAATGAGACACCAGGAGAAAAAAAAAAAAAAAGGAAGCTTTTATTTTTGACGTCAAAGTTGGGGGTTGCCCAAACATTTTATATAAAACTTCTTTGATAACACGGGCCTAAAAAAGAGACCATCTGAATTTCATTAGTGTGAGGTAGGCACAGATCGCAAAGGACTTGCTCTCCAGCGCCTATTTGTGCCATTCTGTTAATCTCGTTTGAAACTTGTTCCATCCTAAATTCTGCGTGGAACGTTCTTGGATCTCTTTTGTCTTTTTATCACTGACATCTGTTACAGAGAAATTATACAGGAACAAAAACACTACACTTAGCCTGTAATGTTTTTGCTTTGTGCTTTGATGCTGCGGGAAACAGACAACAGAGAAAAGCACTATCCAATCTTAATCCCAAAATTCCACATGGATTAGAAGAGTACAAAGAGAAGAAGATTTATTTTCAAGCCTTTAAGTACAACACTACATTGAAAGCAGTTTAAAAACAAAAGACAATAACAAAACCCTCTACTCGCACACAAAAGCATGTTGTTCCATTAAAAGCAAACTATTTAAACGCAAATAAATACAGCGATTTAACGTTCAAGCAGTATGGAAGAGTTGGACATGGAAGAATAGCACTTTTCCTCTGGTGGAAGAGCCTGCACCAGTGGCACTTTGCAGGACTGAGACCAGCAGTGCAGGTTTTCCTTGTCCCTAGGGAGGAAAGGGATGCCAGGCATCCCACGGCTTCCTCCCTGCTGGGCTAACCTCCTTCCAAACTCCAGGATGGAACATCAGCAGCTTTGTGGGACTGCCACAGCACTGCTGTACTTGGGGGAAGGAAAGAAAGGAAGAAAGAAAGAAAGAGAATGAAAAAAAACAGCCCAAGGGTCTTTGATTGATCAGGAGAAAAAGAAGTAACGCCTTTGTATCAGCGAAGGAGAAAGCTCACTGTACTATGGGAAAGTCTGACGGCATTAAGAGACCTGTCAGGAAGGCGTGAGAGATGGGAAAAGGCAAAAGAATCTTTGAGAACGGCAAATGCAAGAACCAGACTGGGGTTCGGTCACAATTCCCTTCTACGCAACCAAATTAAGACAAATATATGTTGCCCATTATTTCTGGCTTTAATTATTCTGAATAGTGCATTGTACTATAATGTCACCCTAAAAAAAGGTCATGGTCTATTAGCAGTATTAAACTGGATCACTCCTAAATTATACTGACAGGAGACATTTGGTAATCCAGTGCTGAACACAGTGTTACCAAACGACTTTTCAAAGAAGGCTTCACTGTGGGACACAGTTTTGCAAGGACACAGATTTGTAAAGTATGCCCAGAGCTATCAGGTTCCACTGGTTGTAGGTGTATAGTCTCTGGTAAAAGTTATATTGTATCTTAAAACTCTAACGATGCCTCTAGTTGAAACTTTCCCTATAAAATACTACTAAATTACCTGAATTCTTATCTAAACCCATCAAAAAAGGGATTTATAATTAGATTAAAAAGAGGCATACTGTTAAAAAATGTGAACAGAGACTCTCGTTATTCAAAGACTCTTGAAAGATACAAGTTAAGCACATGCATAAATCTTACTATTATGCTGAAATATTTTTATCCGTTCTTAGAACTAAGCCATTATTTTAAGCAAACCTGGCCACAGGTTTTTCAGAGAAAACTGTAAGTGAGCAAATCCAGGTACATTTGTGATGGGAAAACAGGAAAAAGGGTAAAGAGATTAAGGAATGAGACTGGTGAGAACCCAGGATGGTGCAACCTAGCACCCAAGCTCAGGCACGGCACATCTTGAGACTTCATTCTTTAGAGGAAAGGTACAAACCTGACATTACAAAAGGACTAGAAAATGCAGATGGCCTCTAATCCATATTATAATATGAAAGTGATATGCAATTAACTCAAGGTAAAGGGCTCTGGCCCTTTCTGAACAAAATAAATGTTGTTATTCAGTTTTCACAAAAGTTTCCAGGATTTTTTTAAAAAAATTTGTCAGAAATTTGAATTTCTTTAGCTCTACCAAAAATTCTTCAGGAACGGCTCTTTCTGCATACCAAACTACTTTCAAAAGTCAATCTGCAGAGATTATTTACAATAATTTGCATGTAAAACCATGAGGGATTTGTGTGTAATAGGATTCCTTTGATTTTTCTTCCACCCTGCAACTGATTGTGTGTAGCATGAAGCGCACACAAGTCTTTGCAGGACCTCAGAGCTGAATATACACTCTTTTCTGCTTATAACAAGTGTGTATTGTGTTTGCTGACATTATCTTTTACAGGACTAAACTATTCTGTTTCGATGTATGTTTCTAGCATTTCTTTTACTGAAAACTCCTCAATGCTTTCACACATAAGGGGATTGAGACTTGTCCCGTTGGAATAACGGCAGCGTGAATGACACTTCTGGTATGCTGAATCAAATTTTGTTTTCAAAGAAAATATATTGTTTATTTTTAATTATATTTGAACTTTGTTTTAATTGTGTTTGAACTAAGATGGCAAGAACACAAATGAAACTTCAGAACAGTTTGTTCCATAGTCAAGTGACTTAAGAACAATTATAAGATAAGGCATTAAGGTACCTTTCTGAAAGTTTATGGTAGATGCTGTTATTTATTTTTAGTTAATTTAACTCTCAAGTTATTTCTGACCTTTTGTCAGACCTGTCTTCCATTTCTGAAAAGTCAGAAAAATGTCAAACATTTTTATTACAGACAAGAATTGAACAGCATCTATTAAATTCCTGTTTTGCCAGAGAATGAAGTCAACAAAGAACGTAGAATTTTTGCTGTTCTGTAAGACTCAGATTTTAAAAGTGAACCTTTTATTTGTATTCTAGAATTACTTGCATTTGCCATTTGGATCAATTAGAAGTTGAAAGTAATGAATCTGCTGGCATAATTGCATTTTTTTTCAGATTTAATTAAAACTGACTGTGCCTTTAAACAAATGTGCTGAGATGCTATGGGTACAGCTAATCACAGGCACAAAGGCCCAGTCAAGGTCAGGCTGCAAGTTTGTCTCTAATTGCCCAGTTATACATTCCTTGTTCACCCAAATCTTCTACCGGCTTCAATGGGATTTTTGTTTAGTGAGGATTACTGGATTTCCCCTCATAGCACATTTAAGTATCGCATCTATACATCAGTGTGTCTAGCATGTTTCAGTCCCTAAGGTCACAGTATCTGTAGTTTTATTAGCTCCCTGTATTCTGTTGAGCTTTTAAAATCTTTCTTCTTCCATCCACCTTTTCTGTTACACTTAATTTTCTTTTCCTGTTCTGTTAGCTATTGCTCAATGTTTATCCCATTGAAATGAAAAAAATAGCAGCAAAGAGACAAATTTGCTTTTAAAACTTATTGATATAATTATTGCATTAGTTAGCCTACTAAAACCCAGAGACAGTGAGAGACAGTGTTTTTCCTGTCCTTTTCCTTAAATTCCTGGTTACAGTTCAGGGCCTTATCTGCAGCGTGGCAATCCCTTGACAATCTGACCCAGGCTCATAACAACTTTTGTTGACTTCTTTAAACATTTTTGTCTGACACAGCATGTTCATGGGCTTAATTCTCATTTCCCTTTTTTTCCTCCTCTCTGAAAATAAATAAATAAATAAATAAATATGTATTTTACATCAGGTCTCCTGCAGTTCTTCCTTAGTTTGCCACACAACATATGTTCATAAAACCATCATGAGGCAAACACTACAAGCTAGACAAAGTGCAAGCTATCATTTTTACCAGGCCAGCTGGGCTACTCCAAGTCATGGGTCTTCCTGCTGGCACTTCAGGACTGTGCGGCTGTTCCTCATCCAAACTGGAGGCCTGAGGAAACCCCGATGCAGCTGACAGGCCAGTCCACGCAAGGGCCCAATTCCAACAGCGTGAGCCCAGCACCCCAAAGTGCAGCTCCAACGTGATCCCAGCCCCATCGGAGTCCTCCCTCCCACCACCTTCCTTGTGTGCTGCGATGCAGTCACCCACTATTACATAAACAGATATCTCCACCAACCTATATCTATGATTTTCTGTTGGATGAAACAGAAAGGTGGTAAGAACAGAAATTATTACATACCACAGACTCAGACCTTGCCACTGCAAGACTTTCATGCAAAATACCCAAAATAACCTAAAGTCGCAGAGGTCTTACCTCTGGAGAATGTTACTTTGGCTCAGAGCCTCCAAACTCCCCCAGGTTTCTCATCCTCTCTCAACTCTCTACTGTTCATAATGAAATAATTTTCTTAATGCTATCTTCTCTATTGCTATAGAAGAACACTTTCTATAAAAAAGATATAATCTGTTAGATAAACACAGAATTCGCAGTAGATTTTCAAGATAAAGTTGGCTATTTAATTTACCATTGGATATTTTAACAAGAAAGATGCACTCTGAAATTCCAAATTATAACATATTTAAAGAGTAGAAAAACACTACACTCAAATATTCATACTTTTATGGTAACACATATTCCCACAGGTATTTTTCATCCATGTATGTAAAATTCAGTAAAATTTTATTAGCATTTGAGCAAGACTTTTGAGAATTGCACAAAAAAACAAACTTTCTGATTAATATCAGAAACATTAACGACTAAAACGATTCAGTAGGTAAAGAATATCCATGTAATTAGAAGGTCATCAATCATTTGCAATCAAAAGAACATCTATAATTACTGCTCAAGATTCTACAGTTTCTTTGAAATCCCTGTGGGAAGGATAAGAATATAATTAATTTGGATGCACTTTCAAGGTTACACTATGTTCCAACGCAATGCGAAACCACCACTGACGTTCAATGAAGGTACCTGTATTTTTCACACTAGAAAAATGCATCCTAGTCAAGAGATTTTAATCACTTATTTACTGCAAACAAAAAAGTTTGAAGTAAATAAACTCTTTTTTGTTTGAAGTCGATAAGCGATAAAGAGACCTTAACTGATAAATAAGGGACCCAAGCTCAGTGCCAAGACTGAGGCACTGCTTCAAGGCTCTGGTCAACAGACACAGGTCTGCATGTGGCATAGACAAAAACAAATGTCAATTTTGGACTGCTGAGCTACTAGTTCTCAGCTGCCTTGGTGCATTCAGCAGCAGTAGGGTTGACATTCGAGTGCCAGATGATGTATAGGCCAGTAGGTGCTTTTTGGCTTTGCGCAAGCACTTAAAATTCTACAATTCTACTTTTATCTTCAGTATCACAGTATTACATCACAGCATGACATCTTATTTGATAATAAGGGAGGTCAGGTAAGAACTGGCAGATTGAGTCAGTTCAAAGGCTAGACTACCCTAATTTAAATTTATATTATCTTGCTGTCTGTCTGTAAGCAACATCGAGCACATGCAATGAAGCTACTAATCACTTAAAGTAACTAGCAGTAACAAATAACTTAAAATTTTATCCTTTCTGTGAATTCTAATTCCTGTTTGGCTTATTCTGACCTTCTCTCGGTAAAGTTTGCACTAATCCACGCTAGTTTGTAGACTACAGTCGGAACACAACAGAAAATATTTTCCCTCTGAAACGTCCTGATAAATCATATATATATTTTCAGCCTTTCTGAGACATGCAACAAATACTGGTTCTTCAAGGATCCCTGTTCTCTGCTTCATAAGCGGTGACTTCCTGAGCCTAACTGCAATATCCCTTCAGACAATTGCTAACTTCAGATACCTAAGCCTCTTTTGAGCAATCTTTAAGATCAAACCGCATGTATTAAAACAAGAAGCAATTGCCTGTACAACAGTATTATTTATGCCTATCAATTCTGCCTACAGACAGCCTCCAATGCTGCCAAACTCAGCACATTTCTGAGCTACATTTCTTACATGAGCAGCCACCCCTCATGATATTGTCCATGTACATACTTGGTGATTGAACAGTCATTGCAAGGAGTGGGACAGAACAACACTGTAAAAGTCCAGCTCCTACAGCTTCACCTAATGGAAACACAAAACAACACATCCACTAAAAATCATAGAATCATAGAATCATAGAATGCTTAGGGTTGGAAGGGACCTCTAGAGATCATCTAGTCCAACCCCCCTGCACACGCAGGGACACCTAGAGCACGTGGCACAGGGTGGCATCCAGGCGAGTTTGGAAGATCTCCAGAGAAGGAGACTCCACAACCTCTCGGGGCAGCCTGTTCCAGTGCTCTGTCACCCTCACTGTTAAGAAATTTTTCCTTAAGTTCCTATGGAATTTTTGGTGTTTCAGTTTGTGGCCATTACCTCTAGTTCTGTCAGTGGCCACCACTGAAAAGAGGCCAGCACCATCTTCCTCACGCCCTCCCTTGAGGTACTTATAGACACTGATCAGATCCCCTCTCAGCCTTCTCTTCTCCAGGCTGAACAGGCCCAGCTCCCTCAGCCTCTCCTCATAGGGCAGATGTTCCAGGCCCCTGATCATCCTTGTAGCCCTGCGCTGGACTCTCTCCAGCAGCTCCACATCCCTCTTGTACTGTGGAGCCCAGAACTGGACACAATACTCCAGAAGAAAATGGTCGAGACAGGCATGTCAGGCAAGCATCACTGGCACGCAGAATTATATCTATTAATACATTTCTCAAACTTGAGTCAATTAAATTTCTGAAGAAACTAACTGACAAGATCAACATTCCTGATTGAGGGTTTTGTATCTGCTAATAATAGTACTGGTAGCTACAGTATATTACATAGATGTCAATCTGCCATTATACCTATTGTCCCTCAGGTTTACACTTAAATCTGTTTTTCAGAAAGCAGGAGCTTTCCTAAGGACAAAGAGACGAGGCCATAAAGCATACATTCAGACACAGTGACACACTATCCTAAACCAGTAGTTTCAGGGTTTTTTTTTTTTTTTTAAAGGAATATTAAATATTAAGTAGGCAATATAGTATAGTCAAATCTGCCAATAATGTAAATAACTGAAATAAAGTACAGCTCTTATGTAGTACTATATGTGCTCTTACATACAGATGTATGCTCAAGATTCATTTTGAATGTATTAGTGAGTCAAAAACTGGGCAATTTTTTATATGAAAAGTTTGGTAGAGTGAGAAATAGTTAAATAACTGTAAAAAACAATCTTCATTAAAAATGTCCCCCAAATAGAGCTAAATAGATTAACACTGCCTACAGCTTAAGACCAGTGCAGCTATTGTTTATTTTTATTCATGTACCTGCCTGCATTACAAAAACGAAGATTTCACAAACAAAAGGAATGGTTTCCTCTGAAAAATGCAATGTCACATCACTTTTGTCACTGATAAAGGTACGAAACAGGACAGCTTTCGAGAGAGGCTCCTTAGAGACTGCAATCTTAACCATCTTATAGAAAGAGTATGATTCACTACCCATTACACCTTCTGGAGCTCAGTCACACAAACAGTTTTTCATGGCATGGTTACTCACCTATCCAGACCACAACATCTTAACTTGAATTCAGGAAGAGTGCGGGAGACAGCAATAAAAGCCTTGGTAAAGTGAAGCCAGATAGCACTGCCCTGCCCACATCCCCACATCTAGTAATTCCATCAGAGTGCAATCACATCAGTCAAGCATGATTTACCCTTTGCATATCCATGCCAGCTGTTTGTTCCCGATCCCTTTCTTCTTCCTGTGCCCAGAAGTGGCTTCCAAGAGGACCTGCTCCATGTTTTTTCTTTCTGAGGACTGAAGTGAGGCTGATAAGGCTGCAGTTCCCCAGATTGTCCTTTCCACTGTTCCTGAACGGGATGGCAATATTTGCCATCCTCCCATCATTACAACCTCATGCAAATTTCATTCAAGGAATGACAACCAGCAGCCTTTCTATGATGCAGCCCAGCAGGTCCCAGGCTCTTATATGGGTCAAGATGTCAAAAGAGTTTCCAGCTCCTCTCTTCCTTAAACTTTGCCTCTAGCTGGAAGCCTGGTGTCAGTGAGGGTGCAGGCAGAGAAAGCATCAGGTATCTCAGCCTTATCTGCATCCACTGTCACTAAATCACCCTTCCCACCCAACAGAAAGTCTCTCCCCGCTCAGTTTCCCAATCCCCTTTTTTTTTCCTTTTTTTTCTTTTCACTGCTCATGGAGTCATGGAGTAGCAGAATCTGTTCTGCCTGCCCTAGACATCCTTGCTACTTTCAATTGCAGTGAGCTTTGGCTTTCCTAAGACCAATGCAATGCCTGGGCAATAGTTCTCTATTTCCTTCTTGTAGCCTGTCCTCAGTTCCTCCTCTAACATGAAGCACTGTTTTCTTCCCTCCACTGGAGCTCTATCCCGAGTTCCCTGTTTAGACAAGTTGGCCTCCTGACACATCTACTCATTTCCCTGTGTATTGGGAGGAACCATAATCCTGTTTGGACCATGTTGTCCTTAAAGGCTTGCCAGATCTCTTGAGCTCATTATGCTGCAGAGCTGCCTCTTAAAGGATCACACCACTTCCCCAAATAAAGCAAAGTCTGCTTTTCTGAAGTCCAGGGCCTGTACCTTACTACCTGCTTTCCTCACTCCCCTGATGATCTTGAACTCCATTTCATGGTTGCTACAAGACAAAGCTGCCATCGATTATCACCTGCTTGTTCTTTAAGTAGCAAATCCAGGATAGCATTGCCCAGACTGATCTATATTACATGTGAATTAGTTCCTTTGACTGCTGGACACTTCAAAAACTTCTTGGATTGCTCATATTCCACTGTGTTGCCCTCCCAGCAAGTATTAGAGAAATTAAAGTCTCCTGATAGAACAAGGGCCCATAAAGTGCTTAAACATGACTTTGTCCAATTCATTGTCCTGATCGCATAGTCCATGAAATAATGTCAAAACATCCCAAACCAGCCTCTCTGATCCTAATCCACAAGCAGTCAACCTGCCTGTCAACCACCCTGTCTGAACTGCTTTTTCTGGCAAAAGACAAAGCCCGTTCACCTCTTCCCTGTTTGTCTCCCTATATCCATCTCTCACTGTCATTCCAAAGATGCCTTAGTGATGCATCCACATGTAGAGCTCTAGCTCCTCCTGTTTGGTTCCCAGGTTGTATGCATTTGTGTACAGGCACCTCTTCACCAGCAATCTCTAAACCAGCAGATTCATGTTTTGTCTCAGAGTTTTCCGCAAATATGACCATCTGCTGACAGCACATTTCTGTCTGTCACCCAAAAGTTCATTTTTTTTCTCCCCAAAAGTTTCTTCCTTCTCTCTAAAAATCTGTTTCCATCCCTCACTATTCCAAAAAGAAAATAATAATCAGAAAGTACATATAGGCAATCTGACAGAGTGGCTCTTTGCCTGTTAGCTATCAGTTTCAAATGAGCATTGCTATTCCTGGGAAAGCTATAGCTGTGCTAAGTCAAATGAGGGAGAAAGAGAGGGGAAACTGCATAATTAATGGCAAAATAGTCTAAGGACATTTAATCACTAATTAATTTTGCAGCAAACTGAGTGGGAAACTGTTCAACATATGAGTATTGACAGTAGCATTATTAAACCTACTGACAGTTAATTTGAAGTTGTTAAATAATGCAGCAAGCTCTTGTACCAAGATCCAGCCGGAACAAAAGCTCAAAGAGCTCCAGGATCTATGCATTAGAACTTGCAGTCAGTATTACATAATGTAGGCAATGGAATTGAAGTCTAGGGAATGAGACCCTAAACAAGGTTTGAGTTTCTCTCAGCACAGGGATCTCAAAAGTCTGGAACTGTAAATTGAAAATATCTTAGCTTGAGTAGAGAGCCACAAAAATGCAGCTATCCTTCACTGGTACTCAAACTACTTATTTTAAAAGTGAGCTAAGGCACTGCTACAGAATGCTATACTGAAGTTGTCCCATTTAATTGCATGTGATGCACTCATGTCTTGGGTCTAGACTAGTATTTGCAAGCAACCAGAGTAACTCCCTTGAACTGTTGCTGAAAAACAAGACCAAACCCATCACATGAGGAGAAGGCTGTAAAGGAAGCTGAAGTTGTGTTGCACTCCCACAAAAAAGCAAAAACTGCAACTGCTTTAAGAGGTTTAAAAAGCAGGTTGCAGCACTTACCTAAGCCCTAAAATACAAGCACATATCTAGAGTACAAAGTAACTGAGCCCAAAACGCATCCCATGCTGAAAATCAGGAGGGTCGCATTTTGCCAGAGTTACTGCCCAGGTAGACTTGAAGACATTGACCAACAGCAAGGAATACAAGCCCTATATCTGGAGCTGCAATTCCCTTCCCTTGACCAAAGATGCAGAGGAGCTTTGAGGGAGCTGGAAAAGTTTCTCATTATGGGCTTCCATTTTTTTACAAATATACCCTTTTTCTCTTCAAAAATCAACTGATTGATAGACACAATATTTGTATAGTGAGAGGAGATCATGAAGAAAGAAACAAGAACTCATTGAGCCCTCTGATTATGACACAGAGGAGAAGTAACTAACAGTGCAGTGTTTACAAGAATGCTAATGTTAACTAATGAGCTGAAAACATATCAACATCTCCCACTGATGTATTACTGTTATAATGTTGTAGAAATTGCAGACCATTCATGCATGGCTCTTCATAAACAAAATACTCGCAATCCAAATTTTCAATCATGAAACAACTTTTACCCATATTCAAGCACATTTCTTGCACCAATTAAGCAATCTGCATACCTCAAACTAAAATACAGATTACCTATTTTTTAGAATTCAGTTTTGAAGCAAATATAATTTTTGCAACGCACGATGAAAATCTTCTGGTGACTATTCCAACACTTTAAAGACTCCTAAGGCAGTGTAACTGCTAAGAATAATTTCCTATGCATTGATTGGAGAGAGGAGATTTCTTAGAAATTATATGTCAGCAAAGAAAATGCCCCAGAAAAAGAAGGCATAATCTTGTGCCTTAAAGTTCAAAAGATGCTAAGTTCTCCCTCACTCAATTAAATACTTTTCCATAATTCAGACAAAAGAAGGTTTGCATAACATTATTTAAAGTCTAGCCTAGAAATGAGAATTCTTTCTATTGATAAGTTCCGCTCAATTTTAAATTGCAGAAAATAAAGGTAACTTCTCTGTTAGACATCTCTCAGATCAAAACCCAGTACAAATGTACTCTAAGGAAAAATTCTGTCCTTACAGCTGTTTCTAGCATAGCTACAGTGGCTTTATCAGAGCTGTGACTATTTACAGCAGCTGAAGATCTGGTCTTCCAATTTAAATTCTGTCTTGACTTTGAGTAATTCTCCTGAGGTCACTAGACCAGGGTTACCCAGGACATAAATTTGCGCCAAGGGCTTTTGTTGCCTAAACTATATTTATATTACATTAATGTATAAACAGAAAGCGATTAACAAGTTCCAGTAAAGCAATTCGTGTAATTGGTGTGTAAATTGTGCTGATGTCTCACAAGAGGTTACTGTGGGTCAAGTCAGAGAAGCCTATTTTTGAAAAGAACAAGTTATGAAATAATAAAGCTCCACTTTTATTTCAAAGTAGTAGCATCTCTGTCTTGTAACATCTAATATCTTTCTAAAAAGTAAATGGATGAAATTGATAGAATAAGACACAACTGAAATGGCAAAAGGCATGCTAAAGGCAACGAGCAGTTTTCTATACTTTCAAAAATAAAGAATGTTAGCCACTTTTTCTTTCAACTTCAAACCATGAGAAAGCCACAAATAAAAACACAAGGGTATGACTTTTTTATATGTACTAAAAGAGAGCAAAAAAAAATTCAAATGCAAGCAAAAGTACTGTACACTCTGTGCTATCTTCAATCCATCCCAATTCAAAGTTGAAAAATTCAGCAAGACTTGCATTATATAGCATATATATGTTTGCAGAATTGGAGCCTAAAAAAATTAAGTGGAACCAACTGAACTGTTTTAAGGGAACTGATACCATTTATTACATGCTTGAACAGAATAGCTCCATCTCCTTTTACAAGCAGCAGTGTGTTTTCATTTAAGAAAAAAAAAGTCCAAATAACATGAAGGTCAAGAAAAAGCATAAGACATGCAATGTCTATGAGAATGCCAGCAACCACATGTTTTAGTTAACTAAACTTGTGTTAGAGCTTTAAATAGCTACTCGAAATAAGATTAAAATAAATTATCAAAGGTCACCATGCACCAGTTGTTCATTTGGATTACTACAAAGGCAGATACCAGCTGTTGATAACTCTCATTTATTGAATTTATTAACCAGCTGCAGGAATGTGCTTGCTGCATTACATGACTATGCATACTGAGCAAGTGTTTTAATTCAGCTTCACTTTCTTCCATTTCACATAACTGACAACAAGCTACACTATGCAAATATGTAACAAATGTCTGAAATCCTGTTTCATGGTGTTAAATTTAACAACATACCTATTAATTACTGAAAAATGACATGAAGAAGAAAGGAAATCAGACCTCTTTATGGCCTAAAGACGACAGATACAAATCATGATTTTTAAAAAAGCTATTTGTAATATGTAGATCACTGGATTTATACGACATCAAAATTCTGGGCTTTTTCATGCTAAATGTATAAATCCATATTTAACAGTTGCAGACAAAACATGAACTTGGAAAATGGAGATCCAAAGGAATAAAAAAAGGTCTATTTCAATGCAATTAACATGAGGGATGATCTACCTAGAATAAAAAGTTATGCAGTCACTAACGAATCACCTTTTGACAGAGAAGGATGGAAATACATATTGCTGAAACAGGGACAGAAAAGAAAAACTGCTTTGACATAGCTCATGCAAGATAGCAATTCCTCATGATATACAGGTATCTGTGATACTGCTTTAAAGTTGTGTTATAATTTTACATCATAATTTTTAAAATTTGTTACAGTAACTGTAAATAAGTCCTTTGAACTCAAAAAATAATTCAACCAAGTAACACAGTTCATACTGAAAGAAAAATAAATTGAAATATTATTTTTGATTTATGTGGGAGGAACAGCTGGCACTTATTATGTCTATGCACTGCATCAATCACCAACAAATACAAACTCTGATAAATCTACCTTATGTCCTTATAAATACAAAGCTGTTGTTGGCAGACCAGATTGTTAGCTTATGTAAAGTGGTTCAGCCCTAAATCCAGCCCTATATTTCTAATAAGTTCAAATGATTTACTAAGCTGAAATTTCACTACTTTTGCTCTTACAGATTGCAGACAAATGAATGAGTTATGAATAAAACATTCTTACAGGATAAATAACACTGTTATCAGATACTATTAATAAGTACTACTGTATTTATTTAAAGCTGCAATTACAATAGATGTCAATTTGTGCATCATTGTATGTCTGCCTATAAACAGTATGTGTTGTAGTACAATCTACTCCAAGCAGATATAACAAAAATGAAAAGCATAAACATGGTGGTAAGGCTGTTAACTGCAGGGACACGGCCTGTCACAGTCTGAGCACCCAATGGACAAGACACACCAATACTGTAAAACTTAAACTGTGCTTTAACCTCCTAATATGTTGAGGAAAGAAGGATGCATAACAGATTGTCCAGCAAATTCATTTATGAAAATATTTTGAGAGAGAAGATTGAAAAAGCAACTACAAGGTAAACACTTCTAGATTTGATGGAAACTATTTTGAAAGACAGCCTAGAACGTGAAGGAGGAATGCAGTTTTCAATGGAATAGTCCTTGAACTTTCAAAAAGTTGAGCTGATCTGCTCATAAGAGAGAATGAGTTTATTGACAGATTAAGCTGAGGAGACAGATTGTTGTGAAACAACCTGCCTTTTTAACTTTAAGAAAGCTGAAATGCAGTTATGTAACTGACACAATTAACATACTGACAAAAAAATACATATAAAAAACAGGAAAAGTGCTAAATATTCTCCAGCATGCTAATCTGATTACTTTAAAATCAAATGGTCTTATCTAATTTTCTCCAAAAAGAAGAAAAAAATTTCCCCATCCTCAAGGGATTAAAAGCATCTAAGACCCCAACGTCAGGGCTTCCAGCATCCTTCTCCCAGCTCTCCAATGTACTGTCCAGGCACATAAGAGGCAGAGACCAGTCAGAGCCAGTCAGAGCACTTGTATAATATAGCTCGTTTTCACTTCACAAACCTACCTACCAGCCTACTGCTTGACATGATGCAGGATTCTGGCATGATTTGGCCCTGGGGCCAAAGGGACCTACTAAAAGGTACTAATAAACAAACACGACCATCTTTTCAGTTGGCTGCACTGGTTAAAGACTGCAAGAAACAGAGACAGTTGTCATGGAGCTGCACTTCCTCTTACAATGATTCTCGACAAAAAGCGTCATTTGCTCTGTCAGCCCAGATGCCTGACTGTAGTTTTCTTGGAAAGCTTGTGACCTCCAGTGAGGCTTACAAGCCACATCTTGTCTACTCCGTCATTTATTTTGATGTTGCAGAGATTTTGACATTACTTCCCTTGAAATTTTAAAAAACAGGAAATATGGTTGAGAGCAACTTACTATAAAGGAGGAAGTAAAACCGCTGGAAAACTGCACCCCACATTGTCCCTAACTGGAAAAACGTATTGAGAGAAGGTCTAGGGGGGGATAGAAAAGATGGGATTTCATTTGGACACATCCACTCTTCAGAATCAGTGAGTCCTGTCCTTAAACTCTGGACAAAAACAAGATGAAGCAGTTGTGACTTGGCAGCAGATCTGCACAAAAGAGATGTAAGAGTCACAAGCTGAACAAGAGCTAAGACTAGGAAAAAAATTGAAGGAACCAGGGTTGTTTAGTCTAGAGAAGAGAAGCCTGAGGGAGTAAAGGGCTAAATACAGAGGCAGAAAAAACAACTGATCCTCCATGTCCATATTAGTCAAGACAAATAAGGGCCTTAAATTTTCAGCAAAGAACACTCACACTGGACATTAGAAAAAAACTTAAGAGAGTTGTGTTGTATAGTTTCCTCTTCTAGAGATTTAAGAGGGAAAGTATGAGCAAACTTCTCTACTAGTCTTAAAGTATCTTCTACTGACCCTTACTCCTCATCCATATCCTTTTCTAATCTAGCCAGTGACAATCCAATGGTGAAACAGTACCAACAGAGATGAGGTCAGAGTAAAATCATTTTCTCTAATGGAAAAACAGACAAGAATGTCATATTAAAAATGGTTGCAAACTAATATTTCAAAGTAAATGCAACAAAATAAGAATATGCTAATTGAAAATTTCTCCTACTCCGAGGCTTCGGCAAGACTCACTGGATCCTAATACTTTCAAAACTGGCCTGGAGGGCTCTGTATGGATAACTAAAAAGCACCTGATCCCATAGTGGTATTTGATTCTGTAAATAAGTGTTTTTCTATGCAGTTAAACACACACATGTTAAAAGTTTCGCTAATGAAAAAAAAAAAAAGTACTGATGCTTTTGTTGCCTTTAAAATGCATGAGAAATGATCCTATGGACTGATTTTTCATTAAAGCTGTGTGGAATATAATCAATCAACAAAATCTCTTTTTGGAAATGCATGAAATAGTTAGAAAATAACAGTTTGCAATATGGCCGAATACATGACGTCTATTCTAAAACCAAAACTTTTTTGTGGAACATATTGCTACCCAGTAAACAAATCTTCTTATGACTAATGAAACAATTCCAAAAGCCTGTTGCAGAAGCAATGTTCCTCACAAAGACTATAAATACAATTCAAATGTAGAAGCTTTTATTTTTATAAGCATATAGAATTTACAATGACATTCGGACTATAATATTCATTCCACGTAAATTAACATATATAAGCCTATATAAAGTGAACATGAAAAGAGGCAGGAAGGTAGCAGGCGAAATGCAATCTTTCATCCAGGTAAAACACTTATCTTCCTGTCTGCTACTTTTTCCTCTTCATGAATTTAAATGTAAGCCACATATCCCTGCACTGGCTCTATATAAAAACAGATCTATAGCTCATCCAAAAAATGAGCCATTCTAACTGACATTGTGCAGAATATCAGCAGAAGTCAGTTCTCATATGCAAGAGATCCTTGCATAGCTGCCTTGATTTACTGACCCACTACACGAATCTTAAATTCTTTATGAGGAAAAGGAAATGCAGGCTTGAAATATGTTCCTCACATGCATCTCAACACCATCACTTCTAACTAAAGCTTATACAGATAACATTGAGGATCCTTATTAGGAAAAAGCTTTGCATTTAAAATGATGATAGATTACTAACCTGCTTTTGCAGGAAGAAAAAGGCATTAAAAAAGGCATTATTTTAATAAACTACTTTATAACCATGTTACAACATTACTACTTTATTGAAATACAAAGTAAATAGTAAAATTAGATAGTATAAAGCAATTATCTTGATATCACATAAAGTAAGGTAGTTTCAGACACAGAAAAGCAAAAATCATATCTCCTTTTGTAAGATAAAGGAACAAGAATACCCCACCCTTAAATGTCATCATGAACACTGCACATTTGGACCCTATTAGGGCAAGTAAACCTTCTAAGTAAAAGCCGACCAGTATTCAATGAGAAATACACTGCTATACAAACACAGACTCTCGGTCCAAATCCCATTAAAATCAATGGCAAAATGTCTATTATTTTTGGTGGAATGACGTGAACATACAGAAGCCTGAAAGCTACATATTCAGAGCTGAGACATGGTAAGAATGAGTACTGCCTTCCTAACTTAGCATTCTCCAAAACCTTTCAGCCTGTTGCTTATACAGAAAGTGATCTAAAGTGGAAGATGTAAGAGGAGGAAATAACATAAGGGGTATTAACCAAACTCACTGAGCTCCAATGCCATCTGCAATAATTCACACAGTCCAGTCTACAGAGTCATCTCCTCAAGGAGTTTACAGGAGCACTTAAAGGGGTCTTTCACATAGAGCTTCTCTGTTTAAACAAGCCTGAAATACAGTGCTCACTGGTATTTACATCTCGTTTACATTCATGGTTTACAGTCTAAGCTTTCCCATGCAGCTAGGCAGCGGGAGGGAAAAATGAGGCAGAAGCAAATTAACCACCATGAGTAGCATGTGGTTGATGAGAATTCTTAAAAATGAGCAATTACCAATTAGAAAACAGCTGGAAAGCTAATTTCAAATTGTTACTAATGATCAGAGGATGCAAGTGGGAACTGAACAGCTTGCTTTCATGTTTATACCATTCTGTTAAACAATTCAAGAGCCAACTATGCTAGTGGCTTAAATCATAGCATCAGAAACAGTTCAATAGCACTTCAGAAGCTGAAAAGCCTATCAAACAGGATGCTACATTTAAATAAGAAGCCTTTTAAAAACTATGATTTTTATGATTTTCTAGTTAGAGTGTTCTAAAGTTCTAAAAATTATATAGGTCTCTTCTATCACAACGTAATGAATGTTAGGTTATGGCTTTAATCTCAAGGAAAACTACCGAAATGAAATCACTAAATTTAAAACCACAATAAGTGTTTTGCATAATAATTTTATCATAAAAATGCAATATTTTGCTTTTCAAATTAATTCTTCACCCCCTTCCCTCCCCAAAAAAGTTTAAACTATAGTCATATTTTATACGTTTGAGGGAACAAGACTGTGATGAAGTGGACAGAGATTCCCACAGAAGTGCTAATACCACTTTTTATTTTTCTCTTTTTCTGTTCTTCTTTACAGCCTTTGGAGGCAGGGTTCTGCTCTTGCTGCTACAAGATGAAGAGCAGGAAGAGATCACTCACACTGGAAGGTCTATGCACTACATAACACTGCTAACACAACACGCGTATCCCTACAATAACACTGTAATTATTGCAAGCAAATACTGTTCTATACAATAAAAAACATATACTTAAAAAGTAAATATATATAAATTCCCTAACCTAGACAGTTTCTAACTGTAGCAGACACAACAGGAAAAGTAGTAAAATGCACAAGTAGAAAACTTCAAGTAAAATTTTTAAGGTTCTCCAGGTGAGAATGTCCAATAACCAAGCAACAGGTATTTTTCTTTTTATTTGTTGCACTCAAAAATACAACTCAAAGTTTTAACTGAGAAGAATGGAGAGCTTTGTTACCAAGAGAACAAATTTGAGTCAACTAAAATATGTGATCTATACTACCTGTGTGCAGAAACTTTCTTGGCATGCACACCAAATTCTAAAGTCTCTCCCAATATTATTGTTTTGATTTTGAAACAGTTGGAAAATCATTACATAACTCATACTATGATATTACTGAAATTGTAGAAGCACTCAGCTCTATGAAGAATTTTCAAAAATACATTTTTTAAAGAAATGTAGACTTGGCAAAATATTTTTGGAATGTAAAATGCAGTTGAATCATCCGACTATCTACAAAGATCTATATCCAAAAAGAATAGCAATGAAAACCACAAAAACACATGCAATGACAAAAATCAAATAAAACAGATTAATTGAAAGCAGCTTCACAAAATCCTAAACCTAAAAGAAACATATTAGACGTACTGCACTAAATCAGTGCAGCTCTGCTGCAACCCAGTATACTCAGTTCTCAGGATGCCATCTAGATTCTTCAGTGCAGACTCCCAAAATTTTTAGAATCTTGTTACCTGAAAACTTTTGAGCTTCAAATGAATAGTTGATATGGTTCTAGAACGATCATTTAAACCCCAAAGTCTTAAGAAGAATATTAATTATTAAAAATTCTCCTACTTGCACAGAATCACATGACGACAAGGAGGCTAACTCATTTTTTGGTAAAGCTCTTGGATTGTGTCAATGACTGTTGAAAGAATCGGAAGATTATAACATTGAGGGAAGAGGGAAAACAAAAAACAAACAAAAAAAAGCGTGCCAAAAAGACATCTAAAAGGTAATACTAATCTAAGAATTCAGAGAGATTCCTACCGTAAACAATTTCAATGATTCTACTTTGGGCAATTTGGCTATATTACTGAATGCTTCTGTATTCAATGGTCAAAAATATCCCTTACAAACCTCCTTCCTCTGTATTTGAAGATGCATTAGGAAACAAAACAAAACAAAAAAAACCACAAAGGTCACAAACCAAAACGCCTAATTTTGACATAGGAAAAGTGAGAACAGCTTCATTGCCTGCATCTGTAGAGTGGAGAAAAAAAAAAAAAGGCACATGATGGAGTTTCAGGAAGGAAAGAAAAGTAGAGCAATAGAGAGAAGCAAAAGGACATGGTTTCATAGCAAAATAGTATTTTGGACTATACCTCCAGCTGAAGAAGGACAACTCTCCATTTGGAAGTATAGAAATCTTGATTATTCCCCAGAACTGTCTAAATGCCCGCGGGACACTCTGATATCGGCTTTTAGGTGTTGGCTATGCAGTTGGCTGGCTACTAGACAGCTCTGTCCGAAGTGCAAGTTCAGTTAATAAGCACACTGAAGTCCTCAGACAGCAATGGCTATCCTTATGCTCAGAATCCTGCAAATGCTCCACTTTGCAATGATTCCTGTGTTTTCTCAGACTAAGGAAAGAAAAAAAAAATAATGGAACTCCTATTTTTGGCATCACTCACTGAAATGTATTATATACAGTATTTAAAATCTAACAAAATAAAAAGTCAACAGCAACAACAAAAAAAAACCCTCAAACAGCTCATTCACTTGTCACGTATCCCTACATAACTGCCCAACAATATTGCTGTGTTTCAATCTTTAATTGTCTTTTTTAAATGTCATGGTAAAAGAATTTGCTGGCAGTAATTTTTAATTTTTATATGATCTTGAAGTACACATGTAACTCCCATTAAAATAATCAGTTACACACTGTAGGACTAGTCCAAAGCCTACTAAAGTCATTGTTAGTCTTTCACTAACTCCAGAAACTTTGAATCAGACATTGAATCCCTTAGCTTCCAAAAGAGGGTTCATGGTCTTTATCTCTGGGGTCATTGGCTCTACAGAAATTTAACTACACCAGCACGACTAGTGAGCTCAAAGCAGGGCTTAGAATACACATTCTGAAAGTACAATTGCTGGCAGAAAAAGATTGAAACCACTGGTTTGCAGGCTATGCATCCAAGACCTACAAAGATATCAGAAAGAAACACACGTAGAAATGCTGCTTGAGCATCTGCATTTAAAAATAATAATAAATATTAAATAAGAAAACAAAAAAATCAAACTCAAATTACCAATCCGGACAGAAGCTGCTATTCAGAGCTGGGATATTAAAATACAAAAATGTAAAAGACTTCAAACCAGCAGTGAGACATCCGAATGAAAACGGACTGAGATCCGCTGCACCTACATTGCATGACACCTTTAACCATGACATTTAGTTCCATTTCACCAAAAACAGGAGAATGTAATTTGCGTGAAGTCGTATATATACGAGTTAACTTCAAGTTAGCTACCCAGCATATTGATACCGGAATAGCTATTGCAAGACAGAACCGAGCACTTCCAAGAAGCTGGAGTCAGGCTCTCTCCCGAGATCTTCACTGTCCCAGCTACAGGCCTAGAAACATCCCAGTTACTGATCTTCAGCTTGGGTGCAACACAGACGTCATCTGACAATTTTAACTTAGTAACTGCTTTCCAACCCCTGAACTTAATTTTGATTTTTACCCAAATATCTGATTTCTCCTAAGATACAGAGAATTTTGTAGATAAGAAGAAGCATAAAAAGGGATGCATTTCAGTTTAAATGTTACAAGTTTTCAGAAACACAAATAGGCTAAAATACAACAAAAATTAATTTTGAAAGTCTCTGACCCCAATTATTAGAGATCCAAAATATATGCTGTTATGAGCTTATGTCTCAGTTATTTTTTTTCTTACCAATTTCCTTCAATTCATAATAGCACATACTATATTCTCTGCCCTAATCAACTTATTAAGCTTTTATTAGTGTGATAAATTCCACTTTTCCTGAAACATTCTACGTAAACTAGTATTTTAAAAAGTCATATGTATTATTTCAAATTTACTACTACTACACTACAGATAGGCAAAAATATAAGAGAATAAAGGAACTTTTCAAAAGTAAAAGTCAATAATTTGGGGGTCCTAGAAAACTTAGCCACACTTGATAAACCTTTACTACTCAATTAAGGGTTGAGAATATTTACTAGATGTAGACAATACCTTTCTATCATAGTCTTCAAAATATACAGGTAGAATAATTTATATTTTTTAAACACTGTCTGTAATAGAATTTCACCCTGCAATTTCCATATTTTATTATGCCAAAATATGAGAACATCAGAATATTATTGAAAATTACAGAAGCAAAATAATAAAGTTTCCATGGATATTCATTTTCTGTAGCAACTAACAAGGCTCTGTATTTACACAGCTAAAAAAGAGCATATACTGAACAACGCAGAATCAATCTTTTTCTCCCCTCTTTCTTCTCTCAAAATGAAGTATTACAGCAACTCAGTCTACCATGCCGATGACTTCCTCAGGATTTGTTCCTTAGGCACTTTAAGCCCCTGGCAGGTAGAAGGTAATGCTAGTGCCCTGCTTTCCAAAGAGGGAATTAGCCTGACCTTGTTCTGCCCTCGCTACACGACACTTCAGCTGTATCCATGGGATGCAAAGGAGCCGCCGTGGCCGAAAGAAGCATTTTTTTTTGGAGGTTTTTTTTTCTTTTTTTTTCTTCAACATGAAGTGCTGTAGCCTTTCTGAGTAGCACCTCTTGGTACAGGACTGACAGCTGGCCAAGAATTGTTCCCAGCAGAACTTTCACGCTGCAGCTACTGTGGCTGGAGATCTCACATCTAGCTGCCACAGCAGGCTGGTTCACAGCGCTTGCACCACCGTAGCTTAAGGCTCACTGTCATCCTGCCCCCTCCTACAATTTATTTGTTTTTCAGAAGACTAAAAAGCTATCCAGTCAGCTTTTTTTTTCCTCCTGACCTATATAGGAAATATCGGATGCACACTGAAGATGTACATCCTTATACTTTTATTACCTACCACATAAAACAGCACTAGCTGTGGTAGAATGTATCCAAGGGACAAAACAGGTTAAAGGTATGTGTTCTGGCTAACAGTGTTCAGCACTGCCTCCTATACTGCTTCGCCATACAGCTATTACATATGTGGCTACTGGCTACTCAGCATGGATTCACCAAGGGGAAATCTTGCTTGACTAACCTGATAGCCTTCTATGATAGAATGACCAGCTGGATAGATGAGGGGAGAGTGGCGGATGTCATCTGTCTCAACCTCACCAAGGCTTTTGACACCGTCCCTCACAACATCCTCCTGGGCAAGCTCCGGAAGTGTGGGATAGATGAGTGCACAGTGAGGTGGATTAGGAACTGGCTGGATGGCAGGACCCAGAGAGTGGTGATCAGCGGTGCAGAGTCTAGTTGGAGGCCTGTAGCTAGCGGGGTCCCCCAGGGGTCAGTCCTTGGTCCAGTCCTGTTCAATTTATTCATCAATGACCTGGATGAAGGCACAGAGTGCTCCCTCAGCAAGTTTGCTGATGATACCAAACTGGGAGGCGTAGCCAATACCCCAGAGGGCTGCGCTGCCATCCCGAGGAACCTGGACAGACTGGACAACTGGGCAGTGAAAAACCTCATGCAATTCAACAAGTGCAAGGTTCTGCACCTGGGGAGGAATAACCCCAGACACCAGTACAGGCTGGGGACTGACCTTCTGGAGAGCAGCTCTGCAGAGAGGCACCTGGGTGTCATGGTGGACAACAAGTTGACCATGAGGCAGCAGTGTGCCCTCGTGGCCAAGAAGGCCAATGGGATCCTGGGGTGCATTAAGAAGAGCCTCTCCAGCAGGTCGAGGGAGGTGATCCTGCCCCTCTACTCAGCCTTGGTGAGGCCACATCTGGAGTGTTGTGTCCAATCTGGGCCCCACAGTACAAGAGGGATGTGGAGCTGCTGGAGAGAGTCCAGTGCAGGGCTACAAGGATGATCAGGGGCCTGGAACATCTGCCCTATGAGGAAAGACTGAGGGAGCTGGGCCTGTTCAGCCTGGAGAAGAGAAGGCTGAGAAGGGATCTGATCAGTGTCTATAAGTACCTCAAGGGAGGGAGTGCAGAGGATGGTGCTGGCCTCTTTTCACTGGTGGCCACCGGCAGAACTAGAGGAAATGACCACAAACTGAAGAATCAAAAGTTCCACAGGAACTTAAGGAAAAATTTCTTAACAGTGAGGGTGCCAGAGCACTGGAACAGGCTGCCCAGAGAGGTTGTGGAGTCTCCTTCTCTGGAGATCTTCCAAACCCGCTTGGACGCAGTCCTGTGCCACATGCTCTAGGTGACCCTGTGTGTGCAGGGGAGTTGGACTAGACGACCTCTAGAGGTCCCTTTTTTTGGAAAAGTAGTGTGCTGGGGTATCCATTGCACACATACAGTCACTAGAGATTCACAAAGGAAGGTTTCCAAAGGCTAATCTCCCTGAAAAAGAAAGTGATTACATGGATGCATTCTGAAGACATTTAACATAGCCTGGCAACCTCAAATTTTGTGCAGGTTCTCACTCCCATCTGGAAATAACAGCCACTCCCATCTGGAAATACCTGAGGGACCATGGGTGGTGGTTGGGGACTACTTTTTATACAATGATTTATTGATTTGAACGTCTGCCAAAGATGTGGAAATTCTGTGTTCCAAGACAATTTCTGCTAGAGGCTCAAAGCCACCCTTCAATTCTTACTGATGTCTAATTCAAAACAGCGTCTTGATTCGCACCATGCTACCAGCCCTAAGTTTCACTCCACTGCATGACTTCATGCCTAGAGGTTAGGTAAGGACACACAAAGTGTGGCCATGCTGTCGCATAAGAGCTGCTCTTCAAATGCTCATTGCTCTCTCTCTACCCCCACACTCCCTTTGTTTTTACTGAAAGGGTGGGCCCTTGCTCTTTGGCCAAAACTCAAAAATATAACTGAGGGTAAAGGGCTTAGAACTAGGGATGCCTGCTACATATTTTGCATCTTTCCACATGCACAGCTCCATGTAAGTCGACAAAACAAGCCAACTGAATGTATGGATCAAGTTCTGCCTTCACACAAGAATATCTACTGACTTAACACAAATAACACTGACCAAGTAACAAAACAGGAGCCGAAATAACTAACTTTTGATTTTAGAGATTTTACTTTAAGCCTGTAATTTTTAAACTCCTTAGGAGTAGTAGTGGTGTGCTTACATTTGAAGTAAATTTTCTTCGTCACCTAAACACACTGACTGAAAGTCTCTCTTTTTTCCACCAGTAATACTGCCAAATCTCACTTTCATCTTAAAGAGAGCAGCTCTTAAAAAGATGACCTCAGAAGGTCATCTAGATTGAGATATCCAAACTACTGTCTGGGTTTGGCTCATTAAAACAATTTATTTGGCATTTAGTACAGCTTATTCCCTCCTACCCTTATTCTCAGATACTTACATGCAGAAGTAGGGGTAAACTGAGGATGCATGAATTATTCTTACAGCTGGTTCCCCGTCACAATGTTTACGGAAAGACTGTAGCTCTTCTCCCTTCATATTACTGGAAACAGACACAGCATATGAGCAAACTAGCGGAGCTATCACTATATGGCAGATGAGTGTCCACTTAAAGAAAGAAGGATGTATGTGGAGCAGATCATGTAAGAGGCAGCTGACAATCTTCAATTATAGAATGAGCTTTACATCCATTACACAGAGAAAGACACCGCTATATACGTTAACTCCTGTGATGAGAGCATGTCTGATTTGCTTAAAACTGAGATCTGATTTGATAGGGAGTAACTGCATTTGTGATAATGCCACAAATAATTCCCTCATGTTCTCACTCAAGTGCAAATATAACCACACCATTTCAAAATGCAAAGAAGATTAGACATGGCTTAAAGAAGGATAAAAGAACAACCCATATATCAAACCGTGTCCATATGATGAGAGAGCTGTAAAGTGAGGTAGCCGTAAAATGAATATGAACATGAATAATATACAATTTCTCACAAACCAAGATCTGCTTGAAACCTAAGGGAAAAAATGAAACATCTGGTTTAAAACGAAGGAGGGAAAAAGTTTTTGAATCTTCCTCTTTTCCCCATACACGTAAAACGGAACACCTTTGTACCACTCACATCATGGAGCTCAAATCTACTACCATGCAACAAACATCCACAACAAAGAAATTAGACCAACTTTGGGAGATGTGCAGTGCACATAACTGGATAATAAACTCAATGCACTGGAATTGCTCTAGTTTGACAAAAGTCAAAGAACAAAACTGCGGGAAAAAAAAGGCTTTTTTTTTTTTTTTTTTTTTTCCAATCTGAACCTGTAACTCAGCCCTTCAGAGCTTACAGTTTAAATATCCACAACTTAAGCAGATGAAATACTAAATTAGATGGACTTTATATTTAGGGTTGGTCCATCCGACCATGGTCTTTCCTGTGCTTCTTGTGTACATGCAGGCAGGCTGAGGCGGGCTGTGGCACTCGGTGCCTGCACAGAGAAGGGCCTGCTGCTTGAAGGGTCAGGTACCCACGGAGGTAGAGCATCTCCGAGCTCTGGTGTGCCAGAGCCTTAGCATTTCATTTAAATCTAATGGCTTGTAAACATAAAAGTTCTTACAGGAGAGCATCCAGACTTCATAATCAAAACAGATGCTAAAGTCACCATTTTTCTTGCCAATTGATTTCAATTATTCCAAAGATTTACCCTTTCACTCAAAAAAAAAAAAAAAAAAAAAAAAAAAAAAGCCAACTTCTCTCACTTCAGTCTTCAAACTCTCTTGTGCCTTTTTCCGTATTACATTTTTCTGTTTTCTAAAAGTTGAAGTCTACATGCTTTTCAAAGTCATCCTATGATCTTCCTTTTTTTAAAGCTCTCATTAGAAGATATTTACATCTCTTTCCTATTATTTTTATTCTTTTTTCTCTGCATTCCAATTTTTCCCTGTAATTTCATCAAAACTGGTGACAGGAGTTCAGTGGGTGTCCCATTCTTGTTACCCTCAGAAGCAGGGAGGAGGGTACGTTCCTCCTAGCAACTCACTTTTTAACTTTCTAGATGTGTGAGGACCTTTGGATCTTTGAGAGACAACACTATTATGAAAAGACAGTCAGAAGTAGGTTTACTATGACTCCAAAATCTTTTCCTAATGCTACTTCCCATAATCTGGTCTTTTACTGTAAGGTAAAAAACACACAACCTAAATCAGTTTTGTTTCAAGGCTTATAAATTTACAGTCTCTCTTTATTTTGCTTTGCCCATCTCATTAGTCTTCACATTTGGGACTGCTGGCATTTTACTACAGAAAAGGAAAAATAAAACATCCATTAGAGGTTCCGTAAAAAACAACAAAACAACAACAACAACAAAAAATCCCCACACACTCTTGTCCATTCGGTTTGATCTTACATTACAAAATCATGTGGCATTTTTTTGTATGCAATGTAGCAGAGGTAGCATAATAACTAGCATAGGAAGTATTTCTGCAACAGCAATGTATGTATATGTTTGCTTATTACTGTCCCTATCTTTATAGGATGCCATTTTATAGGCCACATAAAACACTTTTGCAGTTTATTACCAGGGTCATTCAAGCTAGTATGGTACAACGTTTCAACTCTGCTTTAAGACAAAATTTCCAACTTTACAAGAAGATAATTTCTCTAATGGTTTCCTTCTGCTAGTGCTTACAGCCAACGGTAAATATGAAGCCTGACAAGGTCAGGATTATCATGCAGAAAAAGTCAGGGTGCTCCACTGGATGTAAAGGAGGTGTTTGAATCCATTGACTTCTGCTTTCTTCCATAACAAAGTTGAACATCCTTTCCTCATAAAACCATGAATGGGGACTACAGCACGTTGTATTCAGTGTTCTTTAATAGTCATAATTACTATTAACCAAAAATGTTTTGCACGTGTGCTTTTAACTTTATTCTCTTAAATCTTGTAGGAAGACTACATGGTCTTAAAAAGAATAAATAAATAAAAATAAAAAAATCCAAACATCTTAGTCAAAACAAAAACAATTGTATACCTGGGTTCAAACAGACTTTCCTATTTATGGATAAACTTTAAGGCAGAGGCAATTTTAGCCATAATAGCTTTTCAGCTAAATAGCATGCTTAAACCTTCTTATATAAATAACATTTCTTATATAAATAGCATTTTTGCCATAGAACCTTAACATCTCACTCTACTCTAAATTTCAGTATATAAAAAAATGTATTTTAAGTATTATTTCATTATTAGAATATCAGATAATAAAACAGCCTCTCCTTAATCCTAAGAATCAAACACATATATAGAAGCAAGAAAATTTCAGCTCTCCAAAAGAAAAAGAAAAACCAAACAACCAACCAGAAAAACCCCAAAGGTTAATACATTGTGCAATTTTATATTCTTTGGAAAGGAGCTATAGCTCCATACAGAGTGCTGTAATTCACTATCTGAACAAAAATCAAGATGCAACAGCGCACTGTTTTGCGAGCAATTTCACTACATTGGAAACTATCATTTGTTCTAGTAGGACAGAGAACTACATTTTTCCTACCAATCAAATACTTATTGCATAAATCATAGCCTACTAAAATGTCTTTTTTTTTTTTTCTTCTCTATTTAAAGCATACAGATACCTTTGGTTATATTTCAGAGTTTGGAGCAGATGCGAGAAAAGAATAAGGTGACTATGAAATACTTTGACTTAAGTGAAATGAATAAGAGTGAGAGAAGACTCGGAAAATAAAAACAAAAAAAACCCACATTTATTAAAAATGAAGATGGGGCAGGTGGAGGCAAGTGAAGGAGAAATCATTTTGCCATCTAAGTTTGCAAAGAATGTAGGCAATTGATTCATTGCCATTTCCACAAAGATTTATGAGTCTATTTAAAGGCACATGTGTGAGTAATCACATTCAATTATAGAAAGAACTATAAGAAGTATAAATATAACCCTAAGCCAAGTCCAGTTTTGGCAGATGAGGGAATAAAGAACTAGAAAATTGTTGGAAGATATCAGATTAATAAAAAGAAGGATAGTAAGTCAAGCACTGCTCTCTTATGCTTATCTTTACCAATTTTTGTGTTAGGGTGACAAGTGAGATAAGATACAACAAAATAATTAAGTCAGTCCAGCCAAAGTTAGCTCAATGCAACCTATATCCAACCACATCAGATAAAGTAGACAGTGATTTGACATTACAGCGAGTCAGGAGACTATCAGAAAAGCTTGTCTTCCATACATGAAGACACATTTTTGTCCTGAAGATGTATCTGCTGTAATTAAAAACAGTTCTTAAAATGCACATCCGTTGTGTTCCCCTATACTGCATTTCAATGGTGTATTTCTGTATGCGTATGCTGACTTTAAAGCTTGAAACCATCTATAAAATATATAGAGGAAGTGTAGTGTAGCCTTAGTATAATACCTAGGTATCGCACACTTTTATTAAGATTGCAACATAAGTGACAACCAACTCCTGAGCAACTCACCAGTCCGCACCTGGAGCTTCTCCTCCAAGCCAACTAGAGAGTTTTGGACACTGTATAAAAATTGGCAGTTAACTAAAAACTTTTTGAAACATCAGATTGAATCCTGCTTTCCAGCCTCCAACTAGCTCAAATAGTTATATTGAATTTTATGAAACTAATTCTTTTTTTTCCCTGTGATCCTATAGTTTCTGAAGTATTACTGAAAGATTATGAAAGGTTATTTCATGAAAGGAAGACTTAATATGAGTGATTTACTTCATGCACAGCAGAATTCTTAGAAACAAAGATCAGCTGAGAATTTTCAGTACAAATTTAGTTTCTTGAATGTAATTTTTTTAAAGGATCCATATGTGCATGTGTGGGTGTATACACACATACAGTGAAGGTGGAAACAACATCACTATATTCTACACCTAAATTAAGCCTGAAGACCTAAATTAAGCAACAGTATCCGGATACAGAACAATACATTAACATAAAAGTATATGACTTGAGGAAATTCCGGACTAAAATTATCCCTCCTTTAATTCCGTACTATTAGCTATGAATAGGAATCAAGACAACAGTAGGTGTATCAGATGCATTGATCTGATGCATAGCCTGTTTAAAAAAAGAAAAAAAAAAAAAAAGTGTTTTAACATCTATTTTTGGTGCTCCCAGCATAAGAAAAAAGTTACAGTGGGTTCCTATTACAACAGTTTCTGGCCACAAAATGCAGAGATTGCTGGAGCTGCAGGAATAGTTGCACATAAATTTCTTTCGTTCCTCCTTCACTGCTGATTCTCTCCATCCCTTTCATCCTCTCCTTCAGTTACTTGCTATTTATAGCTCAGCACCGACTGACAGGGTTTAAGCAAAAATCCAGTACAGTATCTAACCTTTCAATCTCGGTCTGAGGACAGAAGCACTTCATATACTCAAGAAAATCCTTCAGCAAATTCGTGTTCAGTAAAGCCAATACAGGAAAACAGCTAATGCAACTGAAGAGAGCTCTCTAATTATGTGAAATATATGCACATACACACATATGCACACACACGTGCAATTACTTCATTTAACTGCCTACTTAAAAATTATAATTTCTAAAACTTAAAAGCTTAAAAAAATCTGAAAACTCTGGCTGATAAGGTGGTCTCAATTATTCCCTGGAAAGGTCCTTCTCTCTTTTCTAATTACAGAAGTCCAGATAATTAGTTTAAATCAGTTACTTAAATTTAAGTTACTTAAATTTAAGACCAGTTAGCACAGAGATTCCGCAGCCCTGCTGACTCCTTCAAGATGTTTTCCACTCTACAGCTATTTCTTCATGCTATGATGCAAAACAAAAAGAAAACAAGTCACCACAGCAGAGGTGATAGCCCCACTTTTTTCTTAAGTTATTGATAAGTGCCCTGTGCTAGCACTGCCTCCAAAAAGGGGAAAACATCTCCCCTGCCTACTCCCAGCTGTTGATTCCTGTCCTCATACTACCCTTTTTCCCCTTATGAGAACATCTGTGAAGACAGGAGGCAAACTAAGATTGAAAGCCTGGTCCATCCAAGTAGCCTCCACCATAACATCATCTTCCCCCTGCCCCGTTCTCCCTGCTGTGCAGTCAGATCACTTCCCTGATTCAATTTTCCATGCAGATCCCCAATTCCTACTCCAGACACTGTGCAGGGGACAAATAAGGCACCTGGCGACAGGAATGCTGCTCTGGCCTGCAGTACTGAACTGCACTGGTTTGAGCTGCTAACTTCAGCTGGAACTGGCAGAGTGAAATTTTCCACTTATAAGATCTTGCTTCTAGTTGTTTACGCAGATGTTTTGACAGACTTTAACCTGCAGCTCAACTTTCCACTGTCCTAAAGCCTGTTTTTTGTCCACTTTAACATTATGCAGCCTCCAGTTTCAAGATTTGTAGCATCTTAAACTGACAGGGAAATATGATCTGGAATGATAGTGAATAAGAAGAGAAACAGAGGGTGCCACAGTTGCATTCTTTACCATCTTCAACAACATTTGCCCAGTGAATACATTCTCAAGTATTGCAGCTGTGGGGACTTTGAGAGATCTCTCTGCTAAAACCCCACAGCTTTAAGCAATGATGAGCATGGCATGTTCCCATCGAAGCTGCAGAATAAGAGAGCTCGAGTCCACGGCAGGCTCTGAAGTGACAGCAGTGAGATTTCTCTCTTACAGTGACTCCAAAGTGTACAGGTTAAAAAATATGAAGCCGAGTGTAAGGGAATAGAAAACAGAAAGTGGTTCAAAGAGTCTGCCCTAATGAGGAAATTAAAAAAAAAGGGGGGGGGGGGGGAGGGGGAACACAATTAAAGCCTAGAATGACAGGTAAGGGCAGGAAGGGAAAGGAAAAGATCTTATAAAATTCTGGTTTGAAGAAGAGGAGAGAGAAACAAGTAGTGAAGAACGCAGCATGAAACTGGAAGGAGAAATACACTGGAAACACAGGAGTTGCTCAAGAACACAGGCTTGAAGGACAGGCCTAAAGCTACAGCTTGCTGTCCCCACAGCTTTTTTTTCCAGTTGCTGTTGCTTAACATTTCCCACCTGTTCTGTCAGGGTCAGAGGGACAGGTTAAATAAAGAAAGTGAAGCTGGCGGGGATGTGGGATGATGGAGCGGAGGGCATCAGGGGAAAAGCAGAGCTCCTGACACTGCCAGAAACCAAGCGCAGAGGTCTGTGCCCACTAGAAACACTGTCCTCTACCATATGGGCAGCTTTGTGCCCATCTCTGTGGGCATCCTTGTTGATCTTCTCAATATCCCAGAAAATTATACTAGTCTGAAGAGTGTTAAGAGTGCATCACAAAAGAGGCAATTTTAAATTCTGGCATTTTGTAACTTCTGAATACTTGATTTTTATTCCAGTAAAACTGTAGTGCGTATTTTTACTTAATACCTAACTTAATATTTACAGCTATAGTGTTAGCCAAAACTACTACACAGGCAGAAGTGCTTATTCAGCAGTTCAGCCCATGCTGTGTTTCACTACATGCAGTAGTGACAGCAGTGCAATATTACTACTAACAATACCTGAATTTGAAAGAAATGACTGTATATAGTCTCTGTTGTGACCAACCTCAACTTTGTTCCACATTGCAGGCGTTTATTGACTTTCATAATGCTACAAATTGTTTTTCCATTGCACAATGCACAGTCAGAATGTACTAAAGCATCAGGCACGTAATGTGCGAATTTAAAAGACACTGGCAATCATTTGTAGTCAGTGAAAAAAAAAAAGTCAGAACAGAATCAAATCTTGTTATGAGACTGCTGTATCTTTAGTTTCAGTCTTTTCATCATTAGGGCAACTCAGCAGCATACTTCAGTTACACCCAGAAAACAGGGGGGGACCTCCAGACAAACCTGTCATTGAACTCAGTCCATATGACTGTCCAAAATGTTATATGCATAGGATGTAAAAATAAGTAAATATGTTCTTTAATTTGATCTTTAAAAGTTTCAGGACATACAGTCTAGATCCCAAAATAAGTAGTTAATTTTACTTTCTACTTGCTGAAATAACTTTTGTAGCTATGTTACATATAAGACTCAAAGAAAGAGAGCAGCAGAGTATTAAAAATCTGTAAAGACTTCTACAGTTCTGGTCACTTTAAAATCAGAGATGATCCATTGTGTCCAAGTCGTCCTGACATGAAGTAGCTCTGAATCTTTGAACTGTTCATGACATGTTCAAAAGCAGACCAGACAAGTCCATGAACAGGAGGTCCATAAACAGCTACTGAAAGGAAGAGACAAGGATGGGTCCTCAGATATGCTTAATCCAACAGTGGAAAGCACAAGAGAGAGAGAGAAAAAAAAAAAAAAAAAAAAAAAAAAAAAAAAAAACATTTCAAAAAGTGTCCAAGCTCGTATATTCTCCCTACATCAGGTATCCTACAGATACTATCAGAGAAAAACACTACTCTGACCTGGTAAGGCCTTTTTTATATTCTCATGCTTTAGGCTAGATTTGATGTGTATCAAAACTTTGAAACTGTAGGCAGTCTCCTAGTAAGTATGTATATTCATACGCAATGCAGTTACATAACCACAATCTCACCAATATTACCCTATAGTAACTTCCTATTTTTAAAAGATGTAAGCAACCTCTACAATTTTACTGGCCTACTTCACAGATTTCATTGAGAACACAGTATCTCATCTCTTAAAAACCATTAAAGACATTTATGAACTCATGGTCTAACTCAGAAGATAGTTAGTCCCATTAAATCTCTCACTGTGCACATGTGGCAGACAGAAAAACACATTCAGAGCATAATGAATACAGGTTAAATAACCATATATCATCTTGAAACAGGCCACCCTGAGGACAGCTTTTATGTGAATTTTGAGGAAGTAGTAATAATTCCAAGTGCCCTCCCCCCTCCAATTCTTCAATATAAATGTGGGCAGTTCTTTAAATAAGACACTTTAATCATACTCATGCCTGGCATGTTACAAATGCTCCTCAAGCAACACTTTTAAAGTAAATAAGTGGAATTATTAGTGAAGAGAGAATAAAACATCATTGTTTCCCTACATGTATTGATGCTGTCACACATCTGGAATACTGTGTGCAGTCCTGGGTTTTCCTTCTGGCTTTGCAGTCTCAAAGAGAAGAACTAAGAAAGGAATGAATTAGATTGATCAAACGTAAATAACAGCTTCTTTATGAAGAACTGGCTACATAAACTAAGGAACCATAGCCTGGAAAAGAATAGGTGAGAAGAGCTCAATAAAACCTCATGGAGCATAAAAAGGAAAGGATTGGTGCCCATGTTTTACAGTACAAGAATGAAGAGAGTTTTAAAACCTTCTTGGGATTCAAAAAGCACCTGGACAGTTCTTGTAAGAAAACTCACCTGATGGCTACGAAATCCCCACCCCTCCAGCTTCAACTCTCATTTAAGGCTCAGAAGTCCCCAAGTTGCTCTGCTGCCCATAGTCAAGGCACATGTAATGACACTTTGCACTTTCTGGGACTCAGGAGGAGGTTGTTAAGGAGGTCCTGTCATTTGGTAGAGCCTTGGGCACTAAGGGCGTGAATAAAAGGAAAAAGTGCAACCAAAAAGTAACCATGAGGTAGCAAAAGAGCTAAAAATGTGGCTGTGTTCAGGTGCATGTTCCCATAGTCACCCTCTCACTACACATCCTGAGCCAGTAGACCCTGTGAACACCCCTGTGCCTGCTCTTCCGTGGATTTTCCAACTTAACGAAAGGATATTGTTGGAAGTTATACATAGGGCAAGTCTAGCCTTTGGTCTGACCAAGCTCAGTCTTTTTGCTACCCTTATCTTACTTCAATATTCAAAACAAATATCATAAGCCTACTAAACATGGAATAAAGCAGCTACTTAAAGGATTAAGGGAAAAACACAGATCTTCCCACTTGTCATGGGAAATCAGGATTTGAAAAACTAATTATTTCTCTGAAAACGTTGGCTAGACTAAGATATTCAGAGAGGTTGGTTGCTACAAAGAGCCTTTTAATGTTATCAATTTGGATTAATTACAGCTGTTCAACCTAGGTCTTGTCTAGCTCTTTAGTTCTTCCCATTGCACAGAGATTAAAAAAAAAAAAAAAGCAGCTTAATTCTTCTTTCCTTTGAATAATGGTCCTGTCCTCCAAAAATCCTTCACTGTTCCTTCCTCTGTCACCCCACCTACTTTCCACTGCAAGATCTGAGTTCACTGCAGTTCTGTTGCCTTATCATCTGGGCACAGGCACTTGCGAGAAGAAAGGACTCAGAATTCCTCTACAGCTCTTTGCTCCTTTCACTGTGTTTTTTAGCAATTCTATTTTAGCTATTCTATTTAGCTGGCCCAGTCACCTCAAGAAGGATAGGAACAGTCCTCATCAATCATAACATAGATCCTCATTCATTTTGCAACTGACAATCAGGGAGAAATAGACAGCTATTATTTGGCAAGATACACAAAACATTTTTTCCATGCAATTTCCACACCTTTTAGTTGTTCAGGCTACATTTACAGAAGTGCTCTGGTCTCGAGAGACACAGCTTCATAACTCAACTTGCCCTTCTAGGGCAGTTTAATCTCAATCTGAGTTCAGGCTGTTTACCAAATCCACCTGCCTCATAGTAGGCATTGCAGATCCCCTCCTGAAAGGGAGTCCAGACCACTTTGCATGCCCAACACTACCACAGAGGGCTGAGAGCGGCCACAGCTGATCGGCTGCTGCACTTAGTTGAGCGGTCGAGAGACCCTGCACCTTTCCTACCCGTACATTCAACGGAGCACACTGTTGTGCCACGGGTACAGCTGGGAACACACGGCAGAGGTAACTACCGAAACTCCAGCAAGCAAGGAGACCTTCAGAGAATTTGGAGTTGGGCTGCTTCTCTTTTGGGTTTTGCTACCTGACGCTTTAGATAAAATAAGCAAACTAAAAAAACCTCCATGAAGGGCCATGAAACTTCAGAAAGGAATCAGGACAATATCTAAAATAGTCATGTCAGCAGAAGATTTAAAGGCTGTTAATGTTCTCTAAAAAATGCACAAGAAGATTCTTGGTATTTTTAAATGAAGCTGACACTTGGTTCTTCTCTAGCCAGCCAGAAACACGCCCAAGTGGAAAGACAAAATAAGAGTCCATGGGTATCTTCCTTCCTGGAAAAACACTTCACTTCCAGTGAAGTTACCACAATTTAACGATAAAAGCCTCATAATTATAGCCTCAAAATAAAAAGATTATTTTGTTTCCTCCAAATCAAAGAATGCTTCAATACTAATGATTTAAAGGAAAATAAAAAATAATTCCTTGTTGCAAAGAGAAACCGGAATGTTGTCAAAAGTGCCTTGACATACATGAATAATATGAAATGTGAAGTGAACAGTCATGTTCATACCACAGCTGCACATGCCTCTGTTATGCAAGATTTGCTGGGGAGTGGTTGGAGTAGAGAGGAAGTTGTAGGCTCTGCTTTAACTTGGAAACATCTGTCCATAGGCAAGAGACAATTGTCAATGAGATATTAGCTCACAAGCATTTCTTTTTCTTCTCAGGCAGTTAGTTACTGTATTGAACCATAGGTAGCAATTCTATGAAAGATGATATATTTAGTACCCATCACGAGTCTAGGTACTGTAACATTTACAAGTAATTTGATGTTATACTTATTGATTATAATGCAGAAGAGGAAAAATGTAAATTCTGCCCCCTCCCAGCTTCCCACAAGAAACAGTATTGGTTTTTTCTAAATAAGAGAATGCAAACAAGAGTTTATCATCAATACTGTATCAAATAACAAACTACCATATAGCACAGAATACAAATGCTTTCTTGGACTGACAGTGAAACCTAACTTGGTGATATTATCCTTATCTCCAGCTGACAGGAGCAACAAACTTGTCACATAGTTCACAATATTTAATGATCATTCATCAGCAGAAGTGACAGATCAAGACTGCATTGAATTGTTGAATTTAGAGAGTTCCAAGGGCAAATATTTCAAAGAAATACTGAGAGTTTAAAAAAAATATATATAAAAAAAGAGACACACAGAGAGAAAGAGAGAAATGAAGGAAGAAAGAAAAGTTGTTGTTCAAAAAATCATTTTCCTTAAAGCTTTCTTCAGTTCTGAAGCTAGAAGAGTTTGTACATTGTGAACTACTTTGAAATTTTTCATCCAGGTTAAGTTTCTTTATTTTGTATATTGGACAAATTCAGACCACCTATACAGACAATTCCTGAAACTCAACGTTCTTATAGCATGTGTAAATTGAATTAAGTGTGAATTATGCATCTAACTCTTGATTTATTTGCGCTCCCTGAACAGGAGAACAGGTTCACAACATCGTCCATTTGAGCTTGCTCAGGTGTCAGAGGAGCCCACAAAGGGGAGCTCAGGCATTTGGACTGTTTCATCAGCAGGAGCCCCATAAGGTCATGATCCCAATAGCAGAGCAGGATATAAAACTCAAAACATTTGCAAACAGCTCATCTCTGACAACAACTACAAATTTTTCTTCACATGACTGTTTATATGGATCCCATACTTGGAGGGTAATAAGCGTTAGCCACCCATCTAGAGAGGGATGAAGGGATTTTACTCAAATCAGAATTATAATACAACCCTCCAAAATTAACATTTGACCTGGAAGCAACCTCTACAATTGCTGCTCTTTGTTTTTATAACAACAAGGTTTCTTGAGCAGATTTCAGAGGTTACTTAACCAGATGCACTCTTCTTAGCCAAACTCAGGAAAAAAAACCCCAAAAAACTCCCTAAACTTCACTGTCTATGAGTGAATGAGTAGCAGCTAAGGCGTAAAGTCTCATTTGGCTGGTTTTCCTCTTGACTCTCTAAATACTTTTATTGTTCAAACAAGTACATTCTGGACAGCTGGAGTAGTCCACCTAAATACACTTGACCTGCTGAATTCTGTACTAGCAGAAAGCTGAAGGAAGATGAAGGCTTCCTTAAAGACTGCAAGATTGTTTTTGCTTCTCCTGAATGATCTCCAACAGGTATCTACCTTTTTTTTGATATTCTTTATAACAAGTCCTGAGAGCTTTCACTCTGATGGGTTGTGCAGGGTGGTTAAGGGGGCTACACGGAAGTTGACCACAATCAGAATCCCTCAAATTTCATATATGAAAAGATGATTAATTGCGTCAGCGGTAAGTCCAGGAACCCAAACACAGAAGTCTCACGCTACTCATGGAAGCGTATTGTGTAGTCACAGTCTACAAGCTACGGCCATCTCCTTTTTACCCCCAAACTTCCTGAAGGCATTTTCCTCTACTATTTTTCTTCCTCTTAAAAAACTTCATTCCTCTTGATTACTGTGCTAAATAGGAGCACCTTCACAAAATATTCACTTCACTGGCAACTGTAGTCTTCAAATACTTGTAAGGAACTACAGCCATCTTACAAAAATCAGAGGAAATTTCAAAAGAAAAAGAAATAAAGAGTTAGAAAAACTAATTTATAATGATTACAGCAAAAGAGTAAGTGACTTACAGTTTAGCTATTTCCTACCTAAAACCTGAAATGCAGCAAAGGGGAAAAGCACAACAATACATAAATATCAAGTCATTGTGGAAAATCTTGGTGACGGCTGCACAAAATAACTTCTTAATACTAGAAATACAAGTTGTCAAACTCATATAAAGTAAGAATTCAGCAAACAACACTCCTCCCTTCTTTCTGAGCTATCATACCATAATTTAAAACTCTGTTGCAGTTCATGCAGCCAATAGTGCTTTTGAAGCAGAAGCCTGTATATGCGGAGGAAAATTTAGTGCTACATATCACTGAGGTCAAAAAGTAGGGTGAAATTAAAAATAAGTATTATATGTTTATAGTGGATAATGAACACATTTGTACTTTCCCTAGTCACTAAACAAAATTCAAAACTTTACCGAACACTAAAAATCTTGAGAAGCAACTTAAGACTCTGAAAGCATTTGTATCTTTCAAACAACAACCTTGCTTGGAATCTCTTATAATTCATTCAACAACCAGCTGTAGCACATTTTTTACATTAAACTAGGATATTAAACTTGATAGAATACCAGTCTGACTTCATAAGGATTTCCTTTGTTCCAAGCATTTGGTTACAATGAATCACTGACCACATTCGAAAAAGCAGCAGCTGAACAAGAGGTTCTAGACACACTTCCTCTTCTGGAGCCTGGGCATCAACAGAAGGCAACTATTACCACCACTGCAACAGCTAAAAGAGCTAGTCCTGGTTTATTATTACTCAAATGAGTGGACACATCCTTGAGTCTAAAACATTTAAAAAACGTATTTTTAAAGGGATGTTTATGTCAGCCTCTAAATACTGCAGTTAGTTAAAATAATCCCCAAAGCTTTTTTAGGACCTTCAGAAATGCAGCTATTTGTCAGCAGCAATCCTGAGAAATCCCCCACAGACACACAAGTGCTTACACAAGATACCCAGGAATGCGCATACTTACACCAAGAGCTGGAAAGAGCCACGGGCTCTTAGAGGTTAGGATTGTATGTGGCTCACACTAGGCTAGGCTAACCTAGGCTAGGCAGAGGTTAACAGTTTTGCTTGCAGAAATATTATCTAATTTAGTCTTCACAACAGGTCTTATTACTTGTGCGCATCCAGTTACACTTGATACAAATCATTCATCTAGAAAGACACAGCACGTGTTTCTGAAAAGAATGCCTACCTATGTAAAAAGGAAAGACGTGACAGACAAAACTTACTAATAGCAGAAAAGCAGCATTCGCCCTACCTGCAAGCACTGGTTGTTTACTGGGAATGAGGTTTCTGCTGGAGCACCGCTGTTTTCTGGAGTGGGAAAGCTAACCTTGTCTTTTATCAGTGCATGCAGCACCAGGACACACTTCCTATACTTGGAGGTGGCCATTAAGCTAGTGGGTTTGAGGAAAAAAATAAGCCATGAAGTTGGAACTCCCACTGCCCTCCTCCTCCCACAATAGCAGCATTTAAAATCCATTAGCCAACAACTGGCAGCATTTTATGATTACATCAGATATGTATTAAAAAAAAGAAGCCATGAGATAACATCTAAAATAAATGGAGCTCCACAGCATGTATTTTCATGGCAAAAAGGAAATCATGGCACAAAGACTGTGCTGTACTTTATTGCTATCTGCATAAAGACAGAACAACACAACTTCTAGGGAAGCACTTCATAGCAGAAAAATATATTCCCAGTCTAATACAAAACTAAGATTTCTTGCGTATTTATAGATTTAAACCTCTTAAGACATTGTGGAACAATTGACCAATACAGCTTTTACATGGGCTGGTACCCCTAAAGGCTGTACTGCAAACCTCTTAGCTGTGCTGCTAGCTTCTTTCCTGCCTTTGTTACCACAAAACTATTGCCATTATTGTAATAATAATAACCTATTCCTGCTATTGTTACCATATTGCCACTAAATCAGCCTCAGTACATGTTGCTGTCACACCTTCATTTCAATAGCCTAAAAATTTTGGTTCGTGCCCTGAGAGCCTGCACAGTCCCTTCAGGTCATTTGGAAATTTTTAAGCAAACAAACTGGAAAGGCTTGGAACTTTGGACATCTTGGGTAGACAATATTCACTGCACGTTCCCGGTTCAGCAGCTATGCAGAGAACAAGCTAGATGGTAAATCCATCATGAGAGTTTTTCAAATATTCAGTCAGTATAGAAATTAAAGCTTCAAGTCATAGATGTTACATATCTGCTCACCCTTCCTGATTAGACTTTGTATTTAACCTTGTTACATTTATCTCTACTGGGAAGAAAAGGAATGCTCCAGGTGTTTTGGGAAGGAAAAAAAGAAAGAATATATCCTGACATCTATGACAAACTCAGGTCAGTGTCTTATATCAGCAGTTTTCTTTTCACTGAATGGTAGTTAACATAGATTTTTGAGAGGCCATAAGAGAATAATTACGTTAGATGGCTATATCAAGAGAGCAAATGGGCATTCTGAAGCATAAACTGATGATAGAATGAAGTTTTCCAATGTCACACACACGACATCAGTATCTTGGGGCAAACTCACCTTCCTGACAGATATCATTGCAAATACAGTGTACAACGTTGTATTCCCCCAGTGCTAGAGACAAGACCTCCCCTTACGGCTTCATCGGACCAGAGTCACTATGTTCAACACACTCGTGAAAGCCAAGAGCGCCAAACCACTCACTGCTCCAGCAGCTCTACACTGCAAATCTCAATCTTATCTTTCCAGCATCATTGATTTGCAACCTGGACACCAGTCTACAATTTTAGGCTCTAAACAGCACTTGAAGACAAAACAGTATTGGAGGGGGGGGTGGGGGGAAGGACCTTTCTTCCTTTTCTTCTTGAGCCCCAATGGAATATGCAACTCAGCTCTACTACTGCAGGGCCGAGCAAGAAATATTATCTTCAATCTCGTCCCTTTGACAACGCTCCCCAGAGCAGGTCTGATGCAAGACTGTTGGCAACCGTCTCTTGCGGCAGCTCCTCGGCAGCTCCCCCAGCAGGAGGCAGGGGAGGGAGCACAGAGATGGGCCTGTTGCCCCTCAAGTATAGGGAGCCCAGGGAAAGGGGGCCAGGATTCTGCTATTCCACCTTAACTCCTGGGAGGGCTGCCACAATAGGTCATCTCCCTCACAAGGCCACCCAAAGAAACAGGGAAGAGACAACCAGCAGCCAGTTGCAATTCCCTGGGTTTCTGCCACAATTGCACAAGCTGCAGCAGCCTGGCAGCCGCTCCATCTCCCAGCACCTGGCCAGGACCTGCAGGGAGCACCGAGTGCTCCGGGCACTTCTCCATGCCAGGCCGAGAGGCGCGAGCCTCCCTCATGACGCAGGAAATCCCAAGGAGCTGATTTACAGGCAGGTTTCACTCCCATTCCGCCGGTCGGACAGTTCATCCCAAAACTATTAATTTGGGCCCTGTAATCTTATTAAATAATGGACTTTACCCTTAGGCTACTTAGGAGTGCCAGGAGAACTGGGCACTTCTGCAAAAGCTACAGCACCCACTTGCTGCAGCACATGCCCTTGCAAGAGCTATGGATGAAGAGCTTCTATGACTGTTCAGGTATAGCTGTAATGCTTCCAAGTGGCTGCAAATCTTTAGGACAAGATTAATTTCTAGCACTTAGCTGTATTTAAAAAAAAAAAGAAAAAAAAAAGAAAAAAAAAGAAAAAAAAAAGCAGTCCCTCTTTTCTGCCTAGCTTTTCCTCCTAAGTTGGAAGATCTCCAACTTCATCCACACTTTTAGAAATAAGTTCTAAAGCAGAAATTATTACAGTAGAAGTAAAGCTTTCCCCTAAAGTTGTAAGAAGTACACTTACAGATCAGCTTAATACACAGCAGTATGGCATATGTGGTGGAAGGTTAAAACAAGGAAACTGTAACATCTACAAACATAGGAAAGAGTGTATTTTTCATTTGATTTAAGAAAATTCAAGTAAATGGCTTTTTTACTGACAGTATAATCACATTTTTCTTGAACTAATTACTTACAGTTTACTTATTTAATCCTTTCTAATTACTCAAGGCATTCATCTCGGCATTCTCTCATCCCAGGGACAAATATGCACAATCCTCACTCACTCAAACAGCTCCAGAAATAAAATCAACAGAGCAACTCGCAACTAAGCCCGCTCAGATGCCGAATCTCACACGACTGCTCACCACCAGCCAGGCACAAAAACAATTTTTTTGCCAGCATAATTGCTTAACAGGTTACCCACTCACTTCCCAGTCTCTTGACCTTTTTTTTCCCTTTACTTTGCTTACAGTTCTCTTTTTTCCAAGGAACTCTTGTACCTGTCTAGACTGCACTGACTGCTCCTATAGACTTTGAGGTTTCTTTAAAAACAGGGAAACAGTCTACAGCACATGCATGGAAACATACAGCATCACTCACAAGAACATCTTTACTATGAACCATTCTACACCCGCAATTTGAGGGTACCAAGTTTACACCGTGCTCCGGCTTGGATTCTTCCTACCTTTTCAGCACAAGCTGTTCTGAGGGTTTATAAGCCAAAAAACAGTTTTATTCAGGAAACAACAGGCTGGAAAGAGCTGTCCTCTACTAAGTTTTGCATTTTTATAAATAGCCTAGTGATAAGATAAAGTGAGTGACCAGCTGGATTGATACTGTGTTCCAATTTTTAAATATTCAGCTTTTCAGAATACTTGATGAACGTTTAAGCATTTAAGCAATATAATAGTCACTTATAGCATTAAGGATATAAAATAAAAGCATTCAAGCTCCAACTGGAATGCTTGAGTCTGTATCTTCAGTAACCTTTTCTGTTCAGAATATTATTTGGAAAGCATGAATTCTGTGGGCTACACATGGTCTACAACAGCCTGGATATTGCAAATAGTCAGAACTAGCTGTGCTTATTGGAACCCAAGTCTGACTACAGTAAAGTCTGCCAAACACAGTGGAGCGAACTACATTGGTGTATTAAACTTACTTCATAGCCAGATTATCACTTTAAACTTACAAAAAACCCTGCAGAATAGCAGCTGAAGTTTTAATTCACACATTTTGTACTCTTTTTTCCCATACTTCAGGGGATAATGAATGAGCTGGGTCATTATTGCTTTTGACAAGTTGCAAAACTTAAGAACATCTAAATGAGGGTCAGATTTGTTACAAAACTTGGACATCAAAGGTCTTTCTAACAACGTCACGTGCTTATATAAGTATATGCTATACAGTCTTCTTATACATGGGCATAGTGGGAACTGCACAAGTTTTCCCGAAAGCTACCTGAGGTCTAAGCTACGAAATTCCCAGCACGAGTGACAATTAAGGTACAACCGGGGTTGGTGCGGGGTCCCTTATCCGCGCGTCTGGGGCAGCGCTTCCAAATCCAAGTGTCAAGTTACAGCCTCCCGACACCCTGTCACGCCGCAGCGGGTCACGGCGGCTTTCAGCGGGGCTGAAAAGGGACTTCGGGGCGAAGGGAAAGCGCCCGGGTTCGGTGTCACCGTCCCCCGCCCGCTCCCGGGCACTCCGCGCAGCCGGGGGGCCCCGCGCGGAGCCGCCCGCTCCGCGGAGCCGCCCCGGGAGCGCGCGCGGGGCACGGCCGAGGCTGCGGCTCCCCGCGCAGCGCCCGGGCGCCCATCAGGTGCCCATGAGGTGCCCGGCGCTCCCCGCCGCGCGCAGCTCCTCCCCGGGCGCCGGCACCCCCGAAAGTGCCCGCACGTACCTTGGCGTCCCCCGCGTCGGGCTCCTCCTCGTAGTAGCCCTGGCCGGACTCGTAGGCGGCGGCGACGGGCGGCGGCGGCGGCCCCGGGAGCAGGGCGGCCAGGCAGCAGCCCAGCGACAGCACCCGCAGCAAGTGCATGGCGGGCGACGCTCCGGCGCGGCCTCCCCCGTGCTGCTGGCGGCCCCCCTCCCGCCCGCCTTCCCTCCCCTCGCAATATCCAAGGCAGTAAAATCCGCGGGATGGACAAGGTGCAGGAGGAGCGGCGGCTTCGGGACGCCCGCACGGGAGCTCCCAACTTTCCCAGGCGCTTTGCAGATTCTCACCCAAGTTATCCCGAGCTTGCCAGGTAAAAAAACGCACCAGGAAACCGGACATCCGAGGCCGCGCTGCTCGGGAGCAGGGGAGGTGGGAAGCGCGGCGAGGAGGAGGAGGGAGGGAGGGAGCGAGGGAGGGGAGGGCGGCAGAGCGGGCGCGCGCCGCGCAGCTCCCGCCTCCCCGCGCAGCCCCTGCTTGCCGGGGGCGCGCACGGGGGCGCGCCGGGAGCTGCGGCGCGGCCGGGGGCGCGCGGGGCCGCGCGGGGCGAGGGCGCCCTCTGCAGGCGGCTCCGCGCGGGGCGCCTTCCTCCTCCTCGTCCTCGTCCCCCGAGGGGACGGCAGAGCCCAGCGCTGCCTCACGCACCGGCACTTTAGGTACCTTCTAGGCTTCATTCCGTACTATTTATTCCTTATAATTACAATAATTACTGTCCTTCAGTGGAGCCTTACAGCGCTGCAGATCAAAGCACAGGATTGAAGCCAGAGGACCTATTCTGGGATGCAAAACTTGTCGTGCTTGAACTCAAACCAGTAATGCTGTCTTCCTGGTTTAGACAAAACTCTCAGAATCACCACAAACTACTGCAGAAACTGAACTCTTTTGCAACTTATTAATGAAACACTCACCTGACAATATCCATTTCAAGACCCAAGTATCATGCAAAGAGCATCTCTCTGTAACCAGATCACGAAATCAGAGGAAACACACGGTTCACACTGTGCTGTAAAAGCTTCAGCCACCCTCATCACTTCCCCAGTGCTTTGCGTTCTCATTCAATCCTTTTTTTTTTTCCTTAAATCACAGAACTTCCATCATGGGCTCAAACACCTCAATGCAGAGAGCACTTCCACTGACTACTCCCTATGTCAAGCTTGCAGTGTCACAACTGCAAGCTCGTAGTCACGGTCATGGCACTGTAAGTCACAGGCTCATCACAAGATTTCAAGGTTTTAAACCTGCTCACTTACTTTCTGTAATTTACTGTATCGTATCTTCTAAGTACGAATGAGTGAATATGCAAAGGAGCATAGGAGGCCAAGGAGCAACTTTATAAAGCTTTTCCTCCTTTCAGGCTGCATTTTTTTTCAGTCCCATAAAAAATGGCTAGTTTAAAGTTTACTAATTTAAAACCTTTCCTCCTTTGCTCACCACCAAAAGATTAGTATTCCTTTAGTCATCTTCAAATTAATAAGCAAATATAATTTTAAAGATTATTTAATTTACATGAAAATGCCCAGATAAGGCCTATAAAATAGTTAAAGTTTTAAGCAGAGTTAATACAGTGGTAATGAACTGATCTAAATACAAATGGAAAAAAAATATATATATTCTTAGTAGTCAGAAATACATATCTTTTAAAGGCAATGATGACTACTGTTGACAAACAAAGCGAGTTGTTGATGTAAACTCTAAGATTCCTTCAAATAATTTTTCTCAGTGTATTTTTAAAATTACATTAAAAAAATCCAGACTCCCCCTTAATTAAGTTGGTGTAATATACATCTGTCAAGCACATTCTTATTCCAAGTCTAGACATACCTTATGTGTTCCTGCCTTATACATCCTGCTTCTGAAGTGAGGATGTGTTTCAATAACTGTTTTCTATCTGTAATCATTAGCAGTAGGAAAACTCAGGGAGGAGCCACTGTTAGAAACACGAGCTGAGACCAGGGAATTAAAAAGCGTCAACAGCAGCAAAAAAAGCAGTGGCATGCTATTGCAATTTGGTGTGTTTGCTTTTTGTAGAGTTTGCTTATTTTAGAACTTTCAAGGCTAAAACACCAAGTTGTTGAATGTTTTCTTTTGCCATTTCAGTTCTCCTTATATCTAAACTTTAGTTAGTCATAGGTTTGTGCTTGATTCAAAACATTATTGGATCTTCTGCTTGAACAGAAATAGAGAGGCATGCTCAAGAGTTTTAAAATGAATTTTAAAAAAGGACTCAATGATGAGTTTCAGTATTTAATGTAATTCAATATGAATATTTAATGTAAGACTCGAGAGACAGGCAATGTTGTTCCTAAGTGCTGCAACTCAAATACAGAAGCACCATTCCGGAGTCTTAAGTCTAAATATCAAAGCCCTACCTAAGGTACTACAAAAAAGACCTTGCTAGATGTAGAACAATGACAAAAGAAACATGCCAGATTCAATATCAAACTACTAAAACAGTTGAGTCACTAGTGAACCTTCTGGCCCTTGAATCTTTTGGTCTCAAGTTTTACTAAATACTTCTTATACTGCTTGATGCATCTAACTGAATTTGAAAAACTAGTCCTCCAGAAGGTTGGGGAAAAAAAAACGCCACATTGGATTGCAGGTTGCTGTCTCTTTCCTCAAACTCTCCCGTTTATGTAAAACACACATATGATTTATGATAAACATTTAGGAGTACTGCAGTATTACTAATTGTATGGTTAATTTAATGACCTTCCTCGTTCCTCACAAGCAGATTTTTTTTTTTTTTGAAATGTAGGCCTGCAATAGTATTTTCTCATGTGATCCTAGAAAAAGATCTAAGTATGGTGGCTTGAAAGTCACCGGAGGCAAGTGAAATCTTTCCCCTGACTTTGATCAGGAGTCTTCTCCGTAAAACACAAACCATGGGAAACTGTTCTATGCCAAACCCTCAGCTACAGACTCTGAAATGTAGCTTTATCCATTTATTCTCCCTTAATGTATTGCCAAGTTGAATAACTTTAATCCAATGAGAGATGCCACTGTTGCAAAATCATTGTTTGCAATGCTTAGCCTAGTAACTTGGGCTTTTTTATTATCTGGGAATTTTGATTTCTTTTGGTGTAAAAAATAGTGCTTCTTGAAAATTAATAAGATAAGAATCTTTATTCTTTAGCCCTTTGACAGTGGTTGATATTCAGGGCTTACAGGATTAATTGGCTTCCTTTGTTCTCAGGGATCTTCTTTCTAAACTGTTAAAATCAGAATTGCTGGCAGATGACATTACACTTCCCCAATGATATACCCCTGCAACCCTCACTGTATTGGAGGGGGCTGATGGAATTAAAAAAATGGGTAGCACCAGGCAGCACCTCAAGAAAAGCTCACCAAAGCAAACTATTCATCTCTAAAATTGTACTAAATTTGAATTGAAAAAAAAAGCACGTTTTATTCAGCTGTCTTACATAAAGTCTGTCTCTTAACTGTATGTGTGTGTGTATATATATATATATATATATATATGTATTTCCCTCCTCCTTCTCGTGACATAATGTCTCACACAAGAATTGGTAGCACAGAATATTGATTTAGCTTCCTATCAACTAGTAAATCTCTTTACTAATTGAGCAAGGTTGTTCCTAGTTATAATCTCTGACTATAAGCAATAAAATGATTGATCATAAGTTTATGCTGCCTCTAAAGCAAAAGCTGTGTACAATCTAAATTGTGTACAATTGAAGCCACATCACTGTATACATAAATTTAGATTCAATCAAAACATTAGGATTTAACAGCACGCGACCACTACACATACAAACTCTTAACATGATACATACCTTCTAGCAGTATTCTTCAAAGTGGCAGTCTCAGGAGATAAAGAACATGTTCAGAATCCATGCATTCCATCACTGCTGTCCGCAATTGCGTGGTCAGCAAAACCATTATTCGTGAGTTACAGACTTGCACACTTTGGCTGAAGGTCTGAACGAGGCTCCCGAGCTGCTCATTCGGGCTATATGTTTTGGTTCAGCCTATTTTACTGATTCAGAAACCCAAACAGCTGAACCCTGTGGACATTCAGATCTGACATTCTTGCTTAGGTCCGCCTTCATTTTTCAGATGAGGAGATTAGTTGAAAATGGGAGATTGGTTTTCAAGTAACACAAGAAAGGTTTGTGGGTTTGCTGCCGCTTCGTTCGATACTCCTCGTAGTGAACTTCTGCGATTTGTACTTTCAAAGGTAGTGGAGGCAGACAGGACCACGAGGTTTAGAAAGGGACCAGAAAAATTAATGAAAAATGGGACTATAAATAAAGAAATGAAAAAGGATAGAGGAATATTGCCCAGCATTACTAATCAAATGAGTTACAGATGCTGGAAACGTGCAAGGTGAAAGCAGTCAGTTTTGTGCACTCTCCGAAAATATCATGTCCAGTTGGACATATCGGAGACAGACCGCTGGTATTGATAGAGAGTCTAGATGGAAAGTTTGCCTGAGCCTATGGGACATTTCTTGTATTTTGAGGGAAAATGAATCAATTTCTTGCTGATTTAGATCCAAACCACAAAGTAAATTTGTTGTTGTCTTCCAATCTTATTTTCAGACCACAAATACTCAGTCATAACAAAAGTACCTATTTTTACACATCAGTATTGTACCACAAATCAGTCTAACCAATAGGCTTAGAAGCAAATACACAGGAAATCTGTAAAGATTTTTTTACACTCCGCAAAGAAAAGGAGTACTGTTGCCACTACTGTGGCAATTTAAACTAGAAATAATCATTCCATCTTAAAAAGTGGGGAAAAAAAAAAAGCTAAACCAAAAGACTTGCATTTGTCTTTTGTACACATAGAAAAATAATAAAATGGAGTTTTATTTTGTTTTAAACAAATAACAAAACCAAGAAGAATAATAAAAAAGTACATATCAATCTTCCAATCTTCCATCAGGTTACTGTTACTAATATTCCAAAGGTTCTTTTTAATTTGGCATTGGGCATGACTAACTTGGTCACGATGAAAGTTTTGTTCTCTACTAAGCAATTCCTTAGTAAAAAGCTTTTTGAAGAAAACATATTATATTTTATGCTGATTCAATAGAGTGTTATTGTTGCTATGAGACCTATGGATATACCCTGGGCACAAAAAACAGATGCATGAGGAACTATCATCCGTAAGAATTCAAAATTCAACCCTTTCAATTTCCAAAAGCCAGCCAGCACCCACCCACTCACAAAAGTGATGACAAAGAATTAAAGAACAAAGCTGCATTGATATGCAGATTGCGTCAGAGGCCACAAGCAAATCCTTCCATCACTGGCTGCCCAGGAAACTTCATTTTCCTAAGCATATAAGATAGAGGTTGGATGAACAGATCCTACTTCCCTGTGACACAGTGAAAGCCATACTAGTTAGAGAATATATTTAATAAGAGGTATTCTTAGATGAATGCTTGGCTGTTTCCTCCTTTTAACCTAATGTGTTAATCACTCTCCATTACTCAACATGCCTGCAACATGGAAATAGATCATCTCCCAGCCAAGGCTGCCTTGAGCAGAGCACATCCATGGTCCTTCTGCTTGCTCACCTCTTTGTAAGTTGAATTTAAGCAGTCACTGCCAATCTAAAAAGCAGGTTGCATGCTGTGCTTAATCTATTTTAGAAATTCCTATCCCACCACAAACCTACAGCTATACTCCACAGGGACACTTCAACTAATCTGTCCCAGCATAAAACTCTTGAGTGCAAAGGGTAGAGCAACAGACCATTTTCAGTAGCAGATTCCAGCTGTGGAACTCAACCTAATCTCTACTGATAATGAATATAAGTCTGAATGTATTCAAATCCAAAAAACAACCCCAGCTTCTTAGAAAGCCTCCCTGCAGCGATGGCATCTTCCCAGAGCAAGCAGCAGATCAGAAAAGAGGAAGGAGGAGGTAAAAAGAATAGACACAAACATAAAAAATGCTAAAGCCTGCTGATATTATATACATATATATATATTTTATATATAAAGGTTCAGATACATGGATCATTATGTTAAAATAATTTTCAGAGATGTAGAGGTTAAGTAAGGATAATTTGCTTACATTTTCTGTTTTAAAATTTTGGGTTGTCATAAAGCCAGCTGTCTCTTCATTTTTTTTTTTCCTTTCCCTGACAGGTTTTGTTTTTCTTCCCTAATGCCCCAGCAACTTGTGCATAATCATAGTGTAGTCAGCTGCATAATTATAGGGTCACTCACAGTTATGCCACCTAAAAAGTCTGGAGAAAAATCCGGGGTATACATCTCTTCCAATTTTCTCTTCCCTGGAGATGGTGCCAGCCAGGAGCAGACCCTGTACTGTAAAAGTGCTGTGCAGTCAAGGAATCACTGGTGATGGGGCACGGCTTTGCTGCTGAGGTCTCGTGAGGCTCAACCATCCCAAACTGCAGGGCGCCTCTGTCTGCACTTGCAAGGGCAACTATGGCAGTGGAGGTATGAACGGCTCTACAGCTTTTACAGAATGATTTTTCAAAGTGATTTCTTTTTGGACAGATTATTCTTGTTCTTATCTAAGTATATTGATAATATATCTCTAAAGGATCCTTGCTTACTCAAATGAGAAAGGGACATATTCATATAGTGATTTTAACAGCATAGCTCTCCCTTAGCCAGCTGTATTAACAGCCCAGCTGTTAATATTTGTAGCTGAAGTGCAAAATCATTGAGATTGTAAAAATATGGGAGAAAATACATTTGTTTTTCTTCCAAACAGAACTTTAAAGTCTGGAGGTTACAGAATAGTAGTTTCATGTTTTTAAGGTGCTGTTTGTCATGTGACCTATATTAGTAAAACTGTGTAGCAGATGCCCCATGATAAAACAATGCTGGGTGTCATTATAATAAAACAACTTTTCAATCCATTCTCAGTCAAGGTCAGAAAAGCCAAGACTAAATTCACTGAATTTTCAAATGCTTAACCTGAATATACATTATCATAGTTGATACTTAAGAAAGCTCATTTCAACAGTCAGCTTCATGTTTGCGCAGCAGTGAGAGTAACTATAAGACTACTCATTCTTTCAGGTTGGCTTGGACACTTGGCCTTATAAGCAAATTCACTTTTCTTTCCTAAGATGCAAAGTAAACGATTTAATTTTAACAGAACACAAAACTGTCAGCTTGACATTTCAAGGTACATTCAACTGCTTTCTCTCAGTGAAAATAAATAAATAATCTATTCCTATATAGGTAATTATTTCTACTAACTTCCATCATGCAAACATTCAGAAATGGCAACATTTCTGCTTGCTTGAACTCTTCTTCAGTCATCAGTTGAACTGTATTTGTTCCAGCATTCAGAAGCCAAAGAGATCACCAAATTCTTGGAAATGCCAGAACGCCTTGAGGGCACAATTGCCTTTATATTCCCCTTACCTCATGCCAGCATTCAGTGACTCACAAGGGCCCAAAGAATGTGAAATCCAAAAGGAGAACTACAATTGTTCTCAATTCTAGTTGTGTGGGCATATTTTTCAACTGACTTCACTCAGGAAAAAAAAAAATAAACAAAAGCACATAGAACAGGATATCACCTAACTTTTGCCATCTCAGATTTAAGATTCTGAAGCCAACTGTTTACTTTCGCATTACAGTCAATTAAGAGAGGGCCCTTTCAAAAAACAACTCTTTCTGTTTATCTGAGGCAGGAATTTTGGGACAGCCATTAAGACAACTTTTCTCTCTATTGGTGACAGCCCTCTGTTGATGACTTTATGCCTAATTTTGAGACCCCTAAAGATAGGACCACACTGGTCCTATCAGTCCTAAAGCAGGTAGCTGAGAGGCTACACCCTAACTGAGAAGCTACATCCTAAAATTTGTTCCTGTGGAACCCCTATGCTATAGGGAGGTATCCAAGAAATATATTAAGAAAGGGGGGAAGGGGGCAGGGCAAGGAAGAAGGGGAGTGAAGCTAAGTCAAAAAAATCAAAATGCATAAAATTAGCATCTAACTTGGTAATATAACTTCCAAAATGAAGCAATGGGAATAATGACATACTTCAACAAACAGTATCAGTGCTTGATTGCATGAACTGAAAATAAACTTTTTTCAAAAAGATGGATGAAATTACTCTTTGCTTGGATTTATTTCTTGTTCATTATTTTTAGACAACTCTTATTGGACCAAAAAACCCCCAGACAAACAAACAAAAAAAACCCTACCCAGTCATTTTTAGATATGGCCAAAGACAAATTCAGTAGACTTTACTGGAAAATTAGGAAATTAGTTAATGGGGAAAAATATTCAGACATTATAGAGGCTGAGAATGAAGAATTATATACAACAGTAAAAGAAAGATCATTTTCATTTTGAAAATTAAAACTCAGTACTTTTGATAATATCGAGGTTTTCCTGAGAGATCTAAGGCAGAGGACAGAAGAGAAAGTACAGACAAAGTATAAATATAAAGAAAATCCATTGCTTTGTAAGAGATTGGAAAATTGTTACATAATAAATGTAAGATCCTATTGCAATATACATTTTAATATAATAGCTAAGAACTAATGATGGCATATTATAAATAATTTTTATGAACTAAACTATATTAAAAAGTAACAACAGTATTTTTTCCCCGTCAGGCAAGACTTAGAATATTACCCAACTCCTTTGCAAAGGAAAAGAAAACGCTGGGAGTTGCTAACCTATTTGCTCATTGACGTCAGCACAGCATTACTTGAAGATGTGAGAAATAGAAAGCTTTCTAATCAAAGAAAATTCTCCAAGTTTAACATAACTGAAATACAGATACTTGAAACAAAGTACATTTCTGCATATCTGGCTTGTCACAGAAGAACACTTTTGATTTGAAAGCATAACTTGGATCATCACTGATCCTGAAAACAGTTACACACTTGACTGATTATACGTACAGGTCAACTCTATGAGGGCTATTGTGAGCAATGTTTTCAAGAAGAGTCTTGGAATTTCACAAACCAGTGATGCTTAACTGATAGAGTTTCTTTACTTGCACGTTGTTCTGTCATTCCGTACATTTTGCATGCATTAAGGCATGGCATTTCAGCAAAACACACTTGTAGGAACTCTCCTCAAGCTGATCCCTTTAAATTATAATTATAAATATTGTTCTAACCGAGAAACGGCACCATTATTCCTTTGTGTATATCACAAGAACAAAATTGATTAAAAAAACAAGATAATTTTGCTCTAGGTATTCTTTCATTTATATCCATCAGCAATTATTTTTATTTTCAGAAGTGTCAGGTTTTAGTAAGAGTTACCAAAGTTCAGCATCTCTGAACATTACACTTGCGCAGAATTTTCAAATGTTAGAGAAGTCCAACACGCCCATACACATGCTTACTACAAACTGCAAATGTCCACCCTAAAGATGACAAAATAGCAATATGGTATATTTACCCATATATTAAGATTCCTTGCAATAAAACAAACAAAATCCCCCTAAGCCCCCAACACACACAAAAACAAACAAAAAATCCTTTCAGTGCTTCTTTAGAGAAAAAAAAAAAGTCCCAACTGATTTAATTGCAGCATAGAAGACAGAGATAACTGAAAGAGTATAACATCTATGTAAAGTTTTATCTTTCCAAGGCACAGTAATTCTAGAGTATTAGAACACTAAACTTCTGTTAAAAAATATGACCAGAAAATAATTTCACTAAAGAAAATATTTGCCTGAATTTGGCCATTGAACCATACAACAAATTTTATTGCCTATATATTTGTTATGTTATGCATATAATATAATAAAAGAAGCAGATAAACTGCTTTTTCTATCAAGTACGGAAGCATAACCTATACTTGATTTTATTAAATTAAGAAATTGTTGATATTTACCGTTTCTTCTACCTGCTTGAGGAGGCTGCAAAGGCTATGGTTACATTATGCTATCTACCATGTATTCTTACTTCATCAAGGCCAAAAAAACCTCCATCAAGCATCACATTCTATCAGTCACACAAATTTGAGTCTATTCAAAATCACTATGTAAGAATTTATAATGGCTTTCCAGCCAAATTTCTAAGGTTGAACGCTGTTAGTGAGGCTGTGGTTAGTCAGTGGATGCAATAGAAGTTCTTGCATGAGAGGCGGCTCAACAGAAGTGTGAGACATGAAAGGACAGCAGGGCCTGCGGCCTCTGCTCTCCACTTGAGAAAAAAGAAGAAAAAGTGAGTTCAGCAGGAGCTGTCTACTCTGAAACATCTCAGTTCAACATGATTTCATCAAATATCAAATGGAAGAGGCTAATCTTGTTTTCTAGACACTTAAATCCTATTTTCCCAGGCAGATTTACCCCCTGGTTTGTCTCAGTGTGTCTTAAACAGAATATCTTATTCTCAAGGCTTTTTTGTGTTTCTTTTTCCACAACAGGCACAATAGCATTGAATACATCAGTGTCACAGTTATTGTTTCCAAAGATTAAACATAAGACAGCAAGATATCTGTCAAAAGTAGAAAATCTGTCACTAACGCTATTATAATACATTTATACTTCATGAAAATATTACTTATACTCAAATACCAAATGTTTTCATTTGTGATCCTTGTGATCCTTACTGACTTTTAAATTATTACATATTATGTAATAATCTTGCAATAGCAGAAAGCAACACAAACCTTCATTAGGTCTGCTGGGGATTGTCACTGTCATTATTTTTTTGGCCTAAGTTTAAATAGAATATTGACAGGACTATAATTAACAATATTTATATATTAATATATTAATAAATATTTAGGGAATGTTTTATATACAAAAGGCATCCTGCGGTTTAGTCATATGCATGCCACCAGAATGCTTACAGAACGCTAAGCAAATTTTACATTTTTGGGTAACTGGCAGTTACTCTTGCTGAATGTGTCACTTATCTATATACCCTTTATTTCTGTATCTATACTTTATTGCAGTTTCTACAAAGTGGTCTGCTTTAGAGGTTACCTCTATTGGTTTTCAGCTTCTCAGCTCTCCCCAGGGGTCCTTTTCAAGCTTGGTGTTACTTTTGTTGGTTGCCTCACAGTGTTCTGGTGCCAAGATAGTTTCAAGGGGTAAATTACTCAACACTCTAGTAATTTAGTAATTCAGCAGTTTTGCCCTAAGCCATAGGTGATCTGTGGGGGGTGGGAAGGAGGAGGATGCATGTTCCCAATTAACAGTAAAGCTGATGAACATCTGCTTTGAAGCGGTATTGATATTTTTAAGTACCTGGAAAGTTTCCATTAAAACATATCTGAGAAAATATAGATGTTAAATCTCCCTGCATTATGCAGCTGAAAAGTTACATTGTAAGTGTCATTTGTAGTGGATGAATGAAACTGAGGAAAGTTTCACAAGTCAGAAGAATGCATTTGCCTAGTCACATAAATATTCAAATTAAGGAAGCTTAGAGTTGAAAAATTATGATTTCCATTTTCTTGGTAATGAACAGGTAGCAATTTGACTTTTTAAAAATCACAGATGATTCCATCTATATTAAACAAGCTGCATCTTCTCATATGTCCCATATACATCTGGGCAACACACATTCATAACATCATCTTTTGTAATCCTGCAGGGACTGAGGCACTACTCTGCAATTTCTCTAATGCAGGATCTTTTGGGAAACAGTACCATTTAAGTCCCAGGCTACAGAGAAAAGTCTCTCTCTAGCAAGCATTAAACAACGTCTCTTTTGCAAGGGTCAGTGGTAGACAGTCAATTCATGACTGTGGAAGTCATTATATTCAACCATTAATAGCACAGAGCAGGACCGAACTTTACATGCAAACACTCAGTGGACCATTTAACAGGTCTTCTAATCTTTATCATTCACTGTGTAACCTGATGCATAGCAACAAAAACCTTATAGAATTCAATATAATTTGTTTCTTTCTGCTGTGCTCGGCATCTAGCCACACACTGATGGCCAAGGGAATTTCATCTATGTGTGGATTCCAAAAAAAAAAAAAAGTTGTTTGAAAAAAATAACTTCATTATGAAAGTTATGGAAGGTGACTTTTGCATAAAAAGTGTAGACTACATCTTCATGATGGTAGTAGCAAGCTGATGATTCAGGATTGAAATTCCAGATAATCAGACATGACTAAAATGTTCTTTTCTCCTGGACCAGTTGCTCATGAATTTCACAAGGGCTATTTTGAAATTAGGTGACCACTGAAGAGAAAATTAACAGATTTGAGCAGAGTTTGATCTAAATGATATTCTTTGCTTCTGTCATGTAAGGAAAGGAGGATACAATAAGGAAAACATGCTGTAAGTGTATGCTGCCAGCAGGACACTTGGATCCAAGCGGGAAAACAAACAGGACTCGTATATGCTTTATTATTGCATCTCTCGGAGCTTTCCATGACAAACCGACCTCTCACTATAAACTTAGAGATGCTGCACATAACTATTTCAGATTTACTATAATTTAAACACAATGATTGAAAAAAAATCATCTTTTAAGTGTCTCATTAAAAATACACACTTTTTGCTATATTGCAAAACGTGCCCTTCCTATGACGTAGTTTAAGTGCTTCCAGCAAACTAGTCTAATGCCGGAATGACTCATTCTTTTGAGTCTTATCCGACTGTCCAGAAGGAACATGAGCTTCCCATAGAAGAGATGCATTCCTAATTTAGATCTCCACTATACAAATAAGAAGAGACTCAAAATTGTGGTATAGTACACAAAGGGGGCTCTCAATTGTATTCCTGCAAGAATCAGGATGGATGCTACACTTACTGTCCCTTTCTTTCTAGTTTCCCCACTGAACCAATGGACAGCAATGTGCATTGAACATCTGGCAAGAAACGTGCATAGCGGTGCATTCGTCTTCTGCCCAGGCTGACAGTGACGTGCCAGGCAGCACGTCAGGGAGAGCCGGGCCTGACTGGCAACCAACAGTGACATCTGCCCAAGTCATTCAACCGACAGTTGTTTCTGGAAAAACACATTCATAGACCAAGGGCTGTATATATAAGATAAAATATTCAGTTAGGTTTGTGGTTAAGATGCCGTTTGTGGCTGCCAGCTCTCGCAAGATTTATGCTTTTCAGTTTGAGTGGCCTATTATATCCTGAAAGTTCATTTTAGATGCTCTTGGCTTTGACTTAAGGGTTCTGTTAAGGAACATAAAGTTTTTACTGACTAAATAAGATGTAGGATGCATCTTTAGTCTTGCTGTAAATCTTACTTCAGGCACTGGGCTTTGAAAAGCTTAAAACAAAGGAAAGGACAAGGGAAGTTATGCAAAACAACTATTTAAACTAGCAAAATACGAAAGATCAACATTCTGAAAACTACCAATAAAAGTAAAGCACATACTTGTAATTAGCATGGCTAATGCTGGAACAAACTATCACTACTAGCAGATCTAGGGGTCCTTTTTAAAGGCATGCCCTAGCTAAGCAAGCTATAATACCCAAGGTAACAACTTCATATATACTGAGCTATACTGCTCAGAACAGATTTAAATCTGAGAACTTTTTTTTCTTTTTTAAAGGTTCCTAGAAGAACAAAATATTTACCCATTAGTGTAATGTGTATTTTTAATCTGATGACCTTGCTTTTATGTCTGACAAAACACAAAATGTGCTCATATTGGTCTGGAAGGCATGTTCATCCTTCATTCATCTTAAAAGCTACAGCTGTGAATGTGTTCATAGTACTTTTTTGTATCACACTATGCAGCAAAACAGCTATAAAAGAAAACATTCATTATTATAAAAGTCCACAGCCGTCAAACTTGTAATATGGACTGCTAAATAATTAAAACCATACTGAATTTTCTGAAATTATGTCCATTAAAAAATGTCCATTTTATTAATTATTATTGTCTCAAATTAGTTTGAGAAAAAAAGAAAATAGCTACATTAATTACTGAGCAGCCAATTGTAGCTTCCTGTTCTTGCTAAGTTTCTGTTTCTCCTTTTAATTTGTCCATCATAGAACATATGGACACACACAGTCAATGGATCTGTGTGCAGACAGTAATTGAGCAGGCTTACAACTTAAGTAAGTATGATACACAGAGAACACTGTTTATTGGGATGTTCAGTTTAGGACATACATATACGCATATATCTCCTTAAAACCTGTACAATCTATTGTAAATCATTGGTATTTCTATGAACTCTAGGTAACTTTTTAATACAAACAGAACCAGGTCCAACATACAGTCTTTCCAAGAGACTGCAGATTAAACACTGAGCTGGAAACTGGTGGTTACCTAGGGACCAGTAAGCAAGACCTGTTTATATTATGGATGAACAGAGGACATTTCCAAGCAACACCCACTCACTCATTCTCATATATCATGTACACAGTACATCAAAAGGAGTAATGTTCAATGATCTTAGTGCAATGAGCCCAAGTTAGTAGTTAGGCTAGTAGCTCTATTCCCAAGAGACACATGTTTATTTGTTATGTGGGACTGGAAACCCTAGTCTTAAAATAACAAGTAGTCCTATTTTAAAATGACAAATGTTTTTAGAATCACGAATATCTTTCAAAGTGGAAAAACAGCTCACATAGATAACAGCCCACTCAAAAAGAAAAAAAAAAGTTATTAAACATTATTTTAATATCAGTCTGACCTGTAAAATGCCCATCCCTTCAGAAAAAATTAATAGCTGGATCTAACCTGTGAAGGACTAGGAGTCATGTATAAAAGAGATAACTTTAATTTTTACAGGTGACAATATTTAAGTTGTGACAATCAGTAAATACAGCACTGTAGCTGTGGCATGCCCGTTTCAGAATTACAACTAGCTTGTTAAGTAACTGACTTTGATCTTACATTTTTCATGGAAGACTCTGGTAGTATCTATCACTAAAGCATGTTACACTGTACAAAGAAGAGTTTACACACCGCATACAGAATCAGCCCCTTCTGCTTGCATACTTGTCATCCTTGCCTAGTTATTCTTTCATTCTAGGTTAGCCTGTTACCATCCTGTCTTTACTTATGGGGGGATCATAAAAATTCCAGTAGAACAGGAAATCTCTTATTATCCTAAAACATGATGCATACATATATTCAACTGCATTGCTTGGAATAACTTTTCAAGCACATGCACATCTTTTCAGTATCAGACTTTTATACAAAATGGGTAACTATGTAGGTTAATTTGACCATCCTCAGAACTATTTTGCTGAAAGGAGAGTGAAATATATATTTCAGGGGACTGTTGTTAGTACAGAAGTACTGTAGAAAGAAAAACAAACAAACAAAAAGCTGAAAAAAAAAAAACAAGGTGAGAGAGATGTAATTAACCATAAAAACTTCATTGCCAAAATGAGAGACTTTCACAAAGTGGTTAGCATACCATAGGAAGAGGGTTAAAATGATGCTTAGAACATACTCATGACTGGGCAGGAGACTGCACCAAATTCCTTGCTCGTGTTCAAATTTTTGGCATATTTTTGGATTATTTCCCTTGTTGCCCGGTCCAGCAGCCACACTGATAAATACCAGATCGTCTGACAAAATCCCTTCCTGCATCTAAGGGATGCCTGACTTAACTGAAATAGGTTCTGCTCTCAGGTAACCTGGGTAAGTTTTTACACTGCATTAGGGTCAGGCAAGATTTTATGCGATAAGGAAAAACAAGAAGACTAATCACCATATCCAAAGTTGCCCAGGCCATGTGAACACAACTGCTGTCCACTAAATCAGTTTAGGCTACTGCTCACCTATATCAACAAATCATTAGCCAAATATATCATTCACCTCAAGAGCTTGATTATGAAAGCAAACAAATTTACTATCCACATTCTGGGAGGCCAAACAGTCCCTGCCAGGTACTATTTTAAAGAATTTAAGAAGCAGTTACTGCTGGATGGAGATTTGCACAAAGCTGCAGGGGCAGAGCACAGGCACACTGGAGAGGTTCTGAAGTGGCCAAACTTTATGTACACAAAAAGGCTAAACTTTTCTTGTTTCTGGGTCACAGGCGATCAAGACCTCTGACCCGTGAGCTATAGATCGCTTACGCAGGCAAATTACTTACACTGTGATACCTCATACACAGCAGCCACCCTACGCGTCCCACCAGGCACTACAAATAGGGTGGCTTTACACTTGTGCTCAGTTTGATTTGGATGGAAATGAGCCTCCTCGGGAAGCCTCCCTAAGCCTTTTAAACAGCGCCCAAGTAATGCCACGATAATTTGGTTTTAGAACCGCAAGAAGCAGTCTCACTACTGTTTTAGGAACTTAGCTGGTTAGGATACCATTAATGTTTAATTCTGATTTTTTTTTTTTAATTACAAAATTTGCACAGTAGATGTAAAGAACAGCACATAATCACTCCATCTCTAATTTCGTACAGGGCAATCTTTCCTTCACAGAATTTTCTATTTGCCCTATATGGTCATTAATAAATATTGAAAAATCCATTGTTAAAGGAGGAGAAAAGTACGTCAATCAGCTTGCCTAGGCCTGCCCAATTCATCTTCCCACAGAGGTCTGAAGCATTTTCCTAGTTTTGTTTACTCAGTAGCCTAACAGTAGGGTAACTTAAAATTTTAAGGAGCACCCAAAAATCCCATGATTTCACCAGAAGAAAGGAATAGTGATTCTAACTATTTTGCTTCCCCCTCCAACCCAGTTAATCTAACAAGCATATATATCTCTGTCATAATTCAATGAATTACAAAGTGAGAAATGAGACGGTTCTCTCTGAAAACATCACTTCTGACAGCTCCTGTAAACTGCATCACCTCCTATATCACCAATAATTAATAGATATGTCAATATCACAGATAATTTAAAGTAGTAGATATTGACATAACTATTAATAAAGAATGAGGACCAGAAAGAAGTCTCAAGACAATTGTTAAGGATTCATCAATATTTACTTCACTGGATTAATAAGGAAAGAAGTGGAATAAAAATCTTCCTTTCTTTCTGACTAATATACTACCACAGAGAAAATATGTTTCTTCTGGAATATCAGTAAGTGGCAACCTATTTTAACACTTGGCATGCTTCTAATCTGCTGGCAAACTAACAAAGAGATAATATTTAATATGTTTAAGTCATATTATTACTGAGCTCATCAACACATGCAAGAGCTCCATACCATGACCACGATCATGCTGACGACAGCAGTGACTTATCACCCCAGATGGAGAAGACATGAGTTCTGTGCTCACTGCTCAGGAGAGGAAACATAATCACCCAGCTCCACACATGGCCTGGACTGCTTTTCTACAGTTAGAGCACTTTCTACTCCTCCTGAAACGATGAGATTTTAAAATGCTTACTGTGCCAAAGAGAAGGACCAGGTTTGTAAGCCTAGTGAATGAGGAGCTCATTTGGGAGAAGGGAGACCAAGATCATATCCACCCTCTCCCCCACCTTTTCTTTTCTCCCCTTCCCCCCTGGATTTAGGTAACAATAACTGCCCTTGTAAGATAATACAGTGTAAGACATTCATTTGTTAGAGGGGAATTTAAAAAATGCTTCTCCAATATTGCTCAGTAAACCAAGATACCAGAATTCTAGCAATGAAATGGTACATCTCATTTATACACATCTTTCTAAATCTAAATGACTACAGAAAATAGTTAGCTAATTTTTTACAATTGTAATACAGATCCTGTACTTTTTTCTCCCCTCTCCTAGGTGCTCTTAGATGATTGGATCCGGAGCTCAGCTATTAATATGTTAACTTTCTTGTTGCTTATCCTTTCTTAAAGAAAATCTATGGAGCTGATAAATTTGTGGCTTTGTGTTCATTACATATTTCTAATTAGAAAGATTTGTTCAAATGCTCCATGGCATTTATAATGCCACTGGAAAATACTATAGCACTCAGCCTTAAAGTTCCCTGAGGTAAAACACAAAAACAAACAAACAAACAAACAAACAACAAAAATACCCCACACTTACCCTGATTTCACACAAGCCTTTTCTTCTTACAGCCACTGTCCTTAACAACTGAACAGCATACGTAGACATATCCTTGTTTGTAGGTATGGGCCTTACCACCTTTTTGACTGTATCAGATTTTTGAATTCAAAAATGAGTACTTTCAAAGCAAAATAAGATACTAAGTAGAAAAGCTGAGTGTCACTACAACATGAATCTTCTGAGATACTAGAATTGAACACTATTTTGAACTTTCAAGTTCTTAAAACACTAATTTAGCTTTGGCATGTTCAAAGCAAAGCGAGTTCTCATGTTATTAGATTTATTAATGTTAAAGTGATATTTGGTCTCCAAGTATGTCTTAAAGTTGCTAATATTATGCTAGAAAAGAAAGCTGAATAGATATAACAAAATTATAAAAATAAACAAGCAAATGCCATCTACAAACTACTACTTTGGATGTTTCCTTTTCATATGCCCACATTACAATTACTCAACATAAACACACAAAAAAGTACAAATTATAAGTACGTTACATATTTAAAATTGTCATTCCACAGTATACTTTGTATTAATTTGTGTAAACTTCACCAAATAGGGCACAATAGTGGTTACTTACACATTCATTTCCTAAATGATTTAATATGAATAAAAACCATGTAACCATGACATAAAAATAGAGTGATTGAAACTAAGAAAAGAAATAAGAAAAACACCTTTCTAATGATCGTATTTCCACTCTGAACAGAAGGGGGGAGGGGGGGGAGGGACTTTTTCACAGGAAGATCTAATTCCATTATTTTTCTTCTCTTCAATTACTTCTTTAGTTTTCCTCCAGCTACTGGCTGTCAGCTGAGGTATAATTTCTTTTATTTGCCATCCAAGTTCTGTCACCTGTATTTTTCTAAACTAACTGAGGCACTCAAATTGTATTAAAAAACATTTGATACATCTACTCAAAATTGTTTAAAGGCAACTGTATCAAAACACTATGACTGCCTGTATGTTGGCCCAGCTATCAAATCCCTAAAGATTAAGATGCCTTTTTTTTTTTCATTTCCATAAATGACTCTGGATCATATTCTATATGACTCCTAAACTGAAAAATATATTCACCACAGAAAGCTAGCAAAAGTAGGGATAAAAATTATTTTGAAAGTCTCAAGTCTGAATGTATTTCAAACTATTTTTCCAACTTGCAAAATAGTATTTTTGTTACCATAGTCACTGTTCAAAGACACTCTGCAGTGCTGGATGACAGAAAATGGGAAAACTCATTCACCAAAATAAATTGCTTTTAGTAACAGCTGCCTGGCTAAAGCTAATACAGAGCAAGCTAATAAATTCAATTGAGTTCAGTGATTTAGGAACAGAAAGTGTAGGCCAAACTGTAAAATGGTGTATTTATCTTAATATTAACAGATCCATGCTGCTTTTGCTTGCAAATTGTCAGGATCTAATTAACAGTATGTTAATAAACATCAATCTAGCACATTACAGAAATATTATTTTCTCAGAAATACCCCACTACATTTCCTTTTCACATAGGTATAGTTCTTGGTCACCATCTTATGTAACTGCTCCATTTCTTCTATAGAGTTCTCCTACCCTCCAACCTAAAGACTGCTTAAAGAAATTAAATGCTTAGAGAATAAACAAATATTTTTCTGACTACCATACATCACAAGACTTACTCAGATGAAACAACAGCTTTGCCAATGGGGTACAATGAAATCAGGTACTAAATATACACGTTATCTATAAGAAGATGCTTGCTCAGCTATTTACAGCCTAATTCTTTTAAAATTTTTCTGAGCTCCCTTCCTGCTCACTAACAGTAGGAATTTGACCCTCAGAAGAAACATCAATGTTAACCTAGCACTACCAAACCTCCTTCACTAAATATCTCTTGAGTTTTTAGGATACTCTAGAACAAAATAGAATTTAAACAATTACATACAGTAGCTATATCAAGTTTTCCTTTTCAAAAAGAAAAGCTTTAATATTACTTTTTTTTCCCCCTGAAGTTAAATCTATAGTTTTAGCTGTATTTTAAATGAAAAAACATACTTCAGAGATATATTATTTCTGCCAACATAATTTCTCCTACAGGTGAGAATATTTGTATTAACTTTCATATCAGTCTTTTTTCAAGGACTCTAAAATATTAAGCAACTAAAATAAGAAACGATTATGTAAACTTCTTTTGTAACTGATTTTAACAAAACAAGACTACCAGAACTGAAACACATTTAAAGTAAGGTTGCTACTAAAATCTACAATCACTCTTTATCCCATCCTTATATTCCCTACGGCTTCTATATTAGACAAGCATAAATAACCTTATAGTTACATTAAAAAGAAATAAACATTTCATTTAAGTATACTGACATAAGACTACATTATACTATTTTTTTAAGTGTACCATGTTATAGATAAAGAACAATAATTTGCACACAAATAACAAACCCTTTAATCTAACCGCAGAGGAATGCTATTCATCCCTTACAGATTAAATATTCAGTCAGAAAACAAAAGAATCTACACTGTGCCTACCCGAGTCCTGTAGACTAGAGATGTATTTCAAAAGCTGCTATAGTAATTGAGATATTCATTCACAGATATGAACGTTAACCAGGAAAAAATGGTGACTCAAGAAGCATGCTGGTCACATCACAGCTCGGGCAGCAAGACCTCATCAGCCCACAGCAATTAAGTGTAAGTGTCAACACCTGAATCCCCTCCCTGCTGCTCAAGAAAAACTTTGATTGGAACAGGAGAGCAGAGTAGTGACAGCTGAATCTTGGAGCACTACTAAAATCAGAATAAAACTAATGATTTGGTGTTGAAATAGTAGGTTGACTAGTAGTGATTGCTGAAACTATTATATTCCTCTAGTCCCTAGAGGAAGGCAAGGTCTTTTTACATCTAGCGATCCTAGGATTTTCCTGACAGTGGATCTTCTCTGTGCAAAGGAGTGAGGTACAAGCGTAAAGGGGATTAAAGTGTCTTACTACCACCCTCTAGTTACTGCTTTGACTTGCTTTCTAAAATCTTGATGTTTCTTCATACTAGATATGCTGCCTGGTCAGTCACTTATTTCAGGCATGTGAAGGATGTTACAGGCCTAGTATGGACCCCCTTAGAAAGCTAAGTGGCAAGGACTGTGTGGAATATTCATGTATGTCTAAGGATGGCTGTTTTTAACTGGAGCAACCTCACAAGCTGGGACAGGACTCCAAGAGACAGGCTTCCTTGTTTATTGAACTGCACAAAACGTCTCCACTGCTGTTAAATGCCTCACAGGAGATTTTAAGGTTGCGTTGTTGCTCTGGCCCTCAATTTTCAAATTGCAGAAATGGCTCTGCAAGACAGAAACCAAAAATTTTTCATGTTACAGCCTCAAGTGACCTGAAACTGAGCAAAATATGCTCTTCTCTTTGCTGAGATGAATTATTTCTCCATTGCTGATTTTATTTTTAAGAGCATATTTAAGCCATTGCAATTTGCTCCAAAAAAGTCACTATGTACATGTGATAAAAGTGCTTTTCATGCTATGTGTTAGAATCTCTCTTAAATACATCTCACGCCATAATGATGGCAACTATATCTCATAGCATCTGCACAGCATTATGGAATTGAGTTTTGCTCTAAAAGGCTTCCAAGATATGCGTCTCTTTAAGCAGATGTCTAGGTTTGTGCTTTACCAAGCTTAGAATTGCATTCATACTGAAGAACTTTGCTGTACTGGAATCCAGCCATTCCTAGACATGGTTGTCCAATATGTTTTCACACTTGAGACTGTCATTTCTCCAGGCTGAACAGAAACAACGCTCTCTTTATTGCATTACACCTCTATCGCCAATGTAATCATATATAGGCACTGTGATTTCAACTTCTCTGCTTCTTATATGCAATAGGATCACTAGCAGACGTATTCAGAGAGATACTTATCTTACAGAAAAGAATGCAAGCTTTTCTTAAGCGATTAATAGATTTTAAAGATTTAAGAAAGCTCTTAATTAGAGTACGAGCTCTCCAGAGTAGGAGAGGGTTACCAAATCATATTTTCTAAGTGTTGCAATGAGCTCAACAGCTCTTATTTGTAGGAAGCATATCTTTCAGAAGGCACCCTGACTTGATTTGAAGACTCCATGAGGTAAGGAACCCACATTTCCATTTTTTTGTTAACCACTATCATTGTGGCATACTCAAGTAAAAAAATGCAGCTGCATCTGACATTTTCAGGCACTTTTATATACTTTCCCATTTAAAAGTCTTTGATATCAAAGTATTACTCTTCCCTCAAAAATGGTTACAAATCAGAATCAGTTTGCTTTTTGATATACTAATAGGCCTTATATCTAGCCTTTGCCATGTTTGTCTTCTTTCTTCTGATGTTACAGAAGTTTGAAAAAGTGCTTGAACTTGGAAGCAACAACAAAATCAAAAAGACAATCCTCAATCATTTCTGCCAACGTATTTTCAGAAAAAGTTTCTGGCAGCAAAAGCCTAATTAAATTAATCCCGTAAGCTTGTATAGGTTTCAGAAAAGATTGCTGAACAGTCAAACAGAGGAGAATGGAGAAAATTCAATTTGCTAGTGATCATTGATATTATTTTTAATGTCTTTCCTGTAAGATGCTTACATCTGCAGGCATATAGATGCTAAAAGGGAACTTGTACCCATAACACATGAAGGATGAGGATATCCTGCACTCTTTACAGGCTCAGAGCTAAGGTAAATTTATTTATTTATTCATATCTACCAGTGTAAGCCAACTATCCAAAATAAATCAAAAAGATGCTTATAAATGAGGTCTGCTATACCCCACCTCACGTATACAAATCATGGATGACAAGAGGTGTTATTTTCTCATTTTATAATTATATAGCTGTAAGTCTCAAAGTATAGTTGAGTTGCAAAAAAGTAAGATGGATACATGAAGCATCCAAGCTGCTGGAGCCCTCCAATTATAAATGTGGGTAACCTAAGGAAATTGCTCTTTCTTAGAAAAAATCTCAATGATCAATTCTAGGCCTCAAATACTTGCTCTGTTTAACTATCATTTTTTGTCTGGTATTATACGGTGAGTGGGAATTTACTTTGATTTAAAAATGAATTTGGAAAGTAAGGGTCAAGTTTTCAGCCACACAGACAAGAATTGCTCCAGGCACATAACGTTTTTAAACAAACTGGGAGCTCCAGCTGAGGACTTCAAGTCAGAGTGTACATTCTCTTCCTAATTCTGCCATTAAACTTCATTGCTATTGCAGAACCAAACCATGTGTTGTGTTAACAATCCTGGATCAATTACTCATCAGTTCCGTATTTCAGACAACCACAAAAGGCTCAGGAGGAGCAAACTCATCCCTGGGCTTTCGCCTTGTAAAGCAACACTTGATACGACTCCACAGCTTCACGTAAGAAATTCTCCAGCTAACTCTGGACAGATATACATGGTGCAAATTAGAGATGCCACACCAAGTCCTAAAAGGAGCAGGCATTGTGGTTGCCCCAGTTATTATGTCTCTTGGCCACGTTAATTAACTTCTGCTTTTGGGGTAGCTCAGCAATTTTTGCACTGCTTTCCATCCTGCAAAGCACACATTGGTTTTGATTTCAGTGAGACTTAAGACCCGCACAAATAAGGGCTTGCTCAATGCCAGACATGTTACTGAGGTCTTCTGTAAACCAGCTATATATTTTTATGTGGTGCATCAGCAGACTGTTACTGAATACAATTGTTTTTCTTATTGTCATTTGCTCATCTGTTATTTTATCTTGGAACTACTTTCTTTTTAAGCACTTTTTTCTCGTCTGGTAGTGATTTTTCTCTAAAGAAAATGCATGGAGTGCGTACCCTTCCTTATTCCACATCAAGACCTTCAGCCTTGGTTTCACACAGACATTCTTGTGATGTTTCATACAGTCTTAAAAAACTTTGAGTCCCTGAACACAAGATTTTGTGCAAGAAACAAAACAAAAAAAAAAAAAAAAAAAAAGGGGGGGGGGAACTTATTGATGACTGAAGACACAAAGCAGCTGACCTAAATCCATTAGTAACATCTAAATATTTTGAAGCATCTTTTTCAGGATAGTGACCTTGTACCCTTATGTGCCTGTTTCTAATGAAGATCATTATGCTGGTATTTTTCTCTTAACCCTTTACATGTCCCACATATAAACATCCATACCTTTATATATGTTTCCTTATCTGTACAGCATAACTGCACTAAGTTTTCTAATAAGTACAGATATTTCTTCTTTGATTTTTATCAATTGAAGAGAGTGAGGAGGTTATAAGGAAGAAATGTTTACTCATATTTTTCTGAAGACATGTCCCATCAGTATTTTAATATTATGCCTGCTGTATTATCCTGTTATATATTTGTTAGGAATACCATGTTACCTCTCTTGTTGTTACATGCTGAATGTTGCCCAAAAGACAGAGGATAGAATCTGCCAAAATCCTACTGCTGACATATCAAGTGTTTGAAAAAAATGACAATATATCTCTCCAATAATTTTCCATTCTTAATTAGTGGAAAATATTCTCTTTCTCTGTATTCATAAATGCTTCTGGACCTGTATGAGATGAACACATTTTTAATGCTTCTCTAAAGTGACCAGCAAGTATACTTGTTCTTTACATACTTTTAAATCTATAAATCAAAGGACAATAAAATCATGCAGTTCCTGCTATAGGCCAAAAGCGGCCTCCTCATATGCACAGACTCTTCAGGACTTTTATAATTTACATTATAATTTTTCCCTGTCTTCTGTCTCAGCAGGAAGTACAACTTCTAACGAAGCCACGGAGTAAACATAGTTTTAATCTAGTAATTCCTCCACTTTTATTGTCCCTTGTCAAAACCTAACAGAACTATTATTTTATAAAGATATTTATCAATAACTTCTGCTAGGAAAGCCATAAATTCTGTCCTTAATCGTCTTTTTGTAATTGCTGTTTTCAAAATGTAACAACTCCTAGTCTAATAGATTTCATGACTTGCATGACAGTTTGGAAAAACTACAAGTGTTTAGCCTGGAGAAGAAAAATGACAGACATGAAAACAGTCTTCAGATATTTAAAAAGGGGAGTAATTTGTTCTCCACATGCAAATAGCCAAGAAGTTAGAGATTTGCATTTATCATTAGAAGAGTCCAATGGTAGAGTATTGAAATGTATTACTGAAATATTTTGTCTGGAGAGGTATGATGTACATGTCATTATAAGTATTGAAGGCTAGACCTGCCAGAAATTACCTAAGGTTAGCTGACCCTGCTTATGGACGGAGCATAAGGCTGGTGAACTTTTAAGGTCTTTTGATTCCATGCTTGCTTTTATCTTTATTTATTTTATCACTATTCATACTTGAAATGTTTCAATTCACTCCGATATCATTAAAGAAAGGTATTTTCTGAATATCCTCCATATTCTCAGAGAGTTTTAACTTTTAAAGGGCTTTTTAAGTATTTCATTTTTCCCTTTAGACACTTCTTTTTTAGTTTGATTTTCTCAGGTAGTATACGCTGATCAAAACTCACTCAGGAAAAAAAGGCCATTGTACCATTCCGTATTCCTCCTGATTGGTGTTATGTGACACAGGGATTACAAGAAGTTCATACCTGCAGAAAGAATAGCTCCACACATTTACGCAGGCATGGACAGAAAATAGAGTTCAATGACAGATGTAAAGTAATTAGAACAACACATCCCACCTGTGCCTATATCACATGTGATTTGAAGTACCTAATATTTTGGAGCTGGGGGGGGAAGGGAAGGAAGGGTGAGATAGGCAGAGAGATAGTAGTAGAAGATTCCCTTAAAATTTCTATTCAGGGAATATCTGTTATCAAAACCATATTATTAAAATAACATACTTGTAGCACTGCATCATTTTACATACTACTATTTAGACAATTGTGTTCTCTAGTCACCCTTCCTGGAGATGAGCTCTGCCTGCAAGTGACAAAGCTTAGCTTAACCCAACCTGAGAGGTCATCTGCAAGCATTTTTGAAGCAATGCCCAAAAGCAGATTGCTTTTCATTCAGCAAAAGTAATTTGCAAAGGGAAATTAGTACTGTTCCAATGCACCAGGCAAATGAGTAGCTTTTCTCATTTTCGGTATGTTAGAAAGTATGTGTAATTTTCCCAGCAGAATAAGGGAGTAAGATGAGCCCTGACTGATCTGTTGCTGGGCTAAGATAGATTGACTTTCTGACATCTATTTAAAAACAATAAAATCAAACAGCAGATAATCAAGAGAATGACTATGAACATGAAGAAAACTTGGTATTGAAAATGGCCAAAATAGAATGTGTTTGTCATTTCTGCAGAAGAGATGATAGAAGGGACCATGATATTCACATTTCTACCCAGTTTCCCTCTGCAATGTATTTTTCTCATGAAGCAAAACTGGAAAATAAGGGTAAAGGAGAGGAAAAGTTCTTATTTCTCAAAAAGATAGAGACATATTAAGCACAAATGCAATGTAAAATAGTGTTGTGCAAAATACATGAATTCATGAGAAGATTAAAAAGCTTCTCTTCTAACTACAGTGTTATTAGCTCTGGTTCAGTGTAAGATACATTTTTTAATGTTGATGAGAAAGAATTTTTCATTACTCAATAATACCACATTTTTATTAAGAGTATTTACTCATAAAAATATGAGTGAGCAGTTACCAATGAATCCCATGTGCTTACCTTAAGCACTTGCCTAGCTTTCCTAATGTATTCACAAGCTTAATAAAATTATGCACAGTTAACTATATTTTTACAGAATTATTTAAAATTACAGACTCAGTGGCTAAATATATTTTTATTATTGTCAAGAATGTCACTCAGAAATAAACCAGATTCAGTCATTATCCTTCCTTCTTTTTTCATATGGAAAAAGTGGAAAAAGTGTTGAGGACTCACAAGATCTATCTGGGCAAGTTCCAATTTTATTCCCTTCTCAGGAGGAAATCTTCATTGTGAAGATGGATGCTGACTAGAAGCCCTGTGGAGCCTCATGCATCATAGTTTTATTCATATGATTCTGTATTGTTGAAGAATACAAAGAGTCAGTCTTTGCCTACAAAATCTGATTCATGAGTTAAGGTGGAATTTTGCTTTCTTTTGATGTGAATAATAATAAAGTTGTTCTCAAAATTCAATTCAGTTTATCCCAACCTGTTTTTGAATTTATATTTAAAGTAGCTGAATAGTTCCACCTTAAAAAAATCGGCAGTTGATGATATTCTTTTGGCTCTTGATTTGATAACTTAGGGAAAAAAAGAACTCATCCAGGATACAGAGGCATGTGGGAATATTTTCTTCCTAGACAGTCCTTTACCTGCCAAAGTTAAAAGGCCAAAAAATGCTTTAGGATATTTTTTTCTCAGTATCTCCCATTGACATTCTTCCAATTTGGGCAAATAATTAAACAGTTTGTAATATATTCCACATTCGTGTGTTTAGGTGTGAGGTTTTAGATTTGTGAGCTAGTGATTTAGCTTAAGAAATTCCCACATCCATTTTGCCTCTAGCACCCATTCCTTCCTTGCTCTGCTCACTCTCTTCAAATTGTGTTGGCTGTCCCTTTGGAGAGCCACGGTGTAAACTAGATGACAGAAAGGTTTTGATTAACAATAAGAAGTCCATTATAAAGGAGTTTAGCTAAAGAAATACTAATTTATGTATATTTAAAGTGATTCTACACAAACTTTGAGGAAAAAGAAATTAAACAGGCTCCTTAAGAAGGCAAGGACATTTTCCTCTAATGAACAGACAGTTCTTTCACAAGGGTCACCTGTGTAACCTGAGTTGTAGTGACACTATTTCTTTCTTGAAGGTTCTGATAGGGCACATGAGAGGAGCCATTCAGGAATTTTTTCAGGAATTATCTAGACTCATATGGATACACAGACAGGTGTCTGTTTGTGTAAACCATGGATTATATTTTCTATCTGAACAGACAGAAACCAGGTGAAAGTGTGATTTAACATTTGCAGCTGGATGCTTTATAAAGCTATAAAAGCCAATGGCAGAACACAATAGCATCAAGCCCACTGATATTCAGTCTTCTTCAGCTTGTTCCCAGCTAGCTTTACAGGACCAACAAATCCTCAGAATGGCCAGTGCTATGATAGGAGAGGGAGAACATAAACGTATGACTTTGCTTCTTCCGTCCACAGTTCTAAATTTTAGCTCTCCTGCTCTCCTACACTGATGTTTCTTCATAGCAGCTTGACTGACTGTGGAGTTTGGATCTGCTTTCTTTAGGGACTTACATGGCTCAGAAGGTCATGGGTGCTTTGTGCTTGGCTAAATCTTAAATTGCTAATGTCAATGAGGATGAAGGGAATAACTGCAGCTGGTATGCCTTACTTGTATATGTTTGCAGACAGCATCCCTCTATACATTCCATAAATGCTTTTAAAATCGGTTCCCATTAAACAAACCAGCATGCGCTTAGGGATTTCAGTAGTCGGCTAAAAGTAATTTTCTTCCAATCAAGTCAGTTTAAAAGGGTATGTATTTCCTCTATTATAAACATGCTGTTATGCTTTGGAAGACAAAGCCCCAGTTTTCCTCTCCCCACTGCTCCCTCCCCTCCTTGAGTCTACCCCCTGCTCTGGAATGCAAGACTTTTTATTCCCGTTGTCTTTCATTCCAACATTTTCAGAGTCAGGCCACAGTGGTGGGAACAGTGAAATCAGGAAGCGTATCATAACTTTCACTTAACAACCAAAACTCAAAGGAGACAAAGACACTGACTGCAGAATTGCATTATTTGGAACCAGTGAGTGTTAGAAAATAAAAAGCCCTTCTTGCCTCTTGCTATATTAAGCTTGCATTGTAAAATAACAAAATGTATGAGAAATCAGTGGCGAAATCAGTGGCATAAAAATATTGGTCAATTTATACTATCTAAACAGATTAATTTTATTTTAGTTTATTTTATTGTCTTTATGTACATGGGCATGCGGCAGAACTGCCATTCCTTAGGATAAAAGTACCCAACTGAAAACCTGAAAATATGGTTTGATATTCTGTATTTGCTACCCCTGTCTATTAAGGTTATGTTATTCTTTGATCCAGTAGGAAGTATTTCTGTACTGTGATTGGCATTTATTTTTACAGGGATGAAAAGCAGAATATGAAGTCTAGACTTCAGGCTTTATCCTGAAGAACATTTTTCCATATCCTGCTTATTCCCTGAAATCTCCTACAAGCTACTTATGCTTAATAATTTGTGTTAGATTAGGTGAAATATGTTACTCTCAGCCTTCTGGTATTTTTTTTCTCTCTAATACTAAATGTTACTTAAATACTGAAAGTTGTAGACTATTTGTGTGTTTACCCTGTGAAACTTGAGTCAAGTTTATTGGTGGTTGGTGTAAAGGCAGTGGACCATATACCAGAACCCTCTGAAGAGGATCAAAGTTTACAGTTTTGTACTTTATGTCGTATTTTGGTCTTTACTTCCTATGGTGTAGAAGCAAGTTATCTTGCCACAAGTTATCTGCCTACAGAATGCAGATGCCAGAGAGGCATCTTTTGCCTCATCTTTCCTAGGAGGAAGATGAGAGGCAAATGGACTTAAGCAAAGAACCTTCAGCAGTTTTCCTGGTGTGTTAAGTTGCAAGTACAACTGCTCTCTTTTGAGCCAAATGGCAAAGTCATTGCTCAGTTTTTACAATATGCTTTCAGAAGGTATTTTTCCAGTGAAGTACTGAATAAAGCCTCAGCAACTAGAATACTCTGCATTATTGCAGCCACAGTATTTGAAAGAAAACCAAGGAAGATGGAACTCTCCTTTTGACAACCTATTTTACTGTTTCAGAGGCTTGTCTTTTGGATAAGAACCATGACCCTCCCTCAACATGCTACCTAATTTAGCATACCCCATAGCATAGCCAAGGAAAAAGGTGTACACACTGCCACTGAGACTAAGGAGAAAATAGAAAAGGAGTGTTGAACATAGGATATGAAGTAACACTGTTTGTTTATGTTCCAGACAATAGTAACTTAAATGATCTTCCTTCCACTTTTAGCAGCTCTAATGATACCTCTTGCTAAGATTAGTGCCGAACACTTTAGCAGCTGGAGGCCAGTACATGATCTGAGAGTTCAAGGACAAACTATAGAATATAATGCATGAGGGACTCAGCTTTATTGCCCATTAAATGGCTGTTAAGCAGCATCAGAAGAAAGAAGATTTTTCATGCATGTATGCTTAAAGGTTAAATTTCAGCTTAAATGGAGCTTTTCTTTTCAGATAAAATGCATCCAATTCTATTTGGATATACGCTTTGGATACATTTTCATACCTATTCTAGAGTTATTATCCTGTATAACACTTATTTTACAAAAAAATATTTTTTTATTTTGCTTATTTGAGGCAAATAAGGTTGGTTATAAAAGATATTTTTATTAGGTTTAGAAAAAAAATGTAAAAAACATGTAATGACAAGTATTACTAAAATTCATACTCACAAAGGCATATTTTATGAAAAATATCCTGTTTTGTTCCATATCTTCTACAGAGAAATCCTTGCTGAATTGCTGACATTGATATAGTTACAAAACAACACCACTTACCTGGTCTTTCTACCATACAGTTTCTGTTGAAAAAGGAATTCTTTACACCCTGTTCTAACCACTTTGCTGCTATTCATTTTAATGGCCACGGGGTCCTCTTGGGGTAAAGTAGCCATGAAAGTACAATGTCCTGAGGAAAACTTGGTTTGCCAAGTTAGTTCTTATGCCTCCTGGTGCTCTTTACAATCATTTCAAGAGTCATGACATCTTATGTGAACCACCCAACATCAAAATTGTGTGTTTTGCTACCTGAGCTAAAAGCAAGCTTTGTACAATATAATCTCCATTCCAGGTATAAAAGCAAAATCATAGAATACCAGGAATGTGGCTTTAAATATATATATATATATATATATATATGTATATATTCATAAATTACAGGTAAATTAATCAGTAAGCTCTGAAAGGCTATGATCTCTTTCTTGCCAGCTTTCTACATAAGCAGCAATTATCTCCATTCCTAATGATAGGCAAAGAAAATGTGTGATTTCATCATTGTGGTGGTTACTAGATTTCTTCTAGCCTCAAAAAACAGAGACTGGAAGAACAATACTTTTTCCCTAGTCATCAGGCTGTCTTCATCTTCACCCAGCCAGTTTTTACTTTTAAGGGCTACTATCATCTGCCTTTGGCTAACCCTCCTATCCCCAAGCTGTATGAGGGAATACTTAAAAGAGCTATTGTGCTTTTCCTTTCTGCAAACTGAATCCTCTTCAAAGAACATAGCGATACAAGTGACTAACATAAACATTCTCCTTGCTATTATATAGGTGAAATAAATAATTTATTAGAAGTAAGGAATTGGAAAACACTTTTTTTTTTAAAGATCATTTAAATTGTTTATATCATCACTTTGAATAAACTGAATTATTGGCACTCTTCAAATTTGGACTCAGATCAGATTTTTACAGATGCTTGATTCCTGTTTTAATCAATTGAACTTTTCGCCTGAGTAAGGGCTGCTTCACTGGAGAAAGGTCTATAAAATCAAGTAATTTAGGAACGGAATGAAAACACAGAATCCAAAGCATGCAAACACCGGTGCATGTGATATCAGGATATGAACTTTGCAAAAAATGCCTCTTTTTATTTCTGTTCTGGCCTGGGCCAGAAAATATGTGGCTTTGTCAGCAGCTACAAAAACCTCTCACAAGTGGTCAGTTGGAAGCTGTGTCATTCCACTAATGTGTGAAAAACCCTAGAAATAATAAGAAAATCTGATGCATTTTATGATAAGGTATTATTAAATAATGTTCTTAAGAACACATCCTTAAAACAAACTTCAGTTCAGTGGTTTATTTCACGTAACATTTCATTCAAACCTGAAGTACTGGTTCACACTGGACTGACTGTTTTGGATTACATCTTTCAGATGTGTTTGATCCTTAACTGGTTGGAATGAGAGGAATTGTGATGGACAGGGAGTATTTGTTGTTAGTTTTAGTTCTGATAACCAAAATTGGATCCAACTGGCAGAATGTTGTTCTGGTATTTTGCATGCAATCTGGCCTATCCATTACATGGCTGTAAGAAGGAGGTTGTAATGATTTGCTTGACAATGCAAAGGACAGATATGGTCTTAGTTTTGAAAAACTAAGCTCAAAAAACACAATAGATTAGTAAAGTGGTTCTACTTTACTAAACAAAGGTTTTATTGAAAATAGTAATTTTCAAAAACTCCAGTCTAAAGCAATAAAATAATTTTAAAAAGCTATATGGAGGATAACCCTATTTCTTTTAAGGATTTGCATTTGTAAGATTCAAAGAATAAAGATAAAATATGAAAATAAATACAAAAATATAAGGATGGAGAAGATATTCCAAATATAGTTATAGCCTCTAATGGGGCCCTAAACACACAGTGGAATGTGTCAAAAAAGGATGGAAGAAAGAAACTGATGGAATGAGTGTAACACAGAAGAACTATAGTAAATAAGAAAAGAATTACACATGGTTCAAACATGAGCATACCCTTAGAGATGGTCTAAGGACTAAGTGCTCAGAGAAGAAAGCTGAAATGTAATTAAAATCTGAGTGTTAAATGTGGATATTTATTCAAGCTGCCAATGCCTGACTGAATTGAAGAGGAAGAAGATGGGGAACCTAAAGGGCTTGTGATAACAGTCAGAATCAACATAAGTATGAAACAGAACTTGGATTTAGCATCTCTACTTACAATATTGTTTTAGGATGCTCCTGATAGCAATGCTTATTAAAAAGACATGTTAAACTTGTTCTTTGAAAGTCTATGTTGTTGGCCAGTGTTTGCCACTAGATGCATCTGGTGCATCCCCTGAAACTCTGGTGGAGCTACCTTCAAAGGTATTGATTCTAGCAGTCACACTATGGATTTTAAGGCACTGTATTGATATTTGATCTGATCATTCTCCTGTTTCAAAGCTCTTGCCTACCTTGGCTTGTCAAGCCTCACTCTGATATTTTTCCTAGAGATGTTTCAATGAGCTATTACTAACACCCTAAACTAGCCACTGATGAAGAACACATGGCAAATTTGGCTAAAGGTTATCATTTTGGATGCTCTTAAAAGACACAATTTTTTTTTTTTTTTTGTTATATGTAGTCCAATGAATGGTACTAGGAAATTACTGGTCTCCTTGCTTCATTATGATTGTTTGTATCATTTTGGGGTGATGTGCAGTTCATGATTAAAATCTAAAAATCCCATGAGCAATGTGAAAGTTAGCTGAAAAAACACACTTATGAAAAAAGTAATTTTCCTGTGACTTCTTATTGGTTATCATGAATATAGTTGCATCTTTAAATGTACAGTCAGCTGTGCCCAGCTGTTTTCTGAGAAAATATTATTAGCAAATTGTATGAATTTAAAAAGTTGCTATTTAAAAAAAAAAAATCTCCATGAACATAGGAATGCAGTGTGAAAGAACTTTTTTTTTTAATGTGGAAAGAAATGTAATCAAAAGAGTACTATGCTGCTTAAAACAAAAAGTGCATTGCTATTATATCATATATTTCCAACACAATGTGCATGTTACACTATAAAACTATTTAAAAACCCATTTGTCATCATCTTAGATCCCTGCAGAAAAACAAAACTTGTTTTCTTCTGCTTTCTTCTCTGCATTCACACAAACTTACCAGGCATCTCCCTGAAAGTATTTTTGGCAAGATAAAAGAGTTTTACAGCTCTGGAGAAAATAACCCTACTATTGCTCTTAACTATCCCCTTGATACTTTCATAAAAATGTTAGACCAAACAGAATCTCTCCAGGAAATTCCTAAACTCTAACCTTTCAGGGTCAGAGAATGCAGCAGACAGTTTGTTGTCTTGAACAGTGACCTCAGTGCAGTTCTACTCCAAACAAACTTTTAGATGCTATCTGTGTATTATCTCAGGGGAATTCAGTGCTAACCCTTAGAGATCAACAGTAGCACTTTTTGTACCACTTTCCTCACTTTCTACAAAGAATGAGGAAATGACTCTCGAATCAAGTAAGTTTTATATATAGTAATGTATTGATTCTCTTACAATAGCCCCAGTTACACAAAATTTCTGTATTGCAAAAGATGTCTAAAAAGCTAAAATGTGCAGTACTTCAGTCTTTAGGATAGGAATAATTTTGAAGCAAGACCCATAGTTGTGCATATTTAAGTTTTTATAAGACTGAAAAAGGCTTTCTGCCTTTTTCACAACACAATATGTTGCATAATTTCTTTCATCAATGTAGGAAATCTCTTCCTACAAGTAGTTTAAAACTTCCTGACTTCATGTAAGTCATTACCAGCTAGAATTAACCTCAGGATTCTCAGGTAAACTACAAATTAGAGAGCTTCGCAGAAATCACTGTTTTGTTCTTCTATGAGAAAAGCTTGTAGGGAAAAATGCCTTGTTTAACATTTTTGGAAATTTCAAATTCTGCCCACTCAGAATTACATAGTCCTTATTATTTTATTACCATACACATTATGTAAAATAAAGTTTTTATTTTTATGTTTATTATTCAAAAAAAAATTAAAAAGCTGTCTATCGACAGGATATTTTTTTCAGTGGATTTGTCCAATACACCAAAGTTGTCAAACTAATACCTATTGTTTGTATGAAATCATGTATTATAATCGCCATAAGGATCCATAATGCTAATGTATTCCTTTGGGTACAACTGAGGTTTCAGTCATCAAAAAATGTTGTTTTGGAGAATCCTGTGGATTCTTGGGACTTCTCAGAGCAGCACACATTCCAAACTTTGATCAATGTCTTCTAGGAAAATTACTCAGTGACATCTCTTGCTATTTTGTCCACTAGTTTCTCCCAAAAGACTGAAACTTAAAGATCTTCAGTACTCCTCCAGCTGTAAAAGCACATTTGTCAGTTTAAAGTAGATTGACAGCTTCCGATAGTCAGGGGGCAGACTATGCCATTAACCTTCAAGCTTTACAAGAACCTTTGGTGTTCAGTTTTCAAATGTGATACATAACAACTGCATGTGAAGATGAAAAATGCTATGAGGAGTCAACAAATTACACAGTATTATTTGTCAGAGACTTCAAATTAGGTGTTTTTTTTTTAGCTCTTCATAATATTTTGAAGGTGACATACAGAATTTTAAAAGTATGCATTTAGTATGCAAGTAGCAGATTTTTAAGGGGAGATATGTTGTTTGTGGCTTTACTGTAATCTAATAAGTCATGGACTAGTAGGAAGCAGTGTTCAGTTAGGCAAGAAAAACCTCTCTGAAATCTCTAACCCTGGCAGTGTATGCGTGTGGCAGGAGGAAACACACCTATGTCTTTGTGTCACTTTCACTGTGATAGCCAGGACTGCGGAATCAAAATGACCCTTTTCCTGCTCCCTGTCATGAGCTCGGTGCCTGAGAAGAACATTCTGCACACAGAGGAAGAGTCTGTGCAATCTGCACAGCCACGAAATCTGCAATGCGGTAACTGTTGCGCAGTAACAGACAAGATTTTTGTGGATTCCTGCACCTTTGATAATTTAATAAGGTTGCAGTGGCAGTTCAGTCCATCCCTCATATCACCTATAGGCCTGCACTACTTCGTTAACAGATAGTGCCATAAGCCACAATCACAACACATCACTGTCACTTATCACTGTCACTCATACCATAGCTGTCCTGACACAGGTTATTTTTTAAAAAAAGTTGGCACACGGGCAATCTAGAGCAGGGTAGAGATAGAAATCCATAAAGTAATGGCTCAAATGCTTGTTTTAGAGGGAAGACAGTAGGTGATTAATTGTGAGCATAGAGAAGTTCTGTAAACCTACAGTTTATATATGAAGTTATCAAGTGAAATAGTATTCAGCAGAAAAATGGGGAAGATCATGAAATTAAGTGTTACAGCCAATCCTTCACTAAAACAATAAGAATAAAAATTTCAAAATAAAGACATTGATTATACACATTTGTCTCTGTTTTGTTCCAGTTTGCATTTAAATTGGATGTAATAAGTAGTGAAAACAAGTTTTACACAGACCCAACTGAATCATTCTGCGAAGCGCAAAGAACTCAGTTTCTATTTCCACTGACTCGTATAGGATCTGAGGATGTTTTAGTATTTGACTGAGACCTAACTGAAAGAAGTGTGCCAGATAAAATAACTGAGAAAGAAGTATGGTCCTCAAGAAAAAACTCCAAATGTCTCAGTGCATATAGTAACATAATATTTTAGTTTTATGAACGAGATGTATACTTCACGCCTATGGATTTTGTTTTGTTACTCAAAACTGCAGTTTCAAATCAGGTCTCTTAAGGAAGAATTCCTACAAATGGTTGCCAGAGTTTTTCAGCACATATGTTTGAAAACTACTGCTGATGAGGTATTTTTAATATCATATTATTTAACCATCATATTTGTCTGCTGTTCCAGGCTGCAAAGCTATGCCCTACTGAAGGACAGCAGTTATCAGCACAATGTAAATTCACCCTTGCTGACAGTTCCAGCAGTGAAAGGAGTTGAAAAACAGCAGTGTTTAGCTTAGACACCATGAAGAAAATTAATGTGATTAAACCTACCTTTTCCAAGACCTTTTAGAATCTTACAATAAAAAATACCCAGTATTTTCCAGATAAAAAGATTTTAAGAATCAACAAGTAAGGAAGCTCTTATCTCTTTATCTTCAAGATTGCTATCTGCACCTTTTTCTTTTGCTATTTTTCCAATCTCTTTCTTCCTTTTTCTTTATCCTTAGGCTTTCTGTTGATATGCACACTTCCTGTACTTCTTTTAAAGTTGCATCACAAATCTAGATTCTGTGTGTCATTTCAACCAATATTTATATAGGTACTTGTGACCCTGCAAAAGCCAAATCTGTGAAAACTCATACTGCCCACCACATTCATGTTATCTATAGTATAATTTGTTGTCAAATATGATCAGCTTAAATGGAATTGGAGAAGGAAAACTCTTCCACTGAACTCAGCAGTAAGGGACCAAGTTTTAAGTAAAATGACTTTTATTATTTCGCCACCTTTAGCTGAAGATCATTATCACCAGGCTACATGGCCTGCTTACTGTCACTGCATTCTCCCTGATCTAGTTAATTTTATTGGCTTTCCATAACAGAATAGTGTAAATAGGGGGGGCTGGAAACAGTTTTTGTCACATCATGTCCTATAGATTGGTCATGAGGGTACAGATGAAATGGCTGGAAGAGCTTAGCTTCAGTTTTCTCAGTCAGACTAGTGTACTGAATCCACAATTCTCTTATCTTGGGAAAGTGCTTTTGCCAGTAAGGTACTGTATAAAAGCAAGAGTGAGAGGTCCTCACTGTCACCCCTTCTAGTCATGTTTTGAAAGGAAGAATACAGGCAGCTATCTCAAGAGCAGGGTTTGGGCTGTGAACCTTGAATGGCAGGGGGCACCTCTCTGCAGCACTGAGCACCTAAATACTGGATAAGGATTTGATTTAAACCACACTCCTGTTTTCAGGATTTCTTGGGCTGACAGGAAGTGGTTCTCTGCTCAGAGTGTGGCTGATCATTTCCTACACACTGAAAAAGAATCTGGATGTTATTCTGGGAGGGTGAACTAAGAGTTAGGCACCGAGCTGCTCAGCACTGTAGCATCAGGTTTGTTTGTTTGTTTAATGTAGCCTTGTTTTCTAAGGATTGCACAGGAAATCTAGTAGAAACAGAAATTTAACGTGCATTTGCCAAGTCACAGTTCTCTGCCATAACCACAGGGCCAACCTTCCTAATAAGGAACTACAACAGACATGAGTCATTGTGGTTGTGGTTCCACAAAGTAACATTTTACCTTCTAATTTAATAATCATCACATTATACTGATGTTAATTTGGACTTCTGAATGATGTTTTATATTTGGCTTATGAATCTTTCCTCATATTGTGAATTTTAAAGAAACTGATAGAAGAACTCAAAATAAAAATTTTAGCCTTTTACTAAAATATTATTTTAAAATCTTCTTTGTAATATTCTTGACCCGATGAAGTGACTTCTAAAGTCTGTACCTCATAATTTGCAGTGACAGGTTAGTAGTCACTGTAGAAGTAGTAGTAGTAGTAGTTAGTTAGTACATTAGTACAGGTTTTGTTGTGGACAGTTATGCTCTATATTTTATAATTTTTATTCCCACTTTAAAAATAGTATTCATTTTTCAAGTAAAAAACTGCTAGAGAAGTTTCCTAGGTGCTAATATATTTGTACCACATAAATACCATCAAAAGTCCCCATTAAAATAAGAAAACAGAGCTAGATTTTTTGATTACTTAAATATTTGGATGGTTCAGTTGAACATTAAAAGTCTTCATTTACCAAGTTAGTACTCACTGGTATCTGAAATAATAAAAGGGTAAAAGGCATTAGCTTAAAACCCGCCATGCGGCAACTGTTGGGCAATGTGCTGCCTTTTTAAGTGCAGACAGCTGACCACGAGGCATTTTAACACAACAGAAACATTGCTGGTTTTAGTCCTTACTGAAAATATATTCTGAGTTAATCGAGTTTGCCTGTAAGCAAACATCTTTAGTTCTCTTGCTAACCAAAGCAGGAATTTTTATGTGTCTCCTATATATTATCAGCAATCTTTAATGGAATGTCTTTACAGCTACGTAATCTACCAGAAGTGCCAGAGAAGCCTGTCCTTTTGCCCCCTTATTTATACCCGACTGCAACACTAAAAACTGTGGTAGGTCAGACAGATACAAGGATATTGCTGGTACCTTTTTAAAACAATTTACTGATTATCCTCCAATCCCTCATAATTTCTTCTAGTAAAGACCACACTGTATCTCTGAAGAAATGAAACATAGTAAACTTGCTTAGCTGAATTTAGAATTCATCCAAGTATTTGCTGTTGAAATGATGCTTCAGGCTACAACTACAAGTCTATTTTTCAAGGAGGAAACCATAAAGAGTCATGAAAGTGAAAAAAGACTTTTTCTATATTTAGAGCTCACCCACAATAACAATAAACACCTTATTTTCATTTCAGATGTACATTTAACAGTGACACTCTGAACAGGGCTCTGCCTGACATGTTCTGCTATATGCAGCAATAAAATGTACTTCAGATCCTCAGGACAGCATTACTAGGCTGAGCAGGAGAAAAGATATTTCCATAGTGTCTCTGAAAAACAAACGAGAAATTTATGGTATGACCTAGTACACAATATAAATCAAAACATTTACATAAAATACAATTTTAGTGAAGTTGTTCTCCACCTTTAGAACCATTTTCTTTTTTTGTTCTTTTCCAATATGTATATAATTTGTGTGTGAAAAAGGGCTAACCCTTCACAGAAATGACCCAGATGTTTAAACCCTGCACATTCCAAGCACGCTCAGATGCTTTCCTTTCTTCTCCAGCAGGGATAAAAACAAGCAATGTTTGCTTGTTTTTATATTTATGATTATATTCAATGTGTTCAGTACTTATGCTGAACAATGGTAGCAGAAAACTCTAACCAGTAGTATGCTCCAAGTTGAATTCAAGCTTTGCCAGAAATAATACACAAATCATTGTATGTTTGGATGCATACTGAACGTGGAACAAATTTTCTGAATTTGTTGAATTAATTGTGCTTCCTGCAACTACAGATACATTTTCTTTAAATGTATGCTTGTGTATTCATTTCTTGTAAGAAGATGCTTTGCCATGAAGCACAGCCATGTACCAGATTATGAGAAAGCATCACTTAATATTGCACAACGTTCAAATATGATAGAAGGACTTGCAGATCCTTTGTGGGTGTCTTTCATAAAGAGCAGGAAAAATGTATATCTGCTGTAGGAATCCTGCTCAGTAAATCTGCTGTGAAGACCACAGTACTCAATGAAAGCCTCTTGCTTACAAGTTACATTGCATGTATTTACATATATACAGAACATAAGTATTTAAGATTTACCAGCTGATATTACTTATATAAATACTTTATAGGTTGATCCAAACTTACTAAAGTTAATAGTTCTGTAAGTTAAACTTCCTTAAATAAACTATATTTAAGGCCCAAGATAAAAAAAAGGAAAGTAAAAATGGGTGCTTAGGGATTCCCAGGGGTCAACAGAGGAAGCAGAAAAAAGGGATATAATCATCATCAGAATACCTTGATATTGAATAGTCACCAATCAGTTAAGATCAGAATAAATTTCAACTATAATCAGCATATATCTTATATTAATTAAAATCCAAGCAGAAATACAATAGTTAACATAGTTTTTGCTGTCTACCTTTGGTAGCAGCTAGAGAAGGCATGAAATCAAAGACAATCTTTACACTCAACAAACACTGTAAAATATTATAATTTGTTATAAATTTGTCAAGAAAAGTAGTTTACCTCCTCTCCCAGATGTGGAGCGAGTTCTAACAAACAAAACGGCCTTGCCTATAGCCTAGTTACTGGACTGCGCTGCTGGAGTGTGAAATTTCTGTGGCTGAAAACTTGAGTAGACTCATCCTGCAGTCACAACTCCGGCTGGTGAATTTGTGAAGTTAATTACAAGAAAACTTACTTATGTTCAAATTAACATTGTGAGTCTTTAGAGATAATGCAACATCTAACATGAGCAATATTTAGATTTGACTGACATATTTTCAAATTCAGTCTCAAGCAAACTGGAGGAATTTCTGCCCATACACACCAGACTTAATATTTGAGTCTTAATGTTGCTGTCCTAAAAAGAGCCAGGTAAATCTCCCCTGTTCACCACTCAAGACTGGTCACAGATGCCTCTTTTTCCTTTTCCTGTATCAGCTCACATTCTCACTTCTATCCTCTCTCACCCTTGTTTCTCACAAACTTCTAGTTTTAACTGAAGAGATCACCAGAAAAATGTGACTACGAAATCCTACTGATGCAGGATGACCTCTGCTGGCCAGAGTCCTAAATGAGCAGAAAGCAAACAGGTAACTCAAATTTAACCCTTTAATGATCCGTTTAACTGGTCATATATTAGCTTTGAATAGGGGTCAATCAATACCCTGTGTATGGCAATGAATTTCAGATCTTAGCTGTCAGTGTCTGGCATTTGTTGTTTTAGACTATGGGAAGATTCATAGTCAAACACAAAGCAATATTTAACCTGAAATTTTTCAGAAACATTCCACAGCTGTAAATCTGTCTTAGTTGGCCTTGTTTTCTGGATGAAGTACTACACTGGAATAAATATTCTACTTCTCACTGTGGCTTCTAGCTTGTGGCATGCTGTCCATGATGTCCTCATATTCATAGAGATATTAGTCTAGCAAAGAGGTTTGGGTGTGGATACGCACCTGGCATCCAATCCTTTCAGTCCCAAAGTCAGACCTAACCTCAGTAAAGGTGCAGCCCTTAGCATTCCTCTTCTAGGTTACACAGTCTCCTATTCAGGATGTTTGCTGTAAGGAATTCTGCCTTATGACATGACAACATCAAGTCTGACATCAAGTGGCACACGTGAGCCAATTTGTTACAGGTAGAATACAAAACACAAGCACTCACGCTTTAAGACATGCAAGGAAACAGCACGTTGGTTGCTAGCACCAGCTAAAGCCTATACCTCTGTCTCTTTGCTCTTACTACTCATCATCATAGCTAAATTAAGATACCACAGAGTATCTTCCCAACTTCATTCAGCCACGTACCTGTACTCATACACCTAGGTCTCCATGTTATAAAGGCAAACTAGATGTGTAACGCAGATTCCCTAACAGTTGGGTATTTTGATAGGAAGAGATGCAATGCTTAAAGTCTGTATGGATTTAGTTTTAAATCCATAATTCTGCTGCTTATGCAGTAAGGATGTTCATTTGAATATTTCAAGCCACATATAAGTAAAAAAAAACTATTTTTTTGTAGCAAGACACATTTCATAAATTTTAAGACAAAAGCAATCACTTGCTATCATTGCTCAAAATCCCAGTTACCTACTGCAAGCAGTTCATTCTGTTTTATTTGCTTAAAAAAAGAAAAAAAAAAAAGGGAAACTGAAGTTTGATAAATTACCAAGAATGTGTTCTATCAGTAAAACAATTCTACGATTATTATATAGAAAGAAAAATTTGAACCTACGGCTGAAACATGCTTGTGGAGCAGCTAGCAGTTAAATTTTTGCAGTGGCATTTTAAAGAATGCAAGGGATAATCTTTCCATTTACAGTAATCTGGGAACATGGTGACATTAATCTCATGCTTATGGTATCTGACCGCTTGGACCTTTCTAGTAATTAATAAGAACTTTTTCAGTTGCTGCTAAAATTGGCTTAGTCATAGTTTCCAAATAACACATTTCAACTACATATCTGCATAATTTTATTTGTTAATACAATGTAAATTACAGCTTTGGTAAAACTAATTGTTATTTTGTAACGTGATATCAACAATTTTTTTTTACAGTTTGACAAAAATCCTAAGCAATGCCGACAATTTCCCCAAGGAGAGGAAATGCTGAAACTCAGCAAAGTGACAATAAGATGTATCACTACATTCCACATCAAGGGGACCCCACTGCAATGCGTGTTGCCAAGTCACCAAGTTAAATAAACATGTATGTTGTTTCAATCTCTTAGCAAATCTGTTCCTCTACTCTACTGCACCTAATGACAGAGATGTTTTTATCAGACATGCTGAAATCATCACTGTGAATACTTTGAATCCACAAAAATTTAGAATCATTGCTTGTCTTAAGCATGTATGCAAGTTATCAAAATATGAGATATATGTAGTATGTTCAAAGTAATTCCCTAGCAAATATGAATGAAATTATTTAACCTCGCATAGATATTGAAGAGTTCATATAACATTTTATAACAAGGAATTTGGATTTTCTGTGTTGGTCCAAGATTTAGGCTGATCCTATAATTTTCAGGGGAGTTTGGTATACCTGAGAAGAAAGGCCAATAAGGCCAATCAAGAAATCATTAATGAATTTTATTATACAAGAATATTAGCAAGACAAGTTTTTAGTTCAGACATGAAGTGATATTATATATACTCTTGTTACTAAGATTCCACTATCTGTGAGACAGAATTACATCATAATATTTGTGTTTTTTCCAGTAAATGCCCATCCTCTACTGGTAGTATCCCATCCATTAAAAGTAAATACATCTCCATTAACAACTTCTCTCCTTAAAAATAGGCCAAAATGAACAAATTATGGGACAAACTATGAAATCTAGACACAAAATATTTTCTTTCTCCTGTTAAATACAAGTTGTGATAAGGCTGTTCTATAAAACACACCCCTTACCCCTTATCATCTCTTTGCCACAAGGCCATCACGCTTCTATGAATAAAAGGTGCTTTAAAATATATATTATCAGCATTCCTTTAGTTTCCTTTTTGGAACTGTCTGTAATATAGAAGCTATCTGAACTACTGACCTTATCCCATAACAATGAGTGCAATGTTTCACGTCAGGGCTTCGTGGAGTTTGAATTCCTTCTAGTAACAGCACTTCTGACTTTTCAAGCATCTTTCAAAATCTAAATTTCACATTCCTACTTTAAAATATAAGTAATGTGAGCAAATATCTTCCTATTCTGTGGGGACTAGGATTTATGATAAAATAAAAACAGGCACTAAGAGCAATGTGTGCTTCACACAAAAAAAGGAGCAGTCAGCTAAAGCTAATGTAGTGATGGAAAACAGAGTGGCCTTTGATAGATGTGTGAGTATGTATTTCTTCATCACGAGAAAAGGAAACATTCTGGAGTTGTAGAAAGTTCTGTAAGCTCTAGCACTAAAATTTGTTTCAGTTCAATAAACATCAGGAATGCAGTGTACTAATAAATTGTAAAAAGAGATGGAGGAATGAAGAGAAGAAAACAAAGCCTAAGCTTAGTTTCAAAGGATGTGGACTAATTTTATCTTAACCCTAACATATTTCCCAGATTTTTTGTGCCCGAAGTTTTAACAATCCCCTCCACCTCTCCCCATGCCACAACCAAGCAGAATAAAGATTATTATTCATTTAATTTAAAATGACATGGAATATTACTCTTTTGATTTAAAAATTACATATACATACATATATACATGCGTGTATATATATATTCAAATTCTGATCTTATGACTTGTTTCCACAGAATAATTCCCAACCTGTAGAATTACTTCTGCCTAAATCCTATCTAGGCTTGTAGATGACAACCATGTGCCTAAATATCTTAGCTTCTCATTCTGGAGTTGGGCTTTAACATTTTCTGCACATCATCTTTCTATTGTTGGGAACACTCCCTATATGTACTGTTTTTAAGCAAACTCAGGCAAACCAAAAGGAAGGTTCCGCTCTCTTTAACCCTTAGTAACTTCACAAAATACTCTACAATGACAGTTTCAGAAAGGTAATTTGTTTTCTACTCTGAAGCTACTTCAGTCTCGGCCAAATTAGTCTATGGATTCACGAACAAAGCATGTCAAATACAAATTGTCCAAGTATCTCCTTATCTCAGATCCTTAATTTTAAATTTAATTTTGCAGGAAAAAAACAATTTATCTGAGTGAGAAAGTTTACTGATGAAAGTTTAAAATACAGACTGAAGATGGATGACTTATGAAACTTTCCTATCTACATGTTCCTATCTACATGAACACTCCCTAGATTTTTCTTGTTTAAGAGAAGGGGACCAAAATTTCAAAAATGTGGGGAAAAAAAATAACTACGTAGGTCAAATGTCACTCTTACTTTATACCAAGGCAATCCTGATTTTACTAGATGAATTGTAGATAATAAAAGAGGAAACAGAATCAAAGTTATTACTGGCTGATAAGGAAGCTCCTTACAATTATTCTCTTAAATATCAGAGCTGGAACCTAGTCTTTCTATTCTAAGAAAGAATCAGTCTTTCTTAGAAACAATATCTGGCCTGGTTTAACAGCAACCACGTCAATTCAGCTAAAGACTAGTCTGCAGCTGAGGAGAAACTAAATGCTTTATTATTATTATTATTATTGTGTTTTAAACAAGTAACAATGTGCATAATTTCAGTGATTCATTTTCACTATATTCTTTATTTCCCCCTCTCCATCAAGCAGATTTTTGTTGAAGGAAGTCAAGCATCTTTTATTAAATTTAAGCACTGCCATGTACATAGGTGATGAACAAATCGAACAGAGTACTTCACGGACTAAAATTACATCCCACGCTTGATTTTGAATCATGTACATGCATACTTAAACTTAGAAACCTCGTATACAATTAAGACTTTTGTTAACATTAATAGACAATTTATTAGACACTGGATCTTGACAAAATTTATCAAAATTATTACCTTTCTGAATGTGTTCTTTTTTTTGGCACTATAACTATTAGTATACCAAATCTATGAATTTCACTAGAGTTATATGACAGATATTACACATAATTAGCCACAGGCCTGGTTGGAAATCTCAGTCCACTTCAGAAATGGATTGAATCTGTCTCCTATGTTATTTACACAAGGTTATCCACTTTATACTTGACAGGACATGTATACTAATATAAAATAAAACAAGGCTAGAAGTCAGGCTTCCTATTAGAATTGTGAAATACAAGATTTCATGCACACAGAAAAAATGATTTGACCAAACACCATAATGCCTGGAGACTGCAAGGTTTTTTATTCACCTATTCTTGAAAATATTAGCTTCAATAGGCAGGCTTCTATTTAGCAGGTATTGAAAATTATCATATACTTATACATGACTTCCTGTGTGTCCTCCTCATTTTTTTTCAAAGCATTTTAATGACTGACTGCATTGTCTTTGGCCTCTATTCAGAAGCTAGAAATAATCCAGAAGTTTATTTGTAAAATTCTATGGCTTGTCTCCATATTCTGATCAAGGAATTTGGCAAAGTCAACTGAAGAATCAGCTTTCCCTAGAAAAGCAAACAAGATGACTGCCCACCGAGAAAATCCCTCTGGCTAGCAGGATTTCTCTTTAAGTGGAAGTCAGAATGTCTATTTTATGACTAGCATTATATAACAACCCACCTCAAGATCTCTGGTAGAACAGAAGCTTATCCATCATCCTTTGTAGCTGACTTAGGACAGCAAGTTACACTTTGGGAACAGGTGAACCTGCATGGGTGAAATGAGAACGAGACTGCATCTGTTTTGTGCAGAACTGCTTTTAAACTGTAATAAAATCTTAACTAATACACATTGACAAATTATATGTAAACTAAGCACTTTCATGTACATTGGAAAGTATGTATTCCTATTTTTGAGAGAGTATTTCCTTAACAGATAAACTGTTGAAAGCAGTATTCCTCAAGAAGAAAAACAGATCATTCCTGATCGTGCATACTTAAAAATGATTGCTTGAATTTAATAACTGTACTGATATATCTTGATATTATGTTAGTACTACCTTGTTATTTATGAAACACTTTGTGTCAACAAAAAATTATTAAGAACAGGAGAAAGAGCTAACTGGAACTACCACAGATTTTACAGCACTCAGAACTGTCTTGTGTCATTAAGCCAAAGCTGCTGACATAAGACAACATCCCAATCGCCCTAAATTTGTGAATCTTCTATGACACAGCTACTAGAAATAATTACAAATGTGTTGTACTAAGTAAGATAAGGAATATCTTTTTATATGATAAAAGATATGAGCTTAATTCTATACTTAACACATCCATAAAAAAAGAGTAAAACGATACTTTAAATGTAGTGTATATTTAAACAAAGGACCGTAGTGGTTTTAAAGAGTCCAAAAAATCTTCAGGTTATACTTCGTATCTCGTAAAATGCAGTTAATTTTAAGTGGTGGCAATATACTATTCACTTCTAAAGTATCCTCTCCTCAGTTTTAATGAAGCGTCAGTATTAAATACCATTTCTGGAAAGAAAAAACAAAATTGCTTAAATCCACATATCAGCAATTCTGCATTCAATATATCTTTACCAAGTAGAAACAACAACCTACTTTTTCTGAGATATGTAGGAGTGTTGAATGTACTCTTATTTTCTCCTATGAAAAAACTGGAATTTGCAAGACGCTCTGAAGATTTATCTTTCCTTATAAAAATTCCAACATGCCTGCCACCTAAAAAAATCCTCCTGGGAAAGGAATTTACTTTAAATAAAGGTTAGAAAATGCTATGAATAATGTAATAATGCAATAATACAATAACTCATCTCAAGAAGGAGGAGTAGAAGGAGAAGGAAAAAAGGAGGAGCAAATACACAGTTCCAGTTTTTTGTAATTTCAGTTTCAAAAAATCATGCATATGATTAAACCTATTTTTCTTAGTCAAATAAGCCTATATAATATACATTAATATATATTTTAACTATTCTTTATTGGTATCAGACAGAGAGTAGGATTCTAATTGTAGATTTGTAATCCATTTTTGAAAAGTTTTTGAGATTTCTAGTGGAGAAAATATTCAGCAATGTACCCATTAGGAGACATGAGAGTTACATGTGAAATTTAGACCTTTTAAAACAAGATTTTTTTGTTTCACTTTCTTCCCTTTACTTGACCTAATTAATGAGGATTGGCAGTATAAATTTTGCAAATAAAAATACTTGTCTTAGTATTTGTCATATTTAAAGTTTTTATCTCATTTCCTGATTTTATAATCAAACAAACTTCTGCCTTGAGTAGTCTTTGGCAGCATTTTGTAGTAGTCAATTTGATTCTGCAAATACTGACTGAGAGATTTTGTAGATAAAGGAACACAGTAAGCAGCTGTTAATCTCAATAACACAGTAAATAGCTATTAATCTCAGCTAATTTAAAGTATTTGCTCTAAGTTTGTTCCTTAGAAGTTTTAATGTCTACATGTTCCTTTCTGGGTGTTTCATATTGCTGTTTTTCTTTTAGACAGAAAGCAGGTCTCAGACTCGGAGAGTGTCAGACAACAGCAGTGTGTGGGTCTGACACTCTCCGAGTCTGAGACATGCTTTCTGTCTAAAGAAAACAGCAATATGAAACACCCAGAAAGGAACATGTAGACATTAAAATTCTAAGGAACAAACCTTAGAGCAAAGTACCTTAATTCAGCTCTGAGATTAGCCAGCATAACTTCTCATTATAAAACCTGGGCTGAACATGAAAATATCTCTAGGAAATATCACAGATTCATTATGATGTGCGATATACTATTAAAATGTTATGCCCATGTTCTCTGTAACAACATATGAAATGTGTCGGAATAATTCTTGCTTTCTATGCACTAATATGTTTTAAATCAAGCTGAAATCATGCTTTGATGTTAATGTGAGAGCCAGCAATGTATTTTTTTAATAAAATTCATTTACAATTTAAATATATTTTTAAATTGTTAATGTACTAATCCCTGAGATTACACATGCCCTATTTGCTTTTCATACTGGTCGTCAGGCAAAAAAAATTCATATTTTGCATTTTTCCCTTTTTCTCTGAAAGAGGAAAAAAAAATCTAATTAGATCTGGGAATCAAAATCCAGCAAATGATGTTAAACTAGATAGTGCGGCCCTAAGCACTCTATTTAGCACATCTAAGTATCTAAATATTTCATGACTTCAAATAAGACAAGAATCTTTCCCTGTAGTCTAGGCTGCTTCATGTTCCTTTCAAAGCATGAATTGCTTCCAAAATAAGATCTTTTCAGGGAGAACTAAATTATTTCCTGTCATATCCATATCTGACTCTTACCAGTACACTCAGATGGAATTTGGTTATCAGTTGGAAAATGCAGACATATTAAACTTGAGTGTGTACTAGCAAGTATGCTGCATGTTGTTAGAATCAGACAATACCAGAAAAGACACAAACATTAATGGCACAGATATGCAGCACTTATTTACCCAGTGTGACATTTTTTATTAATTTTGTGCTTTCTATCTGGGTAGTAAATGCTAAACCAGACTTTCTTAGTACTTCAGCCAATGTTACAGGATATTTCCCTGAAGTCTTCTAGCCATAATTCCTTCCTAAACTGAAAAACCTCTCACAGCACAATCTCAGCTCGACATTTTATATCATCAGTGGTTACCGGTTACTGGTAATTTCCAGAAGAAGTAACTAAAAACCACAATTTCTGTCAGCTACTACAGAAGCTGTGATCTTTCTTCCTCCGGAAGCAGGGAGGGTGAATTAAAGAAGAAAGGTATTAGGGAGAAAATAACCTCAGAGTGAACTACATTGCTGGAAATATAATTTCAGTGGCTTCAAACTTTGCTATTCTTCTCAGAAGAATGCAGACAAACGTTGGTGTTAGGTGTGGTTGTTTGCCTCCATATATGATGATTGTTTTTCTTATTAACTGGTGACAACATCTGGAATCCTTGCTTAAAACATCTCCAGAATTTGCTTAATGAAATTTAGTCTTCAGTATTTAAAAAAATCAAAGCAAAGAATATGCCTGTTTGTTAGTTAATCAGGGGTAGTTAGTTAGGGATAGTTAACATGGTTATTTGTCATTATTAGGACACCAAAATATGTATTACTGAAGGCTCCATTATGTAAGACAGAAAAGCAATAAAGAAAATATTTCTTGGTCTACAGTGCTCAAACTCCTAAACAAACGATAAAATAGAAATGTAGAATATATAAGTAGGAAAGAATAGTTTTGCAACATTTGTAATTTTAGAAAAGAATATACTTTGACTATTAGACTCACAACAAAGAGGATCAAAGGAAAAATATTTCCAGACAGAGGGAGTGTCATGGAAAAAAATCCTGATGTATTTGAAGAAAAAATTAAAGCTGGTGTCACTCACTTTGGAAAGCCATAGTCTAAAAAAGTGGGTAGATTTGATACTGAGACTACAGCTAATTGGTGATAGTCTTAAGGGCAAGGATGATATTGGCAACAGCAGATGCCTCTCTAGGCACCTGAATCACTCCTAGGGCTTTTCAAGGCAATATTAGGCAATAAAACGAGGAACTGAAAACAAGCTCCTTATCTCTTCAACAACCATCAACAAGAGACTTGCATCAAAACGTATTAGCTAACTATAACATAAGTTAATGGAACAAGGAAATACTGACATTGCTCCTCTTCACTGCTTAGGGCTCACATTTAATTGATAAGTGCCTGTGTGTCCCCCCATATTTTATCTTAGAGTTTTGTTTTTCAATATAGATAGGTATGAATCTTAACAGGTTGATCCCAAAGGTTGTTCAAAAACACTTCTACAGTTGTCCACAAATTTAGATGTATCAATCTTTTACGTCATGAAGAAGGTGTCCCATTTAGCCTGCCATGTTTTACAGAATTAGATGCATTAAGAATGATTATCTAAAATATGCAATGGGCTGTCTCTTAAACTGGCCTAGAAGGGATGTAATGCTAAACCTGCATGTTCCCTCTCCAAGAATAAGATGATAAATTTCAGTTTTCCTTGCTTGTGTCTGCATCAGGGGAGACCTTAGAACAGAAACAGTAAGCAGAATATATGGCTCTTGTGTAATAAATTTCCCATTGGCTAAAGGTTAGTTTAAGGTCCTCAGGACACAGCTTCGCACCCACACCTAATTTGGCACACACATTTCATCTCGGGTCATTCATGGAAGTGTCTTTCCTAGTGTTCGGGACTTCTAATATGGCTAAAATTCACACCACTTGGTTTGAACAGCTGACCGAGGCCTGGAGAGATTTTGTTCTGATCTCTGTTCTCACACTTGTGGTCTGAGCACGCCTGTGGGACTGAGCGCACTGAGGAAGGAAGAACGTGCCCAGGCTGGGACTCCTCCTCAGGGACTCAGCCTCAGCTAAGGCTCCAGATAGGAGAGGGTAGGAGACAGGGATGTAGCGAACACAAACTGCCAGGCAGACACTCTAAAGGAGGGAGAATGTACCTGCCTTTGGAGAAGGGGGGCAGATAGTGATATCAGTGCTGCCTAAATGGGTAGCTAAGTGCCTAAAGTGGGGTACACTATCACTAAAGTACTTTTGAGAAACATAGCTGAGTGAAAATCCAGCTATACATCCATCTCCAGGTATCTTCTAACTGAAACACTGTTTCATGATAACTTTATTTTGGTCATATTTTGACTTTATCTGTTCTTTTCTCAAGCACAGTATTTGTTCTAGTAAACTCTGATAAAAAGAGGTCGACTGCGTTGTTTATGTAACTTCTATTTCTGTCTTATTCATGTTCCAACAGTACCATTACACTTTTTGATAGTTGAGCACAGGATTATGGTTTCTGGCATTTCTCTCAAGCTTTTTGACAGGAAAGAAAAAAAAGAAAAAAAAAGAAAAAAAAAAGTGAAGAGTCTAGAGGAGGTCAACAGTTTACAACTTTTTATTATTCTAATAATAATAGCACTGAAGTTTTGCTGAGATTAACATGTCACTAGTGTTATTAATCTAAATTCAATCTCCCCAGTCTCTCACCAAATAAGTCTGAAAATACCATATATATATATATATACACATATGCACATATATATAATTTATATGTACTCATTTCAGCAATCTTTAGCAAGCTGGCTGAAAAACAATCAAATGTACTTGTGACTGCTGCTCACAATTACCAAACTGTTTATCTTAAACTGTTTTTCAGTACACCTTCTTATTGAAAGAATACATCTGGCTATAGCAAAAATTTTAAAACAACCTGTATATCTCCTGTGTATGCATGGTCCCTATTATGGCAGTGCTTGGCCACTTCTTCCTCTTTAATATATTCATTCTTACTTGTTGGTTAGGTATCATTATTAACCTCTTTTTATAAAATACAGAGTCTACAGATTACATACACAAAAGCACTGGATTATTTAGGTGCCTGTATCACAACTATTTGGCTTTTAAAGCCAGAGTACAGGCAGTACGGCAGACAAGTTAAATATATAGGCTCAAATACAGCATAGGAAGAATTGGAATGGAATTCAGAGCAGCTCCTGTGTTGAGCAGAAGTCATCTGAGCTACTGAAATGCAGGCAAAACTGTATGAATGGCTTCTGTGCTACTGCAAAGTTGAATAGAACTTTTCCACAGTTCAGCCCCAAGGGAAATGCCTCAGTCAGAGCAATTTCTCCTCTGCTCTGGGACAAGTGTCCTCTTATGCTCTGTGGAAAAAAATCTCTTTGTGTATATTTTACCCCTCATAGCACAAGTAGTTCTGTTTGCATGTGCACTGCAATTCATAGGCACCCCACTTAAATGGCTCCAGATAGAAATGACAGATACTTAAATAAACAATGTATGATGTGATCTGCTTTACTGTGAATGGCAAATAATGCTGCCATCTGCAACTGACACGTGTGATGTATGAAGGTTCTTCTGCTGCTCTTAAAATACTTGGAGTATTGATAACAAAATAGTTTCTCAATTTCTGCAAAATAATGCATACTGATTTTTTGAATTAAATAAACAGTATGAATGGCCTAGGCTACATTTGAAACATTTACTGAAAAAAGATCTTGTCTAGCAACTCACTTGACTATCTCACCTTAGATATGGTAAATATCCAATTCATGCCACCATTGTATTATGACACTCTAATTATCGGAACATGAGCTTCCACAATAATCTGGGCTCTTAAAAATTAGGATTTGTCATACATGGCTCTGAAGGCAATCGTAAAATATTAAACCTGTGTTTTTAATGAACGTCTCAGAGTAAAGGCTGAATTTTTAACCACGCAGTTCTATCTCTATATTTTCAAGTTTGTGGTACTATACAGTTTCTTATTCTATTAACTCTGTAATTTTAAAGTGTTACATATATGTTAGAAAGAAGGGATAGCCTCAAGAAATAATGTTGCTAAAAATATCATTTACATACAAATATCAAAATTGATATAGATTCAACTATACTTAAATTATCTCCAGAGTTTTAGTTTGAAACTGAAAGTTACAACAATTCCTATTTCAAAAACACTCTTTTCTCTGGACCAGTACTTTGTACCAATAGTAGATTGTGCCTTATTTACTAATAAGTAGACTGGAAAGACTCAATTCGTTTAAAATTTTGAAGTTAACGTATAATATGTTTATTGAAATGAAAATCAGTAAAACTGGAAATGCATAAAAACCTAGATTTCACAACTTTAGTACACATAGATTCATCACCATTTCTAACAAGAAGTTAGAAATACATCTCAGCGTTAAAAATGTGTCTCACTTCTATGATAGATGCTTGGTAACAGAATGATTCAGAGCATAAAAACACAGAATGTTGCTTTTCTTTCCAGACAAGAGGAAAATCAGAGCAAGGCTGAAGGGAAAACGTTGGCAAGATGGATGTTGGCTGGAATGTCTAAAAAAGAAACTTCCTTCATGTATACTTCATGTTTTCAGCTTTGTGTTGGCTTTGTTTCTAACTGGATGGGGAACAGCTTTGCAAAACTATTTTCTCTCAAACACAAAAGAGATTTTATTAAGGGATAAAGAGAGAAAGAAACATTAATCTGGCAATTTGCTTGATTAATTGAATGGAATACCCTGGTTATGCTATTCTTACAAATCTCTTGTGCTTACTTTAAGTCTTGTATCTCTTATGGCATATGTTTCTTGTTCTCATCCTTCCTCTCTGTCACAATGGAAAAGGGTTGCCCTGACAACTGAAGTTTACTTTTGTTGTATTTTTTATGGAACTGTTTGCGTATTTATGTATCACTTTTTTTCTGCTTCCCATTGGAAATCAACAGTGATCCATTCTTTCACATTGCCAAGTGTTATCTTCAACTATGTTTAAATAATGATTTGTTAGTTGGAACTCCAAGGAAGAAATTTGACAGAGACTTTGATAAGAATGTCAGTAGAAACAACATTCACACAGAGGGATTATTACTTATAATGATCATGTGCTTGGCACTGTACAGATTGAATAAACCTTAAAAAAGGTCAATGGCCTAGTTGCTGAAAGGCCTATCAATGGCCTTATTTGATTTTTACCCCACGCTACACACTGAAACCAAGTAATAGTTTGTATTATTCCTGATCCTCTGCACTGCATTCACTTAAAAAATCCACTTCATCGAAAACTATTTTAATGCAAGAAGCAATACTATAAATAGAAGCACTGAAACTTCTGACTCTTACAGTGAAGATCTGTAGGAGTAAGTTCCAAGTATTCCTGGCTACAGTAGCTATGAGGCTGTTTCACCACACCTGTAAGATCACTTTAAAAGAAGTTTTCAAGTCATAACTTCTCAAGTCATAACAATTTTTGTGGTCTAGCTTTTAAAGGATGATTTAACATTATTTTGGATTCTTAATTTTTCTTCTTGAACCGTAAAGATAATAAAGCAAAAATGATAGTAAGGCTTGTGAAGGCAAAAAGACATAAAATACATATGGTGCCTTGGAAATATCACCTTTAATTCCTATCATAGTAGTTTGATGTGATCATGATTCTGATCATGATGTGATTCATGATTTACTTTAGTTAAAATTAATTAAAATAGGGAAAAATATTATCAATCTAACCCAACTGAGATACAAACCTTTATGCCACAAAGACACTAAGAACTATAAAGATCAAAAGACAAATGAGAACGGATTGCATTTTTACAATGGGACCTCTATCAAGATTAAGGAACTTAATTTACCCTTCTGATTAGGTATCTCGTTTATTTGGTTTTAACTGGCATAAGTGTTTTCAGTATAACCATTTTATTCTACTCAGAAGCAAGTAAATTCAAGAGAGAAAAAAAAAGGAAAAAAGAGAAAATTTAAAGGCTGATGAGAAAAATGCCTCTTGTAAGATTTGCTGTATATTTTCCATAATTTGGGGGTATTAGACAAATTAAAGAGTACATAAGCAAGATCAAGGACGTGTTGAACACTGTCGAACTTGTAATACAATAATGAAGTGAATTGAAAATTTCAATACAATGTAAGTTGCTCATAACTGTGGTCAGTAATTCTTAGCGTATATCTAAAAGAGAATTGAAGGTTTACAGACAAAAATTCCTCAAAAAAGAGGCCTTTTTTTAATGTTACAAAAAAGAAATATGAGGTACTGATAAACCTTATACACAATTAAGAAACAAAGAATACCTCTGTTCAACTAGTTTTTGAGATTCATTAGTTATTAAGTTTGATATGAAGCTCATCAATGATTTAACAAACCTAACTCAATATTTTTCAGTTTGAAAATACAATTTTGAAAGAGAAAAAAATGCAGTAACTACTGGAAAAAAACTAGTTTATTCTAGCCTTTTGGTTAGAAAAAGGCTAAATTTATTTTTATCAACATTGTTTTTCAATGGAAAATACCAAAATTGTTTCAGAAAGTACCTTTTCTCCACAGAAATCTATAGTAGATACTATTGCTTAATTTTGTTAAAAATGAATGTATTTTGGCCAAAATACAAGGTATTTTTATATAGTGCACTTTTGTACTGACTGATAAACAATGTATTTCAATTCACTTTATTTGCTTCTGCTTACTGCTTACTGCTAAGGCCAGTCCCCATGTACTGAGCCCGAGGACAAGAGAGAGAGCCAGGAGAGAGGAGGACTTTCTGCTGGTCGAGGAGGATTGGGTTAGGGATTATTTAGACAAACTGGACACCCATAAATCTATGGGCCCAGATGGGATGCAGCCAAGAGTGCTGAGGGAACTGGCGGGCATTATTGCTCAGCCGCTCTCTGAGAGAGGTCATGGAGGGTGGGGGAGGATTGGAAGAAACCAGCATCACTCCAGGCTTCAAAAAAGGCAAGAGGGAAGGGCCGGGAAACTACAGGCCAGTCAGCCTCACATCCATCCCTGGAAAGGTGATGGAGCAGCTCATCCTAGAGACCATCTCTAGGTACGTCAAGGAAAAGAAGGTGATCAGGAGTAGTCAGCATGGATTCACCAAGGGAAAGTCATGTCTGATGAACCTGATAGCCTTCTACGATGAGGTGACCAGCTGGATGGACGATGGAAGAGCTGTGGATGTTGTCTACCTTGACTTCAGCAAGGCTTTTGGCACAGTCTCCTATAACATCCTCATAGGAAAGCTTAAGAAGTCTGCACTGGACAAGAAGAGAGTGAAGTGGATTGGGGACTGGCTGAATGGCAGAGCCCAGAGGGTAGTGATAAATGGGGCCGAGTCTGGTTGGAGGCCTGTGGCCAGTGGTGTCCCACAGGGGTCAGTACTGGGCCTGGTGCTCTTCAACTTGTTCATCAAGGATTTGGATGAGGGCACAGAGTGCACCCTCAGCAAGTTTGCAGATGACACCAAACTGGGAGGAGTGGCCGACACTTCTGAGGGCTGTGCTGCCATTCAGAGAGAGAGAGATTGGAGAATTGGGCAGAGAGGAACCTCATGAAGTTCAGCAAGGACAAGGGCAGGGTCCTGCACCTGGGGAGGAATAACCCCAGGCACCAGTACAGATTAGGGGCTGACCTGCTGGAAAGCAGCTCCATGAAGAGGAATTTGGGAGTCCTGGTTGACAACAAGTTAACCAGGAGTTAGCAATGTGCCCTCATGGCCAAGAAGGGCAATGGGATCCTGGCCTGCATCAGGACGAATGTTGCCAGCAAGTTGAGAGAGGGGATCCTCCCCCTCTGCTCAGCCCTGGTGAGGCCACACCTGGAGTATTGGGTGCAGTTCTGAGCTCCCCAGTACAAGAGGGACATGGAGCTTCTAGAGAGGGTCCAGCATAGAGCCACAAAGACGATTAAGGGACTGGAGCATTTGTCGTATGAAGAAAGACTAAGGGATCTGGGCCTGTTTTATCTGGAGAAGAGAAGGCTGAGAGGAGATTTGATTAACATGTTCAGGTACCTGAGGGGTGATTGTAGGGAGGTGGCGGCCAGGCTCTTCTCCATGGTGGCTGGTGACGGGATGAGGGGTAATGGGTGTAAGTCAAACACAGGAAGTTCCATCTTCATGTGAGGAAGAACTTTCCTGTGAGCGTGACAGAGCCCTGGAACAGGCTGCCCAGAGAGGTTGTGGAGTCTCCTTCTCTGGAGATCTTCAAAACCCATTTGGACACCACCCTGTGCCATGTGTGTCCCTTCCAACCTTAACTATTCTGGCATTCTGTGATTCTTTTATGGACAAAGCACTGGTATCACACAATTCATCTTAGAGCAAACTAGTTTACAAGAGAATACCACAGTGAAACAAAAGAGAAATAGGCTTACTAGAGAGCCTACCGTTGAAAGAAGAATCATGATTTAAACAGCAGTTTAAAGAAAAAAAAAGAGCAAAGAAAATCCACAAAATAAATAGCATATTACAAGCACAATGTTTAATGATCTAGATATTATTTCCTCTGGAAGGCTGATGTTTTGTTTTCCTCAGTATAACAGAGAAATTTTTTTTTTTAAAAAAAAGCTTACTAAGTTCCAGTAATTTTATGGTTTTGTTAATGATATAGCTGGATAAGAAAAACTGGTAATTAATAATATAATCCTTATATTCCTTGCAGTATAGTTAACATTTCCTTCAGGAGACCTACATGCAGTCAAATCGTACTCCGAATGGGGTTGACAGTAGAACTTGGATCAGTTCTACCCAGATGAATACAGATGATTTTGGCTAGTGAAAAATCCCTGAATATTACAGCTGAAAATTCATTGTTGATGTTTAGTGGCTTTTGGCTATCTACGTTGAAACAGTAGCTAAACATGCTTTTCTTAATCTATGCTTGGTTTAAAAGGGTACAACTTACTCTCTGGAGGTACATGGAACTGGTTGAATAATACAGACAAATCTTTCTTCCTATATTCATAAGTAAAACTAGAAAGGCCAATCTGAAGGTGTTTCGTTACATTTCTAGTGCTTAAGTGATTACTGATAAATATTCTGTTGTGCCTGGTATGCCCAAGTCTTCGTGTAGTTTAGAATGAATGTTCCATGACAATTCAGCTGGACGTACGGGTGTTGTTTCTTATGCTTAAAGAGCTTCTGCCAGTAAGTCAGGAAGCCAAAAGCACATCTTCGGATTTAGGTGATATCCACTAGGAAAAATGAACAGCAAATCGTGTTCTTTCAAACTTCATCCAGTCCCTAATACGCTGTCATTTGGAATATTCTGCAATATTCATAACCTGTTTGGGATTTGTTAAAATGTTTAAATATAAATAGGATGCATATAATTTTGCTTCTAAACGTGTCTAGGAATCATCCTAACTGTAGTTCAGAGACACAGTAATAGCGGAAAATAGTGAGAGGGGTCCAAAACTAAAATTCATATAATTTTGCTGACCACTGAACTACTGAGCCATTGCATCATACTACTGTGTTACGTTGGGCCAGTGAATACCTAATTATTTGTACAATGTGGCACATCATAATAAAAGTGAGAAAACAACTGGTCGACAGCAGCTAGCCCACCCTTTAAGACACTCACTGTTAGGCAAGAATCTAGTGTTTTCCAGCATCATTTGAGTCTTACGGACAATTACCTAGTTTAAACTGGGACTATTTTTTTCAAGAGATTTGGCCAGAAATAATAGTCTGCAAAAACACTTTTCCAATGAAAATGTTCTTCCAAAATGGGTTCATTTTTGCCAAAATGACATTTTCTTAGGGGAAAAGTATGAACATGTTCCCAAACAGCTTTAGAGATGATTCATGGCAATAATCCACACTTACACTGCAAAACAAAGACGAGCTCTTTAGTTAACTTCAGCTGCCTGAGCAGTAAGACACTGAAGGTTGAAGACTATTATTTCAGAAATATTTAGAGACTGACACAATATTTCTTACCATCATGAATCAATTTTGAATGAACTCACTAATTAGACACAGGACTCTGTCTTCCTTGTGGACTGCTCTAACATATACAGCTTGTGACAGTGAATGGCTCGGGCTCTGACAGAGTGGATAAAAATGAAAAAAAACAGGACTATCCATGTAGCTTTGTTAACAACTGAAAAGTAGTGTGAGATAAAGGGCTGGAAAAAAGCCTCTAACTTTGCCAAGAACTCATTAACAGGAATAAATTGTTCAGTAACTCACTCACTGAATAAAATAAAACTTTTACAGTATGATGATAATACGTTATCTAATCTTCACTTAGCCATTTGCTACTGTATTTTTGTCCAACATTTAAAGTAAAAAGTTCAAGCGATAGAGATGCTAGAGAAGCATGTGACTTCCTTCTGCTTTAAGTGGATACTTCAACATGATATAGAAGAAAAACGAATGTAAGCTTAAGTACTCTAAAGAGTTACTGGCTGATCTTCAGCACAGCGCCTGGGCAGACACCATGACAGCCCAGTTCCTGTAGCAATTTCACTAAACTTAGCTCCAGTAAAAGACTTCACCACTACACAGTTATAGCACAGAACTTGTTCAAAACTAATGCCACATTTCCTATCCAATTAGCATGTTTTTTTTTCATGCTTGCTTTAGTATGTGCTTGTCATCTGAACAAAAGGCAGTAATTTAAAAGATATTCCAAACAGCAATGAAAACATTCTAGAACATGACAAAAACCCCTTGATGCTTAACAATGCCATGGGCTGATGTCAGAATTTTCACCAGATGAATGAAATAAAAAAGGCAGTAACACCATAATAAACTAAACTGGGGAAGGAGAAGGTTAATGAAATATAATTTGGAATGGCTACTGATATTTCAGCACTACTGAACAATGTTGCCAGTTGATGCCAGATGCCAGTGACCCTCAAATCCATTTCCCTGCATATACCATTGGTTTATAGATTCTTAGCTTGGCTTTCATTAGTTTGAGGGAATGAATGGGAACAACATTACCTGACCATACATAAATAAATAGTATTTCTTTAGCATAATCATTTAATCATTCTTGAACAAACTCCATGGATCTTTTAAATACACATAATCCTCCATGGTACTTTATTTTGGCACAGAGCCACATTTTCAGATGTTCCATTAAATCTGTTAATACTGGGGTGAAATTCTGGCTTCACTCAAGTTAATGGCAGACTTCCCACTGTTTTCAGGAGGCCTAGGATTTCATTCTAAAATTACAGTTAATACTATATTTCTATAAATAAACAAAATAGGGCTCAGAAACTGGATTTCAGTGCATACAATTTTGAGCAAAAATAATCTTCTACCCGTGATCCTGTAATTTATTTGCTGTGGCCAGCAGCCACACAGGACACTATAGAATGTCATGTACACATTCCAAACAGCAAAAATGATAGGACCTCTAATGAGCGTGACTATATATGTGTTCTTTTGGAACACTCTTCCTGAAATAACACATCGGTTACAGTTGAACAGTAACGACATACTGTAAATTCTATCAAGCACATTCAAGTGATGCTAGATGATTTATTATGAGTGTTTCAGGGTTTCCTGTACTATGATGGATTTTGCACTTGTTTGGTGTGATATGTAAACTGAAAGCTATGAAATTGGAGAAAAGGCCGCTGAAGTTCAGAATAGTGTAAACACAATATAGCTAAAATTGAATTAATGAGGAGGGAAATAGTTTGAAGTCTTTTGTGTCTTTTAGTTAGCAGGTGAGTTTGTGTCTTTTAGTTAGCAGATCAGAACTTCTGCTAGTACACATCAGTGAAACATCAAAATCATGTAATGCTAATCTGTATTAGACAAAAATGTTGTCCACCTTTTTTTTTGTGTGTGTGTCTGTGTGTTCATTCTATAATTTTCGTAATGAATTTCATCACGCATTATTTTATGCATATTTTTATTTCATTATATTTGAGCAATTTACTGGACTGAGGTCATACAGAGTTGCCAGGATCAGAAAACTGAGTATGATTTAATAAAGTTAAGGGTTTGAAATCCTAAAATCTACTGTAATTGCAGTCAGGTTATCTTTCTAAGACAGAAAAACTTAAATTTATTTTACCCTATAATTATTTTCATAAGACTTTAAAAACAGATTTCTTATTTCCCTCACAGTGAGATTAAATGTGAGAGGAGCCTTATCGGCTATTGATGATTTTCTTCTGAACACAAGTGGCCAAATTTTTAGATTATACTCTCTTTTCCAGAACAACATCAAATAGCAACAGAAATGCACAGTTCCATGAATGATTCAAAGATAAAGTATATCATTGATATTAAATTTTCCAGGTAATTTCCCATGCTGTACCAGCATACTAAGACAATATAGTACAAATGGTCAGGATGGTAATTTCTTTCACACACTACACTAAAGTTTTAGTGTATTACAGAATTCATTTCTGAAAATAGGATAGGATATACTGTAAAGAAATTGCCCTAACGAGATGCACTTCAGGAACAAATAATAATAAGAAGAAAGTTATACTCTCCATCTTAGTCTCAATCTCAGCTACTACCACCTATTATTTCCATTTGTCATGATTTAAACTCCAGTTGAAGTTGTGCAAATTCAAAGCAATAAAAAACAAAGTTTATTCTTGACATCATTGAAAGAGATAGGCATATTTTCTTTTGGGTTTTAGTGATTAAATTATTACTCATTGCATGTACTTATTCAGATATACACACCCATTTGTATTATGATATCAAAATAAAAATCAATATCCTTTCTTAAAAGCTTGAGGTACCCTACAATTAAGTTATTTTAAGGGTCTAAAATGCAGATAGAGACGAGTTATTGTTTCCAGAGCTCAAAATTAAGAACCTAGGAACTCATTAGTTGATTAAAAAACTCCAAGAGAACTTTGTGTCTTACGAAGTCTTAGCAATCACAGTATAATGGAACAAACAACATAACGGTTAAGGCACCCACTTCAACATACTCTAAAAAGAATCCTGGAAGTGGTTGCAGAGTGTCCTTTGAAGTGGACAAATACTCCTTTTTGGGGGGTGCAAAGAGACAGAAACAACACACGATGAACAGACCGTCAGCATTTTTTTTTCTTTTGCCAGTCAAGGAATATGTTCCTTGTGCCATTAAAGTGTTTTTTCTACAGCAACTAGACTTTCAACTGTTTAAGTAATCCACTTAAGTAGCCACTGTTCTAAATTGTCTATTGAAGCTAATAGAAAGCTTCCAATAGTCCAATAGTGAAATAGTTTTTAATAACTGTTAACTGTCAAAAAGATGAGATACATAAGGTTTCTAATTCATAGAAAACGTAGCTCAAACACAGTACTTATTTTGGTTACTATAATACATCCAATATGAAAACACTGAACTAAATAGTGGTTAAAAATAAATGTTGAGCTTATGCCAGAATATGAAGATGGTGTTAGTTTCTTTATAGATTTAGGAGGATATTTTCTAAATATCAGTCCAGGACACTTTCTCTTTTCCACAACCTAGCCTTTAAGCTCGTTAAATAAGGAACTATTTGGAAAAAAACTGCAAAAATTAAAGCTACTTTTGCTTTACAGGGTTAAAAAGGATTCTCATATTTAGTTAATATTCTTGACATTTTTAGATCAAGTTTTTAATAACGATGTAAAGCAGATTTCACAGAACTAATTAAAAAACAATATTATAGTTGTAGGAAAGCTTTTGATTTCTGACCCCAAGAATGCAAAGTGAAACACTTTGCAAGAAGACAAAGTGCAAATAATATAAAATTTAGTAGCTTTCCAATATTTTTAAGTTTTGTATCAAACATTATCTCAGTAGCTTCACTTTAAGAATGCTTAGAATACTATTATTTTTTAAAAGGGAGAAATAATAGATTGAAAAAAAGGGCTACACTCGTTGGTATTACATGATAGGTACACTTGAAATAAATGTCTCATTATTGATTATCTTTCAGGATTTCACTATGTGTTTTTTTGTTATGTGTTTTTTTAATCACATTTGCTTCTTATCCCAACATGTAGAGAAAAAAAATCCTGATTTTTGTGTTATAAAGGGTTCATAGCCCATAAAAACACCATAGAATCATCTAGACGATTATGGCACTTAAATTTGATATAGATGGCACTTAAATTTGAATGAAGACTCTCAGTAGAATCCTTATAATTACCATCATGATTTAAGTTTATCCCAAGAGAAGCACTTTGCTAGGTCAGTGCTTACATGACACTTATTTTGTAAGTAATTCCATAAAAGATTTTCCTCTATCCCACACGGAAAGCCTGAATTGTCTAAGCCACAATTACAGCTGTACTTCAACAACTGAAAAATAATATATGTAACCCAGACATTGTAAGATATTTATTACACCTACTGTGTCTGCTGAGAAGCTATAACGTAGAGTGGTCATAAAGCACACATATATATCTGATTTAGATGAGTCAAATAGATTCGCCAAAATAAAAAATAACACTGTTTGTGTCAATGAGATAACTCATCATGCTGATTCAAAATTACTCTCACAGTTGCCCAGAAACTATCACATTATATTAATCTTAAAGTCTATCATCTCTACATACAAACAAAAACATTTATCTTAGACAGGCTTAAATCTCAGGATTTTCATAAAGCATTTTCTGCAGAAAATAAACTGTGATTTATCCCTCTAAAAGTTTCCAAGATTTCAAAGAAGATGTTTCTTAATAGAAAAATATGTTCCTTTGACAAATTAGTCTACTGATATGAAAAAGGGTGTTTTATGGTTGTTTTAAGGAGTTCTAACAAATCACTAAGGATATAGCTAAAAGATTTATGACTGCAGATGACTCCCAGGAGAAGTTGCTCTTTAACCACAAATACCATTAATTGCTGTCATAGTCAATTTTTATCCATCAAACATGCTGAAGTTCGATCTTTCTAAGCGTCAGCCTGATCTTTCTGAGTGTATCTGGTACCACAAAAACGCATAAGTGAATAAAACAAACAAATGGATAACACTTTTCCTGTATTTTTCCTGTGTTAATTAATTCATATCTGTAGTGCCAGCTGTCAACTTTGTGTGTTATACACATGTTTACACACATTATACTCAGGTTTTGGAAGGGAGTGGTTAATTCAATCGCCTTCATTAGGATGAGAATTTTAGTCACTACTCTAGCAAAAAGATATTTATGAATATTTTACACTAAAATTTGTGTCACAACTTCAGAATCTACTACTACTTTGCCGTTGTTTATGTTTGCCCTTTCTATTCAGATCAGGTTCTGCTCTCCCTTGCCCCATTTTCCAAACCTATAAAGTAATTTCTAATACTAGAGAGACTTGAAAAAAACTTGAATGTTTCTAAATGAACAGAATTTCAGTTCTAAATGAGCAGAACTTGAAGTGTCAGACACATCAATCAAAATTTTACTTCTGAAAAATAACCTCTATACTAATAAATCCTTATTTGTTTTTAATGCTGATCTTCCTTCTGATTTACACATTCACATGCAACTTGGATCATGCTCATACTATTTAACATATTTTTAATCTTTCTCAAAATTTAAAATATATTATATTTCATAGTGTGTTTTGCAGGGCAAAATACGCACTGAGCATCATATCTGTTTTGACACTGGTGTGACTTCTTTTTTGCAACACAGTATGACTGGACCAAAATTTAGGAAGATTATGGAATATTGTTTCCTTCCAATGTTAAGTCTCTGTTCCTGGCTGCTGCTAAAACTCTTTCTGTTTCTGCAATCTGAACTAATAGCAAGAATTGTATTCTTGCTATTTTTTTTCTTCTGAACTGACCCTTGGCAGGCTTCCTATAGCACTGAACCATACATGTATGGGTCATCTTGGCCTGGAGGAAATAATTTCCTATAGGAAAGCTGTAGATGTTCCCTTCCAGAAATATTTGAAAGCATAAATATTTTGGCTTGGATTTGACTTTCTCTCATCCTTATGAGTCTGTCCAATACTGCACTGTATTTTACAAATTCTGATTTAAATTCTTTCCATTCAACAGGAAGTCATTGTTTTCTACTTCATGCAGCTGTTGCTTCACTTGCTTGCATGTAATCCAGAGAATGATACTGAGGTTTCATTTTCCAACAGAGTAAACTTCTTCTATGTGTTTTTGTATGCATAGCAATTTTAAAAATTGAAGATTTTTTCCACAGGTATTCAGGACATATATGGAAGAAAACATGATTACATTAGTTTTAATAAATATCAGGATTTGGAGATTTATTTCTTAAGGAAAAATCTTTAGGAAAGGTTTGCTGGGAGCATGTAGCGTTCTCATGACATAAAATCAAAGGAGTCTGTGAAACACTGAGAACTTTTTCTCCATATCAGAATTGTTTCTGACAAAACTCTGCTTATTTTAGAGGTTTCTGTTGGATATTTGTTCAGTTTGCTACTTGTTGTTTACCTGTGTCCTTGTATCTTGAATCTGTATCCCCAGTTTGTAATCCCAAGATACCCAGCAGTCCACACTGTGTGTTTAAGGCAGTCAAACGGACAATTTTCACAGCATCAATGATCTCAGGACTTCCACAAATCTTAGCTTACCAGCTAAGCTTATCAGCTAAAAAAGCTTATCAGTAGATCCAGCTGAAAATTTTCTAAGGAAACATGGTTTGACTGGAAAAACACTCGTTCATGAAACCTAAATATTGTTTATGAAAAATAATACAATTCACAGACAGTTCACCTTCCAGACAACTGGAAAAAAAAAAAAACAAATAACAAAAAAAAAAAAAAAAAAAAACCCATCCAGTAATGTAGGCGCTTTAAAGAGAATTTTTGACCCCTGCTACTTGGGATTTTGCAGAAGATATTACAAAAATAAGAAATGAAAGCTTAACCGGTATCATAGCAACTCCAGTAGATAAGTTTACTAAAGTTTTCTCTTTAGTATTGGACTAAGTTAAAAAGTCCTAAAGATAGAAGACAATCTGTTCAGAGCTCTGCAAGAATCAGATGCTTGAGCAACAAAGTGTGAATGTTTTGTGAAAAATGACATTCAATTAGAACAAGTCCATCTGAGCAGACAAGTAGAATTTATTTTGGAAAGAAATCCAGCAAAAAACTTCAAAGCCAGTGATAAAATACTCCAGCTACCAGGGAAAAGGGAAATGGCTGATCTCTTTCCTCCTCCATTGGCTCATATTACCTAAATTCAGCACAGGAATGTTAAGCACATTGCTCTAGAGTCACTGATTGCACAATGTTTATATTCTACCAGAAGCTGAATAGAGGGACCAAAGAATTATTTTGAACTCTTTCACAACTCCAAGCAATAGAAACTTAATGGTGCCTGCTTTAGTTGCATAGTTAAAACGGTCATGACTTGACTAGTTGCTAGCCAACGCATCCTACAGTTTGCAGAGTTGACTTCATGTGAGATACCAATGTTTTTTTCCACAGTTGTGTTACTAGCAATGTAACTAGCAGTGCACAGAGCTCAACATGCAGCTCTTCATGAGCCAACACGCCTTTGACAAGGTTTTGCTGCATTCATGGGATTTAAACTATAATAAATTGACTATTTCATCTCAGCATTGGTAGAAACTTAGAGAACAGCTAGTAAGGAACTACTCAAAGATTGAATTTAATGGCAAGGCAAGCATGTGGGGTCTCTGTTCCAACATTTATTTTGAAATCACTGTAGGTCATTGCTGTTGGTACCAATCCAGCTCTAACTTTGTGCCAGATCCAATGATTCATATCTGTTTCTTCAGTGTTAGTCTATGAGCGTTTAGGGATTAGTTCAGTGACTTTAAATTGAAATGTGACATATTACTTAATCTGATCTATGACCGAGTATTTTGTTACCTTCTGTATTCATATAACTATATTATTATTTTTAATATACCCACAAAGTTTGAGAAAGCAAAAAGAACCTAAATTTATTAGTAAAACTTTGCTTCTTTCAAGCAGAGTTAGTTAAATAGTTAGAAAAGGAAGGCTAGGAATGTGCGGGTAGCAGAAATACAGAAACTGTCAGTTTGCTAGGTATTATAAGGACATTAAAAAAATAAACCTTCTTTATTAAGATCAGTAATACAGTATATTTAAAAGCTAAGGCTCCCTGAAAACCAGTTTGAACAAGCAGTCCATGAGTAAGAACCTCAACTGTAACTGATTAAAGAAAGCTTGTTTATATTCTCATTAAAAGAAAAGGGGGGCAATTGAGGAGTCCAGGTACAGCTTAGCTGGAAATACACTATGGAGGGGCAGAAGTGAAAAGGTAGCAATGTCCAATAATATCTTTCATTGTAGTGCGGCTGAGGGATCCAGTTACCAGTGGGTGTTACCAGTTAACTGGGATGTGACCACCTCTCTTCCCTAACTCTTGTCATGCCCCTGAGAGGACCATTGGGCCTTACTGACCCCAACCTGTGGGCCAGCTGCCCACACCCACCACCCAAGGCCACCTGCCAGGTCATCAGAGAGCTGTGCTGGACCCAGGTTACCCTCACCAGACCTGATCCAGACTCTGAATGGCAGATGGACCTCCCAGCTTGATGTGATCCTGCCTCGCCAGCCGAAGACCAGCCGAGGGCTGAGCTGGAACTGGACTCCTGAGCCACAGAGCAGATGATGCGAGGCTGGTCAGGGCCATTAAGACCTATTAGTGTCCCTGGGACCCTGACCATTTGAAAATGGATGGAAAGAAAATGCTGTGTAAGAGTTAAGATTCTAGTTTTTCACTTTTAAGTTAATTTAAATACATCAGGACCATATTACAGGCTACATAGTAGTCTGATATGGATAGATTCTGAAGTCAGTTCAGAAATGTAAGTCAGCTCATTTTAATGCTCAATGTTCTCCAAAAAAATGTGTAGAAATAATAATAATAATGAAAGTGTAGAAATATTTGGATGTATTGGCAACTCCAATGAATACCAACATGTATTGAAGGCATATAATCTCATTTAATTTTCACTTTTGTAAAGCTCTATTAAGAATGAATTTTCATTCTGGTAATACATTGTATCAATAAAAAACTAACAAAAAAGCACCCAAACTCTTCTCATTTCAAGATGTGTAGTACTTCTAAAACCCTTAGAGACTTCTGTATAACTTGATATTTTTCTTCTTTTAGCTGTACCGCTGCTGCTGTTGTTTTTCACTCAGTCACCTGTTCTGCACCTGGACCTTTCAAAATCATTAGAATTTTGCCTTTTAAAATTATTATCATTAGGGTGGAGTTTCTTATAGAGCCATGTTAAAATGACACAGAAAATCAAGGAATTTTGGACCAAACCTATAGTTATATCAAGAATATTTGTGTCTTATTAAAAATCTCTTTTAATCTCCAATGATCAGAGAGAGAATAAAAAAAATTAAAAGCTTTTCATTTTGATAATATTTTGTTATTTACCTTTCTCTGAAAAAGAAATCTCATGGTTTCTGATCAGATGGTTATGTCTAGTGCACCTACAGTAAAGTTGTAAAAGAAGCTGAAGATTTATCCCTGCCATGAATTTGGCTGACTGTGGTTACCTTGGTTTTTGGAAAGCAGCTGAATCATCTCCAACAGGCTGAATTCATCACTGCTTTCTGGATTCGTGCCCAGCGAACATCTCTCAAGTTGGTATCAAAAATGCATGCATCTAAAGTCACTAAATGATTTTTAAAATAATGATTTATGTCTATATGCAGAATAAACAAAGCAGCAAATACATTCAGAATCTTACTGAAGAACTTGAATGTATGCATTCTAAAATTTTTGGTTAGTGAGGCTTAAATTAATCCATAGTCTTGTGAAGGACATTAATTAATTTAAGAAATGGAGAATAGAATTATATGATTCAGACTTATGCAAGAGATTGAAAACTTAATGTCTGTGCTATGGTCTATTGTTTAGGTGGCTGAGCATTTCTTAAGGAAGCTTCTAACACAATAAGACTTTGGTTAGAAGCAAATGAGACTAATTTGAAGTAAATTGTTTTTGCTATAATTTGATTTAGTAGATCCATATGTTATTCATCTGCATGTTTTCTTCTAGAAAATTATACCACTATAAGCATACCTTGCTAAATTTTAGCAGGTACTGCAAATCATTAGCACCTTTTTGGATTTATTTCACATCATTCATAAGGAATAAAGAAAAGTGTGTGGATATCAAAGTGGAGAATACCTTTTTTATTTGTGATTCTGTAAAAGATGCTTTTCAGTATTCTCATGAATAATTTAGTGTATTTCAAATACATATATTTAGTAAATGCAACAGTGCACCATTTTACATGGTCCATCAGGCCAGTATTAGACATTGCTTGATAGAAACTGTGCCAGACTGGTTACGAATTTTAAACAGCCATGCGATAAACACAATGAAATGCAAGGAACTGCAATAAAAAGTTATGTGAACTTTAAAAGCCTTCTGAAGAGCAATTTTTTTGGCAGCTTTCATTCAGCAATGAATAACTAAAAGCATTTGGCAAAAGTGACAGAAGTCTACAAAAGCCTTCCCTACTCACACAAATATGGGGGAAATCTTTGCTTTCAGGTCATTTTAGACCAGGACCACATCTTATTCAGCAGTTTGACTGCCAACTGTGGATGACTTCAATCACACATGATGACAATTCTGGGTCCACATAGGAGAAGCGGTTCAGCTAAAATCTATGTCCACATACACAATGTCCTATTACTGAGCCACTGATGATCATCTAGACACTTTTACT